>NC_140560.1:11062730-12322730 GCF_057381845.1 Rhamphochromis longiceps
GACTACAGCCAAAGTACGTTTCCAGAGCGACCTCCATCCCCTATCCCGGAGGCTGCTCACTCACTGACGCCGTAATAATCACCACGCGCCCCATCGTTCTTCGCCCTCGCGGCTGGCGCGAGCAAACTTACCTGCAGCAGTCAGAACCTGTTCACAAAGCTCCCCCTGATTCGACCCTGAACGCAACTATACAGCTGCTAGCCACAAGAGAAATGCAGGCATGTATCTGGGCTTCGGTATGCACCACAGTGCACAGTGCTGCCTCCACACTGGGGCCCCTCCTAAAGAGAGCAGGCTTGACCACCGCTGCTCCCGCCTACGGTGGACTGTGCGCACTAGAAAGTGATCGCGCAGATCAATACGCCACACTGTCGCACTCTTGTCAGGATTCAGCCGCTAATAAATTTTTATGTGCGTGCCTTCACGCCTGTCAGAATCCCCTCAATGGCATTAATGAAGGCAGCAATAATGAATACACTGTCGGGCATTATGCTGCGGTGGATACCTTTTAAGATCTATCCCACAAATATCTAGGCACTGCACACCCACTACATGCAGCCTAGAAGCGATTGGGCTCTCGCTTTGCGGTCTTTCTCTGCCCTTCTCCACTATTGGCTGGAACAAACCAACCCCCCAATTTGCTGCAAACCACTGACAAGCATAAAAAAAACCCAAAACATAATAACTATTGCAACTGCTGCTTGCATGCATTATAAAACCGCCTCAATTTGCCACGCATTGTTATTGTTGTCTAATACCTCACATGTTTTCTAAACAAAAAAGCTAGAAAACAAGAAGGGTTAAGTACTTCTTAATAAAACATAATGTGGCTTTTGACTGAAACAGCTCCCTCTTGTGTCTGAAAGCAACATCAGCAGCGGCACCAGCTCACACAATCGTGCGACTTCTTGAGTTTTATTACAAATGGAAACATGTCACCAGGGGCGAGAAAAACATGTGTTTTCTGTAATTAAATAGTCATTCACTTTACTAAGGAAGCAGTGGAAAACGTGTCATAACAATGAAAGTTTCAAAAGACGGTAAAGGCGTTGTATGTCATAGTTCTGTACAGTCTGTTAATGTTGGGGCTCTTCAGCGTCCGCCCCTCCAGGCTCCTCCGCCACGCTTCTTCCCTCCTCCTCCTCCTCCTCCTCCTTTAACCTTCTTCCTCACGCCGGTCGCCTGTTCCGTGTCATCATCGTCTCCGTCCCCTCTTTTAGGCCTTTTCCTTTTGTCGCCTTGCTCCTTCATTTCCTGGGGAACACAAACGTTTTCTTAATGTTCATCTACACTAATAGCTGACTATATTCTATATACAGGCATTTTAGGTCAAGACGGAACAAGTTTAATTTTAAAAAATCAAACATTTCTAAATATGTATTTTTGAAGAAATTAGCCAAGGTTTAGCCAAGTTTCAAACATTTGTTCGTAACTTTTAGTTTATGCTTGCAGTCATTGCTCTTTTAAATATATGGTTACATTTAAATCATTACACTCCCCAACAACTTTACCACCTACACCTGCCTGTTAATGCAAATATCCAGTGTGGTCAGTTCTCTGGTCATCTGCTTCGAAACTTGAAGCAGATGACCTGCGGCAGCAGAAGACCACACAGAGTGCTGCTCCGGTCAGCTAAAAACAAGGAACTGAAGCTAGAAGCTGCATGGTCTCATGAAACAGAAGGACAACAGAAGATTGGAAAAATGTTGCCTTGTGTGATGAGTGTTGATTTCTGCTGCCACAATTGGATAGGATGGTAACAGTTGGCATAAACGACATTTTATCAACAGCTCAGGTTGCTGGTGGTGTAATGGTTTTGGGGATATTTTTCCAGCACACTTTGGGATCCTTAGCACCAACTGTTTACTGTTCATACACCACAGCCTGTCTGATCATGTCCATCTGTTTATGACCACGCTGTATCCATCTTCTGATGGCTAATTTCAAGAGGATAACACACTGTGTCACAAAGCTCAAATCACCTCATGTAGAAACATACCACTAAATACTGATGCATTGGCCAGGCAGGCTCAGACGGGTTTATGCACCATTGTTTTCACACAGCATGTTTTTTTCTTCTTCAAATTTTAGGCTATACCTGACAAATACAGAGAAAAGACACAATAAAGACAGGATGACTTACTATTTTGGCAAATCTCTGGGCCTCGCTCACCCTCTCCACCAGCATCATCACTTCCTCCTCTTGGGTTGGAAAGGCTGGAAGTTTCTTCCCAATCAAGCTTTCAATTCGCTGGAAAAGCTCCACATCATACCTATGGTTATATGGACACCAGACACATTTACTTGCTTGCAGTGACCTTCCTCTCCAAACCACAGTATTGCACAACTTACTCAACCATGTCAAAATGGTATAAAAATGGCAATAAGTGGAAACAAAGCAGAGATGTTATTGTATATGGAATGACTGGTGACAATAAAAAGGCCCTTCTTACTGAGTGACGAAAGTGATGGATTTTCCAGATCGTCCTGCTCTGGCTGTTCGGCCAACCCTGTGAATATAGTCCTGTAGGATCAAACACATCCACAGATCAGCTCATCGGTGAAGTGAAATAAATCATCAAACGCACCACCAACATGATTATCAGCGCCTCGGTACCTTAGAGTGAGTGGGAATGTCATAGTTGATGACGCAGTCGACATGAGGAATATCCAGTCCTCTGGATGCCACGTCAGTCGCCAGCAGCACCGACCGAGACTTGGACTTGAACTTGTTCAGAGCTCCAAGACGTTTATTCTGCACGGCGAAGGAAGGAAGATCCAGATCACATCACAGTATCCACCAGAAAGAAAAAGGGAAAACTTTCACTTCCTTAAAAACTCCATTTGATAAATGTCTGTGTGCATATTTACACACAACTCATATCATACATTAGGTCACATTTGCTGTAATGCCACAAAACCAGAAAGAGGGCTGACATCCAGCCAAACGGGACCAAAGCTGGTCAACATTCACTTTCATTCATGAGTGAAAGAAATTTTTCTTGGTCTACAAAAACAGCATCTTAGATGGTGCAAAGAGCTCTATTCAAACATTTAAGTGAACTGCAGCCTGATTTGAATGTAGATTTGATTGTAGACTGCTTATGGTAAACTGCAGACCATGACAATGACTTCCAGATGTTTCCAAATGGTACAAAAAGTACACTAACTTGCATGTAAAGTTAATTAAGCATGACTTTAGCATGTGTTGCAAGTGTGATCGTAAACCAAACTGTTTACAGGGTTTTATAGTATGCGTAGGTAATGCTGACAGAGCAGCAGGCACTATAATGAATGCTAACATCTCAGGTTAAATCCTTATACTCAACCGAGTCTCTGAAGCTTTACCTGACTCATCTGCCCATGTAGAGGGATAGCAGTGATGCCGAGGTTCCTCAACAACAGCGCCACCCGCTGGGCTGTGTTACACGTGCTGCAGAAAATAATAAAGGAGTTCCCGGCCAGCTCGTTCAGGATGGAAACCAGGTAGCAGTCCTGTTGGCAAAACCAAGAGCTAAACTTACTGAATATAAAACAGCTTCAGCAGGTCACAAACACAACTGTCAGCACATGGTCAGCACATGTACACGTGTGCACCCTACCTTGTACTTAGATGGTATAAAGATGTAGTACTGCTGCAGTTTGTCTACTGTGGAGTATTTCGTAGACACCGCGCACTTCACAGGATCTTTCAAAGCTGCTCTCTCTAGTTTCTGGACCTGTAAACATATGACAGAAGGTCAGGCAAAGGCTACTCTGGCAGCTGCTTATTACTGTCCCCCATAATGTGCAGGACAAGGACGGCTAAAAGAAACGCGACTAACATTCTCCGTCATCTAGAGTCGACAAAGAGAGAAGAACACAAAGATACCTTTTTGGTCATGGTAGCCGAGAACAAGAAAGTGCGTCTTTCTCTTGGGATCACCTTCAAGATTTTATCCACCTGGTAAAAAAATAAATAATAATAGGTATAAAAATGACAGTTTACATGAGCTACATGCTTCTTGAAATTTGTACAGGTTAAATTCTCGAAAACCTTCTCTGTTTATAGGCAAAGAGCTTCACAAATGGACACGTCACAGGCGCAAATCTAGCCTGAGGCGTTGGAGGTGTGGAGCCCGTAGCCAGCAGGTTTTTAATTTAAAGCTCAGCCTATCAGCTATTTGTAATCTTTCAAAATGCTCCACTGTCAACCAAAAAAATATACGTCAACTTGGGTTTTTACCAGCTTACGGCCAGTAATGCGAAGTTTAGGTAAATTTCACTTTTTGGATTTAAACTGCCATAAAGGTTGTCACATTCACTTTAAAATGCTTTCATCAATAACCTTTGAGCCTGCCATTTAACAGCACACTGAGGAGGATGTGGCTGAGGTGCTATAGTGAGTCTCCTACCAATAGGAAGCTACTGACCTCAGTTTCGAAGTCCATGTTGAGGATTCTGTCTGCTTCATCCATGACCAGGAACTTCAGCGCTCGTAGAGAGAAGCCCTTTGTGTTCTCGAGGTGATCGATCAAACGACCGGGCGTGGCTGGAAAAAAACAAAACGATTTTTTTACTTAAAAGTATATCATCAAAATCAGTTTATAAAGGATACAAACATTACAACAGTGGGTGAACATAAGCAGACGTGTGAAGTGTGAAAAATATGCAACGTTCTTAAAGGTAAAGTCTTACCAATAACGATGTGCGGCTTTTTCGCTAACACCAGGGACTGGGACATCATGTCGATTCCACCAACTATCACGGCTGCAACGGAAGACAGACGGATTTAGAGCACAGAGCCTCCCGCACTACTGCAAGCCGCCTCACCTTTCAAGGACACGTACCACACTTAACGCCGATACTGGAGCCCAGGGCCTCAAACTGCTCAGAGATCTGAAATGCCAACTCTCTAGTGGGGGTGAGAACAAGTGTGTGAAGCCTCTGGGGGGAGGCCAGCAGCGACTGGAGGATAGGCAGAGCGAAGGCACCGGTCTTTCCTGAACCAGTCTCCGCCAGGCCAATAACATCCTTCCCTGCAGGTCACAAGGAGACAAGAAATGTTACGCACTTTAACCTTTAGAGATTTAAACAAGTCCTGAGATTCAGACTGAAGCGCTGCTCCTTTAGCTTCAGTCCATGTTAAATCGTAATGATTCACAGAGAAATATGGAGAAGTTTCATATGTTACACGTACAGATATGAGGTGTGTAATCACGGTACAAACTGATTTCCAATCCTCTGCTGAGATTTCAGATTTCAAATCCCTGGGCCATGCATTTAGCCCATCATCTCTGATTAACAGGATATTTGCTGTCATTGTTACTTCAACTTGTTTTTTTGATGGTCTAGTACAATGATGCACAAATGGTGGCTATGCTAATGCCAAAACAAAGCTGAAAAGTAGCCATACAAAAACATATAAAAACAAGTTCATGAATATTTGAACATTCAGGGGCTGGTAGTGTTGGAGTAAATCTGCCTCTTTTAATAATTCAATTTATTCATGTCCTTTCTTCACTTTGTATAATAAACATTTGTCCCAGTCTTGTAGAAAGTTTTCTTCTTTCTTTTTCTGTCTGTATGCGAGTTTGTCCATCACAAGGATCTCCTCAACAACAACCACCCATTGTCTACAGCTCATTGTTTAAAACCTTAGGGGACTTAAACAGCATGGACGCAAATGGCCTCTAAGATGATCCAAATAGAGGATCTGAAACAATCGTTGGAATTACATAACTAAATATTTCCCGCAGAGCGAAAAGAATTTTATTCCAGAAGGGTTGTATTTTTCCTGATGTCCAAAAATGTGCGTATGGTTGTTCCGTGTGATCATGTACTGTTACTTGAGTAAAACTGACAGAAAGAGGTAAGCGTGATTTCTCACCTTGCAGAGCCACCGGTATAGCTTCTATCTGGATCTTCGTGGGGCTCTTCCATCCCAGCTGATCACAAGCCTCGCATAGGACATCAGTAACACCCTGTCGGAAGCAGACAAAAGGTAGAAATCTTTGTAACACGATCGTAATTGTGTACTAGCGCCGTATATGTCTCACAGACATATCCCATTCATATTTAAAAGGATAAAATGAGGTTTACATAACACAGCGGAGTTGTAGCTAACTCGAACAGCAGTGGTCTCTCCGTGTTAATGTGCCTGACTCTTTTCCTTCACTCGCTGAAGCAAACCTACCAGATCCTTGAAGCTCTTCACCGTCTCGTCGTTTTCTCCGCCATCACCGTGATCGCTTCCTTCATCGCTGCTCGAAATTTCGAGTGTTTCGTATGTGTTTGGCCTCACGCTCTCCTCGTCCGCCATGCTTTTCGCCCCAACGTGTCGTCAGTTCCGCACTGCGCAGATGCGGAAACGAGTTCGAGCTTAAGCCGCAGTGGATGATGGAAGTTTGTGTTTACGACCGAAAACGCCAGTGATTGGCTAAAAATACGACATGGGAATTTCTGTCGCGGATTGATTCACACTGAAACAAGATTAAACCAGTTTTTTGAGTTTTTATTTGGCTGAAGATCAAACAGTTTTACACTTTTACTGTTGTCAGTGGTTGGAAAACATTCTATAACTATTTTTATGTTAGGAGATCTGCAATAAAAAAAACAGAAAAAAGTAATACAAGATTGCTTCTAAGGTCAAGTTGCAAACAGGTGGTTGGAAGAAAAACAATTTCAGAGTTAAAAAACAAGACAAAAAAAACAAAACAATATGCTGGATGTGAAAAAGCACTTCTGTGCAGAGCATAGTGTTCTTCTCTTGAATTGACTATGCAAGTTACCCAGTAAAATAAACAGATTTCTTACTCTTTTTGAAATGCACATTCTTGTTGATGCAACAAAAATCTAACCCAGATCAAATGAATATGAGCCTGTAGAGAACAAAGCTGAGGGTGTAGTGGCCTTTCACTGGTAGGTGACAGACAAACTGATTCTAGCTGAAAGTTTGAAGACGGCTACCTCTATAACTCTGCACAGAAAACACAAAACAAACACACTGCTGTTGTTCAGCTTGCCACACTGATCATCATTATCGGCAGTACGCTCCCGAGTCTTAGAGGAGTCCCTCCATCTCCCTCATAAAGGCTTCATACACCTGGTCTTTAGTCTTCATGTTGGGCTGAGACACAGCACCCATCTGTGATGGATTGGCCACGCCCATAGGAGCTGTTGCTGTGCTGTGCTGTTTCTGCCACTGGCCTCCTCCCACACCTTCATCTCCCCTCCTTCCTCCAACAGAACCCCCTGCTTTCTCCATGGGCCCAGGTGCTGCTCCTGGCATTGTTCCAACCTTGTCCCTACGCACCCTCAGCGCTGTGGGCACAAAGCGGGTCACCTCTGCCTTGGGATTGATAATTTGAGGTTTGGCAGAGATGGTAGCCCCGCCTGCACCGGCACCTGCTGCCAGGTTGCCTCCTGCAGCTGCGACAGAGGTGATGTTTGCGCGTTTTTCGATGGTGGGAGGGTGGTGATGGCTGGGGGGATTGCTGCCCGGATTGGTGCCTGTGGAGGCAGCAGCTGTCCCAGGCGGAGGGGGCATCTGCATGACACCAGGTCGCATGGGCATGGCAGGGGGTTGCAGGTTGGTCTGTAAACCGTCCTGGCTGGATCCTGAGCCTTTTTGTCGCTGAACAATGTTTGGAGGAGCACTCAGCACATTGGAATTGAGAGGTGGAGGGAAGAGAGACAGAGGTGGTGCAAGAGGACGCGGAGGCCCTCCAGCTCTTGGGGGAGGAGGCGGGATACCTACAAGGAGAAAAAAAAACATAAATGAGAAATGCATTCAACAGAAGTTCTCACTATTTTATATCTTTAGATTGCCTCCACACACGTGCCTACCTGGTGGTGCTGGGGGTGGTAATCTGGGAGGTGGACCACGTGGTGGAGGGCCTGGTGGAAGGCCAGGAGGGGGGCCTGGTGGAGGACCAGGTGGTCGACCTGGTGGAGGCCCAGGAGGCAGAAGCCGAGGCATTGGAGCCCTCATTCCTGCAGGCATGCCAGGAGGCCTCAAGAACGGAGGAGCACCTGAAGATAACAGAAGATCTCTTTGAAAAAACGATGCAGAGCACTCACACTTAGAGAAGTAGAAGACCCCCACAGAACAGGCACAGGAAATTATTCTAGTATGACTTCAGAGTTGAAGCAATCAATCTTTTAGCTAATCAGAATGCGAACCTGGTGGGGGGCCAGGAGGTGGGCCAGATGGTGGACCAGGAGGCCTCATTGGTGGTGCCGGAGGTGGACCAAGTGGTGGAGGTCCTGTCATCGGTGGCCCTTGCATGTGTGGAGGCCCTTGCTGTCCCGTGGTCCCAGCTGGAGGGGGTAGTCGCTGATTGGCCATGAGATGGGACTGGTTGTCCCCTGGAGGGCCTCTGTCCTCGATGTCAGAGCTGTCTGATTCATCTGTGTATTCTTCCTCTACCTCTTCTTCTTCCTCCTCGTCAGGAACTGACTGACCTGAAGACAAAAAATGAACAAATAAAAATGGCATAGCATATCATCATACAAAGAAAAGACACTGTGAGGAGCACTAGCTTAGTAAGTGCTTAGCACTAACAGTACCTGCCATCCTTAACATCATGGCTTGCAGAGGTGTAATGGCCTTGGTCTTCTTCACAACCCTCTTCTTCTTCCTTTTTCCTTCACGGGGTGCCTCTGCAGGCATATCTGCGAAACGTACGCTACGACCTGCAGTAGTTAAATAATAACAAATTCAGGAATACAACAGAATACAAACAGTTATAAGATCAAGAGATAAATAAAGGCAACAAAGACGTGAGTTGAGGCTTAAATGTGTTGAAGCAGTCAGAAACACTCACCACCATGTCTTTCACTTCTGTCTCTATCTTCTTCTCGTTCTCTCTCATCGTCCTGCCTGTCCAAGCGCATTCTCTGTTCACCATCTCCCCCTTCATCTCTCTCTTCTTCACTGATGTCTTCAGAGTCGCTGTCGTCATCAATATCGTCCTGATCTCTGTCGCTCTCACTCCCGCTGTCCCGATCTCTCCCCAAATCCATTGCAGAGTCCTTTTCAAATCCAGGAATGGAAGGCTCTGTTCAAAGGAGAAATAGTGTAACAAGAAGAAATGTTAAATTATAGGTGGAAAAAAATCATTTGATTATCAGAGGGAAACTGGCTGTATCTCACCTGCATCTGTGCCGTAACCGCGTCGAGCAGGTCCATACAGTGCCAGGACCTGAGGAGGTGGGGGGCCAGGTGGAGGCCCAGGGGGCTTCTTCCCTGGAGGTAAGCGTGGGACACCTGGCACTGTTGCTAATGCTGGTCCGGAGGACGATGGTCCTTTACTAAGACATGCATAAAAACAGAATTAACTCAACTGCCCATTAAAATTCTAAAATGTCACATACGGAGTTTAACTGCTGAAACTTTTACTACTCATTGAATGAGTCTTACCCAAAAGTGGAGCTCTTCTTCAATATGGAGGGAGGCTGAGCCCCTGGTAGTGGGATGTCCTGGATGTGGATACTGGATGGGGCATGAGGCATGTCTGGTAGAGGGATACTGTCAACCTCCACCAACTCTGCATTCTGAAAAAGAGGAAACGTCACACAACAGAGTAAACAGAGAGCACAACAAAGGATAAATAAGGTAATGGAGCACACATCTGAAGCAATCAAGCTCAAGACAAATAAAAGACGAGTAATGGGTTTTGGTGTCTGCCCCAAAATATTCATAATCCTGACTTTTAAGATTTTTTTGCAGCCCAACAAGGCGTACACAAGCCTGTAGGACAATGTGCATACAATATACCTCTCATTCCTGCATCAATTTATGCAAGAATTATTATAAACTGAGGAACCCCGCCCCCCAAAACTGTCATGTAGTTTCCAACACACCTTGACTGAGTCAAAATAAAGAGACAGCTGCCCTCTTTTAGTCTCATAGTCCAGTTCAAGTTTGCGTAGCTCTTTGTAGGTTTCAGGATTCTCTCTTTCGTACAGACGAACAATGCGCTCAAATGTCTCACGCAACTTCTTCCTCTTGTCCCGCAACACCTTCTCATTCAGCAACGGCTGCTGAACTGGGTTGAACTCTGTTCAGAAACAAAGTAATTATTTTCATTAGAAAAGCAGCAAATTAATTGTAGAATTCAGATTTTGACTGTGATTTTCTGCTGTTACCTAAAGGCCTGAAATACTTAAATACACACACTAATTATATATAGCATTAATCTACTGATACATGTGTTCCACAAGCTCAGGTCCTCTACAAGTGGCAAACATACAACTAAATAGTTACAACTAAATATATCTCTAACATCTAAATTGCATAAACTCTGCCCTGTCATCTCACCCATCTCATCCAGCTTCTCCATGTCTCTGATGATCTGTCTGGGATCCTTCATCTTCAGGACTGCTGCTCTCACCATCATCCTCTGCTTCTTGTTCTAATATTTCCAAATGAAAACGATGTTACCATCATATTATCACAGTATTGTTATCCTGTATTGCATATTTAGAAATATCTTTTTTTTTTAAGTGAATGGTTCTAACCTTTTTTAACTCCCTTTTTCTGGCCTCCTTTCCTGTAGAAGGGGGGGAAGAAATGACCATTTTTATATCTAATCAGCAACTGAGCAATATCCAGCAGATCAATTCATGATTGAATTAGCGCCAGTTTGTTATCAGCACTTACTGGCCTGGTCGGTGGGATTCATAAACTTCCCACTCTTGGTGGAGGAGGTTGAACGTCGCCCCATTGTGACGGTAGGTCTCCTTCACGCTTCCATGTAATACAGCAAAACAGAAGAGAAGTGACTTGTAAAGGAAACCTTACGTTGTTATTTTGTGGTACGTTCAAGAATAAGTCGGATTTTGTCACAACCTAAAAATAACACTTTTAGCTCATATTTATGAATCACTGAGACTTTAAACAATGTTTGAATTCATTTTTGACAAATTGCAGCCTCCTTTTTGTTAATTCTAACTTCGATATCAAGGCAGTTTAACCAAACTATCTACAATACACGCCTTAAAGAATTTTACTGTTAGCTATTATTAGCAAAGAAGATAAGAAAGTTGACAATCAACGCACGAGTCAAACTATCTAAGCTCTTTGCACAATTAAACTATTGAATGAGCTGATAAACACCACAGAGCCAATCAAACATTTGTAACACATACATACATATGTTAAATCATGCCGGTCAAAAGCATTTGCCTGGCAGGTTAGCGGCTAACGTTAGCTTGCACTTATAGCTAGGCCCGCGTTAGCAACGAAAGCAGCACAGGAGGGAAAAATTCACTGTACCTTTTGTTCAGTAAAAACTCACAGGGCACAACGCCCTACACACACGCACACCTCCGTGTGCCAAAAGCAATGCAACACGTTTTGCGTACGTCCTGAAAGAGAAATCCAAACCCCCCAGGATTGAATATCACACCGTGGCTTCGCTAACTGTCCGCCATGTTTACTGCCGCGAATGAAAGCGGAAAGGCGATTTTGACGTCATCAAAACAAGCGAGCAGTGAAAGAAAAATAAAACTAACTGGGCGAACGGTATTATTTAAAACTTCACTTCATAGCATTTGTACATATACTAGGACTTTATCATATTCATATTGTGTGGCGCAATGTAACTCTAATGATAATGAAGGGTGATTCTCGTTACAGGTTCCAAGACTGCAATCTAGCGATACTGCCCCCTGATGGTTACAAGCAGCAATTACAACCTCGCTGCACTGATGTGCCAAAAAGTGATCGTATGCCAATCACTTTTTGCCTGTTTTTTTTATGTCTAGATCTCTTTTTATGTTTTTATATAGTTGCTTATATTGTTAAATAGGCTGCAGTAAACAGAGTTTAAAAATGGGTTATATGTTATATGTTTTGTAGCAGTGCTCCTGCTGCTCTACATTCACCTCTCCTTTGCTCTTTTGCTCGGTGGATGTTGAGGATTTGGCTAACTCGAAATGTCAAAATCATATTGTGGGATTTTGACTTTTTGCCCATACACAATGTCAATTTCTTCAAGTCCGTCCTCGCTGGTTGATGTCTCCACCATAGGACGATTCAGTCTCTCCCACAGCTTTTTTTTAATGCTTCTCCCCATCTCTAAACTGTAGGGACGTTTGCGGCCATGCTTGGACCTGCAAGAAGAAATTCAATCAAAATGATGCATGTGGTCAAAAACCATACTGTAACCATTTTAGAGCTGGTGATTTTAAAAAGTGACAGGACATTTGGAGACAAACGTACGTCAGCATGCTATCTACCACCTCATGGTAGACTCGCTGATAATCTTCCACTGAGAAGTTGTAGATTTTTAAAGTGCTGTCACTGGAGCTGGTTGGCTGGTGGTTGGTACTGCATGGCTCGGGTCTGGGGGGCAATTTTTTTGACACTGGCAGGTCATCATGGGAGATTGCAGAGGGAGGCACTGAGGTCTTTGGAGGTCGGGAAGAACTGGATGCTGGGCTTCGCTTCCTTTTCCGGGGCTGACTGACTGTTCTGTCACGGCGCCGGGGCCTCTGGGTTGAATTAACAACCTGGGAAAGGTCAGAAGCACACAAGGGAATGTCAGTAGTTAATAGCGACCTCATTTTTTTTCAAACAAGACAAAAATATAAATTTGATGAACCACAATGAAGTCCAAACTTCAAAACCCTCAAATGATTCTGTTCCTGAAATTTTACACATCCAACCTGGTCCTTGCTGCAGCACGGTTGTTTCCTGCTGGCTCTGGGTTTCTTTGCATCACGGGCCTGGCATGCAGTGTTTCTCTTACAATAATTATGTTCTTTGAGGTGATCGGGCACCGTAAGCTGCAGGTATACACAAAAATGACAGTAATGCAGACATCAGTTAGTAGTTCATGAAATATTTAAAAAATAACAAACCCTTTCATATGTCCATAAACTACTTAAACCACTCGCATGGTTGAATAACTTGTCCACAGTGATTGTAACGACAAAAAATATCCAACATGTTCACATAAAATCATAAGAACTAAAACCAGGACAATGCATCAAGGTCAGTGTAATAAAAGACGTGTCAACTTATGGGCTCATCATGTTAGAGCTTCACTGCTGCATACCCCCAAATGACATGTCAAATAATAATTTGCATAAGCTAAACAAACACCAAAGTCCATGTTGTATTAAACTCTAATTTCTGTTATAATCATTGCTGCTTATTGCCGTTTTTGAACAATGCAGATGCACAAAATACCTTTGTAACTGGCTAAGCTTGGTCACGTGTGGCACTTATATGGTTTAAAATTACGTGTAGGATATAAAGAAAAGCAAGCTGCAATAATAGGAGAGCCCTGCCTTGTGTGTGGGGGGTAATGAGTTCAAGATCATCATTAGGCTGTGGTGTAATGAGGGACCTCTACCCAGAGGTGACTGTCTTGTCAGGTGAATAATTGTAGCATAAGCCACAATGAAGAAGGAGATTAAAACTTTAGTTAAAAAAGCCCAAAAGCAGAAGCTTTGAGGATTTTAAAGATGATCACAGTTACATGTGGCTCCTGTAAACATGTGACAGTGTGTGTACATTTGAAAATTCAGATGATGCTGCAGAACATGGCTTGCATATTTGTAAATAAACATTTTGGGGATTAGCTTTTCTACAGTGAATAAAGTCTCAGTGTTTACTTGTTTTATTCCCTGATTTTAGTTTTAAATACAAAATAAAGGCCCCCAATCAGGAACATGCACAGCCCACCCCCACCCCCCCCAAAAAAAGCTAGAAACAGGCCTGGTGATCATTATGCACTTGAGTTAATTCGAGATGTAAGATACTCTACTTATTAGCAAAAACTGAACATTTTTATCCCAGCTGCAATCTTTGGTGACATGTCTGCCACAAGATCATTTAATACACACAAAAGAAAACGTTATTATAGGTAACATACTAGTTTAAATGACTTTATGCACAGTTTACCCGTTTACAGCTACAGTGCAACAGTCTAACATGCAGGTATAACTCCCACGTGCACAGGCACGTTTTTAATGCTTTTTATCCACATTTATGTCGTCTATATTTTCATGTTGCCCTGTTGCAAAGTGAACTCTTTCTGGCCGTCGAGTAAATATTCAAAACTTATTGAAAACGGTCATAAAATCTCACATTTTCCATGATGGATGATGGTTGCTGGGTCGCTTTCCTCCGTGACATGGGAGTTGGACACTTGTAAGGCTGCAAGAAGTCTTGAGCAGAAAGTTGTCTTACTTTTGCAGAAATTTTCAGAAATCCCTTGTAGCTTTGCACAACACGCCGAGTGAAATCTGTCTGAACTATACCAAAAGATGCAATGCAAATAGAACCTGGAGACGCATAGCAACCACGCAACCTGTCATTTTAAATCACGCATTTTTGTACCTACTGTTAAAAATCACTGTAATAATTGTTTTTAGTGAGTTTTTCCCTCAGTTCAACCTCAGTTATGGCGGCTTTTTTTAATATTTAGGCATCCACATAATTACTCCATCAAAGTGGTGCGTAATGATCATACGAAAATACGTCAAAACAGAGCAAAAGTGGTTTTATTTGCCACAGCATATCACAGCAGCTCATTGTATTTGAAAACTACTGGATTTCATAAGTTGTGCTTATTTTATAAATGGCCCGGAGAGTAGCAAATTCTCTCTTTCTACTCACTGTACTGAACCCGCTGCACTACCCACTTTCACCAATAGGTGTCACCCTTTTACCGTGGAACCAGCTATGTACAGCTCCAAAGTCAATCGCTAGAGAGATCTGTTGCAGTAATAACTTCTTTCCAAAAGGTGTCTGTATAAAAATCTCTGTTATGCTCTGTCAGTTTGCAGTGCCTTAGTCTGTGGTGACATTTTTACTGGCTCATGCTCATGAATCCACATGCAACGCACCCTCTGTCCCAGCCTCAGAAATGGATTTAAGACGTTTTAGTTTGATATATCACCCTGTGGTCAGTTTTTGACATTCGTTTTGTTGCGGTCTTGAAAACAGAAAACAGTTACATCTGAAAGAAGATTTTAAATAAAACAAAAAGGGACAATTATATAATACATAATAATACATAAATGTCTGTTTTTTATACAGCACTTTTCTGCTCCACTTGCACACTCAGAGCACTTTATGAAACATGCCTCATTCACCCATTGACACACACATTCATACCCTTTTGTAGTGTTTTTTAAATAACATTGACATGCATTCTCACTCTATACTGTTTATGGCATACAGTATCTGCTTTGTTGTTGCATCACTAAAAGAACTTTTGCTTAAGCAACATGAACCCAGATGGTTTAAAAAACAAAAACAAAAAAATCGAATGGCATTACATAACAAGAGAGAAACAATGACTGGAATGTGCAATGTGGATTTCGGTAAGTGTATAAAAGAGGCAACATTTCCTTGTACCATGTGGTCATAAACAGGTTGCTCTTCATTCTAAGAAAGAGCTGGATGTTTACAAAAGATGTGACGGTGTCACCATTTAGTTAGAAAGTATTAGGCCAAACTCTTTAAATCTTTGAATTTAGATGTTTTCAGTCCTGTGGCCATAGGTGTGTAAAATGTAGTACCAAGCCATGCAGTCTGCCTTTATAACATATTGTTTGTGAATGAACGGGTTGTTCTTAAGAGCTCACTGAATTTGAGTGTGATAGTGTGATAGGATGCAACAGTTGCAACAAGTTAGTTTGTGAAATTTCTTTGGTCCTACATGTACAACAATCAGCTGTTAGTGCTATCTTTAAGCTTCTATGAGTCCACATCACAGAGAGCTGGGCATCTTGTATGCCCAGCTCTCCTCCACTCTCAACATACCCTGGAATAGCAGCTCGAAGAAGGCTCACAACACCATAAATGACTCCTCCCATCCAGACTACAAACTGGATCTAAACCAGGGATGTCAAACTTATACTACACTGTGGGTCACATACAGCGCACCTGATCTCAAAGGGGTCAGACTCTTTCTGTCAGCTTAAAGAAAGTTACTACCTTTAACTTAACATTTAATCCCAGAGATATTTTAATACAAGGAAACTGCATTAAATTGGCGGGCCTAATTATACGATGAAACACAGGTGAGAGTAATGACGATGGGGCTTTCAGTCAAAAATGAGAGGAACAAAAGCAGGAAAAAGGCTTGAAAAAGACAGAAAAAAACCGAACCTACAGACTAAAACAGGAAATGACAAAAACATGAAAAACTAACACATGAAGACAAACGTTCAGGCCGGAGGCTGGAAAAACCATAAACACAGCCAATGTAACAAGGATCAAACAGAACAAATACACTGCAGAAACCTGAAACTATGACATGTTATGACATGACAGAGCGCTTTGAGTAGAAAAGCGCTATATAAGAATCAGTCCATTTACCATTTATCATTTAATCATTGTTGGCTCGCAGACAGACAGACAGGCCATATATCCAAGATACTGACAGGTTAGGGGATATGCTTTCAACAGTTAAAGCAGCACATCATCTGCCAAAGCCAGTGGCATATTTTTCATATTTCAAATAAGCAGTCTGAATCTGTACCAAGATCTTCATTTCCTCATGCTCCACCTCTTCACCCACTTTCAGGAAATTCGCTGACAGATATACAAACAGACAAATAGCTCTATGTGTCTGATCATATTGTAATTAAAGCATGGGAAGCCCCAAGCATCCCGACAATGTGGTAATTTTACTTTTGAACACTAGGTGTTCTAGTCTTTGTGGCTGTACTTCTATTAAACTTCTCAAAAGGGATTCATGTATTTTTTCTTAAACCAACAAGTATTTATTTGTACTTCATGCTCTGTGTTGACCAGTATATCAGTACTAGTGCTGATATTAAATGGGTTCTGTGGAAACCATTCCACACGACTGAGCGAGAAGCAGTTTGCCTCTCAGTCTAATAAACCCTTCACTGCACAAGGAGCCATTTTTGGTAACTTAAATGGACATCAACATTGACCTCGTTATGACTCACTGTGATTTCGTAGAACCAGGTGAATTTCTTCCAGTCAATCAGCAAAGATCAGGTTATGTGGCAGATAATGCAGTGAGATCACTGCATCAGCTCGATCAGCCTGAAGTATTTCAAACTTCAGCGTTCTTCAAGAATTCAGGAAACTGGGTGTTTTTGGCCTTAGCTACTCACACACTTGTCATCATCAGAGATGGGCAGTAACACGTTACAAGTAATGTATCATTGTAATCCGATTACTTTTTTCAAGTAATGAGTAAAGTAAGGGAGTGTTTTACTTGCATCTATTTGAAAGAGTGAGTGTAAACAGAAAAAAATATATCTTATTTTATATTCTGGAATATGCAGAAAATAGGTTTAATTGTCAAAGACTGTTGCATATAATTTAATTTTTGCTTGATGCAATGTGCACAAAGTTAAAAGATTAAAACTAATAAAACAAGTTTTGAAAAGAGACTTTTTTATTTGATTACATTTTGTATGATGTATTATGCAGAAAAAGTAGAATTGGGCTGAAAGGTCTATTGCTTTATTGCCTATTCAGGTTGTGTATCATGTTTTTAAAAAGTAACTAAGTAACTGAGTAACTAACTACTTTTGAAAATAAGCAGTCAGTAAAGTAACGTCAGTAAATTTCTGACGAAACCACCACTAGTTAGAAGGCAATTTGTCTACTTCTTGTTACATAGTTACAGTTTCTACATCAGTATTTTGCTTTCAGTCGATTTACTGTTCTTTCAAAACTGGCTGACTGACTCAAAAATGTACTCGCTTTTGTTTTGGAGCTGTCTACTGTATTAGGATGTGCTCGATTCAGAGAGTTAACTAGAATGAACTTAAATCTTTGAAAAGAAGTGTAAATGTTTAGCCACATTCTGTTATTACCGCATTATTAGAGCAGCGTCATCAAGTACTGTAACACTAGGACGTGCTACAGTTTGATATGTATGTTTGTATGTTATATTTATGAAAAATGCCAGTGAGAAGAAAAATGATGATAAATCAATGGTGCTGTAAAGGTTCTGTGTGTTTTCCCGAATGGTTTTTATATACATGCTTATTGGAAAAATGTATACCCTAAGTGGGTGAGGAACTATATACGGTTACTTCACTGACCTTGACTTGCACAATAAAAACCCCAAAAAGTCACAGAAGTACAAGAAAACACTGTAATATGCTCCAATAAGACTCTGAGGGCTAAACAGAGGACTTATTACTAAATGATGAGATTTCAGTGTTGTATAACATCTCTCACAAATTGATTATCTGCACTTTATTGTTGAGGTTAAGGAGCAGCAAAAGAGCAGATACTGGATGCAAATACTTTACATGCATTCAAACAAAGAAACATGCATTCAGAGTCACATGCACAGGGAGAAGACAGTGCTTTTTGGAATAGAAATATCCTTTATTGTGAAATTCAGCTGTTCCAGCAGCAAAGTGACAGGCAGATGGAGCATTATTCATTTAACTAGCATGGTTAATGGCACTGAATATGTACAAAGATGATATATTCTTGTCTTTTTAAAATGATTTTTTCGACTCACTCCTGATTTGTTATTTACAGTGCAAATTGTTGCGTGTACAGCCTAAGATTAAAACACAAATAGACACAAACAAATAATACGTCGTCACATTTATCTTTACATTTATGTAACTTCATGTAAGAAAATCAACTTTGTGTAATCTGAATCCATTCAAAAGCGTCTTTGTTGCAGTTTATTGGCTACTGTGATGGTATTGACTTTGGGTAATCATAAATGCTCAGTCGTTCCCAAGTCCCGTTTTTGGTGTCCAGCCAGTTGCTGGGAGAATAGATCCCTATCTCTCCTTCCTCCACTTTCTCATTTTCCTCAGAAGGACAAAACTCTTCCTCCTCTGAGCTGCTTTTCCCGGCGCTGTCTCCCCTGTCGCGAAACTTCTCTTCATTAATATTCTTGTAGCAGAAACTGCAGATCCTCAGCTTTTTAGTGGGGTGGATGTGATCGATAACGGCACGTTGCTTGTGTTGCCTCCCTAAGATGATGACCAGAGGGGCAACTGGTTTCCTGTTCAACAATGTGTGGTGCTGTGATAAAGAATAGAAAAAGGGACACACGTTGAGCTGATGTCAGTTTCACAACAGGAAGGTTTATTCTTCACAACAGCTTAGAACAGCTTCAGATATCACCATACTAACTGCAAAGAAATGGCCTTATGCTTCAGTCCGGTTTACCATACATGGCCACAGTTCCCTGAGCTAGAGACTGTATAAATCTCTCAATACAACTTTGACAAAACATAAACAAAATGTTGCTTAAATCCATTGATAATATCAGATCCACAATGTATCACAATAAACACATTTGTTTTACAAAGATAAACAAAACACAATAGTGTACTCTGTACTTCATTTTTAACTACATTTACAAACATCATAAAATTAACTCATTTTTAAACATTTTAATTCTTGTTCAGCACTAAATTATTTATGTGAAATGTATTTCCACTGTACTGACAATGTAACTTCTGTTTTTTAAAATATAGCTATTTTACTCTTTACAAGAAAATAATGTCTTTGACATAAAACAAACATATTCACTAGGGGTGCAACGATATTCGTATCGATATTGAACCGTTCGATACAGTGCTTTCGGTTCGGTACGCATATGTATCGAACAATACAACATTTGTAATTTATTTTATCAACTTTCCTTCTGACGATGCTGTCTGTGTTGAGCGCTCAGTGAATCTGCGTTCGACTACTCCGCCTAGGCTGCACTGTCGAGCGCAGATCCACTGAGCGCTCAACACAGACAGCATCATCAGAAGGAAGAGCGCAGGGCAAGCTAGCGAGACAGAAGTTAAGCTCTCCTTGCAACATGGACCTCCCCCACCCTCATTTAGATCTGGCGTTTGGAATTATTTTGGTTTTCATGTGACGTATGACCCTGAAGGTAAGCGAGTCATGGACTAAAGTAAAACAGTATGTTGGATGTGCCATGCAATGCTCAATTACATGGGTGGGAACTAGTGTGTTAGCGCAGTTAGCTCGTTAACGTGTTGGCCGTCTAGCCCCATGCACGGGGCGATCGGCGGTAGCTCGTTAACGGAGATTTGCCGTGTTGTGGCGTTAAGGTCATTTCAACGAGATTAACCTGAAAGCTCTAGTGGGAACACAACGAATATGACTGCACATTTACACCGACATCATCCTAGTGCAAAGACAAAAAAAAGCAAGCATGCTACTAACTTTAGCCGAGTCATTTAGACAGCTGTTTAATATGCTGCTGAGAATATAGCCCAGAAGAAGTGGATAGTATAGCTTTTATTTTGGAAAGAGCCATTTCTCTGTAATAAACTCTCTTTTCCAAAGATGAGTGATTCCTCAATCAGATACAGGGCTCGCAATATCGCTAGCCCGACGTCCCGGGGCTAGCGATTTTTTCAGTCGGGCTACCAAAATCTATCTCTTCCCTGCCCGTCGGGCTATTGTAGGAAGGAAAAATATATGTCAATGCTTTTGCATTCTTTCAGAAATGTAGCTGGGTAATTATGTCATTGGCATCGGTGAGCCACTGTCAATATGTGACATATTGAAATCGCGTTTGAATTTGCGCTTGTTTTTTTGCTTTCACTTTGCAATCGTGCGAACTGTGTATAGAGAGCGACAGCACTGATCTGTGAGTGATGATAATTTGTGCACCAATTCCTCTGACATCGTCTTATCAATCGTTAGCTTACTATGCAAACATGACAAGTGAAATCTCCCGCAGCAAGCTTAAACATGTGAGAGGTTGATCGCGCAGAGAATCGCTGAGCTTATGTGAGTGCGTGTGTAAAAGCGGCAGGATATATATTTTAGTTCTGCTGAGCCAAATAAGACAGGTCAGGGTGAAGAAGTGACAGCCAAAGAAAAGCTCACCACAAAACGGAGAAGTTATGACAAATCAGACTATAAGGCAAAAAGAAAGTGCAGCTTTATGGTTTCATGGACAAAAGAATTTCTGTGGCTGCAATATGACGAGCTATATAACCGGGGCTGCACATAAGTGGTCCGCAGGTGCGCATTCGCTGTCAAAATAAAAAACACGCACAAGGGTTAGGGTTAAATTTAAAAACTGTACTTTTGAGTTAAAATATATATTTATAATTTTAATAAATGACAAATTAAAAAGGCATGAACATTTTTTTGTATCGAAAAAATATTGAACCGTGACACCAAAGTATCGAACCGAACCGTGAATTTTGTGTATCGTTGCACCCCTAATATTCACTGTTCTTATACAACCTACAACTATATAGAGTGCAATGCTCCTTTAACAGCGTTCACTACTACTATGCAGTCAGCATTGATCAAACAGTTTCCTTATAACACTTTATAAATGTCTTTGTATTAAACCACAACATCAACCAGAAGAATAAAACATAGTATAAAACCCATTTATCAGAGTGCATAATACATTAATAGTTCACAGTCCAGAAGTCTCTCACAGGTCAGATTAGCTCCCCCACACACACACTCAGTATTCCACATTAGCCAAGTCCGCTAGCATTAGCATCATTTAGCCTGCAGCCTTAACCCACAATTCAGACACAACTCAGAACGAATCCATTTCTTTAGCGAGTTGCGCTCATTACCCACATAAACAACATCGTCCGTTTGTAAGGTCTGCAGTATACATTCATTTAAATGCATTTACTAACCTGTGATAAAGAATAGAAAAAGGGACACAGGTTGAGTTGATGTCAGTTTCACAACAGGAAGGTTTATTCTTCCTCTGTGCCCCAAAACGCTACTCGATACCACTGCGCGTAATGCGCCCTCTAGCGGCTGGATGTAGGATAGCATTTTAAATGACAGGTACAAAAATACAATCACAACAAAAACCTTTGGGGGGGGGGCTGTTTTCCCCAGTTTATTTCTGATACCAGATTTTACTAGAGAGCTATTCTCAACTCTCTACATTAGGAAAGCGCAGGCCAATAAAGAGTCTGTTTTGGTAGTGTTTTTTGACATAGAAAAGGCATATGATATGTTGTGGAGGGATGGGCTTTTAATCAAGTTGCATAAGTTGGGTATTGGTGGCAGGACATTCAATTGGGTCCAAGACTTTTTATCTGGTAGGAAGATCCAAGTGCAAATTGGGTCTACAATTTCTAGTCAGTGCATGGTTGAGAATGGAACGCCACAGGGCAGTGCGATTAGTCCCCTGCTTTTTGTTATAATGATCAATGATGTTTTTTCTGATGTTCCTGAGGGAATTGGGAGGTCTTTGTTCGCTGATGATGGTGTGTTATGGAAAAAAGGAAGAAATATTGAGCACCTAGTGGGCAAGGTTCAGGAGGCTGTGAATATGGTGGTTGAGTGGGGATTTGACTGGGGATTCAGGTTTTTGGTGGAAAAAACAAAAGTGATGTTCTTTACCAAAAGAAAAGTGAGTGAGACTTTGACATTGACACTGTATGACAAGGTAATTGGGAAAGTGAGCTCTTTTAAGTACTTAGGTGTTGTGTTTGATTCGAGACTGACATGGTGGGAGCATATTGATCGGATTGAAACCAAATGCAACAAAGTTATTAATGTTATGAGGTGTGTAGGGGTTGGGGAGCGAGCTCTTCTGCTTTGAAAAGACTTTACCAGGCATTAATTAGGTCGGTCTTTGATTATGGGTGTGTGGCATATGGTTCAGCAGCTCCTTCTGTGTTGAGACGTTTGGATGTTCTGCAATTGGAAGCCCTTAGAGTATGCTGTGGAGCTTTTAAGACGTCTCCAGTCGGTGCCCTACAGGTGGAGATGGGAGAAATGCCCCTAAATCTTAGGAGGAAGCAAGTGTCGGTGAATTACTGGGTTCATCTTGGTGGTCATGGTGACGCACATCCCACAAAGGAGGTACTTTTGGAATGCTGGGAGTATGGAAGAAGTCAGAAGGCTCATTTTGGAAAGGTGGGGAATCAGTGGGCTAAGGAGTGTCAGGTGTATGAACTTAAAATATGTCCTGCAGTAGTGTTCTCTGTGGTTCCCCCATGGTTATTGGAGACCCCTCCTGTGGACTGGTACTTGCTGGATCTGAAGAGAACATTGAAAGGCAGAGTCGATCTTGTTTCAGCATTTCATTTTCACAGCTTGACTGAATACCCTGAGTGTATTCATGTGTTCACGGATGGTGCTAAAAGTCCAGTTACTGCAAGTACAGGGTTTGGACAGTTCCGTCAAAATATATTGGAATACACAGACGCACTTCGGATGGACTGGCAGTATACACGGTTGAAATGGTAGCAATTTTGGTAGCATTGAAATGGGTAGAGTGTTCGAAAATCAGGCAGGTGGTAGTGTGTTCTGACTCGGCAGCTGTTCTTTCAAGTCTACAATCATTTTGTTCGAAGACAAGGCAGGGCATGCTGTATGCTATTCTGGAGACTGTCAGCAGAATAAGGTGTTGTGGTGGCAATATTCACTTTCTTTGGGTGCCAGCTCATGTAGGGATCAGTGGAAATGAAAAGGTGGATAGGTTGGCGAAAAGAGCGTTGACTAAAAATAGGACTGAGATGGAAATTACAAGCAGTGGATCTGAAGCGAAAGGTGTTGTTTGGAGGCAGGTTGTTCAGGAGTGGCAGAAGCGGTGGGATTCAGGGAGTACGGGCAGGCAATTGTATCATCTTAAGAAGGAGGTGGCAGTGAGTAGGTTGTATAGGGGTAATAGGAGAGATGAGGTAGTCATTACCAGGCTTAGACTGGGACATTGTGCATTAAATAAAACACTACAGATGATAGGAGAACATGGGACGGGGCATTGCGGAGTGTGCCAGGAGGAGGTGGAGACAGTAGAGCATGTAATACTGCGGTGCAAGGGTTATGATGTGGAGAGGTCAGTTCTGCAGAATAGATTGAAGGAGCGGGGAATTGGGGAATTTAATCTGAAGAGTGTGTTGGAGGGTAGTAGGGCACAGGTGAGGGAACTGGTGGGGTTTCTGAAGGCTATATGTGTTTATGAAAGAGTGTAGGGTTTTGTTTTTTTTGATACAGCTTGTGAACTCACTGTCTGACCCATACTCCGGAACAGTAGGAGGCAGTAATTAGAGCAGGGCGATATGGCCAAAAATATTTATCACGATATATATTTGAAAATTTGCGATAACGATATAACTGACGATATAATTGATGCGAGACAAAATACAACTCCACAACATTACTAGCGCAAAAAGACAACCTTCCATTTATTTTCACTTAAACAAGAAGCTGGTTTTTATGTACATTAAAGCTTTATAAAAATGTAACAGTGCAAATGCAAATTCCTTGCTGAAAGTTTAACCAAAAGGCATTTCCAGTAGAAATGGGCTGACATATCCTGAGCATAACCATGTATAATATCCACTGAAGTTAAAAAGAGGTGCTTTCCAACATTAAACTGCAGTGTGCAGTACGTATTTTTCGGACCATAAGGTGCACGGGATTATAACGCACATTAAGCGAAACAAAGCAGTCAGATAAATCAAACTTTATTAAACTCATTCTTCTTGCTTCCTCCACTTCTGTACCATTGATTCATTAATGTTGAATTCTCTGGCAGCTGCTCTATTCCCATGTTGTTGCAGTATATTAATGACTAACCTTGTATTGTGGATGGATTATCTCAGTTGTTCTCCTGACTGAAGTTCGGTCCGTTTACAGCATCCTGCCATGCGATTGCATTTGTCTCTAACTATCAGGAACCTTAGTGTTCGTCCTCCAGCTTCACTGTTTATGTTATGCTAACATAGCTGTGTCGCTAGCGATCATGTAGCACATCATTATATACCAGCTAGCCCAACTTCAGTAACCCTACAAACGTCACTGCTGTTTAGTTTCCTGTCTTCATTTATGTTGGAAGTGATAGCAGAGCTGTACGTTTGAATTTTTTTCAGAAATTTCTCAGTCAGAACATGCAATATCATGCTTAGGTAACTAGCAAAACTAGCGAGCTAACTTCCGCTAGCTTCCTGCTAACTTCTAACTCCGTTAAATGTAATACATTTTGTTTTCATGGATGCCTGGAAGTTAAACTTCATAGTTACACCTGGTAAAGCAGCAATGCTGATCGTTTTATTAAAGATGAAAGAATTTAGACAGTTTTTAACTCTCAGTGATGCTACAGCGTTCGTTTGACCTGAAGGACACAGAGTTTAGGACCCAGATTACTCCCAGATTTAAGAGCATCTTAGTCCGACAAATACGACAAATACGACAATAACGACGGCCGATTGCATGTTCTGCAAAAAAATGTGCTTTGTTGTGTATCTGACGGACAAACACCAAACCAGTTCCACATCACTGAAGTTGCACCATTTTTACAAACCAATTCTGGTTCATCTGTTTCACTCAACAATCGGCCATGTGCGTATGAAAACAAAGGCACTGCGCATGCGCGTTTTACTCATATTCTATCGCGATATTTCATTTTCCTATCGTTGCATACCGGTATTACCGTGAACGGTATAATATGGCCCAGCCCTAGCGGTAATGCCCCTTTACGTTGGTTGCCAACCGCCGTTAAACACAAAGGAGAAGAAGAAGTCCATGAGGGCCGGTGTCCCTGCAGGTTTTAGATCTCACCTTGGGTCAACACACCTGAATCACATGATTAGTTCGTTACCAGGCCTCTGGAGAACTTCAGGACATGTTGAGGAGCTAATTTAGCCATTTAAATTAGCTGTGTTGGTTCGAGGACACATCTAAAATCTGCAGGGACACCGGCCCTCGTGGACTGAGATTGCCCACCCACCCCCAACCGGTCGCTGCAGATGGCCGCCCCTTCTTGAGCCTGGTTCTGCTGGAGGTTTCTTCCTAAAGGGAGTTTTTCCTCCCCACTGTCGCCCAGTGCTTGCTCAAAGGGGATCATTGGATTGTTGGGGTTTTCTGGCTTTTACTGTAGTGTTTTCACCTTACAGTATAAAGCAGCTTGAGGAGACTGTTGTTTTGCCATGATGCAATATAGTATTAAATATTACTAAATTTTAAAAACATCTATTATAGCATCAAAGTAAAACAAAAAAACTAAAGTATACTTCAATGAAATTAATCAAAATGTCTAATCTGGCAAAAAAAGAAAAAAAAGGTTTCACCTTTAAATAAAAATCCAAATCACAAACACATTATGATTTTTGTTGTGTGTGTGTGTGGTTTTTTTTGTGTGTGTGTTGTCAAGTATAAGATTTTTGCACTCTGTCATGGTCTCGATGTCTGCCCGGCCGGCTCCGCAAGGCTACATATGTTTATTGTGTTGCTGCTTTCTTCCACTCGTCATTCTGCCTGGGTGGAGCTCAGGCCCACTCACCTGTCTGCAATTACGCTGCAACGTGTCCTGTCTGTATGGACTGAGAGCTGCCAGAGTAATAATGTAGAACATGTATGTTCCGTGTGAGACAAAGGTATCTTTACGAAAACAGCAACGTACAAGCTTCTTATGTTCGACACTTTTAATAATTTTAGCTATTTTTGATTAGTGTTTAGATGACGTAGTTTATCTGTGCAATAAAAATTAGAAATTAGAAATGTGCAGTTTACATGAAATAAACACACACACATATTTTGATTTCCAAAAAAAAGAGGACACTCGGCCCAGTCATGATAAACTTTAATAATACTGTTTTCTTGAAGAAAATAAGATAATTTTAACACATTTAAACGATGCCTTCTCGGTGTGGTTAGTGAATGGTGAAACAAAAAAATGTCATATAGGCTTTTACAAGTCAACAAGGGCAAAATAATAATAATAATAACTTAAAGCCAGTGGAATTAAATAATGGTACAGAAATAAGGCCTAATCTGAATAAGAAAAATGACCAGTACCGGGACGCTACGAGGGAAATTTCTTTTGCAGCTCTGTCCCGTCTGTGAGCGCGGAACAACAACTCACAAAGCAGCAGCTCAGGGATGACGTCACACATATGTGTGTGTCGGAAAACCCAGACATCTATCATCTATCTCGAAAATCTCGAAAAGAGGACGCTATATCAATAAAGCTGAATTGAATGCAGTACGTGCAGAGAGCTGTGCTACAGAGCAGAGGTTTAGTGAGATATCCTGAGGGTTGACCTGGATTTACAGGTTTGCAGAGGGGGTTCACATCAACACGGTTATGTGCCCCACACCTAATCTGTGTTTTAGCAGGTTATGGTCAGGATAAGTAATGATGTGTACAAAACTGCCACCTACTGGCCAGTCATTTGTATGGAAAAAAGTATCACCAATTATTATTGTGTCCCTTTCAGTTGTGTGCATATAACAGGTTACATGAAGACATTTCTTGTTTTATTGGTGTCAATAGAACAAACAATTTCTGTCTCTTTAATCTGTGTCACTAGTTGAAATTCCAATGATGACCAGGAGATGGAGACATTACAAAAGGAACACTGTTTGCTAAGTGTCAGCTCATATGTTTCCTTTTATTGCAGAATAAGAAGAACAAATTGTTACCCTTGTACTCGTTAGTGTGAGCTCCCCCGTTGATGTAGTGCAAGTCAGTCTGTTCATCAGTGGCGTGTTTTGTGTGTCTCTTCACAGTGGAGAAGTACAAAAACTGTCAGCCCCTGGCAGCTTCCAGTAACTGCGATAAAGCCTTGGACCCTCTGGTTAACCTCAAGAGTAAGTAAAACTCTGACTTGAGCTTCCTCTGTTCTGGAATTCTTTCTTCTTTCCCTCTTTAAATCTTCACAGGATAAGAGTTAAAACCACAATGTGTTTTTTTCAGGTTTCTCCAGATTTCAAAGCAGGAGTTACAGCTTTGTCAAACATCCCCAACATACAGCGTCATGACGACTACCTGGTTATGCTTAAGGTGAGAGCGCTCTAAAGGGCGCTTTATTACTGTAGCAAAGCTCAGCTTGGCACAGAGAAAGAAAAAGTTGGTCAATAATCGGTATAGTTGGTGAAGTTTGTGTTTGCTTCACAATAAAAGCCCTTAAAATGCCTTTCATGTGAGCTGGCAACACGAGTAAAGCCCTAATTTGTTCTTTGAATGCAGATTAATGGTCAGATTGATAACAGAGACAAAAGTTGGTATTCTGATCCAAGAGAGACTTTCTCCAGAAGCCACCGCTAAAGCAACAATAGAGAGGTAAACTCAAAACATCCATCCATCCATCCTCTTCCACTTATCCAGGACCAGGGGCAGCAGCTTAAGCAGAGAAGCCCAGACCTCCCGCTCCTCAGCCACCTCCACAAAGGTGTTTTCAGGCCAGCCGAGAGATATAATCGCTTCAGCGTGTCCTTAAATACACTGGGAAATAACGAGAGGAATGAGACACAGAAGGGGAGCACAGGTAGGAGAAATCAGACATAACGAGAGCCAAAGGAATCGAAACACAATATATTCACGTAGGACACAGACCTTTAAAGTAAAACAGGAAATGTAACACAGAGATGCAGACTGGACTAGGAGATACAGCTGACAGGAGAGACAGAGCAACAAAGAAACACAGAGATCAACATAAAGGAGCACAGAGGGCAGCTACTAAATACTCAGAAAACTAAACAGAATACAAGAAACCCAAGACACTAGACTCTATAGAATAAACTGGGGCAACAAAGAGAACTTAGAACATACATCATAGTACAAAAACACTGAGATACAAGAAACTCAACACTGGGTCAGGAGACCCAGGATCCTGACACTTCAAAGTGAATAATACTAAGCGATCACCCTTCATGACACCATTTAAACAATTAGAATTCCAACTGTGCGTCTAAGAGGGCACTGCCAAATGTGGGTGTGCTTTGGTGAACATCAAAACACATCTTTACCACGTCGTCCTACGCTGAAAGCTTTGTTAATCAAACGTGACATGTTTCTTGTGATCGGTTCAGTGGAAAATTTCATATTTCCTTCTGTGATCCATCCATCCATTTAGAGTTAAACTGTTCTAGTGAGCCTGTTGCATTTGTCAGAAATCAGCAGTTGTCATGAGGCATCTAACTGGTGAATAATTTGAGGCATACTGCTAGAATGTATGTACATCTGCCCCAGATAATCCAAAAAAAAATTCAAAGATTAGACAAAGATACTGGCAGAGTCAATACAAAATATGTTAGGCCACTCTAAAACTTCCATTTCATGAACTCTGACCTTAAATGAGGCAAGTGGAACCTGAAATGTTGTTGTAGGGCTTTTTGTCACCTCCTGAATGAATCTTCAATGAAGTCTTGGAGAAACAGATTAGGCTTTCGCTCTATACTAAACGGTGGTGTTCACTGCTAACTTACTTGAGTACACCAGTTTGTATCCTTCTGTCAAGGGCAAAGACCAAATGTGTGTATGTGTGAGTGAGTTTACTTTGAGTATATCACCCTGGGCAAGATGAAAGGTTCTTGCAGAGATGTTGATTCCTTTCCCAGCTTGAACCTCAGATCAACATCAAATCGAAATTAGCACTAATGACCCACATAGCAGGTGACAAGCCCTCACAAAGGTTTGAAGACTGGTAATACATTTGACATCTCTTAAATACTTGCAATGATCAATAGCCATTATTTTTCTCAATAAAAACTCATGTCATGCATATTCTGAAGCGTTAAGATCTATGACCTTGATGCTGTAGATGCACTTGTGGTTGTTCATTGTTCATTGGGTAGTTTGGCGAGAGCAGTATCCCTTCATTATTTATGACTGAAGAACGACACTCTGCTGAAGACAGAGGATAGAAAGGAGACAATTAAAAAATGCACAATATGGAGACATTAGTTTAATTCTTAAGAGGCTTATAAGGATGTGGAGTGGTCATGTGAACCGGTTTTTGTTGTACCACAAATTGACCTGCATTTAAAGCTTTAATGATAAACAAAAGCTGTGTTCTGCAGCTTAATAAAGAGGCTTGTGGCTTTTTAAAGTCCCTGGTATTTCCAGATAAAAGTTTTTGCCCATTTTCTGTGCAGCTAGGGGGAACGCAGGCTGTCCTCAGAGTAATAATCAGTGAAATTCCTTTGTTCTTAATATAAATGAAAAATGAGTCTCATGAGTCTCATTAGGGTTGTTTTTTTATGTTTCTGTGTTCAACCGATGTAATAAAATATAACTGTAAAGCTTCTACAGCTTTTAAAACCTTAGTTGTTCCACTTTTTTTTACATGAGCAGTGTTACAAAAACTACAATACAAAAAATACAAAAACTATTTACATTTTAAATGGTTTAAGTGTGTGAATGTGTGTGTGAATGGGTGGATGACAGGTTGTGTAAAGCGCTTTGGGGTCCTTAGGGACTAGAAAAGCGCTATACAAATACAGGCCATTTACCATTTACATTTTAACTTTTAACTATTTGAATTTTCAGCTTTCTGTCACGGGTTGCCGGGGCAAGCCGTGTGAGAATTATTTAGTACCCAAAATGCGGCAGCTGTGGTGCAAGTGAGTTTTTTAAACCAAAAGAGGATACAACAGGAATGGCGAGGGTGAACATGAAACTAAGAAAACCTAAACTGGGAAAAACTAACAGAAACCAACCAGAAACAGATATGCAGGGAGGTACGGGGAAATTCACTTCAAAGATCTGGCTCTAAGATTTGTTTCGTTCGCGACCGACACATCACTAGTGCAGATAGTGGCAATGAGCTCTCCTTGCAGGGCCCTTTCTAAGAAATTTGACATCATAATCTTACAAGTTTCATTGTAGGTTCAAAGTTATTTTCCCCAGTAAAAAGTTACAGTCAGTCAAAAAACGTATTTTTTTTTTAATGCAGGAGTGGCACATGCTCAACAGAACAGAGCTAGAGATATAACAAGTAGACAATTGTAAAAGGGAATTTTTTAATCAACGTGAGACCTAGCCAGGTTTTTGTATCTGTATTAAGTGGTGTCTTAAACTTTTTTGATTAATTTCTTTTCTAAAAAAGGAATTAAATTTTTTTTATCACATAATAAACTTTAGTGTCATTTGTAAAGCTGACTTTAGGTGGCACTACTACCACTATTACCACAAAGTAAACCAATGATTCGATACAGTATTTGAGATTTGAGCTTTCTCAGCAGATACATGGAATAGACTACAAAACAGTTCATTTGATGCCAGTCCCACTCTCTCTCTGTATGTCACTCACTCGCTGATACTAACTGTCAACTCATTACTTCTTTTTCTCTGTCTTGCAACCCCCCCCCTTCCACACACACACACACACACACACACACACACACACACACACACACACACACACACACACACACACACACACACACACAAATTAAAATTTAATCATGTTTCAAATTTAATTTCAATCTGCATGTATTTCAATATAAACTATTGGAAGTAAAACAGAATTTTAAAACAAAAAACCATAAAGAGAACTTAAAAGTATTCCAGCTGCCAATTTGTAAAGAGTCAAGTGTATTTCTCCCTCTCTCTCTCTCTCTCTCTCTCTCTCTCTCTCTCTCTCTCTCTCTCTCAGACACAGACACATTCAGACAATTTCAGTAGTGTGTGTGAGAGCGTTTCAGTAGTGTGTGTGAGAGCGTTTCAGTTGTGTGTGTGAGAGCGTTTCAGTAGTGTGTGTGAGAGCGTTTCAGTAGTGTGTGTGAGAGCGTTTCAGTTGTGTGTGTGTGAGAGCGTTTCAGTAGTGTGTGTGAGAGCTAAAATGTCAGTAGTGTGTGTGAGAGCTAAAATGTCAGTAGTGTGTGTGAGAGCGTTTCAGTAATGTGTGTGAGAGCGTTTCAGTAGTGTGTGTGAGAGCGTTTCAGTAGTGTGTGTGAGAGCGTTTCAGTAGTGTGTGTGAGAGCTAAAATGTCAGTAGTGTGTGTGAGAGCTAAAATGTCAGTAGTGTGTGTGAGAGCTAAAATTTCAGTAGTGTGTGTGAGAGCGTTTCAGTAGTGTGTGTGAGAGCGTTTCATTAGTGTGTGTGAGAGCGTTTCAGTAATGTGTGTGAGAGCGTTTCAGTAGTGTGTGTGAGAGCTAAAATGTCAGTAGTGTGTGTGAGAGCGTTTCAGTAATGTGTGTGAGAGCGTTTCAGTAGTGTGTGTGAGAGCGTTTCAGTAGTGTGTGTGAGAGCGTTTCAGTAGTGTGTGTGAGAGCTAAAATGTCAGTAGTGTGTGTGAGAGCTAAAATTTCAGTAGTGTGTGTGAGAGCGTTTCAGTAGCGTGTCTGAGAGCTAAAATTTCAGTAGTGTGTGTGAGAGCGTTTCAGTAGCGTGTCTGAGAGCTAAAATTTCAGTAGTGTGTGTGAGAGCGTTTCAGTAGTGTGTGTGAGAGCGTTTCAGTTGTGTGTGTGAGAGCGTTTCAGTAGTGTGTGTGAGAGCTAAAATTTCAGTAGCGTGTGTGAGAGCTAAAATTTCAGTAGTGTGTGTGAGAGCGTTTCAGTAGTGTGTGTGAGAGCGTTTCAGTAGTGTGTGTGAGAGCGTTTCAGTAGCGTGTGTGAGAGCGTTTCAGTTGTGTGTGTGAGAGCGTTTCAGTAGTGTGTGTGAGAGCGTTTCAGTTGTGTGTGTGAGAGCGTTTCAGTTGTGTGTGTGAGAGCGTTTCAGTAGTGTGTGTGAGAGCGTTTCAGTTGTGTGTGTGAGAGCGTTTCAGTAGTGTGTGTGAGAGCGTTTCAGTAGTGTGTGTGAGAGCGTTTCAGTTGTGTGTGTGTGAGAGCGTTTCAGTAGTGTGTGTGAGAGCTAAAATGTCAGTAGTGTGTGTGAGAGCTAAAATGTCAGTAGTGTGTGTGAGAGCGTTTCAGTAATGTGTGTGAGAGCGTTTCAGTAGTGTGTGTGAGAGCGTTTCAGTAGTGTGTGTGAGAGCTAAAATGTCAGTAGTGTGTGTGAGAGCTAAAATGTCAGTAGTGTGTGTGAGAGCTAAAATTTCAGTAGTGTGTGTGAGAGCGTTTCAGTAATGTGTGTGAGAGCGTTTCAGTAGTGTGTGTGAGAGCGTTTCAGTAGTGTGTGTGAGAGCGTTTCAGTAGTGTGTGTGAGAGCTAAAATGTCAGTAGTGTGTGTGAGAGCTAAAATGTCAGTAGTGTGTCTGAGAGCTAAAATTTCAGTAGTGTGTGTGAGAGCGTTTCAGTAGTGTGTGTGAGAGCGTTTCAGTAGTGTGTGTGAGAGCGTTTCAGTAGTGTGTGTGAGAGCTAAAATGTCAGTAGTGTGTGTGAGAGCTAAAATTTCAGTAGTGTGTGTGAGAGCGTTTCAGTAGCGTGTCTGAGAGCTAAAATTTCAGTAGTGTGTGTGAGAGCGTTTCAGTAGCGTGTGTGAGAGCGTTTCAGTAGCGTGTGTGAGAGCTAAAATTTCAGTAGTGTGTGTGAGAGCGTTTCAGTAGCGTGTCTGAGAGCTAAAATTTCAGTAGTGTGTGTGAGAGCGTTTCAGTAGTGTGTGTGAGAGCTAAAATTTCAGTAGCGTGTGTGAGAGCTAAAATTTCAGTAGTGTGTGTGAGAGCGTTTCAGTAGTGTGTGTGAGAGCGTTTCAGTAGTGTGTGTGAGAGCTAAAATTTCAGTAGTGTGTGTGAGAGCGTTTCAGTAGTGTGTGTGAGAGCGTTTCAGTAGTGTGTGTGAGAGCGTTTCAGTAGTGTGTGTGAGAGCGTTTCAGTAGTGTGTGTGAGAGCGTTTCAGTAGTGTGTGTGAGAGCGTTTCAGTTGTGTGTGTGAGAGCGTTTCAGTAGCGTGTGTGAGAGCGTTTCAGTAGCGTGTGTGAGAGCGTTTCAGTAGCGTGTGTGAGAGCTAAAATTTCAGTAGTGTGTGTGAGAGCGTTTCAGTAGTGTGTGTGAGAGCTAAAATTTCAGTAGCGTGTGTGAGAGCTAAAATTTCAGTAGTGTGTGTGAGAGCGTTTCAGTAGTGTATGTGAGAGCGTTTCAGTAGCGTGTGTGAGAGCGTTTCATTAGTGTGTGTGAGAGCGTTTCAGTAGTGTGTGTGAGAGCGTTTCAGTAGTGTGTGTGAGAGCGTTTCATTAGTGTGTGTGAGAGCGTTTCAGTAGTGTGTGTGAGAGCGTTTCAGTAGTGTGTGTGAGAGCGTTTCAGTAGTGTGTGTGAGAGCGTTTCAGTAGTGTGTGTGAGAGCGTTTCATTAGTGTGTGTGAGAGCGTTTCAGTAGTGTGTGTGAGAGCGTTTCAGTTGTGTGTGTGAGAGCGTTTCAGTAGCGTGTGTGAGAGCGTTTCATTAGTGTGTGTGAGAGCGTTTCAGTAGTGTGTGTGAGAGCTAAAATTTCAGTAGTGTGTGTGAGAGCTAAAATTTCAGTAGTGTGTGTGAGAGCGTTTCAGTAGTGTGTGTGAGAGCGTTTCAGTAGTGTGTGTGAGAGCGTTTCAGTAGTGTGTGTGAGAGCGTTTCAGTTGTGTGTGTGAGAGCGTTTCAGTTGTGTGTGTGAGAGCGTTTCAGTAGCGTGTGTGAGAGCGTTTCATTAGTGTGTGTGAGAGCGTTTCAGTAGTGTGTGTGAGAGCTAAAATTTCAGTAGTGTGTGTGAGAGCTAAAATTTCAGTAGTGTGTGTGAGAGCGTTTCAGTAGTGTGTGTGAGAGCGTTTCATTAGTGTGTGTGAGAGCGTTTCAGTAGTGTGTGTGAGAGCGTTTCAGTAGTGTGTGTGAGAGCGTTTCATTAGTGTGTGTGAGAGCTAAAATTTCAGTAGTGTGTGTGAGAGCTAAAATTTCAGTAGTGTGTGTGAGAGCTAAAATTTCAGTAGTGTGTGTGAGAGCGTTTCAGTAGTGTGTGTGAGAGCTAAAATGTCAGTAGTGTGTGTGAGAGCGTTTCAGTAATGTGTGTGAGAGCGTTTCAGTAGTGTGTGTGAGAGCGTTTCAGTAGTGTGTGTGAGAGCGTTTCAGTAGTGTGTGTGAGAGCGTTTCAGTAGTGTGTGTGAGAGCTAAAATTTCAGTAGTGTGTGTGAGAGCGTTTCAGTAGCGTGTCTGAGAGCTAAAATTTCAGTAGTGTGTGTGAGAGCGTTTCAGTAGCGTGTGTGAGAGCGTTTCAGTAGCGTGTCTGAGAGCTAAAATTTCAGTAGTGTGTGTGAGAGCGTTTCAGTAGCGTGTGTGAGAGCTAAAATTTCAGTAGTGTGTGTGAGAGCGTTTCAGTAGCGTGTCTGAGAGCTAAAATTTCAGTAGTGTGTGTGAGAGCGTTTCAGTAGTGTGTGTGAGAGCTAAAATTTCAGTAGCGTGTGTGAGAGCTAAAATTTCAGTAGTGTGTGTGAGAGCGTTTCAGTAGTGTGTGTGAGAGCGTTTCAGTAGTGTGTGTGAGAGCGTTTCAGTAGCGTGTGTGAGAGCGTTTCAGTAGCGTGTGTGAGAGCGTTTCAGTAGTGTGTGTGAGAGCGTTTCAGTTGTGTGTGTGAGAGCGTTTCAGTAGCGTGTGTGAGAGCGTTTCAGTAGCGTGTGTGAGAGCGTTTCAGTAGCGTGTGTGAGAGCTAAAATTTCAGTAGTGTGTGTGAGAGCGTTTCAGTAGTGTGTGTGAGAGCTAAAATTTCAGTAGCGTGTGTGAGAGCTAAAATTTCAGTAGTGTGTGTGAGAGCGTTTCAGTAGTGTATGTGAGAGCGTTTCAGTAGCGTGTGTGAGAGCGTTTCATTAGTGTGTGTGAGAGCGTTTCAGTAGTGTGTGTGAGAGCGTTTCAGTAGTGTGTGTGAGAGCGTTTCAGTAGTGTGTGTGAGAGCGTTTCAGTAGTGTGTGAGAGAGCGTTTCATTAGTGTGTGTGAGAGCGTTTCAGTAGTGTGTGTGAGAGCGTTTCAGTAGTGTGTGTGAGAGCGTTTCATTAGTGTGTGTGAGAGCGTTTCAGTAGTGTGTGTGAGAGCGTTTCAGTTGTGTGTGTGAGAGCGTTTCAGTAGCGTGTGTGAGAGCGTTTCATTAGTGTGTGTGAGAGCGTTTCAGTAGTGTGTGTGAGAGCGTTTCAGTAGTGTGTGTGAGAGCGTTTCATTAGTGTGTGTGAGAGCTAAAATTTCAGTAGTGTGTGTGAGAGCTAAAATTTTAGTAGTGTGTGTGAGAGCTAAAATTTCAGTAGTGTGTGTGAGAGCGTTTCAGTAGTGTGTGTGAGAGCTAAAATTTCAGTAGTGTGTGTGAGAGCTAAAATTTCAGTAGTGTGTGTGAGAGCGTTTCAGTAGTGTGTGTGAGAGCGTTTCAGTAGTGTGTGTGAGAGCGTTTCAGTAGTGTGTGTGAGAGCTAAAATTTCAGTAGTGTGTGTGAGAGCGTTTCAGTAGTGTGTGTGAGAGCGTTTCATTAGTGTGTGTGAGAGCGTTTCAGTAGTGTGTGTGAGAGCGTTTCAGTAGTGTGTGTGAGAGCGTTTCATTAGTGTGTGTGAGAGCTAAAATTTCAGTAGTGTGTGTGAGAGCTAAAATTTTAGTAGTGTGTGTGAGAGCTAAAATTTCAGTAGTGTGTGTGAGAGCGTTTCAGTAGTGTGTGTGAGAGCTAAAATTTCAGTAGTGTGTGTGAGAGCTAAAATTTCAGTAGTGTGTGTGAGAGCGTTTCAGTAGTGTGTGTGAGAGCGTTTCAGTAGTGTGTGTGAGAGCGTTTCAGTAGTGTGTGTGAGAGCGTTTCAGTTGTGTGTGTGAGAGCTAAAATTTCAGTAGTGTGTGTGAGAGCTAAAATTTCAGTAGTGTGTGTGAGAGCGTTTCAGTAGTGTGTGTGAGAGCGTTTCAGTAGTGTGTGTGAGAGCGTTTCAGTAGTGTGTGTGAGAGCTAAAATTTCAGTAGTGTGTGTGAGAGCGTTTCAGTAGTGTGTGTGAGAGCGTTTCAGTAGCGTGTGTGAGAGCGTTTCAGTAGCGTGTGTGAGAGCGTTTCAGTAGCGTGTGTGAGAGCGTTTCAGTAGCGTGTGTGAGAGCGTTTCAGTAGCGTGTGTGAGAGCTAAAATTTCAGTAGCGTGTGTGAGAGCTAAAATTTCAGTAGTGTGTGTGAGAGCGTTTCAGTAGTGTGTGTGAGAGCGTTTCAGTAGTGTGTGTGAGAGCTAAAATGTCAGTAGTGTGTGTGAGAGCTAAAATTTCAGTAGTGTGTGTGAGAGCGTTTCAGTAGTGTGTGTGAGAGCGTTTCAGTAGCGTGTGTTAGATTTGTATTGTTGATTGTCATTTATGCTTAGAAATATTTACTTATATATGCTTAGAGTTTTGTAATTAGTTGTAGATTGGTAGAGGTTTTGATCCTTGATAGTCTGCAAACTTTGTGTGTATTAGACAGCACTTTGGGAGCATGAGAGGTCATACCGTGTCTTATTGTTTTATGGTAGGATTAACGTAGCTACGTCTGTTCTAGTCTAAGTGCTCTTTGTTTAGATGAACTGCAGGACTTCCTCACCGTGTTATCTAGGATGAACCATCTAGGGTGAGGGGGAGGCTACCCTCTTCCTGACCAAGGATGTTTAACCCTTTGATCAGCAACACACACACACACACACACACACACACACACACACACACACACACACACACACACACACACACACACACAGGCAAGGTACTCTTTGTTTGTATGTAGACGTCGTATGTTAATGAACCTATGCATATTCATGTAACCTCAATAAAAGGGCAGTGTTACAGGAGGACGGACGAGACCAACTGGAGTCAAGCGGTTGTCCGGTTCTCTCCCGTGCACGAGTAACATGAAGAACTTTGCCTATTTGTGTCTTGCTTAGCAGTGTAATTATATTGTCTTAACGTTCCAGCGAATAGGTTTATGCTACAAACCTAACATTAATTGGTCCTTCGAGAGCCGGAGCCCTGGAATCGCATTCACCGAGGGGGGGAGAGGCACGCTGAAAGACTGACGTCAGCCAGGAAGTTCCTGTGGATTCGCGGTCTGTCTTTTCTCCTCGATGAATGACGGTCGGCGGGATTCGGGCTGATATTACACTCTAAGCAACGCCAAGTAAGTTTAAAGAGGCCGACTCTATAACCGTGTCGTTGTGCAGTCTCCGCCACTGTGTGAGGCGTTGAGAAGAGGCCGACTCTATAACCGTGTCGTTGTGCAGTCTCCGCCACTGTGTGAGGCGTTGAGAAGAGGCCGACTCTATAACCGTGTCGTTGTGCAGTCTCCGCCACTGTGTGAGGCGTTGAGAAGTTCGCTACTTTGTGTAGCGATACCCGGGTTCCTTGCTACTTTGTGGAGCAAGAGGTTCCTCGCTACTTTGTGTGGCTAGAGGTGAGTTCTCCGCCGCTTTGTGGGGCGTTGAGAAGTTCCGCGGGGTCCAGACTGTGCTGGACGATAGGCCTATTTTGTGTTGTTTTTGTTGTCGTTGTCATTGTTGTCATCGTTGTTGTTGTTGTGTGTGAGTGTGTGCGGAGCAGAACATGTGGTCTGTGACACCGACTGTTGTTGTTATCATGGGTTTCTAAGCAACCAAGAGTGAGTCGGAGGGAGACAGACGTTTGTGCTGGACTTTGCTCCTGGCAGCACAAAGTATTTATGTAAAAAAGAGAGAGAGCGACGGCTCCACAGCTGCGCGGGTTCACGCGAGCGCGGTCACGCGGGTTTCACGCGGACCTGAGCCGTGCGGTTAATCGCAGGCTTAAAAATGGAAGAGATTAAAATGTTAGAAGTTTTCAGAAAACACACCAGCCTTGAAGAGCGTGTGGAGAAGGCCAGCCCACATCAGCAGCTATGCTCTGGTGGGTGGCTGTCCCCCCACCCCTTGCTGACACAAAACGTTAACTCTTCAGCCTGTGTGCCAGACCATAGACGTAATTGAGGTGGATAGTTGTTAAAAGTCATCTACATTACGCTTGTGATTGCTTAAATTCAGTACGATGACATGTGAGGTGAAGTGATATAGGTAAATATTTAAACTAATGAAGTGCATAGAGGCACTTGACCTGTGTGGAAGACTTTCGTCTTATTATGAGCCATTGTTGAGATATAGAGCACATCTGTGAAAACAACTAATATGCTCAACCCTGTATGAAACATCTAAAAGTACATGATGGAGAAGCTGAGTTGAATATGAAAGTGTAAGACTTTGCCGCTGTGGGCAGAGCAACTACTGTGTGATGTTGCGTTGCAGTTTTTTTTTTTCTTCTGAGCTGATGAGCAGGCTACACATTATCAGATCGAGAGCTGTCTGAGAACTACTCTAAGAGAGGGAAACAGCGCTATGATAACTGTGATAACTGGAGTGTGCAACGTTTCCATGAGCAGTTTTCCTGCATCTTGACTTGTGTGTAGAGTGTTCATAACATCAGCATCATGTTTTTGATTATTTGTTTGTTGGGTTGAAAAATAGTTAAATAAACTGGTGATCATATTTACGGATCACCATGGCACATATCATCAGCCATGTGATTTATTTTTGCAGATGACAAAGTGAGTGTGAATGTGTCTGACATCACAGTGTTTTTGTGCACTGTGCAAGAGTAATTGCCTTTGATTGTGAGTGACAGCGGTGATTTTGCAGGTCACCAGCTATTGTAAATAAAAAAAAAAAAAAAAAAGAGTGAATAAGAGGGAGAATTTATATTGTAGAAAAAAATAATCATAGGAAAAAGGTTTTGTGTTGATCAACCAAAAAAAAACAACTATAATTTCATTTTCTGCTTTTAAGAAAGGACTGTTCACAAAAACACAGAGCGAGAGAGAGAGAGAGATATGTGTTGATTAAGCAGTGATGATAATAATGAAATGTCTTAGTTGTCACTTTCAGGTGAAAAGCAGACCTGAATCAATTTTCCACATGCAGCGGTCGGAAGAAAGTTATAGTTTAACATCATTGGAAACATGCAGGCCAAGTTTCTGGCTGACTTATTTACAGTGCCATGTGTTTCTCAACCTCACAAGCGAGCTCACTCCTCCCTGAAGATAAGGAATGCAGCTCCATGATAAAGAGACAGCAGCAAGTCCTGAGCACAAAAAGTCCCAGCAAAGCAGCAGCAATGTGGATAAACAGCAGCAGAAGAAAGCAAACCCATCTTCCTGTCTGATTGGATGAATTCCACGGAGGGGCGAGCAAGATGGCGGTGGCAGCATGTTGAAATGCTCAAAAAGGACTGAGTGACTCGGGCAAGCCACATGCAGCTAGCATGCTGGCTAGCGACATGAAAGAAATGGACCCTTCATGATGCGTTCAACGTGCCAGCGCTGTGGTGGGAAAGGCTCCATCATAAACACGCCCTGCGCCCTGCGCCGAGGTTCAGGCCAAGAAGAAGAAGACGATGACTTCCAAGCCCAAGAAGGTCAGCCTCAGCGTGGGCGAGCTGATTGTGAAAGCCGTGGCCGCTTCCAAGGAGCGCAACGGCCTGTCCGTGGCCGCCCTCAAGAAGGCTCTGGCTGCCGGAGGCTACGATGTGGACAAGAACAAGGCCCGTGTCAAGACCGCCATCAAGAGTCTGGTGGCGAAGGGCACTCTGGTGCAGACCAAGGGCACCAGGGCCTCCGGATCCTTCAAGATGAACAGGGTTACTGAGACCAAAGCTAAGACGCCCGCCGCGGCCAAAGCCAAGAAACCGGCAGCAGCTGCTAAGAAGTCGCCCAGGAAGGCAGCAGCAGCAGCACTTCAGCCACTAGCACGAAGTCAACCGCATCAGAGGACAATAGTGAGAGTGGCTGTGACTTCACTGTGCATGTGAAGAAAACGTTTGAGGAGAACTGAACAGTTGGAGTTTGACATTTGCCACCTGTGGAGTAAAATGGCAAGAAGAGACAGTGGGACACAGGACAAAGCTGAAGGAGAACTGCCGGCTGTTGGACTGTTGAAGTGGGAGAGGACAACAGAGTGAGAAGACTAGGTGAGAACACATAGGAATTATTTAATGTGGGAAATCAAAATTTGGGTTAGCAAACCTGGGGAAAAGAAAACTGACTGCTTAAGTTGGAAAATTGAGACGGAGTCTGAAACATTGCGAAAATAGAAACATATACAAAATCACACACACACAAGCAGAACATGCATTAACCCTACTAACAATTCCAAACACAAAATGACTCATGAAGACTCATAGCACATTAGTTAAGAAATGATTAAATAATAGCAGAGAAGTGTGTAGGAAAGGCAGCTTTAAGAACATGCTCTGCTGGAGATGCAGCTCCACAGACATGCATTAGACCTGCCTAATAACACAAACACATGTAATGAAAATTAGCTTGTTATCTTTCATCAGTGTTACAATAGTGTCAATTTAGCAGACACTTGTTATCAAATGCTGAATTTATCCTAAAGAAAAAAAATTGACTCTCCAAGTTGCAGGACAACAATTTAACTTTTGTGAGAAAAAAGATCCTGGTTTGACCAACCAGTGATCAGACAATAAATTTAGTTGTTAAAATGGTAAATTGGGAGAAGCTTCCTGCTTGATTGAGGCAGCACATGTAATTTACTGTATGAGGGAAATTGTCTTTTGTGATACTATTTTGAACATGCTTTTCTGTCGTCCTGTCAACTTGGTGGGTTAATAGCTGATATGCAAATTAGTTGATTGGTTTTAGATTAATGAAAGGTGACTGAATTCTAGTATGAGTGAATGAGATGTGTTGGAGTTGTTGTGTGTTGAGTAGAGACTCTAAAACACTGAGTTTCCTGCTTTGATGTGCGAGTGAATCCTGTATTTAGATACACAACTCTGAATACGTCAGAACAGACTGTTTTGTGAAGTGCATGACAGCATGTCACATGTTTTATGATGAAGGGAAAAGGAAAATTGAATAAAATAGATCTGTGGCCTAAATGAGTGAAGAGCACAGACCTGGTAATTAAACTCATAGCTAATAAGACATTAGGATTATGTTGTGTGTTGTGCAGCTGATGGTTGATTTGGAGTGAATCTAGCTGATGATTTTTCTTTTGTTGTGAAGTTGAGCCTGCCGATTAGTATGATGGTATGATAAACCATGCTAATGGTATGATTTACCCTCCTGAGATGAGGAGCTTGTGTCATGACTTAACAAGGCCTTTTTATTTTGATACTTTCACAGTGCACTGAAAGTTTTGTTTGATAATCTCTGTTCTTTAAGCAGATCTGCACGTCGGGAATTAAAAGCGCTACACGTCGTCGAGAAAATTGTGCCAAGTGAGTTCTCCACATTTAAATGGACTCTGGAGAAAGCCACTTATTTGGGACAATTATTAAATGACAGTCCCAGTCCAAAAGGATTCAGCGATGTAATCCAAACTAAAGTTCTTCTTTTTCTTTTTGAAATGACGTCATTTTGCTGAGAGTGGAAACTAAATGCGACGATAGGTTCCACTATCAGCAAAGAAAGATAGAATGAATGCATGAATGAGTGAGTGAAAGGAAAACAAACTGACTGACTGGTAAAAGCTGACAAAAGCTGACAAGACTTTACTGATGTAACACGACTGTGTGAAGTTGACCCCCGCCTGGCAGGGGTGCAGATGAGTCTGTGTGTGCTTCCCTTTACAGGAGCAGAAAGATGACAGCAACACTCGAGGTTGCATGATGATTTAACATTTTAAATGCCATTTTCTGTGTCTGTGAATTTACTATGTGTGCGTCATTCACTAGCTTGTGTGCTCACAGAGATATCTGTGACAAAGTATGCATACGCCTGCGCAAGCGCTAACATTTGCATTTTCGTTTTTACAGCATTACGGTTCTTCATGTGTTTGATCATGTGATTTATAGGAATACTGGCTAATGTTTCTCTACTACGAGATTTCTGGGTTTATGTGTGAAGAAAACTGTAGTTACAGGCATATGTTGATGGAGAAATTAATATAGTTTGAGACATACTGTGATGAGACCAGTGTTACTGTTTCCACAGCGAGTGTTAACTTAATGGTGTTTTATGGCACCTCTAGAATCCGTTGACCTGTGTCTGACCTCCGTCTGACCACAGTCAATGTGTATTGCTAATGTTTGTTTCTTTGAGAATGCTGTAGTAGATTCAGCTGAAGCGGACAAGTGACATGGGTAAAACAAATAAGAGATTACGGTATTTATGGAATAGTTTATTATGGGCTCATTTGCTGGCCACTTTTGAACCCATAATAATAATATATGAGTGGAGTGACTTTGCTTAAGAGAAGTCACTGATTACATTAATGTTAACAGAGTACATGGGATAATCCATGTCTGAGGTGAATTAGGGTAATAGTTGTAGTTACTGATTTGAGAAAACCTGCACATGACACTTGTCTTGCTGATGTTGAATGCTTATTACTCTTATGATACAATTGTTTACAGGTATGAAGTTTGATTTCACTTCCAGATTTTGCTTTCCAGGCCGTGATGGTGTGTATGCAGGCTCCTGGGAGAGCCAGGTGTTAAGCAAACTTAATATGCAACACACGCTAACATCTTTTATTGCAGGGTTACGGAGCTACTCCAGAGGAGATGCCCTGATGTTGCCTGGGACATGATCTAGCTAATCTTTTTCTTTAAGACAGGGATCCAGGTTTGGTGAGTTGACGCATGGGAATGTCCATGCGTCAAGAGGTGGAGTGCAAGGATTAACATTAAACAATGTTTACTATTATTGTTGCAGTGATTTGTGTGATTGGCCGTTTTATTTACAAATATTAAACCTATGCAAGTGGTGCATCCATGTTCAGATGAGGCTTTGATGGCCTATAAGTGAAGTTCACTGAACTAAAGAATGTGGTTTGATGATTGTTGACATGCTCTCCAAATAGAAGTTTTTCTTCTTAGCAAGGAAATACAGGTGCAGCAGTAATCTCCTGAGAAATCTTCAGAGGCCCAGTGAGAAGCGTGAACCATTCCAGGCATAGCCGACAGCCAGGCAGTGGTTGAGGTCAAAGGTCAAGCTGGTTGGGGCCCATCATGAGATCAGACCTTGGAGCCACAGCAAGGACCATGAAACTGCCTGCAAAATAGAGGAGAGGATCGTCCACAAGATGGGAGCTGAGGCCAGGAGAGAGGCTTCAGGAGGATCAGAGATCATCTTCAGCACAGCAGACATCACACAGAGAGCTGTGCTACTGAGCTTCCAGGAGATTTTAAATAAAATGAAAGATTCAATATTGACGCTGAGGAAGACAACTAAGGTGTACGACGTGCTCTGCCTTAAACCTTCAGCAGCGTTGGAACATGAAAACTCGTGGGATGAGGGGAGCGTGCCAAGCTCCATCGACAGCGCAGAAGGAGTTCGGGGATGACATCATGATTCTATGAAAGCACAGGAACCAGAAGCTATGGTGGTGATGACAGCAGTTTCCTATGAACATCACCTAATGCTGTGCCACTATACTGTGCATACGATGACACTCTGAAGGCTGCTGGGATCATAACAGCAGTAAGACAACTGAACCCTGCACCCTTTCCACAGAGGTGTTTCTCTGCAGAGCGTGGACAATTAAGGAGTCATAAATATCCCCCTCACAAGACGAAGGTCTGAAGTCAGGTGATGGGGGCTGGTAAGAGGCCATAAAACTAGAGTGCTGAGAGGTCTGCAGCTTGGAAATAGCTGAGACCCATGTTGACGAACAACAAAACCAACTGGTATGTTTGAATGTTTATTCTACATACATTTGGACTTTGGTCCTATGGACAGTGATGGAAACAACTGGAAGAGACATTCATGACGCCCTGCAGAGCTTAAACCACTCTGCAGAGAGACATGTGATGTGCACACCCGGAGGAAGCACCACCAAGCTGAGATGTTTTTGAAAATGTTACTTTTTTAGTTTCACTATTAAATTAACAATTTCTTTGGTTGCTCGTAAGATGTAGTTTGCCATGAGATGAGCTCAATGAATGGGGTAACTGCTAATACATTTATTAAACTGTGTACCTTTTCAGTAATTTAGGGTGATTTGACATATGCTGAGTATAAAAAGGTTTGCATTGAAACTGTCAGACATGAGGTATTCATACCTGGGAACTTTTTAAGCATAAAGGTCAAAAAGGGGGGAAATGTTAGATTTGTATTGTTGATTGTCATTTATGCTTAGAAATATTTACTTATATATGCTTAGAGTTTTGTAATTAGTTGTAGATTGGTAGAGGTTTTGATCCTTGATAGTCTGCAAACTTTGTGTGTATTAGACAGCACTTTGGGAGCATGAGAGGTCATACCGTGTCTTATTGTTTTATGGTAGGATTAACGTAGCTACGTCTGTTCTAGTCTAAGTGCTCTTTGTTTAGATGAACTGCAGGACTTCCTCACCGTGTTATCTAGGGTGAGGGGGAGGCTACCCTCTTCCTGACCAAGGATGTTTAACCCTTTGATCAGCAACACACACACACACACACACACACACACACACACACACACACACACACACACACACACACACACACACACACACACACAGGCAAGGTACTCTTTGTTTGTATGTAGACGTCGTATGTTAATGAACCTATGCATATTCATGTAACCTCAATAAAAGGGCAGTGTTACAGGAGGACGGACGAGACCAACTGGAGTCAAGCGGTTGTCCGGTTCTCTCCCGTGCACGAGTAACATGAAGAACTTTGCCTATTTGTGTCTTGCTTAGCAGTGTAATTATATTGTCTTAACGTTCCAGCGAATAGGTTTATGCTACAAACCTAACAGCGTGTGTGAGAGCGTTTCAGTAGTGTGTGTGAGAGCGTTTCAGTAGTGTGTGTGAGAGCGTTTCAGTAATAATGTCCCTTACGGCACCTCATACGATATGGCAGCCTCGCTTCTGTCAGTCTGCCCCAGGGCAGCTGTGGCTACAACTGTAGCTTGCCTCCACCAGTGAGTGAATGAATAGTGGAATTGTAAAGCGCTTTGAGGATCTCGAAAAGCGTTATATAAATGCAATCCATTATTATTATTATTATTATTACCTGCACTTCCGTTCTGGTGTTGTGGCAAAAACAAAATGAAGAAACAAACATCAACAAAACACTGCTCCACTTTAACCTCTTACTTTGGCAGAAATCATCTCTCATTATCCTATAATATAGGCTGCTGCATAATAAACAAAGATTTTTGGAGGCTAATAGTAACGTGAAATAATAACTCCTCCGAAATGCATTAAAACAAAAGAGGCCTCTTTGAAAATGTAAGGAGCAGAAAGTACAAATATTTGTTTAAAAATGTATGGAGTAAGAGTAAAAAGTAGTGAGAAAAAAAACTACTCAAGTAAGATACAGATGTCTTTAAATTCTGCTAAGTGTGAAGAAATCGACCCAACACACACAATCTTTGCGTGCTCAGTGTGGCTTTTATTCAATACTCAGCAGCTGATACTGTTGTTTTCGGTACTCAGACGCAGGAAACAGGCACACCTTAGCTGCTGCAACCAATCCGCTCCTCCGGCTCCACCGTTACTAAATACACAGAAGGGGAAGAAAGATCACACACCCCGGCCACATTAAGTAAGTTACTTTAAGTAAGTACAGTAACAAAATATTTGCATTTCGTCACTTCCCACCTCTGCACTTAAGAGAATCAAGTACAGAGCAGGCTCTTCTGTGTTTTCATGGCAGCATGGAAAACACTTATACTTACTCCAAGCACTGCTGCGAGTTTGGCCGTCAGTGTCAGTTTTCGGATTCACCTGCTGAGCTGCTGGTGGACATCCACCCGGACCCAAGCCTGGCCCTCAACTTCAGCCAGAAGAGCCACCGGGACCTGGCCACGCAGACAGGTGTGGAGATGTCAGAGCACGAGGTGAGCCTCACTCCCAAGAGATCATGGGATAATTATCAACTAAATTATCAAAATCAAATAATAAAATAATTATTACAGAAAACGTTAAAAACAAAATTGTATGAATCTGAAGGGTCTTGATGCATGCAGACTTATGTCAGTCTGAAATTACCTGCCACTTAAGTAACTTATTACTTAAACTTCATTCCAAAAAGTTTGAATAGAGATACAAGACTAGAATATGTGACCGTGATCTGCCAGAACTTCCCAGTCCCAGTCTCTTATGTGGGCCCTTGGGAAAATTAATTGCCTGCCACATCATAGACTGTGAGCCTGAGGAGCCATGCTGATGGTTTTCTCTCATTTTTTACTGCAGCGTTTCTTTGTAGTTTGTAGAAATGGAGATGTTTTATTTTTCTGAAGACATCTCAGGCTATTGATGAGTTTTAGAAATTATTTATGAGTCGTGGACACTGTCAGATCAGCTGCCTTTACACAGAGAAATGTGAATACTCTAGAGTTATGGGCAGGGATAGCTCAGTAGGTACAGTGGTGGCCCTATGATTGGAAGGTTGGGGGTTCAAATCCACTGAACGGCTCCCCCGAGGTACCCCTGAGCAAGGTGCTGTCTCTACGCACTGCTCTTTGGGTGCCCAGTGGCTTCCCACTCCTTCTCTGAGTGAATGGGTTAAATGCAGAGAGGGATTTTCCCTCGGGGATCAATACAGTATTTATTATTATTATCTTATTAGTATTGGGCTAGGATAAATCAAGCTAGAAGCAGTCCATGAACTAAAATGAGTGTGACGCTCCTGCAGTAACTGATCACCTACACACAGCTTGAACTGGATTGCCAAAAGGGTTGAAATTACATACATAGTAAAGACACTGGTTCTTATATACAGAACATGCCTCATTCACCCATTCATAAAAGCAACTTTTCTGTGTTTTTTATCACACTCTGATGAATGCATCAGAAAGCAATTCAGGGTTCAGTATCTTGCCCAAGGGATGCAGCCAAGGACTGAACCACCAACCTTCTGATTAGTGACCTGCTCTACCTCCTGATTAACAGTGCACTGTGTGAATTGCCTGTCTGTGTGAATCTCAGGTGCTACTTGTTGTTTTCAGGTGAACACAAAACTTCATGAGACAAGAAGCTGTGGAGTAAACCAAGTGGAGGGGGGGTGGCCCAAGGACATCGACCCTGCTGAGAAGAAACAAACAAGCCTTTTCAGGAATAAGGTGGAAAAGGACGAGAGCTACATCAACAGTGTTCTGCAGCTGTGCAGAGTAAGATCCAAATGAATCCACAGCAGTCCACCTAGTCTTACTATGATGCATGCTGTCTGGTTGGAGTTTTGGGTTGATGCATGTTGGCGGGATGGTTGCTGGCTTTATGGATGGTTGGGTTAATGCAGGTGTTGTTGGTTGGATTGATATTGAATGGATACATGTTGTTTATGGATGTTGTGTAGCCCAGGGTTACAAACAGATAAAAGTAGAAACCTTTTGTTAAAATTATTACACAAGTTGTTAATACATTTAAGTTAAAACATTCAAAGCTAAAAGAGCAACACTGGTTACACTGGTGAGGCTGCTTGGCTCTACACTTGCTGTAGCTGTGCCTCTGATGTAAGAGGAACATTGTTGCTGTTGAAGCAGAGAAGCAGGTGAAAGCGTAACGTGTCTTTTGTTAGCTAGTAGATCTGGAGACCTGAAGCTCTTTCCTTATAAATACACAGTGTTTGCACTAACAGTTGCAGCTGCTTAAATGTTAAAGCTGTTCACTTGGTAAACAAATGTCAAAGATTACAGTTCTATGTGATTAGCTAACTGGTGCTGTCTAAACTCACACTCCTTTGTGTTGGTGTTTTGGTTTGGAAGTTGAGTTGTTGTTGTGAGTTGAAAGAAAATGAACATGCATGCCTATTTGCACTGAGTTGTTTTAAAGTAGTGTTTTTGTTTACCACTGGTGTTATTAATTGGTATAATGAATAGAATATAGCGAGTTTGCTGCCTTAAAGGAGCAGTATGGATTAGATCTATGAAACTAATTAATTTAGTTTCACAATTGGTAAGGACCATATTACTATGTAACATAAAAAAATGAATTTGATAGTTGTACAACACATTAGAAAAAAGAACTTGCATTTAAAATTTTCCGTTAGTCCTTAGTTCCTTAAGCAGCAATTTATGGATAATTGGTAGCATGCGTGTGAAGTAATCAAGTGGTGTTGTTATAGCAATGTGGCCAAATATCGCATCAATCACAGCAATCACATCAATCTGTTCCCAAAGTCAAGGTGTGTGTCACGCAGGAGCTAACCGCAGCCTTAGGCTGTATATTTTGCCCCTTTGTTAAATTTCCAGTGGTCTTTGGCCAGTGTTATACTAAGTTTGAGGCTCGCTTGCTGATGGTAGTGGACCCACTCCGCTATTCCTGCTGGGAGCGCCTCTACAAATTGCTGCAGTACAAGGAGGTTTAGCAGTGGAGCTTCTTCCTTGTTGGCCCAGGCTGCATCTCTGGCTACTGCATTGTGCATTAGCATATGCAAAGGGCCTGTCCCCTGGCTCCATCCGTCCTCCTCAGAAACGGCGGTAGTGGCCCTCTGATGCCCTCTACCCAGTCGGTGTAGAATTACCTGGCAGACATTGTAAAAACAGCCCCTTGCTGATGCTGAAGGTTGAATGGCACTATTTGGGCCTCCCCCAACAGAAAAAGCAAGAACTGCGACTGTTCTCGCTCCCATCGGCTGCTCATGGTGCATGGCAGTCCGCAGCTCTCTCCTCCAGGCCCCAGCGTTCCAACTGAAGTAGGGGAGGCATGATTGAACAATGGCTGCCAGCCATGCTGAACCCACAGCACCACCCCTGGATGTTGCCTTGCATGGAGGGAGAATAAATAACAGACTGTGACACTTGCACTTCGATTAGTTGATTAGTAGCAGGTAGGGTTGCCAACTCCCTGAAAAATAAATAAAGGACACCTCGTGGCCAGGGCCGGGCAACCCAGTTCACCCTTCACAGTGTGGTGAATTTTGTAGCTCTTTTTTTTTGTGTGTGAAATTATTTTTTTAACCATTTGACTTGAATTTGATTTAAGCAGATGCATATTCTTTGTGATATGACCATATGGGAAACAAATGATCATTTAGCCATTTATTTTTAGCTCAAAATGACAACATTAACACATAAAACAGGTCTCTTTCTTAAACAGAAGCCTGTCATGCTTAACTTTTGAGAATATAAGTAAATCTTTCTTTAAAAGAACTCTGTCCTGCTTAACTTAAAATTATATAAATTAATAGAAAACAATAGAATGAAAAATATTCATGTAACATGTAACAGCATTTAGTACAATTGGCTTCAGTAGAGGCATTATTTCAGCTTTTGCTCCCGTTTGTTCCCATGATTACGCATCTTAACTCATCATCATTATTAATCTATGTATTACTTTTATGTATTAGTGATCTATTTGTTGTAATCATCTATCCTTGCAGTTGTTTATTACACAAAATAAGTTATATTATCACACTTCTGGCCACATAGCGCTGATATTCACTGCACATGCCCATATTAACCTTAACCAGAGGGTTTAAAAAAACAAACCAGTGTTTACATACCATATCTGCTTCTGCCGTGGCCTGGTGGACAAAAAATTGGTTAAGGGTTCCCCGAGCTTTCACGCCCCTCATGTTCTTCATGTGCCCACCACTAGAAGCATGCCTATGGAAAAAGTGCTCCGGCACACAGTGCAGTGCGCTTTATAGGTGTTATCGTGCATTTTCCCAGCCCAGTGTTTTCTTTTTCCCATTCCTCCCTATACTTTTGCAGCCTTTTTTTCTTTCTCTGGGCGAACAAACATTGCTGCTCTAATGCTGGGCTTACACTGTACGATTTTTGGCCCATTTTGAGACGATTTATGAGTCGTGCGACCGTTTTGGTGATCGGCCCGATTTTGGCCTTCATCGTGCGTCGTGTAGTATACGTGGGGTAACGAGAAGTGATTAACACGTCACGACCAGCTCCCGATCATCAATCGCTCGTGAGCCGCTCACACTGCTCACGCGCAAACAGGTTAACGTCGGTGAAAAAGATGGAGCAGCACGGCTGTGCGGCGTGTGATCTGGACACAAGCGATGGAGGCACAACTTGTAGAACTTTGGAAAGCTCATCCGAGCCTTTTCGATGTGGCCTCACAAAATTTTCACGACCACAACAACCATGAAAATAGGTGGATTTACATTGCTGCTTAATCACAGCTGCCTGATCAATGTTTTTCATTAGCAATTTAGCAAAGTTGATGGTGGTGGTGTGCGTGTCTGTGTGAGTGAAAGACAGAGGGAGCGACAGATTTTCTGTTATAACCTTCATTTTATGGAGGCACAGTGTGAGCACTCAGGTCGCATCAGAGCATCGGGCGGTATAGTGTGAGACCTGCATCGTGACCTACCAACTTCTAACCCCTGCGAGTCAATCGTGCAGTTTGAGCAGGAGCTGAATAACGTGACTGAAAAAATCGCACAGTGTCTGCCCAGCTTTAGGTGTACTGTCGTCCGAGACTTGCACCGCAGTGTCGGCGTTTGTTTCCCTGTTGGCCATGCTTCTTGTTGTGGTCATCTGTTGTCTTCCGGTATTTTCTCCGTAAGCGACCTTTCCTTGACCAATGAGATGAGCGGTAATCTGAATTGTCATACTCGAATTGTCATAAGTGTGCTGTCAGCTCATTGGTCACAAAGCAGGAGAGGGGCTGGGAATTATGTTTTCAAACAAAGCGTTAATTCCATTAACATTTATAGACTACTTTTGATTCTCACTGTATTACGGGACAAAGTGCGTCCCTTATTAGCTCAATACCGGACGTGTACTTTTGTTTCTAAATACAGGACGATTCCGTTTTTTAAGGGACGGTTGGCAACCCTAGTAGCAGGGCTCTAGAGTGCGACCAATTTGGTCGCAAATGCGACCACATTTTTCAGTGGTGCGACTAAAAAAAAAATATTTGGTTGCACCTGTGCGACCAACTGTTCGGGTAGCAAAAAAAAAAAAAAAAAATCTGCAACATTGCCTGTGGTCAACAACAGACACACATTTTGCCCCTATCGTGGACTAAACCAATCAGAGATAGTCAGGGGCGGGACCTCTCTGATTGGCCGTGGTCCAGTTGAAAGTGCAGGTGGAAGTGGGAGGTGAGTAGCTTGAATAAAGCGATATCAATTCATTAAATCCTGAATCGACTTTTAAATATAACTGTGTTTTGCAAGAAACGCCAGATTCTCAGATTAAAGCTCACAAAACCATTTCAACAACAACCAAACAGCAGATGAGAGCAGGTACACGGATTCCACACAAAGACGTAAACACAGAACGGACCGACGCATCAGAATCAGCTTTGTCTTTCTTGGCTTTCTCACCCGACGGCCCGTAGACGGACACGCAGTCGGAGATTAGGGATTCTGATGCGTCCGGTCTGCGCTGTGTTTACGTCTTTTTGCGCTGATTCTGAGCTGCAGGTTTTGTCTCTCTCCAACCAAAATCCACCGAGCCAGCAGCAAAAGAAGCAGCAAACTGCGCTTCACATTTGATCAATGTCGTCATGAATTTTGCTGTTTTGCTTCCACGACTATTAAAATCACACTTCATGCACAGCTAGCTCTCTCTCGATCTCTCTCTGTACTTCAAGAACAGTTTCCCGTCTCCAATCTCTGTTTTCTGTATTATTCATTCGCTTATTACCCACCAGTCTACCGTTGTTTACAGCGCTGTGGCTGCTGTCTTTTTCTTTTCTTTTTTTCACTTAAATGACCTCGGACAAGAAAGCCTATTTTTTCTGTTATTCAAAACTGAAGAAATTTAAACTTTATATGCAGAACATTGTAGAATATTTTTAAGGTTATCTGCTATAAAAAGCCAGACCAGAAAAATCTCCTTCATGTTTTTCTGTTTTATTCTCTGTTACTTTCACACAAAGGCATCTGCTGTGATGTTCACAATTCTGAAGAAGTCAGTACTGATAAATGATCAGAATTATAATATTTCTGACTGTCTGAGGCTAAGTTGAATCGAATCGGGACTTTGAAAACCGGAATCGAATGGATTATAGAAATCAGTGATGATACCCAGCCCTAGTGAGCAGCCTAGGCACGACAGAAGTGGATGTAGCTGTAATAGGAAAAGAACTATTGCTAACTTTTCTGTTAAGTTAAGGCCTGATCCTTCTGAAATTCATAGCCAGTGCTCTGACACGGTGTCATCAATCTTTGAATGCTGAAAAAGCACAGTGTATCCAGAAAAACACATTATATTATATAAATTATTATAAAATTTGTGTGCGCCTAACTTTTGTGCCGGTACGCCTAACTTTAAAAAGTTAGGCGTACCGGCACATGGCAAAAAGTTAGTCTAGAGCCCTGAGTAGTGTATGATGATAGCAATAAATCAACAAAAGGATCAATGAGTGCATTTCTGGCTCTGGTCACACCCCTCATTCTATGATGTCATTCTAATGGTATCATGTTGTCCAGGTCATGGAGGATGCCATCAGACTGAACAATGCTGTGGACATCCATCAGGAGTATTTCAAGGATGAGGAGGAAGTGAAGGAAATTCAGGAGTCACCATCAGAATATAGCGTCAGCCACCATCAATGTCTTCAGGTATGGCTGACATGAGGGGTGTTTAGCATCATAGTCATTAATGTAAAGCATTCTGTCCTCCTCGTTTATGACATGCGGATGATGGATAACCTGAAGCTTCTTGTTTTTTGCCCAGAAAATTATGTACATATTGAGTTAATAAGCATCACTGTACCATGTCAACCAATCAAACAATTATATGGAAACATGGCATTTGGTTGTTTAGGAAGAGGGGGAAGTTTTAGGAGTGAGAGAGCGAGTAAGTGAAAGAAGGAGAGAGCAAGTTTTGAGATGTGAGAGGTGTGTGACGTTTAGCGTGTTTGGAGTCTATAGGTAGTTTGATGTCTTGTGTAGTTAGTGTGTAGTGTAGCTGTTGTTTTGTTTTGTGTGTCAGTTATACTAGTGAATGTCACAGTTGTCGCAAAAGAGCCACCAACGGAGGATTGCAGTGTAAACGCTGTCTCCAGGTGAAAAACAGGAGGAGTGATACACCTCCTGTTGTCAGGTGTGCAGTGTTTAGGCCTGTGGTGTTCTCCTCTGTCTTATAGTGGACAGAAACAGTTTTTTGGAGTGGCACAAATAATGTGTGTACCTTCTTATTTGATGCAGAAGACCTGATTGTTCTGTAAATAGTTTTAAATGCTTATGTAAAAAGCCTTTGCTGCATTTTTAGGTAAAAGATTGCGTGTAACTTTGTTGTTTGAAAAACTTGTGGATACATTTTTAAATTAAAAATTTCTATTTGCATTTGAAGTTATGAAGATATTTTGTTAAAAATGTTTGTGGTGTTACAGTAAAAACGTAACTTTTTTCTACTGGTCTGACATTACCTCAAACTCTGACAGGCGATAACTTCCAGTTCAGGTTAGACCCAATCTCTCTGATTGGTCAAAGCAAGAGTCTGCCTATCTGAAATTGCTCTATTGATCACTGTTGTTTTTTTCAATGGTAAAGGGTAGGGCCACCTCTAGTTTAAATTGCTTTATCGCTGGAGGAGGAGCCACAGCTCAGGGTTTGCTTCGTGAGTCAACGAGATTGTCATTTTTACCTACACTGGCCGATGTGTGAAGACGCACCTGACTCTCTTGGGGATTCTCGCTCCAATACAATCACCTCACAATGTGTTGGAGCATGTGTAGACTGACTAATTCAGATTTTGTCATGGTCCGGGTGAGTTCTGGATTTTTCCAGCGTGCCGGTGGTCTCAAACATTCTGTGCCAGGATGTCGATTAACCCTCGTTAGTGAAGGCTTCACAGTCGTAGAACCTCGTCATAGTTAAACTCTGTTTTAATTCTGTTTTTCCCTCTGCTCTCAGCAGCCCGCTGGATGCCAGCTCTTCACCTCCATATTCCTGACCTCAGTCCGACGCCGGTCTGCTCGCAGCTTCTTTGTTCCACGCGCCTGCCTCTCTGCCACAGATACAAACATCCATTCCCACCCTCATGCTCTCATATGCACTCACTCCACACTCAACCAACGTGGAGACAGACATAAAGAGACGTTGTACACACGATCACACTCCCCAAGCGTACTCTACAAACCGGGTCTAGGTACCCTTGCCCCTGGAGGGGGGAACTGCACCCAGACCCAGGTGGTGTTTCCCTTTTCCCTGCGGTGGGGGGAGGCAGACCGCCCCGACTCCGCAGCAGCAGGAAGGCTCCACACTCCAGACCGCAGTCGGACGGCCAACTCCTCCTCCTAGTCCTAGCCCCCCTGCTCCAGCAGGTCGCAGAGAATGGGGGTGAGAGAAGACTCCAAACCTCCCTCCACCCGCTCATTGTAATGTTGATGCATGTGTGTTCTAAGGTGCATTTAAAACCCAGGAGGGCATGGAGCTACCTGCCAGAGAGCAGCAGGTAAGCGCATGGTCCCTCCTGCTAGCCCTCAATGTCTACGTGTATTTAAAATTGAGAGGTGGGCAACGATGCCAGGGGTGGGGTGTACACCCTGATGGTACTTTGGACTCCGTGTATCGTGCCCACCCCCAAAATCCTATATGTGTGTGTAATGAGAGTGTGAGTAATGTGAATGTCTAAGTTGTGGGATAAAATTGAGGCAGAGGCAGCCAGAAGGGGACAGAGGGGGGGGTAGCCTCCTCTGCACCCTGGTGACATACCCCTACTCCAAGGCCCTGCATGTGTGGGTGGTTGTGGTGGAGCGGGAAGAGGGAGGCAGCTGGAGATGGGGAGGGAAGGAAGGGAGGGGCAAGTGACCCCTCCCTGGGGCCAGCTCCCCCGCTGACCCCAGTAGGCACCCCCATACTCCGCGACCCGCCAGGGAAAGGGGGCCCAGGCCCATCCAGACCGGGCCCAGTGCAGCAGCGCCGCCCGGCCCCACAGAGCCCGGGACAGTCCACCCAACCCCACCACAGAGAAAACTGCACCCACCCCACCATCCACTCATCTTCCAGACTACATAAGACAATAAACACCCAGGCTGAGATCTTCCTCCACCTCTCCTGTATCTCCCCCTCCTGCAGAGGCAGCTCCTGAGGAGAGGAAAGCTCCTGCAAGATGTGACAATCTCCCCCACCAGTTGAAGAGCCCCCCAGGTGGCTCGACGCACCGGCGGCACCCTGCTCCAGGGCTGGGCCCCCATGCACCCACCCGCCCACAACCCCGGCAACACACCAACCAGGACCCAAGCCCCCGAGGCCCGGTCCGGGTCCCAGCCCAGAGACGGAGCGCCCCCAGAACCTCACGCCCATCCCGGACCCACCCAGGGGCAGCCAGGCTACCAGGTCAGTAACCCACGTCCGTCAGCACAGACCCTCCCCTAGCCCCGCTGCACGCAGCCGCGAGGAAACAGTCACCTGAGAGCCAACAGAGCCCCTAACCGGACATGACCGCTACCCCGGGTTGAGCCCCCCAAGGAAGATGCCTCCGGGGAACCCCCCGACGCCCTAAGCCTGTCCCTACCCCCACACCAATCACAACAGTGAAGGCGGGACCAAACTATGACCCCCCACCCCCACTAGGTGATGGAGCTGATCAAAGGAGCCCAGAGCAATTGATCTGATGTGGTGGCAGAGGCTGTATCAAGACTAATGTAATCTAATAGATAATTTCTATATTGGTTAGAATTAAGATTATTTTTATTTTTCCAGTTCATGAGGACTGTTTTCTTGGCTATGCATAGGGCAGTGAAAACCATATGGGCGATATTCTTTTCTGAAGTGACATTATCTAAGCTGCCCAACAAACACACTAAGGGGGAAGTTGGAATGTTACATTTCAGACACTTCGATAAGTCTTCACATATCTCGCGCCAAAACTTCTGAACTGGTGGACAGAACCAAAGAGCGTGGATATAATTGTCCGGTGAATTGGTTTGGCAGTGTGAGCAGTTGTTGGTAGACGTAAAGCCCATCTTGAACATCCGATGACCTGTATAGTGCACTCTATGTAATATTTTGTATTGAATTAATTGAAGACTGGGATTTCTAATTTGATGAAAGGTTTTTAAGCAAATCTGAGACCAGAAGTTTAGGTCTAAGTTAACTGATAAATCCGCTTCCCATTTTGCAATAGGAAGTGATATTGATTCATCTGTTTTAGAAAGCATTCTGTATATTTTGGATAGTAATTTGGGGGGTTTAAGAGTAAGAAATTGAACCACACTTGGTGGTGTTTGTAGTTCAACTTGACCCGGTTTAAATTTCTAGTCCGTCAAATGAAATAAATTCTGTTCCTTCTAGTATATGTTCTAAATATTTGATTCCTTTATCACTCCAATCTGAAAAGTTTATCATATTATTGTTTTGTAATATGTCAGGGTTGTTCCAGATAGGTGTACGTTTGCATGGGATTAACGAAGACACCGTCAATTTTAGAAACTCCCACCATGCTGTCAGAGAAGAGCTGATGTTGATGCTTTGAAAGCATTCATGTCGTTGGATGTTTGAGCTGATAAATGGTAGGTCTGAGATCTCTAGATTATTGCAGAGTGCTTGTTCTACATCTAGCCAAGGTTCATCTAAGAGGGTGTGTTTTAGCCATCCTGAGATAAACTGAAGCCTGTTGGCTAAGAAGTAGTGCTGAAAGTTAGGCAGTTCTAGTCCTCCTTTATCCTTGGTCTTTTGTAGTGTTTTTAAGCTTATACGTGGGGGTTTATTTTTCCAAAGGAATTTGGACATACATGAATCTAGAGATCTGAACCAATCTTGTGGCGGTTTAGTTGGGATCATTGAGAATAAATAATTTATTTTTGGTAAGACCATCATTTTTATAGCGGCAACCCTTCCCATGAGTGATATGGGTAGACATTTCCATCTAGCCAGATCATCTTCTACCTTCTTTAAAAGTGGGATATGGTTTAATTTAGTTAGCTCTGCAAGCTTGGGAGAAACATTAATACCTAAATATTTTATATTTCCCGATTGCAGTGGTGTAGAAGAGGAATTATGGAAGGAGCAATTAATCGGTAGGACTGTAGATTTTGACCAGTTAATTGAGTAATCTGATATTCTTGCAAAAGAGTTTATCAATTCAATCACCCCAGAGATATTGGTTTGTGAATTTTGGAGAAAGAGTAACACATCATCCGCATAAAGGCTGATTTTATGTTCCACGTTCTTGCATTTTATGCCCTTAATTACTGAATTCTGTCTAATTGCTGCTGCTAGTGGTTCAATAAAAATTGCAAATAGTGAAGGGGAGAGTGGGCATCCCTGCCTGGTGCCCCTCAAGAGACAGAAGCTGGAGGATGTCTGGTCATTTGTTCTAACACAAGCTGTTGGGGAATTATATAATATTTTTAACCAGTTTATGAAAAAGGATCCAAAACCAAATTTGTGTAAAGTTGCAAATAGAAATTTCCAGTTAACTCTGTCAAATGCTTTTTCTGCGTCTAAAGAGAATATTGTAGTTTCTAGGTTTTTACTGTATGAGTAGTCTATCAAATTAAGTAATCTACGTGTATTTGTTGATGAGTGCCTACCTTTTATGAAACCAGTTTGGTCAGGATGAATTAAGAGGGGGGTTATTTTCTCCAGTCTCTTTGAGTGAGCAGTTCTTTCACCACCTTCATTGCTGTCAACAAAGACAACAGAGAGGCGATCCAAGGACCTCTGCACCGCAGACATATTCTACCACCCTGTGAGGTTTGTTTAAAGCAAACAAAGCAATACCATGAAACTGTTAACAGCAGGATGTCAGAGTCAATAGAGAGGACTCAAAAGAGCAACTTCAAATCAAACTATTTATGTAGTAGGTGTTTCTTTGCCAATGTCTTTCCCCTGCATTAGAAAGTAATAAGCCAGATGGAAGTACAACACACATCTATGCATTTCTATAAAAACTGACCTGCCCTGAACTTAAAATCTCTCTCTCTCTCTCTTTGTTTTTCCTTAAAGTGATGGCTGTCCATTCTTCCTGTAAAAGGTGTAAATATAAACCTGAATGAATGGGAGTAGAAACTGTGTGTGCGCATGAAGACATGCTTGTGTCGCTGAGATTTAACAGATTTATGTATGTTCACGTAGCCAAGTGATAATCATATATAATAATCACTGAATAGTAATAATGTTATTGAACAGGTTAAACATTTAGATATCACAAAAAGTTGCAAAAAAGCAATAAAAAAAACCCACACACAGCTGTGAAGTCAGCTGCACATGAATAACATTAGTACAATGACAACTTTAATCAGAGTGAGTTCAGAAGATCCAAAAGTGGGACACTAAAAACAAGCTAGTGAAAGCAAAAAGTGACTTTGAAAAATTTATTTCATAGAATTAAAACACTGATAGGAAAAAAAACTAAACATGAGAAGAATGGCAATCCTGCAGCGACCAATCAAAGAAGACTGTAATGGCTGCATTGTAAAGAAGTGAGTGAAGAAAGCTGATTTTTTTTTAGTTTTTCTGAGATATGCAGAGTTTTAACGAACAATTTGAACACTATTATTCATTTACATTATTTGTTCTCAACAGAGATGGGCAGTAATGCGTTACAAGTAACGTGTTACTGTAATCCGATTACAGGCACTTGCCCTGGTGGCCATTCTTTCAGTGGGCATTTCTCAACAACAACTACAAACACTAGTGAAGTGAATGGGCATTTAATTAAATAATGAAACATTTAATTCAATAATTAATGGCATATTTAATTCATTCATTTTGTCACTCCTGGCCCTCCACACCTCACTGCCATGATTGTTTGTGTAGTTATTGGATTCTAAAACTACTAGAATAGAATAGAAAACACATAAGATGCAGTCTCTGTTTTTTCTTCACCTTATTAATTTGAACTGAACTGAAATAAATCCGTTCTTTTCTGTATGGTAATGACTAGGACCTGTCCCAGCTGTCTCTGGTGGATTCAGTATTGTCTCCAATGTTTCTGATAACTTCCAGTTTGGGAAGTTTCCCATGCAGGTGAGGAATGCAGTGACTTCATTTAGGACCCATGCCAAACACTGAGTAAAGACTTCCTTGCATTAAACCTGCATAGCTGTTTTCACATTTATAACAAATCACCTAAGTGACCGGCAGTGATCGTATAGTTAGTGCTCTGAGTTGTTGCCTAAACAAGCCCTCTTCAAATCGGAGTTACAGCAGAGAGAATATGGCACTGAAGCAATGATGACAGCTTTAATAACCTATTTTATCTGCAATTATTCTTGTATGAAATTCTCTTAAAGTAGCAACTGAATTTCAACCAACTCAGCTAGCTCTGCATATTTTATTTCCTCTGTTAAAATAAAATGTGGCGGAGCCCAGCTGTAATTGTACCTTGCATTAATATGGTGTATTATTGATGGTGACACAGCACTGCTTAGCATGTCGTCCTGAATCTCAGGTGTGCCAATGACCTGTGCAGTATATGAGGCACTAAAATCCTGGTGGATTTCTGGGATACGAACAGGACGGAGTCATGTGAGCTCTATCAATATTGCACCACTTACGTCTCAGACCTGTATTTATGTATTTATGCACTGAAATCGCGCTGTAATATCCAGTTAACTGTTCACATTTGTACTCTGTTTTTCCATTTATTATATTTTTTTCATTAATTTGTCTGAAAAAAGATCCACGTAGTAACCAAAGAGAGACTAAATCAATGGTCTCTAATAGCAGCCAAATTATAAGAGCTTTCATTAGTGATGGTGAGATGAAGCCTTGTGATGAACTGAAGCTTTCCATCCAACTGGTCGACTCATGGTTCGAAGCATTGTGACGATTCATTGGCTCTACTGCGCCATCAAGTGGACGATTAAAGTCAGACAGGCTCAGTGATTATAATGATGTGATGTGTAAACCTCTAAACTTAATAAATAAATTGTTTTCATGGTTATTTATCCCGAATATTGTCTCAGTATGTCTGATACAAAAGAGAAAGTGGAAACTATCAGGACAGAGTTTGGTATGATTGTGTAACTGTGTAATCATGCTTATGTACATCTGGACAATGACACAAACTAGTGTGTGGTGCTTCACTTTTTAATAAACTAAAATCAGATTATAAGATCTGTGGTGTTGTTGATTTATATTATGGTACTTATCATTTGTGATATTTATTACTGTGTGCATACTTTATTAGGAGAGATGAGATTAAATGTTGTCAGACAAATATTCTCTTACTTGCTGGTTCCATCGAAGGAGAAATGTTCAAGTAAGTATGTAACTGGGATGTAATCCAATTCCACAACACAATGTGACGGGGAATCAGCTGTGTTTTGCTGCCCAATTTATTTAGAATCTGGTGCAAACCGGCGAGCCAGTTCCTGAATCAGTCACGTGGTACGGACTGCCCGCGAGGCCTCGAACATCACTGCATACGTAATCAAAGCAAGCCTCGATACGCGCTTTACAAAGCTACCACGAGATTACCCGACACACGCTTCAAAGCTTCGACACACAGGAGACATCACTACTGCACACAGCCTTCACACGACAACAGGTGCACCACACTGCTAAGTGTGTTTTGTGTTTAGAGTTTTGCTAAATGGGAGACTGAGCTTTGAATAGTGTTTAAGATTTTGGCAACAGTGGGACTGATTTGATGAAAGAGTTTTCATAGTTGACAGTTTAGTTTTTACAATGGGGTTTAGTGTTTTAGCAATTCAGAAAAACTGTAATACACCTGTGCTTTTCCCAGCAACTGAGGCTTTTACCCTGCACAGTTTAAGGTATGATAAAGCACTGACCTTATAAATGGCACAAAATACACATTTTAGCTGGGAGCTGGTCATTCACAGGGGAAAGGCTCCATTGTACAACAACAACAACAGTAGTAATAGTAATAATAAATTATTATTAGTCAGGCAAGTATATCATATACCAAACATGCTTCCAAACTAATGACATTTTTTGCATTCTTCACATCAGGTCAAAATGTACTTTTTTTTAAAAAGTGACTGGCACTGCGGAAATGGATCTACAGCACCACTTAAGAAATTTTAAAGAACTTCTAACAACTTATTTACAGCTTGAAATACGTGTATGACATTTATTACACACAGATTCAGTGAACCCAATCCAAAGAGGAAGTCTGGAAGTCCGCCATTTTGAATGTAAAATGACATTTTGGCACAGTTTTAGTGTTTTCCAGGCATCGCTGGTTTACACATTCGCCTGCAAAGTGAGAGGTCACTGGTTAAATTCCATTTGGTTACTTCAGGAACTTTTTGGGGTTACTTCAGAAAGGGACATCTTCGTCAAAGCCATGTTTGTGGTGGAATTTTGATCATTTATCACTGGACATAAGATTTTCATCTCTAAAAATGTATTTTGTCCAGTCTGTCCCAAACTTCACACTTTTGATGACAGTCTGGCGACGACTACATGCCAATATCTGGTCACACATGGTGCCACAGTTCTCATATAACATTTTAATCAAGACTACCCCACTGTGATTGAAGCATTTTTTGCAAAACAATCATAACCAAACAAAACCTTTCCTGTTCTGTAAATGAACAGTAGGACAAAATGATTACTAGTCATTGCGGAAAGCACAATTAATGTTTTTGTTTACATCGTTGGAACGAGGAAAAATTCCCCCACCACAAAAACAGAAATACTCATGAAAGCAACCTGTAGTGCAAACACGAGGGCTGAATTTATTACTTCCTGCACTAGAAACCTGCCGATGTTGCTGATATGGATAGATCACCAGTCTTCCTTGTCTTTATCTTATTATCTCCTGTTGAGATGTTGCAGCAGAAAATGCAGCCTGGCCTGTTGAAACATTGTTTTTTTTTTAGTGTTTCAACTGAAAAAATAGAATGCCTTTGATCCAAATGGAATGCATCTTGTGAAAAAAGGTGACATCTTGTGACATCACAAGATGATGACATAGATCCTTTGTTATGTCATCATCTTGCTGAGAGAAAAAACCCTTAAGTAGGAGCTTTGCTCTGTTAAACTTTAATGCTCAACGGACCTTGACCTGACAGCAAGCAAACCCTTTTTGGAGAGTTTTGAGAGAATTTTACTTAGCAATTCACCGACCAAGCCGACACATTTCACCATGTCAGCTCACCCATCCTTCAGCTCAAATGAGCTTGGATTAGTTAAAGGGAGCATTTTGGGAAAGCACTACAAGGTAGAGGCTTTCCTCGGAGAAGGGGGCTTTGGTATTGTAGCCAAATGTCGTGATACCATGACTAACCGAGCTGTGGCTATTAAAGTGAACAAGAGCCGCCCTGATATTCTGCAACAGGCGAAATTGGAAATTTTCATCCTGGAGCAGCTGCGAAGGTTGGATTCAGATGCCGCCAACATTGTTCAATGGAACGGCTTTTTTCACGACGGAGAGCGGGTTTGCCTGAAATTTGAACTCCTTGATCAATGCCTGAGGGACTACATATGGGACCGGAAAAACCACTGTCTCCCCATAAGCGAAGTCAGGCCAATTTTAGGTCAACTGACAAATGCTCTGTCCCACCTGGGTTCTGTGGGAATAGTGCACGCTGACCTCAAACCTGGAAACATCATGGTTGTAAACCGCCACGAGTCTCCCATCAAAGTCAAACTTATAGACTTTGGCCTCGCATGTCCTGCGTCTGCAGTGATGCCTGGTGACCGTGTGGGGACGGTTGGTTATTGTGCACCTGAGGTTATGCTTGGCCTTCCTTACAATGAAGCAATTGACATGTGGTCTCTGGGGCTGGTAGCTGTGGAGCTTGCTACAGGGCTGCCACTCTACCCTGGAAATGAAGACTATGATGTTTTGAAATTCATCATAGAGACTCAGGGTCAGCCACCAGATCATGTTCTAGACTCTGGCGTCTACACTGAAGACTATTTCATTGAAGACAAAGACAAGCAACAGCGCTGGACATTTAAGACTGACCAACAATTTCAGTATGAGACAGGATATGAGTCCCTGGAGACAAGATGCATAAAACTGACGCGTCTGGATGACCTTGAACAAATAATAATGTTTAGACGAGGACCAGAAGCTGGCCAACGCTTATTTGTCAGCTTAATTAAACAGATGTTGGCCTTGGATGCACACCAGCGGATAACACCCTCGGAGGTTCTCCGGCATCCCTTTTTCAGCCCTAAGAGTTCCCTGTGCATTGACATGAGTGCTGAAAGATCACAAAACCCTGTGGTCTTTCAGCACCCTTCAAACTTGGAAAGCAAGAGATCACAGAAAATCAACTGCAGTTTTCAAAACTCGGTTGAATTTTCTCATCAAGTATTCGTCCACACATCAGCCAGTCCATCATTCAGCTCAGATGAGCTTGAATTAGTTAAAGGGAGCATTTTGGGAAAGCACTACAAGGTAGAGGCTTTCCTCGGAGAAGGGGGCTTTGGTATTGTAGCCAAATGTCGCGACACAACAACCAACCAAGCTGTTGCCATTAAAGTCAACAAGAGCGACCCTGATATTCTGCAACAGGCACATGTGGAAATTTTCATCTTGGAGCAGCTGCGAAGGTTGGATTCAGATGCCGCCAACATTGTTCAATGGAACGGCTTTTTCCACGACGGACAGCGGGTTTGCCTGAAATTTGAACTCCTTGATCAATGCCTGTGGGACTACATAGGGGACCGGAATAAACAGGGTCTCCCCATAAGCGAAGTCAGGCCAATTTTAGGTCAAATCACAAATGCTCTGTCCCACCTGAGTTCTGTGGGAATAGTGCACGCTGACCTCAAACCTGGAAACATCATGGTTGTAAACCGCCATGAGTCTCCCATCAAAGTCAAACTTATAGACTTTGGCCTCGCATGTCCTGCGTCTGCAGTGATACCTGGTGACTTTGTGGGGACGGTTGGTTACTGTGCACCTGAGGTTATGCTTGGCCTTCCTTACAATGAAGCAAGTGACATGTGGTCTCTGGGGCTGGTGGCTGTGGAGCTTGCTACAGGGGTGCCACTCTACCCTTCGGAGAATGACTATGATTATCTGAAATTCATCATAGAGACTCAGGGTCAGCCACCAGATCATGTGCTAGACTCTGGCGTGTACACTGAAAACTATTTCATTGGAGACAAATACAAGCAACAGCGCTGGACATTTAAGACGGAAGAACAATATAAAGACTCTGTTCCAGGGACAGGACATGAATCCCTGGAGACAAGATACATAATACTTACACGTCTGGATGACCTCGAACAGCTAATGATGTTTAGACGAGGACCAGAAGCTGGCCAACGCTTATTTGTCAGCCTAATTAAAGAGATGTTGGCCTTGGATGCACACCAGCGGATAACACCCTCTCAGGTTCTCCGGCATCCCTTTTTCAGCCCTGGCCTCTCTAAAAGGTTCCCATGTATCAACATTGAAAGACCATACTGAATCAGTCTCCAGCATGGCATCTTCCACCCTGGACAAAAGTGATAAAAACACAAACTGGGGTTGGAAAATGACATTAACAGCAAATTACAATGCAAAAATTAATTAAGCTGCTCCAAAAATGATCACTTTGGCTTCTTTTTTTAAAATTTTCACTCCCCCCACCCCAACCAGTCGTGGCAGAGGGCTGTCCCTTCCTGAGCCTGGCTCTGTTGAAGGTTTCTTCCTTTTTAAAAGGGAGTTTTTCCTTCCCACTGTCGCTAAATGCTTGCTCATAGGGAAATCTTCTGATTGTTGGAGTGGCCAAAACTCTAGGGGAAGTAGCAATTCTTGTGAAAATTTAAAAAAAAAAGCCTACCAATCTTCAAAGCGCAGCAGCGGACACCTTACCATCACATCAGTCCTTCAATCAGACCTAAAACACCACCTTTACAGAAATAAATTCCATACAAATTGGAAATAAATTGTGTAATAATTGTTGTTTTTGATTGTTTATAAATATATAGTGCTACCCTTCAGCCTCCTAGTAGACATACCTGTGTTATGAATGTGAAACTCCTCTGATTTTCAGAAAAGTTGACCTCTGACCTTGAAGTCAAGGTCATTGAGATTTAAGCTTCACAGAGATTTTCAGTAGATGCAACCATGGTATTGACTTGAAAATTCTACACTATCAAAGACTTAGGTGCCCACAGCACCTCGCCATATACAAAAGATTTTTCTATTCATTTATGTATTATTAGTTTATTTATTTCTTCATCCCGCTCTCTCTCTTTTTTTTAATTCACCTTTCTGTTGCGATGCTCTGGACATTTCTAAACCCCACAAGTTCAGCCTCAATTTTCAACCCAATTTTCCTATACTTTCACTTGAACACGTCCAGCCTTCACCTCTCACCGGTCCTCGCCCCCTCTTCTCACAGCTTCCTGTGTGGCCTCCCAAATCAAACACAGGCCCAAATCAGCCGTTTCTTCTTCTCTGTTCATTCACTCTTCATCTTTTCAGTCTTTTCTTGGCGGTTAACTCCCAGCATGGCAAATATGAACTCAGACAGTCCAATGCAGTGCTTTCACACAGTCATGTCACTGGTACACTTTCCAGCTTGTAATTCAGAGCACATGTTCCATTAACATACATGCTGCTGGACCCTTCAGTGTTTTAGGTCAGTTGTACTGTCTTCTGCCTGCTGTTAATTCTTCAAATCTACGGTGTTGTTCTGTCTGTCTTCTGTCTTCATCAGGAGATTGACTGTCCTTTAAGCTTCTTCTCAGGATAAGGACAGGATGAGAGGTGAAGCTGTAAAGTTTCAGCCAAAGCCTGGCCTGTTTGTCGTTCCAATTATGTTAATCTATCATTTTGCCGCTGTACTCATCTGAGGTTGAGCCAAGTCCATGGGCACCTGTATTAACACATTAAGACATTTATTTAATATCATTTTCATTACTATTTCTTAGCACTTTCATTCTCTAATTCCTCTGTTTTCCTTTTGAAACGTCTCTCACAAGCTCACAAGCTATATTCAGACTTCCTGCTTCACTTCCTGCCAGACACACACACACACACACACACACACACACACACACACACACACACACACACACACACACACACACACACACACACACACACACACACACACACACTCTTCACTTTATTGGATTTTCATCCGTTTCTACAGCCTAATCAAGCTCTTATTTTATGTTCACACTCTATATACCCTCTGTAACTCTACTAATTCTAATATAAAAAGAATGCACCCTCAGCACAGAAAAACAGAAAAGTCAGTGATGTACAAATGTAGCAAAAATAGGAAACATTAGAACTGTAAATGTTTTCTTCCTTGTCTGCAGATTAACAGTCCACAGGTTGGGTGCTCGCACTCTGATTCGTTCCCTGGAGATGAAGGAGAGAGAGCTCAGAGGACAGCAAGATGGAGGAGTGAAGGAGAAGGTGGTGCAGCTCAGTGTCCAATCAGGAGTGAGCAGTTCTTTTTTTTTTTGTTTTTTTTTTTTGGCCTGTCCCGTTTGGCTCTTTTGCCATCAGAATTGTTGTCTAAAGGCGAAGAAAGATGCCCAACGGATTTACTTTACCAAACTGACCATCCCAGCCTTGCCGTAATGGTCCATTTGATTCACCTTTTATTGTTTATTTTATTTTCACTTACTGAATACGGGACAGACTTGACTGGGGGAAAGAAGGGGAGAAAGAAAGAGGGAAAGAGAAACAGCTGAGAAGAGGGACGGGGGAGAAGGGCAAAAGACAAAAACCAACAGAACGGGCAGAGAAAAAAAAAGATGCATATATCAATCACCTGGATCACCTGCTGAGAAAGAAAAAAGAAAGCAAGCAGAAGAGAACAAGAGTAATAGAATAAACAACATCACAATGATATATGGGAATATGACAGTAAATACTAAATGTTAAACATTATTGTGCAGCACATAAGATCAACAGAACACAGTGTGCTTTGAGGTAGGAGCCAAAAAGGGTGTAGTTTGTGGGTGTGATCACCCGTGTGTACACCTGTGAGCATGGACGCGCTTGTTTTTTGTTTTTTAAAAGGTTCCTTCATGTAATAATCTGCTAGAGGGTGTGGGGGGGCCACAGCCCCATCCTCCAGGGCGTGAAGCAGGTGTGGAGGAGATCAAAACTCCAGACATCCAGAGGCCCCCAGAACACAAGAGACCAAGGAAGACCAACAGAGGGGCAGCCGCGCCACTGTCCCAGAAAGAGCTGAGGAGAGTCCCAGATGAGGGCTCACTCAGCAGCCGCGGAGCAGAAGCCAGGGGGAGTTGCAGTGACGCGCCTGTGAGCTCCGCCGGCAGCCAGCTGCGCCTGAGTGACCGAGCCCCAGGCCGAGAGGCCGGGGGCACCCCACCTCCGAAGTGGCCCGAGCGAGCCCCAGGCTCCAGGCCCCGATAAGCGGCCGCCAAGGAGTGAGCCGGTGTGTACCTGGACGCCCATCCCCGGACACAAAGAACCACCAACGCACCGATGTCTGAGGGAGTCCGCCACTGGCAGGGGAAGTGGTGGTAGGGGGAGATAGGCCTCCAAACCTTGGAGGGCCTGAGATGTCCCCAGAGAGGTGGCGCCTGACACCCAACCTGACATATAGACACAGACATACAGCCAGCTTGCAACAGTTTTTGTGTTTTTGGACTCCGTTCACGCCTCACCCGGACCCCTCTCCTTTCCCATCTACGTCTCGCCTCCGCCTGCACAACTAAGACTGTTACTAATCACTGCCCATCACATTTTAATACCTGACCCCACTTGCATTCCACTTGCATTCCTCCCTTCCCCTGCAGCATAGGGTTCACGCTCGGGATTTTACCCAGTGTCGGGTTCCTTAGCTGCTCCCCTTACAGCATGAGACTAATTCCCAGGACCTTTTTCACGGCACATAAAGCGTACGTCTAGTTCATGGTCATGTTTTTGTTGTGTGATTCTTTTAGTGATGTCTAGCTGTGCCATAGTGTGTATATAAGCTCATAACTTAACACAGAAACTTTAGCTTGTTTCATTGACCGAGTGTTTGATACTGTTCAAGAAGTTTTGTATGAATTAACTCATAGTGTACTTTCGTGGCCTGTGCCCACTAGTATTGCTTTAGTTAATAGTTCTTTCTTAGTGGTTGTTTCCCTTCCAGAGGATTTTTCTACTTCTCGCCCTTAGTTCATAGTTTTAGGTCATTTGCATTTTGTTGTTCACCCCACAGTTTGTGTCACTCTATTTGCAGTAATAAACAGTTGCGTAACATCCACACCTTGCAACTCTGAGTGTTGTCTGCACCTGAGTCCATTTACCTGTTTTTGGCCGCTCGGCAGTGACAGATTTTCCTTTTTTGAATCAAAAAAACACAAGTAAAATGAATTAAAGCCTTCCAATGCCAGTGCGGCATGCAGCCTCCAGCTCCCTCCGTCCTCACAGGCCTCTGTTGTTACAAAAGCACCGATTTAATTAAGAAAAACCTTTTTATTGTCGTTCAACACATTTTCACACATACACACAGCCCCCCAAAAGCAGTTGTCTTAATTTATTATTTTATTTATTATTTTTGGACATATGATTATTGATTAGTACCAAGTTCAGAAATATCATAATGTGATGATTTTCATAAAACGTTATAACTGTTATTAACTCTTACTACTTCCTTTATTATTTCCTCAGTTATAAACCAGGGTTATAAATCACTGGTTTGACATAAGGTACATAATATCTCTCCAGATGTGCTAACTCATGGTGTCCAAGGTTATCTGGGGAAGTAGCTGAAAACAAAGTGAATCTTAACTAAAAGAGACACACAAGCCCCTTTCATCATCAAGAGAAAAAGGCAAAACTTAGAAGCTAAACAAATGTCAAGAAGATTAGATGAAAGCAGATACACTCCTCTCCATGGAGCAGGAGTAAATCATCAAAACATATACAGCCACCACACAGCAAAGGCAGGCTAACACTGGAGTTCTGCTGTCTCTTCCTAACTGCATAGGACAAACAGCTGCACACAACAGCAGGAGAGGGAGCAAAAAAACTGGAGCAAAATCACAGTGTTTCATGCTAGGCCTGTACGCCACACACAAAATGACCAATGGGTCTAAAAACTACTGGTTATGGAATTGACCCGTCAGCGATGGTCAGTATACTCCTCTAATTCTCAACCCTGGTCCGATCTCTAGCTAATCAGCATCCTGACTGGTAATTGCTGTACTTCTTATGTCCTCAGAGATCCTAATGAGGTCAAACGTACTGTCACCAACCTGTCCACAGGCTGACTTAACACCACATCAGGGTCAGTATGTTCACTGCAGAATGTTTTGTGTTACAGGGAATCCGAACAGGAGTTGCCTGTCTGGAGTTTGAGTTTGAGGCCACCGTGGTGAGAGGTATTTCCGTTTTTAGGATTTAGAAAACAGTTCTCTGTTATGTGGCTTCAACTACATCATTATTACCGAACGTGTTTGATTCAGTTTGGTAAGCTCCAACAGTAGACTTATGAGTATCCCCACTGCTGCCTGCTGCCTTTCATTCTGGGAGTTTGGTTTTTGTGCTGGAGCTGTATGTAGGGTCATCCTGGGCACATCCAGTCTGGATCACTCCACTTCCTGCACCATGAAAACATTGAAAATGATGTGAGGAATCCTATTACTATTTAAACAAAGTAAAAGGTCTGATGACTGATTTTAGAAAATGTTTTGTATAGTCACTTTCACTTATTCTGGACAAAATCCCAGAGTATGGAAGAACAAGCATTAGAAGCAGTTTGGGTTCAGCAGCATCATTCTGCTGGACAAACCACAGCTTTCGTATCCTACATGACGCTGTGTGGAGCTTCAATGTAGTGAAGCTCCACACAGGACAGGACTGCTCGCATTGGTCTGAGGACATCAAAGAGTCATCCATCATGTGGACCAAGTAGGAAGCAGTGATTGCAAATCTCTGATTAAAATTAAAAACATACTTCCCAAAAAGGGGATTTTGTTCATCTGGACATGGTGTTTTGAGTGGGAGAACTGTTTCATCACTCATCTAAGTGACTTTTTCAGTTACTTATTTTTTCAGAGGTTACTTGGATATCACAATGATGCCATAAAGTTTAACAAAATACTATACTGACTGAATAATTCTTAAAATCTTAGGTTTTTATTGCTTGCTCAAAATTCTGCTCCAGTCATATGTGTAAAGGTAATAAAGTACAGCTGCCATGGGTTAAAAAAAGGATGAGGTGTTCAGGAGGTGCTTGGAAATTTGAGCGTCAGTTTGAACAGCAAGCTATATAATGACAACGGTGGTGTCTGAGTGTGTCTGTGTCTGAGAGAGAGAGACAGAGAGAAAAATATACTAGATTCACGAGTGTAAAAATTGGCAGCTGAAATACTTGAAATTCTGGCGAGCACTCCCGGAAGTTTTGGACGCCGGGTGATCATTCGAGCTGGAAGTGTTCCCACGCTGGAGACAGCCTCAACTGCCGCTCATAAGCCGTCACCAGCTGCAGCTGATTGTTTATTAGAGACACAGATTAGAGCACAGATATGGAAACTGTTTATTCACTGTCACAAACACTCGCACTGTGTGGGGAGAATCGAGAAGATCACCTTGGAAAGCCACAATGCTGAAGATTTGTATATATTTGTTGTCATCACTGTTAATAAATTCACTGCTTTGTCTCGGAAGAGTCTTGCGTTGGGGTCTGCTTCCTGAACCCACACCCTGACAGCGATACATGTTAACAAAGAATATGCTTCGATTCCCTGTAGTGAACAACAGTTGTAACTCTAAATTTGCTTTAACAAGTAGGTCTTTCTATAAGGCTTAATTCTCCAAAGTGTGGATAAAAGAAAAAGTAGAAAAGATGAAAGTAATTCCTTGCTTGTATGTTTGCTTTTCAATCATGAACTGTGCTCCTTTCTGTGTGGTAGGAAATTTGTGACGGCAACTGGTCACGCTTCTCACACCTGACAAGCTTCCAGAAAGGTCAAAAGGTCAAAGGGAAAGTCCTGAGATCAAGGGTCACCATCAATCACACTCAGATTCTTGAGTGGCATAATGTACCCACCTGTTTAAATGTTTAAATGCATTGAAATGCTGCCATGTGACTGGCTACGCAGGTACTCGTGTTAACAAAGAGTTGAACAGATGTACCCAATAAAGTGGCCAGTGAGTGTAGCTGGAGATCTGCAAATAAACTATGCCTACTACTACCCTCAGCAAGTGACATCAATATAGAATAAATAGCAGTAGGCAGGAATCAGACAAAGTCAAATAAAAAACTCTGTTAAATGAGTAACGAATCCTCCTCCTGAAATGCCCTGTGACCTCTTAACCAGCTGGATTAAACACAGGTCAGAGGACATCAAAAGATCAAGAAGAATGATCTCAGTAAAGTGTCATTTCCCGTAACAGATATTTTGCTCTATTTTTCCACAACCCATGAAGTCCGTGTTGGTAGTAATAGCTGAGTAATGGCTCCCTCTGCCTCTGATAGGAAACAGGCAGACGGGAGGAGTGATGTGACCTCACTGCCGTCAATCACTGCAGGTTCAGTGGGTGGCAGGGAGACAGGTAGAGACAAGGGTGTCGTTAGAGTGAGTCACAGAGATGAAGGGAGACACACACACATAAACATACAATACCTCCATCATGACACACATTTAGACACAGACAGCTGAGCAGAAAGTGACTGCGATCATCTGTTTTAAGGCAGTCAGGTGAGGTGCAGGATTTACGGCTCAAGTATTTTTATTTATTTTTTCTGTTGGTTGGTCACTGTAAACATTTCCTCACATCAGCAACTGTATTTGATAAGTGTTACTTTTTGTATGAATTATATAACATCAAAGCCCGGTAGTCAGGATGAAAGCGGTTTCCTATCGGACGCTTTGTGACTGAAGACCCACAAGGGGGCGCAACAACATTAAGAAACACGACTGTGCTGTGAAGCGTTGCTTAAAAACCGAAAGTGGAAAGGCCGGTTTTGGGCTCCTTTGATTGATTGATTTGTTTAATCCCCCCCTCCCATTTTATTTAAGTACTTTAGGCCTTTGGCTATTAGCTGCGTGTTTTCATTTATGTGGTTATGTAGGTTTCCTTTTTGCAAATGTTGGAGGCGTATTTTGCTACAAAACTGTTACAATGGGAGTAGCTGACTCCCAATAAAAATAACGAACTAGATAAATAAATAAAAATAATAATAATCATATGTTGTTCAAAAGCAAAATGTGGCTTTTGTGTTTTTGAGATATTTCATTAATATTTATATATTTTACTATTATTCATTATTATTATTATTTATTTTCTGCTTAACATTTTAGGTAATTTTAGGCGCAAAAAATAATAATTTTTGGGCATCGTCACGACCTGCAAAATAGTGCAATTTTTATATTAACTGGGAAAAAATAAATAAATAACTGAGGGTTGAGGAGGAGGGAGCTCTGAGGTGGTGGGATCAGGAGGGAAAAAAGGAGGAGAAGGAGACCGAGGAAAGGCAGACCTCAGACCAGCCCGCCTTACCTCACTCCCCCTGTCCGCGAGCCCGGTGTTCACGGGCAAATCTGACCGCAGATCAGCGCACTCGGGCTCCCTACACACTACGAGTTACACCAACTGGGACTGAGACCAGAGGAAATCGTGTTCGTCGGTAGCCAAGGTACGCACGCCAAGACTCATCCACAGCAGACCGAGGCGAGGGAACGGACAAGAAGGGAGAGAATTCAAGGGGAAAGCTGGTAGGAACCACAGAGGAGTTCACTGCAAAAGAAAAAATCCCCACGCGTTTAGGGGCGAGAGGAGAGGGTGACTGGCTGGCCCCGCAGAAGGAGTAGTATTACGCGAAGCTAATTTCCAACATTTTCTATTCTTGGCAGCGAGAGTGTGCTCTCCGAGCCACATTTATAAAGAGAGCTAGCGGAATGTAATGCTAGCAGGCTAGCCGATGTTAGCTAGCTAATTAGCTTGTCAGGCATCCGAGAGTCGGACGTGTGATCTTTATTAAAATAGGACACTGTCGTCGTTTTTCTTTTTTCAGGGGGAAAAAAAGAAAGAGAGGGACAACTGTACTTAATGTGCTTTGTGTTGGATTCTGCCATGGTTTTAAAGGGGTGTCTCGCATAGCTAAGGCTAAGTTAGACAATAAACAGTGCAAGCTTGTGTATATTGATGAAAATCCGTTCAATATTATCTGTCTGGGAAAAGCCAAATCCATTGTGAATATCGAGCCGTGGACAAACCAAAAGGAGAAGGCAAAGGTAACAAAAGAAAAGAAAAAGCCAAAGAGACTTTTGACTGGTGACTGTCTCCCGTCCAATGTTAATGTCGACCGACGTTGCATCTATTATGCTACCCGTTAGTCGGGGAATAATGGACCGGGAAAGGGACATTGATACAGCAGCCGGACCCCATGCAAACGCGGCCGGGGGTCCAGCCGTGGTCCGAGGGATGAAGAGAGGAGATCCGGAGCCCGACGCTCAGACTGCCGCTGCCCTCACTGACTTGTCCGGGGCGGAGTGCAAAAGACCAAGGATAGACGGGACCGGGAGTGTTGTCGGTGACATTGGCCAGGTATGAATGCAGTGTAAACACAAAAGATATGTTTCTCACATCTGTGTCTTTTTTTGTTTCCATCTGTTACAAATGCTGCTCACTGAACTCAGTATCATCCGCCCTCCTTTTCCTTCTTCGCTGTTTTTTCTGTTTGCTTCTAAGCATCAGCTAGGAAGGATGATGTTTTTGACAGCCCCCCCTCCACGCGCGCATTTTCCCCTCTTGATAATCATGCATCGTTGCAACAGCAAATCCTTTAATTATAACAAGCGAAACGCAGGAAAAGTGTCTCAGTAGTAAACGCGTTGCTTGCTGTGATTATCGAGGCTTGCTGTTTGTTCCTCTTGGTGCTGCTCTTACCAAACCAGACAAAGGTAATATGATCCAGGCTCCATTGCTATGACAGTCCCAGACACCACGGCAAAGATCAGAGCCATTCATCATGCCTGCCTCACAGAAGGTAAACCAGTGCTTTGTCACATGTTGCGAGGGATTTTGTATTTTTATACTTATGTGGATGAAATTACTTTGAACTGTGCGGATAATTTGTCAGTGAGTCTTCAGAAATCCTGACACACACATGCAGGGTATTTAATGGCTCCGTGCCCCCCCATGATTGTCGCTAGGTGTTAAAAGAGAGAGGCAGACAAGGATTGGGGGAGGGGTCACCACAGAGAAAGACAAAGAACAGAGCCTTTTTTTTTTTTTTGAGCTTGAAGGAGCGAAGGGTCTCTGGGGGCCCCTCCTTAACACGGGTCTTCCCTTGCTTTTATGACTCGACTGCTGAGACAGCAAAGCATCAGCGTCCATTCCTGCCTCCCCGGACCAACCTGTGTACGTTACAGTAAACTAGAGAACTGCCGAGGCGCAGGGTGCACCTCTCACTTGTTCTGCCTGGATCTCTTGCTATTTATTTCTCTCTTGCAAACACACAGCACGCATCATTCCTACACCTACACACACATGCTTTGAAGTGCCCCTGTAATGCAATAGTACAAGAGAAAAATTTCAGCTGACGTCTGGTGGGTTTTGTTTTTTTTTTTTTTTTCTTTTTCAAAGACCAGGGAAACTGCTCTAACGGTAGTCGAAGGGCAGGCGGACACGACTTGAGGTCGTCTGCAGGTAATTGAATCCTGGGGAAACTGGTAAAATGCTTCAATGGGCTGTGCAGCTGACCCGCTGCAAAGACAGAAAGGTCCAAGTGTGATGCTGTGATGCTCAGTGAGCCTCACAGAGGATGGATGTTGATGATGGGAAAAGGTTATAGCCCGCTGGCAAAGATGATGTGACAATGAGCAGGGCGGCATGTGGTGGATTCTCGCTGCCCATCGGTTGTATTGATTGTTGGGGTCGGGGTGAGGTCGTGTAAATGAAATAAAAGGGAGGATGAGGCTACAGCAAGAGAAAGAGAGTGCGCCGAAGGTTGCACGTGGAGGATAAAGAGGGGAAAGCGAGGATCGTGGTTTAATTGGGCACAATGTGCGAGTGGATTAGAGGAGAGAGAGAGAGGTGTGACTGGGGACTGATAGATGGATAGATGTGGGGATTTTGGGGTGGGGGTGGGGAGGTGGGATAAAGGAGACTGATGGCAGAGTGAAAATCTGAGCGGTTAGTTTGCATCCATCAGGCGGCATGATAAAGTATGCGAGGGAAGTGATGGATGGCAGGCATGACACCATCAGTTGTGGGAGAGATAAGCATGAGGACAGGGCCTGAATGACGATAATCAGCTCAGTGACACTTTATGCAAAGGATAAATAAATCGGAAAATGACATTGAGGGGATGTATCGAGTAGCTCTCGGGCGCTGCATGGCTGCTCGCGATGGAGATGATGACTCCAGTGGATGTTCCTTGAACTAAATGCACCCAGCAATTACTGTAGGGCTCCTGCAGTGAGCTCGAGCTGGTATACTTCTGACCTTCCAGGCTGACTGCAAATCAGGACTGTAATAATAAATGAGAGTGCAGCCTCCCCTCTTTTGTTGTTGCTGCTCTCCTCCCCCGCTCCACCTCATACAAACTGCACCCCTTCCCACCCCCACCCTTATCTGTCCTCTGATTTGTCCCCCTCCTGCCTCCCCCCAGGCATATTTCCAGATTGCTAATTGACTCCTGGTTCACAGGCTTTCAGCGTGCCACTGAGGCAAGCCCCCCCCCCCCGGATTCACTCTTTCCTCTGTGCCGCCCCATCTATCTCCCCCACTGCCATCTTTGATAATGTCTTCATTTCTCAGCCCGTCTCCCATCACTCAAATCGGTGGAATATCCATTTCTTTTTCCCAGCTGTGTTGTCTTATTTTCCTCTCTCCTTTTCCCCCCTTTCCCCTCCGCTTCATCTCCCCCTATGCGCTCTTTCTTTGTATGTTTGGTACGCTCTGTTGGTCTTATTGATGCTTCCCCTTGAGGCAGCACTGTTGTCTGCGCTGAGGTAGTGGGAGTACAGTATCCAACTCTCCCTCTTTCCGCGTTTCTCGGAGAGCCGATTTGTCCTATCGTTGGCAGTAAAGAGGCTTTGTGTCGCGCTAACGAGATCAAAGCTCATTTAGGAGAGGGCATTAACCAGAGCGATCGCTTTAATGGGGCCAGGGTGGAGTTGGGGTGGGGGGGTGTGGGCAGTATGTATGAACAGATCACTGAAAAAGATTATCACCGATAGCGCACGTTTTTTTTTTTTTTATTCATAGTGTTCACCACAAGCAGCATCCATAGCACTGAGAATCATTACTTCTCGTGGAACAAGTGAAGTTAAAGTTTAGTCTGCTGAGCAGCTTCAGAACTTATTGTGCTGCAAACATGAGAGCTGATGGTTGCCTGAGAAAAGAGACGTTAAAGAATACCCCCGCAGCCCAGGCAAGAAAGTAAATTGCAACAAGAACTTTAAAGTCTCATGAACCTTGGATATCACAACAATATTACATGTACCCACCGTAATTGCACCTCCTTTTTTTCCCCCTTAGGCCCTCAAAGCCACAGGACAAAAACAATAAAAATGCATAAATATTTTAAAAATATGTAAAACTGAACATTTAACAATTTGTTTAAATAGTTTATATGCCCTTGTTTCATTTTAGTGCAGTGTAAAATTTTACTGCGTCTGTTATTTCTGCCGGCGGTAGTTTCTGTGCTTCTCTCTGCATGTGTGAGGAGTTTTGATTGGAGCTTACTGTAAGACCTGCGTTAGACTGCTGCGGGGGGTCTTTGTCAAACCTACAACGTAAACCATGTAAGTGGCTAACGTTGTTGCTCGCATTTATGCTTGTGTTGGTTCATTATGTGTTTAAAGTGTGGTTGTGGACTTTATTCCCTCCAGAGTCCCCGTGCTTGTTGTTTTTCTTTTTCTTTTTTTGTGCATCATAGGCAAAAATATTGGTCTTTGTGTATTTCCCTCATGTCCATTCCAATAGTTTTGGTGATCTTCTTTCCTTTGCTGACATTTGTGAGTCCATATATTATGATGTGTTATGATTATTATTCCTTATAGTGAGAGGATGATTGTCATTTTCTCGCTGAAAAATTCATCAACTGCAGCAAAAGACGAGTCGAAAATGCACACGATGAATCAATTGTGCTGAACAGGCCAATCACAATAATGGGCCAATCCAACCTATAGTGACATTTCTGGGCAGGTACGCTTCAGATTATGCTGTAGGTTATGGAGGGGTTTGTGGTTGTGACGTAGCTACAGCAAAATTTTCCAGCTGAGGCATTCCCCAGTGAGATGTGTAAAAGCTGATCAACCCCAAATCCTTTAGCTATTAAAATCAATTATAAGTGTTGCCAAGTTACATGTGTGTTGCATGTATCCAAAGGTCTGCCTGGGTCCATGTGATTGCATTGTTGTCATAATGTGGTAAACACGAGGCTCCATGTGCACATCTGCATGCCCTCAATTTTGTTGCATACACTCTGCAGGCACTACTAAGACACCCTCTGTGCATGCATCCCCAAAGTGTGTAATAACTATTCATCCCTGCGTGTTTGCACGTGAGCGTAATCCCTGGATTTAACACTGACTTCGTTTGACTGGCACAGCTAGACTTATTAGTGGTTAGTAAAAGTGATGAAAAAAGAAATGCAAAGACAGGGAAAAGTGTCAGTGAGGTAACAGGAAACCCTGTATGGAAGAAACAAAATGATTTGTTGGCAAGTAATAAGTGAAGAGAAGATTAATCTGCATTTTTGTTTGATCATGATTTATCAGTAGTTTTTTCTTTTTTTCCATCCTCCCCAATTGGGTTGATTAACTGCCTTTCTCCTCCATACATTATTGTAAACTGAAAGGGACAGAGGGTTTTTGTTTAGCTGCGATGCACATTTTTCAATTTTAAGACTATTAAAGCCTTAAAAGATGACTTGAGATAACAGTAACACTCAGATTCACTGATAATGAAAAAAATCATTAGTCACAAGCAGCCAGAAGTCAGCAGCTGCCATTATGCTAAGAAGAAATATCCCCAGAAGTGGAAAGTGTTAGGAGGACGGGGAGGTGTGGGACCAGTTGTGTGTTCGGCACATACTAATGTGCTAACATGTGTTGCAGAGGGTCACACAGTCCCAACCTGGTCTCGCATTAGGTGCTGTGCAGCTGTTAATGATTGCTGTTAAACTTTGAGCCACAGCACAGTGGACTCACCCTTGACTTTTGAACCAGCAACGATAAGCTAAAATTCCCCATATGCAGTTGCTCAACTCCTCTTTTCTCCCTCCCTTCTTGTGTTCAGCTCAGCTCACTACGCAACAGCATTATTACCCAAGCATCGACAGCAGACAAAAGAAGGACGCCACTAGGGCTGGGCCATATTATACCGTTCACGGTAATACCGGTATAATGTTAGGCAACGATAGGAAAATGAAATATCGCGATAGAATGGGAGTAAAACGCGCATGCGCAGTGCCTTTGTTTTCATACGCACATGGCCGATTGTTGAGTGAAACAGATGAACCAGAATTGGTTTGTAAAAATGGTGCAACTTCAGTGATGTGGAACTGGCTTGGTGTTTGTCCGTCAGATACACAACAAAGCACATTTTTTTGCAGAACATGCAAGCGGCCGTTGTTATTGTCATATTTGTCGGATTAAGATGCTCTTAAATCTGGGAGTAATCTGGGTCCTAAACTCCGTATTCTTCAGGTCAAACAACACTGCAGCATCACTGAGAGTTAAAAACTGTCTAAATTCTTTCATCTTTAATAAAACGATCAGCATTGCTGCTTTACCAGGTGTAACTATAAAGTTTAACTTCCAGGCATCCATGAAAACAAAAGTTATTACATTTAACGGAGTTAGAAGTTAGCAGGAAGCTAGCGGAAGTTAGCTCGCTAGTTTCGCTAGTTACCTAAGCATGATATAGCATGTTCTGACGGAGAGATTTCTGAAAAAAATCAAACTTACAGCTCTGCTATCACTTCCAACATAAATGAAGACAGGAAACTAAACAGCAGTGACGTTTGTAGGGTTACTGAAGTTGGGCTAGCTGGTATATAATGATGTGCTACGTGATCGCTAGCGACACAGCTATGTTAGCATAACATAAACAGTGAAGCTGGAGGACGAACACTAACACTTTTCCACTTATAAAAGTTAACGTGAAGGTTCTTCATGGTTAGAGACAAATGCAATCGCATGGCAGGATGCTGTAAACGGACCAAACTTCAGTCAGGAGAACAACTGAGATAATCCATCCACAATACGAGGTTAGTCATTAATATACTGCAACAACATGGGAATAGAGCAGCTGCCAGAGAATTCAACATTAATGAATCAATGGTACAGAAGTGGAGGAAGCAAGAAGAATGAGTTTAATAAAGTTTGATTTATCTGACTGCTTTGTTTCGCTTAATGTGCCTTATAATCCTGTGCACCTTATGGTCCGAAAAATACGTACTGCACACTGCAGTTTAATGTTGCAAAGCACCTCTTTTTAACTTCAGTGGATATTATACATGGTTATGCTCAGGATATGTCAGCCCATTTCTACTGGAAATGCCTTTTGGTTAAACTTTCAGCAAGGAATTTGCATTTGCACTGTTACATTTTTATAAAGCTTTAATGTACATAAAAACCAGCTTCTTGTTTAAGTGAAAATAAATGGAAGGTTGTCTTTTTGCGCTAGTAATGTTGTGGAGTTGTATTTTGTCTTGCATCAATTATATCGTCGGTTATATCGTTATCGCAAATTTTCAAATATATATCGTGATAAATATTTTTGGCCATATCGCCCTGCTCTAGACGCCACCATTCATAAAGAGATCAGAATAGGTTTGAGATCCCTTTGTCTCTCACTTGATTTCCTGGTTTCAGCTCCTTCACATGGCACTTTCATGCTAGCACTCCCTTTATAGTCATCATGCCACTGCTCCCCCACCCAGCATAGCTCCTCCCCAAGGCTGCCCCCAAACTGTCACATGTGCTCCCATCTCCTCCCACACATACAGCCAAATGTCAATTCAGTGCTTCCCTTACATGGGGGTCATCTGCGATGTGCTGCCACAATACCCATCACAGCTGTCTATGAATGATACCCTGGTTTGCTATGTGAGTTTTCCCAACTTCAGCTGAATGCACTGCGATAGTTTTGTATTTCTTTGATTTTTATTTAGTTCTTTTAAAGCTTTTATTAATGAGGCCTTACAGCATAAAGCATGTCCACAGTGCACTAAGAGCTCTGCCTCGGCAGACTGAAACAATAATTAGATCTGACAGAGAAGAGTGAAGCAACCTGTGCAGGTTATTGGTGGAATTTATGAATTGCGTTTAACTTGGTGGCTTAGTCCAGTACCAGTTAATTTACAGTTTGACCTTTGAAGTTGTGCCACATTAACAGTTGGATCCTTTTGCTATTGTGTTGTGTTATTTACAACATTCATCAAATCTTTTTTAAATTCTCGGCTTTACTTTGTGATAAAGGCAACAAAGAGTTCACATCTGTTAAATCACTAACTGGACATTTGTCCAGTAAACACTTTTGGCACTTGCAATATTTAGATAGTTACACAACTGCCTTGTCTGTCCAAACTTGACACGTGACCTTTTCAAATAAATTGTAAATGCCTTTAGAAGGTTATTTTAAACATCACCATTTTGACCTAATAGATGTTTGATTGTAATCTCTACATTATTTGGAATGAATGGACAAACAGTTGTGAGATACAGGGGTGTAGAACCATTGAGCGGTAAAATTAAATCGCTTCATCCTTGAGTTCAAAGGTGACGCTTGTTCTAGATGTAGTGAAATTTCTTTCACGTGTTCTTGATACTGTGCAAAAGTCTTGGGCCATTTCTTTATATTTCACTTCCAAAGGGCCAGACTTTTTTGTAATTTAAAAAAAAAAAAAAAAAAAAGGTAGTCTTGAGTAGTTAGCATGGGTCTATACACTTACATGAAAAGTCCTGAGCCCCCCCTACTTATGGATTCCAAATCCAAAAAAAGAAAAGTTGAAGAGGAAAATGGAGAATTTAACAGTATGTGCACAGATTTGTTTGTTTTCACCACCAACGCTGCTGGCTTAGAATAGAATAGCTTACCGGTATACTCAAACTGTGGCTGGTCTTTAGCCAAAATTAAACTGAAACTGGCCTCTCTCGCTTAACTTTTGCTATTCTTAAAACTTTGAGGCTCCTAAATGTTTTGTTTGTTATCAAGGTAGCCCACTTTTGTGATTCATTTGCATAAAAACAGGATAATGAATCATACGTTCTCAGTCTGGTTTTGAAAGCTGACTCAAAGCTGGCCTGCAGAGCTTTAGAGCTGCTCTGTTTCAAAGGAGGCTTAAACATGCTAATTGAATTTTTCTTCCTCCACTTTTTAGTAGTTGCATTTTATGTTTCTTATTTAGACAGTTTTATAATTGAAACAAGGACTGGAATTCTTTATAGTATTGTAATGAGTACCAAATAATGATAAGATTTTTCTTTGGTCAAAAATGTGGTGGTAAAGTTTGCAGATGCTTTCTTAAACTTTAACCACCCAAATCTGACTGGTTTCTCCTTGAGTTTAAGTGAGCAGGTGTGATCTCGTTTACAAGATTAGGACAGGTTTATCGACAGATGGGCAAACAGATAATATAACTCAGTGAAATAACAATGTGGTCCAGCTATAGATGAGTGCTTTCTTGTGCAGGAACCTTCATGCGGAGACGTACGGGGACCTGCATAATTCCCAATTCCTAGGTCATCTGTTTTTATTAGCAAATCCACACAGTCGGTACAGAGGAAACAGTCATCAATAAATCCACCCAGTGAAGTGCCCTCGAGCTTTATATTTTATTAAAGTCGGAACCACCACCATCACCAAAAAAAAAATAAAAAATGTGTCCAGTTCACATCAGAGGTGTTGAAGACTCCTACTCTTTTAGAAAATACATCGCTTAAAAGAGAGAAACTCGGGTAGTTGTAGCGGTGCCATTGTGTGGGCACAGTTTGGTCTGTAAAGTGAAAAAGATGCTGTTGTGATAAATGAGCCTTCAGTTCTCGGGAAAGCTTGTGTTTCATCTTGTCTTTCTGCGCTTCCTCTCGGTCTTTGTCCTTATGTCCTCACATATTGACTACCTCCAATGCATTTGTCATTCTGAGCGTCGTCTCTCGGCTTTAATACACCCGTCTTGAGTCCACCATATCCATCACTTTGTGGCTCTTCTGCACTTTTCTCCATAGCTATAATATGGTACGCTGGTGTCTACGTTTCCTCCTCCACGGTTGGGTTTTGTTGACTTGATAGAGCTGGTGGTGGAGCTGATCAGATGTTAGCATAGCTGTGATTTGACATTTGTCAAATCACCCCTCCTAGATTATTTTGCCACACCTCAGACATAGGCATGCAGCAGCAGATATATCAAAAAAGTCTTTTTCATGATGATTTGGAGGGAGCAGGTGTGTTTTTTATTTCCCCCCCCCTAACATTTGGTGATATGAGACCACAAAGCCACCTCCTCGGGCTGTTCTGTTTGGGACCGCTGGAAGCCTGCAGCGGCCTGCCTAATTACCGTCTCCCCTCCTCCCTTAGTCTCCCTCCCCTCTCACCATCTGTTGACCTCATGTCATTTTGTCTTCCTTCACCACTGCTGCTCCACTTTTTTCCCTTGCTTCTACCCATTTGCTCCAGCAACTTCCCAACTTCTTTCCTTCTCCTCTTAAAATAGCAAGTCAGAGACAGAGAGAGAGAGAAAATAAACAAGAGAGACGCCCTTTAGTTTTTACCCTCTGTCGAGTCAGTGTTTATGAGCGTGTGACTGGTTTTTCTGTGCTTTTGCTGATCCCTGCCAGCGCAGACTGAAGCCCTCCACAGTCAGCCGGCCGGCGCCTTCAAAGGCTCCTCCTCGCTCGCAAACTATATGGAATTAACTTAATGGAAAGTTACAGAAGTGAGGCATGAAAGCACAGCTCTGAACCTGCACGGGCTCAGACCGAGCGAAGCAGCACAGCTGCGTTCATTTTTATTTATTTTATAAAAAGCTGTCGGGAATAAACTTTTGTATACCTTTCAGCAGCCACGTGATGTAAAGCCATATGGCAAAGGCAGTGTGTGCTTGTGTGTGCCTGGGTTTGTGTGGGGGTAGGTAAACGAGTCTGTAAAAACTTGGTATCAAATTCAACCCCTCGAGCTCCTTCCCCCACCCTGCTTTAAGAAAATATAAATCACATGGCATTCTTCACTTATGACTCATTGTCTCCATTTTGCGAATACTTTACTGCTTTATTTCTCTCCCCTTTCTTGGCTTTGGCTCTCTTATTACCCACATTCCTCTTTCTCCTGTGTGTCTGTCCTTATTTTCATCTGGTTCTTTTCTTCTTCTTCTGCTTCTTTCTTTCCTCCCCATCCGTCTCTTCCAGTCCCTCCTCTCTTGCAGACAGATTGATTCCAGATGTTGCTAAACTTCCTCCCCCTCTTCTCCCCTCCTTCTGTTCTTCTACGTAAACTCCTTCTCCTCCTCTTTCTCTTTCTCTCTCGCTTTTTTTTTCTTCCCAAAGTAGAACCAGCAGCGACTCTGCAATTTGATGGTCACGGGTAATTTTGGTTTGGATTTCAGTGGCATTCCAGTTGTCCTCCTTGGTAGTGCAGTGCCTACACCCTTACTTTGACTGGGAGTGTGATGAGAATGCACATTTACGTCATTAATCACCAGTAGTTGGGTGTAATTTTTTTTTTCTCATATGGCTAAATTACCACCATTTAAAGAATAAATAAGTAGTGCAGCTCCAGTTTTAAACCGCATCGTCACTTCAGGCCTTTTTTGAAACACACTGCAGTGTGGTGGGTTGTTTTTTTCTTTTCTTTATTTAATTCAAAAAAGGAAAGAGTTTTGTCATTCCCACCGACATCGCCTGGGGCTTTGTGGACTTTAAATTCTGCTCTGAACGGGCCTCCTTTACTGCATTTCCATATGCGCTGCATCGAGCACCAGCAGCTCGCCACGCGGTCAGTATGTCGTTCGATGTAAGCCTGCCCATTCCCACTGTAAGCGCGGCGCACCAAGGAGAGTGATCCCCCTGGGGACAAGGCATGAGGGGGAAATTGGTTCCAGATGAAACAGGAAGTGGGGAGAGGAGACAAAGAAAGGGCTGTTTCAAGCAAGGGGGGGACGGGCCCCGAGTCTGGACAGACCCGCCCAGAGTTAAGAGTTTACAGCTCATGCATCAAAAGAAAAAAGGAAAAGGTTTCTTATTTCCATTCTTTACATCTGGTCCATATTTTTTATTTTTTTTTAAACCAAAACATCATACTCACTTTTCCCCATTTGGCTTCCCTCTATCCCCCTCTCTGTCTAGACACTACTTCTTTCCATTTCTTCATTCTCTCGTGTATCATCATCATCATCCCATCTGTGTTTTGGTCTTAGCCTTCATATCTCTAACCTCTTCAGATTAAAAGCTGTTTGTCTTTCTGTTTACGCAATCTGCTGCGGTCCTACCGGCCCCTTCTTCCTCACGCAGGCTTGCCCTCGATTGGCCGAATGAACGTTTGAAGCGATGGAGCGATTCCCGCGGCAGGCAGCATCGGGGTCAGGGCCGGGAGGTTAACTCTGTTGACACTCTTCAGAAGCCAAATCTGCCCCTTCTCATTGCTGCGGCATTACGGGGCCCACCCTCGAAGTGCTGGCCGAACTGAGGGGCGCGTTCATGCCAAAGTGTAGGGGGTTGATGACCAGCACATGGATTTGGAATATTTTGCTGATTAAATGTAATGAAAACATCAGCAGTTCTAAAAAAGATTTCAAACTCACCCCCACCCTCTAACATGTACACATACACATCTTTCTTTCTTTTCCCCCCTCGGAGGCCTTTCCCCTTATCCTCCTCCCTTCCCGCTTTCTCCCTCTAGTGAGACTCATGCCTCAGCTCCTTATCGAGAGCAGAGGCATGAGTCTCGCTAGGCGGTCATGTTTTCTCTTCGAGGCATGCCAGCAGGCTAGACCGTACCGGAGTGATCTCTCTCACTGCTGTCAAAATATCATCGTTTAGTTAACTTTCCCCATTGTTCCAGTCCTCCCCCATCTCCCGCCTCCTTTTTGTCTTTTCATTTTTGCCCCCTCCTCTTCACCGAGCTCTGTAGCAAACAATGGCTCTTCTTGCCGGGGCAAAATGACACAGAGGGGGGAAAATAATAGTCACAGAGAAAATGGAGCGAAAGAGACAGAAATAATCTAATTAAAAGTAATTACAGAGCAATTAACCACAACACTGGTTTCTGAACAGGGGCGATGAGGGATGGGCTCGGTGGATTTTGATTGGTTGGTGGGACTGGATAGAAAAGTTTGCGAAGCTGCAGTGATGGTTCATCAGTCACGGCACCCACAAGACTGTTAACTGTTAACTTCATTCACTCATCAGTTGTTTTCCCACGCAAGAACGTCGTCTTTGCTCGTTTGAACTTTAGTCCCCTGCTAGTGTTCGGGTATCATTTAAGGTCTCAAAATGCTTGAAGTACTTTGACTTGTGCTTTTAGATTACAGAAAAGGGTTGTGACAGTATAAATCCTCCTGCTTTCACAAGTTGGGTTGAGATTTTTTTGTCATCTAAAACGCACAAGTTTCTTTGGAGCGCCATTGCTGCATCCACTCACTTCTCAAAAGCACAGCCACTTACGCTGCTCTCATCCCTCCTGTTGTCTCTTGCAGAACAATGAGCCTTTAAATCCCGGTTTCCATGGATACCAACCTCACAGTCAGGTAAGAGACGAGTGACTGCTCGCAAATCTCTGTTACAATAAATTGCCAAAAATAAAAAATAAAAAAATGAATGAAATACAAAACCTTGACTTACTCAACAGTACGCCTGCTTTCAGTCGTCTGATGGTAAAAAGCTGGAAGTGAGTTTGTCAAGTCCACTTGAATCAAACACTGTTTGCTCATGGGATAAAGAAAACATTTTGGTATTCTTCAAATGGGACCTGTTATGTTTATGTTGACCTCCATATTCTTGTTCACTGCTAAAATAGTTTTGTTTACAGTTTAATCCCTGATCGTCGGTGCAGCTCCTTTAAAACAAGCTGATCTCCATTTTAAACCAGCCTTATTCTGATTGGCTGCACCTCACAGGCACAAGGTTGGACACGACTGTGCGCCTTTGGTGTCCCTATGAGCGATAGCCGCTCTCACTGACGTCACACAGAGCAAGAGTTGAAAACACTGTCTGAGTAGGATGACGCCTGATCTTACTTTTAAACTTCTTTTATCAATTTATACTATACGTGGCATATGATAAGGATAGATGGACTGGCTCAGCCCCCTTTTAAATCGAATGTTACACTTGTGATAGTCCACTTTCATGTCATTCTTCTTGCACAGTAAAAACTAGCAGTGTTGTCCTCACCATCCTCACATATGTAGCAGGATTCAGTCTGTTTTTACGACCACATTATTATCTAGACGGTAATGAAAGCCTTGCCTCACCTTTGGTAGCTCATCTCTCTTCGAGGAATCGATGGAAGAGAAACCAGTGATGACTGAGCTTCTCTTTCAAAGACTTGATTCTTAGAAAGTGGAGAGAAATTATGCTATCACCTTCTTCGCCTTGCACGCTCTGTATGCGGAGCTTTTCTCACAACGCCGTTCACATCCCCTTCGCACTTCTCTCTCTGTCTTTATGCCTCTCTCTCATATTCTCTGTTTCGTTCTCATTCTGAATGTCTCACCAGCATATTGCTCTCAGTAATTAGTGACTTATATGTGCAGCGGCAGGGTTGCTGACTATTTTCTTATCTACCTCCAAGCAGCAGAGCGCATTGAGCAGCTCAAACCAGCTCAGTGCCCATGTGTGTGCATGCACACGTGCCATTTGAGTGTGTGTGTGTGTGTGTGTGTGTGTGTGTGTGTGTGCGCTTTTTGTCTTCGTGCAAGCGTTTGTGCATCTGAGGGCTGTGTTTTGGGACGTGCAGCTCTCTGGCAGTGCCACAGGAGGGAAGTGTTGGCCTGTGAGCTTTCTCGCCCCCCAGCCTCCCTCCTCGCATCACAATATGGAGATTCTCACAGACCTCATCCTCTCATTTAGTCTCCTCTCCCTCCTCTGCTCCCTGCACTCCACTCCTGCTCTACCCCTGGTAACATCTCTCGTGGGAGTGCAGCTCTCGGAGAACGCGAGGGGAGACACCAAAAGAATTTCAGGCTTTCGTGCTTCAAATCAAATTTATTACAATTTCTGGGTGGATGTCAACCTGACTATTAAAAACAAATGTTGTGCAAGAGATTAAAGGCGAGACAGGAAGACGAGAAATAAAGCAGGGAAGTGGCACAGAGCTAAAACTGAAATGGAAGCAAGTTATTTAAGATGGCTTGCCCGCAGGGGCACACAATCAGTTTCTTAGTTAGAGCAAGCTTGTATTCCAGTCTCGGCTCTCCTCTGCCCGAGTCCATCTGTTTGTAAGACAAACACCTGGGCAGAGAGATCACTTCTGATCTGCAGCGTGTGTGAACTCTTGCCCGGTGTTAAATTCAGAGCCACGGCATACCTCTGCATTTGTTTTATAAATGATTTAAAAAGTCGTCCCTGCTAATGTATTCTGCCCTTGAGCACACACATTAGGAGTCTCCAGCACACTGCTGGTTATCATGCAAATGGAGTTAGCCAAGCCTAGCTTTGCAAGATTGGCTTGTTCACCGCTGCAGTGCATTTGTCTCCGTAATGCGTCTGTCTTATGTTATTTATGCACATTTGAACTGCCCGCAGGTCTGCCCGCGTCAACACGAACGCGTTTAACTGGGGACGCCGCTGCCATACGTCTCCTGTTCTCTAAGGGGGGTCAGTCCTCTGGGGCCGCGGTTTCCTGATGTTTAGAGTTGATGATCAGAGTTAAAGACACACATACAAACAAGACAGAACCAGCACACCTAAGCGTTTCTTTGGCATTTAGCAGCAGATGTAATAACCTGCACACAGGAGGTGCAGTTGTTGTGAACATGTCCTGCAGAGTAGTTGAGCAGGGCTGCTGATCATCTGTAGATACCGTGTTTGGAGAACAGGCCTTTGTTTGGACGAGCTGGTGAGCGCTGGATGGATATAGCCCTTTGTTTGAATTCATGTGTGTCTGTTTTCCAGCCAAGGTGCAGCAGCATGGATATGATCAGAGCGCATCTGCGTGTGTACGTTCGGTGCATGTGTTTGTGTGTGACTGCATGTGTTTATCGCAGTGTTTCAGCCTGTGTACTTAATCCCAGGATCATCCCCTATTCATCCTCTCATCCTCCTCACTTACAGCCCTAATCCTGTCATCCCTCGCTCTTTTTTTCCCCCCCCCTCCACCCAACGTTTTTATCCATTTATCTCCCAATCCTGTTATCTCTCGCTCACATCCATTGCCCCCTTCAGTCCCTGTCCCCCTCTACTTCATCCCAGCTCCTTTTCCGTCTCACCCCCTCTCTCTGCCATCACCACCACCACCTCCGTCCATTCACTTTATCTTTCCTTCCCAACATCCCTCCATCCCTCTGGACCCAGTTCTAGCCAGACTCAGCAGATGTCTGAATGCTTGGCATCAGGGCTTTTTTTTTTTTGCTTTTTTTTTCCCCCTGCAGAGTTCAGTCCCTCCCATATGAAAATGCAGCGCAAGGAACTGCACTCTCATGCCTGCAAATTAAACGCCTCCTAACAATACAGTGTTGGAAAGTGACGGAACTGAGCCAAGAAGAAAAAGGTGCAATGCAGCGTAATGTTCAGGTTGAGGTTTAGGTAGTGGAATCGGGGCTGGCGCTTGCTCAGTTTTGTGAGACTTCCATCTGTGTGAGGAAGACAGCTGCAGCAGAGAGATGGTGATCTAGGAGCCTACCCACGCAGCTAGCTACCTAGCTGTCTACCGGCTGGCCTACCTACCACTGCTTTTTTGGAGCTGACAGGCTGCCACGCAATAAATAAATCATCAAAAAAAAGCTGCAATGCAGTGGGGGTCGCATTCGTGTTCTGTACTCTCAGGCAGCCAGTGCGTGGATAGAAGGCAGCATCTTCTTCCTTTCCCGTTTCTTGTCTCTCTCCGGGGGCTTTAGGAGACGGCAACAACATCAGCTTTCTGACTCCATCCAGACACAGGGTTAGATTGCTATATGGAAGGATGGATGCTTTGATGGATAGGAGGGATTGAGACTGAAAGGGAGGGAAAGTTTTAAAAAGAGGGGCGGGAACAAGAGGAAGCAAAGGGGGGGAGAAGAGCAGGAGGACGTGTAAGGCGAGTGTGTGAATGACAGACGCAGAGCAAAGAGAGAAGAAGGGAAGAGACTCGGGTTGGCAAGAGGAGAGAGACGGAAAGGCCCGAGGGGGATCAGAGCAGCAGGGCCGGAGAGACGAGCAAAAGCGAGGCAGAGAGTGACAGGCTGACGAGGCTCGCGTGCTGGAGAAGTAGAAGAAGCAACACCGGCAGGAGGAGGAAGAGGGAGTGAACGAGGGAGAATTTGAATGTGTGAGGCAGACGTGGACTGAAGCCATCGTCAGCTCATGGTCCTGGAGCACAGACACGGGAGAGGAGGAATAGGAGGAGAACGAGAGACACAGACGGAAAAGGAGAGGAGAAGGAACGGGAAAGTGGAAAGCTGGTCAGCAGTTGTTCCTTTAGATCAGACAATGATGGGGCTGTACTACCAGGCTATGCTACCGGTGAGTTCGCATCTCAAGCAAGAGCTTCTTTCTCTCAAGTGGCTTTTTAGTATCGCGAGGGCCAAACTAGCAAAACAAGATACAATGTAAATGATTTTTGTTGTTGTTATTTATTTATTTTAATTTGGCGTGATGAAGCAGTAATTGCTTTGCTGTTCATGGTGTGGCCTGCTCTGGTTAGCTGTGTCTTGGCCCAGGTAAGGCCTTTTTCAGATAGTTGGCAGAGCATCAGGCCGACAGCAGGGCTTGTCCCTGCAGCTCTGCTCATTTCACTTTTTTTAACTCTTTGCACCCATCTGTGATTGTTTTGATAGAAACGAAATAATTTTTTTTTCTTTCTGTTAACCATACAGCATTTTGTCCTGGTGACACTGAAGTGCCGACGATACACAGGAGCAAAGCGCGTGCTTGCAGGGTATCAGCACACTTGCATTAATAGTTACTTAACACCACAGATTATAATGTTTATACAGTTGATGTGTTGTGCGCAAGGCTGCTCTTAACATATGGTGGGCGTGTCTGTGCTACTTTAGCTCAAAGACAGCCTCAGGATGAGAGCTGTTCTCTGGCTCTGTTCTAGCATGTCCTGCTCTCTGGTCTTGGGTTCCTTTGGGCCTCAAGGCGGGTGTCGGGAATTGGGGGAGATGTCTGTGAGGCACACGCGTGCAGACGCGAAGTAGCAACTGCTGCTTGGATTGCCTGTGCTGACATGTATGTACATTGGGCACTGCGAGCCTTCTCCATGCTGACTGCACACAGTGTCAGATTATATTCCATATGGATGTGTGTCTGTGTGTGCGTCGTGTCGTGTCATGTCACTTGCAGAGGGGTGGAGGCTGAGATTTTCTTCAAGCTGTCCATGCGGTTTAAACTTCATCTTTGGATTGAGGAAGACAGGTGCTGAAGCACAGTTGTTACTTTATACACACACACACACACACACACACACACACACACACACACACACACACACACACACACACACACACACTCTCTGCAGTTCCTGGAGTACTTTACTAGCACCCCCTCCTTTTCTAATGGCAAAACTCAGCTCTATGCATTTTAACCCTTCATAGGTCCACAGCATAATCTGTGTATTCTTAATAGCTACAGTAACAGTAGCTACTACAGAGTTAATACTGTCAACTTCATAGAGTAGGACGACATTTGTAGTGTGGGAGAAAGCAGCATTTCTTTTGTTTTTAATCACAGAGGAAGTCGTTTTGCATTATGAGAATAACATGGAGATGTTAAGAATGAGGTCAACTTGTTTGAGGTGACTTTAGTTTGAAAATGTCAACTTTTTATTTTGACATTTCTTCTTTCTGTTGTTTCAAAATCATCATCATCATCAACTTTATCAACTAAAAATGAAAAAAAAAACTTTAGTAATTTTTTTTCCAGTTCAACTTCAGTCTGCAAATGTCAAATTAAATTTTTGACATTTCGCAAAATTCAAAATAAAGATAAACTCCTTCCTAAACTTCCTTCCCTTGCTTTTCCCTGACCTTTTCTCAGTTAATATGTCATTTGTACTCGTGTAAAATTCAGTACTGACGTTGTAGTTTTTCCAAATTTATTCAGTGACTGCAAAGTTGTGCTAACCTATACATTTTTCTTTAAAAGCTCTTAAAAAAACCATTACAGTAAAGACGCTACTACTAACCCTGCTGCTGTTCACACCAAGGCAGTGCGAGAGCCAACCTTTTATGGTCATTGAGGCTGAATGTAAATACAGACCTCTGCTGTGTTACTGTGCACATATGATGACACAGTGACTGCATATAAGACTCCCAAAAACCAGTGAAGGTTCTTCTCCCTCCAGACCTCCAAAACGTCATGATCAACTCTCATTTTCCCACATGAGCCGTCTCTTTCTCCCCCCCGTGTTTCTGCTGTTTTTTTCTTTCCCCCCCTCCTCTGTTAATCTTTGCTTTGCAAGCTTGCGCAGCTGTGAGGCAAACACGTTATTCGTCTTTTAAAGAGAGTATTGCCAAATGGAGAATTGAGGTAATGACTTGAAGGGTGTGAGAGCAGGGGGGGCCGTGCCTTAGTCCCATGTGGGAATGCACTTTGAAGGTGACACATCACCAGTCACACCGGCTTCTGCAAAATTTATGGCAATGCTCTCTATTTTTGGTGACACGTCTCTATAGCATACTGTGGATAAACATCAGCTAGTGACCGCAGTGCAGTTGATGAAATACTAAAGGTTTGCCATAGCGAGACTTAGCTTCAGTTAGAATTTGTCACTGACTGGATCTGACTAGCTTGATGGTGCATTTGGTGGAAAATACGCTTCATTTCTCGGATTCTGTTTTGCCAGCGGGGCACCTTATCTGGTGATGGTGGTTCGAGCCACGAGAGTCAACTGATCAGCGTGTGGATTAGACTTTGTTCAGTCTGTTCGTTCCCTACACGCTGGGCAGCTAACGCGAGCTAGCCAGCAGGTATCTGCAGATATGAGGCTGATGTCAACAAACACAAACAGCAGGAGCAGATGAATTAGGCAGCAGACTTTGTTCTTACTGTGTCAAAACTAGACTGGTCTATAGTTGTTCGAGCCTGCATTTGAAAACTGTGCAAAATGATGAAAAGCTTCCAAGCTCTCCAGCTGTTTTGCTCATGTAGGCCCAAAAATATGTTTATGTCTTAGTTTATTGAGCATGCAGGGAAAAAGATCAAACTTGAATCAAAATTTAAATTTGGTGATGATTTGTTTGCAGCTGTATTGCCCGGCCGTGCGTCGTGTTAGTCGAGGCATTTAATTGGCAGCCCGTTTTTGCATTGCACGCTGGACACGATCATGTGACTGTGCAGGCTCTGTCACAGCAGCACATGGTCCCCCAACTTGGCTGCTTATGTGCCAGTCCTAAAACGTCTTCTGTTTGCAAGAGAGTACTCAGTTAGTGCCATGCAGCGACAGATCTTCAGGGAAATTGGAGGGGATTCACACCCAAGTCTTTAATCCTCTGGGTTCTGTGTGCATGTTTGTCTGTGGGAGACAGCTGCCTGTGTGTGTGCTGAGAGTATTACAGTACAACAGCAGACAGTTTATTCTAGGTAGCTGCATGCTTAGCTTTATTCATTATTGTTATCCTTTTTGATTATGGGTGTTTCTTTGTGCTTTGCAAGTCTCAAAATAGAAACTTCCAGAGAAAACTAATTTCCCAATTTTACAGAGGGACACACATCGTGCATGTTACCAAAATAAACACTGAGCCAGAGTCCTCCATATTGGTGGTCTAATGCACTGTGTGAAACTGCTCCACCTGAGGGTTAACTGTTCTCCCACCGCCTGTAAAAGCCACCGTGATGCTGTCCGACACTAATGCTGCTGCTCTAAATGCCATTGCCCGAGGCCTGTGCGATGCGGGTTGAGGTGTGAAAGCACTCCGCATGTTACCTCACAGCAAATACGTGCACACAGAACACCACGAGTGTCGTTGTGCAGAAGAAGCCGAAATGTATGCGGTACTGTATCTCCTAGGTTACCTTCCCCTGCATGATAAACAGCAGTGTAACACTGGGTGTCTGCACACACACCATACCCTAGCTTACACTGCAGCAGGAAGTCAGTGCTGCTGGGCTTTTACATTTCATCATCTTCTGCAAAAGGTATGGCAGCAGGGAACGAATGGTCCATCTTGTAGCATTTTTCAGTGTTGGCAATCTAAGATTTATCCAAGAGTAGATTAAGATCTTCGATTTTTTGTGAACTTATGTGATTTTTAGATTTTTATTGGTCCTTTTAATGTTTGCAAATTGTCAGTGATCGAGGTTTAACAGATGATTTTACTGCTGAATGCTCTGTAAATCGGTTGAAATGAACGAGTCGGGAGGCTTTAATTTTTTAAGTGTTAAGTGCAGCGATGAGCTGAGTGCCATAATGACATAAAAGTCAGCATACTTCTTAGAAATATTGTTATTATGATTTGGAAATTGGTGAAATGCATAATGCAGCAGATCACATGTCAGGCTGAGAAATGGGCAGATTAAGTGTTTGGACTGAATTATCATGCAGTAGAAAGATTGCAGACAGTGTGCAGCGAATTTGGACACATTAACCTGAAATTGGCATCCAAGTTCCTCACTGAAATATATCAGTGTTGTTCTCCATTTTTGGCTTCTTTCTTAAGGGTCCACACAGTAAATCATCTGCTTTCATCTCATCCTGTTCTTCCATCCTTTGTCTTTTCCCAACAGTGGCATATTTTCCACTGACCTGCTGCTTCAACCGATTTGATACGGAAAGGTCATTCTTCACGATCCGCATTTTTGGTCTGGCACAGATTTTTAAGCTGGACGCCCGCCCTGATGCAACCCTCCCAATTTATCTGAGCTTGGGACCAACGCTGGCTCGAGGCCTCCATGGCTGGGTTTCACTGGAATATCTCAATGAGGGATTTAATGAAATTTTATGGTTTATATTTTAATTTAAACTGCTCTTGAAATTGCTCATAATATTAAATATTTTTGGAAAAATATTATTAAATCATTATAAAATCATATTATAGCCTCAGTCGCTGCTGTGGGACTTTAACATAGCTTTCATCATTAATTATTCTGCATTTCTGTTGATGCTTTGTTAAAAAAAAAAAAAAAAAATCCCTGTTATAATTTCATCCGAGCCAAAAGTTGCTTTGCAAATGTATTTTTTTCTGATCAATAGTTTAAACCCTTTAATATCAACTCACTGTCATTATTGACAATTAAAACATCAAATCCAGTCATCTAAATAAATGGAACCTAATAACCCGTTATTACTATTATTGAGGAGTAATTGATTGTCACGATAATTATTGTGATTCATTTTTCGACCTTCATATAATTGACCAAATACTCAGACGGTGACGGTTTTACTTCAGCACAGCGATGGTGCTCCAGCTGCTCTTTATCAACTGTCATAAAAACACTGACAGTCTTGCACGTGATGCATTATTGTATGCGCAGGCCAACTTACTGCACAACACACTGCCGATATTGACTGTTGCAGTTTTTCTAAAGGAAAACAATTTTGGTTGGTTATTTTTAGGACACATCGCCCAAAGTGAGTGCGAGTGTTTGAGAGAAGTCTGTGTGATTATGGTAATGATACTGATGGTGATGTTGATCAGAGCTGTCAAAAACCGACAGGCTGCATGTCACAGATCTCAGCGGAGCTGCGGAGCCGCTGACACTGACAGACAGCGTGGGGTTAGTCTGTAGTTCATACAGCGGGTTAGGTATTTGGTTTATGTTAATTTTTTATTTTAAACGAGTGGAAATCGACACCACCTCAGCTTGGATATCTCCCTGATCCCCAACCGTCATCGTTACTCAGTTACTTAGCTTAGTTTTTCCCAACTTGACAACTTTTTGGAGTTTGTTATTTTTTCCTCCTTAGCAACAACTAGCCATCGAGCATGGGGTCACTCTCTGCACCTCTCTGTTAGTCATCTCTGTGCAGTTTTTGGAAGAGAAAAGCAAAAAGGCACATGTGCAATGTTGTTCTAGTAGTTTGTTACCAAAATGGAGGCAGTGCAATTTGTGATATTAATAAAAAATAAAAGACTTTTTTTTTTAGGCTGTGTCTAATTTTAAAACAGTTGTAAAAATAGCAAAGCTGCGTGTGGTCATTTTTGTCAGACGACGTTGTGGTTATAAAACCAGAGTCCTTAAGAGAAAATGCCTTTTAATTAAATATAAAGTTGTGTGTCCTGCTTTCATCGTCTTCAGCAGCACCCCACCCACTGCTCTCCCACTCAAGAGCTCCAACCAAAGCATTAAATATTCGCCGTTGATCACTCCGGAAGCTCCTGACAGCCTTAACAGGAGTCGGTGGTTAAGGCTAACCTACGAGCTGCTTCTGATTACAGTTATAGCTGCAGCATATGGAACGGGAGCTTCGACTTAAGGTTCTGTGTTGAGGCACTTTTGTTGCCAGATATCTATCTATGTGTCCTCTGGATGTGAGCCAGTGCACTATGGATGTACCTCTAAATGACAACTGGCGCACATTCAAGAGAGAGAGGCAGCGTCTGCATAGAGGCAGCTGTATAAGGAGATGGGGCTGTGGCCTGTTTGATGGACATATCAGTGCAGTTGGGGCTTTGAGTGACTGGAGAGGAGAGAGAGCCAGTGGGTTTGAAAGAAGGCGAAAAAATATGGCCCTCTTGCTTTCATCAAGCGTGGCAGGCAAGAATGAAGGGAGGGAAGAGAGGGAAGGGTGGGTGGACGGGGGAGATATAACACAGGCACACTGACTTCAGCTGAAGGGAAAGGAAAAATAGATGGACTGCAGTTGGAGAAGAATCTGTGAGTAGTATTTCTGCCTCCAGCCAGACAACTTAGTAGATAGTTGCAATAGACAAATTGTCATGAATTTTTCAGCATCATCACAATTTGGGTGTTGACTCTGTGGCTGGTGTCAACACCTAAGGTGACCCCCCCCCGCCAGAATCCTCTGTGTGTATGTAAAAACACAGTCTCAGGTCTCTCAAGTAAATCGCCCACTGTGTGTTTTGGGATGAATATGTCGTGGTTTCTTATTTGCGATATCAGGTTTTAATTTTGTGAGCTTTTCAGCTGATACTTGAAGCTACTCTGTTTTCACCTTTGCTCAGATTGCTTTTCATGACACTTTAATAAGAAGCATATCCTGTTTAATCTTATCTTACAGCGTCAAAATTCTTCCTTTGGAAAGTTTTTCTTGAAACCAGACGTAACTCTAATGCAGTGTCTCATTATTTCCTATAATTCCTCTCTCCCCACTAAGTCCCCCTTTCATTTTTCCACGGTTTTCTTTTTCCTTTCCCCCCTCTCTCCTTTTTTCAGTATGTGACGCTGCCATGTAGGGCATCACTGCTCCTTAGTCAGCGGGTCGGGAATGCCTGTGTCACCCTAACACTGTAGTCTTATCCAGTCTGATCTGGATCCAGTGACAGCTTTATTCCTTGTCCTGTTTATTAGTTCATTTATTTATCCAATAATTCATTTAAAAAAACTGTATCTTTCAATTTGGTATCTGAGTCCACAAACATGGTCATAAGCACTCTGTTTGTTTTGTTAAGCCTCAGCAGCAGGATGATGAATGGTACAATACTTCAAGATGCTTTTTTTCGTATAACTAATTATGCTACAAGCAGGCGGCGGCATTAGAAGAGGTCATCTGGTCCATTGTTTGGTTGATATGCTCTCATCAGACCAAATTAATATTGGTCTGCCATTACTGTGGATTTATGCTTCAGCCGGAAATCTACGCCGTAGCTACTGCTGGAAATGGTCAGTGTGGCTGTGTTTTGTGAGAACAGATGATCAAAAAGTCAAGTGTAAACTTTTGCACATCACAGCTCAGCAAACAACAAAACCTATCATGCAAAAGCACTCAGCTAACCTGTCAGTGTTGTTCTACCAATGTTTGTGTGAAAGGCTCAAGGCTTTCAGTGTAAACGCACCAGGATTGGTTTATTTGAATGTTTGGACTCTCGCATGCAGCCACAGCTTCACCGAGCCCCGCTGTCTGTTAGTAGCAGCAGGTCCACAGCAGCCCAAACTGGATGTGAAGCTTGGTTTCTCAACAACATGGAAAAATAGTTAGGGATTCCCTTTAAAATAACAATAGCTTTTATGAGTATTTATAGTAATGTAGACTAAAAAGAATTACTCCCCCTCTCACAAAAGCAGTTCATTGGTTGCCGAGTAGGTGTGACTGTCTTTGGCTGACTACGGCAGCTTGAGTTGTTAGCATTGCATAAATGCACGTAGTCCAGTTTTTTCAGGCCCGATCTAATTCCCCTTTCCTCTTTGCTATGTTGTCACTCTTTCCTTTCTCCACTCAGTCTTCCTCCTTTCTGCACTATGAGTGTGTTTTTGTGACTCAGCCATGGGTCGGGATATGCCTGAAGAACACACCCTTTGGTGGCTTAACACAGGCTACTGCACGTTTATGAGCTCACATGCCCTAACAAGAACGCTTAAGCTTTGATTTAACATAGCCAGGCTAAGGCCCAGCTAATGAATTTTAATGGCGCGTTATCTCTTTTTGAACAGGTTTTTGATGGGCCGTCTTTATCACAAGGTGACAAAGACCGTAGTTGGATGCAAAACACACAGTTTTCTTTTTTCCTTTTCCCCTAACATGCATTTCCTGCAGTCAGAACAGTAGTGGACGAGTTCCCCAGATTTTTCCAGCCTGTTTGTGGATTACGCAGTCTCCTCTGATTCCTCCACTATCAGCTGGGCTCAGACTCCAGGAAGCTGCTTGTGTTGCAGATGGGCCTTTTAGCCTCGGTTGACTGTTTACAGCCACTGCGGCTGTGACTGCAGAAGAACAGTAAGCAGTCGGGCTATAGGATTAGAGAAAGGGAAAGAGCCCATTTGCTTTGCGGCATCTTAGTTACTCTGCCTAATTAAAAAGGCTGTCTGGAGACAGAGTGTCTCTAGGCGTCACCCAGCCCAGATACAGCCCATGGCAGAGACCAGACCAGTGGTTAATGGTGTTGGATGCGGTGTGTCATCCTGCCTAGCTTGGTAGAAAAAAAGCAGCCCTGACCCCAAACTTGATGGCCTTTTTTTTTTTTTTTTTTTTTAATAAATCCATCAGAAGTTTGCAGACGACACAGCCATCATGGGGTGTATCTGGGATGATCAGGAAGAGGAGTACAGAAGTCTGGTGAGGAACTTTGTCGCATGGAGTCACACAAACCACCTGCAACTCAACACCTCAAAGACTAAGGAACTGGTTGTGGACTTCGGGAGGTCTAGAGCAGGTCCACTGCCGGTTCAGATAGAGGGGGAGGAGGTGGAGGTGGTCAACAAGTACAAGTACCTCGGGCTGTGGGTGGACAATAAACTGGACTGGTCATGCAACACAGAGCACCTGTATAAAAAAGCCCAAAGCCGACTGTACTTCCTCAGGAGGCTGAGGTCTTTTAACATCTGCAGGAAGCTCCTGAGGATGTTTTACCAGTCGGTGGTTGCTGGAGTACTTTTCTATGCTGTGGTGTGCTGGGGGAGCAGCACAGCAAAGAAGGACTCATCCAGGCTGGAGAAACTGATCAGGAGGGCTAGCTCTGTGGTCGGCATGAAGCTGGACACTCTGGTGACAGTGGCAGAGAAAAGGACATTAAAGAAACTGCTGGACATTATGAACAATGCTGGGCATCCTCTGCACACGGCCATAAACAACCAGAAGAGTCTGTTCAGTGACAGGTTGCTTCTCCCCAAGACAAGAACTAACAGACTTAAAAACTCCTTTGTCCCACACGCCATCAGACTGTTTAACTCCTCTCTGGAGGGGAGAGGGAGGGGAAACAGGAGGACAAAGGAGGGGGGAACAACTAAGCTGTAGTGCCTCTTCACCTCACTGTACAATACCTTGTGCAATACTTTTTGTAAATAGTCAACAGTGCAATAGACTCAATACTTGAAATGTGCAATTCACTTGTATTTTTATTTTTATTCCTATTTATTCTATTTATCCCCTTCGTATATTTTATTTATATTGTCTCTGTATTTATATATGTGTGTGTGTGTGTGTGTGTGTGTGTGTGTGTGTGTATGTATAATATTCTGTAACTCTGTAACTTCTGTCGGTGCTGTGCTTTTTTGGAAATCGAATTTCCCAGAGGAACCCACCCGAGGGATTAATAAAGTTCTATCTAATCTAATCTAATCATTCTGCTTCTCCCCGTCCATCCTCTACCTTTCTTTTACTCTGGCTTTGCTGTAAATGCCCTTGAGTGTGTGAAATGATTGAAGCAAGCAATAGTGCAGAGTCACCACACACCCAAACACACACAACATAAAGATATATATGTGTGTGTATTTGTGAGCGTGCTGGAGCAGCAGCAGCAGCTTTAAAGAATCTGTAGGTGATCCTATTGCTGATACAGAGCCATAGGCAGTGAAGCTCCCGCATCTAATCTGAAGTACAGCTTATCTTCCCAAGTATCACACAATGCAGCAGTGTATGTAAATATGTCACAGTTTACATGCCGCTGTTAGTATTTATCTACCGACTTGTCGATCCATCCTAGAAGCATCTTTGTATCTCAAACCTTGTATCAAATTTCGCAACTTAATAATAGATGATCCCCTCCTTATCGGGGTCGCTATTCCAGCTGGCACAGGGCGAGAGGCAGGTCACCAGTCTATTGGGGAGACAACCATTCGCACTCACATTCATACTTAGATTAATCTAACCCTAGTAATAATGACTTGGGACTGTGGAAGGAAGCAGGGCTACCCACAGTCCACATAGAAAGGCTGCAGCTAGATGTTGGGAGTCAAACACAGGACGTTGTTGCTGTGAGGCAGCAGTGCTAACCACTGCGCCACCATACTGCCCTAATAATAGATCTGTTTGCTGTAAATATTTCATGGTCGGCTGACTGAAAACACATGCCTGTCAGAGATATGGAGGTAAAGCGAGGCAGGGAATGAAGCAGTGACTGCGTGGTAAAGGAGAGAGAGAGAGAGGAAGAGAGAGTGAAATTTGATAGGCAGGATTTTAACCCCCTCATTCTCTCTCCGTCAGGGAGCTGCAGTCGCTGTAAAAAGCTCACTGAGAATATATGTTAAGCTGTCTCTGTCTCCCCCTCCCCCTCCTTCCCCCGCTCCCGCAGGGCTCTCAGGATTCGACAGGAGGACAGGAGGGTTTGGTGGCCCCACCCTTTACAGCATTCCCACCTCCACCCCCTCCTCAAAACGGTCTACCGGGAACAGAGTTTGGCCCTGGGGCCATGTTTGGTGCTGGAGGCCAAGGTGCAGCAGAGGTAGGGGCTGGTGCAAATGGAGCCCCCACCTCCACCAACAACAACAGCAGCAATGTAAGCACCACGATTTCATTTCCCTTTGTTTTTTTATTTATATATATATATATACTTGATACCTTGTAGAGGTGGGCGGACGGATTCAAATATGAATAGTTTGTATAGCAAAAACTGGTATTGGTATCAGATCGATTGATACTATCCTCTAAGTTCAGTGTGTAGTCCACTGAACTGTATTACAACATTTGTGGAAATGAAACCGTGTACCTTAAATATCCATGGAAAATGTCTGAACCTATTTTTTTCTATGTTGTCTATTTTTTAATACCCTAAAGCACATTTAAACAACAGACGTTGACCCAGAGTGCTTTAGAGACGGGCACATTTATACTTCACGTCTCCAAAAAAAACCCAGTTTCAAAATACATGAATACATGAAAAGCTGAGAGGTGTGTTTTGTTGACTAATTATTATAGAAAATTAAAAACACAGTGATTTAGTGATCATTAAAATGTGTTCAGAATTTACAAGTTGATAATGATTCATCTCATAAACCACGACACGCTGTGCTGCCACAATAATATTAACTCTCTCAAATCTGAGGTAACAGTGGGTGCCTGCTCAGTTTTTGGCATTCCTCAGCAGACTTCATTACCGACACCTGACGGTTAGTTGACTTTCCTCTAACAGCAGTAAAATAATCGTCAGGTGATTTTAGTTTTAATAGCAAGGAGCTACGGATCTAAATTCCCATGTTGTGTTTATATTAGCTTAGCTTGAATGTCAACAGCCAAATCTAATAAAATAAAAACATCTCACTGCATTTGCTAAAAGTCAATATGATCACATTGCCTCCCTAAAGATACTGGCATGAAATGAGCATTCATCTCATCTTCATCTGATCAAACTGAGACATTTCTGTTTTAATCTTTTTCGCTTTATATTAGGGCTGCTCAATTAATCGAATTTTAATCACGATTACGATCTGGGCTTTCAACGATCATTAAAAATGACTGAGCCGATTATTAGCCCCTCCCTCATGCTTTACTCTCGCGCTGCTCCATGTGGCAAATCAAGCGCACTGCTCTGCATTTCGAACACGCGTCACAACAATTAAGAGGACCCGAGGGAAGCTCGGAAAGCTAAGCAGAAGTTATTTGGAGAGGAGAGTGACTGCCGTTGGTTGAAAAGAGAGGTAAAAAAAAAAAAAACTTAAGTGGTGTGGAAACATTATGGGTTCGCGGAGTCAGACGTGGATCAAGTAGACACAGTGTGTAAACTTTGCTATGGTGTCGTAGCTGCACCACAGAGCAACACTGCAAAGTTCACATTTTTCATTTATTTCTTATATTGCAAACATTTGCACTGTTATCAGTATTTGCACACTATTTTATATTATTTTTTAAAGTCATTATTCAATACATTGTTATTGTTAAACCTTTAAAGCCGGTCAGAGCAGCATGCTCGTTTTGTGTAACTATTTTTAAATCCCTGTAGAACCTGAACGCTAAGCTAGCACAATAAATTTTTTTCCATATGAAACCAGAGGAGTTGTACTTACTTCTTATGCCATCAGCTTGTCCTCGGTCACGGTTTCCTTCCACATATAGCTTTGCAAAAATTGCATAAAAAGAGCTTGCAGGAACAAAAACATAATATTCCAGAAACACTTTGCCGATCCGATCAGCTGTTCTTAACACTTCCCACATTGAAAAAGACATCAACGTGAACTATCGCAAGTGACGTCATTTTTGCGGAAAATTTAGTTTTTTACTTGTAGGCCTTAGAATTGCACTGCTGGAAATAGTTTATTTTGATGCACATGCACATTCTTTGCAAATTTGCATCATAGGATTGTTTTTTTGTTTTTCCTGCAGTATATAAAAATTGCTGTATCTCCAAAAATAAAACTATGAAGACACTCAAAATAAATTTCCTGTTGTTGTAAACTATTTTTTGCAACTTTTTTGTATTTAAAGTTTTGAGGGATAAACCTCTTAAATTTCTCCAAGTAGAAATATATGTAAAAACAAAAACGATTTTCAATTTTTTTGTAGTTTATTGCACTTTTTTGCAATTAATGTAGTTACTATGGACTTAATGCATACACATTATTAAAATATGGGCTATAACAGTTGTATTGATGTATAGCAACTTGAAATGCTCCCACAAATGGCACTACAGCATGTAAAAAAAAAATAATATAAGCTCTGGCGGACGAAATAAATATCGTCAAATAATCGTGATCTCAATTTCAGTGAAAATAATCGTGATTATCATTTTTGCCATAATCGAGCAGCCCTACTTTATATGCAGATGCAAAAAACTGTGCTTTTACTTGGAGTCTAAACTTTTAGACTGCAGGATATGTGAATTTGGGTGACTCCTTTCTACAAACTTTTAATTACGAACAAACCTGAACGCATCCTGTGTAGACGGGCATAAGAGCGAGGCTGCCGGCAAAACTGTGTGGACGCACCTCTTCTCATTTCTCAGCTTGTTTCATTGTTGATTCCTAGTCCCTCCCATCTGGGTTACTAGCTGAGGCTAAAAAACCCCAAACGCTTGATCAAAACGAGAAACCGCCAGTCAAGTTGGACTCACGATCCCCACAGGCTTTTACTTTGAAGGATTTTGCGTGTATCTTATCAGAAAACAGGCATAAAATGCAACGGGCGCTCTTTATTTTCACTATAGTTGACTTGTCCATGTTATTTTAAGAAACTTTGATCAGTTATTTTGTTTCTTCTTCTTATTTTTTTTAGAAGTAGGAGGAGCTTTTCACACTGATCACATCAGTGCCTCTGAGCATAGCCGCTGCCTCTTTGAGGAACACGCTTTCTTATGATGATGTCTGGCATTTTGACCCCTCAGTTAAATTTAACTTTAAATACATAATGTTAAGTACACCTATTGATATGATGATCAAATAACAGCGGTCTAACATGTCGCTACTGAGCTAATGAGTAGATTTTAATCTAAATATAAGAATGTATTAAGACTCACATTGAATCTTTATTTCATTATTCAAATTCATGTCTTCTTTTTTGTTTACCAATGTGTTAAAAACATAAAAAATTGAGTATTATATAAATAAAAAAAAGCTCAAGTCACCGTGCAGCTCACACCTGGATAGGGGGGCAGTATTTTCTGGTTACCACAGCTTGACCAGATACGTAGTGTCATATCTTTATTTTATTTTATTTTTGTAACTTTTGAGTTCTTTGACTTGCTGTACTGAAGAGGAAAGGAGAGAGGAGTTGAGGCAACAGGCATTTAAATAAAATAAAAATAAATTGCTTGTCTTTTTTTCCATTTCGGTTTATTCTCCATTGTTTCTTCTTCTCCTGCTATCTATACAGCGCTATAACTTGACTCCATCTGTCTCACTCTCCTCTTCTTCCCACAAACAGGTAAAGACAGAGGAGACGTCTCAGGGTGAGGCGGGTGTACAGTGCGGCGCAGGAGGCACAGGAGCGGGAGGCTCAGCAGGAGACTCGACAGAGGCCAAAGGGACCCCCAAACGCCTCCATGTTTCAAACATCCCCTTCCGCTTCCGGGACCCAGACCTCAGGCAGATGTTTGGGGTAAGAACTGTTGGAGCCTCATTTTTAAGGTGGGGATCAATAAATCAGTCTAGACACCCTGCGTCCTCCATATAAGGGGCTGCCTCAGAGCGAATGACAAAAGAGTGAAACGCTCATAAAGAAAGGAGACTGATGGGTGTTCTCTTATCTGTGTCATCATGTTTGTATGAGTGTCAAAGTAGGAGGAAAGAAATGGAGCAGAGTTCAACGCAAAGAAATGCACATTAAAATGCAAATGTTGTCTTTTGTGTAACAGTGACCCCTAGTGTAAAGTAGCTTTAATTCAAATAGCTTTACATGGCCCTTAATGACTTTTATTAATTAAGCACAGAATCGTGAGATCCCTTATTGATATAAGATTGTTGGCTAATATTTCTTTCCTCAAATTTCTTCGCAGCAATTTGGGAAGATCCTGGATGTTGAGATTATTTTCAATGAGAGGGGTTCAAAGGTAAGTGCGCATCAAGCATCTGATACTCAATGCTGTGACCGGCTTACTGCTGAAAGATTTCCTGTGTAACTGTGACTATTTGTCATGTGGTATTAGCAGTCCGCGTGAGAAATCGCTGTTCCAGAACTAAAGTCATCTGTTTAACAGTGTCAGAATGAGTCCCGCAGATTGTCCTCTACCGGTTGGCAATCCCTTCTGACATGCCCCTCACTCACCATCAACCTCTCTAACCTCTGCTGCGTACCACAGGGTTTTGGCTTTGTGACATTTGAGAACAGCGCAGACGCAGAGAAAGCCAGGGAAAAGCTCCACGGCACACTGGTGGAAGGTCGTAAGATTGAGGTAATTTTGCTCTCTCCCTTTCTCTTCCTTCTTTTCTTGTCTCCTCTCTCTACTCCCACCATAATTCTGCTTGATCACTGACGTGCTAGCTAGCTCCCATCCTCCCTTTAGTGATATGCTCTGATGCAGCCCAGTGGTATCCCACACCGGTCCTCTGCAATATGTTTCTTGTTTTTAAAACCCAAAAGACTTGATTTATTATTTTGATGTTTTGTTTTTGTGGTGGGAATGATTAGGGGTGCAAGAACACTACACTAAGGCATGCTGGGTACTTTTCCTCTGAAGTGTTTCCCCCCCTGCCCTCTGTATATTAACCTGTTGTCTTTTTACCTGCCCCCCTCAACCGATGCACAACTTGCAGCCACGCTAACGTTACAACTTCTCGTGCAACAATTGGAATGAGATTTGTGCATTTTGCACCGGAGGGCACAAGTGGAACGCAGTGAAAGGACGATGCATGGCAGATTGCTGTCAGATGCTCTTATTTTTCTCCCCCAGCATAGAGAAATCCTTCTGTATTCCCCTCTCCCGGTGCTGTAGCTAAGTGGTTGTGACAGCTTTTGGCTCCTGATGCAACAGCAGCATGCTGGGAATCACAGCAACACTGACGCATGCTCACTTTATGGAAGTCTGGGTTCTTTCTGATGAAATGTACACTTGATTTTATTTATTTTCTGGTTTTTGTGGTTTGAGGTTGTGTGTTTTTTGTGTGACATATTCTTTCCCATGTTTTACCTGAAGCATGTTCTTAGTTTTTGAATTGAGTTTTTCTTTTTTTTCCTTCCCTCTTTATTTTAATTGGGGTTTCAATCAGCCAGTTATCCATATTGGATCACTTGACTTGTGCCATCGTAAGCCAGGATTTGTGCATGGGCTTACTGTGGTGATTTCCTTGTGACGAGTATGTATGTGTGTGTGTGTCTGTCTGTGTGTGGGTGTGTGCAAGGCAGTTCCTGCATGATGGATGAGGCTGGAACCTTTTTAGTTATGTACTCTCAGTTCTGCTGCAGTGTGGTGGAGAATGAGAAACATCCACCTGCATCCACTGGTACAACATTATATTCCCCTCCGCCACCTCCACCTTCAGTCAGTCAGCAAGCTGAATGGATACTGATGGAGCCAGTTTACCATGCATCAGTTTTTCCTTTTGTATATCAACAACCTGTGCCATTCCTGGCATCGCTTTAACCTGATTCTGTGACTCTTCCCAGATTTTTGCATGATGTAAGTCACTTGTCAAACAGCAAGACATCTTTGTTTTCAGTCGTCACTCTGCATGTGTTTTGTTGAACTCCAGTAGCAGCGATGGCCTCGTAGTGAGTCACGTATCAGCCGCATGGTGGGTCAGCAGCAGGAGTCTGTAGAGCAGCCTCTCTCTTTCTGTCTGTTTATGGTGCATGGGCTTGAAGACAAAAGGCTGGCGCAGGACAAACAGTGGATTTGTGTTTATACATTCTTCCAGCCAAGGAAAAACGGCCGGACATTTCTATTTCAGGCAATGCTCTCTGGCAGTTCTCCTTTCTCGCAGATGTCGCTGCAGTAACTCACGCTTCAACCGGTCGTATGATTTCAGAGTTTGTTGAAGTTTGTTTTCAGAGACAAATATGGTAAAAGAGCAACAGTGAAATCTCACATTTCTTTTATAATTCAGAAACTCTGAAATATAGGCCTGTGCGACTGTTTAGACATAAATATTTCACCATTACGTGTGTGACTAGAGTTTACTGCTATCCAGTGGCCTGGGTTTAGCTGATGTAGATTTAGTTGTGCATGATTTATATTTTAATCTGGTAATTTGGAGCCTCGCTGAGGCAGTACTGCTGACAGCTGGATGTTTATTCTTGCATGTTTATTATGTATGGCTATTTTGTTGAATTAGTTGTGGTGACGGGCTGTTAATTTACTTGTTCGGTTGGCATGAACTGAGTTACACCTGAGTGCTTATAGCTTGTTTCACTTACTGGGGGAAAAAGGCTTGATAGCTGAACTCCTAGACTGATTTTGACTCAATGATTGATAAAGGAATGCTGTACTGTACTCGAGTGCTGGCTTGTTTTTATTCTTGGTGCATGCAAGTGGAATTGGGTAGTCTTATTTTATTTCCTTTTTGTTTTCCTACTAGCTCCCCATAGTGTGCATGTATGTGGATTAAATGAAAGAGAGTAGAAACAGAGTTGTTGTACTTAAAGTTACACTGTACTTCTCTTTGTCTGGAATAAAACTCTGCGCTTTGAAGAAGTCAGTTTCCTGTATGCTTCCAATGTATCCATGTAAGTGGCCCAACTACAGTTCTCTTTGTCTATACCTGCTTCTTCCCATCTCATCACCATTTACTCTATATATAGACCATTGAGTGCTATAGGCCTATATATAGTTATGACAATGTGGATCTTGTACACACTTTCAAACATGCGCATCTTCATCTATCCATGGCTGTCTTTCTGATTGTGTATATGCCCTGACATAAAGCAGCCCACACTCCAAGCATCTGTCTGACTGTACCATTTTGGCTGTCATTAACGTGTTGTTTTATCTACATTTTAGTCACATGTTGTACGTGCTATCACAGATTTATTCTACTTGTAGTTAGTGGCTGTAAGCGGAGTTGATTCGGGTCCAATCATAGTCTCAGTTCCAGTTACAGAAAAATTAAAGGGAGCCTTTTTCTTATTTTCTGTCTCTAAAGGTGGATGCTTATGTTAAACATAGCTAAAATTTCAGATAATAAGGTTTAGTGTCATCCCTGCGCATACAAGTCCTCTCAATGCTTACTGTTCAGATATTTGTTTGTTTTTTAATTGTCTTTGATTTGTATGTTGTCAGTCAGGAGCTTATATCCTTATATGGTCATCTCAAGCAGACCACTGCTGTTTGGGAGGGGCAGCCAATCAGATGAAAGTCAGCTTACAGGGATAGGATGAATAAAGATAGGGCTGGAATAAAATAAATATGGTAGAGCTTGGAATGAACATAATGGGTCCACTTTATTTTTAGGCTGGTGTACACATCTGGTGTGCGCCTCGCACATTTTGAAACAATGCAGCTGTCGTAACTGTGCTTCTGGCTGATGATTGGATTCTGCTCTGTGTGAACAACAGCTGCTGGTCACACAGAGCAATTTTCATTTGTTCAGGGAGCTAAGTTTTAATGTTTCCTTCTTTGTTTATTTATACGGGACCGTCTGAAGGTGAAGATGTATGATGCTAGGCTATTAACTTTTTGATTAATCCTAATAATCATGATCGAAGCACACTTTGATCGCACACTCAAAATTAAGTTGTTGCAAGTATCATATTTTACAGGTCTTCACACATCCATAGAAGAAATGGTATTGAGACAGAGACCATGTTGGACCCTGCAAACTCCCATTCACTAACCCTCGCTCTAGAATTGTGCGTTTGCGATCGATCTGTGTTGCTGGAGTGTTATGGGAAGTGAAGGCTCCTCCGCGGCGCAGAGTTTTAGTCAGATATAACACAAGAGCACAGAATGGCTGACACGTGTGTGTCTCTCTGTGCCACGAACGGTGCAGCTTTGCATGCAAAGTAGGGACTCGAGTCGGGGGTGCAAGCGAGCCCGAGGAGTGTCGTCATCGCTGCATGGATGTGTGCGGGTGAAAAGGGAGGAGAAGCAGTTGTGTCTGTGTTTCTGCATGCCTGACAACGCATATTCTCACCAAACGGTGCTGCTGCCACACGCTCCTCTAACAGACACAGTTGGGCCTTCAATCAGTCGTTTCCCCGTGAGAATTTCATTTGAATGAACTCGAATGCGAGTCACAGGATCAGCCACGGTCTGATTCGAAGGCTCACCTGTCATAGATGACCACGGCCCCCCACCCTGCACGCACGCGCACGCACGCACGCACGCACGCACACACACACACACACACACACACACACACACACACACACAGTATTTGATCTGTTATTTGAGCTTTCTGTTACTGCATGAGTCACCGCGGCCAAGATTAATGAATGAAATGTGAGCGTGTCCGTGTGTGTTTACGAAGAAAGCGGTTGAAAGAAACGGGGAAAGAGAGTTTGCACTTTGCCCTTTTCAACCCTTGATCTGTCGCTGTGTGTCTGCTCTGTTCTTTCTCTTCAATATCCCTTCATTCTCTTTTCGCCAGTCACGTTTGTCTTTCTGTCATTTCGTATTGATTAGTTTGGAATAGACGAAAAGATGTTTGGTCGGTTTTCTTTGTTTTTTTTTCCCTTATTTTATTTTATTTTATCATCCATCTAGTTTTTCTTGTTTGACTGGCCTTCAGTGTGCTCTTTTGTGGTGACTGGATAAAAGTGGAAATTATAGTCACTCAGTGTCCAAACACACATTTCTTCCTTCTGTGGCGTAACTTTGCTACACAAGAATCAGTCCATTTCTATCCAAAAATGTCCCTGCTTGCCCTTTTGACTGGAAATAGACCCAGGCAGCAATAAACTGACTTTTGCTATTCTGCTCTAACGATGGAGGGTGGTGTTATTTGGTGTCTTCTTTTCTTTTCCTTGGAGGTGTTCCATTTGCTCCTTAGTTATTTTGTGGCTAAGGTCCCCCTCCCCAGTTACCTCCATTCTTCTGGACCATGTTCTCTAGAGCGCCGAACACCTTGCTGCCACGTGTTTGTTGTTACAATGGTGAGAGCATCGAGAGCTAGCATCCTCTCTCCTTTCCCTTCCTCTTTCTCTCGTACTCTGCTCTGAGCTCTAACTATGCTGCTATCAGGTTTGGGGCAAAAACAGGTGGTGGTTGGTGGGGAGGGCGGGGAGGGGCATTTAGGTTTCTTTTGTTCCTGGGATTATTTGTTCCTTTATTTATTATATTTTTTCTGTTTCCCTGACGACTTCTGTGTGTTGTTGTCAGTCTCCACGGTAACCACTCGCTGTTTCTACGGTAACGGTAAGTTGTGTACAAACATCTATCACTAAAATTGATCCCCTTTCCCACCCACCCTTCAAATGGGTATTTATCTATTGTTACATTAACACTATTAATCTTTACATTTCTCTATACCGATGCTTTTAATGCGATAGGCCCATGCAGTGTGAGGCCTTATTGGTATTGTGTCATTTTTCAGTGCACACTGCAATATCACAAACACACACACTCACACAAACAGACTGACACAGTATCTTCCAACAGACCTGATCTTTTTTAGCAGTAATATTTCCTCCACATGGCCGCCCCCCACCCCCTCGCTCCCTCCTCCACCACGTCATTAACACCTCACTGGGAATGACCGAATGTAATCACCCTCCTCTTTTATTGCAATGACACGGCTATCTACAATCCCATCTTATTAATTCTCCATTGGACTCAATGCATATAGCATCCATTTCTTGATTAATAAAAAAGAAATCAGCAGAAATGAAACAAAGCTTTGCTCCCTGTGCTGCCTACGATCGCTTTGACTGAATGCAGAACTTGCAGGGCAATTTAAGGCTACCCTGGTTTTCAAGTTTTTGTTTCTTTTTCTTTAATTTCTTTTTTTAAATTTCACCGGTCTGTCTGCTTTTCGGGGAGAGCACATTTATCAGATATTTGCCAATTGGACGCGGTGTTTTGAAAAATGATTTGCCGCTCACACAGGCCGAGGCCTAATGCTGAACATGTGGCGAGGCAGGATCTTGGCATATCATACTGCAGACAGTCGCTATGCCAGGAGAGCCCTTTCTGTGTTTACTGCCAAGGCAAAGATTTCACAAATGTACATACCGAGGCTAGCACACTGGCTTTGCCTTGACGTTAAAAAAACAATTGGAACAATAAACATATATATATATTGGGATGTTTTCTTCAATTGATGTACAAGTAAAACCATTAGGAACCATCCAGACACAGTTGCACCAGTTTTTCATACAAGTTTGGCTGGAAAGTTTCTTATTTCCAGTCCAGCAGTTGAATAAAATGGGTTGCACCATTAAAACTTGTTACTATCCAATTAAGACCTGTTAGCCTTTTTCAACAGGAACTTCACAGATGTTTGTGATATACCTTTGAAAGTTTGCAGTATGTTGTTTTTCTTGTGAACACTTCACACACGAGGTAGCTGGAAGGGGTTTTTGCAGTTAAACTATATATCAGATGATGCCACAGCAGCAACTGGAACAGACTGAAAAACTGAGGACATTCCACACCATTCTGTATAAACCCTAGAGATGCTTGGGTTTTAAAATCCCAGTAGATCAGCAGTTTTTGTGAATTCCTCAGCCTGCCTGGCACTAACAAGCATGTCACATTTGAAGACACTTATATCACATTTCTACCTCATTGTGATGCTCAGTTTGAACCAGCAGGTAACCGTGACTATGCCTAAATACATTAAGTGCTGGTTAGATTTTCCATTAAGGCCAAATAGGGCCATAAGTGAATTATTTCTTAATAATTAAGTAAGCTTAATTTCCTCATATTAAATTCTGACCGGAGGCATCGCCCCCTGCTGGCCACTGGAAAGATGCACTTGGTTTCACTCTTTTGGTTGGTTCTGTTACTCAACAGCAATGCCTGGGAGTGTTTAGCTGTGAATGTAGTGTTTTATTCTATTTAGATTTTAAATGAAACCTAAATAAGAAGTAGTTTATTTGGTGCAACTCATTTTAAAGTGACTGCCTTCAATAAACTAACAACAACAAGTTTGAGTGAATGAAAAGCTGATGCAGCCCCCAGCTTGTTATCACTTACTGAATCAGCGAGTTTTGTGTAACCATATGCATCTCTAAACCGATATGGGGTTTACCTTGCTGTTTTTTGGGTCTCTATTATGCTGCCTTTTCTTTTTTGTTCCTTTGGTTTGGTTTTCTTGTAGTGGACTGTCTGTGTGTTAGTAGTTGTAGTAGTAGTCATAGTGTACTGGTCTTTCAGTTTGTGACACACAGTTTTAATGCCTGGCATAGTGTCTCGTGTTTATTTTATTTCTCTCCTTTTTTGGGAATGAGGATTGCTCTCTCTCTCTCTCCTCCTCTCTCCTCCTCTCTCTCACTCTCTCTCCTTCTCTCTCTCTCTCTCTCTCTCTCTCTCTCTCTCTCTCTCTCTCTCTCTCTCTCTCTCTCTCCTCTCTCTCTCTCCCTCTCTCTCTCTCCCTCTCTCTCTCTCCCTCTCTCTCTCTCCCTCTCTCTCTCTCTCTCTCTCTCTCTCCTCCCTCCATCCTTTGGTGCTCTGTTTCTCAACCCACCACATACAGTGAGATTTTTCAGGAGAATGGTCACCAAAACTGATTGCTTTTTTTGAATGATGCACCTTGGTATATATATATATATGTATATGTTTTATTTTAAAGAGTAATTGTTTTTAGTTTGTTTTTTTTCTGTGTGTGTGTTGCTCATGTAAAAATTTCTCCCTTGTTCTCGTTTTTCTTCACTCCATCTTTTCGTTCTCCTGTTTATTTCGTACATGGACTGGCTCTGTCTCTTTACTCCTCACTTTTGCATCCCGTACTCTTAACCTTCATCCTTGTCTCGTACGTGTTTGGTGTGGGAGTGCTGCGATTGTTTTGATTGGTCTCTATGCTGCATCCGACGCTTGCTGATTGGCTGAAATTTTCCTTTTTTAAAATGTTTTTTTTTTTTTTTTTTTTTTTTTAAATTTTGTTCATTCTTTTCTTTTTTTAGTTTGTTACTCACTCTTGGTCATGTGATGCGCCCGTATTTGGCTGCGTGTAATTTCTGTGTTATATGATTATTAATTTTGTCGAACAAATGTTTTTTACCCCACTCTTTCTCCCCCTCTCTTTTGAATTTTATTTTTAAAACTATTTTCTTTTTAGGTACGTAAACCCCACAAGTTTGGTTTCATATGGAAATGTGACTTTGTTTTTGTCTGGTTTTACTGTCCGGGTCCGACTGGGAGGGCAAAAGTGGGCTGAGAAAGGATGAATGTTTGATTAATCATTAACACTTAAGATTTGCCTTCCGTATTGGTCTCTGCTGATTTGCATGTGTTTCTGCCGATCGTTTACCCAGTTTCATTAATTGCGCATGACACAAACCACACAAACACACACACAAAATAGCTATATATTTAGATTTCTCATGCAATGTCATGCACATAATGGAAAAACGAAGATTTGTCTGCCCTATTGGATGTGATACAACCAGTATTTGTATTCCCCGACTGATTTGGCTGTGCTTCCTTTATGTTTCAGATGCAAACACCCTGTGATTGCTTTGGTTGCTAAGAGATTGATGCATTTCTCGGCGGGTTTTCATGGTTGTCTGCAAATGCTGGCTAACCACCAGCTACGTGGTAGTTAAACTTGAAAAAGTGCTAATCGGAAATGGCAAAGTTTTTGCCTTCATGCAGCAACAAACACGTTTCAAAAGGTGTTCAAAACTTTTTGAACTGGGAAATGCTCATTTGTCTCCCGTGAGTTTGGCTGTGAGACGGTTGTGGATCTAACTCTAGGCCTTATTGGCCTGATCCTACACTGCCAACGTGATTGTCACATGTCCAAAATGGCAGACAAGTTAACGTCACATGGTTAGAGGTCACATTTCTTGCAAAACCTCAGTAAACAAATAGATTATTAGAGTAGCTTAAATGTTCCGTTGCTACAGGGTAAAGGCCTTTGCACACAGCATATCCATCCAAATATATTGTGCTAGATATCTTTTAGACTCGTCTATTCATAATTGAAACGTTCACACCGACCGCGTGATTTCACTGGATGAATTTGAAGCATTTTTCTAACAGTGACAAATCAGATCACTGTATTTGGCAAAAAGTGCACTGTAGGTCAAAAAGCACACTGATACTGAATATACATATAGTAAAAAGTTTTGTGTTGCTTTTTTTGCAGTGCGCTCGCTATATAATGGCCTTAAGTGTAGTGTTACCTTCAGGCTTAAAGCCTCTGGGAAATTTTCCCTCTTGTAACACAAACGTTTGCATAAATTTGATTCATTGACTAAACTGAGATTTCAGAATGTTTCCACTCAGACACCAGCACACAGTTGTGTGAGAGAGGTAGCCGGGCCTGGCTAATTGAATCATTTGCCACTGACCTTGTCATTTGCAATGAGGGAAAAATGAGGTAAACCTCATTTCCATTTGAATGAAGCTCTGCAGATAAAGAACATGACTCACCGAGAGGGGCGATGCGAAAGGCAGCCTTAATGGTCTTATAAATTGGAGTGAAGCGTGCATGCGCACACAAGCACTCTCATTCCTCAAGCTCTCTCGCTCTCTCTCTTTCTCACACACACAAGCAGAGGCTCTTCGCTGGGCAAAAGGTCATTAATCTTTAGCTTGCCACACAGTCAAATGTGCAACTTCAACAGCACACTTGGACAGTATGGGTTATTACAGGGAGCTACAATCTCCCTCTCTTAAAGCCCATCAAAGGAAGATGAGGATAGATCAAGGGACCGGAGTAGAAGCCTTTGAAGCTCAGAGAGGAGATTATCAGCCGTCTTGGATTGAAAGGCCGGAGCATTAGTCTGAAATGTCAGCGAGCATGCACAGAACACGCACGCCCCTTTAAAAAAAAAAAAGAAGAAGAAGAAAAAGCCACAGTACTTGCCAAAAAATAAGTACAGCTCAGTTTCCTTTGCTGTATCCCCACCCCTGTTTATGCGCACATCAACAATACAACCAGTGTCACCAGTGGCACTCCTTGTATCTGTTCATAGCGAATCACTAAATCTCTACTGGGCAACCTGCTTTTTATTGCATGATGACTAAAAAGTCCCCTAACAATCTCCATCCAGTTATACACACAGACATACACGTGCTACATAAACAAGAGTCAGCAGCCTCGTCGCTGATGAAATGCAGCAGCACTCACTTTTATTTTCCAGCCTGTGATGTTGTGTTTCATTATTCTGCAGAGGCAGATTTCTCTATAATGTGCACAATATTTAACATGTGGTGCCAGCAGAAGAAAATATTGTTTGACCTTCAAGGGTGCATTTTGATGATAATTATTATAATAAAGAAATGTGGCAGACTAGGAAAGGCTGATTGGGGGAAGAAGATAAGCTACAATGTTGGCACAACTAAATTGCTTAACCATAATCCCAAATGACACCGCTATTTCCTTTTTAATAACAAAGTCAGCCACACGATGAGCAGAGACTATTATAATAACTCAACACAGCAGCAGGCTTTTTCAATCTACTGTACAAAACACCACGCATATCAGCCCTGGCCTTGAGATTTACATTTCAGACTATGTGCTACTTTTCCTCTGCTGAGCTGTTGTGTCTGTGCCTCTGACTGTTGGCTCCTCCATCCCCCAGGTGAATAACGCCACCGCCAGAGTGATGACTAACAAGAAGATGGTCAGCCCTTATCCTAATGGAGAAGCTCTCAGCACACTACCCTATGGTAACACACACTGTGATGTGCACAAACAATGAACCCAAGCCTGTCTAAAAATACAAACATCATAGGTACATGCGGAGAATAGTTTATAGCTTCGCAGTCCATTAAGTTCATTTCCAGCTCTGCGTTCTTATTCTTATTCTGGTTTTTAGTCCATTTGAATCGGACTCTGGCACAGTTTTCTTACTTGTTGCGGGGTCGTTTGAGCAGATGCGAACAAATTGGCACTCGGGTATAGACCAAAACAACTGCACCGAGACGCATCAGAGGTGGTGGTCTGTATGGTTTGTTTACAGTGTGAAAGCGAGCTGAACCAGCAACCTGCAAGTTTGAGTGATAGCGAGGTATGCTTTGCATTCTGGGATGCAGCAGCTACCATCAATGCACAGAGTGTACAAACGGTCATTGCGAGCTAGCAACAAGCTGTAAAATGAATCCATATTCCCCACGTTTACTTTTGTTTCTCCTGCCTCAGACACACCTGATAATCTGACTGAACGTGGTTTGTAGTGATGCATTTTTTTGTAAAAGAAAACAAACTAAAGGGAAAGGCTACAAACTCATTAACTGATTCAGATCAAACTAAACAAACTGCAGGTGTGAAAACACTCGGAGCTCTGCGTCATTCACAGTTCACAAAAGAAACTTTAATAATCAAAATGTATTTTATAATCGGTCCTGGTGCAGTCGGTCAGTTCATCCAAAAAAACGAATAACACAAGAATTGTATTCTTTATGTTTTGATTGGTTGTCGTTGCAAACAGGAGGTTTGAATAGCAGCTTCTTCTCGTAGATTTACCAGCAACTTTATAGCAAGCAACTGATGACAGCAGTAAAAGGGAATATCAGAACATATCCACAGTACACCATATGTAATATACTGGATAAACCATTTTTGCTGTAAAAACAGATGGGGTACTGTTATCATACCGTAAGTGCTTCTACAAGGTCGCTGAGGGGTAGCACTATGCATGCGACAGGCATTAACACTTTAAAGACGGCTCCTGTTTATCATTTGCTCTTTCCCTTCTCTGTGTGACTATTAGCAGGGTGGAAGTTGAGTCCTGTGGTGGGAGCTATGTATGGACCAGAGATCTACGCAGGTAAGGCCCATCTCTGTCTCTTCAAGCCACACTAAAAATGGTCTGTCTGGCTGTAGAGTGACAGCCCCACTTTACATTTTAGTCACACTGTGATTGTTAATCTGTATTAATGCACTGCTCACCCAGCATTCTTCCTCACTGACAGTTTTATTGATACAGTCCTCTGTGTTATAGTTGGAATGTTCCTCTGCCTTTCTTTCAATTTATTCCGAGTGTCACTTTGTTTTATATACTGTCATCCCATTTCCTACCTGGGTTGTCATCTTTCCTCCTTTAATCCTCTCCTGTCCTCTTTATCTGCTTCCTCGCCTACAGTTCCAGGGTTTCCCTACCCTACAGCAGCAGCAGCAGCCACAACAGCGGCAGCGGCATTTCGCGGTGCCCACCTCCGGGGCCGAGGCCGGCCCGTCTACAGTGCTGTGCGGGCCGCTGTGCCGCAGCCTGCCATCCCTGCCTATCCTGGGTGAGGATAACCTGCCTCTTTATAAACAAGAGCTGTTGCTGTTGAAGCTCATTCTGGATATAGAAAAAAAAATCAGGATCTGTTTTGTTTAGTGCTTCGGTAAATCCGCCGAGCATCACCTCATGAGTCATTTTCCAAATTCTGTTTGACCAGGTCTCTGCTTAACACAGCTGTGCTCATTCACTCCTCATGCTCAAACATTATTCACACTTCACTCTCTTCAGCAGTCCAACTGGCACATTGTCAGTCCGTTTACAAGCTATTCAGTGGAGTGTGACACACTGATGGGATTGCACCATTGAAGCCTCATTTGAATAAACACATAGATCCTACCGTCAGCAGATTTGCATAAACACACACGGACCACATGCAGACATTATACAGCAGCAGTCACCTTGCGCACAGATTTGCTTTAGATTATTCACGTTTACCATGATTTGTTTTTGCGTTTTTTGTTCCCTCGGTGTGTGTGCACTGTGCATGTTGTTGCTGTGCTGCGATGATTGGCTAATGGGGGTTGCGACTGCGATCGTATTCAGTTCAAAGCCAAATTGACCGGTGGCTTGTCTGTACATGACATTTAAATAAAGCGAAACGAGATGAAATTGTGCGTGGGGTGGGTGAGGGATGCAGGAAATACCTTCTCCATACGTGCTCCACTGAAAACTACACCTCCCAGACATCGTTCCTCATAAAACGATCTATTCAAAATGGCCTTTATTGGCCAGATTTTCTACTCGCTGGGGAGCAATAGCCGTTTATGGTCTCATTTCAGTTCAATAACCTTTATGTATTAGCCCCACGAGTGTATTGTTTAATGTTTTTGAGATGCAGTTGTGGAGCTTAAATGGAACTTGTATTTCCTCTGCATGCTGCATGGGTGTGAAATAACTACTTTTCTCTCTCTCTCTCTCTCTCTCCCTCTTCCTTCTTTTTTCTCCCTCTCTCTACCTGATCCCTCTTTTTCTCTATTTTGCTGTGTTGTGACCTCCATCCACCCTGGGTTTCTGGGACCGTGCACCACTCTGTTCGCACTGCACCCTCCACTTCCTGCTCTTCTTCCGCTCTGTCCCCCTCTCTCTCTCTCTCCCCCTCCCATGTTCTCCTCCTCCTCTCAGCGTGGTGTATCAGGATGGGTTTTACGGAGCCGCAGACTTATATGTAAGTAAATTCACCTCCAACCGACACACCATCTCTGTCCCTCCCCTCACGGCTTTCTCCTGCTCTTTTTTTTTTCTTCTTGGGGTGATTCTGCATGTGTGTCCGGTCATGCGCTGCACAGAGCTGCCTCCATAATGGTGAATGGTGAGAACTCTTTAGAAGCACGACATGCCACATACCTGCACAAGGTCCTTTGTCTTTTGTGCATGAGCGTTGTTTTTCGTCGACAAACGTGCTGGTTATCACACAACTGAGCACCAGCTGTGTTCATTTAAAAATGAAATAAAACTGAATAAATGACATCGTGTGATGGGATCCACAACACCACTACAAAGGCTGCTCTGTAGGCGGATGCGGCAGCGTGCGTCAGTGAATGAGTGTGTGCGTGCGTGTGTGCATCCAGGTTGACAACGGTTGTTTCTGTTCTCTCTATAGACTAGTGTTTCAGGACTCAGTCCTTAGTCCCAGATTGCCTCAGGTAGGGTCAACTCAACACCAAACCCTGAGTGTGCATTGTTTTACTGTACTACCTCCTCTGATCTTATGAATCATCTTCTGATCTGATCTGGAACATGTTGTCTTTTAGTTGTTTTAAAAATTACCGCTGCTTTGAATTTTGCTTTATTCTTTTACTAACTCACTGATTTTTCTTTTTTGTTCTTGCTTTTCCAGTTGTGGGAAAGAGCTTTGTTTTTGTTTTGTTTTTTAACTAAAAGTACTAAATTGTATGGAGTGCTTTTCTTCCTGCTCAAAAGAGAACCTGGTCTCTTTTGTCTGGTTGGCTAGTTTTGGTGGAAAATGACACCTGCTCTTATTTTGTTCTCGTGTTGGAAAAGATGGCAGTATGCATACAGTTGTAAAAGTTCTGGTCAAATGTTTGCATTCACTTGTCAGACACACTTATATCACTGCAGTTTGGGCTCCTTAATTATTTCTACAGCTGCTCTTTATTTGAGACGGCAGGAAATCGACTTTTTATGTCACTTGAAAAACAAGTGAGGGTTTTTTTTAATGTTCTTTTTTAGATCCCTCAGTAGATACAAGGACAACTCAGACTGGTCAAAAATAAGCTACAAAAGCTGACTGTATTTTTAGTAAGTATCAGTGGCCTACAGTCATGTAGAAAAGAGAAGTTTTCACTCGGTGCAGTCCTGTGAAGAAAACCGCCAACTTTAGCAATAACTGGATCATTTTCTGTTTGCCCTTAGCTGTTTACTGAGATCAGGCTCTCACATCGTCGTGGAGGAATTTTGGCCTGTTTTTCTTCACAACGTTGCTTTTATTCGTCTAGATTTGCAGGCGTTTTGCTCATACTTCTTTTTTTCAGCCATTCTGCTGATTTGCTCCTTTTCCTGTGATGAGTGACTCTGTGACTCCACGGTGCAAAGAAACCCAATTCACAAAACGTGGTGCTGTGGATTATGGCCAAAAATCTATATGGAGACAAAGTTGCCTCAAAAGGTTTACAAACGTGCACAAATGAGTGATTTGTGTTTAACTGTTGAGGACTCACAAGCACGTTTCAATCCACACACAAATACAAAGCAATCTAACTGGGATGTAACACTATTTCACAAATGCATAGACCCAAACTTTGAATATCATCACATGATTGGCATGAGGGCCTGTGCAGACTCATCCATGGATAATTTACATCGCAACACACCAACTACACATGCGCCCAGAAGCATAACAGGTATAACTTCTCGGCCAGCGGCTTATAATCCAGGCTTTAATGGAAGCATAACACTGAACATTTCACAGCACTGCATAGAGTCCAGTAAACAACGCTGCTTTTCACATGACTGTACAGTACAGGTTAACCTCATGAGACTGACTCGTGCTATTTTGAAACCAGAGGCAAGGGCTGAGGCGTGCACTGAGCATGCTCATATGGTAGCAATGTCCCTTTTTATTTATTGTTTATTTTAATCTACTGAGGCCTCTAATTTACTCAGTGAAAATCATGCTGAATCTAGTGATTCAGATCATAACTCAGCAGGAAGTGGTTTGCTGAGATTTCCCCCTCCACATCACCACCAAGCAGACATCTGGTTGTCCTGTGCTTCTGTTTTTTGACCTGGCATCACTCGTTTTTTAAAGAAAGTTTGACCTAAAATGCAAATAAAAGAGTGCAATGATTTGTAAATGATTTAAAAGGAAACCGAGAGATGTAGTTTGAAAAGTTTGTAGTTTTGAATTTTAGGCAAGAAACTTTTCTGTTTTGTTTTGGAGCAGGTACAACAAGTGATTGGAAAAATTGTGTAACGCTAGAAAACCAACTAAAGGAATATCTCACAGCTAACGAGGTAGATTAGTGGCTTAGTAAGTACAGCATCCGTCGAGTAATTACTCAGTATATGGTGCAAAATGTAGTTTAAAGCATACTCGGAGCTCGACGTGGCCCACTAAGCCACTAATTATGGTTCATAGTACACCCCTCTGGTGCTAAACTGACCTCCCTGCAGTCCAGACACAAAACATTTTTTTTTTTTTACAGGACAAGGTGATGCAGCATGGTGCAACATTCCCCAGTTTCAGTATTTCATGTTTTGTATCGAAAATAAGCCGTAAATGATTTACAAATCATTGTATTTTGCACCTTTTCCATAAGGCGGTGAATGCAGATACTCTAGTGCTACTTTGTTTCAGAAATGTTGTTTTAATATATGCTTTCACATAATCAGGTTTATTTAAACTTGGCTGCAGAAATAATTGCCCCAGTACTGCTTTAATATACCATAGATGTCTTTTGCAAGTATATCTAAACCTTTGACTGTACTGCGTTTTCCAAAAACTAAAACACAAACTATATTTCCAATTGGATGCTACCATATTATTATTATTATTATTATTATCAGATTATCATAAACTCGAAGTCCCTTGTGTTGTAATCTTTTTGTTTCTAAATCTGAGGCTGTGATTTTACAGCAGTGTCCCGTGAACGTTAGTCAGTGCCCTGAAAGCCTTCTGCCCAGAGGGGGCTCAAGCTGAAATGGAGAACATGGTCTCTTCCTGAATTAACTGCACACCCCCAGGATGATTATTGAAGCATGTGCTGATCAGCTGCTGCATGCCGGCGTGCTGTTTTACTGCTCCTTCTTTCCCTCCACTTACCCAGAAAGCCTTGCTCTCTCCCACTAATAAACATTTTGTACCCCACCTGCCTCCCTCTGGTCCGTGTCTCGTAGCCATCGCTGAGAATGCTGGGATGTTTCTGTTGTGATTGGATATTCTCCATTCTGATCAGGTCCAAATGCAGTGGGATTGTTTTGTTTCTTTTTATTTGTTTTTCTTTTTTTAAGGAGGTCTGGATTGTAATTTTGGGTCATGCATGCAGTCTCAGTGCAAGGAGATGATTTTAGTGTCAGTCTAGGCTTGTGTGGGTGTGTCAGTGTGTGTGACCTTTTTGTTTCCTTCTTTTTTCAGTCTTTCTCTCTGTTGTCTTTGTTCTAAATCCATGCAAAAGAAACACTTCTAATAACAAATATTGTTTTTGTCATAAGCAAATACTCTCCATCACCACTGGAAATGCAACACTAGCATCCGTTAGTGTCCTTAGAGCTGTAGGAGTCCTCTTGATGTATCTGTTCATTACTTTAATCTTCCCAAGACACTGAGGTTTCTATACGGCCTCAGATGTGTGCGCATTTTATCTTCCACTACTTGTTTTTTTTACCTCCCCCTCTCCCGTAGCGGTAATAATACAATCTAACTCGACTTCGACAGTCCAATTTCCTCTCCCTGTCTCACTGATAAAACATTTCCTCCATCACGCCCCACCACCTCCTCCTTTTCCCCCTATGCATATGCAATATACTGACACAAACTGTATGTTTATCGTAGACGATAAGAAAGTAATTGTGCTCTGAATACACAGAAGAAAGTATTCGTAACTTCTGCACCAAATGTCAGTTTGTTGCATCTCTCCCGCCCCTCCTCCTTGACACACCGTAGCTCAGGTATCTTCCTCCTCAGAGGCGTGCGAGTTAGCTCTGCTGTATGTGTCTCTCTCAGGGAGGCTACCCGGCTGCTGCTGCAGCCGCCGCCGCCGCTTATCGCTACGCCCAGCCTGCGGCTGTAACCGGGGCAACCGCTGCAGCTGCTGCCTACAGTGACAGGTGAGGTCAAGGCAGGACACAAATATACACGTAGACACGCTAAACTGTACGGCAGAGCTCCCGAGGTGAAGCGTTAATATTCTGAAAGGCTCTGATCCTTCATTGTGTTTTAGGGGCTTTTTTATTTATTTTTTATTTTTTGAGTAAGAGAGAAAACTTTTAATCGAGTTTGGGGATTTAAGGTTCACTTATGTTGGATAACAGTTTGATAAGATAACAGTAAGAGTTGTATGTAATCTTGTATCTGAGGGTTTTTGTCATTGGGACGCAGTGGGGGGAGCATTTGCACTTTCAAGCCAATGTTTGCACAATGTGTGGCTCCTTATGTGCGCAGGAGAGCCAGAAAAGATGAAAGAGGGGAAAGAATAAAATGTTGACATGAAGAATTATCATTTGACTGTACCAGGACTTTCCCCTCATCCGCTTTTCATTCATTTAATTTTATTAGAGTTAATCGAATTCTGCAGGCTGGTTAATGTCAGGCAGCGCACAGGTATTGCATGGCAGGACGCTGATTTGCATTAGCTGACGTGCTGTTGGCCTATGCGAAGCTTTTAACTGGATAGAAATAAAATATATTTTAAAGTGTGTGATGGATTAATGCTGCTGTTGCCTGGGTTGTAGCACAATGAGGAAATAACTTCGATATATGACTGAAAATGGGCTCTTCTACAGATGCTCATCAACCAGTTTTATTTTTGTGCGTAAAAAAAGTAATCGTCCACTTCTGTTTGTGCTGAAGCAACTGCAAAAGATGCATTTATTCTTTCTGTGGATTTTAAACCTGCGTTTAAGTTTCAAAATTAGGCCGCCTGCTAGGGTTCAAAGGGAGATTAGAAAGGAAGCTCTCCAAAACAGGACAACAGCAAAGTTCATAGTTGCCAGACTTATTTTGACCTTGTTAAGTAATCTCTTGTGTTTTTGTTCCCAGTTATGGCCGGGTGTACACTACAGACCCATACCACGCTTTAGCTCCGGCGGCTGCTGCTTACGGCGTGGGAGCCATGGTGAGTAAACGGACACAAGCTCTACAACATAAGTAGAACAGTAGGGAGGGAATAATGGAATAACTGGGTGTGCGACACATTATGTTCAGTTTAGTTCAGTTTTGTTTATGTAGCACCAGCTCATAACAATCTATTGATGAGGCGACTGTTGGAACAAAGAACTCCCTGTTTAAAGGAAGTGGGGGGAGCGTGAAGTCAGTCAGCCAGCAGTCTGAGCCTATAGCAGTATGACCCTGATGGTTCAGGGTCACCTGATCCACCATGGCTGAAAGTTTGAAGACTAATCTTAACAAGAGTCTACCAACTCCAAAATAGGAGCTGGTTCAGCAGCAGAAGGGCCTGAAAGCTGAAGCTTTGCCTCAAATTCTACTTTTAGAAACTCTAGAAACACCAAGTTAGCCTGCAGCATGAAGGTCATGTGGTGTACTGGGAAAATGTGATAGTATATGGCGTTATTTTCGTGCCACTATTCTGAGCGCACGTAAAAAAAAGTTTGCAGGTGCAAGTGTTGCATTTTGAGGAGAAATTTATTTTGAGCGAAGAAAAGCTGAATTTGAGTGAACAAAATTCATTGCTGCGTGCAAAAAATGTATTTCAGTGTTTGCTATTATCCACACACACACACACACACACACACACACACACACACACACACACACACACACACACACACACACACACACAATAGCAGCTCCTCTCGCTCAGTTTTTGTATTTGCGCTTGCTCGCAATGTGTTGCTCACGCTCTCAACATTTCTGCCTGTGCGCGTTCAACTCTTTCTGAACACTGTTATATTTGTGCCACAAAAACCAGCCAATCACAGACTTGGATGCAAAAATATCTGATTGGCTGTTCTGGTCTCCAATCAGCTCGGAATGACGAAATGCAATATCCCAGAATGCATTTCATCCAAAGCTCAAACGAGGCAGTGGCAGAGGAACACAAAGTGGCGGAGTTTGAAATATTACTCTTTCTGGGTCACAAAATAAACTTTAAAGATATTTTCATGTGAGAATGTTGCTGTGTAAACTTCTAATATCTGCTCGATTTATCAAGACATCACATATTTGCAAAAGTGCTCTAAACGTTTTCAGAGATGCCTGAGTTTTGGACGAAATACAATAAATTTCTCCTCAAAATGCAACACTTGCACCTGTAAACTTTTTTTTTACGTGCGCTCAGAATAGTGGCACAAAAATAACGCCATAATAGTATGATGTCTTTAAAATAAGATGGGTCCTGACTGTTAAAGACTTTGTGTGTCAGGAGAAGGACAAATATTATGTGCCTTTTCTTGTCACTGCAGTGTTTTGGATCAACTGAAGGGTTTTGGATAAGATAACGAAGTTATCACGATGCAGTGATTCTGAGATATTTGACAAACATCTGTGTAAGTGAACAAGAAAAACTCTTGGGGGAAAAAAATGAGGAGTTAGATATTTAATCTGTACGTTGTGGCGTCAATGTGGACTTTTTTTTTTTTTTAATAAAAATTTTGCAATTCAATTTATTAGCTATTTCACTTTGTGAGTTTGATAAAAGCCTCCATGAGGAAGCTAGAATCAGGGACTCTGAAGTGTGATTGGTTGGGAGAATCATCAGCTGTATTTTTTAAATAAAATATTTTGATATTTGAAACCAGCTATAAAATGTGTTGCCCCCCCATCAAGACCATAAATGGGTTTTATTTTTAAAGAGAGCATCAAAATGTGTAAGTGTTGACAGTGAAATATTGTAGTTTTGATGATAGCATTGTGTGGTTTTTTTTGACCGTGTTAATCATGAATTGAAAATCCTACGTCGTGACCTCACTCGACTTTTTTCTCGTCCATCTTTTTGCAAGATGTCGCGCCGCATTTATGTCACTGAATTTTTCTGAAGAACAAATAAATGGAGGCGTTTGCGGTCTTGGGTGAATTCTAGTTCAGTCAGTACGTTTCTTGTAAGCGGTGTAATAGCAGCTTTTTATAGATGCATTCAGCACTTTTTTCTTCTTCTTAAATTATGTGTATATGTCTACTTTCATGACTCTGTTGTCCCTTCTGTGTCTTTCAGGCCAGTTTATACCGGGCTGGATACAGTAGGTTTGCTCCTTACTAAAACCACAAATCACATCCAAGGAATTTCACTTTGGTCCAAAACCCTTTTTCAGGCTCTTTGCTTGGCAGGAGCTCCCCTACATTTTTTTCTGCAGGCAGATTATAGTAACAACCCCTTTTATTATTTTCTTTTCCCTTTTTTTTGTCTTGTGGCGAGAGAAGTCATTGCCACATCATCAACTGAAACTCAGTTCCTGTACTTTTGTGTCCGTCACTGACATGGAAACGATGACAAAAACCCCCAAAACAAAAAAACTGCCAGGAGTGTATCCCTTGTATAAAGAGCTGGAGCAACAGGACACAGTTTGGGATGCTTTTTTGTTAGATTTGTTTTTGTTTTTTTAAGAAAAAACACTACAGGACCTGGAAGGAGACAGACTGCTGTTGTTCCTATGACATCCTGCACACTACAAAATCTTTTTTTTTTTTTTTTTTTTTTTGTCCCTAAAAATATCCAGACTTCCAGTTTATCCACTGTCCTGTCAGACCTAACCACACACACACTCTTACATTAAACACCAAGTATAGATTCCTCTACACTTTCCTTTAGTGTCAGACTTCACTAAATGATACTAGAAAAAGGTACTTCTGTTTTTAAACACTACGTTGACATAGAGCTGCTCCCCCCTACATCCCTCTGATGTTAGTATCATGTAATACTGAAAAAAAAGAAAAGAATCAAATTCAGAGGATGTAGGAGCTATTCTTGTTTTTGCCACGCTGGAACATCCAACTTTCAGCTGGAGGAAACTTCTGACAGAAACCACTTTTTTTGTTCTCTTAATAACTTCGAACTTATATGGCATGTCTTGGGGGGGGGGGGGGGCATTTTTCTAACGTTTAAAACGTCCTGGCCAAATGTAAAAGGAAACACAAAGAGACTGTTTAAAAAAGACAAGGAAAAAAAGGTCTTTTTTTTTCTGCAGTACCTCGTTTGTTTTGCCTGCCGCAGACGTGTCATCATGTCGGAAAAAACAAACAAAAAACACCACGTGGCTCAGTGATTTTGAGTTTTTGTCCTTAATGCTCGCCTGCACATACTCCAGTCATTACTGCAAGTGCAACTCCAACATGGAGACATCACGACCGTCTTTTTAAAGGCCTCGTCCTCAAGTCTGCTTCTTCCAAAAGGAGAAATAAAGGACTCGTTTCTATCTCCTAAACCGTCAGACGTTCCTGCCGATCACATCAAAAAGATCCACAGGACACGAGTGGAACTAGCTTCAGCACCCGCACCACCCGCGTTGGGAAACAAATAACCTGTCAGTCGAACGGACGCCGATCCCTCCTGGCCGTCGTTCGGGAAATGGTGTGTGATCTCGACTCGGCAGAGCAGAGAGTGCAGGGAAGCACAGAGACGGGATTCATTATCGGTTTTGTTTCTATTTATATGCAGTGTTTTCACTAGGTTTTCACATCATTATGTAACTCTTAGGCCCCTCATCATGCTCTCTGGGATGGTTCACTCTGAATACTTTCAAAGCTTTCCTGGTGCACCTGAAGGCACAGCAGGACCTGTATGTGTTGCATCTGCATTTACTCTCACGTGGTTGTTGTCGTTATTGCTATTATTTGCCTTTTTTTCAGTTCCAAAGATTTTCAGAGGAAAGCACATTTCTTTTTTTTGTGTGTCCTTGTGTATTTTGTTTTTATTTTTGTGTTTTTCTGCCTTTACTTTATTCTTTAGCTGTAATTTTTATTTTTTTTAATGTGTGGGTTGAAGCTGTACAGCGTCGTAGCAGCACCCCTGGGAAATGTCATAAAAGCAATGTCTGCAAGACAGGGAATACACCTTTAATCCAGCCTGCAGAATATAATGACACTGCTGGATTTAATTTGGTCTTAAGTGTCATTTATTAGCTTTTCTTTTTTCTTTTTTTCTTTTTTTGCACTAACACATGAGCACACAGTGCAGATGCAGAGGTGTTTGCTGCAGACAAGGGAAATCAGAGCAGATGGAGTCATGAGGGATGCACGGAGAGGCAGGTAGACCGAGAGGATATTTCAAAGTGCATTTTCCTGAAGGGCCAAATTAAAAAGTAAATTAGGAGGGGAGGGTGGGGGGCGGCACGATGTCAAAAGGGGTCCAGAGGCCCAGCAGTGTTCACCTTTTTTTTTTTTTTTGAACAATGAAACAATGTGTGGGCGGTCAGTGAAGGGACTTTGTGGCAGTGTTGGTGAAGGTGAGAAGCTGAGCCATTAATCATCAGCTGACAGAATCACAGCGTCCCCCACTGTCTCTCCCTCTCACTCTGCTCCTTTCTTTGGGGGGAAGGCGGGGTAGTACAGTGCAAGGACAGGGTGGGTGGGGGGGTATTTTGTTTTTGTATGATTGTGAAACTGTGTGCAGTGGGTCCAATGAGTATTTTTGATGAGCATTACCTCCTTGTTTTTTTGTTTTTCTTACAAGTATTACCACAAGTGTTGCTATGCATGCATGCTTTTTGCGAGAGAGGAAGGGTGTCGAGTCTTTCTTTTCTTTTTTGTGCATGAACTCAAATCGCAGTGCTGGAGGAGGAAGACGAGGTGGAGCGTGGCGTGTTTACACAGCGGGGGGAGTAAGAAAGAGAGAGAACCTGGGAGGATGTGTGATGCGGGGTGACAGCAGTGACGGCTGCTCTCGGTTCAGGCCCTGCACAGTGTCTGGATTGTGGGGGAGGGTTGGGGGGGGGGGGGGGGGGGGCAGTCCAGTCCACTTCAGTCCACCTGGGTTATCTATGCTCTCTGCTGTGTGGTCCTCATGGTAATCACCTGTCTGTCCCCCCTGTGGTTTTTTTTTTTTTTTTTTTTTAGATTAAAACCCTTAAAATGTTAAGAGTAACAGCATTAGTCCACCCCGGTGAAAAGCTTCTGCGCAGAGCCGTGTTAGTGTTGTTATTATTATGAACCTGCCCACAGAGATGCTCATTTAGAAAGCTCTCCGCCTCGCTCATCCAGCTGGCAACAAGCTGCAGTCACGGCGCCGTTGTTGAGCAGCGACCGCGGCGCAGCTGCTTTCACTCGCTTTTTTTGGTTTGTTTGTTTGTTTGTTTGTTGTTGTTGTTTTGGTTTTTTGCCTCCTCTAATTGGGAGTTAATCCTATTTTGAAAAGCTGCGAAGTAACCGCACAGGTGCGCTCGAGGAACACGGACTGAAAACAAAAGTCATCCTCAGCTGCTGGCTGCCGATGCCCCCCACCCCACACCCCGACTCCCTGCACTGCACTCAAGAAGTCAGCCCAGTGGGAGTTTTTGTACAGCAGTTTAATAAATGGGTTTAAATTGCATGTGAAGTTTTTTTCCCTTTCCTCCTCCCTGTCACATGCTCTCAAAGGCTCATTTATCCAAGTGATTTTTTTTTTAAAAATTAAGTAAGTGACTTGTATTTTCTCACAATGTTTTATTTTGCCATTCTTGTGTCTGCCTTCTGTTTATTCTCTTCATTATTATTGAATGTATATAATAATAAACTGTTTGGTTTTTATACCCGTCTTTGATTTGTTATTAGCTTTTCTGGCCTTTAGTGTCGCAGGCCCTCGCACTCATACCTGCCTCTCGCTCCGTAAACGATCACCCAGTTCTGCTCCCACATGACCTCCAGTAAATTTAGTGTATTTATTGAAACTAAGCAAATCCTGAGTAATTTCCGAGCTGCAGTTCCTTAAAGTGCACAGAGGTGGGTTGGAAACTGGAGATGCTTGCTGTGCATTATTTCTGAAGTGCAGGAGAGAGCTGCGTGAAGCTGAGGGTTGAAAAACACATTTAAGTACTATGCAAAAGTTTTGAGCTGTCCTTCATTCCTGTTTTTAAATATTTTGCTAGGAAATTCAAAATAGGTGCAGTGACTTGTGAAAACATACATGTAACTACAGTCTATAAGGCAAAAACAGAGTTTGTACGATTCTAACAAGCTTGAAAGTCGATATTTGGTGTGACCACCTTTATTCAACACTTTCTTGTAATTTCCTTAAGTAGTCTTCAGGAATAGTTCTCCAGGCTTATGGAAGGATATTCAAAGGTCGTCTTGGGATGTTGGCTTTGTTCTGTTCTCTGTCAACATGAGCCCACACTGCTTCAGTAATGTTGAGGTCCGGGCTCTGGGGGAGGCCAATCCATGACTGACGGTGCTCCACTGTGTTTTTCTCTATCCAGGTCTGCTTTTACTGCATTGGCAGTCTGTTTGGGATCATTGTCGTGCTTTAAAATGAAGCTGTTGCCAATCAGACATTTTGATCTAAATCTCGTGGCACTTTTCTGCATCCACAGTTTCCTTCAGCTTTGATAAGCTCCAACACCACTGGCTGAAATGCAACCCAACCATGTCAGAGCCACGGCCGGCTGTAGACACACTCTGTTATACATTTGTCCTGATGACCGATCTGCATATTAACAATTTGGACCAATAATGTCAAATTTGGATCCATCACTCCATCAGACCAGTTGCCACTGATTTCCAGTCAGGTTCTTGTGTATTTTGGCGACCTCAGCTTTTTCTCCCTCGTTTCACAAACAGCAGACTGATCAACTGAAGGGCTAGATGCATCTCTCAGGTCCTGCATCATGTCTGGATCTTTTTTCATATGTCTCAAGGACCTGACTTTCACATACTGCTCATCTGGCGTATATATTTTTACAAGCCTTGCCACTTCTTTGGTCCTCCACTTGTCCATTTTTAAGGACACTGTTATCTATGTTATCTATTTTTCATAGATTCAACTAAACAAATTCTGTTTTTTAAAAGGACTGAGCTGAGAATGAGTGAAGAAGGCAGGCATTGTCTAAAGAAACACTTTGAAGGATCCTCAGAAATTGAAGGCACTCACTGACTCCCATTTCTTCTTGATGCAGTGACCCTCTTACCTGACAGTTATCAGGAGGTGATAGAGCACATTCTCAGATAGGGTTCTGGATTTGTTGAGCTGGCAGCCATTATGTTATTTCCTTCCCATGATTGTGTCAGTCTTATCATTTTCTTTGCAGTGTTTGTCTAAAGTGAAGTTATCCAATCAGGAGCGAGCTTGCTTTAAATAGAACAAAACCCTATACCAAGCAGAGATAAGGGAGTTTCTCATTAGACATGAGAAGTCGGGGAGTCAACTGAATGCTGCAATATTTAGATAACAAACTTCCAAAGAATCCCTGCTCAGACAGTCCAGAAACGTGGCCTCCTCTGTGGGGCGCGAGCCGGGTGATTGATGGAGGCGCCACATGCCCACCGTTTAACGCAGCTCAGCGGTGCTACGTTGCAGTTAACTCTTGACTTTTCTTTTCTTTTTGTTTTTACTCCTCCAGACCAAATTTACTGTATGATAAGCTCTTCCACCACCTCCAAACTTGCTCATCACTGCCAAGGGGGAAACAAACTGGAACAATCTTTAATTGCATCTAGAGTTAATGGCCGTAAATGGGTTGGATGTGGCAGGAAACCTCATATCCCTGCTAATTGCACTAATGCACAAGAGGCCAATTGCCAATTTGATGGCATGCTCTCGCTGAGTAATTGAAGTTGGGCTAATTGGAAGAATAGGCAGAGGCCTGACAGAGGAGGAGGTGTGTGAGAGATTGCATCTTTTGAAGTGGGGAACTGACCTTTTGTGGATGGCAAATCACTACAGGCCATCGGAGGGAGGAAGGGAGGGGGCAAGAAAATAAATGGCACACTGAATCATCTTCTCTCCCGTGTATTACAGAGGGACGAATTTCTTATTGCACATTCTGCCTCTTGTAAATGAAACCGTGACTATGATAGTTGCTACTAAAAAGGTTTTACATCTACCTAGTCATCTACTATGACTTGTTACGACGTTGCCCCCTGGTGGCTGCTCCCTGTACACAAGTGTTTGTTTACTGCAAGGAGGCATTCAAATTATTAAGTGGACATTAAAAAAGACTGAGCTCCGACAGAACGAAATCCTTTATGTAGAAGTCTTTTTTTATTGAGCACATTATGCAAGCATTTGTAAAATAAAGGTTACACTTTATAATAAGTGACTAAGAGCGTAATTCTCCTGTAATTGAATGGACTTTTAGTGCATTTTTTTTAAAGTTACAGTGTAATTACATTTAGTTACAAATACTTAGAGGTAGGCACACTAGAATAAGGTGAGAACAAGTTGGGTTTTTACAGAAAAAAAACAAAAATCACATGTCATAAACACACTGTAGTTTTCAGCACAGGCTGCATTATGGAGTGGATTAATCTTGCTTTTCTTGCCTGTTTATTTAATATTCATTATGTTGATTTGCAGGATGGATGTTCTGTTATTCAACTGTGCTTTTCTTTTACTAATATAAATGTGTTGAGGACTTTTCTGCCTTACAAGAAAAAACAAATACCATCAAATTTGCAGAATCTGTGCACTACTCATAATGCCTTATGCACTGCTTAAATTTACTAAAATTACTTACACACTAATTAGCTTTACTTGCAGTATAAGTTTTTCTTTGTTTTCTGTAAAACCCTGATTTGTTATCCCCTTATTCCTTTGTGCCTACCTTTAAGTATTTGTAGGTAAATATAATTACGTTATAATAAAGTATTGACATTCTGTTTAATCACAGAGGAATTACGCACTTGGCCTCGGCCGTATTTTTAAAGTGTTACGGGGTAAAAAAGATGCCTATGTTGTATCTTTCTACATCACTCCAGTTGTTTTGCAGAAACGTGTAACTGTGACGTAACTTTGAATATGAAGATGCTGATCAGTGATGGCACGAGCCCTCCCACAGCACTGACGGATCTCCTGTCCTATCTCCTCCTGTCTTGTCTCATTTCGTCTGATCCCGCCTTCCTTTCCTTTCTCACCTCGTTCTCTCTTCTCGTTCCTCTCAGTTGTCCTCTCGCTCCTTCGTGGATGTCTCTGCTCAGCAGTTTGGCACCTTCAAAGCGACACTTTCACGCCTCCTGTCACCTCAGGGCTATTATCTGCCATCTCCGAGTAGCAACACACACACCGTGACTGAGACGCCCCACTGTTGAGAATTCGCCCCGTGGATTTGCCAGAACAAAGCTGGACTATCTGAACCCGTCCAGCCTCGATGATGAAACTCAAGCAGATGAGTCATGCTGCTGAGCCTGCTCTCTTTGGGGGCGACATATGATTTTAAATCCTACTAACACACTTAAAACACCATTTCTTATAATACTAAAAATATTTACATTTTGCACATTAAAGTACAAATTAGGCCATCAGGTGTGTAAGGCCTTATTCAGATAAGGTTTTATTCATGTCCATAATATTCATCATAGGGTTCATTGTAGTTGGTAGTCTGAGGGCGAGGAATGGTGTAATCTTTGTCGGTGTCGATTTCCTGAAACACAAAACATCGCTGCAATTAATACCCTCGATAAAGTCCAATTAATCCTACAATATAGCTCAGTCACGTAGTTAAAAGGTCACACTGTTGAATGTTGGACCAGCAGGAGTCGGATGGTTTATCCTTCAGTACTCACCGTCATGGAGAATCCCGACTCGTAGGGCGATCGCAGCGATTGCTCAGCTCTCCGGCCTGAAGGGAGACGCGTTACACAGTCAGCTAATTATATACATTATATGCGTTCATCGTAAAGGCGCACAGTGAGAGCTGAGCTGACAGATATCAGGAGTCATTTTCTAAGGTTGGGTTCATTTTTACCTCATGTTTGAGGAAAGCCATTTGGCTAATGTGTCCTTATTGATCATAGTTAGTCTATTCTGTTTTTTTCCTGGTTTTGCGCCTTTAAAATGAGAATGAAACAACATCCTTTATGGATCTGTGGTGCACGCAAACTTTAGTTAGATGATGTAGATTTGAGGAGTGCAAAAAAGTGGGGCATTAAATTGATTAAAAAGAAATAATCATTGCTGATTAGAGTGGATCCCAGGTGGTCTTTTATTAAATAATCATCATATCCTATAAAGTCATGAGAGTAATAGGCTTGTACTGATGAACATCTTTTAAACTGTCAGGTCGATCCTGAATTCTTCCGTACACGTGACTTAGTATAAATCCTTAAATGCGAAAATTCTAGTTTACCAGCTCTATTGTACATATGTGAATATTTACTGGTATTTTTAGGTCTTTGTCAAAGAAAATGAGATATCTCTTGGATTGCTAGTCAACCAGGTGTGGTTAGGAATGCGGTGAGGATTTAAATAGTCAATTTCAAAAGATAATTTCAATAATCATATTACCTTTATGTCCCAAATCATCTAACTGTAAGTCACACTTTTTTTAATCAACACAACAGCATCTCACCTCTCTTGTTCTCCAAGTCATTCTCAAAACTTCCATTGTCTCTCCCCTCCTTCTGGCTTCCTAGTCCTGGCATATCAGCATTGGGGCTGGTCCATCCTGCAAAGCTCAAAGGGAGATCCTTGGACTTCACTTCCCCATTGCAGAAGAAGGCGACCTGGGACAACCCATGCCCAATCAGTAACACCCAGCCATTTGCTACCAAGGCAATGCTAATTACTGGGTCATCCCAATTTGGCCGACGGCCCAGCTCGGGGTTCCCCTTGGTGAACATAGTGATCCACACCACCCAGATGCAGGCAGAGAGAAGCAGTGTGAAGAAGACCAGCCCACTGTGCAGCTTCCCTTGCTGGTTGATGGGTCCTGTGTAGCTGTAGCTGTAAGTGCAATAATTGCGGCACAGGAGGTGCAGGGAAAGAATCAAGCTGATAGCCAGTAAGCACAGGACGTAGATCAGTAGCATGACGAATTCCCCCTGGCTGTACTCGCAGCGCTTGTTATCCCGGACCAACACGATGATCAGCCACTCTGTGGCAATGATAACTTGCACAGTGAAGAGCCCCAGAGCCACAGCAGGCTCTCCCCAGCCTCGAGCTGCTGCAAAGCCCAACAGAGCAAGGCAGCGAGCCAGCAGGCAGGAGAAGGCCAGCGAGAAGAGCACGCCAAAGAGGAACAGCCTAGTGGGGCACGTCTGCGGGGTGAGACTGATGATGAAAGAGAAGGTGATGCCAAAGATCCCCGCCGTGGCCAACAGGAACAGGGACATGGAGGCCACCATGCCTCCGATGTTGCTTTTTCGATAATGGCGGGATGAGATGCAGACACACAGGGACCAGATCAGCAGGGTTAAGAGGAGCCCTATACTTAGCAGGAAGCCCGCAGTGGCCAGGGTCTCCAGCACAATCCCCCATGCTGCCCGGCGGTCACACAGATACCTGTACATGGGATGCAGCCCGTTGCCGCAGCCTCGGACTCCGATCAGGGATGTAACATTTGAGGAAACGGTTGTGGTGGTGGTTGTGGTACTGGTTGAGGTGCTGTTGGCTGACTGGCACAGACAGGTGAGAGGGGCATAAAAGAGGAACAGGAGGGGAGAAAGGGATTTCAGGTTCTTGGATGAAAGGGCCATATTCATTATAGTAATCCACACGAGGATTCGGTCCTCCTTTGTTTAACCGTCCTTTGATGTGGCAGGTCTTTAATCCTGAAACAAAAAAGAGTAAAATACATTTCACGCATGTTTGACTGCAAAACTGTCAGTCGGGAGGAGAAGTTTGTCCGAAACGCATTAAAAGTCTGCAAATCAAGCATGGTGAAATGGAAGCTAACATGACAGAGGTCACAGCATGGAAGAGACAAAAGGAAGAAGAGGTTTGACAGTAGCTCGTGTGAAGAGCACAGGAGGAGAAGGGAGTGTATAAACATGCCAGAACAAAGCAGGGAAATGAATGAGCCGTTGCAAAGCTTGGAGGAAAAACTAGCTGCAACATGGAGGCGAGGCCGGGACAGAAAAGGAGACGTAGCGAGCGCCGTCACACAACACGATTGCCGGTTATAACCAGTTAAGATTAGAGGTGAGAGACAGTCAGATAGTCACTTGTGATAGCTGAGGAGCACTTCCCGCATTACACAGTGGAGTCTTTGTTCCAGCACCAGAGATTTAAATATGACCTTTTTGGCAGTTTTAGCACAGGATAAAAAGGCCTCGTGTCCTCAACTTTGCCCCATCACTTGCTCACAGGGGGTTACAGAGGTTTTTACCAATTCCAAACATTATTTTGATGTCTATTATTAGACATCAAATCAAAATATAAATAGATTCACAAGCCTGACCCAACCTTTATCGAATACACTTACCTTTTATCCTCTGGGATGCAAGTATAAGCAGATCCACCTCCTCCGAATTACACTCAACTAGTCTCAGTCTGACGTTCAAGCTGCGGTAAACTCTTGTTGATGTTCTGCACCTCTTATCTTGATGATGTGCTCATTTCTCTGCCAGCAAGAGAAATGAGCACAAGGGAGAAGAGGGGAAAAAAGGACGAGGTCCAAAAGCACCACCGGAGAGGATTGTTTTCAACTTGCTTAGAAGGTTGGAAACCTGTACCTCCACAAATTCTTGGCTTTTAGATCCCTCCCGTCTGCTGTGCTTCGCTGCGTCCCTCCCTGTGATTAAGGTGGGGCTCCCGCACACCTGGAAGCGATGAGAAGTCACACCTCCCAGATTTATGAATCTCATTTCCCATAAGAATTTGCATCCCGTCTGTTGATAATGTGGTCATGTGTTTCACCTGAGGTGCAGGGTCACAGCTCAGCAGAAGTAAGAATCAAGGGCGTTAGGGCGAGCCCGCCTGACTCATCCCACCATCACCTGGATACAGAACAGGAGCAGCAGTCTCCTTGGTTACTAGTAAATCACAGCCATAACACTTGAAATTGGCGAGTTCGCCACAAGTAGGGTTGCATCAGGAACAGAGAACGCTTTTCACCGTTGCAAGCCCATACGTAACACCTCCGCTCATGCCTGCACACGCACATTGTTTAAGGGTGTGTTCAGCTGAAGCTTAAGTCACTCTTCAACTAAAGTTTGCTCTAAAGCCCAGAGGGACTTTTTCCATTTGTAAGCTGGTTTGTTGCAGGAGCAGGGTGTGTGCACACGGATGTTGGCCAATGTAAACGTCTCCTTCGAATAAATGTTTCAAAGGCACCAATATGTTGTACATGGAGTGTCTGTGTGCATATTAGACACTCGGCAACCCCGCTGTCTGGGAAGCGCGACAGTGTTGAAGGATGCTGACAGAAAGTGTGTCTTTAAGATTTTTTGGGGCCTTTCTTGCTGCATTGAGAAGGTAAACTTGTATTTTAGGTGCTCCACCAACTTGGATCTGATTAAACTCTCTCGCACTGGATGGAGAGCAATGACTGAGCATATTCCCAGTTTTATTAGTCCAAGGAATCCGAATCGATGTTTAGCGACCCGATGGTTTCCTTGTACTGAGACCTTGTCGAGGTTTACATTGAGACTCTACACAACATCCTCAACAGTGTTTGTTTTGAGCACAGTTGTGTTTCGGTTGTTTTTCTCTCTCTCGGGTTTGCGAGTTTCACTTTAGAGTCTGTTGGGTGTAGCATTTTGATTTCTAATGTTTGCCAGGAGCAAGTTTGAAGATGTTTGGAGTACAACACAAACACAGTCAGAGCTGACTCACTGTCATGTGGTCATACCAGTCTCAATAAACATATTCACCAAAGCCTAAAACTAAAGTCTTTTAGTGTAGATAATTTTAATTTATTTTGATTAGTTTCTCTTTTTTTTAATGTTTCATTTAGTTTTTAAAAAAAAAAAATCTAAATACAGTGAAATTTTGTGATGGCTGGTGGATTCGTGCCCCAGTTTTTTGTAATCTGCAGACTTTGATATGTATGGAAGCCCGTTTCCGCCACAAAAAAAAAAAAAAGGATCCATAACTCAAAATTTCGAGTTATTTTCTCGAAATTTCGAGTTATTATCTCGAAATTTCGTCATATTAACTCAAAATTTTGAGAAAAGCAACTCGAAATTTCGAGTTAGCGCTGCCAATCAGTAATCTACGTGAATGACGTCATTTCCATGTTACCCGGAAGCTGAAGCCCTCAGCTACAAATGCTACAGCTAAGCTACCGGTATTACATCCAGTCATGAATGCACAGATTGCTGAGTGTTTTCAGCCTGGCTTCACAAATGATGAAATCCCTGTGTTATTAGCTGAATCACATGGCGTTACTATCAGCAAACATACTTTAATTTGTTGGGATCCGTTTTTGAGTGCGCGGTCCTGCGCCATATGCTTCCGGGTAACAAGAAAGCGACCTCATTCACGTATATTTTTGATTGGCAGAGCTAACTCGAAATTTCGAGAAAATAACTCGAAATTTCGAGTTATGGATACTAGCTTTTTTTTTTTTTTTAGTGGCGGAAACGGGCTTCCATAGATACGACTGTAACACCAGATTCAAAAATCTTCCTAGCTGTGCTAATGAGCACATAAAAACCTCAACACAAATAAAATAACCATTTTTCATGTGAGAGCACAAATATTTGCATTTAAATTGGGACTTGCTGTCTGTAAGCAAAATGTCATGAAGTCTTTTAATAGCCTGCAAAGAAGTTTCATTAGTTATACAGTGTGTTTTGTATACTGTATAATGTTTAGCATATCAGTTGCTCTATGGGACATGAAGTGTTTAAGGGGGACACTAAAATAGTCTAATGAGTATTGTGATCATCTTCTCTGGCAAGGAGAGCAAATGAAGCGAGACGAAGGTTTTAGATTAATTTATCTTTCATCAATACATTTTTCTTTAACTTATATTAATTATTTATATAGCACCAACTCAAAGCAACAGTTGCATCAGGGTGCTTTACGTTGTAAGGTTAAGATCCTACAGAAGATCCCTATGGGCAAGCACTTGGAGACAGCGAGAAGGAAAAACTCAATTTGAACAGGAAAAAAACCTCCGGTAGAACCAGGCTCAGGGAGGGGGAGGGGCAGCCATCTGCTCCAACCAGTTACATTGGAGAAAAGGGATGAAAAAGGAGAGCATAGAGAGGCAAGAACAAACACAAACGAATGCATCAGTACTTCAATATTCTGGATCAACTAGAATCTTTTCAGCGAGCTTTTAGAACAGCCTGAAAATAAGGAAACAAAAAGTCCAGCCTAGAAGAAATGGGTGGACTAGCTTTTCAGCATCACTCTGAGACAAGATGTTTCTAATCTTAGAGATACTGCACAGATAAAAGAACACAGTCCTACATACCTGTTTATATGCACATTGTTGGGCATATCCTGATTAAAAATGACTCACAGCATTACTGGAGGCTGAGGTAGTGCCATCCAGAGTAAGTATCTGCTTAGACATCATTAAATTTTTAGGGCAGAGTAGAATAACCTCAGTTTTGTCAGAATTTAGAAACAGGGATTTCGAGGTAATCCAGACCTTTGTATCTTTAAGACATTCCTGTAGTTTGACTAATTAATTTGTGTCATCTGGATAGCAATAAAAATGTAAGCAACATTTCCTAATGATATTGTCTAAACAAAGCATGTATAATGTTAAAAAAAGAGCTGCCAGCACAGAACCCTGACTCCCTGTTTACATGAAAAAACTGGAGTCTGTCAGATAGGTCTGATTCAAACCGTATACCAGCAGCGTACTCTAGTTACTGTTGTAAAATGATGTGATCGACAGTGTTTGATATCTATACGTAACAAAATTTAAGTACTACAGTGGTCCCTCGTTTATCGCGGGAGTTACGTTCTAAAAATAACCCGTGATAGGTGAAATCCATTAAGTAGCCAGCTTTATTTTTTATAACTACTATTATTATTATTGTTATACACTACACACTTTATACACTTTTCTCAGACAGGCATCAACATTTTCACATTTTCTCTCTTGTTTAAACTCTCAAAGTTCAAACCTTGGTAGAAAAATAAGTCCAGCATTATACAATGAAACCAAAGCCCCCACGGTTGCCTTTGATGGTGCAAAATGTTTAATCGACATTGTTGTGTTTGTTGGGGAGAAAACTTACAAACATACAGTGCAGCACTTCAGAGTCACACTGCTAGCGGTCGAAGATTTATGTAAATTTGACAAGCTGAACTCATTCTGTACTGTACTGGAGACACGAGGAGATTGATTGACAGTGGTCTACAGCCAATCACGACGCAGAACACAATGCACTTCCCAAAAAAAACCAACAAAAAAAACAAACATGCAAAGTTGCACAAATAAAATCTGTGAAACAGGAAGGCTGCGAACGGTGAACCGCGTTATAGCGAGGGACCACCGTAACCGTTTTACACCGTTTAGCAGGAAGACATATCATTGACCTGTCAATCAGAAATCATCAGCCAATGGGTGCATGGTGTTTATAGTCAGATCCACCTTTCCTGTTTACCACCGTGTTTTTGTAACCAACATGGTGATAAAGAAATGTTCATCTCGAGGCTTCAAAGCAGGATGTCTCATTTTTTACGTCCTTCTTTTGTAGTGTTTTAAATTGATGTAGCATTCTTTCCTATCGGCTGATAAAAAGAAGCCTGATTATCAAGTATAAAAGAGAAAAAAATCCCACTCCTCAATTGATCTCTTCAATGAATGCTTGTTTAAACCTTGTTTTATACAACATGTCATTCATTTTATAAATTGTTGCTCCCATTTAGCAGGAAATGGGTGATAAAGCAAGATACACTCAAAACAGTGGGTGATGTCATGCTGTCAGGTCCATCATTTATGTACAGTCTATGATTTAATAGTGATTTGATATTATTTTTCTTTTACTGATTTAAAAAAAATGCCATGTTACTCTGTTTATGTCTTTCAGAAAAAAAGATGAGGGTAGTAAAAGTAGTGAAAATAAACTGATTTTTATTTCAGCTATTTGGACATGCCAGTTCACAACACATCTTCCATAATATTGTGTTTGCAAACACAAAACTTATTTGCCTTTAACTTCTCTAAGGAGGGAAGTGCAGGTAGCAGCAAGGACAGAAAGCGATGGAAAGCAGGACAAAAAGGAATTCCTCCTCAATGATCGCGTGAAAGAGCATTGTAGTTTTTCACCATTACAGCATGTTGCACACCCACACTGCATCCCTTGGTGTTTACAACAACCTTGTGCACAAGGAGTAGAAAATACAATGCAAAACAAAAGAGGGAGGAAGTACAAAAGGAAGATAAGGTAAAAAGGTTTAACGCTTAGAACAAATTATTTACATTTGTAATTACAGCTAGAAGCAAATACAAGCTAGTGTTGACAAGTGTTTTGCTTGCATCCATTGCCGTGGGTCGGGAGTGGCACAGGGAGGCAGGGAAGTCCACATGAGGAGGGGGGAGGAGTCGGGAGGAGACTACGCTAGGTGGATGAAGGGGAAAGGAAAAAGGTAGGTGGAGATGGTTTTCTCGTCTTTTCATTTCAAGTATATATACTGTAAACAGTATCATATTATAATATAAAAACAACAACATCATTATGCTTTCCGTCCACTTAGTGGCACAAAGCAAGAGGTAGATAGACGAGAGGGCATTAGGGGGTTTGCTGGCAGCCTTATCACGACGTGCCAAGCTGAGGTGGAGAGAAGGCCAGGTGGAAAGGATTAGACAGAGGAAGGGTGCAGGCAGGCGAGGAAGGCTGGAGGCAGGCGAGGAAGGCTGGAGGCAGTGGGTTTAAATGATGCCGTATTTGGCCAAGTCGCTGAGCTCCATGTCGCCGAAGGCTTCCCATGGGCACACCACTGAGAAGTCTGTGCCAAGACCATCCATGCCAGGGATATCATCACCAAAGCTGGAGAAAGAGGAAACAAAGAGGTGAGCGTCCAAAGTCCTGATCTGTTCCCTAATCTATACATTTAAATATCACAAAAACTGTGTTTTACCCCTTCTGGCCTGGCTTGGGGGCCTTGCTCTTGAATGTGCGGGTCTGCCTCTGCTTGAACTTGGGTGGCCCCTTCTTGGGTGTAGTGGGGCCTGTGGTTCCACTGAGGGCCAGGGCGCTTCCTGCTGGGGGGCTGGCGTTCATTTCTACTGCGGATCTCTGAAGGCAGAAAGACATTGATAAAGCCTCGCATTGCCTCCTGCTGCCCTCGTGCTAATCCTGTTTGCTTCCAGCGCTCGGTGCCAATCCATGGAGATTACACAGATTAGCTTTACAGACAGATTAGCTCTAATCCCACTGTAATCCACAGTGGACTAATTGCCCTTCTTGGACAGCAAGAATGACATGTGCAATAAGAGGAAGACCTTCATTCTTGACCTCCAACTTTTCCATTTGCTCTTTCATCCACCTGACAGTTTGGAAACCAGACTCGAAAACAAGTTTGTCTTAACTTTGATAATCTTGATATAAGTTTTTTTTTCTTGTTGTTGTTTTGGCTGAATAAGTGAGGCTGTTATTGTCAAATCACATCACGGCGTTCTCTTCACTGTATTGAAAACGCCTTGACCAAAACATCCCTGCCTGTTCCCTTTGCTCTCGTCTTAAGCCGTGTCCTTTCTGAGCCCCCCTTTCCTCTGACTGCTAACACTGTTAAGGCATTCTGACAGAGGTGGAAGAACACCCTGGCTTGTGATGTTATGCACCACCTGCAGATACAGACAGCCTGCGGATGCAGAGGCTCTCCTGATCTTTCAGCTGAACGGTGATGCAGAGACGCTGCCCGGCAGGCTCACGACCATCTGTTTGCTTTGACTGAACGTTTTGCAAATCCAGTGCATCTTTGTTAGCCCAAAATAGATGTAGATTTTATTTTTTTTATTGCCTTGTTGTCTTTCTTCCTGCTTTCCTTGTATTCGTTTACAATTTTAGCAGATACATTATCATCACACTAAATTATCATTGTTATCTTTCCAGCTGTCAGTTATCCACGTACCTACGTATCTACTGCTACTTTTATCCTTATTATATGTTACATTGTAGCGCCACCCGGGTAGTTTCATCACTAAACAAAGTCAATAAAGTTGCAGCTGCAGAGTTTGCACTTACTTGCAGTCACAGATTTCCCAGTTGCTGCTCAGAGCTGCTTCTCTCTGCTCCTTGAGTAAGTGAAGTGTGTTGTCTGTGTTGCACTTTTATACTATTAATTCTAATCCCCACATCAGCCTTTTTCCAGTCACATGGTCACCAGAGAAGGTCAGCCAAACTTCTCCACCCATCCAGGATCTTCTGCTCCCCGCCCTCCCCACCTCTCAGCTCCCTTGTTCCCATTGGCCCCGCCCCACTGCTGTCCTACCTGCCATGGGATGGAGGTGGTGCAGCCTGCTGGAACAGATCATTCAAAGATCAATCTGGAAGGACTTTTATCTCACTTATCCCTCTAAACCCCCAGCACGCCTGCATTTAGCTTTGTCGTGAGAAGACAGCCGGTCGCGTTTCAGGCCCATGTGAGACGTTGTTTTCACATGTGGGTCTGTGCAGCTACACCAGTAAACAAAGAGCAACCCGACCTTGAGGAAATTTAACCATACCAACAGCTCAAATACAATTAAAAGCAACTTTAATGTGAGAGGTATGAAATTTGAAAAAACAAACAACAACAACACTCATTGACTCAGGTTCAGGCCCAAAGTCAAAGATCCAGCCTTTCTAGACTCTCCAATAATGCTTCTATGATACCAAGAAGTATCATAGTAAACTCGGCTATTTACCTTTAATTACACATGATATATGCATGAAGATTTAAGCAAAAAAAAAAGTGCATTTCAGTTTTATTGTGGGAATTTGATAATGTCACATTTGCAGCCTGGAAAATGACAACATGACAACATGTTTACACATTAAGTTTCTGTAGCCATGTTTGGTTTAACAGGTATTCCTGGAATCAGCGTTAACTACGCAACCGTTTCGGTCCGAACCTTCACAGCGTGAGTTTGGCAGCTTCACTCTCAGAGACCTGCAGCAGTGTGGGAGGTCCACTTGAACAGTAAATGAACTCATTAACACCAATAAAAAACAAAAGACCTCCCTCCTGCCAGTTCCGTTCTTTTTAATGAACATAAAAAAAATCTAGAACTCGATGAAGAGCAAGATGAGCAACCTTCGACTTCATGCTTCTGAATATTTTTTCTACAGAGTGGAGATGAAATAAGAGGAAATGTTAAACTGAGCCTCGCTGGGTGGCTACCTGATATCTTTTTTTTAAATTCCAATATCCCAAGGGAGGAAAATGACAGGAAAAACTGCAATTCTTAATCGACACTTCTCTAAGCCATTAACATTTAAATGCTTTATTAATTCAGCCTCACTCATCTGGAAAAGAACGTCCACAGTTGATTTAATACTTTAGATTTGCTCATGAAAACTTTCACATGAGAAACAACTTGCATGAATAAATCATAACACAAGATGTGTAAGTCTTGAGAGACTTATATATATATATAACATATAAATATTTACTGTTTGAGGGAGAGCGAAACTTTCTCGTCTTTTCCATACGGGCTGTGTGTGGAAAGTGTTGATCTAAAGGTCGGATCCCAGATTAGACTGCTTGGAAGCGGGATAAAATAAGAGAAAGACACAACACAACCACATAACGCTGACTCAAAACATAGGAAGACATCGTCTAATTTCTGCTAATTTAACATAAAGTCAAGAGGCGTTTAATGCAAATTTAACCACACAGACATACACTCCTATATTTATCCAAAAACAAGTAAAAGTCTGATTTAATTGAAAATCTTTTCATTTAAAAAAGGAATAAAGAGAGAGACCTGGAAAAGAGGGCAGTAGAAATTGTAACAAAGATACAACTATACACAATACAAGACAGTGAACACAACATCCAGATCATAAGCAGTTTATTACAGAAATATTTCAAAGATGTTTTTAGGATTCTGTTAATCACAGCAAACATGACATGGGAAAAATGTGCACGCTTCACACAACCGAGCCAAAATGGCACCATTTAAGCTACACAAATACACATAAAGCTGAACGTTTATAAGATAAATAACAAGGATGCAGTTCTGAGGTGGTCGGGTTGTGAAGGAGGTATGTTTACTAGTTTAACCTATCGGTGGAGTAACATCAGCCTAAACATGAAATGAAGGTGCGGTTGTTACCAGTTTTTGACTGAGCTCAGAAGATCAGGGTGTCGTCTCAGTCATCATAACAAGTCACAAATATGAACCTCACAGGGTTGATGGCAGCGGGAAAAAGTACATTTTAACATGTAAACTGAGTCGGCTCAGCAGACCAGCCTTTCATCCTGTGCACTTACAGAGGAACCAGAGGAGCTCTCAATAAGAAATGAGAACATGATTTATGAAGTCTTGAGGCATGCTAAAATATTGACAATATGTTCTTTTGTATGGATGACCTCAAATCAACAATTAATGTAATTTTATGCGAACAGTGGCGTTGTATGCCTGTTATTAATAACACTAGTCATTTGATGCTAATGCTACAGTATTCTTTGGCCAGTTGAATGCTATTAGCAAACTGTTATACTTACTCACCCTGAGAAACATAGGTTTACCTGAACATATTAATAACATGCACCTCACAAAAATGCTGGAAAAAAGCAGATTTTTGTGGTCTGGACTGTTTCACATGGTTTGAAATCCAAATACTTTTGCACATATACAGTTATACAGTTTCTTTTTATCTCACAAATGTGTCAAATGATGTAATTTAATATGGATACTATAAACCTGGTGTGTATATTTGTAGATTAAAAATAAGTATGTCCAATACTTTCTAAACCAGATGTTATTGTGGTGAAATTAAACTGATATGAGGCTTTTATAAACTTTTACAGTCGCAAAAACTACAAATAGGTCATTTTAGTCTCTAGTAGGTGGTTGCTCTGCAACACTATGACATTATATCTAGATAAGAACCAGTGGGGTGAGGTGTATTGGTGTGCCAGGTTTGATTGCTCAACTACTGATGAGGTAACTCACAGACAGACAGAGATTTCATGTATTAAAAGATTATAGATTACACTGTCCTTCATTTGTAAATAAAGAGCTCAGACACATTCATAGTTACTCTTAGTTATTAAATTAGATTTAGTAACCAATGTAAAGGGCACTCTCAGATTTTTTTTTAAATAGTCTGAATATGGGGGTGATCACATCCTGTGCAATGATCAGTTGCACCAATGCATGCACCTGCTCCTAAAAGAGGACACGATAATGGCTAAGCCTCTTTAAATGTATGTAGGGTGTAGAAGGGAAGGAGGACAGACCTGTCCTCTTTACCACAGACTGCACGTCTGTGCTGTGTAATGTAAGTGTGGATCTTACTCTACAGGTGGGGAAACACGGGTTTGTTTCATTTAGGACATTAAAGATTGATTTTAGGGTCTTTTCATTTGTCTATGAAGCCATGCATTTCACACCTCTATTGCTCCACCTTAGCTCTTTTAGATCCTCTGAAGGACTGATCAAAGACTCTGTAATATTCTAATATTCTTTAAAATCTTCCCCCTTTTGAGACACTTTTTACACATACATTCAGAGCATGTATTGGATGTTTCTTTTCAGTGCCCTTCGGTTATTCTTAGTGATAGTTTGGTAGTTATTTTATTTTACCAGTGACTTGATTTGCTTGGATTACACATCTGTTTCTGTGGTGTTGATTCATTTTTGTTTTTTATTTTTATTGCTTTTCAAACCTTATTTATTTTATTTTGATTTTTTTGTTGTTGATTTCCTTATTCCATTCCACCTTTTAAATTGTCTTCTACTTTTTATATTTGTATTTATAAATGATGATTTTTTTTCACTTTTTTCTTTTTAATTTTTCACAGTTTTTCATTCCACATTTTGATTTGATTTGTTTATTCTGTTTTATTTTTAAATAACCTAATTTACTAAAAAAAATAGGTTAAAATATGAGAAATAATACTTATTTATTTCTCATAAAAGTTTTTGTTTTTTTCTCTTTTTTCATGCTCTGGTATTTCGTTGCACTTGTGATGTTTATCTTGAAAGGTCCTATAGAAATAAAGTTTTAATTTACCTACTGTTGGCTGCTGTATCATTTTAACTTTTAGGATAAATAATGACTTGACACTGTGTTGAGCGATCAGGTTTGTTTCTTAATTTAAAGACTTTTTATTTAACTTCTTCGGAAATTTAACATGCAAAGCTTCAAAATATGAAACCGTATCATCTGCATACAGAAGCCCAAAGAGTCTTAGATAGACCTCCACACCACCATCACTCGTGTCCACAGCAATGACAGCCCCTTATGATGTCCACTTATTGTATATTTAAAATAATTCCAGAAAGCAAAGGTGATAAAATCATCACCTTATTGAAACCCATTATTGTGATTCGGACAATCGCGTATTTTGTTATTTATAAATTATACACAACCTATTAATAAACCTATTTCCACTCAATTAAAAGCTCTTTTTGTAATAAATAAAAGCACAGTACAGTCATTCTTACAGTGCACATACAAACCAGTTACATTATGTAAAACAAAGATTGTTGAGTAACCAGCCTGCTCTCCCAGAAAACCCACTGTGGTTAAAGTAGAAGTCAGACACTGATTATTTACATAAATAAACAAAAGACATAAGGAGTGCAATTCCTCTGTAATTTGCTATACAAGTTTAATTATTCCTAATGTCCATTTTGTTGGTGTGATCCCTGTTCTCCACACAAAGTTAAATAATTTGGTAACCAGCTCTTCAAGACTTGCCTTGCTGTGAGTACAGCTAATTCATCTAAGCTTGTTTACCTGTGGCCTCGTTATATTAGCAGGGCAGGTATTAACAAGCCACTCCTCAGTTAAAGGCAATAACAGTGGCCCAGACTGAACCGCAGAGCAGCTACACGCAGTTTTGATTTCTTTTACAGGTCAGTGTGTCAAGTGTCCACACTTTTCTTGTCTGTATGCTAATACTCACTGCTAACACTTAATACCGAGACTACTAATTAAATTAGCATACAGGCTTGAAACTGAAAAGTAGCTCTGGGGCAGCATTATGACTCAATACTTCAGCGTGTGTGTGTGTGTGTGTGTGTGTGTGTCTTTGCAGTGCGTTAAACTTTACAGGCAGCGTTGTAAAGGTTGTCAAATTTATGGCTTCAGCAGACAGGTCAGCTCTTTCATGATCCGTCTGAATTCCCGTGTGTGTTTGGCTGCCTTGAGTTTGGATGTACACAGCGCAGATGTACAGTACATGCGATCTTTGGGATCTATGGAGGTTTGGTTCCCACCACACAGAAAGCTCCGAGACCATCAGTAACTATTCCAGGCGTGCATTTTTGTAATCAAAAATGTCTAGACGGAATAAACCACAGTCTGAAATGCCACTGAAATGCTGAACTTACACTTTGTGTCCGGGACACATTTCTATGTTTAAATTCCAGACAAAAAAAAACAGTTTGAACCACCTCTGCACTAAAAAAACCCAAAATATTATTTTTAATATGAGTTATTTTAAAAGACAGAATTAAAGAAATAGGGAAGAGACTCTATATTAACATTCATTTGGCTTCCAGTCAACTCTCTCTGTCTGCTAGTGGCTGAAATATACCCGGCCTTGGTTGGCAGCTATGGTTTAGTTTTGTGGTTACAGATAGATGGAGAAAGTTAAATCTGCAGAATTTTATGTGGAGATGTTCCAAGAACCCACTCAGCAACGCAGCTAATGACAGACCCAACTGTAAGATTTAAGAAGCAGCGACCTTTAAGTGCAAAAGCTTCAGTTCATTGACTGGCAACAAGAGGCCGGCTCCAAACGCGAGTCAGTCGCTGGAAGTAAAAATGCCTAAAAATGCCTAACTTTATAGATACAAAAATTTCCTTCATAACAATTATTATACAGTGTTTTTTAAATATGTTTTTATTTGGAGGTTTTTTGTTTTTTTTTACCCATCCATACGGTGGCCTTGAAAGGTCAAACACGCTGCAAACTAAGAAAATACCAGCAAATACAAAAATTCTGAAAAAACACACAAAACACAATAGAATTTAAATAAAACACAATAGATGACAAAAACAAATCTCACTATATATTTTGATGTCTTTTTGATTACACAATACGTGACGGAACAGCTGTGAAAGATCACACTGAGACGCACTAAAAAGAAAACGAGTGTATTGTAAGGAAGAAAAAAATCCAATTTTCTTTATAAAGCACTTTAAAATACCCAGAACAGGACCAAAGTGCTGTACAGAAAATAAGTTAAAAACAATAGAATAAAGGAAAACAACAAAAATAAATAAATAAAACACATAATACATAAAAAAATAAAACAGCCTTATATTAAAAAAACAAGATAAAACAGCATAAAATCTACTTAAAACAACAAAACTAACACCAACATCTCACACGGTGTCAAAGGCCAGGGTAAAGAGGTGGGTTCAGGAGTGATTTAAAAACAGGTAGGGAAGAAGCCCGTCTAATCTCTGAAGAGATCGCTCCACAGCTTTGGAGCTGCAGCAGCAAAAGCTCGATCTCCTCTAAGTTTACGCTCAGTCCTGGGTACATTCAGCAGCTGATCAGCTGACTTGAGAGAGCGGGTGGGAGTATAACGCTGTCGCAGCTCAGAGGGATAAGATGGGGCTAGGCCCTGGGGGGCTTTAAAAGCAAATAAAAGAATTTTTAAATGAATCCTAAAAGGAATAGACAGCCAGTGAAGTGAAGCTAAAATAGGAGAAATCTGCTCAACCTTTCGAGTGCCAGTTTAAAGATGAGCTGCAGCATTTTGCACGCTCTGTAAATGAGTAATGTATGAAGCACTGACCCCTATATGAAGTGCATTACAATAATCCAGCCGAGTGCTAGCAAAGACGTGGATCACTGTCTCAAAGTGCTGCAGTGAAAGAATTGGCTTTATTTTAGCAGCTGCCTGAGCTGAAAGAAGCTAGATTTTACAACTGCCTTAATCTGACTGTCAAGCTTCAGATCACAGTCCACTTTGACTCCTACGTTTTTGACAGTTGGCTTAACATACTGGGCCAAGGAATCTAAATACACATTGGGGGTCTCAGTGGGGCTACTAAAAACCATCACCTCTGTCTTTTTGTCATTGAATTTTAAAAGATTAAGAGACATCCAACCCTAATGTCATCAAGACACTGAAGTAAAGGCTGTGTGGAATATGTGCCTTTAAAAAATAGCTGGGCTGTCACATTATTGTCTCCCCAAATCACACTTCCTTTAGGTTGTGTGTGCTTTTGCAGCATTTTTCTATGGTGCAGTGCATTTGACCTTTCAGGGCCACCTTACGTCCATTTAGATTTTTTTAAGCCTTAAAGGTAGAGCAATCTAAGACTCATCTGCACTAATTAGAGCAAGTAAACTGAGCTTGTATCATCGCAGGCATAAGGAGTGACAGAGCACAGGAGCAGCTCATTCAAAAAGTTTTTTCTTTTATTATAAAAACATGTCCTCACTGGCCTCGAAAACAGAAAGTGTAAAGAGCAGCCGTTGAAGCCCTGAAGGGGAGAGATATAAAAATAGGTTTAAACTTGTGTGTAATAGTTCTCCATGATAAATAACAGACTTGTGCGTGAACCGCATCATAACAAGCATGAGCTCATGTGAAAAAGGGCAAAGAGCTGAGGCCGTGGTCTACTGGTGAATAGGTCACAGGATTGGTGTTGACACTTGTAGAGCAAGCCAAGGCGGCGATGCACAACCGATTCAGTATAACCTACTTTACACATGCACCACTTTTTAATCCCATCTCAGCACTCGCTCACGCTGATTATTGACAGCAGCAGCGCCCTCTGACCTCAATACCGCTGCACAGTGTTCACACATTCTGACTGGATCACTTGTATCTGGCGGGTGGGCAATCCTGACTATTTTTGGGGGGGTTTTGTACGGGTGGCTGAGCCATTACTTATTTTATGGGATCTTATAACCTTCCTGCATGTAACTATCAGTTGATATAGGTTGCTAAAGTTCATTTCTTTTGCAGAAATGGTTGCGCAAAACACTGTTAAACACCAGTCCTATGAGAGCATGCATACAATCCTGGACTTTAACTTTATTATCTCTGTATTATATCTTTGCAAAACCTCGATGTTGGTACTTACATGTGCAGTATGTTTGATTTCAGTTTTTAATCTGATTGATTCCAACTGTTAATCAATTATTCAATTATCAACCTGAAACCAGCGGTGCTTATCACTGTTTTCTCTTTTGAAATTACTTTCTCTGTTTTTTTTCCTTATTGTGTTCCCGTTTGATTTTATTCATGTTATTCAGTTTTATTTGTCACACCTTTGATATTTTCCATACACTGAAATCTATTCCCTCTGTTCTCTTGTTTTCATTTATTCTCATCAACCTTTGTGTTTTCTTTACCTATCGCCACATTTATAATTTTTGATTAAAGGCTGCTTTCACATGTGCCATTGGTTGGATTATTCATGAAAAAGGTCACTTTGTTTTATTATTACTTATTAAAATGTTTCCAAATGTGCTTGCTCCTGTGTTTTTTGCATAATTCATTTAATTCCAGTTCAGTCTCCAGCTCTTTATAGATTAAAATTCCACGGCTTGGCTTACAGTAATTCATTTAAAACACAACCAAGGACTTTTCTTTTATGCAAACACATCATGCATTTCAATTTTCTATCTGCTATGCTCCTATAAGCTTTGAAGCAGAATCCCTCCAGTTTTAGCTAGTTTTTTTTTTTAAACGTTCATTGCAAAAAAGAAATTTCTTTAGTACAAAGAATTGCCTATAGTGAATAAATGAATTCCTTTCTGCATAATTATTAGTTTCTTTTCACATTTCCATTTAAATGACTCCAACTGCTGAGTATCTCCTCCCAGATAAATGTTCAAAGAATATTTCAGTGTCCTTTGCAAGTCAAAGTGTTTTAATGTCAACTTGTCTGTACTTATGTTTCGGTCTGCATGCTCTCTCCCTGTATTTTGATCACTTAGGGCCATTTTGAGAGCTTCGTTTCTGCTTTTTCAGTGAACATTCACGGGTTTTATTTCACTACTGAGCACAGAGTTCGACCTGTTGATTGTTAGAGTCTATTCCAAGGATACGGAGAAGTATACTTTTCCAGTGTCTTTAATACCATCCGGCCCTGTATGCTTCAAGAAAAACTGAACAGGATGGAGGTGGACCCCTGCCTGGTGGCTTGGATCTCCGACTACCTCACCGACAGACCACAGTACGTCAGGCTGAAGGACATCACGTCTGACACAGTGGTCAGCAGCACAGGAGCACCACAGGGAACTGTGCTGTCCCCTTTTCTCTTCACCCTGTACACCTCTGACTTCTGCTACAACTCTGAATTATGCCACATTCAGAAGTTTGCAGACGACACAGCCATCATGGGGTGTATCTGGGATGATCAGGAAGAGGAGTACAGAAGTCTGGTGAGGAACTTTGTCGCATGGAGTCACACAAACCACCTGCAACTCAACACCTCAAAGACTAAGGAACTGGTTGTGGACTTCGGGAGGTCTAGAGCAGGTCCACTGCCGGTTCAGATAGAGGGGGAGGAGGTGGAGGTGGTCAACAAGTACAAGTACCTCGGGCTGTGGGTGGACAATAAACTGGACTGGTCATGCAACACAGAGCACCTGTATAAAAAAGCACAAAGCCGACTGTACTTCCTCAGGAGGCTGAGGTCTTTTAACATCTGCAGGAAGCTCCTGAGGATGTTTTACCAGTCGGTGGTTGCTGGAGTACTTTTCTATGCTGTGGTGTGCTGGGGGAGCAGCACAGCAAAGAAGGACTCATCCAGGCTGGAGAAACTGATCAGGAGGGCTAGCTCTGTGGTCGGCATGAAGCTGGACACTCTGGTGACAGTGGCAGAGAAAAGGACATTAAAGAAACTGATGGACATTATGGACAATGCCAGGCATCCTCTGCACACGGCCATTAACAACCAGAAGAGTCTGTTCAGTGACAGGTTGCTTCTCCCAAAGACAAGAACTAACAGACTTAAAAACTCCTTTGTCCCACACGCCATCAGACTGTTTAACTCCTCCCTGGAGGGGAGAGGGAGGGGAAACAGGAGGACAAAGGAGGGGGGAACAACTAAGCTGTAGTGCCTCTTCACCTCACTGTGCAATACCTTTTGTGCAATACTTTTGTAAATAGTCAACGGTGCAATAGACTCAATACTTGAAATGTGCAATTCACTTGTATTTTTATTTTTATTCCTATTTATTCTATTTATCCCCTTCGTATATTTTATTTATATTGTCTCTGTATTTATATATATGTGTGTGTGTATAACTCTGTAACTTCTGTCAGTGCTGTGCTTTTTTGGAAATCGAATTTCCCAGAGGAACCCACCCGAGGGATTAATAAAGTTCTATCTTATCTCTCTCTCTCTTAAGTTTCCATTGTGTGTCACTCTTATGTAACGCTTTAAGAAGCCACTGTACTGAACTAATTGGACACTGTGAAGAAATCTCTGATGGGCAGATTGACCCAAATCTCATTACTCGGGCTTACGTCGGTTTGTCGTCATGAGAGCTTTCTGAAAACATTTTCCAGAGCTATTCCTGAAGTTTTCCGTTTCTCCCTTGTACGAATGAAGTACGAAACTCTTTAGTAACCCCTCATCTATTTATATTCTGCTAAAAACAAAAGGGAGTTGGGTGCAAACACACATGGTTTGTACAGTTTGTACAATTCTGACTAGCTTGAAAGTCAATATTTGGTAGGACCACCTTTAATCTTCAGCACAGCCTGAACTCTTAGGCAGTTTTCTTGTCATGTAGTCTTTCTTCTCTCCTTGCCTTCCATTCAGATCATTTCTGATGAGACTTCAGTGAACAGTAGATGGACCAACTGAAGGGCCATTATTGGGCCTTTGGAACATGAATTTCAAATACTGCTGCTCTTGGTAGTTTTTTAGGCCTGACACTTCTTCTTTTGTCTTCCTGATGTCCATTGCACGCCATTCAGAGATTCGTCTCATAGCTTTTTGCACCTTGTTGGCACAAAAATGTTATTTTACGCCTGTCACACTGCAGTATCTTTGGCCTTTTTCATAGACTCAATTAAATGAGACAGGCTGATGGTAACAGAATGACTTCTATTTGTGTGAAGAAAAAAGGCCTTACTCCATGAAGCAGTTTTATGATTTTATGACATCAACATACTGAAATTTGTTGTTTATAAATTGGTGCATGGTGTTACCGGCTTATGGGGAAAATCAGTGTTTCCTTTGACTCTCTGGTGCCCATGCATCGTACACACAATGAGAGAAGTCTCCTTGTTTTCCTCCTTCAGTGAGTCTTAAAATTGGAATGACGGTGCATAAATGCAGAACAGTTCACAGCTGAATCAAGGTCCTTCCTGCCATAAACTCCTGTTATTTCTGTCTGCCAGGCTTAGCAGCTCTGACACGTGCAGGAGCAAGTATGTGGAGCTGCAATTATTAATGTGCCATATTTCATCTGAGGCAGTAATGAAAACATTTAGGGAAGAAAGAGGGCAGAGGACTTGGCTATCCTGCAGCCATTAGGGAAAAAGCAGAATGTAAAACAGATGAATAAACATTAAGATTCATGTTGCACTAAAATGTGCTGATTCCTGCTTTCTGAAACAGGACCTCCAGTTTGTTACTTACAATAGAGTGCAAGAAAAAAAGGATGAATAGTTGATTTCATGTGTTTATGGTTATTTTCCCCTGCATTACTGTTGCTTCAAAAGCCATTCACATGTTAATGGTTAATATTTTTTCTCCGTGTGCAGGCCCTCACTGTGAGATCTGACACTGAGGATGATTGGATTCAATCTTGGTGAAGGAAAAGCAAATTACTGGCAGAAACTGAACACAGAGTATCACATACTCTACGAGCAGAGTAGAGGAGACGAGTGCAGACAGGACCCCGGCTTTGATGTCAGATGAATTGGAAATAATTGACAGAAAAGAGAAAATACTGCAGTGGTGCTGTAAAAAGATGACGTTTTGCTTTGTTCACTTCTCTTAAATGTTACAACATCTTTATGAGAAAGGAATTCACAGATACATGTGCATGCTGTACAGTTTTATTTTATCTGATAAAGGTACAACAAGTATCTGTAAAATCCTTCAGGTACCTTCAGGTGAGTTACAGCAAATATCAATGGCATAAAAAGCCGTAGCCATGTGATGGCACCTGTTGTGAAAGAAACAGTCATTAAGAGGAAGAAAAACACCCAAGGTCCAGCCTTACTGCTTCCACAGGAGTTAAAAGGGTTGCCAGCCAACTGATGCTAAAGGTTAGAAAATGATTGATTGCTTTGAAGAGTTGCCGGGAGAAAGCCTCTTCTCCAGAAAACACGTTTGTCAAAAAACATCTTGAGACTTTTTAGGAAAATATCCTGTGGACTAGCGAGACAAAAGTTGAACCTCTTTGAAGGTTTGAGTCCCGTTACATCTGGCCTAAAACTAAGATGGCATGTCACCAAAAGATCATCATACCGACAGTGAAATGTGGTGGTGGTGGTGGTAGTGCAATGGACTGAGGATGCTTTGCTTCTTCAGGACGACTTCCTGTAATTGATGGAGCCATGAATTCTGCTCTCTACCAGAAAATGCTGAAGGAGGATGTCTGACAATTAGTTTGTGTACTGCTCAAGTGTATTTGGGTTATGCAGCAGGACTTTGTTCTGAAACAAAACAGCAAGTCCACCACTAAATTGCTTTTTTTAAAAAAAGTGTTTTGATGAGTGGTCCAGTCAATGTCTGGACTCAATAGTATTGAGGTGCTTTGGCATGACCTTAACAGGACGTTCATGCTAGAAAACCTTCCAAATGTGAATTAAATAAAACAATTCTGCAAAGAAGACTGAGCCAAAATTCCTTCACGTTGATGGGAAACATGCTCGCCTCAATAACAACTAGTTATTAGGTTTAGAAAGCAGAGCCAGGCAGGACTGAATTCATTTTCCCCTTAAATAATGAGCTCATCATGTAAAAACTGCATTTTATATTTTTCTTGTGTTATTTTTGCCTAATGTTAGAATTTGTTTGATGACCTGAAACATTTAACTACGACAAACATACAAATAAAACGAAGAAATATTGAGGGAGCCAAATACATTTTCACTGAACTGTATATACAACCTGCAAAACAACATGACACTGCAGAAAGCTGCAGTTTCACTCAGGAGGAAACAGAGTGGGAGAACGGGGCGAGCATGCAAAATTGAAGAAATGTTGAGTTTTACACTGACCTCTTCTTTATTTAAAGATAAATCTGAAATCATTATTACAGCAGAAGAAACGGGAATTAAAGAAATGCTTCGGTTACTGATGGACGGGCCTTAATTTGTGAGCACATACCAACGTCCTGTTTCATTTGTCTTCTTCAAAAGCTTTTCAGCCTCCTGTGCCATTTTCATCACTCTAAATCCATGTTGAATACCTAATATTTCATCTTATTTCCTCATTACTTACATTTTAATTGATTACTCGCTCTGGGCACAGCAGAGTAACTCAGCTGTAGTGAGAAGCATATAAACCCATTTATATGTTATGCTTCACATCTGCACTGTGCACATGAGTCCTAAGAACAAAATTTGATGTGAATCCTGCAAAAGACAGATAACCACATGAGCTAAGAAGACACCCAACCTGATTTGGGAAACATTTGCTTTTTTCATCCTTCTGAAAAGCAAAAGGAAAAAAACAAATCTTCCTTCACGCGTTAGAATGCCCACGTACGTGATATTAATTGAGCCAAAATTAGCATAGAGAAACAAGCGAGAGGTCCAGATAGAGAGACAAAAATGGTGACAGTGAGGCGCAGTAGGTTTGAAAGGGGAGGGCCTAACAGAGGGAGCTGGGGCTGTAATCTGGGCTTTAAGGCTTCCACTGGTATTAAGAAAGGACGCTTATTAGATTGGAGCATTTTCTCCTCAGAGGGAGAGACTAATTGGATATCACCAAATGGGAGAGCATGACGTTGTCATGACAGAGGACAGGACAGTGTAGGTGGATGACGCCTCTATTGGCTCAGAAGCAATGGAAATTAGCATTAGTGGTAATTAACAGAGGCTACTGATGCTAAAGCAACCCAGCAACAGGAACACACACACACTGACACACACCTATACACGGTTAAATTACAGGAAAATGCTGGCACTCAGATTTACCAGCATGAAACTGTTACTTACAATGCCTAGTGTGATGTGTTCAATTCAGGTTCAGGTAGTGCCAAATCACACCAACAGTTGCCTCAAGGAACTGTATCGTGTAAGATAAAGATGCCACTGCTTACTGGAGAAAACTGCAACAATCTAACAAAAAGAAAAGAGAAAGCGAGCACAGGGAAATAGGAGAAAACACAAGGAGTGAAGACAATAGGAGTGAGAAGACAAAAAAATTTAAATTGCATGCATGCTGCAGTGGTATATAAACCCATTTTGACCCGAGTCTTAAAAGTAGAGTGGGTGTCTGCCGCCTGAATCCAAACTGGGAAGGATAACTGAAAACTCCTCCCATTCTTCTTTTAGAAACTCTGTTTCTAAAGCAACTGTGTCCATAAAGTCAGCACCAAACGTTAAGGGTCAAGTCAGAGAGCTGTTATCCCGTAAACTTCTATGAGGACTTCTTGATGCATTATCAATCATCCGGGAAAGTAAATCCTCAGGGAGGAACGCTGGTTTGAGCGCGGAGTCAAGGAGGCCATTTACGTGAAAAGAGAAAGACCATCTCTGAATCGAGGAGGGGGCCTAAGGGTACATCTTTCGCCATCTTACAATGCTGTGATTGCAGCCATTCCCCAACTCTCTGTGAATGGTACTCATGGCCATTGATCAGTGGGTTTTGGTCAGTAGTTGTTGATCAATGGTCATGAGAATTTGCATAATTCAGATTAAGGAACTGACCTCCCATTGATCCTTCAGTGGGCTGGTTTCAGTCATTATGCAAATGTGCTGTTTATAAGATTGGGGAAGCCTGCAGTCAGCTTTCGTCAAACGTTTCGTCACTTGGATGAGTGACGAAACGTTTCTCCCACAAAACGCTACGTCCAGATGAACAGAACCAACTTTTGGAGATTCTATGGGGACTGTGAGTGTGTTTGCACACCCTGGTGGCCATTAAAAAAGAATGGAGGTTTAACATTCTACTGTGTAAAATCTCACTACTAGATGTCAGTATTTTGTTGACTGCAGCAAACTGAGTTCTGTTTTTTTTTCCTCTCCCAATTCAAATGCATAATCTTACCTATGGTGTCCGCTGTGGGACAAAGGACTGTGGTCAGCATTCATCTGTAGTGAGTGTGGGCTGTTTACCTCAGATGTTAATATAGCCTCTTTTCCATTAGTACCTACTCGGCTCAACTTGACTTTATTCAACTACAAAACAACAATAGATGATGTTGAGGCAATTACAGACCGAATAACAGGCAATAACAGTTTTTGCCAAACTGGAGTCGCTCTCATGATTCATTGAGTGACGACACTGACTGGGCAATCCGTGGCATGCACTCTGCTGACGTCACATTTTTGGATTGACTCAGACGGGCTAAGTAGGTACTAAAAAGGGCCTGGTACCAGGTACTACCACCCTAAAAACTGAGTCGAGGTAATTAGGTACATTTTTTTACTCTGGAAGAGGCTAAAAAACATTGTAAAAGGAGTCCGATATGAGTCGATGAATCAGTGAAGCTCACTTTTCATCCACAACAGCAATACTAAGGTGAGATGTTGACGAAATCACGAATGTAATCAAACTGTTCATCGGTTTTAGGACTATTAGGACACTTGAGCCTAATGCGTGGTAGCTTATAACCAGCTGTTGTTGCTTAGCTGACTCCCAGGAGAAAGGAGGGTTGGATGTCTAATCTGCTGAAAATAAGTAATTGTGACAATATCAGGAATAAATGCAAGTTTATTAACATCTTAATGTGACTTCAATTCAGGAGATGGAGTTTCTTTGGTGAAGGCGACCAATTCTCAGACCATAAAACAAAGGTATGAACCTTGATATTTTGAGTCTGAAAGTACAATTACAAATGAATGTGTGCCTCCATGGCTTTTGAGTTCTCTCCTCCTCCACCTTTGTACTTCATATGTGGCTGATCTCTACCCTGATTATAAAATAAGATTAGGTGGAACAGCGATGTCCATTTTGGCCATTACCTTAATTTTTCAGCCCCCGCGGCTGTCCCTTGGTTAGATTCAGCGTCAGAACATCACCAAGAACAGTTTCTGCATTTTTTACAGCAGTCTGTTACAGTGAGTATGTAAGCTACCATACCTCAGCACAAACACATGATTTTTTTTAAGGAAATGCAGACACCATGTGAGTCAATTTCAGTGTGCACACATTGCACCCAGCAGAAATATAAGGGTTGCATTCAAGGAAACCGTGTGTCTCTGTGTGTTAGGAGGCCCAGCACATCAGGAGAACGAATGCCTTTGCTGTAATTGGATTCCTCACTGCCTGCATATCACACACATCTCAAACCGAAGATCAACACTGCCTGGAAAATCAATTCACGCGCTACAGAAAGCAACCGAGAGAAGGGGGGCAAGGTGGGAGCAAAAGGGCAGAACAGACAGAAAATGGATTGTGTGTGTTTGAATGTAGAATAAGAGATGAAAGTAGGAGAGGCGAGTTGAACAGGGGTCACTCAGTGTAGCAAGTGTTCAGAGGCTTCACACTACTATGGCAGTCCAACAGAGGGGAAATTAGCCCTCTGAGCTGACGTGATTTTACATTCTGCAGCGTCACGTGGTCGAGTTTATCACACACAATGTGAAGAGCTGTTTTCCTGCGGCTTCGTTTTACATCACATGCTTCCTGTGTTTCCTCTTTGCCTGCAGCCCTGATGAATGCGGCACTCATTTCTGGGTTGGAGTGAAAAGGAATTTATTTATTGAATAGAAAAAAAATATGGAGTTTTTTGTTTCGAGGGGGGTTCGTGAGTAAGCAGATGTCTGATTCATTAATAATCATTTCCACACACGTTTGCATGCATGAGCTTGCATCTGCCTTCTTACTCTCAGTCACACATGAATGCTCAACAACCGTGCATGTTTGGATGGCTTACAGTGCTGCTTTCTGCCACATAGCTTGATGCACTGCTAATGAACCAGATTGAAGAGTATTTATATGTTTATGTCTTCAGTTGTATCCCATAAATTCACAATCTGTTCACTTTCATTATTCAGGCCCATGTGTGCGCAAGGCCGTATTCACCCCCCGGCTAGCTAAACATCCCATTTCCAACCCACAGTGTGGTAATGTACTCATTAATACTTAACTGAATTTGCAACAATGTGATCGCCGTGATGGTTGCTTTTAGGCGGTAATTAAAACCCAGGAGGCTGAGGTATTATAGAGTCTATATGTTGTGAACCGCTGCAAGATTATAAAATCAACTCCATGCTGTGGCTCTAAAACAGAGCTGCAGGAAAATAAACCCAGTGACCCTGAAAAGCACATTTGGTATGGTCCTTCTCCAACTCAGCAGCTAAGATCTCTTGTTGTCAAGTCATAAAGCTGTTTAAAGTGGGGATCCTATCTGAAAACCAAATCCAGTCCAGTATTTTCTATCAATTACCCTTCTTATTACAGCTGAGGATACCTTAACGCTTCATTTACATACAGTATGGCTAATAAAACGTTTAACTAGAAACGCTCTGAAGGATTTCTTTGTGATATTTATTATAGCTGGCGTGTCACAGTACTACATTATCATGGCATGATTAATGTAACTGAAGGAAATCACAAAAACAATATTAGCACTATATACTAAAAAAAACCCTAAAGGTGGTTAAAAGATTTGCCTTACATGTGAAAAATCGCCGGTTCAGTATGGGGTAGGAATACAAAGAGCCTCAGGGGGTCCCAACCAATAGAAATAGGAGGGTTGCATCAGGAAGGGCATGTGGTATAAAGTCTGAGCCGAATCTAATATGTGGCTCCATCTGCTGTGGTGACCCCTTGGGAAATAATGGAGCAGCCAAAACTACCCTTATATTTAAAATAATAATACTACTACTACTCGTCATCACCCAGAAACTAAAACTAGAACACCGTCATACAAAAATAACAAAATTATATCATTTTATTTGGCTGGTGTAGAAAACACAAAATATTGAGACACTCCAACATAAAACAGTTTGTTCATCATTAAAGTTTGGTCCCAGTTTATGGCAGTGGTTCCCAAACTTTTTTCGCTGGGCCCACCTTTGTTTTACAGAAAAATGTTCGCGCCCCCCCCCCCCCCCCCCGCGCGCGCGCACACACACACACACGCGCACACACGCACGCACGAACACATCCTCCAACCACACACACCCATATTTTGCTCAATTGCGGTTTATTTCGCACCTCAAACATTTAGTAAACAATTAAGCAAATACAAGTAATCTGCAGGTAGTAATAAAATAAACTACTAACTCTTTTACGCTATACGTCCGCACCTACACGGGTATTTTTGAAAACGCAGCTGTTTCGTCCACACGTAAACGGCGTTTCGAATCACCGAAAACGGAGATTTTTTAAAACTAATTTTTTGCGTACACGTGGACGAGGAATACAGAGTTCGTCATGCAATGTTAAAGCTATGTGCCTTATTTCAGGTCAGCTGTGCACCACGTTATTGTTTACATGAGAGGAATTGCAGAATGGCAGATAGTCAGATTAACAGTATTTTGTCTCTATCTTCAGGTTTTACACGCTTACATATAAACATGCAGTTACTGTCCCTCTATTTAGAAAGGCAGAGGCATCACGGTGTAATTATTTTACATGTAGTTGTTTTTTTCCTGTGTAATAATATTCAACATTGCTATCAATACATTTGTCAAAAAAAAATGCCTCTCTGTGCAAAATGGGTTTAAAAACATAAACAACTGTGGGATACTGTTTGTCCGTGATTTAGACAGGGGGAACAAACCGTGGCAGGATGTTATTTGCATCCCGCTGTAACTTTACTGTATAAAGAGCTAACATCTCCAAAATGTCAGGAGTAGTTAGTCATTACAACAACTGTTTGTGAACTAAAAATCAAGAATGTGGGATACGGTACTGTTTGTCCGTGATTTAAACAGCTCAGCGCGTGCTCCCCATGAAGGGAAAACCAATTCTGCAGGGGAGACCTACCTTTGCACTTGTGCAGGTGAAGCCAAAGGGCAGATATGCTTCGCCATATTTTCTAGTCTTTGGCTTAGAATGAAGTTGGTTTGGAAACATATTCAGCGATGCTTCATCTCCTGCTTTGCGTTTGTGTAGACGCCCCGTGCTAGCAGTGTCCAAGCATTGTTTGTTTGTTTTTTTCCCTTTTCATGCTGCGCCCCCCCTGCAATGGCTCTGCCCCACACTTTGGGAAGGTCTGGCTTAGCATTTTGAGCCTTCTTGTTATATAACATCAGTTTGTTTTTATGGAGTTTGTCCATCTACTTAGAGTTTAACATCATCCCCTTTTGCCTTGTCCTGATTGCCTTGATTACACCAGTGTCTCATTTCCACAGCTCTTTCCACTCCCCTGATTACCCCAAAGATTATATATAATTCTGCCTAACAGTCAGTGAATTCACTAATGCAATGAGGTTGTATTTCTGGGGTTCGCCGAGGAACCTTACCTTCAGTGAAAATAAATCTTAATGCTGCCTCTTAACCAAAGAGATTTTGGACTATTCTTTACTCCCAACTTAGAAGTAAGGGAGATAGTTTAGGGAAGTCAGTTTTCCGTTCTAACATCCTTGTGCCCCACTGCACGAAACAAGGTCCATAAAGGCAAGATTGGATGAGGCTGATGGAAGAACTTGACACAGTCTTGACCTCAGCTCCATCAAAGATCTTTGTGAGGAAATAGAACTGAGATTGGATGAATGGGGGGGGGGGGGGGGAGCCTCCCTCGGAAATCTAGTAAGACTTCTGAGAGGAGTAGAAGCTTTTATAGCTGCAACAGGAAGGGAGACCATATCTATATTAATACCAGTGGAGTGAGGATGTCATAAAAGCTGCTGCAGGTGTAATGTGTATATGTCCGAATACTTGTGCCCATATGGTGTTTGTTACCTGAATTTAACTCTGTCATGCATGAATTATGACAACCTCAATCAGGACTTTTTTCTTAAGTATTTTTATTCAGCTTTTCATGCCTAAAGATGAATAAAAATACTTAAAAAAATCCTTATTGAGGTTGTCATAATTCATGCATGACAGGGTTAAATAACAATAATTACAATGAAACACATCATACATCTACAGTAACATTAAACGACCAGTGGGTGGCAGGGTATGGAGTGACACATCAGAGTCCAATGTAGTGGTTTATGTGCAAGTACACTATCAACATTGACACAAATACAAGAAGACAGCATTTAAATAGCTGTCCACTGTAGTGACCACTATGCATGAAAGGGTTAATTTTCCATTTATTGATAGTGGGGATGTGTTACTCTATGTTGGAGTGTCAACCAAAAATTTACTGACACTTGATTACCAGAGAATATTAACATGACACCAGATTTTTGAATCTCAGAGAAGGCAGGAAGACATCTGAGGCAGCTCTGCAGCCTGTTTTCTGCTATATATACTGACATTCAACAGCTGAGATTACTGTTGCACCTACAGAATGGCACTGAAAAGGTGGCTCCAAGCAGCCCTGTGTTTCCTTCAGTGTGGGCGTTTTGCTTATGGCTCTATCAAATCTGTTACTGCCAACTCCCCACAGAGTACTTTTGGTCATCTAAAGTGAAAAATGCAACTCCTGGAATCTAATATTAAATTATTTTTAAAATGCCGGGACCTTTTACATCAGGCCATCCATCCTGTGTTACTCTATTCCACAAATGTGTCCACTGGGGACATTTATTTGCATATTTACACCACACATCAAAGAGCCAGACACATTTTTGCTCCAGTATTTATGGTTACATATAGATTGGAACCTCTTCTTCACTCAAATTGCGGCAATACGCAGAAGGATGAGGGAAAAAAAGAATATATTGTGAGAAGCAAAGGAAAGACTGAACAAAGAAAAGAGGTGGAAAGAAAAAGATGAGAAAGAGATGCTGCGATTCCTTTTGAGAGGGAGAGGTAAAAAACTTTTGCAATGGTGCTCCAGGAGAAGAGAAAAGAGAAGAGGGAATAGCACTTTCCACCCCACCCCAGATACCGCTGTCAGTGCTAATATCTCATTACTAGCAGGCAGCTCTCAGGCAGTCAGGCGGAGGTCAGGAAAGCTCCGGAGAGACAGACTAACAGCGAGGCACTCATTGAGTCTAATAGCATAAAAGTCTAGAGACATGCAAAGACTCTGAGGAATAGTCTCAGAAGACAATTCAGAAGGAGAAACGTCCATATTGGCACTGTGTGGGAACTGGGTTTTTGCAGCACTCACACAAATCAGTCTAAAATAAAGGTTCTCGTGGTGATCACTTGGTGGCTTTCTTATTTTAAAAGAAATACTGGAGAGAGGACACAATAAGTAAATAAAGGTTTAACTGAGGATTTGCAGAACCAGCAGGTGAGAATGAAGAAAGTCTCTGAGCTCACTCACTCAGCTGCAGTTCAATCAACTAGCTCTCTGTATTACATCTGTTTTATTTATGTGCTCTGAAAATAAACAGGAAGATAAGAGTCACATTCGTGTACCGGTAATTACTCTCTTCCACCAGTAGGGGGCGTATGGGCACACTCAGAGAGTCCCTCCGTTCAGCACAGCAGGCAGGTGAAAACCACTTCTAGTTTCAGGGGAGGTTAAAGAGGACAGATTACTAAAGTTTCTCACTGCTGCATTTTTGGTCAAAGCTCAGCATTATACATTTTTCATGCATACCACAGTCAGCTATGAATAAATAAAGTGGTTTCGTGGACAAGCTGAACTTGCACTCTTCTGCACAATAATATCTACACTTTGTAAACAGTGCACAGGGGATCTTCTGCTAAAACCTGATCTATGCTTACTTTACTTATAAATACATGCATAGATAAAACTGTGCATTGATCTGGATTATAATATGTACTGTAAATGGTAAATGGACTGGTGCTTATAAAAGTGTATTCTCTTCTTAAGGCTACAAGACCCCAAGTACTTTTTTTTTACTATCACCCACACGCTGATGCATCAGTGGTGATTATTTCATTATCAGTTATAGCACTTTATCATTTTATGTGTAACATTTCAGCTCTGTGTTAAAGCTTCTTGCAAAAGTTTGGTTTCTACGTGCTGCTGTTTATGGTTTGGCTGAGTACTGAACACTGCATGTGCCTTGGACAGAATAAATAAAGTGAAGGCCTCAAGTGGCTGCAGGAGGAGCTGCATTTTTTCCTGCAACTTCTGCAGTACAAAGCAAGTGTTACACACTCAGTGTGTATCGTCCTTTCCTGACTTTACCTTAATATCAGTAATCTGGCTCAGCAGTCACACGAAGGTTGTTCTCAAGTCAATAATTCAACCCAGAGTTTCCTGATCTATGAAGCTGCGACTGCATTCGTGTGAAAAAGGAGGCGTTGACAGCATGTGACCAATCACAGACACGGATAAATCTAAAGGCAGCACAGTGGCACTTTTTTACAAAGAAATTCAAACCATAATAAAAAATAATATAAAAAATTTGAAAAATGAGCAGGTCAAATTAAACCAAGCACTACTACTACCAGTGCTGTGACTGTGTTAACAGACTTGTCAGTTGCAGCTCTTTTGTTAGGACATGAAGTCAATGGATCTGCTATGATCTGCATGTTAAATGAACAAGTTATGTTGTTTGATGTGAATAACATCACTTTCGTCTTGTTCTTTCAGCTGCAGCCTCTTACATGGTGAGAAAGGAAAGAGAAAGATTTGCTGTTTTAACTTAATGTCTCTATTAAAGATTTTTTTAAAATTAAAACTTGCTTGCACCAAAGCTCCTCCTACAAATCTCTATTATGGTCCCTCAGTCTTGGATTCAGAGATTTGAGAGTTTATTATACCTTTTGGGGTTTTGGGAAGTAGTTTATGTTCATGGTTTTCCCTTAATGTTGTTTGGATTTCCTTGTGCTCACGATTGGTTGTCTTTCTCTCTTTCCATGTTAAATTTGTCTGTTAAGTCTTTGTTTTGGTGCAGTTGATTAGTAGTTTTATTTTGGCGGTCTCTTGTGGTTTGCATTTTATTTAACTTCCCCTTGTTTTGTTATCCCTGATTTGTTCCTGCTGTGTCTCCCAACTGTTTTCCCCATAGCCTCATTATCTTGTGTATAAACTGTCTCTGTGTCGTGTTGTCCCTCAGTGCTGTGTGCTCACCTTCTCCAGATTCCCTGGTTTTTGTTTTCAGGTTGTGTTTTGGACTTTGTTTATTTTCTCATCTGACAGCTATAAAGTTGCATTTTGAGTTTATGCTGTGACCCCCCCACAGCCCTACTTCTACTAACTCAGGGGTGGGCAACTCCAGGCCTCGAGGGCCGGTGTCCTGCAGGTTTTCGATGTGTCCTTGATCCAACACAGCTGATTTAAGACATGTTGAGGAGGTAATTTAGCCATTTAAAGTTCTCCAGAGGCTTTCACTACTTTCATAATGTTGAAAGTTCAGGGTCATACCTGAAGTTACCTTGCCAAGCCCCTATTCTTGCTTCATATTTCAGACCTCTAACCCTGCTTGAAGGTAATTTTCTAATGCTAGACATCCTGACTCCTGACACAACCAAGGCTCTTCCATGGTGAATATTTGTACGTTAAGCTTTGATGGTGGAAGTAAAGCTTTTAGAGGCTTTTTTGTTAACAGTTTATTAGAACAAATTACTTTCCCCCCTTATCCTATCCCAGACAGAAAAATGACGAGCTTGTGGGTTTGGCACTGCTTGCTAGAACAATCTCTCTCTGGATTACTTTAGATTACTAGCTCATGTTTACCAGATTAGTTCACTGTGATTGTGAGCACACTAACCTTTGCCAGATGGCACCAAACTCAGACATCTGTGGCTCATTGTGATGTCATGATTTTTGAATTTATTTCAATTAAAAATACTAATAATTTAAAAAAAATCCCAAGGCTTTATTTAAGTGCTTCACAGGAAGCTGCCCTCTAACAATGTAAAAGTCCAAAGTACACACTCTGCAATTTGCTTACTTTGGTGAATGAGAACATTTTGAAGCGCAGCAAGTTAAATCGGCAGACGTTTGAAGCTGTACACGTTTCCTCACTGAGCGTGTCCATGTAAAATAAGACAACAGCTAGAGGAATGTACATCTGAAAGAGCTCACAGAGGTTGTTAGGTCCAGCTATGGGTCCTCGACCCTTTATGCCAGTAGCTGCATGCGTGTCACAAGTCCTTTGCAGACGAAGTACCGGTTTACTGCTTGGCCTGTTGTGTTAGTGGCTGCATGCATGTGATTACAGTAACTGAGCCTTGCTGCCACAAAGGGAAAGAGAAAAGATAGAAAGCTGGGGTGAAAAGGACAGATAAAGAGAGCAGACACAAAGTTACTGGCGAGGAGAATGAGAGAGCATGCCTAACAAAATCAGGCGATTAAATGAAGCTGAAATATCAGAGGGTGAATAAAAGAAAAAGTACAGCAACAGAAGGAAGCAAGATAACAAATTGCTATGGTAGTATGGTGCCGTCACATGAACACGGGCAACAGCAATTAATTATAGAGATTAGACCTGCGATCACCTAAAAAGCATGTTAGTCCCAGTAACGCAGGTCTAGAGACCAGTCTGTAACCATTACCTTGGCAAGTGGTTATGGGATGTTGCTTGCCAATTCTATGCAAATTGGTTGCATACATCGTGCTGTACCAAAAACCTAATTGCAACATGTCTGCAAACACGCAGCAAAAATTCACTTAGCTGTTGTAAAACTGTGAAGAGCGTGATGTAAACCAGAACCCGAGACGTTTACTTTCAGAGTAAAAGTTGTATGTTTTGAAACAAATTGGTTTCAAGACAAAGAGGATGTAAAAGATGGCTGCAACTACTTTGAAACCATCCACTGGTTTCTGAAGCTCTGTTTGAGCGTTTCTGCAATAGACAACTTAGTTCAAAAAATACAATAAATAGTCTAGTTCTATGTGGTGCATTAAAATGAATAAATATCTGCAGCGACAAAAGCAACTGCACCTTTTTGTGACTGTTTTCACCCTGAGACAGCGAGCAATCACTCACCAACCAAGTCAGGAATCCCATTTTTCCCTAACAATGGGAGGTTGTCCAGGGATCACCAACAGGTCTCTAGGCCAACAAACATTCCCAAACATTTCATATGAATGTTTCTGCATAGTTATATACTTTGATTGATGGGGGACAGCTTGAAGGTCATGTGTAAAGTTCTATTTCAGAACCCCCATGTACCAATGTACAGTCCAAGAATTCAGCTTTGGATAATTAGCAGGAACACAGAGCCAAGAGGGGAGGATGCAAGGCAACAGTGGCAACTGGGACCATTTGACATTTTTCTAAAAAAAATGGCAGACAACCTGATAAGAAAAGTGTGTAAGAGAAGTGGAATGTGTGGCCGCAAGAAAGGCAGGTAGAAGCAGGAGGAAAGAGGCAGAAAGATGAGACAAGAGAAGTTGCTTGTTACTTAAGAGACGCCGAGCAGATTGTTGCATTTAGGGCGTTCGTGGTCATGCATAACAATCACTGTCTCATCTTGGTTGAGAAAATTCCTCCGTGGGCTTAGGGCAAAATGCTCATGGCATTCTCTCACATTGCTTACAGAGCCACAGTCTGCGATCGCTTTGTGGTGTCTGTCGTTCGGTGGATTTACGTGTGAACTTCTTTGCAGGCTGGGTGGATGCTGGTCACAAACCCCGCAGGTCTGTTTGTTGGACTTGGCTCCACGGCAGAGTGTGTGTCTCTGGTGGAGTGGGATACTAAAGTAAACAGCACATAAAAGGGAAAAAGCTGGATGGTGCTCTTATGAGAACTAGACCCAGACGATGCACAGCTATGCAGAAACAGAAACATGCGCTCCCACACAGTTAGATGCACACAAGCATGCAGCAAAGGTTCCTTATTTGACCCCTTTATTAACAAGACATATTTCAACAATTTAGCCTGTGTGCAATAAATGTAACACCAAAGCTAACATATAGCCTTTTTTCCCAAGTGTTTTTTTTCCAAGGTACACAAATAAAAACCTGTTATGCAACTATCTGTGAAACCGACCCCTCACCAGAGATTAAAGCCCAAATTATGCAGGACTCAACCTGATGCTATGCTCTGGTATCAAGGTAAACTATTTCCTAATTGGAGTTGTGTGTACTTATGTGATCTCCCTGCAATAAGAGAGATTACAGGAGATGAAGAGCAAGAGCTAAGACACCAGGATTCCCCATGCTGTCTCTCATTTCTCCACCTTTTAGCTTGAAGCAGGAAACATGATTTTTGTTTTGGAGTTCAACTGTGATTCCAGTGTTTGAGAGAAGGACATCCTGATTATGAGAGCATAAATATAATGCCTCATTTGCAGTTTAAAACCCTGAAGCCCACCTTAAATACTGATTTAGACAGAGAAATGCATCATACATCTTCGATTACACTGTCTTCATCATTAGCACTGGTTGGCATCATAGATATAGGCAGGTGCAGGAAAGGAAAGTCAGATGATTAGCTTTTTAGTTGATGTGTAATTTTTAGAGATGCAAAGGTGAAATTCAAAGACATTTAGGGGGAATATGCTCATTTGGTTCTTTGTTAAGCATTAATATGAGAAAAACAGCAGTCTACTGTAAATATCCCATGAAGCACACTGACAGAGGTTCAAGAAAGCAGCCTGTGTATATAGTTTTTCTACTTCAGGTTTCAGGAGCGGAGCAGGGCTGTTGCATGGAGGGTAAGGGCTAATCAGCCAGTCACATGGCAACAACTCAGGGCAGATGAGCTACAGCAGCAGAAGACCACACTGGGTGATGCTCCTGCCAGCAGATTGTAACCTGCCTGGTATGATGAACTTTCGGGTGGAGTCATTTTGCACAAACGACATGAAAGCATGGATCCAGCCTGCCTTGTGGTTCAGCCTGGTGACATAATGATGAGGAGAATGTTTACTTGTCACACTTTGAACCCCATAGTGCCATCACCACAGCTCCCCTCAGGTTTGTTATGTCCATCCCTTTATAATCATAGCTGTCTGATTGAAGCCAAAGTGGGTCCAAACTCTACCTGCAAAGTGTACCTAATGAAGGGCCCACTGAATATATAGTAATGGAAAGGCAGGAGTAAGTCCTTTAAAACAAACACTTCACCCCCCCCCCCCCCCCCCCCCAACCCCCCCACCCTCCATAACCTGCTACTTTCTCCTGCTTCAGATCCATACAGACATTCAGATGCACCAAAACCAGCCAGCACTATGCAGTCCTATGACTTTAAGAAGTCAGCTTTCTCCACCAGTGCCTTATTTTTCAGTATTTTTTATTGCCTTGGGATTCCCTTATTTTTTTATGACAGCAATGTACTAAACCTAAATTCAAGTCAGTGCTGCAAGGAAAATATTATATTAATGACTTCTTTTTCTTCTTCTTTTTTTGCTGCATATAGAGGCAGGGCATGCTGGTGGATCAAGATCTCTGAGGCTGGGTCAGGATCCTGAACTGTATATGTGCACTGTATTTTGTAAATATGTTGTGATTCTGATATATATATATATATATATATATATATATACACACACAGTGGGGCAAAAAAGTATTTAGTCAGCCACCGATTGTGCAAGTTCCACCACTTAAAATGATGACAGAGGTCAGTAATTTGCACCAGAGGTGCACTTCAACTGTGAGAGACAGAATGTGAAAAAAAAATCCATGAATTCACATGGTAGGATTTGTAAAGAATTTATTCGTAAATCAGGGTGGAAAATAAGTATTTGGTCACCTCAAACATGGAAAATCTCTGGCTCTCACAGACCTGTAACGTCTTATGTAAGACGCTTTTCTGTCCCCCACTCGTTACCTGTATGAATGGCACCTGTTTGAACTCATCATCTGTATAAAAGACACCTGTCCACAGCCTCAAACAGTCAGACTCCAAACTCCGCCATGGCCAAGACCAAAGAGCTTTCGAAGGACACCAGGAAAAGTATTGTAGACCTGCACCAGACTGGGAGGAGTGAATCTACAATAGGCAAGCAGCTTGTGTGAAAAAATCAACTGTGGGAGCAATCATCAGAAAATGGAAGACATACAAGACCACTAATAATCTCCCTCGATCTGGGGCTCCACGCAAGATCTCATCCCGTGGGGTCAAAATGATCATGAGAACGGTGAGCAAAGATCCCAGAACCACACGGGGGGACCTGGTGAATGACCTGCAGAGAGCTGGGACCAAAGTAACAAAGGTCACCATCAGTAACACACTACAACGGCAGGGAATCAAATCCCGCAGTGCCAGACGTGTTCCGCTGCTGAAGCCAGTGCATGTCCAGGCCCGTCTGAAGTTTGCCAGAGAGCACATGGATGATACAGCAGAGGATTGGGAGAATGTCATGTGGTCAGATGAAACCAAAGTAGAACTTTTTGGTATAAACTCAACTCGTCGTGTTTGGAGGACGAAGAATACTGAGTTGCATCCCAAGAACACCATACCTACTGTGAAGCATGGGGGTGGAAACATCATGCTATGGGGCTGTTTTTCTGCCAAGGGGACAGGACGACTGATCCGTGTTAAGGACAGAATGAATGGGGCCATGTATCGTGAGATTTTGAGCCAAAACCTCCTTCCATCAGTGAGAACTTTGAAGATGAAACGAGGCTGGGTCTTCCAACATGACAATGATCCAAAACACACCGCCCGGGCAACAAAGGAGTGGCTCCGTAAGAAGCATTTGAAAGTCCTGGAGTGGCCTAGCCAGTCTCCAGACCTCAACCCCATAGAAAATCTGTGGCGGGAGTTGAAAGTCCGTGTTGCTCGGCGACAGCCCCAAAGCATCACTGCTCTCGAGAAGATCTGCATGGAGGAATGGGCCAAAATACCAGCTACTGTGTGTGCAAACCTGGTAAAGACCTATAGTAAACGTTTGACCTCTGTTATTGCCAACAAAGGTTATGTTACAAAGTATTGAGTTGTATTTTTGTTATTGACCTAATACTTATTTTCCACCCTGATTTACGAATAAATTCTTTACAAATCCTACCATGTGGATTCATGGATTTTTTTTTCACATTCTGTCTCTCACAGTTGAAGTGTACCTCTGGTGCAAATTACTGACCTCTGTCATCATTTTAAGTGGGGGAACTTGCACAATCGGTGGCTGACTAAATACTTTTTTGCCCCACTGTATATACATATATATATGTATATATATGTATATATATGTATATATATATACATATATATACATATACATACATATATATATATATATACATATATATATATATATATATATATATATTAGGGGTGCAACGATACACAAAATTCACGGTTCGGTTCGGTTCGATACTTTGGTGTCACGGTTCGATATTTTTTCGATACAAAAAAAAATGTTCATGCCTTTTTAATTTGTCATTTATTAAAATTATAAATATATATTTTAACACAAAAGTACAGTTTTTAAATTTAACCCTAACCCTTGTGCGTGTTGTTTTTTAGCTAGTCATATTGCAGCCACAGAAATTCTTTTGTCCATGAAACCATAAAGCTGCACTTTCTTTTTGCCTTATAGTCTGATTTGTCATAACTTCTCCGTTTTGTGGTAAGCTTTTCTTTGGCTGTCACTTCTTCACCCTGACCTGTCTTATTTGGCTCAGCAGAACTAAAATATATATCTGTCTGTGAAGGTTCTCAGTCATCCAGGTCATCGTAGTGAAATATATATCCTGCCGCACTCACATAAGCTCAGCGATTCTCTGCGCGATCAACCTCTCACATGTTTAAGCTGCGGGAGATTTCACTTGTCATGTTTGCATAGTAAGCTAACAATTAATAAGACGATGTCAGAGGAATTGGTGCACAAATTATCATCACTCACAGATCAGTGCTGTCGCTCTCTATACACAGTTCGCGCGATTGCAAAGTGAAAGCAAAAAAACAAGCGCAAATTCAAACACGATTTCAATATGTCACATATTGACAGTGGCTCACCCAATGACATAATTACCCAGCTACATTTCTGAAAGAATGCAAAAGCATTGACATATATTTTTCCTTCCTACAATAGCCCGACAGGCAGGGCAGAGATAGCCCCGGGACGTCGGGCTAGCGATATTGCGAGCCCTGTATCTGATTGAGGAATCACTCATCTTTGGAAAAGAGAGTTTATTACAGAGAAATGTCTCTTTCCAAAATAAAAGCTATACTATCCGCTTCTTCTGGGCTATATTCTCAGCAGCATATTAAACATATCAGGTCTCCATAAGGAGAATCCTGTGCTAACAGCTGTCTAAATGACTCGGCTAAAGTTTGTAGCATGCATGCTTGTTGTTTTTGTCTTTGCACTAGGATGATGTCGGTGTAAATGTGCAGTCATATTCGTTGTGTTCCCACTAGTGCTTTCAGGTTAATCTCGTTGAAATAACCTTAACGCCACAACACGGCAAATCTCCGTTAACGAGCTACCCTATACAGAGGGGCTAGACGGCCAACACGTTAACGAGCTAACTGCGCTAACACACTAGCTCCCACCCATGTAATTGAGCATTGCATGGCACATCCAACATACTGTTTTACTTTAGTCCATGACTCGCTTACCTTCAGGGTCATACGTCACATGAAAACCAAAATAATTCCAAACGCCAGATCTGAATGAGGGTGGGGAGGTCCACTTCTGTCTCGCTAGCTTGCCCTGCGCTCTTCCTTCTGACCATGCTGTCTGTGTTGAGTGCTCAGTGAATCTGCGTTTGACTACTCCGCCTAGGCTGCACTCTCGAGCCTAGGCGGAGTAGTCAAATGCAGATTCACTGAGCGCTCAACACAGACAGCATCGTCAGAAGGAAAGTTGATAAAATAAATTACAAATTTTGTATTGTTCTTTTTTTTTTCTCCCCTTTGGTTTTCTTTCTTTCTCTCCCCCTCTTTCTTTCATTCTTTCCCCCTGTCCTATCCCACAGTCATGTCTGTCCCGTTTGCAACTGAAAATAAAATAAATTCATAATTATAATAAAGGTCAATCAAATGGACCAATATGATGATCCACTTAAAATAAATCCTCTTGGCATCTTTCTTGGCCTCAAGACAACAATTCTGATGGCTATAGATCCAAACGGGACACAAAAAAAAAAAAAATAAAATAAAATAAAATAAAATAAAATATTGAAAAAAATTGAAAAAAATTGTATTGTTCGATACATATGCGTACCGAACCGAAAGCACTGTATCGAACGGTTCAATATCGATACGAATATCGTTGCACCCCTAATATATATATATATATATATATATATATATATATATATATATATATATCATCAGTAAAAACTGACACACCTGAAGATGTGTGTGCCCTGCTGGATGTCGGTATTATGCAACATCAATAAATCCGTAGAAAGTTTTGTTAACGTTCACATGGCAAAATTCACAGCCATCAGAGGAGGACAGCCCTGACTAATGTCTGTCCTTCATCCAGTCTGGCCGGATCCCTCGGCCATCCCACGGGTAGGGCCGGGGAATGAGCTTACATCACATGATGTTTTCATTGACTCAGTGTGAGTCACTCACTCCTTAATGTGTCTACTGTTTTCAAACAGAACGTAAAGTGAATCACAGCAATGCCCGTTAAGGAAGGAAAGGGTAAAAATAGCAGGAACAAAAATATGAAACGAGTGTTTGCCTGCGCTCTGCCCGCTCTGACCGAGCGAGCCGCAGAGCAGCCTGAGGTTCACCTGCTCGCCCACTGAGGGAAATGCAACCCTGCCCAATTAGGTTACAATATGTGTTTATGCAGACACGACTTGGTTAGCGTACACATTTGTGGCCTTCTCTTAATTATGAACTCCACGCTCATTCTTTCATTTAATCTATTTATTTTTTTCCTTTCAATTTCCTTCGGCCGAGCGTTCATTCTTTCCTCCTTCCTCCCACCAGTTTCCTGCACACCTTGCACGGACATGTCTCTTGCTATCATATGTTCAGAATCAACTGAGTCTGATGCAGAAATTTTCCTCCCTCAAGCTTGTTCTGTGTCTCCCTCCTACTCGATTTCATTAAAACCACATTTAATTCAAACTATCGCCAGTTCAAGCACAGATGTGCCATACAGGTGAACCGTATTACTCACAGCAGTCATGCACCAGTCCCGCCAGTTGACTCCCATCCTGTTTTTCCAGTTTTTGTGCGTCTGGGACTCTGGCACACTTCGCTGCTTACAAAAACATGATTCTGGCTCTCCTAACGTGCAATTTAAATATTTCTCTGGAGATAGATAGTGTGTGTTTTGTTGTTGATGTTGTTGTGCCCTGGTGTGACCAAGGAGGTGACAGGTCAGGACAGGAACTTGCAGAAAAGAGAGTGAGATAAGAAGAGGGAAAAGTACCACAAGATTATCAAAGGATTATCAATTGTCAGAGAGAAAACACTGGGGTAGCATGACTGGAACAAAACAGAGAACATCTGACAGCTTTTTTCCTCTCCGCCTCATCTCAATCACCCATCTGATCCCCTTTTGCCCGTCTCCAAATTTAAGAGCAAATTTAGAGCTGTTAACTAGCAAGCCTCCAAAATCTCCAAATCCCCCCCTTAACATGCAAACAACTAAAAATATGGAGACTAAAGACAAATCCCTCTCATTCACTTTTATTCCCCTCGTTTTTGTCGTGTGGAAAGAGATCGGAGCTGCAGCTCAGCGGTTCCACAGTTAACAGCCTAATATGACCACATCACTGAATGTGTCTGCAGACGAAGTGCCAAAAACATCCAACCACAGCAACATGTGCTTTCTCTGTCCCTGCACCATCTGACTCAGTTTCTCTCTTTCTGCTTTTTTGAACCCAAGCACCCCTCTTCTTCTTATCTCTATTGTTATGTCTGTCTTAATGTTTATCTGTCTGTCTGAGCCGCACTGGTTCCTGGCATAGGCTGACCTCCTGTTTGGATTTGTTTATCATTGGTGAAGGCGGATTCTACCTCAGCTATTCACAGAGCTCTGGCTGAGTCAAATGTGATGGTGGTGTTACATAACTCTCAGATAGGCACTATAGGGGTATTGTGTAACTGCAATGTTAACTTTAATGTAGGTGCCTTTGGAGAGCTGTCTGATGAAGTGCGACTTATGCACGCATGCTTCGGTAGATATGATCTGTTCTTAATAGATTGGCCAGCCCACTATATATCAATTTAAATCCTGCTCCTGCTTTAAATACACCTGAGGTGAACTTGAGCAGGTGTTAACTATATGATTATAGGATCATACACTATATAAAAGATGCAATGTGATGCCACAGTGAAGTCACCCATTAGCTAGTGGTCTCCATTGGCCCTTGGTGTCTTTTTGGAGCCAGACAAAAAGGCTGGTTAGAAGCGGCACTGCGAGCTGTACAGGTACATCAAATTAACAAAGATACCTACTGATTAGCTTGGTGTGTTCAAACAAACTGCTATAAAACACTTAAATACTAAATTTTCACCCACTGAAACTGAAGCAACAGCTTTTCGGATGGGCTGCTAGTGTAATTATCCTCACAGTAGGCCACATTCTTTACCAGATAATTGCATTAAAAATACTCCAAAAGGTGCCAATACCACAAACCCAGTGGAGAGGTCCAGTCAAGTGGCTGCCTGTGTGGCTGAAAAATAAAGTAATTGCAGAAGTGCCAAAAAAGGCTTCTGATTCCTAAAATGAGTCAAATCCAATTGACTCCCATGTGAAAATGTCCAACTTTAGAAAATTAATAAGCTTGTTTTCAGCCTACAAAAAAGGTTTACCTGTGTGGCTAGTTTGCTCCTTCACAACAACTGATTCATCTATTTGGATTCTGGATGTAGGGTCGCGGCTATTTGGACTGACAAGACTCCCAGTGTTTAAAGATAGAGCTAATCAGTGGTGCTAAGCTGCACCTCAGCTAACAGCTGAACTGAATCTCTTTGTCACGACTGTTAGTATCATGGCTGACTGCACGATGCAGACCATCACAGATGATTGTGTGTTAGTTTTGATGAGCGAAAGTGCTTCATTCATTCATCTGTGTGACATGCAGCATGCTAACCTAGCTTGCTAGCATTAGCTAATGCACGAAGGGGGTGTCCAAATTCATAGGCTGCATCCTACTGAGGCCTCATTTGTAGGCCGATTATGTCACAGCAATGCGACAAAGGCTGTCCAAATTCCTAGACTCCTTTAAATGCAGTCAACAAATCCGTCCCCCTTTTCCCCAGATTCAAAGGCTGGGTCGGGTGTATCCTTCGTAGCCCACCATATCCCAGAATTCATAGCGTGGGCCAGCCAATTCCAGTTTCCAACAATGGCGGCGGCTACTTAGTTTTAATATTACTCTTATTACTCTTTCTGGGTCACAAAATAAACTTTTAAGATGTTTCAGGCGAGAATGTAGCTTTGTAAATGTCAAATATCTGCTCGATTTATCAAGACATCACATATTTGCAAAAGTGCTCTGACGTTTTTGGAGATGTCTGTTACCCACCAGCTCAATAGCTAGAACAGCGAACTCCCGGCACATTGTTTTCAGACCTCCCGCGGTCTTTTGCTACTCAGGTTAAACATGATATATAAGTCACTTCGATACCTTAACAATGTTATTGTTTGCCATTTTTTCAGTGTTTTATTTGTTCAAGAGTAAATCGGTTTGGCTGAGATCACAGCTGAATAAATGTCAAACAGAAAACTGATTAAACAGAACTACGCCACTTTCCTGTTATATTTTAGATAGCAAGGAGCAGGCAGCTGAGTTTATTAAACTCTAGTGAGACAGCTAGTGACGCAAAACTGAATGCTAGACCGTCCAATTTCACAGCCGCTCACTTCCGGCCAACCCGGCTTTTGGAGGACCTGGCCCACATACACGGCGAAGGCCGGGTCCTCGGGAGGATGCAGCCTACAAATTTTGACACCCCCAAACATTCCAGCTTTCAAATATGGAATTTCTGTCTTCAAAACTCCAACATCGTGATGGGAAGAGCACCTTCAAAATCCAGAGTTCAAAACCAGTGGGTCACAGCACAGTTGTCCATCTTTTATATACAGGTCTGTTTCAGTGATTGCCTATAATGATGTAAAACTTGAGTTTTAACAATATTAAAACAGGCAATATATAAAATAAATTAATGCACACTTGTTAGCAGGGTAAAACTGAATATAGAGACCAAGACATGTTTTCATGAACATGCTTTTTTCTGCAGTAAAGGTTAGCATTTTAACACTGGAGCCACCGTCAAGTGGGCATTTGAGAAACTGCCGTTTTGGCAAATCTATGTTGGTGTCCTTTTTCAGCAAAATGCTTTGCACCGTTTTCATAACAATGAAAGGGAACATCCATAGCATTCTTAGACAGGGGCTGAAGACAAAAACACAGTTAATTATGTTTTCTTAAAACTCAGGGTCTTCTACTTCTACTAACTTCTACTAAATTTATGTGTGATACCTTACACTCTCGCACTAACCCAGAGCCCCACATGTTCTCCTTCTGATGGAAAACCCCTTCCACTATTATACAATAGCTTCCTTTCATAAAATTTCCCTTGAAACATCTCCAGTCTGCTCTCGATAACAACCTACTCACTTTATTACTTTAACCAAATGGCTCGCACTACAGCAAGCTGATTTAAGGGCATACACATTGATTCATATATGTGGGTTTTTATTTCTTTTTATTCAGACTTCTCCGCAGGGAAACACTGACTATTACTAAAGTTGTGCTTTACTTCAGTGTCACTTATTATCTGTTTACACAGTGGACTTCTTTTATGGTAGCGCAAAAGAAGAGTTACAGTTATTGCTGACCACAATCATAAATGCTTCTCCTTTAAACCATTTATTAAAAATGTGCTTGGCAACGGGAAGATTTAAAGTAAAGACCAGCACTGTCGTATGTGCTATTTCTGTGCTCTCAGAGACATATTTAGATCACAATCTGCAACCATTTCATGTTTTATCTGAACTTTTTTGTTATCTCTCATATCATGCAGGCATGCTGGCAAACAGTGGCAAATATTATCATGTACCTACTATGAAGCAGCTTAGTTGTCATCGTGCCACCCTTTCCCTCACCCTCTTCTCTATCTCTCTGTTTACACCCGGCTTGTTTTTCTCCAGTTCTCAGTTCTCTGTTTATTTCGGTAAGAGCGTAGGAGTTGGGGAGAGAGTGAGCTAATACCCCGGTCTTATTAACTGGTAGAAAAAACGGTGGGTGGGTGGGTGGGTGTGGGGTGATAGTAAGGGAAGGGAGGAGAAATTGCGAGGACTAAAAGGGAGGTGGATGGAGACAGAAAAATGAAGGGGTGGGGGGACAGAGATGAGTATAAAAAGCTTTGCCATGAGGAATTAGGAAATGTTCCTGAGGAGAAAGTATTGAGACAGTTTCCATCACTCCATAATTTTCCTTCAAGGTAAGTAAATTACAGCAAATGATCTCTTAAAACTCTTTGCAGGTGAAAAGTAGGAGAAGTTTTGAGTTTTGGACACAATCAGGCAAACGTAGCTTTTATTTTGTGACTATTTTTATAGTACTTTACTTTTTTTTTTTTCAATTATCTGCCAATGAAAATACGGTAGAAAAGTAGGCCTGTGGCCCTCCTCTTTTTGTTAAAGAGTTTTTAATGTACACCCTCATCTTGGTTCTTTGGCTTTTTCGAATGATGTGTGCACATTCTGTCTGCAGGGAAGGAAGCTGGGACTTCACTAGGACCCCTATTGAGACTCAGACAGGCATTAAACTCTGTAGACACTCTTGTCAGCACCACACACACACACACACACACACACACACACACACACACACACTCACTCACTCACTTAGCTATCCTTGCCAGTCTTTGGGAGTCGCTTTTTGAACTTTAGGCCCCAGGCTCGCTGTTTCTGTGCCCACTGTGGGTCTGGCTTACACTGCAGACAAATATGCCTGAGGGGATCATGTGTCAGTGTGTGTGTGTGCTTCTGAATGTATAATGAAAGCTGCTATTGATGGTGAAAAAGAGCGCTGCCGAAACAAGCGCTCCATCCAAATCCCACAAACAGAACGTGGGGATGAAAGCTTTTCTGCAGACATCTGGCACTGCTGTTTATACAGGTGGCACTTACCCTACCTCAGGTCACTCACACTTACACGTTGAGTGTTTACATGTAGACACGTGCGGTGCGAGCGTACACCCCGAGCCACCCTCAACTTCATAATTCCAGTCTGTTCATTCGCTGGCTGTTAAGCAGCTCCTCTCGGCCACAGCTATTCTCTTACGGTTCTTCCTTGCAACCTGAGGTTTCATTGCGTGGTGCAGATTGGCCTCAACCTAAGGCCAGCACAGTGAAAAGACTTTTTGACTCATATCTGTGGTTTTGTGTTTGTTCCATTAAAAAAAAATCTGCAGCACTGTGCCAGCATGCACAGAGATTTTTTTCATATATTGGTTGTTTATCTGCACAAAACCCACAGAAATGTTGTCACTTTTTACCCCAGCTTGAGGTTTTGGTCTGTTTACCCACCCTCAAAATGCAAAAAAGTGTTCTGCATCCTTCCCTTTGCCTTATTTTGTCTCATTTTTTTCTATTTTTTCCCTACTGCCTATCTAACTCTTACTTCAGCACTACCACGACTTACCAAAAATACTTGTCTGCTTTGTTTCCAGCAGGCAGGCAGATAAACAAACCCCAGGATGAGGAGCCTTCTTCGTCTTCTGGCACTCTGTGCTGCAGTCTCTCTCTGCGTCTGCTATGGTATAGATCCTCCCAGACGCCCTCACTTTGCTATCGCTCGGCAGCCATTATTTATTCATAACCTGCAACATAACAAAATGTAATAAGACATTCATCATTTATGATTAACCCGATTCCATGTTTTTCCCGTAGAGTCTCATGAAAGCACAGAATCCACTGAAGGTGACTGAAATGTTGTTTCTCGGTTCTGGAAAAACATGCATGCCATTATAACAAATGTGATGTATTTAATCCTCATTTAGTCTTTACTAACATGCCCTCAGCCCTTGTTTCACCTGATCTGCTGCATGACCGGCATGCCAGATGCTGATTGAAATCAAATTTTCCCACTAGTTAAGTTTTGTGGTTTCAGATTTGTTTGTGCCTCCAAACCGAGCCAACTCATTCATCCCACCACAGAGAGGCAACATATACATCCCATCCAGAGGGAATGGCTTCGGCAGTTACAACTTCAGGAGGTAAAACCTAAAACCATGGGCAGGCATGCAATGCAGAGCACTTTATCTCCTGCATGTTTAAAACCACAAACCCACAGAAAATGCATGCTTGCCATACATATACGGCACTGTGCCTCATTAAGACAAAGCCTAATTGGACCATTAAACATCTACATGTGCTTCAAGAATCCACAGACACAAACACAGAGCCTGGAGTGCAGGATAAAAGAGAATTATTAAATTCATTTCTGTTTAGAGTTCCTCTACTTTTCTTCATTTTGAAAACCTTCTTGTTTTAATTCCCAGGACATTCAAGTCTCCAGCAGAAAGACGCGCAGAGATCTGCGAGGACTACTCCCCCTGCCGCTTCTATGCCTATCACCACGGTGCCCAGCAGGCCTACAACAGATACTTTGGCGCTAGAAGTCAACCACGGCGGCCTGCTGTGACTCGCCGATACTAAGCTGGACCTCACATGCAAAAGTCTCATTATCATCTGGTCCTTTAGTCCACATATCATCAGTTTTTAGATAATTTATGTAATTGTTTTTGTGGGCTCTTTTGGCAAGAAAACTGTTTTTTATATATAAACACCAGAACTTCCAGTCAATGTGGCTCAAATCACACAGCAGCCCATCATTATATTCATGTAGAAATTTACAGCCTGTTTCTTGTGTAATCTCAGGATGACTTTTATCAAGTATCACTGCATGATCCCAGCATTTATGAGCTTTATGGGATATGCTCGAGTGAAGCGTTTGGCTCACTTTCCGCTAACCATTTCTTACAATCTCCACTTACTTATGCTGTCAATAAACAAATATAATGACTTTTAATGGGTTTGGTCTTAATCCTGTTTTTGCAATTTGCTTGCCACATGAGTTTGTGAGAACTTTGGGGATTCTCAGTGTTTTTCAATATATGCCAGATGTTATATGTAATATAACAATATTTGGGAGTGCTTAAGAACCATTAGGAAAGTTAAATACGGCCTTGTGCATAAATATGAGACACATTACAAGAATCAGAATACTTTATTAATCCCCAAGGAAATTATATAAATGTAAGAAGCCCACTTTAACACAAACAGTCTATAAATACTGGAAACCACTTGGTTATTCTAGTGTTTATCACATGGTTTAGAATTCAAATGTAAATCTGGTGAGTGCTTCTATAAAACAAAGTACAGTAATGTAGTGCAGCAGAAGTACATAGTGCAGTAAAATGGGAAGAAATCAAGTACAAGTATCTAAAAAGCTCTACAGAACCTGATTGAATGTGTTGTTACACAACTGACGTGTTGAGGAGTTACATTATGATTTCAGTATGCACTGTCGGTGTCTGGTCTCTTGCAGTCTTGAGAAGAATGTACTGCACATGTGCAGACAGACACAAGGACAGCTCAGCACATGGCAGATGTCAAAATGCTGTAGAAGTAAAATGACAGTTATACTGGGTGTTTGTCTGTCTGTGCTGCCACATGGCCACGAAAGTGTATAATTATAATTGTCCTGAGGGTAAATCCTTGTAGTCTGTCACTGAAACGAGACAAAAGGCACCAGCATTGACCCAGACTGTGAAATTACAACCCATATGCTCTACTACTGTCCGGACCGGTCCAGCTTCGAAATCTCTAGTTAGAAATAGCAACAAAGGGCATCCATGTCACAAAGTGAACTTAAAAGGCTCAGCTTTGAAAATAAAAATGATATGTTTGTGTTACTGGGACGGTATTCAGTAGAGCATTGACATTATGATTTCTAGTACACCATTAAACTACCATGTGATCGCTAACCTTGGAGGTAATCCAGGGTACCACGACTAGATCTCTTAAAACAGCTGTTACAGCTGGAGGCACGATATGGTCCTTACAAAAATGTGCAAGTGGACACAGACAGCCTACAGAGGGTCAAAGGCAAGAAACAACAGATCAATGTCGTCCTTTCTAAACTTGGGACTGGAAAAATGCGAGTTGACCTAAGGAGGACAGAAAGACCTCTGTGACCTTCCTCTGATTAAACTTGATTCTATGGTCCTGAAGCACAAAAAAATCTTAATAACTGAACTTGAAATGACCTGGGAGGGCGGGTTAGTTATCTCTCACCACCTGAAGAAAGCCAAATACCAAGATTTGATCAACAAGGCTCTAGTTCACGAATGGAAAACAGCTGCCATTGTTTCCAAGGATGTGAAAAACAACCACATTGCTGATAAGTTACTGAAGTGCAAGCTGCGTTTAATTTTTCAGTTAAATTCAGTCAACTACTATCATTTCTGCAGCAGTCGTGGTGAGTCGTATGACTGAGGAGGACATTGAGTGGATGGATGCAAGTCAGATTTAGGACGTATCTGTCATGCTTCTTTGAAACTAAAAACGTGTTATTCATCAGCTTGTGCAGCTAGTTGTACTATTTGAGTCGTGACTGTACTCAAAAGCTGCAAAACAAATGGGAATTGCAATGTTAAAGATATCGTGCGCTCACAGTCAGCTGTCCTAGTGTGTGGTGAACTCAGTGATCGACTTCTGCACCTATACAAAAGTCTCTCCTCTTTCTCTCTACCTCCTAAGACATGTGGTCTACTTTTGTAACTGTGGTCTCTGTGAGTGTACTTTGTGTGCATGTTTGTAATTATGCATTGCAAGTGTTAGTGGAAACACATTTTCTTTTTCAGTTTTATGTAATAGCAAAGTGACTTGACTCAAATGTCCCCTGTCAAAGCCGTTTTCCTATCCACATCACCTGGTCTGGTGCCAACGCAAGTTTTCCAGGTACAACTTTCCTGAAGGTTCTAGGTAGTGAACTGTTTAGCAAGGTACACCAACAGCTGAACACAGTTAACAAGCCAGCACAGCTGAGACCAGTTAAAGAAGGCTATGTTTGCCTATGTTAAAGCTGGAGGCTAATTTGATGTAGGATTTTTCGTGTTGCAGAGCACATAATTTTGGTGAGCAAACAATGCCAAGTGCTTGCATGCAATAATCTGACAAAACTAACAGTGCATAACATCTGTGTAGGTTCTCAGTGATTCCAGTCATGGTACCCAGCATGTTCAAATCTCAGCAGTTCCTCAGACGCAAACGCTCATTGTGGTTTCACCCTTGACCCCTGGTGAGGACCCATACCTTGTTTTTGGTTTGGTTGCCTTCTTTTTTTCACACCTTAGAACAAAACACAGCCAAGTTGTGATGATGCTATGTGTAGGATGAATATTTATTGAAAGTTTAGTTAAACTGGAGTGGTATATCACCACAAAGAGGAAGACATGCAGAACATTAAAAAAAAAAAGCAGTGTGAGAAACATAGACGATGCCTACAGCAGACAGATTGATTTTAACACTTTTTCACTTGACTTTCACCTCTTACAGGTTATGCCACATATTTTTCACACTGCCTCCTAGTGACTGTACAGAGCTACAGCATGTAGATCTGCTCTGCAAAGCTATGATAGCACCAACCCACAACTATAACCCTGGTATATGAGGATCCCCCAACAGTGTGAATGTTCTGCCCACCCTGCTAATATCGTATGACATCAAGAGAGGAGCTGCCGAACCACAGGTAATCCTGCAGTGTCTGCTTGAAACAAAAGATGTTTGATGTGTACCCCACAAAAGATAAGATAAGATAAGATAAGATAAGATAGAACTTTATTAATCCCTCGGGTGGGTTCCTCTGGGAAATTCGATTTCCAAAAAAGCACAGCACCGACAGAAGTTACAGAGTTACAGAATATTATACATACACACACACACACACACACACACACACACACACACACACACACACACACACACACACACACACACACACACACACACACACACACACACACACACACACATATATAAATACAGAGACAATATCAATAAAATATACGAAGGGGATAAATAGAATAAATAGGAATAAAAAATAAAAATACAAGTGAATTGCACATTTCAAGTATTGAGTCTATTGCACTGTTGACTATTTACAAAAGTATTGCACAAAAGGTATTGCACAGTGAGGTGAAGAGGCACTACAGCTTAGTTGTTCCCCCCTCCTTTGTCCTCCTGTTTCCCCTCCCTCTCCCCTCCAGGGAGGAGTTAAACAGTCTGATGGCGTGTGGGACAAAGGAGTTTTTAAGTCTGTTAGTTCTTGTCTTTGGGAGAAGCAACCTGTCACTGAACAGACTCTTCTGGTTGTTAATGGCCGTGTGCAGAGGATGTCTGGCATTGTCCATAATGTCCATCAGTTTCTTTAATGTCCTTTTCTCTGCCACTGTCACCAGAGTGTCCAGCTTCATGCCGACCACAGAGCTAGCCCTCCTGATCAGTTTCTCCAGCCTGGATGAGTCCTTCTTTGCTGTGCTGCTCCCCCAGCACACCACAGCATAGAAAAGTACTCCAGCAACCACCGACTGGTAAAACATCCTCAGGAGCTTCCTGCAGATGTTAAAAGACCTCAGCCTCCTGAGGAAGTACAGTCGGCTTTGTGCTTTTTTATACAGGTGCTCTGTGTTGCATGACCAGTCCAGTTTATTGTCCACCCACAGCCCGAGGTACTTGTACTTGTTGACCACCTCCACCTCCTCCCCCTCTATCTGAACCGGCAGTGGACCTGCTCTAGACCTCCCGAAGTCCACAACCAGTTCCTTAGTCTTTGAGGTGTTGAGTTGCAGGTGGTTTGTGTGACTCCATGCGACAAAGTTCCTCACCAGACTTCTGTACTCTTCTTCCTGATCATCCCAGATACACCCCATGATGGCTGTGTCGTCTGCAAACTTCTGAATGTGGCATAATTCAGAGTTGTAGCAGAAGTCAGAGGTGTACAGGGTGAAGAGAAGAGGGGACAGCACAGTTCCCTGTGGTGCTCCTGTGCTGCTGACCACTGTGTCAGACGTGATGTCCTTCAGCCTGACGTACTGTGGTCTGTCGGTGAGGTAGTCGGAGATCCAAGCGACCAGGCAGGGGTCCACCTCCATCCTGTTCAGTTTTTCCTGAAGCATACAGGGCCGGATGGTATTAAAGGCACTGGAAAAGTCAAGAAACAGGATCCTGACCGTGCCTTTTCCCCCATCCAGGTGTGAGTGGGCTCTGTGTAGGAGGTACAGGATGGCATCCTCCACTCCGACACCCGCCTTGTATGCAAACTGTAGTGGGTCCTGGGCATGTTGTACCTGTGGTCGGAGGAGGTTGAGGAAGAGCCGCTCTAGAGTCTTCATAAGATGTGACGTCAGTGCCACCGGTCGGAAGTCATTCAGCTCATTGGGCCGGTTCTTTTTGGGGACCGGGACGATGCAGGATGTCTTCCATAGGGCGGGCACTCTCCCCAGTCGCAGACTGAGGTTGAAGACTCGTTGTAGCGGCTCCCCAAGTTCAGCAGCACACGCCTTTAGCATCCTAGGACACACCTTGTCTGGGCCTGGTGCCTTTCTGGGGCGAAGCTTCCTCAGTTGTCTCCTGACCTGATCCACTGTGACACTGGGAGATGTTTGGGAGGAGGGGAGGGGGGGAGATGTCTTGCTGCTGAGAGAGGGATTGGAGGAGGGGGGTGTCATGGTGTCAGGAAAGGATTACATTTTAGGAGTGGCATGAGAGTATTAGGCACTTTGCTTGTGGGAAGTCTTGTTTTCATTAAAAATCAAACGACATGTTCCACTCGACATCATGCAGCTTTCCTCTGCTTAACTGTCGAACCACCCACTTGTTGTGGTAAAAATATCTGTGCACATTTAAATGGCCCGTCTACAAAGCTTCAAACAAACATGGTTGTTTCTAAATGTTGCTTTCTCTATGTAGGAAATCACTGTGGTTTGCAATAAAAAGAAAGCCCTCAGATTAAAATAATGCAGCATAATGTGGGACAGTGGTTTTTCCTTTTTAGTGAGTAAGCCATGGTTTTTCTCTGCCTCATGCACTTACTGAACTAAATGTACAAGTGTGTGGGCGCTTTAAAAGTCTGACCTGTCCGAGCTGCTTTCCTGAAAGAGTTCATTAAATTTTATATTACTACCACTACGTATGATGAGATATCGGTGACAGTGATTTGATTTGATTTCATTCTTTCTGTTTTTTGTCTCCTTTTTGTTTGTTTTTTTATTTTAACAGAGATAACTGCAAATTTTGCAAAGATGAGGAAAAGGAAACTGTGATTCTTAACACAAATCTGGTAAGTAGGTCAAATGAAGCTGTAAAATAATGTTGATTGAAAGATCCTTCCAGTGGCATATATTTGTGGCTCCTCACCTATGCTTTAAAACATTGCCCACCTTTTGGACCCCTTATTCTGCAACGCTGTGAGTGTGGATGCCCTTTTCTTTCTTTCTTTTTTTACACATACATATATATATACTTCATTTTTGCAGAGGTGTGTATTTCTGCATCTGTGTGGGTGTGTGATACATGATTCCCTAACCAATCACATATCCATGTCACACAAGGGCTACATCTATAAACCGAGTGTGTTTTTACATAATGTCTAAGAGAAGGAAAGACGGAGAGAGTGAGTGATACAGCTCGGGCCATTTTCCCTTAAACTGAAGGCTGAAAAAGAAAGAAAAGATGAAGACCGTGGCTATCCTGGCTCTCTGCTTCTTGGTAGTTATCTGTGTCGCTTCGGGTAAGAGCTGTAGCAATATTTGCAATGTAATTTTTTAACCTTAAACCTTTAAACTAAATTAGTTTTTTAAAGTTAGTCTGTTCTTATTTTTCCCCTTCTGTTTGATAGATGCTGCCACCGACCCTCAGACTGCTGGTGACAACCCTGCTGAGGAGGGTATGATTAATATTAGTTTATTCGTCCAGAGTTTAATGGAGAAGGGGTTCGAACTTTCAGGCACTGCATGAGTGAAATGATATACCAAGAATGATGAATGATGAATGACTTTTTGCAAAAAATTTTCTATACTCTTGTTTTTTGTTGTTTGTTGTTTTTTCTCTATGACTTTTTTTGTTTTTATGCTATACTGATCTTTAAAAAAAAAAAAAAAATTTCATAAACAACAGCAGGTTGACAGATGTCTTATGACTGTGATGTGCAGGTTTGTTTGTGGAGAGGGAGCAGGCCTCCACGGTGGTGAGGCAGAAGAGAGCTGCTGGACAGTTATCCTTGGTACAGCTGGAGAGGTATCGCACACCTTATCTACAAACCTTATTGCTGCATGTTTTTAGACATGTTCTTATCTTTAATAGGGTTGGGTTGGATATGGAAAGTTTTCATGAAGGTATGAAACATCATAAGTAACCGTGTGTGTGTCCTCTCTCCTCCATTCAGCCTGAGAGAAGTGTGTGAGGCCAACGTGGCTTGTGAGCACATGATGGACATAAACGGCATCATCGCCGCCTACACTGCCTACTATGGACCAATCCCCTATTAGAGGCTACAGCTGACTGTGCACCAGAGCTGCCTTTTTTCTTGCATTGCCACCTCTGAGCTCGGCTTTTTCTTTGTCTAAAAGTGTGGCAGACGGATCAGACTGGAAGAAACCAAACACCAGCAGGTGGATTTACTTCCTTTCCTAACTGCACCTTCAAGAATATCTCTGTAATTCTGTCATTTTTCTCCGCCTGTAGAGTTGAAACGGAATAAAAATGAATATCATTCTGCTGTGTGTGCTGTTTTCTAAAGCCTTATTTGTTGTATTGGATTAGGAATCATTCACGTAACTCATGAAGCAGATTTGACAAGTTTTAGCCACTAGATGTCCCTATTAGGCTATATTATATGTAAGGCTAATGAACCTTTATCATCTCTATAATATAACATTGCAGTTCTTTTAAGGTATTCAGTTTGCTTTTTTTTTTTTAAAGAATACTTTTAGTGAATACAGTTTGCAGTAACTTTAAAAATCACATTTCTCAGACTAAAGTGATCCAGTCCTACTCCTTTATCAAAAGGGTATTCCTACATATCAGTGACCACGGTAAACAGGGCCTGAGAGTGGCTCAGAAATGTGGTTCATGATTTATTTAAACATTTTCACACAAAAGAAAATCGCTGAAACTCTGAAGCTTTTGTGCCATGTGATTCCCCGTCTGTTTGTTTCCTTTGATAGATCTGTGCATTCCCGACATCATCCCGGCAGCACCGGGGTGTCCAGTCGGACGGGTCTATTGTGCATCATGATGTAATTTCTTCCTTTGTATTCCGGTAGTTCGCTTGTTTTCTTCTTGGTGTTTATGTTTGGCTGTGCAGAAAGCAATTGATGACAGAGATAGCACAGTTAACATAGCTGAGACAAGGTGCACAGAATGAGTTGTCTATATGCCACAAATCATAAATAAAACTGAGACAAGCAGAAAAACAAATCATAGACAATGTGTGAATGTGTACGCACGTGAATATGTTTGTGAATGTTCGACTCTGTGGTACCTTCGTTCTGCTTCTGTTTCTTACTTTTTGATCAGTTTCTCTATTAATACAAAGAAAAATCCATCAGGTTGATGCGAGATGAGATGAACCTAAACAGATGTAGATGTATGGTTAGTGATGCCGTACCGTAGTTTTAAAAGTTTTAAAAACCACCACCATGCTGCTTCTTTCTGTTTTGCATTGTTACATTTAGAGGTGTTTAATTACAGCTGACTTATTATTTAACCTGCACAGAGGAGCATTTAGGTATTTTGTTTTTCGAATCAGGTGGCTGACTAAACAAGTTTCCCAACATGTTTGTCTTTGAAACTTAGATCGTAGATTACATTATTGTGTTGTTAAAGTGTTGTTAAAGTGTTGTGTTGTTAAAGAAAAAAAAGTTTTTGCAGTTTGCTGGTCTGGAGCTCTGGAGTGGAGATCCCAGCAAATTCCCACCAAGGTCAGAAAGTGCAAAAATGGAACAAACCCATGATCTACATTTCAGTCTCTACAGGCCTCATTTAGCACATTAAATGTTTACAGTTGTGACAGTAGAAGAGGAAAAAGGACTGAACAAATATGACTTGTCTGCATTTTGATTTCGTTTTTATTATGTCATATGTCACTGTTACAGTTCTTTTTTTTAAACAATGTGATATGTAAAACTTTAGACTCGAAAGAGGACATACTTTCTTCTTTCACATGACAGCATAGATATATTTACCACATTTTCATGGGAGCAGTAAAGAAAAAAAAGCAAAAACAAACGTTTCCAGTCATATAGCTACTTCACCGTTTACTGTTGTAAAATGTTTTATTCATTCGATAATAAATAGGTCATCTTTTACTTCCTGTCAGTCCAGAGCAACTTACTGGCAATGTTACTGGCATTTGTTTTCCCTCATTAAGATATGCACATGCCAACAGGACTTTGCAGCAGTGTGTTTATTTTTAAATGAACCAGCTGAGCTACTCAACAAGTCTCACGCATGTTTGACTTTGAAACTGTCGGCGTTTCCTGCTTCCTACAGAGCATTGCATCATTATTTCCTTTAACCTGTTTTTGCTTTTATCTACATTCATTTTGTGCCTTATACTAAAACACTTTTTTTGACCTTTTTTTTCTGAGGTCCATGAGAAGATCAAACAGAATATCTTCAGTATGAGAACATGTCTCTCTGCACATATAAAATACATTTTTAACACATTTTGGTTGTGATTTTTAAATTAAATGTACAGCAGCATAAGATTTGACAATTCTTCTAGTGTGACAGCACAAATAATAAATTCTGCCTCCCTGATACTCAGAAATAAATATCTTAACAACTCTGTAAGCTTCCAAGCAAATATTCGTTATGACTTTGTTGATCCCCTTACTTTGCCTTAAATATCCCTTACACTGTTGTGATTGTTATGAGTCGGCTCTATATTACTGTGGCCCCTAGAGACAAAGCATGTACAAACTCCAAAACACTTACATAACATTTTTGTCATTCTGAAAACCCAACTTACTGGCAAGCTTTTAAAGCCTGAGCTGAGACTCTTGAGCAGCACAACTTGTTCATACCAAAGACATGATGGATGAGTTGCGCTTTGAATGAGAGAACCGTAAACTTATCCAGGCCGTGGCGAATTCATTCCAAACCACAACAGTGCCCTGGTTTAAACCAGGCTGGATCTCATTGGAGAAGGAACTATTCTGATCAAGCGCATCAGAAAGAAAATATTCTCACTCTTCAGTGGTAATTTGGTGTACGTCAGCATTGTTGTTAATGGTCACCTGAGATAAGATGCATAAGATGAGATGGGCCGCACTGTTGTCTCACAGCAAGAAGGTCCCGAGTTCGATTCCACCATCAGGCTGGGGTCTTTCTGTGTGGTGGTTGTATGTTCTCCCCGTGTTTGCTTGGGTTCTCTCCGGGTACTCTGGCTTCCTCACATTTAAACGATTAAATGTTCACTTTTGGGGCCTCTCCAGCCTGATACAGAACCCCCTAGCAGGGGGATACATAGCTGAACTGCTTATAGAGTCCAGAATCTGAGCAAATTAAAAGTGAAATCCGAAGCACATGTGCTTTATCCGCATAATAATTAATAGACTGACATGTTGCATTTAATTGTTAGAAACAAAAAGAACAAGGCTAGCTCATTTCCACGTGCGCTGTTTTTGTGCTGAGCTAACTAGTGGCTACAAATTAACGCAATATATTTAATAGTTAATGGTTGCTTACTGGGGGCAGGGGCCTGGGAGGAGTTGACAGTATGGTCGGGGTCTGGGACGCTGGGCCATCCCTGCGGCTGCTGGGCCGGGGGCAGTCTGCTTGCCTCCACCCCAGGGAAAAGGGTAACATCTCCTGGGTCAGGGGGCTGATTGCCCCCCTGAGGGCGGTGATACCTGGACCTGAGAGTATAGAGTACGTTTGGAGAGTGTGAATGGGTGTTCATTACTGTTTCTCTCCACATTGGGCGAGTGCTGAGTATTTGTATTTGTTTGCATGAGGGTGGGAATGTAAGCTTGTGTCTGGTGTGTGTCCGGTTGACTCTCCACCTCCTCCTCTCTGGGAACATCTCAGGCCCCCCCCCCCAGGTGTGGAGGGCTGTCTCCACCCACGACACTCCCTGCCGGTGGCTGATGCCTTTAGCCGTCGGTGCCTTGGTGGTTGATGTCCGGGACTGGGCGCTCAGGTATGTACCCGGCTCACTCCCAGCAGCTGCTTGGCAGGGCCAGGTCAGGCCCCTTCCGGGGGGTGGGGTTCCCTCGGACCTCTGGAACCTGTGCTCAATCTGCTCTGGCGCAACTGGCTGCGGGCTCGTCACCGCAGCCCCCTGTGGCTTCTGCACCGTAGCTCCTAGGTGACCTCACATCTGGAGCTCTCCTCAGCTCGTTGCCTCTCCGGTGGTCCTCTTTGGGCTTTCACACTCTGGTGGGCCTCTGGATGTCTGGGCCTGGGTCCATGCCTGCTTCATGCTTTGGGGGGCAGGGCTATGTCTCCCCACACCCTCTAACAGATCGTTACATGGATAAACCTTTTGAACTCAAGCTTGCTCACAGACAAACTATATCTTCCTTGGCTGCTACCTTAAAGCATATCGTTCACTGTCAGTCTTGCGTGCTGCTCGACAATTTAATATTTAGTATTTAGTGTTACTTACACGTATCTAGGTTGTTGTCTTTGATCTCTGTATTGTGTTGTTCTCTTGTTGTTTGTTTTCTTTTTTCTCCTTGTAACAGGTGATCCAATGGATTTTCTCAGTGTCTTGTCTTACTGTCCTCCTTCACCTCTATTTTTAATTTTCCCTTTCTTTCTTTCTGTCTTTCTTTCTGTCTAATTGTCTGTCCAATTTGTAATAAAATTAAATTAAATAGATCCAATCAAGTGGACCAATATGGCATTACCATATCTTCTCCACTTGAAAAAATTAATCCGTTGGGCATCCTTCGTGGCCTTCAGACAACAATTCTGATTGGTAAATGGCCTGTATTTGTATAGTGCTTTTCTAGTCCCTAAGGACCCCAAAGCGCTTTACACAACCAGTCATCCACCCATTCACACACTGGTGATGGCAAGCTACATTGTAGCCACAGCCACCCTGGGGCGCACTGACAGAGGCGAGGCTGCCGGACACTGGCGCCACCGGGCCCTCTGACCACCACCAGTAAGCAACGGGTGAAGTGTCTTGCCCAAGGACACAACGACCGAGACTGTCCAAGCCGGGGCTCAAACCGGCAACCTTCCGATTACAAGGCGAACTCCTGAACTCCCAACTCTTGAGCCACGATCGCCCCATTGTTAAAGTACAGGCAAAAAAAAAAAAAAAGAGTTAATAATTGTTCATTATTTATCTGGTTGTTCAGTGATGACACGACGAATCCTACTTCCGGGCCTAAAGTAGTCTGCGTTTAATATGGCTTTTGTGTTGTTAACGTGCTTAATGTTATGTATTTTCTTCTATTTGATCTCAAAAAGCTCCTAAAACAGTCAGTGATCACTGTTGACCTCCCTCGGCTTTTATTACCGCTAATCATTTATTTAAGCTCAGTTTTTAAAACCTTAGGATGTAACTACAGCTCAGCCCATGCAGCAGTATATGAATGACTAACCTCGTATTGTGGATGGATTATCTCAGTTGTTCTCCTGGCTGGAGTTTGGTCCTTTTACAGCATCCTGCCATGCGATTACATTTGTTCCTGACCACCGAGAACACTCACGTTAACTTTTATCGAGTGGGAAAAAAAGTTAGCTTGCTTATATTATGCTAACATAGCTGTGTCGCTAGCAGTCACGTAGCACATCATTATATACCAGCTAGCCAAACTTCAGTAACCCTACAAACGTCACTGCTGTTTAGTTTTCTGTCTTCATTTATGTTGGAAGTGATAACAGAGCTGTACGTTTTAATTTGTTTCCAAACCGCCGCAGTCAGGACATACTATATTGTATTTAGATAGAAGCTAGCGAGCTAACTCCCTGCTAACTTCTAACTCCGTTAAATATCATAAATTCCGTTTTCATGGATGCCTGGATGTTAAACTCAATTATTACACCTGGTAGAGCAGAACGCTGATCATTTTATTAAAGATGAAAGACTTTAGACAGTTTTTCAACTCTCAGTAATGCCATAGTGATCATTTGATATATGGACCTGCAGCAGAGTTTAGGTCCAGACACGGCTAGTGACGTCAGACTGAACAATCGGATTGTTGTGCATTGTTTTTATTTATTCATTAATAAATAGGTTATCTTCTACTTTCAGTCCACAACTGACAATTTTACTGGCAACTGTTTACCCCTTTGCGATAACAGAAACATCCAGGAATTATGCCTTGTGCACACCCCATAGAAGCCTTTAGGCATGAAATAAATACCTCCTGTCTGCCTAATTTGCATAGTTAGTTTCTATATTTAGAACTGAATTAAAGAGGCCAAGGGCTTGGCAGCATAAAGCAGTGCACTGTGTTTGTTTTACATGTGGCTGGCTGAGTTTCATAACCTGTTTTACTATGAATTTTAACTCTTTGATTGCTTTGTTATTCCATTTTAATCTGTTGTTTCATCAAGAAGCATTTTACAGGTTACCCTGACATAAAACGTCACATTGCATGAGTTAGAGCTAAAAACAAAAACAAAACACAAAATAAAAAGTTAAAAATGCTTCTTTTTTCTAAGGTCCGTGAGAATATGGAAAAGCAAAAAACTTCCATCCATCCATCCATCTTCATCCGCTTTATCCGAGGCCGGGTCGCGGGGGCAGCAGCCTAAGCAAAGAGGCCCAGACCTCTCTCTCCCCAGCCACCTCCTCCAGCTTATCCGGGGGAATACCAAGGCGTTCCCAGGCCAGCCGAGAGATATAATCTCTCCAGCGTGTCCTGGGTCTGCCCCGGGGCCTCCTCCCGGTGGGACATGCCTGGAACACCTCACCTAGGAGGCGCCCAGGGGGCATCCTTGTCAGATGCCCGAACCACCTCAGCTGACTCTTTTCGATGTGGAGCAGCAGCTGCTCTACTCCGAGCCCCTCCCGGATGGCCGAACTTCTCACCCTATCTCTAAGGGAGAGGCCAGCCACCCTTCGGAGGAAGCTCATTTCTGCCGCTTGTATCCGCGATCTCGTTCTTTCGGTCACTACCCACAGCTCGTGGCCATAGGTGAGGGTAGGGACGTAGATCGACCGGTAAATTGAGAGCTTCGCTTTTACACTCAGCTCCCTCTTCACCACGCCAGACCGGTGCAGCGTCCGCATTACTGCAGCTGCAGCCCCAATCCGTCTGTCGATCTCCGGCTCCCTTCTCCCATCACTCGCGAACAAGACCCCAAGATACTTGAATTCCTCCACTTGGGGCAGGAACTCATCCCCGACCCGGAGTGGGCACTCCACCCTTTTCCGGCTGAGAACCATGGCCTCAGATTTGGAGGTGCTGATCCTCATTCCCGCTGCTTCACACTCGGCTGCGAACCGTTCCAGTGCGAGCTGGAGGCCCTCACCCGATGAAGCCAACAGAACCACATCATCTGCAAAAAGCAGAGATGAGATTCTGAGGCCACCAAAGCGAAAGCCCTCCGCCACTTGGCTGCGCCTAGAAATCCTGTCCATAAAAATTATGAACAGAACCGGAGACAAAGGGCAGCCCTGGCGGAGCCCATCACCCACCGGGAACGAGTCCGACTTATTGCCGGCAATGCGAACCAAGCTCTTGCAACGGTCGTATAGGGATCGAATGGCCCGTAGCAATGGGCCAGACACCCCATACTCCCGCAACACCTCCCACAGGACACCCCGAGGGACACGGTCGAATGCCTTCTCCAAGTCCACAAAACACATGTAGACTGGTTGGGCAAACTCCCATGCACCCTCAAGTATCCTCGAGAGGATAAAGAGCTGGTCCAGTGTTCCGCGACCAGGACGAAAACCGCATTGTTCCTCCTGTGTCCGAGGTTCGACTAGCGGACGGACTCTCCTTTCCAGCACCCTGGCATAGACTTTCCCAGGGAGGCTGAGGAGTGTGATCCCCCTGTAGTTGGAACACACCCTCCGGTCCCCCTTCTTAAAGATGGGGACCACCACCCCGGTCTGCCAGTCCACAGGTACTGCCCCTGATCTCCACGCAACATTGCAGAGGCGTGTCAACCAAGACAGCCCTACAACGTCCAGAGCCTTCAGGAACTCGGGGCGGACCTCATCAACACCAGGGGCTCTGCCACCAAGGAGTTGTTTAACTGCCTCAGTGACCTCGCCCCCGGAAATTGGCGGGTCATTCCCCTCATCCCCAGACTCTGCTTCCTCCTTGGAAGACGTGTCAGTGGGATTAAGGAGGTCCTCGAAGTATTCCTTCCACCGCCTGACAATTTTCTCAGTCGACGTCAGCAGCGCTCCGCCAGCACTATACACAGTGCAGGTAGAGCACCGCTTTCCCCTCCTGAGACGCCTGACGGTTTGCCAGAATCTCTTCGAGGCAGTCCGAAAGTCTTTTTCCATGGCCTCCCCGAACTCCTCCCACACCCGAGTTTTTGCTTCAGCCACTGACCGAGCCGCATTCTGCTTGGCCTGTCGATACCTGTCGGCTGCCTCCGGAGTCCCACAGGTTAACCAAGCCCGATAGGACTCCTTCTTCAGCCTGGTGGATCCCTTCACCTCTGGTGTCCACCATTTGGTTCGGGGATTACCACCACGGCAGGCACCAACCACCTTGTGGCCGCAGCTCAATGCAGCAGCTTCGGCAATGGAGACGCTGAACATGGTCCATTCGGCCTCAATGTCCCCAGTCTCCCTCGGAATGCTGTTGAAGCTCTGCCGGAGGTGTGCGTTGAAGATCTCGCGGACCGGGGCCTCTGCTAGACGTTCCCAGCACACCCTCACTACGCGTTTAGGTGCACCAGGTCTGTCCAGCGTCCTCCCCCGCCACCTGATCCAACTCACCACCAGGTGGTGATCAGTTGACAGCTCAGCCCCTCTCTTTACCCGAGTGTCCAGAACATATGGTCGCAGGTCTGGTGATACGATTACAAAATCGATCATCGACCTACGGCCTAGAGCGTCCTGGTGCCACGTGCACTTATGGACACTCTTATGTTCGAACAGGGTGTTCGTTATGGCCAAACTGTGATTAGCACAGAAGTCCAATAACAAAACACTGCTCGGGTTCAGATCAGGGAGGCCGTTCCTCCCAATCACGCCCCTCCAGGTCTCGCTGTCGTTACCCACGTGAGCATTGAAGTCTCCCAGCAGGACAACAGAGTCTCCAGGTCAGGTGGAGCACCTTCCAGCACCCCCCCAGGGACTCTAAGAAGGCTGGGTACTCTGAACTGCCACTCGGCGCATAAGCACAGATGACAGTCAGGACCCGTTCCCCGACCCTAAGGCGCAGGGAACAAACCCTCTCGTCCACCGGGAAAAACCCCAACGTACCGGCAGCAAGCCGAGGGGATATTAGAATACCCACCCCAGCCCGCCGCCTCTCACCAGGGGCAACTCCAGACTGAGACAGAGTCCAGCCCCTCTCCAGGAGACTGGTTCCAGAGCCCAAGCCATGCGTAGAGGTGAGCCCGACTATATCTAGCCGGTACCTCTCAACCTCACGCACTAACTCAGGCTCCTTCCCCACCAGAGAGGTGACATTCCATGTCCCTATTGCCAGTTTTGGCAGCCGGGGGTCAGTCCGCCAGGGCCTCCGCTCCTGGCCGCCACCCGGCACACAATGCACCCAACCCCTATGGCGCCTCCTGCGGGTGGTGGGCCTGCGGGAGGATGGGCCCATGTCTCCCCTTCGGGCTGTGCCCGGCCGGGCCTCATGGACTAAGGCCCGGCCACCAGACGTTTGCCCTCGGGCACCCTCCCCGGGCCTGGCTCCAGGGCGGGGCCCCGGTAACCCTATCCCGGGCAGGGTAAACTGTTCCCTCGATATCCTTTTCATAAGGGTCTTCTGAATCGCTCTTTGTCTGGTCCCTCACCCAGGACCAATTTGCCATGGGAGACCCTACCAGGGGGCAAAAGCCCCCAGACAACATAGCCCCTGGGATCCCTGGGACACACAAACCCCTCCACCACGATAAGGTAGCGATTCAAGGAGGAGAAAACAAAACAAACTTTTTAAAACAAAAAACTTTAAAAATGAAAACATCTCACTCTAGAAGTCTTTTAGCAAGGCGATAAGAATCATAAAGTCAGCCTGCCGGGCATCCCACCTCTAACCCAAAGGGTCAAAACTTATGTTCGCATTCTCCATAAAAATGCTCATACTGATTGAGCAATGTTGTGCAAGCATAATTTATTTTGTTTTTTTCATTAAGGACGGGAAAAGAATTCTGACATTCCTGCACCTCTCTGTGAAGTGACTCTGCAGAGGGAGACAATCATACTGTTGATTTTACCGTGCACTCTTCTGCCAAATAAGAATTAAGATATTGTTTTGGAAATAGCAAGTGAAAGTTGTTGTTGCACAAAAGGGAGCTTTCCTCGTTTAAAGCAACTTATAAATATTTAATACTGTATAATCTTTCCATAACGACTTCACTTTTTTTAAATGTTCTTTCTTTCTTGATTGTTTTGTTTGACCAGTTTCTATTTTTCCAGTAAGTACTGCCTCACTACTCCCTTTTCTTGCCTTCCAGTATAACATGTTTGTCACTTGGCCCGCCCCGTTACATCACCACCAATAGTTTAAAAAGGCACTCTGGAGTTCAGACACTATCAAGCTGCACAACTTGTTCACACCAAAGAAATGATGGATCACCCAACCTTTGAACGAGAGAACCAAGAGCGTGTGCAGGCGGTGGAGAGTTCATTCCATCAAGCAGGGAAGCCCTTGTCCAAGCCGGGCCGGATTCTAATCGGAGAGGGAACTGTGTTTAAGCAGGGTCGCAAGAAGATACAGCAGAAAATCCTCTTCCTCTTCACTGATATTCTGGTGTACGGCAGCATTGTTGTGCCTGGTCGCTGGTACAAAAAGCAGAAGATCATCCCTTTAGGTGAGACATTCATCTGCGTTTCCTGCAGCTAACCTACTGTGAGAAGATTAATGTGAAACTGCCAAAAAAAACAATTTTATGACTGAAGAGAAAGAAATATAGACAAAAGCTTCAAGAAGAGCCAACACTATTGAATACTGTCCATAATATGACTGGCAAGTAGAAAATAGCAAGTGTGCTGTGCTAATTTAACTTCATATGTTCAGCTTTCTGCTCATACCATTTTATCCATGTAATTTTTATGTTGTTATCAAATTCACTATGATTTTAGAGGACATTGAGCTGGAAGACCTGGAGGACAGTGACATATTCAAGCATCAGTGGCTGATCCGAACACCGAGCAAGTCTTTTTTTGTGTCCGCCCCTTCATACGAGGAGAAGAAGGCCTGGATAGAGCACATCAATGAATGCCGGTCCAGCCTAATGCAGGGCACCAGCTGCAAACCTTCCAAGAAGTTTGCTGTTTCCTGGATTCCTGATCCGGCTGCTTGCAAATGCATGCGGTGCCTCTCTACAAAGTTTGGTGGGGTCAATCGTCGACACCACTGCAGGAATTGCGGCTTCTTGGTCTGCAATTCATGCTCCAAGCAACGTGCCGTTATCGATCACATCCACCCCACTAAAAAGCTGAGGATCTGCAGTTTCTGCTACAAGAATATTAATGAAGAGAAGTTTCGCGACAGGGGAGACAGCGCCGGGAAAAGCAGCTCAGAGGAGGAAGAGTTTTGTCCTTCTGGTGAGGAAAATGAGAAAGTGGAGGAAGGAGAGATAGGGATCTATTCTCCCAGCAACTGGCTGGACACCAAAAACGGGACTTGGGAACGGCTGAGCATTTATGATTACCCAAAGTCAATACCATCACAGTAGCCAATAAACTGCAACAAAGACGCTTTTGAATGGATTCAGATTACAGAAAGTTGATTTTCTTACATGAAGTTACATAAATGTAAAGATAAATGTGACGACGTATTATTTGTTTGTTTCTATTTGTGTTTTAATCTTAGGCTGTACACGCAACAATTTGCACTGTAAATAACAAATCAGGAGTGAGTCGAAAAAATCATTTTAAAAAGACAAGAATATATCATCTTTGTACATATTCAGTGCCATTAACCATGCTAGTTAAATGAATAATGCTCCATCTGCCTGTCACTTTGCTGCTGGAACAGCTGAATTTCACAATAAAGGATATTTCTATTCCAAAAAGCACTGTCTTCTCCCTGTGCATGTGACTCTGAATGCACGTTTCTTTGTTTGAATGCATGTAAAGTATTTGCATCCAGTATCTGCTCTTTTGCTGCTCCTTAACCTCAACAATAAAGTGCAGATAATCAATTTGTGAGAGATGTTATACAACACTGAAATCTCATCATTTAGTAATAAGTCCTCTGTTTAGCCCTCAGAGTCTTATTGGAGCATATTACAGTGTTTTCTTTTACTTCTGTGACTTTTTGGGGTTTTTATTGTGCAAGTCAAGGTCAGTGAAGTAACCGTATATAGTTCCTCACCCACAGTATACATTTTTCCAATAAGCATGTATATAAAAACCATTCGGGAAAACACATAGAACCTTTACAGCACCATTGATTTATCATCATTTTTCTTCTCACTGGCATTTTTCATAAATATAACATACAAACATACATATCAAACTGTAGCACGTCCTAGTGTTACAGTACTTGATGACGCTGCTATAATAATGCGGTAATAACAGAATGTGGCTAAACATTTACACTTCTTTTCAAAGATTTAAGTTCATTCTAGTTAACTCTCTGAATCGAGCACATCCTAATACAGTAGACAGCTCCAAAACAAAAGCGAGTACATTTTTGAGTCAGTCAGCCAGTTTTGAAAGAACAGTAAATCGGCTGAAAGCAAAATACTGATGTAGAAATTGTAACTATGTAACAAGAAGTAGACAAATAGCCTTCTAACTAGTGGTGGTTTCTGCACATTTTTTGTATGCAACTCAATTAAAATTAAATAAATTATAAATATTGAATTATTCCGTTAATTTTAGCAGTAATAAGACTTACAGTAAAAGTAAACACCAATATATGTGATTTAAGTATAATAAAACTATTATAAGGTCACAAAAAAATAAATGAATAAATAAAATGATGTATAAATGGGTCAAATCTGTCACTGGATCACTGTACAGTGATATGCAAGGTTCTGGCAACATCAAATATCCTGTTTACCTATGTTCTATGTTTATTTATTTATTTATTTATTTATTAGGAGTGTTTTTTGTTTTTCTGGAGGTTTTTTTGTTTGTTTTTTGTTTTGTTTTGTTTTGTTTTGTTTTGTTTTGTTTTGTTTTGTTTTGTTTTGTTTTGTTTTGTTTTGTTTTGTTTTGTTTTGTTTTGTTTTGTTTTGTTTTGTTTTGTTTTGGAGATATCATGGCTCCTTAGATCTGTCTGGTCAATGTCTAATACCTGCTGCTAATTTTAAGTAAACAGGTCACCATCTTTATACTACACATTTCACTAATTTCTAAAAGTTAAACAATCTTTTAAGTTTTTCTAATGCAAGGGTTTCATTAAGTTACCCCTGTTTGATGTTATGATGACCAGTGTTGGTCAAGTTACTTGAAAAAAAAAAATAGTAACTAATTACTGATTACTTCTCCAAAAAAACGTAATCCCGTTACTTTACTGACTGCTTATTTTCAAAAGTAATTAGTTACTCAGTTACTTAGTTACTTTTTAAAAACATGATACACAACCTGAATAGGCAATAAAGCAATAGACATTTCAGCCCAATTCTACTTTTTCTGCATAATACATCATACAAAATGTAATCAAATAAAAAAGTCTCTTTTCAAGACTTGTTTTATTAGTTTTAATCTTTTAACTTTGTGCACATTGCATCAAGCAAAAATTAAATTATATGCAACAGTCTTTGACAATTAAACCTATTTTCTGCATATTCCAGAATATAAAATAAGATATATTTTTTTCTGTTTACACTCACTATTTCAAATAGATGCAAGTAAAACACTCCCTTACTTTACTCATTACTTGAAAAAAGTAATCGGATTACAATGATACATTACTTGTAACGTGTTACTGCCCATCTCTGATGATGACAAGTGTGTGAGTAGCTAAGGCCAAAAACACCCAGTTTCCTGAATTCTTGAAGAACGCTGAAGTTTGAAATACTTCAGGCTGATCGAGCTGATGCAGTGATCTCACTGCATTATCTGCCACATAACCTGATCTTTGCTGATTGACTGGAAGAAATTCACCTGGTTCTACGAAATCACAGTGAGTCATAACGAGGTCAATGTTGATGTCCATTTAAGTTACCAAAAATGGCTCCTTGTGCAGTGAAGGGTTTATTAGACTGAGAGGCAAACTGCTTCTCGCTCAGTCACGTGGAATGGTTTCCACAGAACCCATTTAATATCAGCACTAGTACTGATATACTGGTCAACACAGAGCATGAAGTACAAATAAATACTTGTTGGTTTAAGAAAAAATACATGAATCCCTTTTGAGAAGTTTAATAGAAGTACAGCCACAAAGACTAGAACACCTAGTGTTCAAAAGTAAAATTACCACATTGTCGGGATGCTTGGGGCTTCCCATGCTTTAATTACAATATGATCAGACACATAGAGCTATTTGTCTGTTTGTATATCTGTCAGCGAATTTCCTGAAAGTGGGTGAAGAGGTGGAGCATGAGGAAATGAAGATCTTGGTACAGATTCAGACTGCTTACTTGAAATATGAAAAATAGGCCACTGGCTTTGGCAGATGATGTGCTGCTTTAACTGTTGAAAGTTTATCCCCTCACCTGTCAGTATCTTGGATATATTTGGCATTCTTTTAATTATTATTATTATTATTATTATTATTATTATTATGTATAGCAGATATGATAATGTTGGGGAGTAATATTAATTGCTCTTTGAGGTTGACTGATTTATGTGACCATCCTCTGAGAGAAGAGGAGCCTTCTTCGAGCTCCTATTCCAGGGTATGTTGAGAGTGGAGGAGAGCTGGGCATAAAAGATGCCCAGCTCTCTGTGAGGTTTGGAACTCTGCAGCTTTGAGTTGACAGAGCGTTGGTGATTTTTACACACTATAGACTCAGCACTCAGCGAGAACACGTTCTAAAAGTTCATGGCTAAGTTGCTGTGGTTCCACTTTGCAACAATAGCACTAACAGCTGATTGTTGTACATGTAGGACCAAAGAAATTTCACAAACTAACTTGTTGCAACTGTTGCATCCTATCACACTATCACACTCAAATTCAGTGAGCTCTTAAGAACAACCCGTTCATTCACAAACAATATGTTATAAAGGCAGACTGCATGGCTTGTTACTACATTTTACACACCTATGGCCACAGGACTGAAAACATCTAAATTCAAAGATTCAAAGAGTTTGGCCCAATACTTTTGTCAACGTAGTGGATAGTCTTGACTTTCCCCTTTGTTAAGGTGTTCACCTGTCTTCCTTTTTCTTGTGCTCAGGTGTTGGATTCCTGTTCTGTTTTATTTCCTTGTGCACAGCTTAGCTCTTTGGGACTTTTTCCTGTTTTTGCATTACGCCAGTAAAGGTGCATATTTGTTATTTACCTTCCTTATGTGCCCTGCACTTCTTACTTCTTACCGTCTTCTTACCAGGTTTGAAGGTGTGCCAATGAATAGATAGAGTATCTTCTGTTCTTTCACTGATGGATGAACAATTTCTTTGACAGACATTTGTGTGGGTAATCTTTCAAATATGTAACAGCACAACTTTTTATTGGAACTGCTCCATAGCTTTAATGTTTCTTGACACAGGCCTGAGGCAAAAGCTTCATAATCTCAAAAATCAATAAAACTTTAACCTCCTTTCATCATTTTTTGTGCTTTAAATGATTACTTTATTTTTTTTAATGGTTTAAACACTTGCAGAACTTTTTTTTGACAGTGTAGCTTTGTTTTGTTTTTATAACTAAATGGTGACACCGTCACATCTTCTGTAAACATCCAGCTCTTTCTTAGAATGAAGAGCAACCTGTTTATGACCACATGGAACAAGGAAATGTTGCCTCTTTTATACACTTACCGAAATCCACATTGCACAGTCCAGTCATTGTTTCTCTCTTGTTATGTACAGGGAGTGCAGAATTATTAGGCAAATGAGTATTTTGTCCACATCATCCTCTTCATGCATGTTGTCTTACTCCAAGCTGTATAGGCTCGAAAGCCTACTACCAATTAAGCATATTAGGTGATGTGCACCTCTGTAATGAGAAGGGGTGTGGTCTAATGACATCAACACCCTATATCAGGTGTGCATAATTATTAGGCAACGTCCTTTCCTTTGGCAAAATGGGTCAAAAGAAGGACTTGACAGGCTCAGAAAAGTCAAAAATAGTGAGATATCTTGCAGAGGGATGCAGCAGTCTCAAAATTGCAAAGCTTCTGAAGCGTGATCATCGAACAATCAAGCGTTTCATTCAAAATAGTCAACAGGGTCGCAAGAAGCGTGTGGAAAAACCAAGGCGCAAAATAACTGCCCATGAACTGAGAAAAGTCAAGCGTGCAGCTGCCAAGATGCCACTTGCCACCAGTTTGGCCATATTTCAGAGCTGCAACATCACTGGAGTGCCCAAAAGCACAAGGTGTGCAATACTCAGAGACATGGCCAAGGTAAGAAAGGCTGAAAGACGACCACCACTGAACAAGACACACAAGCTGAAACGTCAAGACTGGGCCAAGAAATATCTCAAGACTGGTTTTTCTAAGGTTTTATGGACTGATGAAATGAGAGTGAGTCTTGATGGGCCAGATGGATGGGCCCGTGGCTGGATTGGTAAAGGCCAGAGAGCTCCAGTCCAACTCAGACGCCAGCAAGGTGGAGGTGGAGTACTGGTTTGGGCTGGTATCATCAAAGATGAGCTTGTGGGGCCTTTTCGGGTTGAGGATGGAGTCAAGCTCAACTCCCAGTCCTACTGCCAGTTTCTGGAAGACACCTTCTTCAAGCAGTGGTACAGGAAGAAGTCTGCATCCTTCAAGAAAAACATGATTTTCATGCAGGACAATGCTCCATCACACGCGTCCAAGTACTCCACAGCGTGGCTGGCAAGAAAGGGTATAAAAGAAGAAAAACTAATGACATGGCCACCTTGTTCACCTGATCTGAACCCCATTGAGAACCTGTGGTCCATCATCAAATGTGAGATTTACAAGGAGGGAAAACGGTACACCTCTCTGAACAGTGTCTGGGAGGCTGTGGTTGCTGCTGCACGCAATGTTGATGGTGAACAGATCAAAACACTGACAGAATCCATGGATGGCAGGCTTTTGAGTGTCCTTGCAAAGAAAGGTGGCTATATTGGTCGCTGATTTGTTTTTGTTTTGTTTTTGAATGTCAGAAATGCATATTTGTGAATGTGGAGATGTTATATTGGTGTCACTGGTAAAAATAAATAATTGAAATGGGTATATATTTGTTTTTTGTTAAGTTGCCTAATAATTATGCACAGTAATAGTCACCTGCACACACAGATATCCCCCTAAAATAGCTAAAACTAAAAACAAACTAAAAACTACTTCCAAAAAGATTCAGCTTTGATATTAATGAGTTTTTTGGGTTAATTGAGAACATGGTTGTTGTTCAATAATAAAATTATTCCTCAAAAATACAACTTGCCTAATAATTCTGCACTCCCTGTAGTCATTCGTTTTTTTGTTTTTGTTTTTTAAACCATCTGGGTTCATGTTGCTTAAGCAAAAGTTCTTTTAGTGATGCAACAACAAAGCAGATACTGTATGCCATAAACAGTATAGAGTGAGAATGCATGTCAATGTTATTTAAAAAACACTATAAAAGGGTATGAATGTGTGTGTGAATGGGTGAATGAGGCATGTTTCATAAAGTGCTCTGAGTGTGCAAGTGGAGCAGAAAAGTGCTGTATAAAAAACAGACAATTTACATTTATGTATTATTATGTATTATATAATTGTCCCTTTTTGTTTTATTTAAAATCTTCTTTCAGATGTAACTGTTTTCTGTTTTGAAGACCGCAACAAAACGAATGTCAAAAACTGACCACAGGGCGATATATCAAACTAAAACGTCTTAAATCCATTTCTGAGGCTGGGACAGACAGTGCGTTGCATGTGGATTCATGAGCATGAGCCAACAAAAATGTCACCACAGACTAAGGCACTGCAAACTGACAGAGCATAACAGAGATTTTTATACAGACACCTTTTGGAAAGAAGTTATTACTGCAACAGATCTCTCTAGCGATTGACTTTGGAGCTGTACATAGCTGGTTCCACGGTAAAAGGGTGACACCTATTGGTGAAAGTGGGTAGTGCAGCGGGTTCAGTACAGTGAGTAGAAAGAGAGAATTTGCTACTCTCCGGGCCATTTATAAAATAAGCACAACTTATGAAATCCAGTAGTTTTCAAATACAATGAGCTGCTGTGATATGCTGTGGCAAATAAAACCACTTTTGCTCTGTTTTGACGTATTTTCGTATGATCATTACGCACCACTTTGATGGAGTAATTATGTGGATGCCTAAATATTAAAAAAGCCGCCATAACTGAGGTTGAACTGAGGGAAAAACTCACTAAAAACAATTATTACAGTGATTTTTAACAGTAGGTACAAAAATGCGTGATTTAACATGACAGGTTGCGTGGTTGCTATGCGTCTCCAGGTTCGATTTGCATTGCATCTTTTGGTATAGTTCAGACAGATTTCACTCGGCGTGTTGTGCAAAGCTACAAGGGATTTCTGCAAATTTCTGCAAAAGTAAGACAACTTTCTGCTCAAGACTTCTTGCAGCCTTACAAGTGTCCAACTCCCATGTCACGGAGGAAAGCGACCCAGCAACCATCATCCATCATGGAAAATGTTAGATTTTATGACCGTTTTCAATAAGTTTTGAATATTTACTCGACGGCCAGAAAGAGTTCACTTTGCAACAGGGCAACATGAAAATATAGACGACATAAATGTGGATAAAAAGCATTAAAAACTTAGGCCTGTGCACGTGGGAGTTATACTTGCATGTTAGACTGTTGCACTGTAGCTGTAAACGGGTAAACTGTGCATAAAGTCATTTAAACTAGTATGTTACCTATAATAACGTTTTCTTTTGCGTGTATTAAATGATCTTGTGGCAGACATGTCACCAAAGTTTGCAGCTGGGATAAAAATGTTCAGTTTTTGCTAATAAGTAGAGTATCTTACATCTCGAATTAACTCAAGTGCATAATGATCACCAGGCCTGTTTCTAGCTTTTTTGGGGGGGGGGGGGGGGGGGGCTGTGCATGTTCCTGATTGGGGGCCTTTATTTTGTATTTAAAACTAAAATCAGGGAATAAAACAAGTAAACACTGAGACTTTATTCACTGTAGAAAAGCTAATCCCCAAAATGTTTATTTACAAATATGCAAGCAATGTTCTGCAGCATCATCTGAATTCTCAAATGTACACACACTGTCACATGTTTACAGGAGCCACATGTAACTGTGATCATCTTTAAAATCCTCAAAGCTTCTGCTTTTGGGCTTTTTTAACTAAAGTTTTAATCTCCTTCTTCATTGTGGCTTATGCTACAATTATTCACCTGACAAGACAGTAACCTCTGGGTAGAGGTCCCTCATTACACCACAGCCTAATGATGATCTTGAACTCATTACCCCCCACACACAAGGCAGGGCTCTCCTATTATTGTAGCTTGCTTTTCTTTATATCCTACATGTCATTTTAAACCATATAAGTGCCACACGTGACCAAGCTTAGCCAGTTACAAAGGTATTTTGTGCATCTGCATTGTTCAAAAACGGCAATAAGCAGCAATGATTATAACAGAAATTAGAGTTTAATACAACATGGACTTTGGTGTTTGTTTAGCTTATGCAAATTATTATTTGACATGTCATTTGGGGGTATGCAGCAGTGAAGCTCTAACACGACGAGCCCATAAGTTGACACGTCTTTTATTACACTGACCTTGATGCATTGTCCTGGTTTTAGTTCTTATGATTTTATGTGAACATGTTGGATATTTTTTGTCGTTACAATCACTGTGGACAAGTTATTCAACCATGCGAGTGGTTTAAGTAGTTTATGGACATATGAAAGGGTTTGTTATTTTTTAAATGTTTCATGAACTACTAACTGATGTCTGCATTACTGTCATTTTTGTGTATACCTGCAGCTTACGGTGCCCGATCACCTCAAAGACCATAATTATTGTAAGAGAAACACTGCATGCCAGGCCCGTGATGCAAAGAAACCCAGAGCCAGCAGGAAACAACCGTGCTGCAGCAAGGACCAGGTTGGATGTGTAAAATTTCAGGAACAGAATCATTTGAGGGTTTTGAAGTTTGGACTTCATTGTGGTTCATCAAATTTATATTTTTGTCTTGTTTGAAAAAAAATGAGGTTGCTATTAACTACTGACATTCCCTTGTGTGCTTCTGACCTTTCCCAGGTTGTTAATTCAACCCAGAGGCCCCGGCGCCGTGACAGAACAGTCAGTCAGCCCCGGAAAAGGAAGCGAAGCCCAGCATCCAGTTCTTCCCGACCTCCAAAGACCTCAGTGCCTCCCTCTGCAATCTCACATGATGACCTGCCAGTGTCAAAATAATTGCCCCCCAGACCCGAGCCATGCAGTACCGACCACCAGCCAACCAGCTCCAGTGACAGCCCTTTAAAAATCCACAACCTCTCAGTGGAAGATTATCAGCGAGTCTACCATGAGGTGGTAGATAGCATGCTGACGTACGTTTGTCTCCAAATGTCCTGTCACTTTTTAAAATCGCCAGCTCTAAAATGGTTACAGTATGGTTTTTGACCACATGCATCATTTTGATTGAATTTCTTCTTGCAGGTCCAAGAATGGCCGCAAACGTCCCTACAGTTTAGAGCTGGGGAGAAGTATTAAACAAAAGCTGTGGGAGAGACTGAATCGTCCTATGGTGGAGACATCAACCAGCGAGGACGGACTTGAAGAAATTGACATTGTGTATGGGCAAAAAGTCAAAATCCCACAATATGATTTTCTGTAAATAGTTCACATGTGACTTTGATTAAAATGTAATTTCTGCACAAGTTTGTGTTTCTGTGTATTATAGATATATTCCACTGTGTGTTTGGACAACTGTTTAAGGTCACTGCTGAGAAAATTCATAAAACCTTCATAGGACTTTTATTTTGAAAAAGCAATTCAATTCAATTCAATTCAATTTTATTTATATAGCGCCAAATCACAACATAAGTCGCCTCAAGGCGCTTCATAGATACAGAGAAAAACCCAACAATCATATGACCCCCTATCAGCAAGCACTTTGGCAACAGTGGGAAGGAAAAAACTCCCTTTTAACAGGAAGAAACCTCCGGCAGAACCAGGCTCAGGGAGGGGTGGCCATCTGCTGTGACCGGTTGGGGTGAGAGAAGGAAGACAGGATAAAAGACATGCTGTGGAAGAGAGACAGAGGTTAATAACAGATATGATTCAATGCAGAGAGGTCTGTTAATACATAGTGAGCAAGAAAGGTGACTGGAAAGGAAAAACTCAATGCATCATGGGAATCCCCCGGCAGCCTACGTCTATTGCAGCATAACTAAGGGAGGATTCAGGGTCACCTGGTCCAGCCCTAACTATATGCTTTAGCAAAAAGGAAAGTTTTAAGCCTAATCTTGAAAGTAGAGATAGTGTCTGTCTCCTGAATCCAAACTGGAAGCTGGTTCCACAGAAGAGGGGCCTGAAAACTGAAGGCTCTCCCTCCCATTCTACTTTTAAATACTCTAGGAACAACAAGTAGGCCTGCAGAGCGAGAGCGAAGTGCTCTAATAGGGTGATATGGTACTACAAGGTCATTAAGATAAGATGGGGCCTGATTATTTAAGACCTTGTATGTGAGGAGCAGGATTTTGAATTCAATTCTGGATTTAACAGGAAGCCAATGAAGGGAAGCCAAAACAGGAGAAATATGCTCTCTCTTTCTAGTCCCTGTCAGGACTCTTGCTGCAGCATTTTGGATTAGCTGAAGGCTTTTCAGTGAGTTTTTTGGACATCCTGATAATAATGAATTACAGTAGTCCAGCCTGGAAGTAATAAATGCATGAACTAGTTTTTCAGCGTCACTCTGAGACAGGATATTTCTAATTTTAGAGATGTTGCGCAAATGGAAGAACACAGTCTTACATATTTGTTTAATATGTGCATTGAAGGACATGTCCTGGTCAAAAATGACTCCAAGGTTCCTCACAGCGTTACTGGAGGCCAAGGTAATGCCATCCAGAGTAAGAATCTGGTTAGATACCATATTTCTAGGCCTTTCAGGGCCGAGTACAATAACCTCAGTTTGATCTGAATTAAGAAGCAGAAAGTTAGCGGCCATCCAGGTCTTTATGTCTTTAAGACATTCCTGCAGTTTAACTAATTGGTGTGTGTTATCTGGCTTCATGGACAGATAGAGCTGGGTGTCATCCGCATAGCAGTGAAAATGTATGTCTTCTAATGATACTGCCTAAGGGAAGCATGTATAGTGTAAACAGAATTGGTCCTAGCACTGAACCCTGTGGAACTCCATAATTAACCTCAGTGTGTGAAGAGGACTCTCCATTTACATGAACAAATTGGAGTCTATTAGATAGATATGATACAAACCACTGCAGTGCAGTACCTGTAATACCTACAGCATGTTCTAATCGCTCTAATAGGATATTATGGTCGACAGTATCGAATGCTGCACTAAGGTCTAGCAGGACAAGCACAGAGATGAGTCCACTGTCAGAGGCCATAAGAAGATCATTTGTAACCTTCACTAAAGCTGTTTCTGTGCTGTGATGAGCTCTGAAACCTGACTGAAACTCTTCAAATAAACCATTCCTCTGCAGATGATCTGTTAGCTGTTTGACAACTACTCTTTCAAGGATTTTTGATATGAAAGGAAGGTTGGAGAGAAATCACTACTTAGAGCTGGGCGATAGAACGATAACGATATGTATCGCGATATAACTTTTACTCGATAGAGAAATTAAGCTATCGCGATAGACCTCGCCGCTCTTGTCCTCTTAAAAAAAAAAAAAAAAAAAAGGTCAGCCAATCCAAATCAAGTAGCGCAGAGCCGAACCAATCACAGCCGCAGTGTCACGTCGCGTCACTTGTTATGTACAGCACAAGTGCCAAGCCGCACGTGTGTTTGTTTGGGAAGCAGCCAGCGGGTAATGGAGCCAGCGCATAATGGAGGAAATGAGTGTGCCGACTAGAAAAATCAACCGAGCGTGACCGAAGAGAAAACAGATGATGGTTCCAACGCCGGAGAGATTGTCGAACGGAAGAGCCATAGAAGTTCCGTAGTTTGAAGGTATTTCGGCTATTTCAAGTCTGACAAAAAACAGAGTAGCGTGCACTGTAAATTGTGCCGAAAGCAAGTCTGGAAATACAATAAACTGGTGCATGCGTCACACTGTGCGCCGCGTTATTGTTTCGGTGAAATGAATTTCTACAATACTGTTACTGTTAATTCTACTCTCTGCAGTGTTTAAATGCTTACACATACACACAGTTACTGTCCGTCCACACATACGACTCGGTTCTGCTTCTATGCCGCAGCTTTGTTTACTTTTTCCCACCGAGGTTTCTAGACTTCTGATTGGCCAACATTTCTGCACGGTTAGGAATCTAGCGCCACCTGCTGCTTTGGCATGTTCATAGCAGCGTTTTCCTTCATTTCTCCCTTTATGTGCGGACGGGATTATTTTTTAAAACGAAAACGGAAAATCTCCGTTTTCAAAAATACCCGTGTACGTGTGGACGTAGCCTCAGTCTCTGACTGGAAGCGCTAATTCGTCATTCGGCTTTTGTCAGACTAAAGTAACTGTTAAAACTGTTTGAAAAGCTAAGCTATACAACAAGGAGAGATTGAGAATTTCCTTTTAGTTCTCAGTTTATTTGATACTGACAAAAGTTAGTCAGTTTTGTCTGTTCTTCTGTAAAACAAACTAAGATTTATTTTTAGAATTAATACTTTGTTTCTAAGTGGAATTGACAATTTAGTCTGTTTCGTTTGTTCTATTTTGAAACTTAAACGCTTTAGCGGCTGCCTTTTGTGTAGTTTGCAATATTTGCCTTTATTTATCTGAAAAAGTCTCATGTTCCTTAAGTACATCTACCCTGTTGAACTTATTATGGGAAATAAATATTTAAATAAAAACAAGCTTCTGATTATTTCACATTTTACTTGTGAGCAACGGCACATTTAAATCTTACAAATATAGTTATTTGGCTTATATCGTGATAGATATCGTTATCGCCTGAAATGAAAAAAACACATCGTGATATGAAAAAATCTCATATCGCCCAGCTCTAGTGAAAAGACTAAAGCGCGAGGTGTCAGGTAAAGGTGATGAGTGTCTCAGCACATACAACAGGATAGAATTAAATTATGTTAAAGGATCCACCAGCTCATTCACGTTTGATTTGTGTGACGTCATTAAGTGTGCAGGAGCTAGTAGCAGCTGGAGAGCATATGATGTGTGGGTCTGAAATCACCCTATGATATGCTCCAGTCATGTTTATTGGAGCCCCTCCTGGGGCAAACACATCCATACATACACAGCAGGTCAGTGGTGCTCCTGGGAAAATGTGGTAGGTTGGACAGGAGTAGGATGGCAGTCACATGTCCCGGAAGGCCTGCAAGGAATAGTAATTCAAAGGGTTTATTCTGTTTTTCATAACCCTGTCACCATCTTCTTAGGTCCATGGAATATACTGCCTAAAGCCGAGAGCCCGGGAGGCGTATTCTATCTGGTAATCGGGGTGGACGTGTCAGGAACAGATTCGTTTGGGGTAATTAGGGTACACTTAGTTTACCCCAAAGCCTGAGTTGCACTTAAAAACTCAATGACAAATCTAACTGATAAACTAATAATCTCGGCACCAAACACGATAGGGCAAGCAGAGAATGCCAATTCATTTATGCCAAAACAAGATAACTATACATGTTTCAAGTTTTCTAAAGATAATGTAAAGTACCAGGTGGGAGAAATCGACCCTACTTGGTGTGCCGTCACACCCACCGGAAGAACCACGAATAATGTGAGTGACCCGAGCACATTAATTAGAACATGGACAAGAAGTGGGTTGTATTATTATTGTGGGCAAAGCACCCTTTTGGTTCGTGTCCCAATGGGAAGCGTAGGGACCCCGGAGCGGTCGTTCCGGTGTTCCAGTGTCCATTGAGGAACTTAGATGCCATAGAGTGGGCTGAGGAGTGATACAACACGAGGTGTGGTGACATTTCTTTTGGAATGTCAAAAGAGGGAATGTGGAGATACAGAAATTCTTTCATTGCTGCCATATAATCTGTATCATTATAATTGCATTAATAACATTCTTTACAGCATTATTTCATTTAATATTTCTTACAGTATTGATATTGCATTTGAGGATCCTTTTATTATGTTTACTTTTATTACAGGTACAGCCAGAAGTATTTTATACACATTGCATAAATATTTGTGCTCATTCAGAGTTGTTGCATTAGTCTACAGAGGGTCTCAAGCTCTGTCTGGCTTAGTGCATAAAAGGATAACTGCAATGCATGCTTACAGTACATATAATACATATAATCTAGGAATGTATCCGGCCTGAGGCCTTAACTCATTTGATGTCTTACTATATTTTATTCTACTTGGTAACAGACGATCAGAGTCAATAATTAGCCTCAGAGACCCTGAGGGCTTGAAGTTTATTACCTTGTATGGAAGGTGTTATCGAAAAGAGAAGTTCTATGTCTGCTTATAGCTATTAAAAATGTACGATTAACGGTGACTAATGTCACGGGGGGGGGGGGGGGGGGGGCGTGTACCCCACTGCTTTATAAGTATCCACAACATGTATTTTGGTCAGAGGACTAGTGATGTGCGATACCACTGATTTCCTTTCCGATCCGATACCAAGTAATATTCAGGGTGGTATCGACGATACTGATCCGATACCGATACTTTGTACAAAACGGATTTTATTTATTGTATCTCAAATTATAGCGTCATAATGATTACAGGACATCAGAATACCTTCTTCTTATCACTTAATAATGCAGAGTTCATCATATAGAAATAAAAAAACTAAAGTTGTGTGCTATTTGAACACCTTGCCTGCCTGGAGGACTAAAGGACTCCGTGAGAGACTCTCACCCTAGCAGCACCTGTCCCTCTCCTCCTCTTCAGTTCGCCTCAACATACGCTCGTCATATTTTGTGATATGATTTACTCTGAGGTGTTTGACAAGGTTAGTGATGTTGCCACAACCATACATGCCAACCCTCCCGATTTTTCCGGGAGAATCCCACCTTTCTCCAGATTTTCCACCCGGACAACAAAGTTGAAAAACCATATCGCAGAATTCATAGCGCGGCCCAGCCAATTCCAGTTTCCAACAATGACGGCAGCGACTTAGTTTTAATATCACTCTTATTTCTCTTTCTGGGTCGCAAAAAAACTTTTAACATATTTTCAGGTGAGAATGTAGCTGTGTAAACTTCAAATATCTGAGCCGACCGACACATCGTCTTCAAACCCCCGCGGTCTTTCACCACTCGGGTTAAACATGATGTACAAGTCACTTTGATAACTTAAAAATGTTCTTGTTTGGCTTTTTCAGTGTTTTATTTGTTCGTGAGTAAATCGGTTTGGCTGAGATTAAAGTTATTAGATTAGATTAAATTAAATTAAACTTTATTATTCCCTCGGGAGGGTTCCTCCGGGGTTTTCACACAGCTGAATAAACGTCAAACAGAAAACTGATTAAACAGAAGAGTTTACGTCAGTGTCCGGTTATATTTTAGACAGCAAGGAGCAGACGGCAGAGTTTCACTCCACCGAGGGAGCTCGTGACGTACTACCCGGCTTTCTTTAGACCGCGAAGGCCGGTCCTCAGGTGGAAGCAGCCTCTGAATTTGGACACCCCCGCTGTTTCCGGGCCGGCCAATAATAACGGTGACATTTAACGTATTTTATCCGATAAATAAACCCTGTAAAATATATTTATCCGCCCAAACAGCCCTTTTGAATGTCTCCCTAATTCTGAGGTCTCAAGGTTGGCAAGTATGGCCACAACACCTCACTTTTTTTGCCACATTTATTGCAAACCACGGCTCAGCTGTTTGTGGAGGTAAAATACATCCGCACAATTACGCTCAGCCATTGTTGTGAGTGCGCACGCCAAGGGGCTGCGAGACATTTATACAGCCGTATTTCGCACATGACTATGAAAGGCGGAAGAGGAAGTAGTTCCTTTGAATGTAGGCAATCCGAATGTTATAGTTTCTTTCCACTGTGTTCCTGTTAATGATAAACTACAAATTTACTCTAAATTACTAAAATATCGATATTTTAATGTGAGAATCGATTCTAGAACATAAATGATTGGTATCGGAGGAATCGATATTTCAGGATCGATCCGCACATCACTAGTATTTTGGTCAGAGGACATATGCTGATGTTTTCTCGCGTGTGTTAATAAACTCATCGTTTGATTGCACTTTTCTGGGGCTTCCGTGGTTTGTGACACTGCTCTACATTGATCGATTTCGCGTCTTTCATGTCCTCTTTAATGAAGCAGGTTGAGATTTCTTTAGACTGGCATATGTTACATTTGTCCTAATCTTTAATCTTTATTACTGGATAACTGAGAACTGACACGGGTGGCATAAAGCAATAAAATCTGGAGAACACAATTGTCAGATATTTGGTATTATTTTTGTATTTTGCTGTGTGCACAGAACGGAAGCCACACGTGTGCTGTGTGGGACTCCTCCCCACCCAAAAAAAACAAGAAAAAAAAAAGAAATAAGAAAGATTATAACTGTAATAGACAAAAAAAAGCTTAGATCCCTATTCTTCGTGTTTTTTTTATGTTTATGCAAAATTAGAACATTTTAAATGACGCAAACAGTCACGGTCTGTTTGCTGGTATGCGTAAATCACACTTTCGCTGTCGTTTTAACTCTCGTTTCTCCCTAAGTTTCCTTTTCTTTCTTCTTCTTCTAAAACAGATCCGTTGCTGCGCCTTCTCATGGGTCAAAGCATGTGTCACTCACGTGGTTTGCCCAATGAGAAGACCGAGCGAGGACGAAGAGGCGGAGCGTGACGCAGATCGAGTCTTGGAAAACCACACGCAGCAGCGTTCAAGATTTAGTTGTTTCGTTTCCCACCTGCTGAGCTGACCGATCAGGCAGACAAACATCGATAAAGGTATTGATCGATTGGTTTGGGAGATGATTTCGCAGCGAGCGTTTCTGCCACGCTGTGATCTATTTGAAATCAAAAAGACTACTAAACCTTTTAAACGCAATACTGGCTGCTTAATGCGCATTAACGGATTAAATAGAGTGAAATAGTAGAAACTAACACAGCAGCACAGAAAACGTTTGTATTGTATTTTTAAATGCGCATAATCTGCCAGGCCTGCTCGGAGTGGTGAGGGAATTCTGCTTTTTGCACTTTACAGACTTTCACCGTGTGTCCAGCTCAACGATCCGCTGATCATCATCATCATGGCTCTGGATGGATGTGGCTTGTTCTGCAAATATATCCTCATCATTTTCAACATCATCTTCGCGGTAAGTCCGGCTCGATTTTAATACTGCGTGGTTAATTACGGGAGGGTAGAGGGAAAGGCCAAGCATGGCTTTCGTTTTCTTTCGCCTGTTTTGTGATCAATTCTTGAGATAAACGGGCAGAAAAAAGGCGTTTGTTTTTTTACATGAAGGATTAAAAGTTGTAATTTTGCGATGAAACAGGGGTGTTGTGCCAAAAAGTGGTTTCTGGTATTTGCCAAACAATTTGAACTTCTATTAATGAACTGTTGGACTCTAATCTGTAAAACACATTTCAAGTTGCAATAAATATAACAATAGTTCTCCAAAGATATTACAGGTGGTCTGGACTGGAATGGTTACAATGTGGGTACAATAAAAGAGTCTTACAGATACTTACAAAACAGGTCATTTATTTTATTTATAATCCCATAAATCACATTGGCTACAGTTAGTTTACTGATATAAGCAAAGACATTACACAAAATTAAAAAAAACAACCCACGTAGAAACGTAGACTGTTTTGCACACGATCACTTTTTGGAACAACACCAGGTTTCCTTGTGGTTTCGTTTCTTAGGATACCAAGAGAGGTTACTTTCATTTTCAGGAATCACCTTTACCATCAGTGTAAACTGTGTGCTTGGCACATCTATAAGCTGATAGGAACCCAACAGTATTTAATTTTTGAAATATATATATATATATATATATATATATATATATATATATATGTATGTGTGTGTGTGTGTGTGTGTGTGTGTGTGTATATTAATAGTCACAAAAATAACAAAATAGGAGTTGTATGGGATGGGATCAAATTAAGACCCACCAATTCATTTTTGTTCTTAGCTATTTAGTGGGATTTCAGAAATGTGAGGTTAAATTGTACAGACTCTTTAAAATAAGGCAGTATCTCCGATGAGTGGAAGAAGAATAAAGCCGTCTGAAAAGAAGAAGTGAAAACTTTCCTAAACAGCATGAACAATGCTGCCGCGGATAGATGATTACCCTTCACACCTCGGTGTTTTGTGCAGCAACTGAGAAACCAAATGCCACCACGTCAGAGTCTTAGCTTACACTATACTTCAAAGTCCATAATAGACTTTGAATCATGTAGTCCCCACTAAGGCTCCTCAAAAGCTGGTATGTCCTCAATCTCAGCTTTCACCTGTTTCTTTCTGACCCTCCTCCACCTCGTCTCCTGACACCACTTCCAGAGTTGTGAGTAAAATCCTGTCGGCCTCATTTAGCCATCACATCGTTCTGTGACCAAACAAGACCTGAAACATGTTTCTATGAAACACGATATGTAAATTATATGTAATAAATGTAAATATTTAAAAATAAAATCTTTTGAGTGCCGGACAAAAAGACTGATACAACATGGTATCACTGCGACATTTTCAACTTCTTTAATTCTATAAACTCTGTCTTATTGCAACATTTGTAGCAGGTTTCAGTGCCAGTGTTGGTATGCTTGACAATCAAAAAAACAAAGTGAGAGAACTTTATGGTATTGGATAAAATACTAAATAATACTTTATACTATAATACTAAATGGTTTAACTTTTCTATTTTAACTGTTCTTCTTGGTTCTGTATGACATCAACGAGAGCAAAATCCTTAATGTGGTCATCACAGCATCAGTCCCGCCCACATCCCGTGTAAATGTTATGCTTGCGAGGGACAGCCAATCAGAAGAAAGCTGTCTTAAATGCCTGAAATGCCAATTTCTTGGTTGTTTGTCCCCTCTGCCAGCTGTTCTGCACAGTGTGAAAAACACTCATCTGTCACACAGCATGGTTTATAAATATAGACCCTAAAAACCTATATTTCAGTAACCAGATGTGAAAGTAACCAAGAATGTTGTTCATTACACTTTTGTCCTGGTTTTATTTCCTCATGTGACAGGTGGTGGGGTTTGCCTTCCTTGGACTTGGTTTGTGGTTGAGGTTCAGCGACAACACAAGAGCGATCTTCCATGTGGAGGAATTAAGCTCCAGCGCATTTGTTATGGGTCGGTGCATTTATTAGGTCGAAGAATCACGATGGTACAGTTTGCTCCGATGCATATTTAACAGACAGAAACGGCCCTCTTTCCCGCTCTGTTTTGTTAACAGGTGTGACTGTGCTGATCGCTCTCGGGGCAGTGATGCTGTTTGTGGTGATGTTTGGAGACTACGGTGCCTGCAACGAGAAGAGATGCGCTCTGCAAGTGGTGAGTTGTTTTGATGGGTAATGCATGTTGGCTTACAGTCTCACTTTTCCGTAAAGATGGGTGTCAGACCAGCTGTTTCCTGTGCTGTGAACACAAAACCCTGTGTCGCACAGTGGTTACACCTTTTAACTGTTATGGGAAAGTTTTAGGTTGCTTTTTAGGTTTAGTCAGAGAAACCAAAACAAAAATGTGTTAGTAACGTTTAGTATACCCCTAGTAATCCCATTTGGTCTCGTTTCTTAGGAGTCATTAAATAAAAAAAAAAATAAAATAAAATAAAAAAAACCGCCCTGAACAAGAAGTGCCCTGCAAAGACATGTTCAGAACAAGCTTAAATACCCCGCTGCTTCCTGGAGGACTCCTTTATTCATTAACTTTATGGCAAATTTTAACGTTACTGTTCAGGCTTTTATCTGTGTTTAACAGGAAGACGGTGAAACGTTTTAAAACCACCCCAGTGCCAGCATCAGAGGTTAAGGTGAATGCTGGAAATGGTGCTTAAATGTTAGAGCACATGCATCACCTACATGCTGGTGCAAATGGTAAAATCTGTGTAAAGTCGTTATTCAGATCAGATCCTTGATTCTAACGTGTACATCAAGTTCAACAAGTTGTTACAACATAATTTCTGTGGAACCACAGAGACAAGTCAGAGTGCCAGAGGAAAGTAATTAATAAGCTGCTCTCCGAGTACTCAGTCTTCTCCATTCATCGATGACACAATGAAACAGGAAGGAAGGAAGGACGGCTATTTACAGAGCTTCTGCTCCCCCCATCAGTCAAATAGTCAAAGATGATATGAGATACAAGGCAGGTTAACATCATGTGGCATACTAAGTGTTAAAAGCCGACTTTGTTTAAAGTCAAACAAAAGCCGAGCGTAGCATTGTGGTAAAAACCAAAAGCTTTGTTTTTATTGATGCTACTGTCATTATTGGTTCTGTTTATATAGTTGGTTCCCCATTGATTCCCCTTATTGCTGCCAGATCAGTAAGCCTACTAAGGTTTTTAGCATGAGTGCAAATATTTTATCCTATCTGAGTCTAAACACAGTGTAGAAATAGTGCAGAAAGGTTGGCGTGTGTCTCTGGTCTGCAGGAGCTGCACGGCTAAAAGTTTAGAGATTTGCAATGCAAAACTGTCCCAACCCCACCAATCAGACAAGGTCTTCGCGCAACTGCATTGAATTGTGCAATTCCATTCTTGGATCATGCACTAGAATATCATGACTTTAAATATTAAAAGAGGTTTATAATTGTTAGCCTCAATGACCGAAGTTAGGAACTTCAAGAAAGCTAGCTAATTGCTTTCTTTTAAAGACAGAAGGCCAACATATGGATAAGAAAGTTTGGCCAGCTGGATAAAAGAAAAGAATCTGGTCGTTTATTTCTTTTAACCACCCAAAAGACCACACTGCTCCATCTTTTGGTTTAGATTGGTATTACATCAAAAGTACAGCACAGCTCGAGCTCAACTTAAGTTGATGTCTCTTCAACACAACATGCAGATGTTTTGCACATAAAGTTGCAGAATTTGTTTCTTCACATCTTGCTGAAAGCTGTAGTTACTTTTGGGAGGTCTGAAACACAGGAGTGTGCAAGCACCTTTTGAGCATCTTATATGATGCAGAGGTTTTTGAACCACTTAAACATTTGGCCTTTTGATTCAGACCTTTATCCAGGTTCAGATACACAGAACATTTGATTGCATCGTGTGAAGTGTATTGCCCAGTTGGCCTTGACAGAGGATATTTTGTAACTTTGTGTGTAATCACGCTGACGAAACAGGCAACTGGCAATAATCACACAGTGACCTCTCAGTTTTCTTGGCTGTTTTTTTCCCCTTTGCTGTGCAAATGTACGGTGTCCTAACTGTAAATTACATCCTCGGGTCAAGCCCTCTTGGTTTTTAAGGATGTTAAAGTTAAAGGAAATTAATGGATGTCCAGTACCAGTTAAATGTTTTGCTCTGAAATCTTCAGGCTGTATCAAACCTGCAGGAAGAATCCCAGATGCAAGGAAGGGATAGGGAATTTGAACATTTAGTCAAGCTTGAAACAGGTCCTTGTTAGAATTTACTGCAATGTTAAGCCTCGTCTTCTCTTGATGCACCCACATAAAACTGGAAAAGCTGTTTCACTTCCTGTTCCTATGTGTTTAAAAGTGTTTAAGTTAACAGAGTTCTTCCTGTCCCTTCAGTTCTCCGCCCTTCTGGCCATACTGGCTACACTGGTAGTTGTTGTTGGAGTGCTTGTCAACATTAAAAGCAATGAGGTGAGAGAAAATACTGATAAAAGGGATGAAAATCAATTAATGTGTCCAGTATGTCCTGACCATAAGATTGTGTTTTGATCTCTCATGTTAAAGGTTGGACTCAGGTTTGCCGAGTTCTATACTAGCTTGTATACTATCTATGTGGCCAATCAAGACCCAGGAATTGCTGTCACACTCACCTTCATCCACAACACTGTACGTATATAAGCTGCTGTTTTTCATTTTTACCTAATACTAAATTTTAACTCTTACTTCCTGTATACTCAAGTCTTTTCTGCTTTATGCATACAAGTTATATGGCTGATACACACCGAGAAGACGTCACTGTCAGCTGTTTCCATCAATTCCTGTGGAAGCAGTAAAGGTGTTTAGTTTCTCCACAGGGCTGCGCAGGGTAGTGTTTAAGACTTGTTTTTTGCCTCCCTTCACCTCTTCCTTCATCTGCCTGCTTTGCAGCTTCACTGCTGTGGATTAACTGGCGTCTCCATAATAGAGCTCGTTAAGCAGACCTGCCCCGAACCAGATGGGTTTTTTGAACGCATCAAGATGGATGTAAGTTGGTGCCAATAAATGAAGCCGTTTACAGTGGTCCTGCCACCACTGCTTTACCTCTTTCACTCAGCTGTACTGTACTAGATGCTCAGTTTGTTCGGTCTTCCTGCAGAGCTGTCCTGGCGTCATTGCAGATGTCTTTATCGGTAAAGCACCAATGATGATGGGCATCTTCGTTGGAACTGGAGTGCTCCTGGTAGGCAAATAATGCATGTTTACTTTGCAACAAGTAAAGCTTCAAATGAGTTGGCAAATGCTACAAATAGTAGGGAAGAAGATAGCACAGTCTGTTGTTCCTGTTACTATTAGTCTATACACAGTACTAAAGGTTCTATATTGTTGTTCATGTCAATGGCCATACATTAATCACTTTGCACTCTTCTCTCTTAAATACTTCTTTCCCCTCCCTTTTCGAACTTTTTCTTCTCATTTTATTTCCCCAATCATTCCAAAGTTCATTGCTCTGATTTGCAGCATTACCCTCAGCAGAAAGATCGTTTCTGCCTCAACACCTCAGTACATTATCCTGACTCAGACCACTTCTACTCAGGCTAACTTTCTGCCAGCTCAGCATGAAGTAGTCACCAGCACACATGCTGACCAGGAGCCGGTCTTTTTCACTCCTCTCAGCGCAGCCAACATCCCTGTGGCTTATGCTTAGTGCACTCTTCATTCTCACTGCGCTTTTCTCGCCATTTTGATTTTACTCCACATTGCTTTAGTGTGAATTACACATACTCTATCTGCTGCTCTCAGCATTGTCTCAAATTTTTATCATTAGCAGTTATAGGAGAAATCCAACCTAACACACACACGACTCAGCTTACAGTTGACAGGTTTGACAGCAGATCACAGCATTTAGCAAATGAGTTTTCACATTTTTAAATCACCAAAGTTGCTTCATCTGCAGAAGGATTGACATTTGCTGGCAAAACAGTATAAGAAACCCTCTGGCGCTCTGAATATTCCCTCCACCACTAGTCAACTCTTCAATCTTTACTTTAGTGCCTTTAAACACACACGGCCAGTATATCAACAGGGTTGGATTTGTCCTGTTTGTTTCGACTTCTCTCTCACACTTTCTCAAACACTTCTGTAGCTGCGTGCTATCTGATTGCTGTGGCTGGAAGGTCTAGCCTCCTTCACACTCTTTCACCTGTTGCTGGTTCAGTTCTTGGGATGATGTAGTGGGTTGGTCATTGCATAGCTCTTTATCCCATCCCTGCTCTTTACTTGCCCTCCTCCTTTGTCTGCACAACAGATGATGGCCATGGTCTGCGCCATAGTTCTCCTGAACCAGCTCAAGAATGCCCATCAGGAGAGGACAGTGTACTACTCAAATGTGTACTAAGAGGCGGATTAGGGTTTTACACCCTTAACCACTTCCTGTCAAAGGCCACTGCTTTACATACAAGCAGCACATCAGTGTTTACATATTTTCCTTTAGCTATGATTACATTACTTCAGAACCATATTTTGATTAAAAGGTGTTTTTTTAGACATTTAGCTTAATAAATCCTGTAACATGTGCACTAACCTGACAGGCCTCTAGATTATTGTGGCCAAACCCAGCCATGAGAACACATTAACAAATTCAGCTGGTAAAACATGAATTTTATTTTTTTTTAAAACATTTTTTCTCCTGAAAAGTTACGCTGTTTATTTATGAATGAGTATTAGGGCCACGTTAAAGGGGGAAGAGAAACAACGTGGCCATGAGCATACGGACGCTGAAGGTGCAGAAAGATGCATCTGGTTAAAATGAAATAGCTTGAGATGGACCGATGCAAGGACATTTATGGTCACACTTATGCAGTACAGATGTTGTACCAAAAAAAACACAAGTTTCATCAGCTTAACTCAATGAGGCAGTCTATAGAATAAAAAAAAAAAAAAAAGAAAATCTCCACATTTTCATCATTATTATTATTAATTTTGAGAATCGTTCCCCCTTCATGTGACCCTAAAACTAATAGTTTGTGTCTGTTGCACACAGTAAAAGTCACTGGATATGGTGAGTCATGACTGTTAAAAGGGAGTCAGTGTATCATCTTTGTTATAGTAGAGGTCCAATTACAGCAAGGTGTAGCATGGTGGGTGTCATCGCTCTAATGTGAGCTTCAATTTCACATTACTTTTTAGTGGCTGTATACTAGAGTATTGTTAAGAAGTGCATTCCTTTTAGATTTCTGGTAGAGGTTGCAGAGGGCCAAAGAGCAGGTCAAAAAACAAGAACAGCAAAAAAGACAGCCAGGTACCCGAGAGGTTCAGTTTTAGGTCAAACTGTTTAAACATTCCAGACTCAATGCTTCAGAAGACTTGTTTCTGTAAAAGCTTAAAAGCTTTCATCCTGAGAAAAGGGAAAAAAAAAATAAGCTCACATTTCATTCCTTTGTATTTTGCTTGTTAACATTTTTTTTTTTTTTTTTTTTTTTTTTAAATGACACAATGTTAACCGTCTTGCTGATAAAATAAATAAATAAATTTCAAAGGCTAAATGCCTCCAGTTGTCTGTCACTTGTTTTCTTGCCCTGTACTACTTATTTGTACTATTTAGTTATAGAAGCAAAACCTCCAGAGACACTCGTTTCCATTAAGCGACAAAAATCAAGTTGCACTTGTGTAATACTCTTTATTTCGTTGCTTACACACCAGTGTTTGGACCTGTGGAGGAAAAAAAAATGTTAATGTAGTCATTTCACGTAATAAATGAGAAACACTGAGCACTTTATTAGGAACACTGGGTAGCTGTGTGAAACCTGACCAGGTGGTTTCTGTGAATGGAAACTCCAGTAATATGAGCTCCAAGGATAATTTATGTAGCTACATTACTGATCACACCATGCTTTACAACTTTAAGTTTATCGCAGAATGACAGCGGAGCAGGAAATCATGCCACCCTCCACTTTTTGTATTTAACCTCTTTTATATTTAAAAAAAAAAAAAAAAAACAAAACTGGTAAGGCTTCTGGCTTTGGTGTAATGTCTCAGAATTGTACTTTTGGCTCGTTTAACCACCAAATAACCAGCGCAACGACCCATCTGGGTATTGTTACTGCATGTGGTTTGCAACAACAATGGCAGCAAGGTCACAAACCCCTCACGGATCAAACAGAAAACTTTGCAATGTGTTAGAACAGGAAGTACATAATGTGCAAGTCTGCATCATTGTGATTTCAGCAGACTAGAATCTGAAAGCATTTCCCATCCTCTTAGTTTTTTTGGATATTAACTAAGGGTTTGAGAAAAATATTACATTTAAAATGGGGCGATCGTGGCTCAAGAGTTTGGAGTTCGCCTTGTAATCGGAAGTTGCCTACTGGTGGTGGTCAGAGGGCCCGGTGGCGCCAGTGTCCGGCAGCCTCGCCTCTGTCAGTGCGCCCCAGGGTGGCTGTGGCTACAATGTAGCTTGCCATCACCAGTGCGTGAATGGGTGTGTGAATGGGTGGATGACTGGATGTGTAAAGTGCTTTGGGGTCCTTAGGGACTAGTAAAGCGCTATATAAATACAGGCCATTTACCATTAAAAATGACAGATTTCTGCCATTTCCCCCCCACTTTGTTATGTTTTCACAGAGTGAAAAATGATTTGATACACAAACTTAGGCAACATCAGTAATCGGCTGTAAACCCTCTGGCGTCAACGACTGCTGAAGCTCAAGGAAACTGACAAAAAAAAAAAACCCAAAAAAACTTAAGAAATTTTACATTTGGCTTCAGATGCTTTCAGGTCCTGTTTGTTTTTGAAACTTTCTGCCTCAGGTAGTGAAAAGTGTTGAGACCAACTTCCCCGTTTAGGCACATTCTTTTATTTACCGGGTTCACGTGTTTAGTTATCGCCCATCAGTACCCAGCGGTGCCTTGGCCTTTGTAGTTTAAGAAGTGCCGTTCAGGTTGAGCATTAGACTGAATCTCAATGGAACGTCGAGTTCCTTTAGCGCTACATATACACAGTCATGCTACAACACGGCCTCCACCACACTGAACAAGTGATTCTTTAGAGCTCGTTCTTCGCTTCAAGTTCATCATTCTTTCCAAAGAAGGCGTTTATTTAGATGCGATGAGCTAAGTCTCACCTGGCCCCTCTGTTTTTGACTATTACCACATTACACAACGTAAATGTCAACTTGCGTCATCATGTTCTGAGGTTTTCCTGCACATTTGTTAGCAAATTTTCAACCACTGAATCCTTATCGCTTCATCGTCTACTTGGGTGACGTATAGAATGAAAAGTTAGAAAACCTTGTTTATCTAGAAGTCTGCAGATATCAGATTTTATTAACGAGTGTTTAAATTAAAACAATTTTCAGTCAGGAATCAAAACTTTTCAAAATTGGAACAAGTATTTTTATACTTTTAAATGAACAAGCTGCCCAGTGTTTCATTTCTCTTTATGGTCTTACCTTCGAGGCATCTTAGGGTGCAGTCATCAGAGCACAATTCTGTCAGGCACAAGAAGTGGATCTGAGTGAGGAGGGAAAGAAAAACCAAAAACAATAGCATTACTATCCGAGTTCACTTATCTGCACTGGGCCTGAACATGAATGTAACTTATACACAAACAGCTGTTTACTTGTGTGCATCTTAGGTGTGAAATACCTCTGGGTCTTCTCGGAGGGAGCCCCCTTTAGTCATGTGTGGTGGAAGAGAGAGGAAGCTGTAAATTGCGATCTTCCGGACCTGCAAGTCCGAGGTCGGAAGCATCTGCAAAACCCCCAGGCTGCTGCAGCTGAACGACATAACAGTGACATGCCTTTACAACCAAAGACTGACCAACAACTGGCATTAAAGAAGCCCCCTTCTTTAATGTTGGAGATTTGTGGCTGCAAGGTTGCCTTCACACAGAGTCAGCAGTAATTTTGGCAAGACAACGCAAATCTTCATTAAAAAGATCATGGCGGCTTTAAAATCAAAGCAGTACAAACATCCACACACTGTGTTACTAAGTAATGCCCACCTGACTGAGTTTGAATTGTGGAAAGTGGAATTTGTGACACGAGGCTTTAGTAAAAATCCACCAATCATTTCCTCCAAGATGGTTAAGATTTTTGTTTTGTTTTTTTCTTTGCATATTTTGCGGGTTTCACGCAGCTTTCAGGAACAGGTTTTAACCTCATACTCATCTACTTGCAGAGGCATGACTGGCATCTATTAGTGCACTAATTGATTAGCAAGCTTTGCAAAGTCAATGGCATTTCTTAAATTGCTGGCACAGCTATCAAATTTACAATTAAAATGGCCGTTTATACTGTTAAACACGTGTCCTTTAACATGAACAACCACAGAGAAACTGTTTTGCAATTAACTAGAAAATTAGTACTTACTAATACAACTACAGTTTCATGCAGTGTGTCCATATCCCCGAGCACACTAAACCACTGATCATGTTAAATGGTTACTGGGGCAGCCAGCAATATGAACAACAAGACCATCTGTGAGGACGTCATTTTCCTCCTTGTATAAACATACCCATCATAAACAAGAATCCCACTGGGATATGGAGCGTCAGTGTAAGCCAGGCAGGAGTGAACCAGCAGCACAAGTGTGGACTCTGAGGGGTCCTTCAGGCTAACCTCCACATAAACTGTTCTGCCCTGCAAGATGCTGAGAGGGAGGTGAGCTTCAGGGTGGTAGCTGGTGAAAGACTCATCTGCAGGGAAAAAGAAAAACGCTTTAATAAAGTGTTTAAGAATACTCTGCCTACTGGCTCCACGCTATGATCTGGTGCTTGAACAGAACACAGATGTTAAAGAAAAATTACCTTCGGCAATTCTCAGTTGCACAGTGACAGCGGCTGGTGTTGGCTGTGAGAGAGGAAGAGGAGGCTGTTCATCCATCACATGAAACTTCACTTCACCTGGAGAATCTGCTGAGGAGCTACATCCCACCATAAACCTGTGGAGGGAAGGAGACTGACACATACGAATTTTTTTGAAACAATACACATTTGAAAAGCAGCTGTTGATCAAAGCACTGCTTAAAGAACAAAAACAAAATGAAAGAGAACATAATGGAAACAAGAACAAGCTGAGGATGAAGCCTTGATGGCGCACTTGTGAGATTAGAAAGCCTTTTACAAGATCCTGGTATCTTATTTACCTAAAGGCAGCTGGTTTGGTGTCAAACTGTGCACCACACAAGAAGCAAGTGACTATGTAAATACAGAAGCCGTGGAAAAACATTTACCACCACAGAGAAAATACAGAATGGCCACTGTGCAGTGGGCCAGGTACATAATTCAGTTGTGAAGATCTAATATTTATGAGATTTTGATGAGTGTCATAACAGCTGGGGGAGGCATCTTTTCTGAGCAGCTGAGACTAAGTCATTTTCATCTTTCACTTCCTATTGAACCAATCGACAGCTGAGAGTTTTAAATAGGGATGAGAAATGATATAAAACGAGGTACTTCTCTTTCATGTTGCAATTTGTCATTAAAGGAAATATAGTTAAAAATATCAATGTGTTGGAATCAGCACCCTCCATCTGTCAGCTGAAAGTGAACAGTTTAAAGATTGGACGATTGTCATGGCATCAAAAATGGTGGACATGGATTAAAGCTGAAAACACTTTGCCTCCATGTTGGACACCTGTGGACAAATAGCAAGTACTTTTTTTTTTTTTAAATTTCCCCACAAAACACTGGTTGAGAAAGATTGAACACATTTGCTCAAACTGTTGACAAACCACAGAACAATGACTTTGCTTTTCCTCACTTCCTGTTATAAATCACCAAAAAGTAAAAAATATTTCCCAAACAAAAAAGGTAAACTTTCGTACAAGTAGGAAAAACTTGATTCATTTCGATAATTGTAGCTCATGAAAGTCAAAGTCCAGATAGAATCCAGTATAGCATTATCAAGGTATTTCAAGTTACTATTCAAACAGTTTAAATATTGTATCCTTGTCCAAGCACACAAGCAGGGTCATGTTGAGGTCAAATCAGAAGTCTGACAACCTTCAGACAAACGGGAGTATAAACCACAGAAGGATTTTGCAGAAACGGCGAATATTTAAGAGAAAACAATCTTTCCTGCTACAGCTGAATGCTTAAAGCTAAGTACTACAAGGCTGCTGGCAATTGTTACAAAAGCAAGTTTCCTGTAAACAGCAGTGACATACCTTAAAGGAGAACTTTCATGTGCAGAATTGCCGTTTTGGTAAGGATGTAAACCTCGAACTTCCAAAAGATGAACCACCGTCTCGCCAAGCATCTATCAAATATATATATATATATTTTAAAAAGTTTTAATTTATTCTGCAACAGTGGCGTGTGTTTGTCCATTTTTCCTTCTTTTTGGGGGGTGGGGGGGTCTACATGATGTGATAACATAGGAATGTGCCTTACATGTTTGTTTACTCCGCAGCCATCCAGAGGTACAATGTAGATGTCAAGATCAGGGGTCAACCTCTGCAGCGTGCAGGAAGCATTAATGTCCTCAGGGGAATGAGCCGGAGGGGCAACTGTGGGCTGTACTACAGAGTCAGGCACCGCAAAGACGCAGTACTGTCCCACTGTACAGCCTGCCGACACACATACAGAGTGGGAAATAATTATTGGATCCCCTGCTAACTACAAGAAACATTGTGCCGCTGTGCTTGCAAACAAGGATCTCACCACCAAGCACCAAGTCATGTTTTGCTTGGGGATCAAATACTTATTTAAGGCTTCAAGCCTGAGAGTCGTTGCATTAGTCATTTGCTTTCCCCCTTTACAGTCGTCATCCTTTTAGACAAGTGTTTACAAGCTTTGTATTGTGTGAGACTTACCCTTCACAGTGTTTGAACAGCAGCCTAAAGAGTTACTGCAATCAGTATCTGACACAGATCCAAGGCCGCAGGGTGAGGCGGAGGGCGTGTACGTGTGGGCCTCGAGGTAATCTGAGAGGAAAGCAAACAAAACAAGGAGAACTTCTTATGGATGACTCAGCAGCATGAGATGGAAAATATGCAATACAGGTGTGTAATTACAGCCACAACATTAGGCCGAGGGTTTCCTGCCCCCTTGTGGTGGTGATCTGAAGTCAAAACACTGGTTTTCTGTTTAAGCACAACATTTCAGTGCAGTCAAACTAAAACTGTAAGACCAAACATTTAAACTGCAAGGCATTCAAGATTGATAAACCCTTAAATGTGATCATTTACCTCTCACTTTGTCTAGATTCTCTTTCGCATCTTCATCAGGTTTCTCAGATTGCTCATTATGGTGCTGCTGAGTAATATAATGTGAATATAAACTATGGAAAGGATTGTGCAGTGGCGGAGGGATGTTAAAATATCCTGCCATCATGCCATAGTCAAAGTCTGAGGGAAGCTGAGATTTAGCAGATTTGTTTTCAGAGTTTATGCTGCCTGTAGGATGGAGCTCGTTGCCTTCGGGCACTTTAGATGGGTAGTATAGATAATAGAAAGGACTATGCATCCAGTTATGAAAACCATACACTGATTGTGCAGGTGGAGTCAGATGTTGAGCCGGAGCAGAAGGTGCTTGAAGAAGATGGGGTGAAGCTGGAGAAACTTGGTTTCCAGGTCTGTAATACATCTGAGAGTAATGATAATAAGGGTGGTAGTAGTACTGGTAAGGATTTAGTTGATTGATGAATGATTGAGTGTGAGGAGGGCGTTGTTGAGGCTCAAGTCTATGATGGGGACCTTGTGAGACTGGAGGCAGCACTGCAGGAGACACCGATGCAGAGCGACTTGCATCATTGTGCTCCAAATGTACTTTAGCAGACAAATTAGGATGTTTGATCTGCTCTGTGCTATATTTTTCAAAGTTCTTGTGTGCTTTTATGTAGGCATTCATGTTGTGCTCATTTACTGGAAGAATTTGTGAAGGAGGAAGTGGTGAGGAATTCGACAAGTTTGTTTCTCCAGGCATGTCGGGATGTGATGGAACCAGTCTTTCAGCCTCAACCCTTGAAATATGTGGAAAGTAATAGTAGTAAAGATATGGGTTTAGAAGGTGAGGAGCATGAGTTTCAAGGGTTTTGTCAACCAATTTAGCATTTTCCGGTTGGGCGTAGGGATAAAAGGTAGTCTCTGACACAGGTGGAGGGAACTGGTCCGAGGTGACTTTCCTGATGCTCTTAGACTGTTCAACATTGGGGGCCAAAGCTGAAAATTCATGTTTACGCAAGTGAGCTGAAGAGATTTCGTGAGAAACATCCAGACCTGAATCAGGGTTTTGAGGTTTGCCAGAAAGGGGGATTTTGGGGTGATGGTAGTAGTGGTAGTATGGATTGAAATCGTGTCTCAGAGGCTGGAAATGCGGCGCTTCGAGCTGAGCTGGAAAGCCTGTAGGTGTGACACTGTGCTTCTCAGAGAACGCCAAAAAAGGAGTTTCTTGATTTTTTCTTCTTTCTGGGTTCTCCCGACGTAAATCTTCCATTTCTTCAACGAGTGACGGAGGACTGTCATACGGCTCCCAGAAAGGCATCTGGTAGACGTAGTAGGGTTGATAATCTGGCTGGAAATCAACAGGAGGGTGAAGCTGAGAGCTAGAAGTCGGCTCAGGAGTCAAAGATGCTGGAGTAGGAGAATCATATGAAGCATGTACTTTAGGACTGGCATAATTATGGTGATATGTAGGGTGAGGATAGTACGGTGGAGCCAGGTAGAAAGGAGGGGCCCATGGAAAAGGCTCCTGAGCCCCTAACATAGGTTCTTCTGCCCCCCTGGTTAGATGAGCTGGGCTGTTGACCAGAGGCTGAGTGTTAACGGAGAGCTCTTCAGGAGAAGACATGGGGCAGGCAAGTGTGAAGATTTCCTTGCCTATCTGGAGAGGAAGTATATATTTTCCATCCTGGAGGAGGAAAAAACAAAAACATTAAAAGACCACAGGAAATGACAATATGCACATGTAGTAATCATCAGATACGATGATTATGCTGGAGAACCAGATGGGCTAAAGAGTCTTGTCTAGTCTGTCTTGTGTATAGTATGCTCTGAAGTTCACCTTTTCTGTGATGCCACATGTAATAAACGGAGCAGCAATTACAGTATCTGCATCTTGCTTAGCCAAAGTGTAGCCACACTGCTCAGCCAACAGAGCTAGAGGGGTCCAATCTCCTCTCACTGCAGACAGAAGAGAAATAAAAGTTCATATTTGATTCAACATATGAGGGCAAAAGGCTAAACTATTATCTAAATTAAGTTTGATGCCAATAGAAAGAAAGGGGAGCCTACCATTTACTCTCTGCTTCTCCAAAGGAGTCGATTCATGTACTTTGACAGTCATCCCATGTGAAGAGCAGCAGAGGGAGGATAGCCCCACAGTGTGAGGGCTGATCTGAGAGACTGGACAGGACATCTTGACCGGGGTTCCCCTCCATAGCAGGGGCAGCACATAACTGCCATCCTGAATAAAAGCAGAGAGCATTTATACCACCCTTGGCTAAAAACACCCCACCTTAGACCATACATGCTCAGGATTTTAAAAGAAACATTTGCCAGATTCAAAGATTATTTAACGTGAATGTACAACTCATCTGATCAGTCAAAAGGAGGAAGGTTTTACAAAAAACTCAGTTTTTTTTCTAAATAACAACAATTAGCCCAGTTTTGGACATTTTTCATATAATTTGACACTTAAAACTGTATCAATGCAGCCATAAACAAACACACTACATTATTTTTTGTAGTTTTGGCTGTTTTGCCTCTCTGGCTTTAAAAGGGGGAAAAAAAAAAAAAAAACCATGTGATTGAAGTGTAAACTTTACTAAAAAATTGCATTAACTCCTTAGGAATAACAGTCATTTTTATACACAGTCCAACATTTTTCAGAGGTTCCACATAAACTGCTTAGACTTGGGGACAGCAGAAACTTTACAAGTGGAAAAATCAATAATCTGGTGCAGTGTTAAAAAGAATGACTGCATTGACTGGCTCAGCTGCAACAACGGGCCTGGAAGACCACAGAAGACAACTAAAGTGCATGATGACAGAATTATTTCCATGGTTAAGAAAACCAACTGCACAACATCTAAGCAACTCAAGAACACTCTGGAGGAAGCAGACGGGTCATTGTCAAAGTCTAAAACAAAGAGAAAAGAGTTTATGACAAGACAAAACCTAGTAATACAAACACAACAACATGGCCACATTAGGCTTTGTCATAAGACATCTAAAGAGCCTGCACAGTTATGCAAAAAACAACCTTTAGACCCATCAAACCAAGAACTCGTACCAGAATGATGGGAAGAGGAAAAATGGCTTGTGATCTGAAGCACGCCACATCATCTGTCAAACACGGTGGAGATAATGTGGCACAAATTTTGTTCAGACAGAAAAAAAATAAAAAATAAATAAAAAAATCCAACTACCAGGAAATATTTACAGCTTCTTTTGAGAAGAGCAAATATTAATTTAAATGTTTTGTTTTTTTTCAAATCTGGATGCGTGTACCACTGTGCATGCAGCAAAACTGTGGAAGAGTTTGAATGCAGAGTTGAAGCAATGCCAGAACAAAGAAGTTCAAAAAGGAGTTATAAAGATATGATTTTCATGAGAAACAGATGTTGTATTTAAGTGAATGTCTGTTTAGTACGTTTGTTAGTCGTACTTATTCTGATTTTCCTATCAACATTCCAAAACTGGAGGTATTTTGCTTAGATGCGTGAAAGTTATAGAGTTTCATAAAGAAAATGTAAACGATCATTTAAATTTCACATATTTTAATAACAGAATATGTACTCTGTTTAAATCACTTTCTGTGTAATTTTTGAGTTATACTGCTAAACTGATTGGACAGCTCACAGTGCACAACACAGACATCACATCTAGATCGTGTAACTTAATTTACTGTGGTGGCGTCTGAAGGCAAAGTTACAAAAACTGTTTCAATTTTTTTTTTAAGAAACGTAAAAAATTAAAATCTAAGTGTAGCACACAGACACACGCACCTTTTGAATGACATGACAAGCGTAATATGGAACCATCAAACGGAGGTCTCTCCATGTGGTCTGAAGAGTATAACCACACTGTGGTGGTAGCTGGGACAGAGGCACCGATGATTCATTCGCTGGGACACAAATAGACGACACAAAATCTTAATTTTACTAATATTAAGAAACTGTTTGGGTTTCCCAAGAGAAACCTTAAAAAAAAGAAGAAAAGAAAAAAAGAAACACTGCAATATAGTGCAAGTATAAAATCCAGGCTACTGGAGCGCATAGACATGCAGAAGGTGTAGCATCACCTCGGTCCAGCAAGAGCTGTGCAGCTCGTCTCCTCCTGACAGTGAGGGTCATGCCGTCCTCCTCACACTCCACCACAGGGAGCAGCCTCTGCCAGCTCTCCACTGTGCTGCTGACCCGGTGACCCCTGAGCCTTGTCTGGCTTCCCAGAGACCGGACTGGTAAACAAAAACAAACCACCTCTGAGAATATGGTGTTAGTGTGAGGATTATACAGAATGTAAAGTGTGTGTGCGTGAGTGAAAGAGGGGGAAATTGGGAGTTTCATGTAGCAAACTAATGGATAAGAAAACTGGACACAAAATGCCTCTTATAGTGAAAAGATTCGTTTTAGTGGTAGAATAGTTTCTAATCATCATGAGGGATTAAAATGTACCAACTACTTTATAAAAATGACTAAAATTATCAAACTGGTTTCGTTAGGGGAGTATTAAAGTAGCAAAGTAAAACGCAAGCACAGTGAGGAGGAGCCTGGGGTCAGGTGAGTTCAGGACAGTGGCTTACCTGAAGCAGAGGACTCTGATTGGTAGTCGAGAGTTGGGACGTTTGGCTCCAGCTGGCCAGCGATGACAAACTTGCCGTAAACTACGTGCTTAATTTTCCCCTCTCTGCAGTCTCCATATGAATAAACCGGCTCGTCCTCGGCTTGCCTGGGGTTGTGACGGTCACTGACACCTGTAGGACCCGAAGAAGACGCCATTTTGGGTCTTAGTCTCTTCTCGGGCTTTTCTTCGGGGCTGCTGCTGGGTTTCTCTTTCCTGCTGTGGAGGTCGTCAGAGTTTAGGAGGTCTTCTGCGCGCCTTGAGCCGAGGTCCAACCGCTCTCCGACGTCAGGGCCGGAGGAATGACTGCTGCTGCTTTCCGTAGTTAAATGACCTTTGCTGTCATCAGGAGGAGAATTCGATTGGAAGGAGGACGCAGTAGGCTCACACCGGCTTACTAGAGGCAAAGCGATTGTTGTGATGGTGTAAATAAGCACAACACCGAAGTATCCTTTATGTTTGAAATGCATTGCCAATACGCGTTTTTGTCTTTGCACCAAAACACTGGGACGGAATGAAGGGCGGCAGTGTTTTTGTAGACTTCCTGTCAACGCACCTGGTCACTTAATTAGCCTTAATTGGCAAAGAGGCACGCGCTCTTACCCGTTACTGTCCCAAGTGTTTATGTTGGCGCTGTTAGCATCCAGCTGCTAATCTAATACCTTTTCCGTCTAGTTATATAGCGTGTGGGATATTATCAATTTAGCATACTACTAGTTAGTCTTATTTATATACTTTCCTTAACACACACAAGATATTTCGTGTTTGTCTTGAGGGTTGTTTTTTTTACTGATTTGGTCACACACTGTGTATAGACATGATTGTGAGTGATGTCTCGGAATAATCTGGGTCTTATTGCCAAAATTAAAATAGCATTGTGTCGCTTCAGCGATCCTGGTTTTGACTGTCACGAATCTTAAATGTGTATTTACGTCTCTGTCCACTAGAGGGCAGCACTGCATTGCACAAAGTCACCGAAGATTTGACAAGCATTATTTTATGAACCCTACTGAAATCATGTAGACTTACTAATCTGTAAGTCTGGCTAACTGTGTATGTTTCATCTTCTAATACAGTTGAGTAGCTGATTTTTTTCTGGACATGCATTTGCTCAGCTACACATGTGGCTCTGTCTTTCTGATAGATGCCATTTCATCCCTGAAATTCAGATCATTTGACCCCTGCCCTCTTTTTTTGTAAGTCATTTATTTTTATCTGCTGACAGAAAAATTAGTCAGAGGCTAAAAGTAACTCACACTGGAAGAATATTTCCCCACATAACTCCTGCTTTTACTTGCAATGACTCCACTTCCTTTCATTCATTTGCATTTTGCATTTTTTTTTTCCAAACTGCGTTCATTTTTAATAACTTGCTGATAAACTCCCTTTGGAGAGACCTGCTCTTGCAAAAGACTGTTTAATGGCTTTGTCAGCAGAGAAAAACTGAACCGATCAACTGAGAAAGACGGTCAGCGATAGTTTGCCACCAATTCCATTCGACAGGCAGTGAGTGTGGAGCTGATATCAGTCATGCCATCAGATTGTGGTTCAGATCAACTGACGCCAGAGAGGGGCTGCGTCCTTACAGCATTATCATCAGTGCTGTGTTTCCACAGCTACCATGAAGTTTAGAAGAGACTGCAGAGATAATGTTAACAGCTACGCTTCTTAAAGAGGACCCAGAGCTCTGTGTGTGTGTGTGTGTGTGTGTGTGTGTGTGTGTGTGTGTGTGTGTGTGTGTGTGTGTGTGTGTGTGTGTGTGTGTGTGGTGGCGGCGGCGGCGGTGGGGGGGTGTTGATCAGTTGATGGGCGCGGCAGTGGGATGACTCATATTTGGAGTTGCCTAGCTACAGGCACGAGTTGTTTTCTTTAGAGTCAGAGCATGAGTACAGTGTGCATGTCTGGCTTTCATTGAGATCGCAGGGCTTTGTGTGGGAGGCATAAACGCAGGGGTGACACCGAGCAGGAAGCGGGAGGAGCAGACATCGTCCCAAAGAGAAGAAGAAACCACGCGGGGACAAACTGGAGTTAAATGTAGTAATAAGAGCAAAGGGAAAGAAGGGGGAGGGCTACGAAAGAGCGCCCTGGGTGAGGAAGTGAATCAAGAATGAAAACCCCTAGCCAGTAACCATGGAGACAGTTTGGCTCAGCTAAATATGAGGCATTATCTTTTTTCCCCTTCTTTTTTATTAAATGTAAACGGTAGCTAGGGCACCACAGTCGACACACAAAACGTTCACCGCACACAAAGTTGTTCTGCAGCCTTCAAAAGTGAAGTGGCTCACATCCACTGTAGAAAACCTCGGCTGTGTCGAGTTCATAATAGACTCCCAAAGCTGCTCCTGTCTCACTTTTCTATTCAAACCACTGGCAGGCAGCCAGCGGGGCACAAGCAAATGCTCAGAGATAAATTCTCTTAGCTGTGCGTTTAGCCGATTCTTTGATGTCTTAATTTGATTTTGATGGCCCTTCACACAGTGTTTACCTCTGTTCTCAGCTTCTCTTCTCCTGCTTCAATAGGTATTGCAGTGTTTGCTCAAATATACAGTGTATGTTGTAAATAAAACAGTAAATGAATAAATAAATCTCTTGTTACTAAGCAGGCGAATAAAAAACAGAACAATATGTTGTAAAGCACCTACAAGTATATGTTTAAAAGGAAATTGTACAAATAAGCATTAGACGTCAGTTTAAAGTATTTAAAATTGTTCATATCAGCCACTAACAGTGCGTACAGCTGTATGTTCAAAACCACACTATTAAAAGTGAGATGAAATCGTTGAAATTAGATTTTTTTTTTTGTAATGTGGAAATTTTGAAATAGATTCAACTGTTTGAATCAGAAACATGTGTGCTTCATAACGTAGTATTTAAAATGTAGTTAAAAATATGCATGAATGAATATGCAATTTAAATAATTTGCATCATCGGGCACCAACAATCTGAAATTATGTTTTCAGAATAAAGATTAGGTTGAACTCAGGATTGTTTTTAAAGAAATGAGGTTATTTTTCAGGTGTATCTTTTCAGCTGCTCGTTAATAGAAATAGCTAATCAGCTGATCTCATGGCAGCAGGTCACTGCATGTAGACATGGAGAAGTTCAAACTAAGCATCAGAATGAAGAATGAAGGTGATTTAAGTGAATGTGGCATGGTTGCTGGTGCCAAATGGGCTGGTCTGAGTGAATCAGGAGCTGTTGATCTACTGGGAAAATGTCCAGAAAGCAGCAGTCCTCCGGGTAGAAATGTCAGTGTTGGGTCAGATGACTGGGCACACTCCTTTGACCTGTGGCATTCAGATAGTAGGGTCTGAATTTGGCGTGAACAACATGAAAGCATGGATCCATTCTGTCTTGTACCAGCGGTTTAGGCTGGTTGCGGTATGTAACGATGTGAAGGATATTTTCATGCCACATTTCTGGCCCCTTTGGACCAACTGTGCATCATTTAAACACCACAGGCTGCCTGATTATTGCCGCCCACCATGTCCATCTCTTTATAACCACACCGTGCTTATCTTCTCCTGGCTGCTTCCAAACAGGACAACACACCACACCGTAACGGTGGGTTCACTGTAGTCAAATGGCCCCCACAGTCACCAGGTGTGGTTTAACAGGAGATTCACATCATGGATGTCCAGCAGCTGTGTGACGCTGTCATGTCAACATGGATCAAAATCTCTGAGGAACGTTTCCAGCACTTCATCGAATCTATGCCACGAAGAATTAAAGCAGGTATGAAGGCAAAAATGGGGTCCAACCTGGTACTAGTAAGGTAGCAAGCTAAGGTTTGGTATGATTTGTATATAAAAAAGAAATAGTTCGTATTAAAAATCCTGAAACCTTTTGAGCTGTTTATGTCAGTAGATGCTAACACTGTGTACAGCTGTGTGTCGGGTATGAAGACTAACACCTTATTATAGTGTAACTTTGCTTAAATGGTAACATGTATTTTAAAATTGAAAAACTGGGGCCAGTTTTGTAAAACAATGGTTATTTTTGTCCATATTTATCAGGTCTTAGAGAAAAAGAACACCTGATTAAAAAGTAGTGTCGTAAATAATATGAATTAACCCACTTTTTTACATCACAGGTGTTACCCTGCTGCTCATTTTGGTTCCTAAATGAACGGTATCTTAAATGTCTTTGTCTAAAGAAAGACTTTTTAAAAAAAAGTTTTACTGGAAACTGAAACTGATGACCATCTCGCCCCAGAGCAGCAGAGAAAAGGAGGGTGGGAATGGAAACTCTGTGTGTTGGTGTGTTTCTCTGTCTGTGAGTAACTCCCTTAGAAGTTGATTAATTTGGAGTACAGTTTGTTCATATTTGCTTTTCTCAAGATGCTCTGCTCACATATCCCTGTGCTTATAAACGCTTTTATGTACATGTGACTGAGCGAGCGGCTCACGCCTTGGCTGACATGCCTGTTCCGGGGCTTTTCATCAGAACCAGTCTGGTGACACCGGGAGCAGAGATAAGGGTGATGGTGTACTTTTGAAATTACACAATTGCCCCTTGGCAAATCAAGAGTTTCAACATCAATTTTTTTTCTGGCCCCTTCGTTCACTCTGGCTTCTTCCAAGGAGTCCCAGTCACTGTTTTTATAGGAGAGGTTTAGAAATCTCAGAGCAGGGTGTGACATATTGTGAGATGGAACAGGAATGAGGCGAGTGAGACGCTAACCACAGACAGAGAGCTTTACTATTGTGTAAATACGCCAGCGACTTGGCTGTGGTCAGGCTCACTGTGTTGGCATGTAGGCACCGCTGGGATGGCTTTGTTTCACACGGTCGTGTCGAAATCCTCCCTCACTCCTCGCTCCTAACAGCCACCTTCATTAAAGGATTTTGACGTTGCCCAACCAAAACGTAGCGATCTGCTCTTTTGTACGCCTTGTTCAGGCATCCGCATCACGTGGCTGGGCTGTATCTGAGGCTCGTCTCCAAACATTTTAACATGTGTCAAAGTGATAAATGATTAGCAATACCAGTGCCGCAAACAGCTGCTAAATCAAAAATGCAGGGCTTAGCTCAAGGCTTCAAGGTGAGACAGGTAATCCATGATTGAGAAGCCCTTGTCTTGGTCGGTCTCGTGGCTCATTTGCAGTAATGTGTGTTCCTGCGATTGTTGCAGAGCAGATTGAGTTCTGCTTTTCAGCTCTTTAATGAACCCAACAGTGTGCAATAAACTGAAATTGGACCGCCATGAATGAGCATACGCTGGGGAGGAATCAGTATTAGTACAACACTGTCGATCACACAGTATGACGGCTGTTTTGAGTGATCCAGCACGACAAAGGGCTGTGTGTTGAGCAAGCCACCTGATTGGTTCTCCTTTAACAGTTATGGAGGCACATGATTTGTCGACTTGTGTTTGGATCTGAGAAATCTGCCGTGGCTACGCTCCGACCCCCCCCCCCCCACCCCTCCTGCTGCATGCACAACTGCGGTGTGCAAAACACCCGCTAAGTTTTTCACTCTGAAAAAAAATGATAGCTGACTGATGCATGACTCATGGCAATTTCCTCTCCTAAAATTACACCGAGAACTTAAAAAAAAAGGGGGGCTGGCATGATTCTTGCATAACTGATGTGGCAAAAAAACAAAGAAAGCATTCATTTTGTTTTGTTTTGGGGCTTTTTTCCTCAAACTCCCAACACTTTTCTAATATTATGGCGAGATGAACAGGCTGAAGGGAGTGGCCTGTCGCGCTGAATAGAACGTTGCAAACCTGAGCTTAACTTCGCTGCAAGGTGGGGTCGACACGCCCAGAACAGGAGCAGGCCCAACCGCATTCTCCTCTCACAGCTTTGTCTTCTCCTTTCTCCTCCTGTTTTCTTCAGCCAATATCACTTTTTTTCTGATTGTATATTTTAAGCAGTTGCAGTTTTTTATCTGAAGTCACATTGCACAAATTACAGGACTTGATATGATCACATGCACCGATCTCCCAGCTTTCCCACAGAGGATGTTTGGCGTACATTGCTGGATGATGTATGCAACTGCATTCTAAAACCTGAAGTGCGCAATTTCAACGGACTCGGATGCTTTCCCATAGGGCGGGACGTGGAACGATAGGTCAGGTGACCGAGGCGCGGCATCAGAAATAGAGAGTGTTGAAAGAGTGAGTGAATGAATGAAAGACCACTCATTCATCTGAAGGCTTCTGTAGTCTCGATTCTGCTCTTGTCATACTAAAGAACAATGTGAGACAACAGTGTTTTGTATGGAAGCATGCTTGTGTGCGTGCTTTCATGTTATGAGCCACACAGTGAGCCCTGCTGTGACCTCGAGCAGCCTCTGCTCTGGTCTGCAAGTGTGCTATTATCCTGCTGGCTCATACCTGAGGCCGAGGTAGCCTAATACGATGCTAACTCACCGCCAAGCTTTTGACTCAGAAATGTTGTTAGCCATACTTTAATTCTCAGCAGAAGCAAACAAGTGATCTCAGCCTCCCAGTCCACACACAGATTATTTTTGGATGCTTCATCTACATTGTGTTTGACTTTCCTACCTACTTGCATCTGTTGTTATTTTTGTCATCAAATTAGTTTTTTTCAGGAAGTGCCACCTTCCACTTCCTTCTGCTGCAAACCTCGTTTAAAGATCAAAACGTCCAAATGGTCAGAGATATAATCAGTAGACTAAATGATCACACGCAGAATACTCTATCAATTTTGCTGCTCATCAGCTCGTCTTTATCCTCGCCATATGCCCTTACACTTGCTGCAGTTGCCTAGTGACCGAATTCAAACTTTGAACTAGTCTCCGCCTCTCGTGCTTCCGCGCGGTTGACATCATCGTGCTTTACTGTAAGTTCACCTGTCATAGGGCTTTACAATGCAAGTGGCATTTCAAGTTCTAACTGTGTGGGAACAATTTACACAAATTTAAAATGAGCTAAAATTAAAATATGATGACATTTCATACTCAAAAAGTCGAAGGCACTCGTTGCTGTGATGTCAGCGACTCTTTTAAAAAGAGGAACTTGTGGCTACAATTCATATTTCTTTTTCTGAGTTAGTCACACTAGACTTGGTGGCTCACATGGAAACAGCATGACTGTTGTATAGCGTAGTCGTCCGGTGCTCCATGAAGCTTCTGCTCTTAATGTGCAGCTTCTTGCAGCAGCATCTATATTTGTAGCTTTGTCTACTGTTGTGTGTAAGCCTTTGTTATTCACACATTAGCTCTATTGCCCATTGAACTTGCACACTCATACACTACACACAGAGCAAAACAGTTACAACAGAGCTTAACAAATCCAGGTCAAATTAGTTTTTGTTTTTTTTGTAGATGTCAGAAATCACAGAGTATTATCCTCATACTCTGTGAAGCAGACAGCATCTATTTTCACACCACCAACTTGGACAACTAACTAACATGTTTCAACTTGATTGGTTAATAGAGGCATACAACCACGATGTGGAAATTAGTTTTTCTAATTCGGTCTTCGCCTCTTACTGTGTCCATTACTGTGAGGGAAAACAGGATGTAGAGTGTAACTGCTGTTAGATGTAGTTATGAGGCTCTGACACCAGCACGCTGCATTGTTAATGTTTGATTTGCTGTGGGTTGTGTAACACATTTTAGGCCGTAATGAAATAGTTTATGATGATATGGACTGATCGCCTTTGAAAGGAAACCTGTCATGCTCAACTTCAGCTTCAAATTCTTATTCTTTGACTCAAACTAGGGTGGCTTCAGCATGAGTCACAGGTAGAACGGTTTCCCCTCGTAAACAGAAGGTGGGTCGGGATACGGCTGTCACAACTGAGATGATGTGTACCTGAGATAAGAAATCTACTTATTATGATTATCTATGAAATCCTGTGATTTCATAGTGTTAAACTTTAATTTAACTACAGTGAAACTTGAGAACTGCTTCGCCCTATCATGATTTCAAGCATGGGGAGAACATGCAAACTCGACACATGACCTATATCTGGGGTTGAACCCAGGGCCAGCGCTAACCACTGAACTGCCATGCTGCTAGGCTCATTCGAAGGCTCACAAGGATGCTTACACATACCCCGATCCCATACGTCCACTATTCCTACAGTACACACAGCCTGCATGGCACTGAAAATGAGGACAAGCCTAATAGATTCCCTCTGTAAGGTTCTTCCTGTGAGTAATCTGTGCGATCTGCTAAAGAAGCAGATGACTTTGACTCACTGGAGTCATTGGGAGAACCTCAATCATCAGCAGGAACAGACGAGTAATAATAAGTAATAACTAATGAACTTCGAGCGGCGTGAAATACCTCACTGCCACCCTACTTTCTGCAAAGAACCTCCTCCCCCTTTTCTGCTCCATCTTTTTCACTTAAGCAACGAGCTGCACTCGTTTGGGCCTCCAGCTATTTTTCCCTCGATGGCAAGCACCAACATTCCTTTATCCTGAAACCTCTTCCTCTGTAACAAAAGCTGGAAAAGGCGAATGGCAGTGATTAGGGAGAAACAATAAATTCAGTTATGTGTGTTTGTGTGCGTCTGCGCAGCTAAGTTATGATTGTTGGTACATAACATACACACACTAGTAACAATGTGATTGTGTTTTGGGTGGTTACAGTCTGCTGCCATGGCAACATGCGTAAAATCACTTTCCAAGGCTTTAACACCCCCCCCCCCCCCCCCCCCCCTGCTTTTCCCACATAATGTCAGTGAATCATCACGTGTGTCCTCACAGAGAAAATCACCACCATCAGCTGAGTGACAAAGGCAAAACACACCAAACACAGAGAAACTAAGTGTCCGTTTGAGCGTTGGTATGTGTACACATAGAGAGAGAGGGAGGGTGGGACGATGAGTGAAGAGTCGAGGAGGAAGAGACGGGACAGAAAGAAAAAGGGGCAGAGATTATGTGATCAAGTCAGCAAGAGGCTTGTCCTGGGTGTGGACTTAAAAAGAGGGCAGGGTAAAATAGTGGGCAGATTGAGTAGAACTTGTGTTTGTACATTTGGACACAGTCTGAAATCGGTGTCTTTGAGAGCAGGAGGAATTAGACTTGAAGAGACAAACAGCCACCTAACAGTAAGTCAAAGATTCTTCTTCTTCTTTTGCTTCTTTTCTACAGGTGTTTCATCAAGCTTGAGTGATGTTTGAATAGAAGCTTGTTTTGTAGTTTTGCATTAATGTTTTGGGGTTTTTTTTTTCCATTGGAAGATAAGAAAATCTAATGATAAAAAAGGCTAAAGTGTGGAGACGTGTGTGTCTGTGCATCTGTGAAGTAGAGCCTGTTTACCTTTCTTTGCTCTACCGTTAAAGCAACTTGTTCCTCACCAGGTTTTGCTCCAGTCTCAGTTCCTGCATCAGGACTTGTGGTTTTGCTACATTCTCAGATCTTGCCCCAAACAAATGTGGTCTATTTTGTGTATGGAAAATATGCTAGATTCAGATTTAGTCGGGGGGAAAGCCCACAGGAGCAGTCAACATGTCTTCTTTGATCAAAGTGCTCAGTGTGCGTGTTTTAAATGAAAGCATCAGCTTTAACTTTGTTGTTATTGTTGTTGTTTATCTGCTCACAGCTTTTTTTCATTAAAGTTTGGTCCTTCTTTCTGTATTTGCGTTCTCTGCCTTCAGGCTGAGCCGCAGAGCCAATATTTGCCTTCGCTGTCACTAGATTGGAAGTGGGCAAAACGTGGGAAATTACTTTGCGGGGATGTGCCAGTATGTGTGATCACAGTGCGCGAGCCCCCCTCCCCTTTTCTTTTTGTATACGTGCGTGGTTGCGTATGAAAGTAAGGGAACTGGCGGGCGTGTGAAGCGTGTATGAGGACCCATCCCATGAACACTCCTTTACCAGCCCAGAGAACCAGCGCATTCCAGATGTGCCTCTTTCTCTGTTCACACCCAGAGCAGCCTTATTGTTAGCTACAGCCAAACATAGCTCTTGTATACATTAGATTAGCAAATTCTAAACTAACTGATATCTCATGGGCGGGGTCATCTTTTTTGACTAATCAGTCAGGGGGAACAGTTTTTAAAGCTAGGCTTAAGTTTATTTTTTAAGTCGGGAGATATCGAGCGGTCCGATTCAGACTAAAGGGATCAGGTGTGGAGCATCAAGGTGCAGAGAACAGAGTGTAGTCTCTACAGTTATTTTAGGGAGTGGCAGGTTCCTCCACTGTAATCACCATGCCCTGAGACAAGCCTAAACTCATCTGCCTGTCATGAACTTTCCTCCACAGTTGTCTCTATACCAGAGGTATCTGCTTTCCCAGGGATACACTGATTTTGTTTGAAACACAATTGCCCATCAGCACCTCTGATTCTTTTACTGGGAGCCGTAAACCAGGGTAATTAGACGTTAAGAAGCCACGCCCTGAGCGGGTGCCAGGTTTGGGCCTAGCTTTGGTGCACTGAATGCGTGCGTTCATGAGGATGTGTGTGCGCGCGCACACACTTGGGACTCGCACGAAAGGCTTCCTTTACTAAAGAAAAACCAAACAACACAATGAGTTAGCTGTAGGCCACGCTTGACTGTTCCCTCCTAGTCTGCTTGGTTTATTTTACTCGCCCTGTTACATGTTAAAGTTGTGCCTTCCTCTCTGCAGCACAGTCATCATGCTGATTCTCCTCGCCGCCATCTTTGTTCTCCACATCGCCTGCATCATCATCCTCCTGACAGCCACTATTGACAATGTAAGTGCAATTCTTGTTATCCGTGTATAGACTTCTTCCATGCTCAAGGCATAATTGCCCCAGCATTGCTGCTGGCCTCCTGCCTTAGCTTCAGGCCTTGTGCATCTCTGACATGATGGATGGGCAAAGAGTTGAGACTGATTCATCTGTTGAGGAATTCATTCCTTCTCGGCGTGCGGCCAGCTGTTCTTCTGGATGGCCACATGTTTGACATTTCTGTGCGATATATGGTGACGAGCTCTGTGTCATTACCCCATACCGCTGAGCGTCTTACCCAGATACGTCACACAAGTACGGATACCTATATGCGAGTCTCACCTGCGTTGCAGCCACTGTTGCATACCTGAGTGAGATTTGTCTCAGTTAAAGGAACGAGTGAATTCCTTCTTCATATTGTCATAATTTCCCCCTGCAAATGCACACCATAACTGCTGCTGCAGTATCTACCTGTTTAATTTCCACTCATACTGATTCACCGCTTTTACTTTAGCACACAAGAATTCTGTTAATATTTTTGCAAATATTGTCTTTGTCTTCCCCGTCAGGCCTGGTGGGTCATCTCAGCCGGAAACATGCCCACTGATATATGGGCCCGCTGGGTTTTCGTGAATAACTCATGGCATTCTGTTGATCTTCCACCAAACTACCCAGAGAGTAAGAGAACATGTTTCCATGCTTGCACCTCTCAGTGTTACGTTTTCGTATGTGTAGAATCAAAGTAAGAGATTAGTAATAGTTTGATGCTATGACATGTAGCTGGTCAGTTGTGTTAAGCAGAGCTGCACAGGCACAGTTAGATGCACAAACACACTGTGACTGCATTGTGATTTTAAACAGTGATGCTCCATTTATAAGGGAAGACAACTAAGATTTAAATATATATACAGTGCATTCTGTTAAGAGTACTATCTGATACAATACTTTGGGGCCTGGAGCTCACACATTAAATATAACACCTATTTTAAGCATTGAGAGTTGAATCCAGGAACATGCTTTTTATCTGCATCATTTGGTGGGACACACAATGAGTTTACACTCACCCAAATTCTGTATTATTTGCATTGCAAATGAAGACTTTTTCCTAATCCTTTGGTATGCAGTTATTGCCTTGAGTCAAACATACAAGACTGTTTTAGCTGTTTGTGATCAGCGTCTTTTTACCATAAAGCATTTGGCGTGTTTGAACATAATGTTCCTGCCTGTCAGCATTGCAACTGTGTCTGAGATTTTCAAAGGTTCAATGTGACTGCAGTGCTGCCGTTTCCAGGGAGTGTCCTTAAGCTATTACACCCCCCACACCCTTTCACACACTCTGTATCTTCATTGCGTTTGCTCTCTCTGGCTCCGCCTGCAGGTTACCTCCAAGCAGTGCAGGCCAGCTCAGTGCTAGCTTGTATATTCTCCATCATTGGAATCTTCGTATTTGTGGCTCAACTCTTCACCCTCCCCAAAGGACAGAGGTTCCTCGTCTCTGGTGTCTTTCAGTTCCTTGCCTGTGAGTATTTCTTTTTTCTCTTATGTTTTATTCCTTTCACTGAGGGTGTTTCTCTCTGTATGACATCCGCTGATGTGCATCTTCACTCGTCTCCATGTTTCCTTCACTTCAGGCCTGTGCATCATGATCGCAGCCTCCATCTACACAGACCTCTTCCATACTAATGAACAAAGTCTGGGTAGTTACGGCCATTGCTTCATTTTGGCGTGGATCGCCTTCGCTCTCACATTCCTGTCCTCCATCATTTACTTCGTGCTACGCAAGAAGACTGCGGAGTAGCTCCAGAATTCAAACCTGGAACCCTTAACTGAATCTGCTCTTCCAGCTAAAATCTGGCTTTAATTACAGTGTGTGGTCTGTGTTTACATGTATCTGTTTTGGACATCAGATTTGAGCTGCTAGTGTATTTTCAGCTATAGATATAGTAGATCTGCTGATCCTCCTCAAATACATACTGGTGTTTAACTGAGCCTGCTTTCAGATAATCGGAGTTTCGGGCTTATTTCTGCAGGCTCAGTCGATCACAGCTGTATTTGAGTGTATTTCCAGCCCAGAGTGGGGCTGGATTTATTGAGGGCATCTAATGATAAACAATCCTTTATTTTTTTTAATTACATAAAAAAAGGCCTTAATGTTTATAAGATGCTATCATAGACTAAGACCTATTAATATCCCTCTATTATAAAAAAAAAAAACAGTTTGTAATGTACATTTATAATATGGAAATGGGTGAGTTTTATTGTTTAGATTTTTTTTTGTTGTTAGTTTATTGATTTTTAATTTTTAATTTGCCCTTGTATTACTTCATACAGTGTGCCACTGAATAAACAGAGTGAAAACATAATGCAATCAACCCGTAGCTAATCTGTTTGAAGTCTTACATAATATATAAAAATATAATAAGACTATACAAAGATATACGGTGGAAAGCCGATATTATGATGCTGCTGAGGTTGTGCTGTAATTGTTTGTAATTGGGAAGACACCAAATCAAACCCTGGAGATACAGTTTAATACTAAATCTAAAGGCAAAATGAATTTACTTTGTTTCAGCGTGAAACACATAAAAGCCTTTTGGTTACGTTCTCATGGAGTGTTTGAAAGTTGCCATTTTACATAACTCAAAGACTCAGCTGTCTTTTCTGGTTGTAAATGTAATCACATTAGTTTCTAAAAGCATAGATTCGATCACCCAGATTAAACCTGCTTCCACACTGAAAGGCAACTGGCTTTACTCTTGGTGTATGAGATGTAGTGTGTAAATATAATTTGTTTCCCATGACGCTCTGTATGCTCTTGTTTATTTTTGCTACCTTTGTACGTCATGATGAATGACACTGACGGTGATTTTTACTATATTAAAACGTGAATTTCAATCAGTTATTGGAGGTGTTTTTATTTTTCTTCTCCAGTTGTCATGACATGGATTTCTTAATTAACTACACTGGCTCACAAAGTGAAGGTTGATATACATTTTATACATAATGAGGAGTTTCTGTGTTATGCTCAGTCTTTATCCACATGTTCTTCATTTAAATAACAGACATTGCAGATTGTAAATAACAAATGAATACACTGGTTTATGAATCACTAAAATGTTATTTTCTAACAAAAGCAGTCCAAAGGAAACACATCAAATGTTAAAATTTTATTATGTCCTAAAAAAAAAAAGTTTATTTTACAAATATTCAAATATTCTGATTAAATAAATTAATAAATACAAAAAAGTTGTGTAATCTTATAATAATAATAATGGATTGCATTTATATAGCGGTTTTCTAGGCACCCAAAGCGCTTTACAATTCCACTATTCATTCACTCTCACATTCACACACTTATGAAGAAACACGGCAACATCTCACAACAGATGACGTCCATTAGTAACATGAATGGGTTTAGAAGGAAGTAAAGAGAGAGGAAAAACGAAGTATATCTTTAACTGCCTCTGTGTATTAACACAAAATTATCCCCATGTGCTCACAGACGTTATAAAGAAGTGGGCCAAAATTGCTCCACAACAAACAGGAAAACAGCAAAACTGTGTTTGCATTTATTTACAACAAGCAGAAAAAGTTAATATTACATATTTTTTCAGTACAGAACTTGTGTTTTCTAACATTGTGTAAATGTGATTGTTACCTATGGGTGCAGGACCTCAAACTGAGAAATGGAGGGAATTTGGGACCATGTTCTATAAAGTTTAATATTCCCAGCACACAGCATTTCTAAGAGAGGTGTAGGTCCTCAGAGGGGGCTGTAGTCCTCTTCCTGCTCGTAATGACTCTCCTGGTGTCTTGGGAGGGTCGTGTGGTAAGAGACGGGTGGTGTAGGTGAGGGAGATGGTGAGGGCAGGGACAGACGGTGAAAAGGTGATCCAGGTGCAGGGTGAGAGGGGGGAGGAGGGAAGGACTTAGAAATCGAGATAGGAAGTGAATGGGAGTGCGTGAGCCTTGGGGTGGGGGCGGAGGGCGGCAATGTTTCCGAAGGGGGGGCATAGTAGGGAGACAAGTGGGAGATCCGAGGAGGAGACAGGGGACAGGTGAGTTTGGAGGCAGGATTTGGTGGTGTGTAGTAAGGAGCAGGTGGCAGAAGTCCCATAAAGTTAAAGCTGCAGGGGTTGAGGTCAGAGGCACGCCTGGGACCCACCATCAGGACCTTTTTGGTATAGTTGTTCAGGGTGGAGACACCTGCAGCCATGCAGATGGTGAAGCCAAGCCAGGCCACACTGTTGGAGGCAGAGGAGGAGAAACAGAAACGGCATCACAAACGTTTCACAACGTTTTGTTTTTTCACAAGTAGTAATATTATTCCGAGTAGCTTTTTGGTGCCCTACTACCATCTTGGATTGTTAACTTCAACTTGGAAGTTGGACTTAAAGGGAAAACTCAGAAACTCTGACTTTTATACTATTTATACTGGACAAGTGGAAAAGAAGAATTGGCAGGCCTAAAGCAGATAAACAGTATCTGAAAGTCATGTCCTTAAAAAATGACACAGGACTTTGCTATATTGTATTTCTACATAGAATATACACATATTGTATCCTATGTATGTTGGAATCCGTTGCAATAAATTGATGCACCTATTTCCTAAATAAAATATATAAAGAAATGAGGGATGACTCAAGACTTTTGCACAGTACTGTGTCTCTAAAACGCATCAAGCAACTGTGTGTTTGCAGAAGAACTTATTTCCAGAAGCTGAGAGTTGTAAAACTGTCGTTTTAAGTGGGCAAATGATTTGAGGGCATTTCAGTAGCGTGACAAGCTGGAGGGACTTGATCCCCAGCTGATTGAGAGGTCCCACAAAGAATCCCAAACAAATAGCTCAAGGAATTTGGTGTGGAAAAAAATTGGTCTGATTCACATAAGAGCCAGGAAAAGAATGTTTATTCTCCTGTTTTCATCCCCAAAACAAGAATTTTAGTCAGTCAGACAAGCACTTAGCAATAGACATGAGGAATAGATTATCATCATACCAGTATGGTCTGAGTCAGAGAGGGAACAACTAATTGGGCTGAACCACTGTGATCTTCTACATCTTCTACGTAATATAAATGGTTAAAGAACTCACTAGAATGCCCAGGAGTACCCGTAACTATGTGGCTTGAAGTCTTCTGGTCCCATCGAGGCAGTGGTCTGAAACACCTGCATGAACATCATGTGACCGACCATCCCGAGCAGACCTGAGAGGACAAAACGAGGAAATGTAACAACCTGGTCACTCTGTCGGTGTTTCTGCGGTGTTAACAGAAGTCACTCTGATTTGACTATGCATCTAAATATTGTACCTCCCAGGACTGTGAAGACAGCTGCAAAAGCATTGAGCAGCTGGCCCCAGTGCTGCGTAGAGGGAAACCAGGCCCTGATACACAGCTGCACGGACAGCAGTATGCAGCTGATTAACAGCAGACCGATATTCACGAGCTCCATAGACAGCGACAGCCAAAGCATTGCTGTAGAAGGAGGAGGAGAGGCTGAGAGAGGGGACAGATGAGGGAACGGATTTCAAACGACACTGCGGGAGAAACCGCAAAACTTTACCTTTTTCAGATCCTGGGGGGAGTGTGTAAAAGCCTCGACACTTTTCCTCTAGAAATCAGAAGAAAACATGAGAAGAGTTTGCTCTGGAAATGTTTTATGTAAGACCCATTGCAGCATTGTCTCTCCCCAAAATCCGCCAGCCCCTGCGTAATTACTCTCAGTGTAAATAAACACTGCAATCGAATTACTGTGTGAGAAACCAGATTTGAGATGACCGTTTGCATGAGTGCTGTAATGGCCTGAGTTAACCTGGTGATAGGAGATTAAAAGATTAGCTCAGATCTCAAAAAAAGATTGTGGCTACAGGGTCACACATTGAGACTGTTGTGTTTTCCATTTTTATAACATTAGATTAGATTAGATTCATTTCAATATTGCCGCATTTTGTTTCCACCAATCAAACGGGCCGTGCGTTAAAAACAGTAGCAACGTGTGCCAGTAGTGGGTTAAGCCTCTTTGTAGCCTGTTTATCTAATTGTTTACATGGCAGCTGAAATAATTAGAGTACCATATGGCTCTACACCGAGGTGGCCCTGAAAGTACAGCATACGGAGACTTAAGAAAAACAGATGCAAATAAAGGGGGAGAAATGAGGAACAGATTTTCACTAACTTGAACACGCATGTGCAAAGTGCATTAAGAAAAACACAGTAATGAACACACACAGCCGCGTGCTCGTGGCCTTCATCACTCTGCGCTCCCCTCTGTGTTGTTATAGGTTTTCTTCATTTGCTTTGTTTGATTTTTATCTTTGGATTGGTGCTCAGAGCTCCCAAGGACACCGCGCCGCACTTGCTTTGAATTATTTTTGAATTTCAGTCGTGTAAAAAAGAAAGTGCAAACTCTTTCTATTCTACGGTGTTATGTGTCAGGACATAATTATAAGTAAACAGCATCCTCACATCCGTAGGAGGTTGTAAAAAACACGTGACTTATTACACTGATATTATTTATTAAACCAACACTAAGGCTAAATGCCTTCCTTACTGATTTCATTGGAATTAAGAGAGTAGAGAATGATAATCAAACGCACTTAATTAACCGATCATCAGTGAGTGTGAGCACCTCTGTAAAAGCAGTTTTGGAGGACTGCTGATCTGGAGCAGTCAGGTGTGTTAATACAGTGATAAGGAGGAAAGACATCAATGATCCTAGAGAAGTTACTGCCCATCAATCTGGGTTATAAGGTCATTTCTAAACAATCTGAAAACAGAAGGGACCCAAGAGTCTATCCCAGCTGCCACAGGGTCACAGGGCTAACACAGACAGTAAACCATTCAACGTCACATTTGTTATGAACAATTTAGAACCAACCAGTTAACCTAACCCCACTAACTGCATGTCTTTGGTCTGTGGGAAGAAGCCAAAGTTCCTGTAGAGAACCCACACAGACACTGGGAGAACATGCTCCACACAGAAAAGGCCTGGGCGAGATTGTGGATTTGAGTCCTGCTGTGAGGTGACAGCCCTGACTGCAACCCCTTTTTAAACTAAGCGCTCTCTGTCTAATATTCACACACACGTTAATACTAATAGGAGCAACTCAGAGTTCATTATCTTGCCCACACGTATGCAGACTGAAGGAGTCAGGAATCGAACCACAAATTAGTAAATGACTAATATGAAGGTTGCAGATGACCTGATCTACTTCCTGAGCCACACGCCTCTCCAAGGAGTGGGCTCAGATCATCCAACGCTCAAAGAAATTGAAAACCCCCCCAAAGTGCTCTATCTCAGACTCTACAGGCCCCAGTTAGCATGTTAAATATTAAAGTTCATGACAGCATGATTAGAAAATAACTGAACAAGTACGGCTTGTTTGGATGGGCTGCTAGGAGAAAGCCTTTTCTCTCTCAACACTTGATTTACTCTGTTGCAGACATGGTAACAGATAGCTGGAGACCACGAGATTAGGGTGCATGCACAGCTCGCGTATTGTAATGTGGAGTTTTACTTAATTAACCATATATGTCAGTTGAATTTTTGAAGGGGCTTATCGTAAATATTGATAATCATCCTTCAAATCTGCTGCAGATCAGCTGCAAATGAGACGGTGAATACCCGGTCGATGTTTGTGAATCCTATCAATCTTTCTCTCTCCGGGTTTTAATCCATAATTGAGTCATGCTGTTGAAGTCTAAATCTCGGCTAGCAGAACATAAACACAGATGATAATCCTCTTTGTGCCGAGCGCCCACCCAAATACAGTCACAATCGCACACGTACAAACACACCTGAGTCCTCACTTCACATTACCACCTTGCACTTCCTCTCTTCCTGTCACCCATTTCGGTGTCTAATGCTGGACTAAGGATTCCTTTCGCTTCCTGTTTCTGGGCAGATGTTTGGCTAACCTTGTTTGGCTACTCACCACGCAGTTTAATCATCAAGTATGATCAGGGCGTGCTTATAAAAAACCTTCCGGTGATACTGATTGAATGTTACAAGCATCACTAGATAAATTAGAGAGGAGCATCGGTGCTTATTTTTAGCTTCTTTGTCCAAATCCAGTGCTCTCTCATTCATTAGTGCCTATTCCTGTTAATCCCCTTCAGGGTCAGCGGTGCCACGTCTGGGCTTTTGTAAGAAACTGAGCAACTTTGTCCTTTGACTCTCCATTGTGGTCAGTAAGGACTTCTGTTTGACTTTTGTTTTTACTTTACACAACAGAAATCAATCACAATATTCTGGGCTTGTCACATTTCTACCCACTCCCCTCTTTTCTCTCACCCCACTCATCTATGTAGATGTTCTCCTCACAGATGATGAACAGTCCGGTGTGAAAGTTGGGGAAGACAAAGCGGTCGTCGCCGGTCTCCCAGAAGAACTGAATCCTGGAGGAGTTGGAGACGCCGGGAATGGGGATGCAATTGGTCTGCTTGGTGGGCGAACACAGCGGTTTGGGCACCTTCTGCTTACCCACGCACCAGTAGGAGGACATGAGGGCCGTGGTGCTCAGGAGGAGAGACAAAAATGTCTGGACAAAGGAGAGGCAAGGGGAGCGCATCCGCTGCACAAATGCCATCGCGCGAGGGTTTAAATGAGGGCTTGGGCTGATGGAGGAGAAACAGGGAATGAGACACGATACTGAGACGTGTTTGACTCGATTTAAACAGCAAGTTAAAAAAAAAAAATCTTGCAATGTAAATGAAATGCTTCATAAGGGAATCTGTTAAATTTGCTTGACGTCAGGTATAACTCCTGTATGCCACTAAAAATACCAGCAGCCTGTTATTAGTTTCCAAGGAGAAGCGGCTCTACCCAACTGCCTCAGATTAGTGAGGCATTTAAAAGAGAGAGTGAAGGGGGCCTGATTGGTTTTACACTACTAATCACATTTAAAGAATAAAAAGACTGTGACAGAAAATCACACACTGCTGGTAATTGGTGGGAAGACAGACAGCCAAATCAGAGGAGGAAAACGGGTGAAAATAGCTGTCGCTATGGAAGCTCTCCGGGAGACAGATGCTCAAACTAATACGTCTGAGCACTTTGTGTCAAGCGGTGAATTAAAGCGCACTCACCTGCTTCAGCCTCCCTCACTTTGTCCTCAGTTGCATCATCGAGTGAGTGTGGAAGGTGAAAGAGAAACCTGGCTCCCCTCACAGCTCTGCTCTCCCTCTCACTCCTCATGAGATACTGAGAGTGATGGAGGATTTTGGCCGTCACACTGACCTCTGCGAGCAGTGTGTCTGTCAGTCTTTATGATCCGACCCCGGCAGTCAGACACAACTGTGAGCATCACACACACAAGCACACACTCCTCCTCTTTAATCCATCCTTATAAATCCAAAACAGACAACTCTGTTCCATCTGTTTTTATTTTGGTTCCTAGACTCATTTTGATCTATTTCATTCATCTCTCTTGCCTCTCATCTCCACCCTCCTTCAACACTTTCCAGCCTGTAAGTGCAAGCAGCGCTCTGTTCATGTAGAAATCAAAAATGACCTTGAAAACAGTGACAGGGGCTATAGTGCTACCCAGTACTATATGTGTGCACCATAACTCTCTGATTGTAAGACGTGGCTACTCCACTGTGATTGGCTATAGGGGGTCCACTAGACCCCTGAAGGTGTGCAAAGGTTTAATAGCAGAACACTGCTCAAAACATCACACTGCCTCTTCAGGCTTGCATTCTTCCCATATTGCATCCTGGTGCCAGGTTGCAATATGGGAGGAAACACTCACGTGCCCAGACATCCACATGATGGAAAAGAAAAACACATTTTACAGCTGTAACACTAGCGAAGCCATTACGAATATCATCACTGACACTTGACTTCTAGATTAATAACACCACAGTAACCTCTTAAATCTTTTATTTATTCCTCATACAGAAATCTAAACAGCAGAGGAAACTAAAATATACTAAATTGATTTATTCAGAACCCAGAACGGCCTGAGGGAGATGGAGGTCAAGGCCCAGCACTTGGCAGGAAGCAGCTCCTGGACATGTGAATGAGAAAAGCCTTTTTTATTTATTTTTTAATATACAGTAGGTCTGGCGTACATTCACATGGACTACTCTATTATGGGTGTGTGGCTACCTCAGCTGGTTTAGAGCGCTCAGCAGAGTCAAACAAGATACGCAGGAGAATCAATAGGTTGGAGACCGAAAGGATTTATGAGCTTTGCCATAAGATCACTTTGCAATCATCATGCTGCTGAAGTCAGTGGATGTAAATTAGAAGAATTGTCACCTCATGTTTGTTATATCAGACTAAGGCAGAGGATTGGTGAGCAGATCCAGAAGCAGCTGGAGGAGAAGCTGTTGCAGGATGAGGTGAAAGATCGAGATAAACTACAGATAAGAGAGATGCATGAAAGAATGCATCCAGAATACCTTAAAGTGCAGACACAAGAGGGAGGTGCAGCCCACCCACAGACACCCACCTTTATTGCATGCTCAGACATGCAGCATGTGCAGTACACGTATATGGGATGGGAGTCAGTTTGTTTCTCTGACCGTCTCCTTCCAGGCCAAGGAGGAGGAGGGGGGAGAAGTTGGGTGATACTGGCAGCATCATGGATGAGGCCTTACGACAACAGATGAAGGAGCAAGAGCGCAAAGATCTGCGAGGAGGCCGACCGGTTGATGAGGAAACTATCTAGAACATATTTCTAAGTAAATAAATAAATAGTTACACATCTAGTTTCCTGCTCTGCTGTTAATGTGGTGTTTTCCTGTCCATGTGCCGAGCAAAAGCCATCCCTGAAAAATACTGCAATGACATGAAAGCTGTCAATTAACACCTCCATAGCTCAAATTACTAATGTCACTCTTTATATTAAAGAATGTGACAACAACGCTGCCAAAGACGGCTCTTTTGTGCCCTTGCAGCTAGACTGGGAAAACTCTGGCTTCACTTTCTCAGTCGATAACCACGTTCATGTTGAGGTGAGTGAAACCAGATAACAGAAAGATGGGCTTGATGACAGTACAAGGCCCACACTTATCCTCAAGTATCACCATTTTTTTAAGCTAACTGCTGCATTTCTTTTAGCCTTTAGTCAGTTAATTCTATTTATTTGCTAAATTGTCACTTTTAGTATTAAAGCGTTTCAGTTATCAATTATTTTTAATGCTTAATATTTCAATTGTTAGCCTTTAGCTAATGTGAGATATCTTACCCATTGTTTTTAGGTAATATTAACTATTTCAGGTTTTTTTTTTAACCATTATTTTATACCAAATCTGAACCACTTTAGCTATTGTACGCTATTTTATTCATTATGTTGTAATGTATGCTTAACTACTTTGACCATTTATCCTTTAGCTGCTGTTAGGTATGTTAGCCATTATTGTTAGATCATGCTCTTTCACCATGTTGTACTTGATATACTTTAGCTTATGTAATCATAACCAAAGCATAGCTAAAGCTAGCTCCATTCCACTGTGTTGCATGTCTGTGCTTTTTCAGCTTAATTCACAGAGGTATTTGGGCTTTGATGTTTTTTGTGTAAAATAACCATTGTTATTATCACCACTTTTAGCAAATGTGTACCATTTATCTAGCAACCCAGTATTACCCACTTCACTCAATATTTCCATCTCATATAAACCATTTTAACCTTCAACCCTTTCCCCAGTGTTAGGTATTTTAACTATTTTAGTCACGTAAGAAAAACCTAAATGATGAATGCATACGATTCAACACAGGTGCACTTCATCATACAAAGCAGGTAACTGACATGCCACGCAGTGTGGTTGGACAGTCAGTTTGCTTAAGAAGGTTCTACATGAGCTGAGTGACCTGCAAGTATCTGTGGCAGCCATAAAACAGCCGGTGGAGTTCTCTACATACTAAAGTAAGGTGCTTTCCTTTAATACCTCCTTTAACAGAGGTTACACTAGACTAACCTTTATGAAAGAAGGAAAATAATACCAGCCAAAAATTCATAGCAATACTTTAAATACTCTTGAAAACCACACCCTTTGATTAGCATACTTAGAACTGTTATGAATACTCCACTCCTACACTGAGGGCACCTGGCAATTTTGTAACGTTATAGCAAGGTTTTTTTTCTTGCTTTATTTGAACATTTCCATCTTGATGGGAGTGGTGTCCCTGAGTGAAAGCGCTCTTATCTACAGGGTATGAGGTGGGGAATAGCTTAATTACTATGAAAAAAACATGCATTAGAAGAATGGACTTCCATCCAGAGTTCAGGAGAGTCGTATTAAAGCACACAATGGTTCACATGTTTTCCCCCCTTTTGACCAGTCTCCATGTCCAGCAACTGCTGGTGTTAGAAATTACAGTCCCAAACCATTTGAGACATCTTCTAAAACCTGTCTGATTACATCAGTATGCCGCTAAGCTTCACAGTCAACCAAAGTCAAGAAGAAACAAGAAAGGAAGTGTGCATGTGTACAGAAATGACTACAACTAATGTGGTTATTTTCCAAGAACTCACTGAGAACATAAAAGAGATAGAACGGCTGATTTGTAATAAAAGTAGAGAGAAAAATCGGGGGATAACCATGTTAGACGAACTTGAAACAGGCGGGTTTCCCAGAGGAACAGATGTGAAAACAAATATTTCAGGCACAAGAAGAGGAACATACGTGAAGCATTTTTAAGTGTATTCATAATTCATATACATATTGACAGGTTTCTAATACAGCATGGTTTTGATAGTGTAACTGTCTTTCAGCTTGACCTTTTTTTTCTTACAAGAATAACAATAAAAAATGATAAAGACAACACCATGTACGACTCACTTTTAAATTTTTATGGCAATGCTTCTTTTGAATGGATTTTGCATCTCCCGATTAGAATGCTGCCGTGTCACAGAAGTTTGAAACCATTCAAAAGTACTTGGTTAGGCTCGCCCTCGTTCATATGACACCCTCTCCAAAGTTCGCTTCCAAAAATGTCTGACGTCTGTCAGTCGAACGTAACTTTGCACGAACGTCTTACAAACGCGTGCATCCAGTTCCACACCAATAAAACCTCTTCAGTGTCCTGTCCTTCACCTTTTCCCAGCCGGCGTGGTTAAAGATGGCAGACACACTTTAGTCCATAGTGTTATCTGCTCCTCTTACGAGCGTCTGTCCTTCTCTTTGCACATTATGAACTTTTTGTACTTGAAAAATAAGACTGTGTCCATCATTTTTCGTGAATACTATCTGTACCGTAAAAACCCCGGTGATGAAAAATAAGAACACTTTTCAAAAGGACCAAAAAATGGAATCAAAGACCCAGAAGTCAGCATTTTTTCTTTTTTTCAGTTTTTCCACACGCACTCAATTGCTCACTCATACACGACTTTAGAAAGGCAACAGATGTCCGTTCTCCAAGGCAATAATGTCTTTGTGGCAAACATGACCCTGACATTACAGACAACATCACTCTGGTTCCCCCCTCTCCAGGAATGAGGAAAAAAAATCCAATTAATGCGTAGACTGAATATAAAATGAGATACATCCATTTCATTTCCATGAGTAAATACTGATGAGGTTACAAAATAATGAGGACTAAAATAATAACTGTGATCATCCTAATATTATAAAAGGTAAAATACTAATTGTGAGAGGATACAAAGTTCTCTCCTTTCTTGGGTTTATCACCCAACTTGCTCCCAATATGTCAAAGCAAACAAAAGAAAAACAATAGAAAATACAGATGATGATGATAAGCATGAGTTAAACACTTTAAGGGTGTCACTGGAAAATTAAAGTAAGCCTAGAGAGGAAGGTTGTTTCTTTTGTTCTTTATAGCAGAGTTCCTTTAGTTCCTCTGTCAGTCTTGATGTTTTATCTCATCCCACTTCCATCTTTGTAGTCCTTTTCTTGTAGCTCCATGCCCCTGTGTTGCATGTCCATGGGGGGTTTTTTTGTTTTGTTTTTTTTTTCTTTTTTCCGGCTTTTAAGTAAAGAGCAACAATTCTCCTAAAAAAAATGATTTTTCTCCCTCCATTGTCTTAAATGTAAATAATGCTGAATCTTGGTGAGAAATTGTACATTCCCTTTTGTTGTCCTCAGCCGCTGATGACAGGCCAGTCTTTTTCACATTTCTCGGTCTTCTATCCCAAACTAACCTAGGAGAGAAAGAAAAAGGCATAATGAAGCAAAAAGGATACGTTGCAGTTTCGAAAAACCTTAGCATGCCAGCAGCGTTGTACAAAACAGAGACGAGAGGCATCAGTTTCCATGAGGACAGGCTGGATTGGAAGTGAGGGGGAGGCAGCGACAGGCACAAGTACAGCCACTAAGGTGAGGTGAGGAGGAGGAGTGCGAGAGCTACATGATTTTTTTTCCCTCAATGCTACTCGAAGAAACCTGCCAACAAAGAGTGGCTGCTGTGTTGCTTTTTGGAATTTAAATGAACAGAGAAGGTATAAACGAGCCAGAGGCAACAAATCCATCCATTAATGAGACAAAAGTGTCTCCACATCTTTTAATAATTAAACAAAAATAAAATGCAGCATGTGTTTGAACGTTTCTGTGGTAACTGAAGCCCTGTGTTGAGGCAGGCTTTCACACTGGAGCTGGTTGCGAGACAACGTAACATTATACACCAACATCCACTTCTACATGATTACATATAGATGACTGCTCCTAGCACACAAGCTCACAATGTGACAACTACGAGGTTTGACCCTTTAAGATCTAGCATAGAATCAAGAGCCAGAGCTTATCTCTATATTCTTACATGCTGTAGTGCCATTTCTGGCAGCATTTCAAGTTGCTATACACCAATACAACCATTATAGCCCAAACTTTAATAATATGTATGCATTAAGCGCATAGTAACTACACAAATTGCAAAAAAGTGCCAAAAAAAAAAATATTGAAAATCGTTTTTGTTTTTACATATATTTCTAGTTAGAGAAATTTAAGAGGCTTATCCCTCAAATATGTAAATACAAAAAGGTTGCACAAAATAGTTTCCAACAACAGGAAATTCATTTTGAGTGTCTTAATAGTTTTATTTTTGAGATACACCAATTTTTATATACTGCAGGAAAAACGAAAATAAATATTATAATGCAAATTTGCAAAAAACAACAACAAAACAGCATGTGCATCAAAATAAACTATTTAAAGCAGTGCAATTTGATTTCTAAGCATCCCAGAAACTATACAGAAAAGCAAAAAGTCAAACATGACTTTTAAAAACACCAGCATAGGCTTATAAGGCCCTGGAGGTTAAAAAAAAGAAACCTACTTCCAGTTTCGGGCAGGTAATGGCGGACATGCAATAGTTCGCGCTGACGTCCTTTTCCAACGCAGGAAGTGTTACGAACAGCTGATCAGATCGGCAAAGCGTGTTTCTGGAATATTATGTTTTTGCTGCTGCAAGTGCTTTTTATGCAATTTTTGCAAACACCGGTCTTAAAGGGTTAAGAGGCTTTTTTTTAAAGAAACAAGTAAACATGTAAATGGTTTTGGATGAGATCTGACAACGTTTGAAAGGATGAAAATCATTTTAAGAAAAGTAAACAGTATCGCTGTATTTTCTTTGAATTTTGCGTTTAAGGAGACAGACTAATTTTTTAAAGTGTTCTTGAGCATTGGCTGGTTTTATTTACTCATATTCAGTGCAGTTCTTGTGCCTGATTATTCAGACAAATGCTTTTTTTGTGTTTAAGGCACTTAACACTGACCTATGAACCATTCAGACATTAAAAAAGGCAATTTTTAAAATGTATTTTTGGGCACTCTGTTACTAGCAGCCTGTTGCTAAAAAGTGGAATCTGTGCAAAAGTATTTCGAAACATCAACAAGGTGATGAGGTATTAGTCATAAACTCAGGGTGGTGTGCAGTTTGTGCTTTAGGAAATGGAACAAAGAAAGAAGGAAATAAATCAAAAGAACAGAGAAAAGGCGACCATCGTCCAAAGAAAAGCTTTGAATAGAAGAAGAATAAAAGTGGTCGGACTGTATTGCATTGCATCCATTTATCATTTTACCATAGCTCAAGACTTTTGCACACTACTGTATCTTACATATACAGCTGTAAACTTACAGCTCCCAGACTCCTGTGTCTCTTCCTCCTCCCTGTTTCTCTCAGCCTCTCTCTGACTGCTCCAGGTACACTGACTTGGCAGGCCGGATGCTCTGGGTAAACTGAAAGAAGGGAAGGTTGGGGAAAAAAACAAAAACAGGACGAGATAAAAGTGTGAATTAAAGAAGACTGAAGATCCTGAAAGAAATGAGGGGTTCAGGCACTGATTTGGACGTGAAAAGTAAGATATCGCACTGAATTACAAAAAGAAAACGAACCTTTCCTTCTTTACCTTGTGCTTCGGACACCGCAGCGAGAAGTTATCTTCATTCAGAGAGCAATCTGGCAAACAGACAGATTTTCAAGACTCTAAGGACACTGCCATAGACTTTTTTCTTTTTTTTTTTTAATCCAACAACAGACTTTCACATCATTTTACTATTTCCAGTGCACTTGTGCAGTAATGCAGACACTCACCTGCTTCAATAGCACATAAGTAGTGGTAGCGAAGTGTACAGCCTTTACTATAGCAGCCCAGGGTTGAGCCAACCATCTCACAGTATGAGCAGGACTGAGAAAAGATGATATAAATACATAAAAACCGTCAGATACAGAAAGACAGATACAATCTGAAAAAACTGATGAGCAAGCACACTTGATATACTGTATAGTACATGATCCACTGCAGTACTGGGTGTCTTATCAACATGCATGTATACGTGTGATTTTATTAAGCAGTGAAACCTACATAAATTTAAATAAAAAGCATAAATTTGTAATTCCCCCCTCCACCTCACCCCACCCCAAAAATGCCAAATATGTACAACTCACTGTTTCTCTGCCGCCATCTAGTGCTTCCTGCAGGCCATACAGTCTCCCATTGACAAGGTACACTCCACTGGTCCACACTATACATCCTTCATGGACCCACAGCTCCTCTGGATCCATGGGCATCTGAGGCAGTTGTGCCAGCTGTGCCAAGGGTCCCAGGGAATCCAAGGCCGGTGGAGGGGGCTGGAACGGCAGGGAGGCCTTACTGTTGGCTGGCACCATTCTGGGGGAATCCTCACTCGACTTGTGTCTCCTTTTAAAACGGGGATGCGAGGTCAGCTTTCTGTGCTGAGGTCGCTGCTGAGCTTCATCTGCAGGCTGCTGTTTCGGCGGCTGCTGCTGGTCGGTTTCAAGGTCTGGCTCTCTCTTAAGCTCAGGGATAGGTCTGATATCCAGATTCATATCCCAGGTTAGAGAGGTTTTAATGGCAGCGGACGAGGAGGAGGAGGAGGAAGAGGAAGAAGAAGAGGCAGCGTTACTGTGCTTGTCAGCCACATGCGTCATCATTTCCTCCCTCCCAGCTGGAGAAGCAGTTCTGACTGTAGTGTTAAGAGAAGCAGGGTTTGAATCCAGATTGAAGGCATAGTCGCTCTCAGATGAGGGCTTGGTAAACTGAGCATCTTGTGTTTGTGTGTCTTGGATTGTAGTCAAAGGGTTTGAGCTCACGTCTGAATTTGGTCCTGTTTTGTTTGTGCCTGTGGTTGCCTGACATTGCCTGACCTGGGGCTGATTCTTGGGGAGCTTTGCAGCATATTCAGCTGGGTAGAAAGGCCCGTAGAGATCTCCGAGGTGTTTGTAATTTGCCCATTTCTGACACAGGCAACACAGCAGGCGGCCGGAGTGATTGGTCTCCGTAATCACAGGGCCTGAAACAACATAGCCAGATGAAGGAAGTGCTTTTCCTGACTGAAGTGTAGTTTCCACCTCGTCCGTCTCCCGTTTCTCTGATTCTCTGTCTCTCCTAGATAACTGGGAGGAAAGAGCCGAGGTCAGGAGGCATTCAATTCCACTCCCACCAGCTTTCCCTCCAACTGCGCTGCGCTCTCCTTTCATCTTGTCCTCCTCAGCGTTCACAATGGTGCACACCGCCCCTATCTCTGGTACTTTTTTCTCCACGTGTATGTGGGGAACAAACAAGCCCTTTCTGTTAGGATCTGCAAAAGCTCTATTTGCGCCTAAAGGTGTATCTGGATCGTCTTTGGCCACTGAGGGCGTTGCCGCTGCCGCTCCTCGCCGCCTCCTCCTCTGCCGCCCTCTTGCTTCCAGGGGCTCGTCTTCATCTTTGACGCCTCTGCGTCTTCGCCGCACAGGTTTGACCTCGATCTCCGGCTGGGTGTCCTCGCTCTCGACGTCCACCTTCACTACCTGGGTTAACACAGGTGGGGCCAGCGGAGGAGTGGTTTTACTGTCTGGCAGAGGGGGTGCTGGCGGGGCTGTTGTGGTTGTTGTTGTTGTTGTTGTGCTGCTGCTGCTGTTGGTAGTCTGCATTGTTGGTGGAGTTGTGGGAGCAGCTGTAGCTGGAATGGCCGGTGCTGGAGGAGTGCTCAAAGTTGCATTCTGTGTTTGGACTTGAGACTGAGCGCTAGCTTGTGTTTGGACTTGGTTTTGGGCCCGTTTTTGTTTATTCACACTCCCAACAGGCCTGCCTTTTTTCTTGCCAGATGGGAAATAGCCTTTAGGCACAACACTCTCTAGCGGCTTTGAATCTTGTGGTGACAGACTGGACCTACCGGAGGACATCTGATGCTGCCTGTTGAGCATGTGCCCTTGAGCCTGGCCGTGGTGGGGCGGAGTGGTGCCATAGTAGTCGCTGCCAGGATAATCATCAAATCCCATGCCAGATTCTTGAAGTTTCTGTCGAAGAAGGTTAGCGGCAGACTGCTCTCCTCTCCTCGTCTCAAGCTGCTGGTACGTGTTGGTGAAATGCTGAATGTCTGACAGGGCAGACGAAGATGGAGGTGGGGAACCCTGAACCGGGCGAGGAAGAGGTGGAGGAGGAGGCAGTGGTCCGAGCAAAGCAAAATCCTCCTTGTCGCCAGATGCCGATGCCACAGCAGCACCTAATCCAAAGTCAAAGTCCTGTTGTTTGAGGGGCTGAGACGTCTGGTGGGGATCGCATGGGTAAGCTGATGGAGGTAGAGGCCCAGTTTCGTCAACGCCTCTAAAGGGAATCATGTCGTTTAATGAGTGACTTTCATCCATGTAACTATCGTCCCCTCCTGGAACCCTGGGGAAATGTGGCAAGTCTTGGTCCTGCGAGTCATTAAATGTTGGTATTTCGGAGTGAGAGAAGCCTGGGTAATGATTTGACTCATCATCAGTATGGCCTGCTGGCTTTTTAATATTTGGTGTGATTTTCTGCACTATTGCCTCTAGTTTCAAACCACGTCCTTTTCTGGGAGGCAAAGCCTTAGTGTTGCCACTGGATGGAGACAGAGGTTGGGAATAGGTGCTGTCTCTTGGCAGAGGGGATGAGAGCCTGGGACATGGAATATCTGAACTGGATGAGTCATCTTCGTTGTGATGGCCAAGCTCAGACTGGGCCCCAGGAGAGTGATGTGAATTTGTGGCGGCCCTCTGTTGAGACACATCCTGGAGTTGCCTTTTGGCGGGAATGGGAGAGATAAAAGAGCGAACTCTCCTCCGTAATATTAGCGGATTTGTGTCTCCGGAGCCCCCGGCTTTGGTCTGATGCTGCACCTGTGGCTGGGTGGAATTCACGTCAGCAGGAGACTTGGTGGAGCTGGGTGGAGGAGGTGGGCAGGGATGTTTGGCTTCTTCTGTGGCTACTCTGGAGACCTCAGGTTCGGCGGCATTTTGGCCGTGAGGCATCTGCGGCAGAACGGGGCCGTGTGAAACAGGAGTTGGAGGAAGGAGAGGGGGAGGTGGTGGGGGAGGAGGAGGAGGCTGCGCTCTGAAGTAGTCCCCCTCCATCATTCGAACACCTTCTCTTCCGGAGTGTGTCGACTCCCACATTTTCATGTCATAGTAGGCGCTTTGATGATGGAGGGAAGGTTTGCCAGCGTGCGTTTCACTTGGCATGTCAGTTTGAGAGATCATCCTCTGTCTCTGCTCTGACTGGCTGACTTTATGTCTTCCAGGGGACAAGCTGGGCTGCATCATCATCTCCTTGGTGGGCCTGCTCATCGCTTTTACCCAGTCACTCATTTCATGGTGATGAGGTGGGCCGTGAGGGTGAGGATACATTTGAAGCTTAGATGCAGCTTGAGCTGAAGGGGACAGACTGTGGTATGGATGATGGGAGGGAAAATGAGGATTGCTGCGTGACATCATATTGCCCTCTCTTGAATCTCCATATCGATATCCAGGAAATGTGCTGCTGCTGCCAGCTGACAGATCAACGCCGTGAAGGTACGGCTGATGCCTTGACGGCGAAGTTAAAGGATTAGTGTTCATAGGATGAGAAGGCAAGGGGGGAATATCAACATTACTTCGCCTATAGGGGTCAGCATTCATTACAACTGATGAATGGATCGACTTGGAATGATACTCCGTGTCTGCCTCATTAGCCCCACCACTTCCTTGCTGCTCAGTTTGCAAATTTGGAGCTTCCACCCCAGTCTCTTTTGATGCAGTTTCCATTTTCATTACTTGTTTCTCTCCCGTATCCTTTTTAGTTAGATCACTGGCTGCTGCTGCTGGAGAGGAAAATGGCTGTTGAATCACAGAAGCTCCACTCTGACTTTTCTCCCGCTCTCTCTCTCTGTCGCTCTCTCTGTCCCTCTCTGGTGTGCTGCGTCGGTTTGGCGACACATCACAGATGACAGAGCGTCGCTCTGATGGGGCTAATATGCAGCCTGATGATTTCTGAGGCTCAGTTTGACCACCGCTGCCGGTTAGTGGCTCTGGCTCTTGCAAAAGGAGCTCCTGCACAGCAGAGGATGGAGTGGAGACATTAGATAAGGCTTTTCTTGGTGGTAGAGAGTAGTCAGCTAAGTTTATGTGTTTTGTTGCTGCTTGCTGAGACTCGGCCTGTGGTAAATGGCCCTGGGACACACCCACCTCTGTTTTCTCAGCATTTTGCATAATCTTAGCGTTTGACATTTCTGACTTCACTGAGGACTGAGGCTCTGTGGTAAAATCAGGCTCGCTTCCATGCCGCTGGCTTTGGGGTTTTCCAGCGCTACCCATTTGAGCTGAACCCTCAGTTGCTCCACTCTGCATTCTCATACCTTCAGCCATGCCATATGATGGGTGTCTGGACTGAAACTGCTGATGAACTTGAAGATGTGAAGAAAATGCCTGTTCTGGTCTCCCATAGCGACGATCTAAATTGTAACCTTGAAGGACCTCTTGCAAAAGGCTTGGGAATTGCTGAAGCTGTGCATTCTCCTCGAGACCTTTAGCCCCTGATCCCTGGCCTCGCTTCACCAAAGCCTCTGCTACAGAACCACTGTCTTTCTGATGCACAGGTCCGAAACTAGGTTGTGACTGTTGGTATCCTAAATATCTTGGATTTTGATCCATCACACCCACTGGGCCAGGCCTCCCTTTGTTCTTCAAGGATAAATCTGAGCCATATGTTGATTCAGGGTAGCCATACTTATGCGGGCCAGACTGGGAAGGATTATGAGGCCGTCCGAAGTTTGATTTCTGGTAATGGGATGAATACAGACTGAGGTCTACGCCTTCATCGCCATTATGACTGCTCGACTCTCTTAAATAAGAGTGTGAGTGTTTCTCTTCTATACAGTTGTCCTGGGGATTCTTGCTTTTTTCTGTGAGACTTCCCTCAGACCGAGCGGAAACAATCACTCCAACACTACTGGCGTTGTGCTGCTCCTCAGACGTGTGCTTTTCTTCCCTCTCGTTACTGTGTAATCTGGATGTGGAGTGAACCCTATTCTCTTTGTCCTGTCCATTTTGTGTATCGACTTCCCCATCCCGCTGCATTTGGCTGCTGCCTTTCACGGTTTTATCAGCTACACCGTCGCTTTCGTTTTTAATGACTTCATTTTTAATTTCTAGTGTCTTCTTATTGCCACCTCTGCGGTCATTGTATGCTGCCCCAGACTCTGGGACACAGTTTGGCTGAGGGGGAATACTGGAGGAAGTGGATGAGGAAACTGGAGGCATCGGATGTGAGCTTGGGCCAGTCTCTGATGACTGATACACAAAGGATGGAGATGACGATGAAGCAGGAATATGAGCTTCATTTGCCTTCGCTTCAGAGGCAACTGGATCCTTTGATGAATCAGAGGTGATTACTTTGACATTTGATGTTTGTCCAGTCTGTGGTTGGCTTTGGCTCTGTGACTGAGGGTGAGAGCCAGCTGCTTCAGATCCACTGCTTGCACCGCTCATCTGCCTCACTCTCCCATGTTCCCCCTCAGAAAACTGCTCCTCTCGCTCCACCTTGGTTCCTGAGGAGCCTTCGACTGACAACAATGAGGAGTCTTCATCCACCCCGACATCTATGCTGGCTCCATCTCCGGCCCCTACTGCACTTCCATCTTTGACCGTGCTGGTGCTCGAGGCTGCGCTTGCATTGCGACTCCTCGGCTGTGATGGGAGCACGCTATACGTCGCCTGTTGCATCTGTCCGCTTTCTTTCTTCTTAGGTGAAAGCACTGTGTCAGTAAGGACCATGTGCTGAACTGTGTTTGGTAAATTGGCTACTTGTGAGCTCAAGGCATTAAGACTATTCAAGCCGGCATCCTGCATTTTGTCAACTGAAGAGGATGAATAAACAGAAGAACCTTCGTCTCGGGATCCAATTCCCGTGCCTAGCCCCATTTTACTGCGGCCTGTTGGAGGGAGATTGCTCCCTCCGGCTGCACTCATGCTGTGAGGTTTATGACTGCCACTGCTACCACAACTACTGATGCTGCTATTAGAGTTGGGTGTGGGACTTAACTGAGGCATAGTCTGCAGTAATCTACCATGACCATGGCTGCTACGAGGGTTTGATGTAGGAGGATGTGAAGGACCATGACCTGAGGGGGTTCCATGTGCCTCTGAGACACCCATCAAAGGGGAAGGAGAGGAGCTACAGCTGGGGGAGTGCACTGCCGATGCAGCTGGAGAGGGATTGGAAATTGGGCTAAAGTTTTGGTTAATTTGAGTTTGTTGCGCATTGGGATGCATTGGAGATTTGGTTATTTCTTGGGATGCTGGCTGAGGTATACTGGGATTGGAGGCCTGATGATGTTTAGCATATACAGAGCCTGGAGACTGGCCCTGCATCTTGAGAGGTGTGTCATAACCTATCCCTAAATTGTGCTGCGAGTTGCGGTGCTGCAGTGTGGCTTGCTTGTGAAGTGAATGTGTCTGTGGGGAATATCCAGGATAATTTGAAGCATGGTAACTTTGTTGAACATTCTCCATTGGCCCCACATTGTTAGCAGCAACTGAACTGGAGACTGAATTTGAACTGGAGTTGACACTGGGAGAACTGTTGACTTTGGGATCGAACCCAGCGCTGGCAGCCCCGTCGAGATATCTCTGTGGAGGGGGGCTGTACATTCCTGATGACCCCGTGGATGCGCCACCCTGGGGAGAGTAGTGCGGGTACTGATGGGTCATTCTATGTCCAGAGTGTGGATAGCTCCTATGCTGCTGTCCATGATGGATAGCTGGGAAGGTTTGCCCATGCTGGCGGTGCTGCATCTGAGAACCTGGCACTGGCTGCATTGCAGGGTTCTGACTCATATTATACTGATGAGAGGGAGAGAACGCTCCAGTACCTCCTCCTGAACCAGCACTAGAGGCATAGTCTACTGGATATGGCGACATCAGGCCAGATGACGGTGCAGAGCTAGATCCGGGATGCCGGTACTGGTGAGGTATATGTCCATCAATATTGGGGTACCCAAAACCGTAGCCCATACCTCCCCTTCTGTGCCTGTCCTTTCCACCCACTGGAAAATAGTAATCCATGGTCTCTTTCCTGTAAGGGTTATTACTGCTGCCACTGTGAATGTTACCCTGTGTTGGTGTTGGCTCCACAGCTCCTCTGTTTCTAGCACTGTAAACAAGCATGTGGCTGGCTTGACTTGGGTGGTGATGGCCTCTGTGCAGGCTCTGCTGGTGCATCCCTGCATAATCATCTGTCATCCTCGGGGATATCTGGGGCTCTGCTGGCTGTGGGGGATAGGGAGGTACGCCTCCACCCCTCCCACTGAACCCAGGGGGGAGAGAGGGGGGAACTGGACTGTTAGGAAAATTCTGCATTGTTCAGAAAACTAAAATATCTGTTAGTGTTTATATCAGGGAATGATTCCGATCAGAAACTGGAAGGCTTATGACAGTATGAATAAATGACAAAGAGAGAGTCTACGGCCTGTCAGGAAAAGAAAGAAATGCTTTTGAAATCCACCAAAGAGCAAAGCAATACATATACACATACATATATGTATATATTGCAGCTGTAATAATCACTTTTGTAGTGCCAGCAGTGGATCGGGAGGTTAAACTTAGGATGACATCTCCAGTTTTGGAAAAAGGTCAAACTGCAAAAACTGTACTTTTTAAATGTGAACGTGTACTTTCCAACGGGGGAAAAATGTTCACTTAACAGCTGGGTCTTAGAAAACAGATTCTTCTTTAAGATTTATGTCGTGAAGCAGCTTTCTACTTCAAAAAAAAATTAGAAGATTAAAAATGAGCAGTCATTCCCATGAAGCTGAAGCAGTTTGGCACCGAACAGGCAAAAGATATGGATGATTGCCACATCACCATGTGAGTTTTTCAACCTTAAATGTCTTTACGCATATGAACTCCACACTAATAACAGCTCAAGCAGGCAGAGTTATTTCTGGGTTTAAACGGTGTTACGATCCAACACGGTCTTGCAAAATGGAAAAAAACAAAAAAACAAAAAAATATCTCATTAAAACCATCGAGACTGTGCTCCGTCGCGGCGATCCTTCAGTTCGTCAAAGCGTGTAAGACTGCTGGGACTTGACTCACACCTGTGTGAGACAAAAACTCCAGTAATGGAATCAAGTGGTCTGAATCAAGACCCTCACTCAACATCATCCCAGAGGCGAACGCTCCATGGATATATTCACATCGGCTCTTGGATACAGAGTCCAACGCTTTTTCAGGCGTTCGTTTTCTCGGTCTCTCCTTTTTGGATTTCCTTTTTTAGTTTTTTGCAACTGCATGCAATCATCTGGACTGTAGAAGTATTTGATCCCTATATAGTGACCGTTCTCTCCTTGCCTCCACACATCTTGATGCTTTCCTGTGTCTTCAGCACTTAGCCATCTTACCTTTGTTTTTTTCTGTCAACCATCATTTAATTCTACCTAGTTCCATGGCAACAGTTTTCCAAAAGGAGGGTAATCCATTTATTCCACTTCAGGTTGAGTCAATTCATGCTCCTGTTTTCTGTTTCTCTTCAGTATTTCCATGCAGATGTGTTCATTTCCCATGAACTGCTGACCAGAAAAAAACCTGTTGTCAAAAAAAAAAAAAGAAAAGATAAATCAAATGCGTGCAGATGTAATGCGCCAACATTTATTAAATATACCTCCTGCTAAAGCTCTGTTGTCGTAGGTAAATATTTATAACTAGCAGTGCACTGATTGCTCACAGGGCAATAGCAAAGTGCATTTTGGGCTAATTGACAGTTTTATACTTATATATTGCATATATTACTTTATTAATTAATTAACTGCAACGACTCAGTGGTAAATACAACATATACGTAACACTAACAAAAAAAAACCCCCTCATACTTTATTTTCAAATGATTGATCTGGGGTCACATATTATCTCAGCATTTCTCATAAGTGCACTTTATTTTCCAGTCAGCCGCATAAATATTACGCTGCACTATTGCAAATGCATTTGCAAAAAAGGGCAATAATCTAAACATGACTTAATGTTGCACAAGCAATCTCATTCAACTTCTGTCTTCTCTACTTAAAAGGCTTTCTGGTCTCGTATCATCGCTTCTCTTTTATCATTCTCTGCGAGTACAGCTTTTACTTTGGTCCACACTTTAACAATGCATGCTTAAGGCGTCTCTTGTGACTGATAAACAGACTTGGTGGCTGAAAGGAGGGTAATCAACAGTCTCTGAGTGAGGCAACAAAATACTCATCCTCACAGGTAAACAACCAACCCTGTGGAGTCAAGACAGAAGCAGTCCATCTGTCCTCTTTTTAAAATGTGCTTAACTTGTTTTTAAAGGATTTAATTGTTATGGGTGATAATTAAAGGGATGATGCCACCTTTATGGGGTTAGTGCCTTTAATTGTCATGTGTGACATAAGCCTCAATTGTATGTCTCTAATACACTGTAAAATTGTTAATGGCCCTAAAACAACTTTGGATGGCTTCTCCCACTGTGGGGACTTTAACTGAGCAACATTATTGGGCATCACTAGAAGCTGCAAGAAAAACATGACAATGAGCAGGGACCATGTGAGGTTGCAAAACAAACCGATCACACCGTGTCAATCGGACTGAGTCAAACCACACAGCACCATCAAACAGGTCTGATCAAATGCTCCGACGGTCACAGTTAAGGTACACCGGCGATGCAGAGCAACAGCTAAAGTTAGGTGGAGACACTTGGTTTCCATCCTTCTGTGAGCTCACGCTTAGGTTATGGACAGATTATTAATTAATCAAAGCAGCTCGCCGAGCACGACCAGGCGGCAGCATTCATAACACAGAGAGCAGTGCAGCAGCAGCAATAATAAAAACTGGCTCAGTGCAGTCTGTCAGCAAGTCAATCAGCTGCATGGCTGCCTAATTGATACGCAGACGCAATGTTTTTGCAGATAATTATCAAACGCTAGCTCCGTTTTATCTGGACAATTTGTCGTCTCAGACTGCCATCAACAAAACACAGGCTTTTGCACCACAACCTTAGTGGCTATATTAGCCAGTAGCAAGGTATACGCATTACAATTAGCCTTTTAGTGCTGCCTCTTTTTTTTCTTTTTAGCTCCTTTAGGTTAGCGTTAGCAACAATACCTCAAATGCTGCATATTAAAATTGTAAGCTAGCCGCATATGTTGAGAGCTAGCTAAGCTAGAACCTCCAGTTAGCATTGTAGCAAGGCAGCTAATTTGCGTTTCTTGCATTTAAGACCCTGCACAAAAGAGTAGTTACAGCAGGCTAAAGGAACAGGGGCAGCCAAGCAGCGTTTAGCCACAAATAGAGAAGTGATTAGGTGCAGATGTTCCCCCCTCACATTATTCAGTGGGGCTGTGAGTAAATGGGTTAGCTAGCATAAATAAGAGACCTGGTGTGGGCACTGCAACAGAAAAATTGCCGTCACGCAGCCAGATATTTTTCTTGAATAAACAGAGCTAACGTTTGCCAGGGAGAGGCAAGTCACTCAGAGACAGGCTAGCTAACACACTGTAGATACCTGAAAACGTAGCAATACAGGCCCCTCGAAGAGTGAAAGGCTGTTTTGTGACAATCCCGCTGCTGTGGCAGGAAACCCCAGTCTAGAGTCGACTCCTCCGCCGCTTTTCCCTCAGCGCTTTTGAGTCCAGACAACCCCGACCAGCGGCGGCGAAGTCGGGGGCCCCGTCACGACACTTAGATCCCGGGCCTTTCTTCCGATCCCCCCTTTTTTCTTTTGTCCTCACCTCCAAAAAATGATGAGAGCGGAGCACAATCGGGGTGCCTGTGGGTCCCGTAACCAGCGAGGTCCATACACCCCCGCCCCCTCCCCTCTTGTTCCCTCGCCTCTCGCTCTCTCTCTCCCCCCCCTCTTTCACACACCGCTTAGGTGATTCCACCTATCTCGAAGTAAAATTAAACACATTGCCCTCGCACGAGCCTCCATCAGCACGCGAAGCTTTCAGACGTCAGTTTCCGTCACTAAATTGCATTTGCATGCCTTCATCAGTAGCTCGACTCATTCGTTTTCCTGTTGGACTACTGTTTTTTTCCCCTTCTTCTTGCAACAGAAAGACCGCCTTAAAAATGCATACACACTCATATTCCTGCACCCCCTCCCTCATCTCTCTCCATCACATCCCTCCCTCCCTGCCTCCCTCTCTCAAGCTTTTGCTATTTCATTGATTTTTACCTATGTCTACAATCAAATCCAAGACTATCCTAATATAGCAAAAGGCAAATTTTGCATGTGTGTCTGAGTATGTTGCCTCTGCCCCTTTGTTCTTATTTCATCTCAAGTGAAAGTGAATTAGCCTGATGAAGGCACCATGGCTACAAAGGCAACATGGAGAGGAGACGGGGCTGGATGGAATGGTAGGTTAATGAAGAAGGCAACAAATGAAAGGCAATTTGTGAGCAAAGAGGTGCGCCTGTATTAGAGGAAGATTGCAGTGCAGTGGACGAAGTTCACAGTGGTCTCTTAATGCTCAAACAGATCTATTACACACACAGTGCAGCTGTATTTCCCCTGTTTTGGCACAAAGAAAAGCCACTTAAGTCATTATGATAATAATATGTAACCATTGGTTAATGTTTGACAGGACAGACTCAGAATATCATCATGGCCGGGACAACAATATAGGTGCTACAAACAATCCTTTTCCCATTAAATTTATTGTGTTGTCTGTGCCTCAGCTTTTCTGCTCTCACACAGGGCCACTGAGTGCAGTACAGACCCACTCACACTCTCCTGCCATCATAATTACGTGCCCTATGCCCTCCATCCATGGTGCTGCACTTTTAATATACTGCAGTGTGTGTTACATGCAAACACGCATTCTGCCTGTGCGTCCGTGTGTGTGTGTGCAGCTCTCTTCATACTCTCTCTTCCTTTCACCACATGTATTGAAAAACACACACGCACATACTGGCAAAACACAATCCCAAAACTCCAGTCTGAAACTCACAAGCGCACCGTTTGCACACAAGCGTGCACATCCGCATGCAGCCACTCATTTAACCTGCCAATCACCACGGTAAAACCTCTCTTTTTCTAACCAGCAGTTCAATACATTTCATTCCCTTGCAGATACACGTCTATTTCTATCATAGTTGCCATAGCAACTGCATCACAGAGCCTTAACTGTGGATAATTTTTAAGGCTACGTATCTACATTTCTGTGTGTGTGTGTGTGTTTTTTCCCTTCTATGAACGATTTCATGCAGACACTGTTGTTTGCTGGTAAAAGAAAAACGTTCAAGCACGAATCGCTCGCGAGCAGTTGTGTACTTGTATCGCCACCAAGTCAAACTGAAAGAGCTGAGAGGCGACATAAAGGGCTCATACTCTGGGCTGGCAAGTCAGCCTAGCCAGGCCTATCCAATCAACACGAGCGCCTGCTGGGATGCACACAGACTCTTTCCATCATGTACAAGGTCACTAAATCTTGTACAGACGAGTGTCAAAGGCACAGCTGTAAAGAAAGCAACCGGTACTGAATACACTTATATGAATAAGCCAAACCCCCTAGCATTAAAATGTTATACCCACATAACCTGTATTAACTTATGAAACTTTCTTTAGATATCCAATTTAAATCATCGTATATTTAATAATGATAATTATACTTAAACATATGATATGTATGGGGCTGGGGGGGGGGTATTCTGATTACATGTAATTGGGATAATCAACCTGTATAACCTGTGAGGAGACATGTTATCCAATCATAGCTACATTGTCACAGATTGCTTCATTATATGATGATTAATTCTTAGAACTGTGACATTTATTACATCTTTCTTTATGACAACCAGCGCTTTTAACTCATGAACAGTGCATCTAGACTACAGTAGTGTGCAAAAGTCTTGAACCACCCATTCCCTCGCTGAGCCGCTCGTTTATTTAATTTTTGCTTGGACAATGGGAAACAGGTGCAGTGACTTATTGGATCTTGCACACATAAATGAAAACCCTGTATATAAGGAAAAATCTCTACAATTCTAGCAGACTTTGAAAGTTAATATTTGGTATGACCACAAGCTTTTCTGTAACACAGTCTGATCTCTCTTCCTTAAGAAGTCTTCAGGAATAGTTCTCCAGGCTTCTTCAAGGACATTCAAAGCACTTCTTTGGATGTTGGCTGCCTTTTGTTCTGTCCTCTGTCAAGATGACCCCACACTGCTTCAGTAATGTTGAGGCCAGTCCATCAGTGACGATGCTCCATTGTGTGTTTTTATTTTGCTATCCAGGTATGCTTTCACTGCACTGGCTGTGTGTTTGGGATCATTGTCATGCTGGAAAATGAAGCAGTGGCCAGTCAGACAATTTCCAGATGGTACTCTATGGTGGATCAAAATCTGATGGTACTTTTCCATGTTTGTAATTCTTTCAGTTCTGACAAGATCCCCATCATTGCTGGCTGAAATGCAGAGCCAAAGCATAACAGAGCCTCCACCATGGCTGTAGACGCTCAGTGTTGTCCCTCTCTACTGAACTCCTCAGTATAGATCGATGACAATTTGAACCAAAAATATCAAATTTGGATTAATCACTCCATCAGAATTGTTAATGCTGATTTTCAATCCAGTTCTTGAGCGATTTTGCATACCTCAGCCTTTTCCTCCTGTTTCTAAACACTGTCTTTTTAACTGAGACCATTTATGATAAGGGTTCAGTGAACAGTAGACGGATTAGTTGAAGGCCCAGATGCACCTCTCACATCTTGTTTCAAGTCTGCAGGATTTTTCCTGTATTTCTTATAGATATGAATTTCACATACTGTTCAGCTACTTTTCTTTGGCCTGCCACTTCTTTTTCTTCCAGATTGAGATTTTACAGATCCCGGAATGAATCTGAGAACTGAGCCATAAGCCGACTACATCACTGCAGCCTGACAGAAGCAAAACAGGCACGTTTTGACACTATCTACAGAAATTTGAGCCAGTATTTCCACTAAAGGCATTTCCGTCAAAACTAAGTACATCAAAGCATACAGAAGGTCTACAGCTCAGATATGTGGACAAGATAATGCCATTACGGCAAGCAAATGGATAATTAAAGCTCAGCTGGAACTTAGCTTTATAACAATGGCACATGCAGAGAATAGATGGTTGCACTGTGCTCTCACCGCTTGCTCTGAATACAATCCATTCTCAAGTGTCACCTTTATCTAGAAGCACGAGACTCATTAGAAAGTTCCTATTGCCTACTGACTATTTTATAACATTTCTTAGAGTCAGTGGTTCCCAGAACAGAGCAGCCAATTCTGAGAGGACAAATGTACTGTGTACATTTGGTTACTATTGCTTGAAATATGTAAGCTAATATTTATTTGTTTGCATTGAGGATTGTACATTAAAAATAAATCACTCTTAATTGAAGGTTCTGTTAGTAAAAGTAATTGGCTTTAATCTTGCAAAACCGTGAATAACAATTGGTTTTGAAAATCGAAAATATTTGGCACCTCATACGTGAAGGTTTACTAAAAACATGGCACAGTCCCAGGCTACATTAGCATCCATGTGGTTCACACATCAGCATCTAGTGATCTGCCCCAAGGTAGCAATAATTTGCAGTTTCCTTGATGACCACATGGAGTCAGAGTCATACAACAAACATTCAGCTGTTCTCTAATGCTCAAGAGCTGGCCTTGCATTTCAGCAGGCTACATATATATATATATATATATATATATATATATATATATATATATATATATATATATATATATATATATATATATATATATATATATATATAAAATCAGTGTCCATCTATCCCTTTGAAGTGCATGCTTCTAAAGTTATGCTCTAGTACAATTTCACAGTCTTTGATCCTTCTCCGTCCCAAGTGTCTTACAATATCACAATTAGTGTCCCACGGACATTAAGTGTTATATCAGTACAGTGGGGCTGCTTTGATAATGTATGGCTGAGAACATATTTCTGAGGACAGAGAGAAATGAGATCTTGATTGCTCCTAGGTGTGGTGACCCTCTCACAATCTCAGTGAAACTCCTTCAGATCAAAGAGTATGATGCAGCCCAGTTGAAATGCAGCAGCAATTCTCTGAATCTGTGACCTTAACAGTCTGGTCTGATGATGCAAAGAAGAATTCCCCTGAAAGGGACATGCTCAGTACTCCCTTTGTCCACCAACATTAAGGTGATTTCCCCCCATCGAACCAGTGATTTTCAGCACAAGCAGTGTAAAAGCACACACTCTAAATTTGCTCGTTCTCGCGCAAACAAAGAGATATGTCTGCACTCACCTGTTTCTGATCCTTTTGCTTGTTCACCAAAATGAGAGGTAGTTTAAGGCACTGAACGGATCCACAGCACTGTCAGTGGTGAGCAGTGGTAAGCAGTGGACAGCAGGGAGCGCTCTCTCCTAACATCCCTCGGCGCTCTAGCACGACTCGCTCTCACACTGAGGCCTGCTGCCACACTCTCCCCGTCTCCTAGCAACCTCGGAACCCTGCCTCCAATCACTACGGATACCGAGAGGGAAGGAGGGAGGGTGGGATAGTGAGGAAGAGGGAGGAGAGGAAGAAGAGGTGGTGAGTCTGGCCTGGCATCAACATCCAAGCTAGCAAAACTGAAAGTGTGCAGAGCTTGAGGTAGCAAGTTGAAGCAATGGTTTTCTAGAGTGGGTGGGGTAGGGTGTGTGTGTGTGTCAGTAGGGGGGAGATGAGCAAGGAAAGGTAAATCATGAAGCCGAGGTTCTCAGGGACAGATTGAGATCATAATTCAAATCAGCCATATTACAGATTGTGAAGTGGAGGAGAGTGATTGCCTCAATTAAGCCAGTTTGTCTTGAGGGTCCTCTTTGCTTAGTCTGCACACCTCACAGTCCCTCCTCTTTCAGCATCTCCTCCCGACTCCTCTTCTTCTACTCTCACCCACCTTCTCCTGTAGCCCATTAAATTTGATGGTGCCATCATCATCTGTGTTCTGTCCTTGTGAGTCGCGGCTGGCCCCTGTGCTTTATGACTCTATGGCTCTTCTTCCTTGGGGGGTCCGTGCCCTATCTGTCTGCGTAATCTATGTTTCTGGGTGACCGCGCGCGTGTGCACCGAGATAAAAAAATGTGCACATATATGGATAACATGCAGTCCCGCACGACATCACGCACATGTCGCGTGTACACGTGCAGCTGTCCGCACCGCCACGTCACGTAGCATCATTCTACGGATATGTCATCCACGCCGAACACCTCGCACGCAGGCACACCCACAGTACTCACTACTCACAGTAACAAAAGACAAGCTTTCACACGCTCCTTGTGCGAGGCTACAGTGACCTTAGACACTGCCCTCCCCCTTCCCAACCCCTGTGGCAGCTGTCATGTGGGGATGTGGCACACTGATACACGCATGACAGAGTTTAGTCAGGAAGACGGAGCCATGATCCGTGTCAGGTTGATGCACAACAGGAGTCACCCGGGTGAAGGCTGACAGGTTGTGTGCGGCTTGCAGCAAATGCAAACAAATACGATGCTTGAAGAGAAGGTGCAACATTTTGCCTGCAGGAAATGGAGAATACACAGAGAAAATTATGAATGTTATATTAAAGAAATACAGATGAGTGGGGGTGTTGAGAGGGGGTGTTGTGGCACTGCAGATAAACGTTGCTAATACAGTTCAACCTATACGATTATTATGGTTGCTGTATTATTTACTGTACCTACCCTGTAATTCATTCTCAACAGGACAGCATCGGGTCAGCAATAATATGGAGAAATAATTCCCATGAAGATATGAGAATAATGATCATAATCTTTGAACTATTAGTAATATTATTAACGTTGTCTGACTACAGCAACTGTTTTTTCTATTTATGATAGCTTAGTTGAGTTATGTGGATCAAATATGTGGACACATGGCTTCACAAAGCATTCAGAGAGTACAGAGAACAGGTTTACTTTATGGATATGCAGAGCTAAAGAACAATATCAAGAAAACTTAACTTACATATAGCTTTTTCAAACCATACCTGTACATATACCAGTCAGCCTCTGTTGTAGTGTGATGCATTATGAGATATGATAATATACAATATAGCTCATCTTTGATATGCAAACTAATGTGATGTGATATAATAGGAGATTTTAAAATATACAATATACTGGCCCTTAATAAACATGAAGCAGTACCTTTGACTAAAATGCAACTGAAATATACCAAATTAAAGGTTTATTTATTCAAATAATTATCTATTAGGGGAAATATGCTTGCTATTGAATTTATACCAATCAAGTAAAGTTCATTGTTTTTTACATTGTACTTAAGCAACAAAATTACATTGAAAATTACATGTAATCAAATTACTTAAAGTCAACATTTCAGTCATAGACAGTTTTTTGAGTGTACATGATATCTTTGTATACAGTACACACAGTGGGATATGATGTGATACAAAATATGATGCAACATACAATATGGTGCAATACGACACAATATAGTATGATACAGTGTGTTAAAATACAATACAATACAATACCATGCAATATGGCATGAGATGAAACAATGTAATGTGAACTGATACAATGTAAGCCAAAACAATGCAACGCCATGAAGCATGAGATGAGCCAAACAAACTGAAACAATGTGATGCAAGGATACAAAACTACAACTGTTACCCTCATTAGTAATTATTAAACTCCTCCTCATTCTCTTGCTTATTACTCCCAGCCAGTCATGGTAGATGGTTGCCTCTCCATGCTATAGGTTTCTTCCTGTTTAAAGGGAGTTTTTCCTTCCCACTGTTGCCAACTGCTTGCTCACAGGGGGTCATGTAGTTTTCAGGAATCTTTCTAATATTGTAATATAAAGTGCCCCGAGGCAACTTCAGGTTGTTGTCGATTGGTGCTATATAGATAAAATGTAACCAAATCAAATCAAAAAATTCAACAGAACCACTGAATTAAAAGTGTATCCTGTACTTCCCAGCATTGCCACAACATCAGAAAAACAGCCCACCCTCTGGAGAAATCCAGGAAGATATACTGTGTGCCTGAAAAACTCCACGCTACAGTGGAGATAAAGGCGAAAAAGAGAGAACATGTGTATGTATCTGTACGCGTGTATCGTGTCTGCATATGCGTGTGAGACATTGATGAAAAGCGAAAACGCTGGCTGCTGTTGCCGAGGCAACCATCTCTCTCCCCTCTCTTCTTTAACCCTTTCTCCACAGCACTTCCTTTTCACCTTCTGTCTTTGTATCATAGTGATCTCTCACTTGTTGATGTTCTATCACCCCATCTGTCCCTCTCTGTGTCTCTAGGCATCTCTCTACTCTCCAGCTCTCTCTCTACTCGCAGGTCTACTTCTCCCTGTAATGCAAAATCCTGAACCGTGAGCTACTCTGTATCCTCTTCATCTTGATTATTCATCCTCGTCATGTTGGCCCACCTGTCATGTCTGCACACATGTGCTTTGATGACTGTGAGTCATTTCGTGCCGTATCAGGAACTAAATATTTCAAGTCAGGTTTCAGTGATCACTTGAAAACTTCAACACGCAGTGCAAGAAAGCCACTGCTGGCACGTGAGAAGGTGACTGTCTAGCCTGAAACAGTAAAAAGTGCAGATCTTGAAGTATGTGAATTAGTGTACACATTAAATGTCAGTGATATGGCAAAATATTAGAAGTGCGCCACCTTGTTGTGAGTACCACGTTACTTAGACTGTGATATTACATGTAAGTCTTACAGTGAAGGGACTACTAAGAAAACACCCGACATTCAAATATGTTATGACAGGAATGGTTTGGGATTACATTTATTTGACCCTTCTTTTTGCCTCATTTATGTCCTCAGTAAACACTTGTGTTAAGGTCTTCTTTAACACTTTGTATATGTAATCAATTTAAGACTCTATCAAAGTCAAAAGGGAGGCTAAAGCACTGCAGGCTTAAGGCCTCTGCTATCTGGACTGACATGTCACAATGTCACAAATATGTCACAATTGGATCTTCCCTTTTTCGTCTTCATTAATTTAAATGGCGAAACGAAAAAACAATTAAAAAAAATAAGACGATCGCTAAATTTCTGATCTCAAGGTTTCAGAATGAGTCCCTTCAAACCAATGGGCAACATCACACTGGCTAGGATCGTACCATTTTCCACCTTTAGGACCTTTTAGTTATCTGCCAACCAATCCAAGCCAGTGAACAGACCTGATCTACAGATCTGACATGTTCAAACTTTTTGAACATGTTAAATAATCTGAGCCTGGCTAGATTTCCTTCTTCTGTTTTTAAAATTTTCTATCATTCCTTTATCTTGACTGTATTTTGATCTAATTTTGAATTGCAAGAACTTCAGGCCAAATCAAATCAAACTGACATTTGCAAGTAAAATAAAAACTCGCTCCTCTATTTGCTGTGATGAACGTCTGCCAAATGGAAAGCTGGACATTTAGAAGTCATAAAAACACCATGCCAGCGACCACACTGACTGCTGCTGACTTGGAGTATTTATTATTCAGGTCTGCAAATCACAGGATCATGAAATATGCCGTCATTCATTAAGCCACAGTCTTTGCCACATCGTCTTGCTCCGCTGCCCGCACCGTGAATGCTGGTGTGTGCGCTGTCCACCTGCGGCGTGAAATTAGCACCTGATGTTCTTCCAAAAGGATCTCGATGCACGGTAACACAGGCGATCGCAGCGGTTCACAGTGTGCAGTGTGTGTGTCTGTGTAACAGGCACGTGTCAAACACAATGCATCTGCCTTCCATTAGATCAAAAGCAGGAATTAGGTTGAGTTAAACAATTCAGCTGTCTGTCTTACATTTACTGCCCAGTGAGGCCAAAAATGCATTATTGGCATGTCATTATTGGCTGTGAATAGGCTCCTGCACTCACTTTTTGACATAATACAGTATATCCTGTTGCTAGGTAACTGTTAATTGTTAATATGCAGGCACTTCATGAGAAGTAGAAATCGAAGGGACAGGCAGCGATAGAGGAAAGTAAGAGAGAAAGCCGAGCAACATTATGCAAGCAAATTACTCCTCTAAGGACGCGCGGTTAAAGGATGAAGTGACTTGCATCACTCAGATGGAGGCTTGCTTTATTGGACTACAGTGCTGCAGCACCTATACTATTTTAATCTGCCCCCTTTTACCTCTATTTTCCCACCATCCAGCTCGCCCATTCATTCTCCATAATCCAGTGAACTCTCATCCATAACTCACTGGCCCCTCTTTCTTTTATTACCACGATGGCCCCTCCACCTCTCTCACCATCCTAATAATTCAGGCTGACGCACAATATAAGGGGGTCTCGGAGAGAGAGTGAGTAAGAGTGGGATAAAGAGAGTATAGGGTGATGGATTAGGTGATAGGCAGATAAATAGGAAGGAGCGACAGAGCGCAGCAATGTTGAGAGGCAGGCAGAGAGCAAGGTTTTGGCTCTGAGTGGCTCTTGAGTTGTGAAAGCTTCAACGAGGCAAAAATACAAAACTGTGACATATTTCATATTTAAGGTGCGCTACCTCACATGACTTTTACTCGTGAATCTTACTAATATATTTCTCTTTTTTTCCCTTCCCCTTCACACCTTACTCCCATCATCAATAATTAAATAAGTCTTGCTTGCCAGTGTGACTGAAAAATTAATGGGAGCTAGAATTGGTGGTTGGGTGGGTGGAGGTTCGAGGGATGATGGATGGGGAGGTGGGTGTCATCATAGCCAGGGCGGGTGACAGGAGGCCTGCTGTGTGGAGGAATATGCAAAAGGCTCACGGACAGAGAAGAGAGGAGGCATTTCAGGTTGATGCCAGAGTAGTTAGTCCCAGACTCGCAGCCACATGCATTGCAGTTGAAGCACCATCACCACTAGCGTGTTTGAAGCACCTGGCTGTGTTTGCCAAGGTTGCTCTTGTCAGCAGGTTTGCTTTTGTCTTTGGCAGATTCCTGTTTTCATCCTTACTATTTTGGAAGGTAGTAGAATTGATGGTCTCGAGTCTTACATGCATCTCACTTTTCCTTCATGACTTACACTCTCTGCCCCCACCCACAACTTTTCTTCTGTAAACCGTTCATTCCACCACCTTCTTTCTAAGTGTACTTTTTTGGTTATGGTTGCTATGGCGCTTTGGTCAAAGCTAAAATTTCTTAAAAACTATGACAAACCTTTTCTTTAAACCAACATCCATCCCCACAGAACCAATCACAGTGACTTTTCCTTGAAGTCGACTTTTGTCGTGTCCAAATTCATGGGCTGCATCTTCCTGAGGACCCGGCCTTTGCGGCCTACGTGGGCCGGGTCCTCAGAAGGTCGGGTAGGCCGTAAAATTGGACAGTCTAGCCTTCAGATATGCGTCACCACAATCTCGGTGGAGTTTAATAAACTCGGCCATCTGCTCCTTCCTATCTAAAATATAACAGGACACTGGTGTAAATTCTCGACCATCTCACACTTCTGTCTATTCAGCTGTGTGAAAACCAAGGAGGAACCCACCCAGGGGCTTAATAAAGTTTTATTTTATCTAATCTAATAACTTTAATCTCAGCCAAACAAATTTACTAACGAAATAAATAAAACACTGAAAAAAGCCAAACAATAACATTTTTAGGTTGTGTAAGTGACTTATATATTACATTTAACCTGAGTAGCGAAAGACCTGAAAATGATGTGCCGGGAGTTGTGCCGTTCTTGGCGGCTCTAGTGACCCTCGAGCTCCCGGCTAGCTGTCGAGCTGGTGGGTAACAGGCGTCTCTGAAAACTTCGGAGCACTTTTGCAAATATGTGATATCTTGATAAACCGAGCAGATATTTGAAGCTTAGACACCCACATACTCGCCTGAAAATATGTTAAAAGTTTATTTTGTGACCCAGAAAGAGTAATAAGAGTAATATTAAAAACTCTGTGAATTCTGGGATATGGTGGGCCACGAAGGATACACCTGACCCATCCTTCAAATTCGGGGAAAAGGAGGACGCATTTGTCGGCTGCATTCAGAGGAGTCTATGAATTTGGACAGCCTTCGTCGCGTTGCTGTGATGTAATCAGCCTACAAATGCGTCCTCAGGAGGATGCAGCCCATGAATTTGGACATCCCCTTTGATTAAACTGAGCCACTGTTTCTAAGTTCCCATATTATGTAATGTAATGGTTAAGTTTATTTTAAAATAGTGCAAATCATGTTTAAATCCCATTCAATTGCTTTTTTAATTCATCTAATTTTTTTACTACCCCCCCACCAAAAAATAAAATAAAATAAAATTAGATGAATAAAAAAGAAAACAAACAAAAAACTAAGCAAAGCAAAACAAATGTATACTTCTGATGTTAGGGAAAAATTAAATACGCTAAGATAGTGACGGAAAGTGCTTTCTATATAGTAGCATTATCATTATGGCCTATGCGGAAATCACACTTAGCCTGTAAATTGATATGTATGCAGAAGTTGCAGTACCACCAAGAGGAGGCAGAGAGTCACTACTAACTAAAGAAGATATGACGTACAGGCTCCTTCTATCCCAGGTAAGATTAAGCCAGATGACTGATAAGTATTTATGTGTAAATGTGTTAGTAATGCGTCTTTAAACGTTTGTTACCTTGCAAATGAAGCAGCAGCTCACTCAAAATTCTGCATGTGTGTCTTTTACATTCTTTGCTGTGATACTGGGTTGCATTATGTCAGAATTCCCACACTGTGTCTTTTGTCCTATCTCCCTCCTTTCACGCACCAAATGGTCGCAGCAGATGGCCCCGCCCCTCTCTGAGCCTGGTTCTGCTGGAGGTTTCTTCCTGTTAAAAGGGAGTTTTTCCTTCCCACTGTCACCAAGTGGTTGCTCATAGGGGGACATCGGCTTTTGGGGGGTTTTCTGTTTTTGAAAAGTGAAACCAGATGTACTTAAAACTGACATTTTTTTTATAATTGCCAAGGGTCAAGCGCTATCGCTGGGAAAAGTCTTTGGTTGCTATAGGAATCCATGGGAAAACAGCCTTCACCCCAAAAACAGTAACAACCATTTTCTGATGTTTGGAGTCACACTGAGTAGTAAGTCTGTTTTATAAGGTCATTCTACGAGTCATAAACGAAGACTAACCAAGAAATGCTTATTGGGCCCTGCTCCGATTGGTGCATGGATACACTTCCCTGACGTGACTGGTCCCAGCTGGAGGACCCGCCCATTAAAAGGATGATGGAGTGCCATGGCAGGAGAGGTTCTCCCGTTTCTCCTCACGACCCACCAGTGTGGCTTGAAAGTTGTGGAAGTGGAGTGGGTAGGCGTGAGCTGCCGTTTCTTTTGATCACCCATTTTTTCCTATTTTGAATTAGTTAAGGAGGTCAGACTCTGTCTTTATTTTTGACTTTGTTTTGGTAAGGTCAGGAGTGCGGGATTTGTGTTGACACTCCCGTTTGTGTTGTTCCTCTTTTTCACTTTATAAATAAATGGCATTTAAAGAACGAAAAAAGAAAAGAAGAAAAAAAGAAAAAAAGAAGAAATGCTTATTGACTAACTACTTCTCATGTGTAATGCTACCGTTGCCATGTCCATCTTTTATATACAGTCTATGGACAGAACATAGAGTAGATATCGACAGAAGTTCATTTTGAAAAGAATCGTTAAAAACGAGAAAGAAGTCTGACCAGAAAGGCCACACACAGGTTAACTCGACATGATATAGACCTGATGTTGAAAATGTGAGCAGTCGGGAGTTAGTGTGCACTGGAGAGGGAAAGCGTGTGCTGTAAGTCTCAGTACTGTACCTTGTGAAGCAATCTTTGAGTCACTGCTACTGACAAACAACCCTATCAAACCTCTGCAGATATATTGCACTCATTCTGTACTATGGAGCAGTAAAAATCCTAATGCATCTTTAAGTCACTCTGGATAAGACGCGCTTGATAAAATGCCAGAATGGGAAGTTTACAGCCCAGCTCGTAACAAGAGTGAAAAACAAAAACTTTTTTCTTTTGGATTGACGTCGATTTTGAAACAAAAAGGTAAAAAAAAAAAAGTGTAGTGACGAGAACAGTTAATGGCTAAATGAATTCAAATTTGACTAACCTTGTAGTTGCATGCAAATCCTCTACAAGACATGAATCCTGCATCAAATGGAGTTTATATATCTCCAGACATCAGTAGCCTAGCTAAATGCAACTTTTTTTCTGCTTTGATTTCCTCCGGGAGGTTTTGTCTGTATCCGGCTGTACAGAATGTCCTGTTTATTATTCATACATTTAAATAAATTTGCACAAGGGACCTGCTCAGTACAAGCACAATATAACACTTCTGGAGACTGCTGAAAGATAAATGCCCTTCTCAATGTCAGTTTGATGGCAATTGTTGAGACAGGGGAGCGTTTTGTTCATTTACTTTCATCATCCAGATTTTGCAACCTGTCCTGCTATTTTGACCCGAAGGAACACTCTAATTTTCCTACTATCCTATATATACTATTACAGTGGTGGATACTCATATTAAACATAAAGTTAAAAAATAATACAGTCATCCTACTTTACAAAGAACCTGCAATAACAACTAGCTCAGGCTTGAGACTGCAGATAATTGTACTTTTCACACAGATATCAGTAAGAATGCATATTTCTAATATTGCCCCTGGATCATATTAGTATCTATCTATCTATCTATCTATCTATCTATCTATCTATCTATGGCAATGATTATAAATTACAAGGTGAAAACGAGAGGACTCTATCTAGGCACAGTATTAGATAAATAAGGATATTTTGAACAAGTAATTATGTAAAACTGGGTGCACATATTAAAATATGGAGCCATAAATGAGCATAACAGGCACCTTTTATGTCTTCTAAAAGACACTGTGGGTACATTGTGTTAAAACACTTCATTAGAGGTGAATTAATGAGCGCCAGTGTAGTTTGGACCTCTTATATTTGAGAGCAACAGCTGTGCTTAAGGAAGGGGTCTCTCACTTTGACAAAGTCCTGTGAGGGTCCCTCAGAGCAGAGTTAGTGATGGGGTAGAGGAGAGAGCAGCCTGAGAGAGCAGCCTGAGAGAACCCCGAGGGGGCTGGACGGGATCAGACGAGGCTGTGCGGCCTGCCAGCAGCAGTGTGGGTTGTAGAGAGGGCAGACCCAGACCCAGGCACTCCACCATACCGTCACCATATGGCCCTGGTTTCTCATGCAGCCCTCTCCATCGCTCTTCCCCTCTCCCAGGAATTCCTGTCATTTCTGCCAGATATGAGAGATAGAGAGCCAACTTGTGTGTGACAGAGAGATGATGCATTTGCAAGCACCATGACGAATGTGTCTATGAACGAGAGCGGGAAGAGAAGAAATACCCACATGAAGGGTTTTAAATTAGGCTGGTATGCTCAAACAAGGGGGGGATAAAGGAAACGTATAGAACTAAACCGACTGCTTCCAGCCCAGTGGAAAGACCAACTGTGTGAAAGCCTGGGGACATGAAAGCCATACGCAAGAGATGCTTCTCTTGCATAAAACTAAATAATGAGTGTAAAGTAAAAACTCAAATTACTTCTTTGTAGCAGCATAAAAAAGGGTTCGTCTCAAATAAACAATCTGTTACTGGGTGAAACTAAGCACCTGTCAGCTGTTAAGGGGCTCTAATTCATATTTAGTAAAGCACCTACAGTATATGCTGAGTGCCATCTCACATCCCTGGTGGTGAGGCACATTGAAGAGGAGATGCCAGCCCTTCAGCTCTGAAACCATGGTGGCTGGCATTCAGCCAAAGCTGGTAATCTTGTGGTTAGTGATGTAGTGGAGGGCACGCTGCAAATATCAACTTGCTATGCAAAGGTAAAGTTATCACACTCAAAGGTACAATAGGCTAAACACCCTGTGGACTATAACCAACATGAGCAAGCTAATTATGGTAATGTACTCTAATGAGTTAGGTAACCCTGTAACAGATTCATCTTCAGTGACGGTATTCTTAGTAAGTCGGTTTTGAATGCAGCCTTATCCAAGCTTGCATAGATACATATTGAGTTGAAGGGGGTCCAGAAGTGTGTTCATGTATGGTTCAGTGCCACAGACTGTATATAAAAGATGGACATAGCTTGGAAAGTGAAATCAACATTCAAGTGCTGTAACTCTTTACCGTTTGGAAGCCTAATAGGAGTAACTCTTGAAGCTCTTTTCTAAACTGCACAGTTTCTATGACATTTCAGGCCAGCTTATAGAACAAAATGATTGGCTGTGACATCAGAAGTGAGCAAGGGTGATTCCCGTCTATGCAGCTACTATTGAAAATGATCTCATGGTCGTCAAACCACATTTTTATTGATATATACCAGGGGTGGGCAACTCCAGGCCTCGAGGGCCAGTGTCCTGCAGGTTTTTGATCTCACCCTCGGTCAAGACACCTGAATCAAATGATTAGTTCATTACCAGGCCTCTGGAGAACTTCAAGACATGTTGAGGAGGTATTTTAGCCATTTGAATCAGCTGTGTTGGATCAAGGACGCATCTAAAACCTGCAGCACACCGGCCCTCGAGTTGCCCAACCCTGATATATACTGAGGTGTTGTTAAGGGTACAAAGAAGAGACTGTGGGAAAAGAGCCCTGTGGTTCACTGTTCTGACCTCAGTAAACACCTTCTTGGTGACTTTATGATTATGGTCCCTATTAGTGTCCATAAAGACCATAAAACAGGGTTTGCTGCACCTAATGACTGCCAAGTCACTAGCATGTAGGCACACTCTATCCCTCCTTAGTCAAGCCCTCTCTTTATCACATGCTTAAATACCAAGATGGTACTGGGCAAAAGCTCAGAATGAGACTTCCCAATGATGTCATAGTGGCCATGTCCATCATTTATCTACAGGCTATCACCAATTCTTTGAAATTCAGATAAACACCAAAAAGCTTAAGAAGAGACCACATACGCGTGAAACTTATAGTTTTTTATTATTAATACTCAACACTTCATTTTGTTCATCATGTACAAAGAGAAAGAATAGTCTTATGTCAGCACTTATAATTGTAGATATCAGTATGATCCTTATTAGAAGTACCTTAATGATGTTTTTTTGCAACTTTGTCATGATGTGGTTAATTTTGTTATTGAGATTACTTTGTTTCCATAAAAAAAAAAGAAAATGAAGGTAAATATTTTCCCCAGTATTCAGTATATACACAACCTGTACAATTATTTGTTTTTGTGTGGTTTTTCTGTTTGTACGGTGTAAAAATTTTGGCATTGTTTCAAAGTAAAGGGCCACAAAAAGAGAAAAGAATGGCCAAGAATAATATTATGTATACAATTGATATTATTTCTATGTTACATTTTTTTTGTCACCCACAGTTAATTCAATCAGGCTATGTTTGTGATTTCATAAACCTGTTAACCTTGTGAAATACATTTGGTAGCAACCCCTTATGTCATCGGCAATTTTCACCCAGTTAGCGCGACCGATTCTCAATCTGTGAATGATGACGGTGGAAAATCGCAATATTAAAAACAAAACAAACTGTACACAGTTTCGTAGAAAGTTTTGTGTGCGTCAGTAAAAAGCGAGATCTGTAACACACATTAAGAGAGGCTTAAAATATTTTCTGTCATGAATAAGAATGAACAAATCACACGGACCTTCAGAATAAATCAGCTATATAACATCACAGTATAGTTCCTTCTGTCTGCACCGGGTGAAATCACACTTATTTATTACAAAATTAGCAGTTCAGAGTCAATTATGAAAGCTGGAAATATGAGAAACTTCTCAAATACCCTTTATCCAAAACATACACATAGAAAAAAAGAAGGGGAAAAAAAAGCATTTTCAACAAGTCAGATTAACCATTACATCGCTCCCTGCAGACGACTGTCAGGCTGGTATTTGGTCCCATGTGTCATTAATACTGACAAAAAAAAAAAAACCCCGCACACACGTCATCTGGGGTGATATTTACATCCTCCACTCTCAGGATGTTCCAGCCTGCTAATTTGCCCCCCCCCCAAAAAAGGACAAGACAAGAAAAGGGAAAAAAAGGGGGAAAGTGCCAGTGTTTTCCCCTATGTGAACTATCTGAACAAATGTGTGCAGAGAGAAGGGAAGCTGGGAACAATATGGCCTTAAGGGAAATAAAGGCTTCCAAATGAGCCCTGCTTACTCTGCAGCACAGACCGATCTGAAGCTGGAGGTGCTAAAGGTCTGATGATAGCATGCTCACCGCAGCGCCAGGTACACCTCCCAACCAGTGGTAGCAAACTAGTTACCCTCCAAATCCTGACAAAATGAAATGAAATAAAATAAAATGTGGCGTACAGTAAGAAGATTTTCTGTTTGGTCATGCTGTTTATTGCAAATGAGGAGAATAAGAAAAAAATCTGCAAACCTAACAGAGTCTATGTGCACACTGATACTTTTTTCACTTTTCAATCAAGCCCTCTAGAGATACAAAAAAAAAGGGGGGGGCAAAACAGAAGAGAGATGAATTTCTCCTTTCGGGGCTGATGAGAAGATTATAGAGACTTATTGGCATCAGTACCATACAGAATAAGAGCGAGGAAATCGCTTCTGACTGTGTGAAAACAAGAAAAAAGAAGAAAAAACCCTGCATATGTACACAACAGATTACAAACGATACTTCCTTTCTCAAACAGACAAATACAAGGTGGCACACAAAACAAATCAGGATCCGAAGCATATGAGTTGTTTCCAGCTGTCAAGTAGCACAGTTGAGTAACAAGCGAGCGAAAACGGTGCAACGGCAGTTTATTCACCCATAGCAAAGAGAAAAGAACAAAGAAACCGCTGCACAGAGACATGACGGAAGAGATGTTTCACCTTTTAATAAGGGGTTGTACAAATGCATTTCAGCTTCACATAACTGAGATGAAACTGCACTCGTTCACGGTTTTCTCCACAAGATTGTGCCTAAATCCTCAGCAATATCACAATATCAACACTGGGGCAAGTCCAGTGTGCATTTGTGTGTGTGTGTGTGCATGTGTGTATCTTCCTTATTTACCACAGTGATGTCTATCCCAAACAGAGATATAACAGGATAGGCCGGACTGACAATGGCTCTAAATTCTGTGTGCAATCACCGTTAGAGCCCACATCGAAAAAGAAACGGGCAACAAAAACAAAACAAACAAAAAAAATCCACAAATGTTTTTTAGGAGGTTTTTTTTAAGTTTTTTTTTTTTTTTTTAACAAGGATCGCTGCTTAAAAATGAAGGATCACAATATACTGCCTCTATATGCAAATATCATCTCTGTATACATGTAATATTGTATTACATAAATGTGTAGATAATTGAATTGCGCTCGAAAAGCATGAAGAATAGCTTACCTTAAAAAGAGAGAATCTAACACAATCCAAGGGAAACTTAGCGAAGACTCCTAAAACTAAACTTTTCCCCCTTGTTTTTTTTTTCTGTTTTTTCTTCTTCTTTTTTTTCAAATCACCAAACGTCTACACCTACAGTAAAATTATCCTCTGACACTTTGAGTGAAAATAAGAGAAAAAAAAGGGGAAAAAAAGCATAATTCTTAACATAATCAGTATACTGATTGGTAAACTATTATAATTAAGTAAACATGAGATCGAAAGAAAAAAAGAGCTTCAATTATATCACTTATGATTAGTAATATCTGTGTCTTAACTATATTTTGCATATTTTTGTTTGTGTGATTTTTTTTCAGTTTTTACGAGTTTTTATGTTTGTTTTCTTTATTTCTTAAATTGCTGTAAAACATATTGAAAGTTACATCCTGTCTGTCTGTTTACTGTACAAAGTGAAAAGATTTTTAAATATATTATTATTTACAAGGTAAAGATTTAACATACTAATGCTGACGCTGATTGATACCCACTGCAAAGTCTCCTTCTTCTTATTTCCTTGTCGAATCCCCCCCCCCCCCAACTCCCCGTTGGCCGTTCTCCTTCCTATACCAGCTTGCTTTTAATGGTTGACCTGAACTTTCAAAATGTGTGCATATAAAAATTCCAGAGATCCCAATCTGTTTATTAGGAGGGTGTGTGTGGGGGGCAGATGAGTCGGATTTAAGGCTAGCTCGATAAGTCTCGCTTTGACAGTGTGATCTGTGGAGCGAGGGATGAGGAAGAGGAGGAGGACAAGTTTTTGAATTTATGAATAGTTGTCAACAGAGTTAGTGTTTAAAAAAAGAACAGCTGTTATCACTCGATCCTGATTCGCTTCCCTCCACGCGTGTGCGCGTGCATATCCTCCCCAGTCCGTTCCACTGGTGCCTTAAGATATAGTGGTCGACAATGATAAAGATCACACTCCTCGGACCGGCGCTCCTCGCGCAATCTCCAGCAGCCCTTGAACTTTTTGACACCAACTAATCGAAGATCAGACCTTTAAAGAACTACCAGGGCTCCCTCTGTTCTGTACAGTAATGCGATGAGTCATCATCAGACAGCTCAGGGTGGGGGCGAGGGCAATGGGATGATAAGGCATGTCTACTGAGTGCCTGAACCTACACTGAGTAAAAAGTCCTGTCCAAGAAATTAGGCCTCTTCAGCTAAAAAGACTATGTACATCAGTCAAAGTAAAAAGCAATCAGCCAGTCTCTCAAATAGACATCTTCCTCTCTGCTCAAACTTCCATCAGCATTGTTGTCGCGGGACGGCAACACTCCTCCTACACATTTCTCTTTTCTTTTTGCAGCGTTTCGCCTACGTAAACGACAGCGCAAATATTAATCACACGTGATGTCCAAACAAAAGCTTACTGTGCGAGCCCCTCGGCCCGCTCAGCGAAAAGTAACGCCTTCGACAGGATACCGGTGAAGAGGCCGAGAAAAAGTTAAGTGCCTGATGACTGTCATTGTGTAACCTGAATAAAAACAAGTGTTCTAAAGGCTGCCAATGTTGTGAACTGAGACTCATCGGTCTATCCGTGACAATGGGACATCCTGAATACAGGTGGCTCATAAAACGCTGCCCACACTTGACATATGAAATACACTGTTTTACAAAGTTATAAAAGATCTTAAACGGTATCTTGTATCTAAACCACCACCAGCAGCAGCAGCACTGCCTCAAAGCCCGCTGTAAATCTTTGATTTTGTTTTACTGCAGTTTTGGCTCATAAATGTGACCCCAAGAACGCCGAGTGGCCTTTATGAAGCCTGCCGGTCCGTCCTGGTGGTGGCTGCTGCTGCGCGAGGGCCGCTTGTGAACTTGGAGGACACTTCCACCGGAGACCGTTAAGGCACGTCCTTCCTCCCAAGCATCCTCAGCTCCCGTCGGCACGTCATCGTTCAAAAGAACACAAGTTCAGACGGACAGAAACCGAACGTGTGTGCGCGCGTCTGTGCACTTGTGATGCCTTTAAATGTTAAGTGTCGTGTTTCTGCCGACTCCAAATACATCTTCAAGATCTTGTTTTTCTACAAGGAGCAAATAAATGCATGAACATGTAGTAAGAGCATTCTACAGAAAACCAAAAACAAATATTTCTTTTTTCAAATTTAAAAAAAATCAGTTTTTCTGGCTTGTTGGTTGAGCTGAGAACAACTTTCCTCCTGCCACTAGGGGCAGACAGACTGCAACCACAGATGCTAAAAACAGCAGTGAAAGATTTTACGGCGAGAACACAAAACAAGTAAAAACTTAGTGATATTATAAGCAGTGTTATTATAATCAGCACTAAACATCTCTGTTATTCACAACTGTATCAGTATTACTGTTGTTCTTATACCCTGTTATTTTTTTCTATAAGAATATCTTATTATCATTCATTGATTGTATTTCTCACAGCAAACAAGATCAGCTCTTTTGGCGTCGAGGATAAGGAGGAGGAGGAAAAGCATGGGGGGGTGTGGGGCGGAGAGAAAGAGGAGATATTGAGAACTGAAGTGCATTGCGAAAAGAGATGGACAGACAGGGCTGTCTCCGTCCTGACTGAGCGTGAGAAAGACGGGGAAGCAGCAGTCATCGTCCCGTGTCGCCGCTCCAGCAAACGTGACCCTATCTACTTTTTCTGCTGTGACACTGGGGCAGATGGGCAGTTCAATCCCGTCTCTGCTCTCGCTGTCCTTCCTCGTGAGCGCTCAGCAGGGAGCCTTTCAGACAGCCATGGAATCGCAGCAGGCTCGACACGTCCCATAGCAGACTATGAAGAGGTGTCGGCCTCGTCGCGACGCCGACCGAGTACACTGACTTCTGCCACACTGGTGGATGGAAAATGGTAGACTTGAGTTAAGGGGAGGATGTTTATTGACCGTGTTTGGACATAAAAGTAGAGTAGCTTTGGCCATTTCTGAGAGAAGGGGGCGATATCCCACACTTCCTCAGGGTGTCCTGATTTGTTTCCCATTATTTCTTGCAAAAATCAAAACTTCTACGCATTATTTTATATTTCAGTCTCCACCTTTCAGTCTTTTCCTCCTTTAATCCCTTACCTCCCCTCCTCCCAATCCTAACATCTCAATATGGGCTAGGGTTAAAGTGTGTCTACAGCGTCTTTAAAGTCATCCCTGATCTCCTAGAACTAGATGCGCCTCTATTGCTCTCCTCACTCCCCCCTCCTTCGCCTCCGCTCCTCCTCCCATATTTGTCTTTCACACGTCAGACTCAATGCTGGAGAGTTTCTCATACACATGGCCATTGCTTCCGTTGAAGGGACGCGGGGGTCCGACCCCCAGCATGGAACCGTGGTGGTTCATTCCACCGAGGCTGAGCTCTTTTGGGAACCGGGGCGTCGCGCTGGACATCACCCCGGCCGCCGTGGCAGATGTTGGCAGATACGAAGTTGCACTCATCTGGCTCCTGAAGTCACTTCGGCTGTTTTTGGCAACTTGTTGCTGCTGCTGTTGCTTTTTCATGTAATATTGTTTGGCGCCGTGCATCAGACACTGGTCATCGCCAAAAGTGGGTATAAAGGGGTTTTGGTTTACCCGGTCGGGGTAAAGTGATTTGGATAAAGAGAACCCTGCCCCGCCCCCTCCTTCCATCAAAGACCTGTCCCTGTCTCTCATGTCTCTTTCCCCTATTGAGCGGCGGTGGACACCTTCTCCGCCTCTGAAGAGGCCCGACCGGCTCTCACCTCCGTAAAACAATGGGTCCCTGTCTCTTTCCCTTTCCCTCTCGGAGCCCCCGTGGCGTTCAAACATGTGCGCAAAGGGGCTGCTGCCCTCCATGTAGCGTTCTTTTTCCTTCAAGCTAACACTTCTGGGTGGGGGCAGCATTCCACCCATGCCTGCACCGCTCATGCCCCCACCTCCTCCTAAGCCTCCCATCAAACTGCCCATCCCACCCAATTCGTCTTTCTGCAGGTCGACAAATGCGTCATACGAGTGCTGCCGCCGAAGTGGCTTACCGAAACCGCCGCTCTTCCGCCTCTGCTGTGCCTGAGATTGAGACTGAGGGCCTGCGCCCATGCCACCCCCTCCTCCCCCACCCGCCCCGCCCCCCATCTGTTCCAAAAGGTGGTTGTTGTCCTCGCTGATATCGTAGAGGTTTCCTGTCTTTTTACAGCCTTCACAACGCATGCAGGTTGCGGAGCTGGGACGACTGCCTCCCCCTCCCGAGGACCCACAACTCATGCCGCCACCATAGCCACCTCCATGCAATGACATCTGCTTGCTCCCCAGTCCCCCACTAGCCCGACAGTTCCTGCACTCCCACTCTCCCCCAGCCAATCCAGAACCTCCCCCGCTCTTTGAATCAGACTTCTTGGGTTTGCTCTGAAGAAAGTCATCCACTGGTACCAGGGAGGTGCAGGTACTTACTCCTCCATCTCTGTTCCCAGGACCCTCAGTCAAGTCCACGTGTTCCCACTGAGGGACACCATCTTTGGGCCGAAACTGGTCCAAATAAAAATCTCTAACGCTCTCCTTTTCTCTGAAAAGATAAGAGTTCCCATCATTGTTCCCTCCTCCACCTCCCCCGCTTCCTCCGCCACCCCTCTTGCGTTCAGAGGGCAGCAGCGGTGGGGAACCAGAGCGGTGCCCGTGATAGTGGTGGTGACTGATGTGGTAAGGTTTCCTCCTGTAGCCCAGCTCAATCTCGTCTAGCTCCCGTCTGGACTTGGCAGAGGCCGGCCTCTTCTTCAGGCTGTCCCGGTACTGTTTGCGCTTTTTGGCGTTACCCTCCAGGTTTCCGTACGTTACCGTGTGCGTGGAAATGTCTGACACATCTGAGCGTATATTCCCATCATCATCTCCTCTCCCTGGACAATAGCTATGTCCAGGGATGTAAGTGGAACTCGAGGCACCTCCTTTGAAGGAGAATTTCCCATATAGGTCGGGCAGGCCTCCCTTGAAGCTCTGGCCCGAGGGAGGAGTCTGTCCGGACAGCAGGTCAAACTTGCTCATGTTCCTGTGGGTCAGTGCTGAACAGGGCTGAGTGGTAAAAATAGGGGTCACCCCTCCACCCAGGCTGTCACAGTCAAACATGCCGCCCTCCAAAGAACTAGCGCTACCCAAACTATGGGGTCTGTTGGGAGGAGGTCCGCTAAGCCCTAAAGTTGAACCATGGTGGTGTAGATAATGGTCCTGATACAAATTGCTGTCCTTAAGATGCAGGTTGCTAAACGTCCTCTCCACCTCACTGATGTAGTCGCTAAACATGTTGTCTTCTGGCATGTAGGGTGGCTTGCAGTCAGAGTGGCCCGCCAAGCTGCGCCGATGTTCGGAGATGTCGTAAACAGAAGATTCACGACGGATGAAGTCCAAAGCGCTGTGTGGTGAGCCGTTCACCCCTGACAGGGACGCCATGTTCTTGGCTGTCCGTAGGAGCCGCATGATGTTCGAATGGGTGTTGTTCATGGTGGCTGATGGCGAGTTCAATGCAGAGCTGCTTTTCTCCTCAATCTGCACCCCATGAATACAGCTGTAAATGCCCTGTGTGGGAGAAAAACAGGTGAGAGGAGGCATTAAAGGGTGCACATTTCAAACATTTGTTATTTGACACTGCAAAATCCTTCTCCTCACATATAAGGTCTTAAATAATCAGGCCTTATCTTATCTTACAGACCTAATAGTATCACCCCAATGGAGCACTTCGCTCTTGTACTGCAGGCTTACTTGTGGTTCCCAGAGTATTTAAAAGTTGAATGGGAGCTTTCAGCTTTAAGGCCTGTCTTCTGTGCAACCAGCTTCCAGTCTGGATTCAGGAGACAGACACTATCTCTACTTTTAAGATTAGACTTAAAACTTTTCTTTTTGATAAAGCATATATTTAGGGCTGGATCAGGTGACCCTACATCTTCCCTTAGTTAGGCTGCAATAGGCCTAGGCTGCGGGGGAGGGGGCTTCCCATAATGCACTTCCTCACTCATTTCTTTTCACTCACACTGTTTATATGCCAGTCTGCAGTTAATCATTCGTTATTATTAATCTTTGGCTCTTTTCAACAGTGCGTTTTTTATCCTGTCTCCCTCCCCTTCCTGTCAAAAGGGAGTTTTTCTTTCCCATTGTCGCCAAGTGCTTGCTCGTCTGATTGTTGGTTTTTCTCTGTATTATAGTACGATCTTTACCTTACAGCATAAAGGTGATATGTAAATAAAATTGAACTGGACTGAACTGAATTGAATTGTAACACAAGCCAACAGAGGTGTTTTGGCCACAGTGTCCACCCATCCATCCCACATATCTGACAGAAGCGATAAAGTTTTACATCAGTCAATCCAGGTTGTCTACATAGACCAGGTAACCAAGGGCACTAGATTTATGATTTATTTTAAAGATGGGGGGTGAAGCTACCTGGAGAGGACAGGACAGGCCTCACGACTGAAAAACACACAAACCCACCAGCAATCAGTCAATCTTATTTAATGTCGTATTTTATGTCATCTCTTCACAGTGGGTACAAAACTGGAAATGCACTGATATGATTCAAAATTTATGTTTCGTGGTAGTTAATGGCACAGAAACACAACCAATGACATCAGATGTGTCGTCTCATAAAAAAGATGAAGGGGAAAAAAAGAGCCGGTGTGTTTAATGAAAAACTTTGAGACGGCAAAGCAAGCAAACATAAAAAAACCGCTACGGCTTTCGGTATCGATTCTGTCAACACCTCGCTGTATGCGGTAAGGGAAATAGATGTCCTTTATATACAGAAATGTGGCATATTCACTGATGTGAAATAAAGTGGGGCAGTGCGAGTGCGCAAACAGTGTGAAGATTCAGAGAGGATAGTGTACCTTGATGGGTGATGATTGATAAAGGCCAAGTGGCTGGAAGAACTCCTCGGACCCCGCCAATCAATACTTTTACTCAATGTGATTAGAATTCAGCTGAACAATATCCTTCGGCAGTTATTAGGGATGAAGAGAAAGGCCAAGCCAAGGAGACACTAGCTGAGCATCATAGTGACAGAAAGACAAACTGCTCCATTTGCATCCAGTGATCTACGATACAATATTCAGATAAAAATGGATGTACAGCAGAGCGCAAACCAGGCTTGACAGATGGGGACTGTAAAGTATCGGATCAATTCCCGACAATGATTTTACTCATTTTTTTCCCTGCAGATGACGACGGGAACCACTGTTAGAGATCAAAGATCATCCCATTGCAGAGGTCAAGGTCCCGTCATAAGGCGAAGTCTGTCTTGGATGTCAGATCTTCTTCTTCTCCTCCTTTTACCCAACAATATCATCACCTGAGCCTGACTTTTCCTTTCCCAAGCCACTTGTTTCTAGTAATTAATTAGTTACATGGACAGTGGCTGCATTGCAGCAGAAAGGCTTCATCCCTCATTCTTCTTTTTAAATAATGTTATTACTTCTTTTAATTTCACAGTCGGTTAACAGCCAAGTACGCAAAGCTTGACAGTGGCTAAAACTAAGAGGTTAATATAAATACAAAATGACTCAACAGTATTCAGGAAAGCGCACACGCCCACCTTTGTGAAATTCCTCTTTTCTTTTCCCCCAACTCAGAACCATCTTTTAATGTTTATCCGGTCCTTCTCCATGTCATCTGTGTTTCCTTTTTTCCATCTGGCTGTTTGTATAATTAGTCATCCCTTCATCGCTTTTGTTTTTCTTATTTTATTGTTCTGATTACACCCCACCTGCTGCCGAATCTGTCACATCCTCCCTCCCGTGACATCTATGATATAATCAACTTTTGGGAAGATTTTTTTTCTGCGACATTCAGCTTAATTTGCCGGCAAGCTTCCCTCATTAGCACTTAACCTGATAGCGGAGGGTAAAATTAACATTGTAATGATTTACAGGGCGAGATCGAGATAAATATTTGCACTTTTTTTTTTACATTTCTTTTATGCATGAATAAGCAGTAGCAACCAGTCAGAGAAAGAATGAGAAGCATTGAGTCTAGGACGAGACTGCATGCTTAATCTTCACCAGCAGATTTTGTCTACTCTGCAGGCCCACATAAAGTAACAGTTGGCAGGGCTGGTTCCACAGTAGCTGATTGTTTGGTCAGGATGTGTAAAAGAAATAACGGCGGCCAGAGAACTCCTCAGAATCCAAGGTATCACATCAAAATCTATAAGAGCTCCTGATTGCAAATAGAACAGCGTCTGAACAGGTAGCGGCGTATAATTTAATACAGCCTGAGCGTGCTGTAAGCATGTGTTCCTTAATGCAAACGAACTTAGCCATGACGCGATCTGAGGCCTGTGAAAAGTGGAGCGATTAAACCTCTAATACATTTACAGTTCTTAAGTCATTAGAGGCTTTTAAATCAATATAATTAATTTGTTTCAGTGAGCCAGGTGGGACCTGGAGGAGCAGGTAGCCGGGGGGAGAACTGCTCACAGATCTGCCGAGGGGGGAGCGCTAACCGACCGTGAAGCCATGACCGGAGCCACGTGACTCACACCAGCCGTGGCAGATGTCTCATTTTTTACACCGCCGAGCTTAAATGTTAATTGCTGCAATAACAATAAGGTTTATTGGATTATGCTGTGAAATTAAAAAAGCGGAATCAATCGGAGTGGCAGCGTAAGAGAGGAAAAAGAGGGAAGAGAAAGCACACGGCTGGAGAGAAAACACTCAAGTAAATGAGAAGGAGACAATGCGACGTCTTGGCCAAAAGATAATAAACAGCAGCTTCCACTGTTCCACAATTCCCGTGATCTGTGCTACACATGCAAATCGACGCTCCCAATGAATATTTCCCCTGAATATTTTAACATGCTGAATCATCTGGCTGTATTTGCGGACACACAGCGTTCATTTATTTTGTCACATCGCAGCAAAGACGCCGGTAATTTCTGTAAATGAGAGCAATCGCTGAATGTTACACAAAGCATAATTGGTCTCTGATCCGGTTCCCATACAAATTGTAATGATGCAATAATGAACAACAACAACCAGCCTGTCTATGGAAAGGAGAAATCGGCTGACATTTTAGCAACAAGTATGCCATGCTCGTTCTACAAAAAAACAGACACGGACAGGCGTAAACGACGCTACAGCACAGGCGCAAAATTAACACCACACAAAATAATCAAAGTTGAGCACTGGAGCGGAATATGAGAGCAAGGAGGGGTACTTTTTTCTACTTTTTTTTAAAATACAAAGCCTTGTTTTCTTGGCACAAGCCGACCCAGCACCACAACAGCATATCAAATGGAGGCAGAAAGCAGCAGTGTGTGGCTTCTCTGCTGTAAATTAGCCACGTGGTTTAGCATGCAGTGTTTCACCTTCACAGGCGCACAGTGAATTACACCGGAGCCATGTCAAAACAATTGGAATGCAAATCAAATACCTTGGGGGTGACTTTGGTCTCCTGGGACCCGGTAATCTACCCTCTCCGGTTCCGTGGCTGATTTTTTGTTGAGTGAAGTATTGATTTCAGCTCAGCATTTTGTAAATATTTACCTCATGGGCATCAGAAAGGCCAAGGCATCAAAAGTAAAGGAGAAAGCTCTCTCTATATGTGTGTGTGTACTTTGGCAGCGGTAGTTTGATTTGGGTAAGTGGAATGCATCTTTGAATTTTTAGAATCTCTTAGGCCTTAAAGAGTAAAGCACCTTCATTTGTGAGCCATTAGAGACAGTAATGAAGTAATGAGTAATGATGGTGACTTCACAGACGAGGACGATTCAGTTACGCAGAGGTTAATTTGAATTATAGCCAGCTGGATGTCTTGTACCACCTACTTTAGAGCAGCCTTTCCACGACCAAATAACTGTACTGTTTTGGCTGCTGTCATTCATACCTGTGAGCTGACAATAATAATTATTACAATGAAGAAAATTGTGGAAACTGTTATCACTAGTCGCTAAGCCTTCAAGAGGTACTAGTCATTTAATCTAATTGTTTACATTTTAATTGATGCACAATACCAGTAAATTGTTGTGTCCAATATATTATGCAGCCATCTGCCACTAGATGGAGCTGCACCCCCGACATCGTTGTAAAAAACTTAAAACTCTGTTAATTGAGGCCTTATATTGTAAGTTAAGCATATTGTTGTATTATTGCCTTGTTGCCAATACAAGCTAAGGGCTCAGTTACATGGGCCTAGAGACTGGTTGGCAACCATCTAGCAACCACAGGGAAAAAAATGTATATTTCCCAACTTTTAGGCAATTGCTTGCTGGCTGTTGTTGGGTGAAATAAGTGGCAAAAAGGGCGCTACACCAAACTGTGAGGAATTTTTGAGTTATTTTTGACCAGAATATGTCCCTCTGTGTTCTTATATAGCGAACGAATATCCATTTGTGCAGTTTCTCTAAAATTAGAAATATCCTGTCTCATATTGATGCTCAGAAGCTAGTTCATATATTTATTACTTCTAGGGTGAATGTTGCGATTTATTATTATAGGGAAATCCTAAAAACTCCCTGAAAAGCTGTCAGTTGATCCAAACGCTGCACCTTGAGTACTGACAGGAACTAGAAAGACAGCATGTTTCTCCCACACTGGCTTCTCTTCACTGGCTTCCTTTTAAATCTAGAATTAGTTTAAAATCCTTCTCCTCACTTAAAAAGTTTTTATCAGACTCTATCTTATCTTAAGGGCGTCAAAGTATCTTGTCACCCCAATAAAGCACTTCCCTCTTCCCAGGCTTACTTGTGGTTTCTAAAGTATTTAAAAGTAGAATGGGAGGCAGAGGGTTCAGTTTTTATTTATTTATTTATTTATTTATTTATTTCACACTTTGTACAACAGTTTCCACAGCTAGTTCTTTCAGACAAACCAACCACATTTTCTATCAGTAAAGCACTGCAACCATGTGTGAAAAGGAGCAGTAGGAAGAAAATATTCTTATTAAACCCTGCCCCCTATCTACAATCCAACTTATATTGTAAGTCGGCACCAAAAATCAAGGAACAAACTAACATTAACACTTATTTCAAGTCCTAACTCAAACCAAACAACAAATTTACAATCAGAATATACCACTCCACATAGTAACAAGGAGAAAAGATAAGTAAATAAAATAAATGAGGCAAAAAAATAATGGATCTTTTTTCTATTAACACCAATTTTATTCACATTCTTCATATTGAGTTATCGTTTTAGACATGTAACACTTTTTAAAACAATGTAAATTTATACAATTCTTTAAATTATAATGAAGAGAGTTCCACAGTCGTATACCCCTAACCGTTGGACTCATTAATCTTTGTGTAGTCCTAGCTAGCTGATGCTTAAAATAAAATTTCCTTCTGCTGTCTTCTCCCCCCGAACACGTTAAAAAGACTCTTTGTAACTTAAAAGTGATCAAGTGATCAAGTGATCAAGATGGCGCCGAGTATGGCAGCCTCGTCGCGAGCTCCCCCAAGCAACGGCTTTCTTCTGTGTTTAATTTTACTTTTCCTTTATTTTTTCACGAGCAGCACTTGTCTCCTTGTGTACGACCGACAAACCTTACTGGACATAAAAGACGGTCTTTCTTATAACTTTCCGGAGTTCAAGTTTTGCAACACGGACGCTCCGTTTGCAGACCCCCCATTCATCTCACCTGAGACGCCTTTGTTCTCTGGCCCTGGAGGCCGCAAACGCCGACGCAGAGGGAGAAGATCTGGCGTTCTGGTTCGACTGAGACGGCGCACTTACAGACCACCGTTACCCAGTTTATTACTGGCTAATATGCAGTCTCTGGAGAACAAGCTGTGCGAGCTTCGGGCACGGATCTCATTCCAGCGAGAGATGCGGGACTGCTGCGTGATCTGCCTCACAGAAACCTGGCTATCGGACCAAAGTACCGGACTCCGCAATACAACTGCCGGGGTTCTCTGTGCACCGCGCGGACAGGTCACAGGATCTTACTGGGAAAAGCAGAGGCGGTGGTGTGTGTTTCATGATCAACAACAGCTGGTGTGATTATGCGAACGTGCACCCGGTCAAATCCTTCTGCTCACCGGACCTGGAGTACCTGATGATTAAGTGCCGGCCATTCTGGCTACCAAGGGAATTTACAGCAGTGATTATTACGGCTGTTTACATTCCCCCACAAGCCGACACTGACCGTGCACTCAGGGAACTGTACAGCGCGATCAGCAGCGAGGAAACCGCACACCCAGAGGCAGCGTTTATCACAGCCGGAGACTTTAATGAGGGAAACCTGAAGAAAGTCTCACCAAAACTCCATCAACACATCCTTTTCAACACACGTGGAAACCGGCAACTTGACCACTGTTACACCTCTTTCCGGGATGCGTACAAAGCCCTCCCCCGCGCCCCATTCGGCCAATCAGATCACTGCTCCATCCTGCTCCTGCCCGCCTACAGGCAGAAGCTGAAACAGGAAGCTCCAACCCGGAGGGCGGTGCACTGTTGGACGGACCAATCGGAGTCTGCGCTGCGGGACTGTTTTGATCACGCGGACTGGGAAATGTTTTACGTGACCGCCAGAGACATTGATGAATACACAGACTCAGTCTGTGGATTTATCAGGAAATGCGTGGAAGATGTCGTCCCATCCAGAACAGTCAAATCCTTCCCAAATCAAAAACCCTGGATTAACGGAGATGTTCGCGCGGCACTGGCGGCACGGAACACCGCCTTTGCCTCCGCGAACACATCGGACTACAAACACGCACATTACCAACTCCGGAAGACGATCAAAGCAGCCAAACGTGAGTACAGGGACAGGGTGGAACAACAGTTTGACAACCCTCGGAGTATGTGGCAGGGACTAAACACGATCACAGACTTTAGAGGGAAAACCAGCACACCGCAGACCACGGCCTCTCTGTGTGAGGATCTAAACATATTCTACGCTAGATTCGACACAGCGAACACCATGAGACCGGACAGTGTGCGCACCGCGGATGACGTCAGTGCGCACACTGTGTCTGAGGAGGATGTGCGGAAGTGCTTCAGGAAGGTGAACGCACGCAAAGCTACTGGTCCGGACGGGATTCCCGGCCGCGTCCTCAGGTCATGCGCGGCTCAGCTGGCTGGAGTGTTCACGCACATCTTCAACCTTTCCCTCTCTCTGTCTGTAGTCCCAGCCTGCTTCAAAATGGCCACCATCGTCCCTGTACCCAAATCCTCCACCATCTCCTCATTGAACGACTGGCGACCTGTAGCCCTGACCCCCATCGTAAGCAAATGCTTCGAGAAGCTGGTCAGGGACTTCATCTGCTCTGCACTACCCGACTCACTGGACCCTCTACAGTTTGCATACCGCCACAACAGGTCCACTGATGATGCCATAGCCCTGACACTACACACTGCCCTGTCACACCTGGAGAAGAGAGACACGTATGTGAGGATGCTGTTTGTAGATTACAGCTCAGCATTCAATACCATCGTTCCCTCGAAGCTGGACAGGAAACTGCAGGATCTAGGACTGAGCAGCTCCCTCTGCAGCTGGATCCTTAGCTTCCTGTCTGACAGACGCCAGGTGGTCAGACTGGGCAGCATCACCTCATCCCCCATCACACTGAACACTGGTGCTCCACAGGGGTGTGTACTGAGCCCTCTCCTGTACTCACTCTACACCTACGACTGCACAGCCACTAACAGCTCCAACATCATTGTGAAGTTTGCGGACGACACTACAGTGGTGGGTCTTATCACCAACGGTGATGAGACGGCTTACAGGGAGGAGGTCAGCGCCCTGACCCACTGGTGTCAAGACAACCATCTCACCCTCAACGTCGCAAAGACAAAGGAGTTGATAGTGGACTTCCGGAGGTGCAGAGAAGTACACACCCCCATCACCATCAACGGCGCTGCTGTGGAGAGAGTGAGCAGCTTCCGGTTCCTTGGCGTACACCTGGCTGAGGATCTTACGTGGTCAGTACACACAAACAAAACAGTAAAGAAGGCGCAGCAGCGCCTCTTCTTTCTCAGGAGACTGAAAAGATTCGGCATGAGCCCCCGCATCCTCAGGACCTTCTATCACTGTGCCATTGAGAGCATCCTCACTGGATGCATCACCACCTGGTATGGCAACAGCACCGCCTACAACTGCAAAGCTCTCCAGCGAGTAGTGCGGTGCTCTGAACGGATAATTGGAGGTGAGCTTCCCTCCCTCCAAGACATCTACAGGAAGCGGTGCCTGAGGAAAGCGGGGAGGATCATCAAGGACTCCAGTCACCCCAGCCATAAACTGTTCAGACTGCTTCCATCAGGAAGGAGGTTCTGCAGCATCCGGTCCTGTACCAGCAGACTGAGAGACAGCTTTTTCCATCAGGCCATCAGACTGCTGAACACGTCATAGACACCTCAGCTTCACTACTGGAACTTCAACATTATGCACTCCACACTGTATATAAATGCCACTTGTTTTGCACATATTCAACTCTGTATATTTTATATATTTTATTATTATTATTATTATTATTTTATTTTATTTTTTTACTATTTAATTTGTAAAAATGTGTATACACACACACACACACACACACACGTAGGAAAATATTTAGTATACACATCCAGAAATGCATACACTATTATATATTGTACATATATTTATTAGTTTCAGGTTGGCCATTCTTGTATTTTGCTCGTTTGTGTTGTTGTGTTTGCACATCTCTGTTGCTTGTGGGGCTCGCACACAAGAATTTCACTCGCATGTGCTGTGCCAGTGTGCCTGCACATGTGATGTGACAATAAAAGTGATTTGATTTGATTTGATTTGAAAGGCAAAATATTATTTTTAGCCTTAAACATAATTAATAGTGTCCGTAGTTTCACTAAATCTCCTAATTTTAATAATTTGGATTTTATAAATAATTTATTTGTATGTTCTCTATATTTAACGTTATGAATCATTCGTATCACTTTCTTCTGTAATAAGTTTAGAGGTTTTATATTATATCCTCATATGTATTCCCCCAAACTTCGACACAGTAACTAAAGTATGAGAAAAACAATGAAAAATATAAAATGTGCATTGTTTTGTAATCTAATAAATCTCTTACATTTCCCAAACTATAAATGTCTTTAACCATCTTCTTTCTAATATACTCAATATGTGATTTCCACGTCAAATTTTCATCTACTATTACACCCAAAAAGCGAAATTCAGTAACTCTTTCAATCAATTCTCCATTAATGGACATAATGACTTCTTCCTCCTTTACACGATTGCCAAATATCATGAATTTCGTTTTTGTCAGATTCAAATATAATTTATTTACATCAAACCATTTTTTTAATCTTAACATCTAAGAAATCATAATTTCAACCAAATCTTTCAAATTCACTCCTGAGCAATAAAAATTTGTGTCATCTGCAAATAAAATAAAACTTAACCTTTTTGATACGTCACAGATATCATTAATATATAAATTAAAAAGTTTAGGTCCCAAAGTAGAACCTTGAGGAACGCCACATACAATCTTCAATCTTTCAGAAGTATTGCCGAGATAATGTGCATATTGCGACCTATTTTCTAAATAACTCCTTAACCAATTCAATGCCACTCCTCTCATACCATAATTATACAATTTAGAAATCAAAATAGAATGTTGTAACGTGTCAAAAGCTTTTTTTAAATCAACGAATACCCCAACTGTGTATTTATTATTATGGGTTGCAGATGAAATATCGTCAATGAAAGTCAACAATGTTAATGCCGTTGATCTATTTTTACAAAATCCAAATTGATTTTTATTTATTAGTTGATTTTTTTCAATAAAACTATCAAGTCTTTGCGCAAAAGGTTTTTCAAGCACTTTTGAAAACTGTGACAAAGAGACACTGGCCTATAGTTGTTAAAACTATGCTTATCTCCTGATTTATATAAGGGTATCACTTTTGCCACTTTCATTCGATCAGGAAATATTCCTGATTGTAACGAGAGATTAAAAATATAGCAAAGAGGAATACTTATACAGCCTAAAGTCTTTTTAATTATAACCATGTCTATACCATCACAGTCAGTAGGTTTTTTATTTTTAAAGTTTTCTACAATTGCTACTATTTCTTTTATGGTAATATCAGCTAAGAATATAGAATTAAGCACTCTACTTTCTCCTTTCTAGACTTTCTCATATTCTGGGTCGTCATTTTTTCTAATTAAATTTGCTAAAGTGGGTCCAACATTTACAAAAAAGGAATTTAATTCGTTTGCTACTTCAGTCTTGTCATCAACAACTTGATTATTCTTAATGAAATAAATAGGCCGATCTGAGGGTGTGTTCTTGTTACCCAATGCTTCTTTAAAAATATTCCAAATGCCCTTAATATTATTCTTGTTTTCCTGAAAAAGTTTATGATAATAGTCTTTCTTGGCTTTTCTCAATATCTTCTGTGGAACCAGCTCCGAGTTTGGATTTGGGAAAGAGACACCCTCTCTGCTTTTAAAATTAGGCTTAAAACTTTCCACTATGGGTGACCAAAGCAATTGTAAATGGGTTTTTGATGCAACACTGTATACTGTAACTAATTCTACCAAGCGACAGAAAGCAACATCCCACAACTGCTGGCCAGTCGGTTAGGGAATACACATTTTTTACTAGTGACCAGTGGTTACCAGGGGCTTTAGGTCAGCATTCCCCAAACCCCGGGCAACGGACCCGTACCGGTCTGTGAGCCGTTTGGTACTGGGCCGCGAGATTTGAGGCTCAGGAGTGAAATTTATGGTTTTCAGGGTTTTTATCGTTAACTTGGTTTACCTGAGAGAGGAGGACGTTACTCTCAATGTTGCTGGTGCATTTCAGGAGGATGCTGCTAATAAAGTTACACAATTACACAGTGAATTCACGTTTATTATTATATTTACAATATATCACAGTTTTTGTCTTGGTTATATCATTTTACTTTGTTGTATTTATCCTCCGACACCTTAAAGGCCGTTCTGTGAAAATATTGGCTGACATTAAACCGGTCCGTGGCGCAAAAGAGGTCAGGGACCACTGCTTTAGATGACTTAGCTTTAGCAATAGATTTTACAGCAACTACCATCTACCACTTGCAACCAGTCAAGGTTGCCAACAGGTCTCTAGGCCTGTGTAACTAGCCCTAACTCAGAATATTTGATTTATTTTTAATATTTTTTGGGGCCCTTTTATGGCTTTCTTTTTGATATAAACAGTGAAGACTGATAAGAAAGCGGAAGACATGCGGCCGCAGCCCTTTGCTATGCGGCATATGGTTGCCTGCTCATTACAGTGAGCTAAACCAGCACCCCAACTCACAATGTTTACTACATAAGTAAATATGTAGCAATGATACGAAGGGTACAACATGAAATACACATACTGAAGTATCTGAATTGAAAAATTGTGTATTTGATGGTACTCCAACATGCAGCTATTATCTTATTTGGATAGCTAGGGTCAAAGTATTAACAAAGAGCCTTTTCTTGCTATAATAGCCCACTTTTCCCCACCCTTTCTCACCCTGCTGATTGAGAAGACGAAGCCGGGCTGGCCGGAGCAGACGCCCATGAAGCAGAAGCGCAGCTGCCAGTAGAACCAGTGTTCACAGATGAAGGTAATGAGTGAAAGAGCCATGGCAGCACCTAGCATGTAGAAAACGCCAGCCATGTTGTCCACATCCAGCTGGCTGGACATCACCTCATTCTTCTCATGGTGGCAGATCCCTGTCAGCCAGAGGGACTCCAGCTCCTCCATCTCACCTGGACAGAGGTATTGGCATGAGGTTTTGGGAAGAAGACGAAGGGAGGGAGAAAGTGACAGGACGAAGGAAGAAACAGATGGTGAGAAGAGATGGACGAGGAGCAGGCCAACAAGGAGGGGATTGGATGGAGGTGAGACAGGAGGGGCGTACGTGGACGGACAAGAGAAGAAGAAGGAGGGCACAGTGAGGATATGTGGGGGAAGTGTTTTTATGTTTGAGATGTGGAATTGAAGTAAAGAAAGGAGTGTGAAAAAGAGGGAATGGAAGTATTATATAAAGTAGAGAAGAGGGACATGATGTAATAACAAGATGGGTATTGGAGGACATGAGGGATGGAGAAAATGATGCAACAGAAGAAGAGAAGACGGAAGATGGCGGGCAGAAGAGAAAAGGGGGGTCAGGGTGGTTAGAAGTGAAATACAGATCTTAAATTCTGCAGCAGCTTCACAGCAGACAGAGGAAGAGCAAAACACACATGCCACCAGTCACATGTTAATCACAGTCTTACTTGCATTGTTTTCTCCAAATAATTGCATATATAGGTATCTGGTATGCATCTGACGCTAGTCCCCGAGCTTGTGCTTGTTTTTGTGGGTCACCTTCTGTTTCATCACGAGCTGTTCTCTATCAAAGCTGACTGTGGCAGGACAGGCGTCGGTTAATTAATCATACATTCAGCCGCTGTCGCTCCACGTCAGCGCAACTCCACCAACACACAGCCCAGCCTGGCCTCTGAGCATCAACAAGCGTCTCCGCAGCATGTAAACGTAAAAAAAAGAGGCACTGCACACAAAGGCATAAATACAGATACATCACCCAGCTGCCTCTACTTAGATCTACTGTTAAACAGTAACTGGAACCCTTGTGCAGCTATTCTGACAGTGGCATCTCTAGTTAGGGCTGTCTCCTGGGAGTCAGTATGCCACTTTGTCATTAGTTTTCATTTAGCGCTGATTTTAGTGGGAAAACCTGCTCATCTTTTTGTTGTTCAATGGACATCAGAGAATACAGAGTGAGAGGAGACAACAACTGTAGTTGACTGGCTTAAAATCCAGGACACGGTTACAGTGTTTCACACTCTCATACAGAAACTGTCCTCCTTTCACACGGATAAGACTGAGACTAAGACACTATTTAATAGATCTTTTACTGAGTCTGTTTTATCTTTTCCTTGGTATCATGGTACGGTAACCTATCTCTGAAGGACAGAAACAAACTGATGCAAATTGTGAACTGGTTAGGGAAGCTGCGAGGTACATCACAGCTCAACTTAGAGTCTCTGTATACCAGACAGCTGCAGAGAAGGACCAGCTCCATCTTAAATAATGACTCCCACCCCTTTTGTTGGGATATTCAGCTTCTTCCCTTTGGACAGAGGTTTGTAGTCCTTAAATGCAGGAGAAAGCATTAGAGAAACGACTTTGTCTTAGTTGATATTCTTTATTAAACGATAGCAAATTTGCTTATATGCCTTTTTTTTTTTTTACTATTTTTACTGGAACACTCTCACTTTTTTCCCTTTTATTTTTCTTATTGTGTCTATGTTACAATTGTCCAGTATTGGCGTTTGATGTCTGGTAGAAGTGTTGCCTGCACTTTGAACTGCAAAACAAATTTACCTATGGGTATCAATAAAGGAACCTGAGCCTAAGTGTTTGTTCAGGACTTGTAAGGAGTGTTAATAAAGGTTAATGTAACTGACAGCTTTTTGACTTCAACTTTCCTCCAGTCCTCCAAACCTCTCCCTACAAATCCCTCTAAACATTCAACTCAAGATTCATTAACATCTCTAGGAGCCTTTAGCACTGCTGAGCGATACTGCAAATTTTGGTATCGATCCAATATCAAGTGAATTAAGGGCAGTATTGCCGATGTCAATACCGATACTTTTAACCTATAAAAGAGTGTCATGATTTATGAGCTGAATCGTCGTTGATTTGCCAAATTCTGAAGAGATTTTAATGAACATCAAATGACAGTGTTGTGATTTTGTTCTTATATATTGGTACTGGTTTTTTTTAAGAGCTGGAATGTAAATGTGCCTGTCTTTAAAGGCCTTTGGGTCAGCTTCAGTTGTTTAAATGTGCTATAGGCTAAAAAGAATTGACGTAACAGTGAACAGAAAAAAGTTCAGACATTTTTCATAGTGCATGTTTGGGGTATATTTTTTTATTATAAAAAATGCTAATAAAAATCTATTCAACACAATTTATACTGAACTATGAGGATAGAAACAAAGTATCGATCCAATTGCATTAGTATCGATCTAATACCGATACCAGTGTTGGTATTGATACTATCAAAATTTGGATCGATCAGCCCACCTCTAGCCTGTACATGAATCTCATGACTCATGTCACCTGCTCCTGACTCAGATGAAAATGATAGCTATCTCTGCTTAATGATCAAGTCCATGACATGAGACTGCAAAATCAAGTGAGTGGAATTTCAGTTGTCTAGGTCTATTCAAGTGGATTTTCACTGTTTGGTTTAGTTATTTAATGACTCAGTCACACTAAAATAAAAATTGGCCAACAAACGCCTTACAACTAGGAAAAAAAATTGGTGGTTGCCTGGTGACGGAAATGCTTTATTTATTTATTTGCATTTTGCATTTGGCAATTGAAGATGTTGCAGCAGCAAACTATTTCCTACTGGTTGATGATGTTGCACACTCAACCTCTGGGGAACCAGAGGTCTCTTTCCAATGGGGGACTCAACTCCTTAACTCAGCTGGTTGCTATATTTTGGTTATAGTATTATAAATAAATAAAAAAAGCAAGGTTGCCGCTACATAATCGAATTAAATCATCAACCTCCAGCAACTATCTCAAAATTTGAGGTTACGAGGTTCTTGCTAGACTTAGGTAGTTAATCTGAACTTTTATTTCAGAATTTATATCTATGTATATGGCAACGATTTGTGATTTTTACTGATTTATTACAGTTTATTGCCACATTGCCATAAACAGATTGCATGCAACTAAGAGACCAACTAGGTCTTATTTATGTCTCGAAGCAGCAAAGTTACATAGAAGTTGGCAACTGACTGCGAGTGGTTGCAAACCAGGTCCCCATCTTCGAAAGCAAAAAGAAAATTTCAAAAAGCAATGAGATCACAGTTAATTGCACATGTTCTAATAACTTCGGTCATGCCGCGGTCTCCCAACAACTGCTTTCCCTAGTGTGACCGTAGCATAACCAATCTGCTGTAACTCTGAGGGAATGCTAGACTTCTACACTTTAAAGCAGCATTACAACATTTTTTGAAACATGGTTTTTTTTTGTGGGAGCAGAGAGTTACACGTCAAAGTCAGTCGTTTCTTTGATTTTTGTATGATATAAGATAAGCTAATAGTTTAGCTAGTAGCTTAGTTAGTAGCTTAGCATAATCTGTTTGTTTAATCTCCAGAAAACATTAAATTGCAATTTTATGCCACGTAATGAGCCAATACTGTAAATGATTAAAATGCAGACTAAATATCTGAGTTGGCTCTATCGTCTCATCTAAGCCAGAAACTACATCTTTAACTTCTATGGAGCTTTGCTATGTGATAAACAAAATACAGACATCTTTCCTATTCTTAATTTTAGTCACTGTCTAAAATCTAATAACCTTGTTACAAAATGTCATATAAAATCTTAAAGAAGTATATTTTATGACGGAATAAGAAGTAACTATTACATCACCGATGCCCGGTATCTCTGTAATGATGCAACAGGTCTTTCGCTGATTTCAAGGGCAAAAAGTTCATCAGAAGCAAACGAATGATTCCGTTTAAAAGTGAAACAGGAAATTTTGCAGTTTAACTTTCAGGACAGCTGTGATATATTTTTTGCTCAGGCCTGCGTCAAACTACCCCGACTCTCTTCCAGCCTGCATATCAGGCCACTGCGCTCGCCGCTTGAGTCTGATCACTTTCTAGGCCACCAGGAGGGGAGTGGATGGCGAGGCGTGGTAAAGTGACATTGAAATCCTGAGAGGGGCCAGACAGGGCCGCTCAGTTTCTGTATTAATGCTTTTGCAGTGGCCCACGGGGATGTTACAGCGAGCCGACCCACATTCACATTTGCAAGCACACACATAAATTACTCTCAACTAAGTTCGACGGGTTATTAAGTTAATTCTACGACTAACCTAACTGATCATCAATAAGCAACAAGCACACAAAAGACTCTTCCTGAATCGCATGTAGGTTGATAAAAATAAACCTGTGTCATAAATAATCAGAATCTCTACACTGCTTTTACTTTGTAGCCCATTGCACGCACACACACACACACACACACACACACACACACACACACACACAGGCAGGCACTCATTTTTGGAGGGCTGACCCATATTTACATGTGCACGCAAACACACACACACACAAACCCGCACACTAATGCACACACGGTTTAGAAATACACCAGGAGCTATGTTGGCACCTCTAACTGGGACACACTATAGCAGGCCCCTGAGGGCCCTTGGCTCAGGATGCTCACAACACTCTGGACCGTGCCCAAATAAACTAGCTACACCACACGCACTTGAACCTACACACACACAGACACACACAAAACTTCCATTACACTTCCCATACTGAATTAACTGTATATCAAAACCAGGCTGTTAAAGTGGTTAAACTTCACAACTAGCCATTGTTGGTGACGTTTTAATTTGTGCGTGACGAAGAGCTCAAAAATGAACATTTGGAACGCATTTTATTTCCTGCTCATTCACAGACTCATTAATGCTGCAGCTACAGCTGGGACAAAGTGTGTCTCTAAAGAACAAACCCCGGAGAGCTTTGCACAGTCTCCCATAAACGGCAAACATGATCATAAACCACCAGCTTCCCACAGTGGGAGCTAAATTTCAACTTGTATTCCTAACGTTTTACTTTTTCACTCTGCATTTGAGATACAATATGTGGGAGTGGACTTACAGTACATTTGACTCGCAGAGCAAAGCAGACGCACAAGAAAAAGTATGATTTTTATCCTAGCTCTCTCCAAAATCCTTTCCTGAACAGATGGGAGTGGGTGAGATCAACAATTTTACAGTCTGAGAGAGATTTTTTTTTCTTGCATGAGTGAAGGGAAGGGATTTCAAACATTCATGAAAATACTATATTTCACGCTAATACAGTCCAGACTGTAAGTATATAGACAGTTACACATTTCTTAGTCTTCAGGCTCTGTGCCTCACTAGTGATACAGAAAGAACTGTGTGTGAGATATAGCTCTTCTATCACACAGTGCCAGAATTGTAGCAGTTTTAAAACGAAATTGGCTTTTCTTTTTTTGGGGGTGTGGAAGAGTTCACATGAGGCTCGTAGCTAATTCAGTTACCATTTAGTTTGAGTGGGAGCACCCTGGCAATATGCAGAGCAAAGAGTCAGCCGAGCAAGTGAAGAAGATAAGAAATTATTAGAGCCGTATCAAAGCTAGTTGGTTTGCCAAAATCAACAGTTGGGTTCATAGTCAAAAGCAAAAGCAAACAAAAAAGAACGCCTGGTAGACGGAAAGGAGCACATGGCAAGAAAAATCTCAGTATAACAGCACAGCAAGTCAAGAATGCTGTTGAGGATTGAAAGTCTATTAGTTTAACCTCAGTGGATTCACCGCCGCCAAACTCATGAGAGAAAAATCAAGAGAGGAAAAAAGGCAGTTTGTAAAAAATTGTGAAATGACCCTTAAAACTAGCCAGTGACAAACGTACGGTGTTAAAAAGGTATAGCCAGTGACCCTGACCCTCCTCCTCTGTCAAATGTTGGTGGAGATTCTGTTTAAGGGTGCACGGCTGCCAAGGAAACAGTCAATCAAACAGCAGTTTGCACGATCGGATTCAGCAAAATTCACCAGAAGAAACTTTGTAGTTTTTTGGACAAGACAGCCTTAAACATACGTCTAAGTCAGGGGTCGGACACCTTTCTGATGATGAGTACCATCTAACATTTCCTCAGAAGTTAATGTGCCATATCAACCATCGCATTAGCAATACATTTAATAACGCTCTATATGAACAGTTACACACTGTATAGAACAACTTTATAGAACTATATTTGTTTGCAGATGTTGGCATAGTGCAGTATTGTATTTGTGTGTATTTCCGTGGTGCTGATGCTGCGCTGAGCAGACAGCTCCTGAAGCATTTGAAGTAGCAGAATGTGGAAATTTCAACATCGCTTGAAAAAACTGCCAGCTAGCAACGTCCCTCTCACCGGTAGGCTAAGTGATTTTTAACTAATTATAAGTTAAATCTGGTAGTTGGGGTTCTTAGCTAAGATACCGTTATTAAGAAGCGGCACAACTAATGTCTCTATGTGAGCTAATTTGCGATGTGCACCGGTGGCACGGCCATTTATTTTTTTAATGCACCTTCTCAGATTTACTCACTGCGTGTCGTGCCATCAGTTAACCCTTCGCGTGCCAGCTGTGCCCAGGGTTGCCGACCCCTGTCCTAAGTAATCTAAAGGCTTTTCAGGCAGAGGAGCATCCTAAACTTCCTGCTTCAGTCACATGATCTCACTTAAAGCGAGCTCTGTTTCACATGCCAACAAAAAAGCGGGGGAGGAATTAAGTCTGAGAGGACTTTAGAAAGCTGCTGAATTTACCTGCTTTTGTCTGAGATCTCCAATTGGTGGTCAGTAAGTATAAACAGAGAATCATTGCTCGTCCAGCTTCTTTTTTTTTTTTTTAAATCAAAAATGCAGAACCTGAAGAATAAGAAAGTCTACACTGGACAATATTCATAAGAACGAGCCTACAGCAAAGCCTCAAGCTGTTCATATTGATGGAGCTTTAGTTTTCTTCCCCCCATTATAGCTCTTACTTAAATCGCATTTTCATACGTTAGTTCTTTTTCCTGCTGGCAATAATGTATGAAAACTGTAGACATGAAGTCATTAGCTAAGATTAGAAAAGTAAAATGGTGCAAAAACACATGAGGCACTCAGTCATTCAAATAAACTCACAGGTCAGCCACGTTTGTCAGATCCGAACTCTCAGCTGCTTGTCTGGGATTTTATCTGCTCGTTCATATGTGACAGGGGTGGGGAACTCCAGGCCTCGAGAGCCGATGTCCTGTAGGTTTTAGATCTCACCCTAGGTCAACACACCTGAATCAAATGATCAGTTCATTACCAGGCTTCTGGAGAACTTCAAGACATGTTGAAGAGGTAATTTAGCCATTTAAATCAGCTGTGCTGGAACAAGGACACATCTAAAACCTGCAGGACGCCGGCTCTCGAGGCTTGGAGTTCCCTACCCCTTACATGTGAGATGCCCTCAGTACTGCACAGCCGTACACACAAATGGTTTTCGTGTCTAACAAGGGATCGTAAGGTTTTTCAGGTGCATTGAATTTCAAATTTGCCTGATAGTAACCTGGGTTAGTTCATCTGATAATTGTTTTTCAGCTTGTCCTGCTGTCATAACACAGTTTAAACAGTTTGGTGAACACAATGTTATCCCAAAAGAATAAGTCAACAGAATAAGTTGGGCACACGTATCCTTTAATATTTGCCTCAAGGTCACGGAGAAGTTTTTGATCTGTTAACGTCTGTGTTAAGCTGGTCTTATCTCTGCGTCTATCCGATCCGTTTATGTGTAATTATACAACTCATCGCATCAGCACAGCTGCGCGCGTGACATCATTAAACGGTGGAGTGTCAGCTCGCTCGCTCACCGTCTCCAAAGAGCTGCAGGATGGCCAGGTCCACATGTCTCTTCCAGAGCGACTCCTTCTGGATGGCGATGCCGTACCCCGTGGTGGCAAAGATGTAGCCGCTGCCAATGGTCACCAGCTTGCAGCCCTCGTCCCTGCCAGCCATGTAGTTCAGCACGGCCGCATCGTAAATGAAAGCGTCTAGTTTGCTGGAGAAGAAGAGAGCGAGGGACAAAGAGGAGGAGCGATAGGTTACAATTAATTAGCACTTGGGAGTCAGACATCACAGCTACAACATTCCAATTAACCTGCTAAATAGCTCTAAGCTGCTGATAAGTCTAATAGACTTCCACTTGGTTTGCCAAAGGCTGGGGCTGGCACACAAACTGGCGAAAAGGCGCACTTGATGAAACTGAAGAGGGGGAGTGATAGTATTATTGGACGTATTCAGCTGAGATATATTTACATGAAGCAAGACAAACAAGAGAATTTCGCAGTGATTACTTTTTAAGTCATCGTAGCCTGAATTTTACACTTCTATTGAAACAGACATTCTGATCATCGTAGTGAGTCCAATAGTGCTTCTGGGTACTTTAAAACATGATTAGCACCATTCCAAAAAGCATTCAATCAATTGAAATGAACAAAAAGCAGATTGCACCATAATAAATAATACTGTGCCCAAAACAAAGAAATGCACACTCAGTTTAATTCAGTTTTTTCATATAATGCCAAATCACAAAAACAGTTGCCTCAAAGTGCTTTATATTGTAAGGTAGACCATACAATAAGACAGAGAAAACCCCAACAATCGGACAGCCCACTAAGCCCTAGAACTTTGCAACAGTGGGAAGAAAAACTCCCTTTTAATAGGAAGAACTTCCAGCAGAACCAAGCTCAGGGAAGGGCAGTCATCTGTACGACCAGTTAGGGGTGACACTGACCGAAATACTCTTTTCAGTATCTCAAGTAATATATTCTAACACAATTTGCCAGTAATAGATTTGTGAAGTTTAAACATAAATGTGGTCATTTTCATTTTGACATTTTTCTTTTTTAACCACTTTGTTGCGAACATGCTTACCCAGACTTGAGACTCTGCAGAGCTTCATTGACATTTCTCTGATGAAACTTTGTCATGTAGGAGTGCATTTCTGGGTAGTTGTTTCTAATGTTTCTCTCTGTACTTCCATTGGGGACAGTGCCAAAACGAAACGGAGGCGAGAAGTCGTTGGGACTCTGGAACTGAACATAAAAAACAGAGAACGGAGAGGCGTGTAAAACTCTGATAAGTCTTCACACAACATTGGGTAAGGACGAGCGAGTGGCACAGCATCAAACAGAAACCTTTCACCTTACCTTTTTGTCTGACAGACCGGATACCTGGTCCACGTACTCCTCCTGGATCATGAAAGCAGCCAGGTTGGCAGTGTAGGAGGCCAGAAAGATGACAGCAAAGAAGGCCCACACTGATACCATGATCTTACTGGTGGTGCCTTTGGGATTCTGCACTGGCACAGAGTTGTTGAAGACCAGACCCCACAGCAGCCAGATGGCCTTGCCGATGGTAAAGGATGGACCATGGGGCTCTAAATTAAATAGAGTTATTGGTTAAAGACAATAGATCACTTCTGGAGCAGTTGAACAATTCTCCAGGACATCAGTGATCTATTTAGAAGAACAAAACCAAAAATTAGAATTAATTTGCTACATATATTCATTTTAGGATTTCAGTATGATCAAGGAGTTTCATTTTTTCCCCTTCTATGTTTCTGATAAAGGAATTTATCCAGGACTTTGCTTCATGACAAACAACTAGCTTTGGTTTAGTGCTAATTAGCAAGCGCTTGCTCGCTAACATGCTAGACCTGAGTAGCCACTTGGATCTGGCTTCAAAATAGAGTTTGTAACACACTCAGCTTTAAACTGTAACTTTACAATATGTTATTTGTATCTTACTGAGCACTGTGTCAGTGCTTCGCAGCCATACAGTATACGAACTCACTGTATTAACCAAGAAGCTGGATTTAGCTGATAGCATGACACTCCACCTTCTTGTCCAAATACCTGAAACGTGTCCTTCACAAACCAGCCACCGTATTATACAATCATGTGAAAAATAAGGTTTTCACAGGACTCTATGAAAACTTAGCATGCTCTATAATTTACTAGTTTGTAGAATCTCCTTTAACATCAGTAACATGAAGTAATGGTTTTCTTTATGATGTTATCTTACAACGCTATGGAGGAATTTTGGCCTGCTCTTCTTTGCATAGTTTATTCTGTCCATTTAAGTTTGCAGCCATTTGTGTATGCACAGCTCTGTTAAGGTCCTATCACAGCATTTGATACAGGTTGAGGTCTAAACTTAGGCTGTTGGACCAACTTGATTCTTTTCTTTGTCATACATTCTGTTTAGATTTGTTTCACTTGCTCGTTTGATTAGATTTGTTGCTGTTGGATAGTATTTTGTATACAACAGAGTTCATGGTAGACTCAACAACTGCAAGGTGGCCAAGTCCTGTGGCGGCAAACCAAGCCCAAATAATCACCCTCCACCGCCATGCTTGACAGTTGGTATGAGGTGTTTGTCCTGTTATGCTATGTTTGACTGTCACTGTGGATTATGGACAAACCTGTCCAAACGGAACTGTTCCAGATGTTTTGTGGTTTATTCAGAGGCAACTTAACAAACCTTTTTGGAGAGAAGAGATTCTCTCATGCAAACCCCTCAAAAACAAGTGACACTTGTTCAGTCTTTTTCTAATTTTACAGTCATCAACTTTCGCATTAATATTTGCTAAATGAGGTCTGCAGAGTCTGAGATGTAGCTCTTGGTTTGTTTTTTAATATTTTTATAATATAATACAGATTTACATGATGACAAGGAAGACCTGCTGTTTCATGTCACCTATATAATCTTATATGTGACTGCAGTAAGTAGATTTTCTTTGTTTTATGTAATTTGTTAGAGCGCTGTTGGTTCCATTCGTCTATGAGTTGACAGACTGGTGCATTACAGCCATTATGCTGTGATTAGCAGTTGGTTCATAATTTGTGTGGGTATGTGTGAGAGAGAATGAGAGGGTGTTTGTGTGCAACCATGTGGGTGTGTATTGTTGTGTGGACCGTTTGTTCATGGACAAACTGTCCTTATCGTGCCAAAAATCTCCTTTGTGAAGTTTGCAAGAAAGTTACTTCAATGAATTGGGGCAGAGATTTTACAAATCTGCAGCCGAGTCATTGATATGTTATTACATCAGATCTTCTGACTCCAAACTTCGATCTGCACTCTTCATGATACCAAACTCCCACGGCGCTACAAGCAGATAAAACAAGGAGGCACATAGAAAGAAAACAGCGCTTCAGGGAGGAGTACATCTTCTCCAGAAGCTGATGAAGGATGAGAGGAATGAAAAAAAGATAACTATTGTCTATATATAGCCACATTAGAGATAGAGAGTTGAGGGAGACATTGATTTTTTTCCCTTGTTTCTCATCCTTTCAGCTGAGGAGATCTAAGACGAATGCTGTCAGAGTTGACGCGTGAAATATGAAAATGAATGCAAATGACTTGTCCGGTGTGAGCAGCGCTGGAGGATTTGCTGAAACCTGTGCACTGCAGACACAACTGTAAATGATAAAAAGAGAGGCCGGTGAAGGAGGACGAGGAGAATGAAGTCAATGGGTCAGTGAGGACAGCTGGTCTACGCTATATGTGGAGGTGGCCTGCAATGTGTTTCTGTGTCTCATTCATTTTTTGTGAACAACGAAAAACATTTTGTACAACACGGGCCAACTCTTGTATTGTTACAGAAAGGAAGCATCTGTACCTGCACTTGTTTCTTTGGAGAAAATAGCTACTCAGACTGCAAATCTCACTGAACACTCCTTCTCTGAAGAACCAAATTACTGGCCACCATTCTCATTCATAAACCTCACCAGCTAAGACAAGTAACCTGTGAACTGATACTGATCCACAACATTTATTTATTTCTGTGGATCTTATTAGGTGTTTAGTGTCATATCCACAATTTCCAACTTGGCTGTCAGTTCAGATGCTTTCAAAAAAAATCTGAAACAAAAAGTGTCTGAAAATAAAGCCGACAACAGACAAGTAAATGCTGGGTAAGTGCTGGTAAACATGCAAGTGTGTATTGCGTATATCAAAGTGTTTATCAGCTATTCCTGTACCTAGTTATGTGTGTTCAATACGTGTGATATTTGGACCCAAGGTCACTAAAATATCATCTCACCTATCAAAGAAATCTGAATAGACCTGCTGCCTGGGCTACGTGCACAGGCAACATGTGTACATGTGTTTTCTGAAAATCTTCTAGGTCACAGAGAGCAGCTGCAGCACACAAAACAAAGTTTTTAACCAGGATGTCATTTTGTTGTGGTAATTTTAAGACTGAAAACGTGACATTTTCACCTGCGAACTAAGTGCTTTGACACACTTATAATCAATATAAATGCTGAAATGCAGAAATATAAATACTGCTGGTCTATTTATTGGTGGATATTAAACATAGATAAACAGATGAAGAAGGCAACCCAGCTATAAGACTGTTTACATCTATATCACTGAATGGTTTAGTGTGTGTGTGTGTGTGTGTGTGTGTGTGTGTGTGTGTGTGTGTGTGTGTGTGTGTGTGCGCGCGTGCATGTTGCGCTGAAGCCTCTCACCTCTGCCGTCAGCCAGACACCGGTTGTAGCCCACAGGGCTGAAGTACTCGAATATAAACACAGCCACTGCTGACACCAGCAACAGCATCACGAACATCATCACCCACACATCCGCACTGAAGGGCTCTGGAGGGCGAGAGAGCGAGAGAGGGAAGAGGAGAGAAAGATGAAGGGAGAAGGGGGGGAGCATGGACAGAGAGAGATAAGTAAATGGGTGGGGCGGCGGTGGGGTGTGTAAGGAGGCAGAAGACGGGGAATAGACAAGGGACATTAGCAGAGAGCGAGGGAGAGGGAAAAAGAGCGAGGGCGGCGGAGAGAAAGAGAAAATGAAGCAAGAGAGAGGAGAGGGCAAGAGAAATATGCAAATGTGGTGCGCCAGATTGAGAAGAGGAAGGAAGCATCAGAGAAATGGAGTGGGAGTGGGAAATATAAGAGGGCAAAGAGACAGGGAGCAAAACAGTTAGCCGTATTATCATGCACTCCAGTGTTCGCTGTGCAAATGTGCTGAAACTTGGCTCCTATCATTTGGCGTGGCCACTAAATCTCTTTCTGTTCAACTTTTAAAGGGGAAAAAAATCAAACAGCGTAATAAAAAGTCATCACTGTCCGTTTGTCAGGAAGGCTAACGAAAAGACATTTGTGCAAAAATTGCTTTTAAACTTAAAGATTTCAAGAATTCTTAGGAGTTAAGTCGAACCATTTAAGTGAAACTGAAAAAGTCTGTACAGTTCAAAAGGATCCAGCTTTACTGTACGTGTAAATATAAAGATATTAAAATGCAATTTGTCCTCTAGGGTGGACTCTATGGATCATTTTGGACTCCACCACCAGTACAAACTGCATACACTATATGGGTCTGTACTACAGAGGGGATTTTGTTCTCTTTAAAGGGGCTTTGGTGGAGCTGACTAGGGACAAAAGCACCATTGGTCCACATACAGTTAAATGAAGGAGCCTGTCTATGCTAGCTTAACAAACATGCATGCTTTTTCCTCTTATTTTTTGCCATTTGATAAAGAACAATGCATTTTAAGCATGACTAAATTAAACTCCACTTCCTGTGCACTGGCCATTAGGCCATCCTACATTCAAAATGCTGATTTAAAAAAAAAAAAAAACTTTCCAAAACCCGCCAGATCAGAGCACAAATGAAGATCAATCCTTTAAGAATAGTGCTTAAATGCCTGGTGGCTTATCCATTATTGTGTTTTTGTTTAGTTTTTTTCAATAAACTGCACAAAAGAAGACATTCCTACAAGTTTGACCGGTCTCTCCTGGATCAGTGCTCACACAGGTCAAAACACAGCCTTTGGTCTCTTCCCCTGATCCATCTCTGCCGCCCTCCCCCAACCTTTTACAGCTCGCCTTCCTCACCTAAGAAAGCCGAGGGCGAAACGGTGCCATTGCTGCGAGAGACCATGACGCTGATGCCTGTCTCAATAAAGGGGACGGAAAAGTCAATGACCTCTGACCTCTCCTCGTTGATGGTCAAGGAGCCGACGGCCATGTGAGCGTTTTTTAACACCACCTAGGCAAGATGCAAAAAAAAAAAAAAGCAGAAAGAGAGAAAGTGTGTCTGTTATCTGTTTCTCAACACATCCGTCAGGCAGCTATCAATAACAGAGGCAGAGTAAGTCAATGAATGCAGTCTTGTGTGCTGTGGCAACAAACACATTCCAAAAAACTATTTCAATGGAGATAGTTAAGAATAGCTTTTGGTCATAAAACAGCATAAAAATAGCATATCACAGCCATCGGTTCATTTGAAGGTGACTGTGCAGTCTTTCTAAATGTGAATCAATCCTGTTTGGCGATGTAACAGAGACAAAGGTGGACATCCTTATAGTTTAAGATCATTAATGTGGAAAACAAATACTGTTTATACCATCTATTCAGGTTCCCCTCTGCTTCAGGATGAATGAAAAACGAGCCTCTTAGCAGAGAAGTTCTGGATTAGCTAACATGTCAACGAGCAGGTTTCACGATAGGACATGTTTTTGTACTGACTTTAAGATGATCACATGGTCACAATTCATAAGCATATGCCGCATCCTATGTCACAGGTCGTTATGTAGATCATAAACAAGGCCGGTGTAATCACAGAGTTAATTAGTTAACAAGAGCACTCAGACAGCGCAAAAAAGTGTGTTGTACAGCTGTCTCTATGCCCTTTTATGTGATGCATTACTCAATATGTGACTTTTTTAAGGTCAACTTTGACCTCTGGCACTAATAATAAAGGTCGAGGTCAGATGCTTAGCCAACTTGTAGGTATTCGTGTCCCTTAAGGCCTAGTATTTTGTAAATTTTGAAGATGACCCATAAAATAAATTGTGAGTAAAGGTTTTACTGATTTTCACTTTTGGTGTGCAATTGACCTGATTTTCACCAATCAGCTCGAGCTGTTATTGGTATCTAGCATCACACATAATTTGAAAATGATATCTCTGAAACTGTGGATGCTAGACTGCTAAAAAACAGACAAACAAACAAACAGACCTGATTATGTACTGCCTCCCTAGCTCCAGATATCTAAAGGTCATAGAAAGCATGAGTTAGACCTATGCTTTGTTTATGGAAGACATATTAAAGGGATTATTGGGACCAAAATTAAATTTAGGGGTTTTTTTTCTCTGTCCTGTATTTATCCCCTAGTGTTTTTTGTCAGTTTCACAGTTTTAAAGATATCAGCTGAAGGGATGTCGGCCTTCTCTTAAATATAAAGGATATAAATGGGACTTGATTTGGCACATTCACCTAACAAACAAAAGATCCCCAGTTTGATCCCAGGAATGGACACAAACTCCTTCACGGTTGTGTCAGGAAGGGCAAATCTGGCAAATCAAATATGTGGCACCACCTTCTGTGGCGACTCTTTTTTTAATAAGGGAGCAGCTGAAAGCAGTTTTCTTTCATGAGGGAAAAAGTTCCAAAAAACACATTTGAAAAATTTAGCAGTAATGTCTCGCTGTTGTACCCACGAGCCTCTCCTGAAGGGAGGATGGATGCTTTCTTCGGCTGACTGATACAATTGCTGGGTGTAGTTTGATAGAAGGAAATTGGTTCCTATATTAAACTGCTCACAACAGGGATTGTGGATTTTTTAAAGTGATTTTTTATTCAAGAGAATATTCAAGAGAAAGCAGACATTTCCACAGCAGATATATTTTAAAATGCACATTAAAAGAATCTCAATGACAGACGGCACTGCAGGCTGGAGGAAAAAGCATGTAGATTTGATTTCTGGTTGGTGAACACTTTAAACTTTAGAGTGGACCTTATTTTCGGTCTTCTTGTCAAGCTGCTCACTTCCTTCCAATAACATCTGTCCCAGAATACATACAACACTTTACCCTCGTCTTCAGTAACCACGCGGAGCAAAATAGGCTGAAACACCAACCTCTCCAAAGAACAAAACCACAGCTCAGTTCCTCAAGTTAAACTTTGTTCTGAGAAAGGGAGAAAAGTTGTAGTTCCTTTGTAGTTCCCTTCTCCTTGTCCATTAACATGTATAAAACATGATGCAGACAGGGTACTCTCTATCTGCTAGCTGTCCAAAAGAGTTTTCCGGCATATGAGGGAGATTAAATTTGATATGAGGTTAGGAAAGAAAGGAAACAAAAGTGTGCAAAGAAACATGAGGCTAAGAAAATGGAGGCAATGGAGACAAAGATGGAGCGCGGTAGATCGAGACAGCACACTTTCCACACATATAGCACTCGGACTGGACACTCGTGACGCTCGCCAGGGGACGGAGAGGGGGAGAAAGACACAAAGAGGGAGGGAGTAAGTGGGTTACCACAGTGGGTCAGGGCTGCTTGAAATAGCCGCCCCAATGCCTTCCTCTACCTGCCTTCCTCCCCTTCCATACCTCTGCACAGGTAGTATATTTAGCCCCAAATTTCTACAGCCCTACAGCACAAGTGGGACAGGACTGTCTCTCTGAGTTAATAAGGCGTGTGTGACTAGTGTGAGTCAAAACTCCGCTGTGTGCTTCAGTGTTAGAGTGAGTGCGCGCACACAACAGTGAGTCATAAAAGGGAAAAAGACAAAGAGAAGCGAGTGAACCTTTGTTCGCTACCTGTGAAGTGGACCTTTACAGGCAGGGAGAATATTCCACATCTGCTCTGCACATTATCTGCAATGCTTTTTTTTTTTTGTCAAGTGTTTATGTGTGTGCAGCATGTGTGCAGCATGTGTGCATTTGTAACTTTCCGATCTTGCTTATTCCTTTGCCTTTGTGTGTGCGTGTCTTAATGTGCGAATATCTCCCTGGGGAAGACAGCGAGTCCAACCAGCAGCGTACTCACTTCCTCTCTCCCCGTTCGCTCTCTCCATCTCCCTCCTACGACTTGTTCTCTCCGTGTTATGAAAGTGACCCATGTGGGTGTTATTGAGAATGAGTGAGCGAGGTTCTGCGTTTGCGATTGTTTATGTGTCTTGGCTGGTGCGTGCGTGTGTGTGCGCGCGTGCCAGTCTTTATGCGTCTCTGCTAGCGAGGCTAAAATTCATGTAATCAAGCGTATTGCCTCTAATATTTTAGATTAGGTGCACTGGGGGCAGCGCAAGTCAGTGCAGCCCATGAAATGTGACACTAACTGCTAGAATTGAGTTAGGACAAAATGTAGGACTTCTCATCACATTCATTGATTTTCTTTTTTCTTTTTTTAAATTTGATCTTTTGTCTTTGTGAGCTGTGGCAAATTGTGAAAACGCCCTCGATGATCTCTGCGAGATATCCGGGAGCGCGCTCAGACATGTTTCGTGTGCAAGCGTGCGTCGCCGTCGGTCCAGATCTCGGTCCGCCGTCAATATGCTGCAGTTTTGGCTGTTCTCCAAGCGGAGAAGGACGCAGGTCGGATTTAGTTAGATCCAGCAGTTATGGCGGAGCTTTGCTGAAGTGTGAGAGTGTAAATCTGACCTTACAAGTGCAACATAAAGAAACGGTCTCACCAAATAGGGTTTCTTTGTGTCTACGTGTCTGCTTTGGTTCATGTTTTTCTGTGCTTACTCAGACATTAGAGTCTGTTGTCTGCATGTGCAAGAGAGGTGGATAAATGCCCCCCTCCCCCCGTCTATTCTCCTAATGACCATTCATCTGTGGAGGTGAGAAGGAGATGGTACATTACGACGCTTTTAGTCATGGCGATAGAGTTTATTACAGGTGGCCACACTTACAGCTCGGTGCCCACTAAAGAGAGGTTGACTGTAATGGCTTTATGTAAGAGATTAAATGTGTCAGTAAATTGAATAGCAAAAGTGTCCACGCAGGAAAAAGCAGACACGTAAACTCATCTCGTCTCTGTCTTCTGTGACTTCCGAAGGCTGCTCGAACTTTATTATCCACGCAAAGTTGGGCAAAGCCAAAGTCCTTCAGTAGCAACTCTGACAAAACATGTTCTCAACCCGTGACCTTTGGGGTCCTATTGATCTGTTTGCCTTCATTAACAAATGGCCAACGTCAGACAGCACAAGTGCAGTTCGCTCTTATAGGTTGAAGTATGAGAACTGACAACGACCTTAGCTTGGGAGCAATGTCGATTAGGAAATGTTTCAAGCCCGCAGTGAATTGTTGCAGCTGACTGAGCTGAACCTGGGGTGAGGTGCTTAACCCATCTGACATAAGAATTAGGCCCGTGTGGCAGAAGCTTGACCCGGAAAGGGAAGCTTATAATTCAAGGTATGAAAACAAGCTTCAAAGAGGAAATGAACCCTTCAGGCACCCCCTGTGTGAGTTAAAAATAGCTCAGGACATTGAAAGCAGACAGTAACTTAGTTTCCCCTTTAATCTTTTATTCACCTTCACCTCCAACTTGTCAGTAACTCCAAGCATCCTAATGCGGTCCGCTCATCTCAGCAGAACAAGAGAAAAAAGAATCACACTGGCTGCATGGTAAAAACAACAAGCAGCTGATATAACGATGCAGTAAGAGGCAAAGGGTACACAGCTTTGACTTTATATTTCTGCTGTCCAATTTATTCATTTTGTAGCGCCAATAGTTTTGAAATGGCACCTTTTATTGTTACTTCAAACCAAGCTCAGGCTGTTCTCTGAGCAGATCAGTGGATATGAGGAAGCCTCAGTGCCAGTCCACACCAGCTGATGGCTAAGCTTATATACTTCATACTCATTCAGCTGGGTTTAGAGAGTTGCTTTAGCCTGCCTAAAGTTGATCTTGCATCTCCAAGCCACTTTGCAACCCACCTCCACCCCCAGCTACTTTTTTCACACTGTTTTTCTTATTTTGTGTTTTTTTGGTTATGTTTGTGCCCTCCAGAGAGGGCTTTTTAACCTAAGGAAACATACTTGCGTCCAATCCTCCAAAAACACAATGCTGACTGACTGGAAAAGTGGGTCAGAACAGGGAAGGGAGCAACAGCGGCCATTACCACAAATGGGTGAAGCACGAGAAATACAGCAGAGAAGCCTGGCTGGTGGCTGTAGTGGACATTTTTCATTGTTTTTAACATTCGGGTTCAATTCAGCTCTATGTATCATATACCTTTGTTCTTGTCCATAGCTGGTTAATGGACCAATAACAACACAAGCAAGAGTCCACAGACTGTTTGTCACACTGCCCCCTGGTGACAGTGAAAAACTACAACATGTCGACAATGGTCTGCTAGGCCATGATGTATGTATGATGTGTCTAAACTGATTGTGATTGAGTTCTGGTAGTTCGTGACCTCCCTGGCAGAATATGCCAGTGCATGTAATTGGTTGAAGGGTAGTTTCTGATTTGCATTGTGCTTTTTACTCAGAGAGTAAATCACAAGGAATTTTTGGTGCTAGCATCAGACAGCAAACTCCACCAATCACTCGCAACTGGTCAGGAACATCCATTTTTATCTTTCCGTCACAACTGGTGGTTGACAGTTGGTTGGCCTCCGGGTCTGTATGACTAAGCCCTTATTTAATCAATGCTGTCTCTGCTGTCATTGATGTCTGCTCTGTTTTGTATGGGGGGTCTTGCAAGAAATGACTGCAGATGGGCATAATTTTATTTTGACAGTAGCAGTCCTGATGGAAATAAGTGCAACTGTCATATAATTTGCACATGCATGACAATGAGAAGTTTCCGTTTCCCCAGAACATTATTAGTGGATATCCTTTTTGATGATATCGTCTCCATTACATGCAGAACTGTCACTTCTGCAAGTAATGGAGTCAAGGTGTGCAAAATTAAAAAATAAGACACAAACAGACGTATTACATCCTTACCTCTCCCACCATGCCGTTCCAAGTTCCATTGACTTTCTTGCCATGTTTTCCATTGGTGACCAGGTAAAGGTCATAGGTAAATTTGACTGACTTGGCAATCTTCTTCAGGATGTCGATGCAGAAACCCTTACAGCAACGCTTGATGTAGATCCCTGACTCTTTTGTCTGATTGCTGCATAAGAGGACAGATGGACAATTATTTAATTAAAAATGTACATCTGTGTGAATGGCCATGAATCATTAATTGTAAAAGTGATTTGGTGTTTCTGGCACTGTCACACCGATGAAGTGTGAAATGATTCCACCTCGGGCTCCACAAAGCTGCCGTGGGAAATTAACATCATTCACAAGTAAATTTTAGGCAGTTGCCAGGCTTTTCATTTCTGCTTCGGTCAGTTCTGCAGTAGGTGGATCTGTGAGCTACTGTGGCAGATGGCAGGAAAAATATGTGTAAAAACTCACACTAATCTAACCTTTTACTCGGTGGAAATTAGTTTTTGTCTTGTAACGCATTCTTACGTTTGATTTTCAGGCATTTCAGCATTAATCTGACACAGATTTTCTACACGTGAAATTTGAGCCTCACACTGATTTGATCTGTTTCCGGCAGGGTACAGTGTTCCTCATGCACGTCCCACTAAGCGGATCCACGTCTTCCACAATGACGAACGGAGCCTCCTCCAATGTCACGATGGACAGGTGGTCATCCTCTCTGTTTGCTGGTCCCCCGTATAGTTCATAGCGAGGCCACACATGGTACTTCATGGACAGGGAACCGTTCTCCCATTTACCCACCTGGAGAAACATCGAGAAAACAAAAGAGAGTAAGTCTGCCTTTAAAATCACACACCAAGTAAGACTTTATTCATTTATATAGTTGCTTAATAGTAATCATGGAGAGACTTGCAGTATTTTTATTTTCGTCTTTTGTGATTGAGCCTTGAAGTGCCGAAAATAACAGTGAAACACATCAAATGGCAGAAATCAAAATAAAAACAAGAATTTGGATTAAATTTCACACTGCAGTAACTCAAGACCATAAAAAAATAACTGCAGCTCTGCAACTGCAAACAGCTCTGAAATATATCACCAGCGATCCTGCATGGTGTTCAAGCAAAAATATCTCAATATAATTTTAGAGCTTCTTTTTCTACTTTCTGTATTTTTGTGATTTTGAGATGAGAGGTGACTTTTACCTTTGACAGATTCTTTATCGGTTAAACTTTTCATTTAAAACAAGAAAATTCAAATGAAAGTTTAATATATGTACAATTGCTCCACCCACCCCAGGAGAAACCCGCTAAAATAGATGGCATATCCTTTGATTTTCATACTAAAAAATTCATAAATTTAACATTTAGAGATCCTGTCCCATTCATTAGGTTACTCTTCATGAGCCCATGCTTACATTAGTCTATTAGATGTTCATTAAACAAACCTTCCTACACTGCAGAAAGCTTGTGGGACAGACAAGCCACAGGTGTTTCAAAGTTTTCTAAGCCTAACAGAAAGAAAACAGTGGCTTCCTGCTCTTGGATCACATGTCTGTTTCTAGCCACACCATTCTCTGGTGAACACACCACTGGAGATCCACACGGCATTTCTCTTGTACAAGGATCTCCAACTGCCCCTAGGAGACGACCCCAAGCCAACACGCCAAACCACCTAAAGCGGCCAGTGATGCTTTTTTGACAACTTTGCCAGCCACGGCGTACAAAGCTTTCTTCAACACCAGTTAAGTAGTTCAGGTTTAAAAAAGATAATGGCGATCCTTCTTCATCCTGCTTCCCCACTGTAGCACAAATGAATAATGATGGAAAGTCAAGCACCAAGATCCACCTGTTGTCTGGAAAGTGAGTCCCTACTTTCTCTCTAAAGATACCAGGATGGCTTTTTAGAGAGGCAATAGGGACTTCTTCTCGTAGCTTTTCCAGAAGTCATAGAGATCTTACCCCAGTTTCCTGAGTTTTAATTAAATTACATTTTTAGAAGAACCCCACCTAAAGCCACTTCCTGCTATCCCAAGTGGTGTTTTCACTATCAAACTAATAATTCTACCCTGTAACAACCTGATTTCCTTTTCTAACTCCTGAAAACAGTTTTGTCCAATAGCTATTGTGTCACCTTGTATTTTTGGTGAGAAGAATTCCAACAAAACTAACCTGTGTTTTTCTTAGATCTCCCCATTGAGACAGATTGGCAACATCTTTTTGTTTTCAAGTCTCCAGTGACTCCAGAAGTCAGAGAAATCCTGCCAGAACTCTCTGTTATGGGTCAGTCGCACATTAAAGTGACAATATGGTAACAGCATGCCAGCAAAGAGATGCCTAAAAATTACTAAATGGTGATCAAAGAAACCAACAGGTGGTATTGCTGCTTTAACCAGCGTATTACTGTAAAATTGATTAACCTAAATTCTATCAAGCCTGGCTGCCCTCCAGCTGCCTTCAGAGATTCCACATATGTGTATTTTCTCACATCTGAAGCTTCCTCCAGATGTCTCTAAGACCATTTTTAATTATGACGGTGGACAGAAGGGAAGCTGAAGGTGTATAAGGTTCCCCTGTAATTCTACCAGCTGAAGGATGGGTGGTACGTTTACAATCCCACTACTACTGAGCCATTATTTAACTGTTTTATTTATCATTTAATTTTTCAGTTCATGTCAATTTTATTTATATAATATAGCACCAAATCCCATCAGCAGTTGTCTCAGCGTGCCTCAGAAAACCTCAACAACCTGATGACCCACAATGAGCAATCACTTGGCGACATTGGGAAGGAAAATCTCCCTTTTAACAGGAAGAAATCTTGGGGAGAACCAAGCTGAGGGAGGGGCAGCCACCTGAGCTTGCCCCTCCCTGAGCAAGCTTTGTTTCTCTATCCCTGCCCCCACTGATATTTAAAGTTCCCCGTTTTTCCTTCCTGAGTTAAGTCAGTATCTTCTTTACACAAAACCCTTTTTGTTTACTTAGCTGTTCGTGACCAACCGCTCTCCTCATCTTTAAAACAGAAAAGTCTGGGGAATAGTCTGACTCCCACAGACGGTCTTCCAAGGGTTTTATCAAAAAAGTAACAGGAGTACGACTGTTGGCGCTCATCTCGTGATACAATATCTGAGGATTGCTACAAAGACTCACCCTCAAGCATTTATAACTCTTTATTTTCAAGATTTATGGCGTTCAAACAACCTGTAGTTATACTCTGATTTTCAGCTTCAGCTGCCTTTATTCTCGTCTGTCCACGACCTTCACTGTCCTCCGCTTCTCTGTCATCCTGACCAGAGCTTCTACCTTTCGCTTCGTCAGTCTCGTGCATGACTCCTTCCACTCTAGCCTCGTGTCTAACAGGAGAACAGAACACTCACAGAGAGAGATGCCATAACTTTTTTGTTTTGTTTGTTCACCTCTCAACTCAGTAAGTGAAATTAATATTTCAAGAGAGTGTGTAAAAAAGAGAGGAGAGGAGAGGAGAGGAGAGGAGAGGAGAGGAGAGGAGAGGACTGGGACACAGAGTAGAGAATGAGAACAAGGTTATTCTGAAGGGCGAGACTGAAACAGAGGGAAAGTGCAGAATTCAGATAGAGCGTAGAGGACGGGTAGAGAAATACAGAAGTGGATGGAGAGATTAATTGAAGAAAAAAAGAGAGAGAAAGGGAGAGTTTAAAGTAAGAGAAAGAGCCAAGTGAGTGTCGGGATGACAGAGAAAGAAAGCCAGAGATGGAGCTCATTCAAATGCAAAATACAGGCTCTTCTGTAGAGGAGTGTCCAGCTGTAGGTCTGGAGGACCCTCTAGCCCTTGTGGCTCTACTCCACTGAATAAGCGTCATCAATTAGTCAATTTCCCCCGGATGGCTCTCACATAAAACCATACCTGGAGACTATGCCTGTGCCCTTTCCTCCGGTTGTGCCAAGTAGGCCATTTTTATGAGCGGAAAGATGTGGGTGGAAGTGGGAATGGATCATCAGCTAATTGGACTTGGTATAATGCGAGGCAGGGGAGGACAGGGAGCTGTGGTGTGAGTATGTAAAGTTAGGTTTGCACTCTCATTAAATATGTAAATGTGCTCAAACACATTGGACTCTGGGGAGCACAAACTTGGCAAGGCTGCCTGGAGTGGACAAACTAAGGCTGTGTATCTCTGGGACACAATGCAGCCTTTTTCCTGTTGGGACAAAAAAAAAAGGGGGGGGGGGGGGGGGGGTAGTGAGCTGGAGCAAGTGATGGAGAGAGACAGAGATGGAGGTGGGGGACTAAGAAATGAGTGGGGTGTATTGGAGGATAAGGGTTAAAATCAACCAGCCAGGGCAAAAAGCATGACTGGGTACTACAGTATACCTGCTACTTCAAAGATGCAGTGGAAGGATGGTTGTAGCTGGAACTCATTAGGATCCAAGAAAAGTGGTTCAGCTGGAAGTCAAGCTAAGAATTAAACATGAGCGAGGGAATAGGAGGAGGAGGAGGAGGAGGAAAAGGGATGGGGTGGTTCAGGCTGCAAGGGGAGAACGGGATAGAAAGGAGAGAGAGGAGGGGAGAGTTTCACCTTGTTCTCCGATCAGAGGACAGAATATAGATTAGAGAGGCAGAAGAAAGAGAGAAATACAGAGAATAAAGAATAGGGAGAGTCAAAGGAGTCAGACTGCAGGACACAGAAACAATAGAGGGTAAGCATCAGGAAACACAGATGCATGCCGGTGACTTGGCAGGTGGTGATGCGTCAGGTTCATTTAAGGTTGTGGACACGGGATTATTGTTGCCATATGTTCACTACCATCTTCTTTTCCACCTGTGCTTGGAGACTTTTTTCCCAGTCTGTACAATGAAAAATCTGCACCTTCATTCACTGAACGGAAGTTTTACATTTAAAGTTTGACTGACATTTAGTTGTTATTCATTAAGTCGTACGTTTCGATACGCGAGTCAGCAACTCTCTCGCAGCTGAACTTTCAACCTCTCAGCTTTAAAGGCCTGTGGCACAGTGCAGTGCCTGAACCATTTCTGTGCATCAGACTCAATCTCATCTCTCCATTCTTTAGCTATAACTGCTTATGTGTGACGGTTATAAGGAGGCGGAAACCAATCCCAGTTTGCATTATGCAAGAGGAAGGATACAAACTGGGCAGGCTGGCAGTCAATCACAGAGCTGACACATAAACGGACAGCCATTCACCTCTGTGTTCACGGGCAATTTTACCACACAGTTACTCAAACCTGCATGCCTTTGTTCTGTGGGAGCGTGGAAGCGTTAGCAGAACATGCTAATAAAAAAAGCCACTGGAAGTTGGGAGTCTACTTTTGTCCACAGCAAGTAACAGTTAGAATATTATCAGTGTCTGAGCAACTTGTTCTACACACATTGTCTTAAATAATGTCATCATAATCACGGCTCAACTCAACGTTGTGTCAGTTAATGCTGCTAATGGCAGCAAGTCCAGATCACATCCTTAAGGCGTTCTTTGTTTCAACAGGACCAAAATTACATTATTTTATGAATCCATATTTCAGTCATGTGATCGTCATGTGACCGTCTCAACACCCTGGCAGGCAAAACAGTACTCCAACATGACCTCAAATAGTGGACGCATCTATCTATCCATGGAGGAAAAACGAAGGCCTTTTTAGTGACTTGTGTTCCATATTCTGCCACTGCAGAGCTCAGTGAGAATCTTAAAAAAATCCCTCACCTCACACTGCTGCCAGGATGAAAGCTTTCAAAGTAAGGACAGCTCTCTAGTTTTTGTTGCTTTTTTTAAGGTGAAGAACGAGAAATTGTTCATTGTTCAAAACGCTACAGAGCTAGCTTAAACAAATGTAAATCTTGCGTTTTGTTGGGCATTTACAAAGTAGGGCCAGTAAAGTTTCAACAGCATTAATTTGTCAAATTATTGTTGCCCATCCTCTGTCAGTTCTAAGTTTTCAATATCTAGTCTGCACGAGGTTTAGGTAAACAGAATGAACCAGAATAGATGATTCATTACACCGTTTCGTTATTTATTTAACAAAAATCAAGCCAAAATGCACGGTGAGAAACTACGTAGACCACATGATTCACTAGCTTGTAGAACCACATTTAGCAGCATAACTTGTAGTAATTTTTCTCTGTATGACTTTCTCTCATGTCAATTTTGTCCCAGTCTTTTTTGCAATGTTGCTTCAGTTCATTGAGATTTGCAGGTGTTCATTCATGCACAGCTAACTTAAGCTAAGCTAAATGCAGCTAACTGCATTTTTATCAGGTTGTATGTGACTGGGCAATACTTTTCTTTTCTTTTTCGTATATTTGCTGTGCTTGGGATCGTTGTCCTGTTCCACGGCCCAATTTTAAGCCAAGCATTAGCTGTCAGACACATGGACTCGTATTTGACTCGAGAATACTTTGGTATGCAGAGGACTCATGGCCGACTCAATGGCTGTAAGGTCACTGAATTGACTTTACAGCCACCTCCACCACTGTGCTTCACAGTTGGTATGAGGTGTTTATGCTGATATGCTGCATTTGAATTTCTTCAAATGTGGGTTGGGCATTATGGCCAGACATCTCCACTCATGTCCCATCTGTCGAAAGGACATTGTTCCAGATGTCTTGTGGTTTGTTCGGATGCACCTTTGCAAACCTGAGCAGTGCTACTGCTGTTTTTAGTGAAGAGGCTTTCTCCTGAAAACCCTTTGAAAAACCATATTTTTTCATTCTTTTTCTAATTGTACTGTCATGAACTTTAACATTTAACATGCTAACTGAGGTCTGAAGAGTCTGAGATATAGCACTTCTGTTGTTTGTAGCAATTTCTCTGAGCATTAAACGATCTGACCCTGGGGTGAATTTACTGGGACCTCCACTAAGTTTGGTGTAGGTCTTGGGAGTTTTCCACTTGTAAATAACAGAATGATCAATCTCCGATTGTTTGGAAATGACCTTATAACCCTTGCCAGATTGATGCGGAGCAACAATTGCTTCTCTAAGATCATTGATGTCTTTCTAGCCTTATACTTTTTTATTATCAGGATGTCTGTAAATGTATGAATGGATATCTGTATGTATGGGATGGTATAAAAAAATGACATATTCTACTCAGAGAATACAGTTTCACTCCATATATTTACCTTGATCTCCTTGTCCCACCCAGTCTTTACAATAACTTGCTGCCTGTTAGTTCTTAAGGGTGTCTTGACATCTTTTTAGTGAAACAAACAGATTTGAAATTAAAACAGCTGTGGAGCAGCATTCAAATAACACATCACCACTCTGGAGCCTCTGCTGCAGTGCATTGCTCAAAGGCACCTTCACTGAGCTGATAATATCTAATCAGAGTTGCGTCTATAAGGCTTAAGGCTTAAAATGCTTGAAAAGTGAAAATCAGACGATAAGAGATCCAGATAAAAACACACAGCTACTCGCGGACTTCATAGGGAACAGCTAACTCATTGCTTCTATTCATTTTAACAGTTTACAAAATGTTTTACTGTTAACAACAGAGGACAATTAGGTTAGTCAGGACTTATAATTTTGTGCACATCGGCTGTTTTTTTTCATATGAGTGTCTTACCCTCCCCCCCGACACACACAAAGACCGTCAGTGTCTCCCTCTGTCTCACCCTGTCCCACTGTCTCTCCTTGTTGAGCAGAATGATGACCAGCTTGGGATGCATCTGGTATCCGTCCTCACTGAACGACAGATTTCGTCCCTCAAACGTCACATTCATCAGGTACCTGCAGAAGAAAACATTGAGGAAAGAAACAGACTTGCTGGAATATATCCTTGTCACTGGCATTTCACAAATGTCTTATTTGTTCTATATATCTACATCCATTCAGGTTCCATTACTCAGTTCTCCAATCATTAAAGTTTTATTGCACATCGACTTATTTTTTTAAGCATCTTTTCTGACAAACCCAGTGATATTGCATAAATTCGTCATCTGCCAAGAAACAGCTATCAACTAATGTCGAACCAGCTCTTCCATAAATAGATATACATTAGTCATCAACAGAACGGCAGATGATGTCTTTAAGACGGGACTAAAGAAAATGAATTTCAGCAAATTATGTCATCCCTAAATGTCAAATATTACATTTCAATTGCTGCCAATGAGTTCACCTTTTCTGTTGTGACATTCAGTGTGAAATTTTGTGTATTTGCCCTCTGATATTTCCCCATCACGAGCTGGATGAAAAAGTTCATATCAAACCTCTATCTGTTAAATAAAAGCTACAGTCAGCAGGTAGGTAGCTTAGCACAAAGACTGGATACACAGGGAAACATTGGTCACTCAGTACTTCATCCTTCAAACGTAACAAACACAGAAATTCACACGTTGTACAAGGTGTGAGAAAAAAATTCGACATCTCCAGCATTAAAAACAATTAACAACCATATCAATCAGACTTTGAAGGCTGACCCTTATCATTCAGTCTTATACATGTACCCATCTACAGATTGTTTTGATAGTAGCTGCTATTTTCTTTTCAGACCAGTCTCTCCATTTGAGTCTTATACATCATCTAAGAACATCTGTGTCCAACTGAGTCAGCTACCATGCCTCTGATCATCGCTGGTAATGACAGCTGGTTCTGCAACTACAATATTAGAAGCAAACATGAGTTTTTACATGGATGAATCTGCAGTGCCTGAAGGTGACGGTTAAGGTCAGCGTGGACAAGGAATATGCTTGTTTTGTGACATTTACCAGTGCACACACTGTGAATTCATCTCACAGGATCAGACTGTCAAAGCAGAGTGAGTGCAACGAAAATGATCAGAGTGGCTTAAGTTTGCAGAGAGATTCCCAACACATTGCGATCAATCTGAGTAATTCTGCAACCAGTCTCGTTTCAATTGGAGACTCAGCTAGTTGTGTCCTGGTTTCATTCTTAAATTAAAAAGAAAGGCTGCCAAGCTCCTTAATCATTTTACAGTTAAATCACAATCCTGCCACAACGATGTCTCTATTTGTGAAGGAATGTCTCAAATCTCATGTTTTGTCTGGACTCTGAATGTAATTAGTTTCTGTGAATTTCTAATTAATGCAAAATTCTGTAAGCTAATTTATCACACTGCATAAGACTGCATGTAACTGCCAATTCGACCACGATCAATCAAACTGATAGCAGACTGACTTCGTCTTATTGCCATTTTATCATCATCTTAATGTGCCAAAGTCGCTTTGGAGACGACAACTGCGAGTGATTACAAGTTCTTTGTTTACGGCCTTAACTGCGGTTCTGCTACAGTCTCTATCTACTGTTCTTCCTATGGTGACTGTAGCACAAGAGACAACCTTGAGAAGAAAAGAAACTGTTGTGACTGTCGCCGAGGGGCAGCACACACCATTGGCAGGATTTTTCTTCTGTGGTTAATGTTGCTTCTCTGTCCTTTTTGTCACAGACCCAAATCGTAATCAAGTCGAAGGGTTGCTGTCTAACACAGTCGAGGACCAAATCCAGTGCACATTACATATGAACAACAAGCGCATGAACAAGTGATTTGAAAATAGCAGTCATTCTGGGCTGAAATCTTTTGCCATGCAACCAGCAGAGATTCCATGAAGTTACTGTTTCTGACCAAGAAACAGCAGTCAGACCACACTCTGAAAACGTATGCTTCAAAAAAGGAGCTCATTAGCGAGCTTTAGAGGTTCTGGCAGGTGGATTTTTTTTACCTTTATTCACACAGTCGGGGTAGTTGCTTCACTCTGTTTTAAGACTTTAAGCTAAATTATGTTCTCTGTCGTCCTGTCTGGGGGTTGATTTCTGCATGAACGGCTGCCAAACACAGCCATGAGAACTGTGATTAAAAAACATTATTAAAATCCAGCTTATCCATTGTCCTCATCATAAGATAATTACAAAGAGATGAAAAAAAATCTACAACCAAACAGCTTAAATATTCACTAAATATACAATTTGAAATAACTGCTCGGACATAATTTAAAATCTATGAGCGATTTGAAGTTAATTTTTCCTGGAGCTGAAGGGACACGCACATGAGCAATGCAGTTTCTATCGGGTGTCAGAAGTGTGTGTCAGGTGGAATAATTTCACTTCCCTGCAACTAAAACAACACACACACACACAGCACTCAGCAGTGCCATACCCTCATGCAGAGGGTATGGTTATTGTGCGTGGGAGTGTGTAAGTGCATGTACATGAGGACAGCAATGTTTATGTCAGATGAACTTGAATTCACTTCACTGTCATCCCACACACACACACAGACACACACTCTCTCTCTTAACTATTTCACTCCCTCACCCCTAGCCTTCCCGCTCTGTGACTGTTTCCATGGAAACTCTCTACCTCAAAAGCATGCACGCTATATATATATATATGGAGAGAGATGAATAAATACATGGCAAAAGATACTGCATCTGGAAGTGTGTGCATGTAGAGGATTGTATGTTGATGGGATCTATCTATCTATCTATCTGTGATGAAATGACTTATGTAATCCAGCAATTACTCTAATGCCAGCTTTCTTATTCTTTCCTCTCTATCAAAAATTGATATTTTCAATGGGCTGTGATGATCACACTCATCCACCATCACACCGTCTCATGCAGCCCCATGTGTCCGGCTTACAGCTGCTCCTGTAGAGCCTTGGCAGTGATACAAAGTGCATAGAATCTGCTGCATAAATCATAAGCCATTTACAAAATGACTCGACGCTGCGGTCCCTTTAATCTTTACTGAGCAAGCTATTGTTACATGCTGCAATTCAGAGCCTTGTGTGTGTGTGTGTGTGTGTGTGTGTGTGTGTGTGTGTGTGTGTGTGTGTGTGTCTATGAGTGTGCACGTGAGCATCCTACACACTGACAGCAAGGAAACACAAGCATATGTGTGTTGCCATAGCAGCCACAACCACTGTTACTATGGTAACGGTAATCTCGCAGAGGGTGGGAAAGAGACACAGAGAGAGTGAGAGGGGTGGGATTCAAAGAGGAAGAGGGAGGGGATGGGTCATAGTACAGGCAGATTTCAACACGTCTCTCTTCCCCTCATCATCCTGCAACTTCTGTGTTTACAGGAAAGCAATCTGTGTTCACTCTTCATTCAAGCGCATTCTCTGAACTTCCTGTAAATATAATAAAACTGGACCTACACGCATCTCCAGACACAGTGATAACAGCTTAGTAAGCAGCAGTCTCTGGGAGTGACAAATGAAACCAAAGCAGAACAGCAGCTCCTTCAAAGACCACTTGAGACTTAAGAAAGAGAGTCAATCCCCATAGGGTCCCTTGTTAAAAGTTCAAAAAAAGTATGTTTCTTGCTTGGTCCATTTATAACAACTGTACCAGACAATTTTTTTCCTATTACTCAGCCTTTTCAGGTTTTGAAGGCTCAAAATTAGGGGCGTGGCTGCTTTGACTGTATACCTACAAAGGTGACTAGCCACAAGTGGTGTAGTAGACGTCACCTCAGCACATTCTGGTCACTGAACTGAGCTTTGGGTCATGTTTTTGGTGCCCTCTGGAGCCTTTTAATGCAACTATGACATTTAAAATGGCTTTCTTTTCAGGTGTTTGTATGGTGTAGCTTTGCCAAATAAATGTGTAGTATTTTAATTGTATGTAACTTAGCACTAAATTAACAGTTGTCTGCGTCTGTGTGTTGTACCTATATATTAATCAGGTATAACATTATGAACACCTTGCTAATGTTGTGTTGGAATTGGAATGAAATCTGGAGAATTTGGGGGTCAACTCAACATCTCAAACTCATTGTTGTGCTGCCAAACCATTCCTGAACTATTTTTGTTTCGTGGCAGGGTTCATTATCCTGCTGACAGAGGTTACAGCCATCAGGGAATACAATTTCCATGAAAGAGCGTACGTGGTCTGCAACAATGTTTAGGTAGTTGTTACTTGTCAAAGTAACATCCACATGGATGGTAGGACCCAAGGTTTCCCAGCAGAACATTGTCCAAAGCAACAGACTGCCTCTGTCAGTTGTATTTCTTCCCTTAGTGCATCCTGGTGCCAGGTGTTCTCCAGGTAAGCAACGCACACACGCATCTACATGATGGGAAAAAAGGCCCAATTTTCCTGCGCCTAACACATCAACTTTGAGGACAAAATGCTCACATGCTCCCTAATATATCCCATCCAATGGTGAAGAGATAATCAGTGTTATTCGCTTCACCTGTCAGAGGCCTGATTGGTGTAAAGTCCACAGATGCAGCTTGTTAGCATTAGCTAACTACCAACACATTCTCACTCCCAAACCGTAATATTTTATGCTAGGTGACAAATCGTCAACATATTACGCTTCCGGGCACCAAACACGTCCCTAAATGAGGAGATTGGAAACATGAGAACCGTTTGGACTCAATCTACACATGTTCGTCATTTTACTTAAATTGCTTTGGAAAACACTATTTGATGTCATTAAAGTGCTGTTAAGGTTTGGGATAAGGTTATGGTTAGGGTTAGGGCTGGAATACATGGCTGGAACGTGTATTACCGCGGGACCGTCATTCTACTGGATTTCACCCATAACCCGGCGCTTAGCATAAGATTGTGGAAGGTCACCTTTCGCGTTCCTCAGGAACGCTGCGGGACGTGACAAATCGTCAGGATGTTAGGCCTCGGGAGTGAGAACCGGCTGTGACTACTAAGGTATTTGCCCTCTCCTCCAAAAATGGTCACTTCTGTCTCTAAAGAACCAAGATGAAAAAGCCCAAAATGGCTCAAATGTAGGCTTGAAAAACAGATCTCTAAAAGACAGTGAATAACTCACGGTGGCTATCTCCATCTTTTATTTACAGTCCATGCAGTTTACCATGTAGCAAACCTCACAGAGGCATATAAAGACTAGAGCTGCAAGAATGCGGTGACTGTTATTCCAAAGCTGAGTGACAGGATGATTGCATGTCACCATCGCTGCCTTCCTGTAATGTGAACACAAACCGATCCCTGCTTTTCCATAAGTTACTGTAGGTGTCATGAGATGGTATAAAGTTATGTGGATGGTAGGAATCTGAATACGCAGGTGTGACTAGCATAATAAGACAGAATCGCATCCACCTTCCCCGCTAAATTGCATGTTTTGATATCCTGTTGAACCTGTCAGTTTCCTGCATGAGCTGGAGGAGAGTATCTCAGCTGTGCTGTACACGAGGTGAATTAAAATTCAAACAGCAGCAGCTGTCGTCACCTGGCGAACAAAAGCTAGTAACACTGACCGGAGTCCGACATGTACTACTCCAATCAAATCTACAGAAAACGATTTCTACATTCAGGAAACGCCTCATATTTTTTGCAGCATGAACCACAATGCAGCGAATCCATTTGCATGCATAGGTTTATCTAAAGACAAACCAGAACAACGCTGTGCCACAACAACACGGCACGCAGCAGCACACTTCCCATGCTAACTCCATGGCCTGACAAAGATAGGTTTGAGCGCATGTTCTGGTGTGAATAATGGAGGAGTTGTGTAAAATATTGATAAGTCAGTTTTAATAAATTAACCCTGACATGAATTAATTATGAATTACACTCCTTAGCAATTACTGTGGTACAGTGTAATCACTGGATCTGAAGAGGAGGGATCTATACTGAGAGTGATAACAAGCCATGTAGGGCTCCGTGCGGCTGAGGTAGAAAAACATACTGAGGCTTTGTTGCGTGCACACTTGGGGTATAATGTGTGAATGCGAGGGGAGGTGTGACTATATACATTCAGCGGCATCCATATACAACGAGTGAATGTGTAAACAAAGCTGCGCTAATAGGAGGGAAGAAGCGTGGACATCAATATGTGGCTTTGACACATGATCGACAGCACTTAATTAAAACTAATTACAGTGACATTTCTTTAAAGCACTAGCCCTCGAACACACTGCATTGTCTACATTGCAGATATAATGGATACCTGAGGCAATATTCTCCTCTTGATTTTCTAATTTCAGAGCATTTTGGAATAAAACTTCAAAAACCTTAAAAGACAAACCTATGTACTGTACTGCTATACAAATTGAAAATTATAATAGCCTGCAGCAAAAAGGAGGTAGGTGAAGATGGGATGCAGCAGAGGGGAGGGGAAAAGAGCGAGAAGGATGTAATAAAAAATACTGGGGAAAGGAAAAGATTATGTGAGATAAAATAAGAAACACAGAAAAGCAGAGGACTGGATAAACCTGGCAGACAAAAAGAGATTTAGTGACAGGACAGCTGAAAAGATTTAGGAGGAGCAAGGCAATAAAGATGGAGAGACGGGAGATGGAAGAAAGAGGAGAGAGGATTCCTGACCTACTTCCAATCAAGCCCCATCAAAAACAGGTACCTATCTGCCACCTCCCACTGCCTGCCCCATAAACACACACATCCAGCTGGGCTCCACAGACTCACACGCACATGCACACAAAGACACGCGCAAACACCGAGTCGGACACGGTCCCATTGAGTTGGCATTTCTCAGCGCAACAGGGTCAAAATGCAACTGCAGATTGTTCTGTATCCAGAGCATGCGTGCAAGCACACACCAACACACTGACGCACACACGTGTATGTGCTTAAATATATATAGATATATACCCCATATTGAAAGCCTTACTGAGGCCACAGAAGTTCAAAAATGCCCACGGAGCTTAAAAGCACTTGACACCTTTCCAAGACCAACCTCATCTGGAACCTGTCCACGCCTGGCAAGGTCAGGGCCAGTGTTGTCAAACTCATGATTCTCACACTGTTGTGTATTGCTCGCTGCTGGCCTCTACTGCCACCTCTCCCTCGCTCTGTCCCTCCCTCTCCTCTGTGCTTTGCACTCTTCTTCTTCCCCTTCCTGCTATCTTCATTTGTCAGGCTCATGCTGTAGAATTAGCTGGAATGTCACAGCGCTGGCTACAATGGACTTAATTTACTTAGTGGAGTGACGCGTCCTTCTCTTGTGGTATTCTATGAGGCACTGAGGGACGAACAAGAAAATGTTAATGTATGGCTTATAAATTCGAGTAGATGACCGTGACCTTAGAGCCAGTCTTCCTCGTTCACCAGCAGATTGAAATGTAAACTAGATTCAATTTACATATTCCCATGCATCTCTTACTGACCTAGCTCGTGTATAATCCACAAGCTGGACCAACTTGTGTTGGAGCTACAATACAAATTTTTCACTCGTACTTTGGGACATATGTATTTCCATATAATCATCGGCTTTTAAGAAGGTTTAAAAATGGATAACTGCCACCGTCCTTCCTTGATTTCTTCACCATCTGCTTCAGATTCTTAATCACGCACTTCAAAGACATCCTAAAAAAATGTTGTGGAATATATCTAAAGCAAGAAGAAGGTACAGGTACTTCTCGCTACTTGCTACCACTCTTTAAACCTGAGATCCCCAACTGGAGAACTTCTACCCTGTAGGCTATCTGCAGCGGCCGTGGTTTATAATGTACCAGAAACTAAGAAATGCAAAGGATCACATGGAGAAAAGAAGCTGAGGATTCATCTATGTTGTCATATAATACTGTAGATCAGGGGTGAGCAATCTCAGTCCACGAGGGCTGGTGTCCCTGCAGGTCTTAGATGTGTCCTCGAACCAACACAGCTGATTTAAATGGCTAAATTAGCTCTTCAACATGTCCTGAAGTTCTCCAGAGGCCTGGTAACGAACTAATCATGTGATTCAGATGTGTTGACCCAAGGTGAGATCTAAAACCTGCAGGGACACCGGCCCTCATGGACTGAGATTGCCCACCCCCGCTGTAGATACATGTTTGCTGTTAGCATGTTTGCTTACTGTTAGCTTCACTTCTGCAGCTGGTCCGACACATTCTTGTGTCCCTAAAAACACTTCTGTTGTGTTTTGTGAGATTGTTTTTGGTTTTTGTCAGCGTTTGCTGTGTATTTTTCTATTTCCGTTGTGGTTCGTGTGTTTTGCTGCACTTTTCTATTTGCTGCTGTTTTCTTAAGTATGTTTGACCTCTCAGGGCCACCGTAGATCGCAGTAAAAATATGGGTTTACAAGTAAAATCTGTAGCGTGTGTGTGTAAACATTAAAGCACCCAATTTTATAGCACTAATAGTTAGTTTATTTACCTAAATGTTTCAGATTGGCACATGTGGATTGTGACTTAGCAGTGGGGCAAGCTCGGGACCTATATTGATCAGTGAATCAGTTTCTGATTGGTCCATTTTCCATGGATGTTTTTCCAGCTTAATATGTTGAGATGAAAGCTTCATTTTCAGGTTTAGCTGCTAAATGCCATTTTCGACAGCTTAGAATTAATTGTGCCCCTGCTTGGTTTATTAATGATTTACTTTAAAGGTCTGCTTGAAATTTTTACAAATGGAGTTTGTATTCACTGGAGAGAACACAGAATGTAAGGCTTCCCAGGCGCAGGAAAGAGCTTTTTGATTGAGCTGCCGTCCATCCATCTTTCATTCGTTGACTCACTTAGTAGTGAACGAATCGAGCGGGTGGGCATCGGTCCATGCAGCCAAGCAGCCACGCAAGCCGGGCAACTAGGCGTTCGTTCACTTTCTAATATATAGACTCTAGGCCAAATGCTAATCTCTTGATTGAACACTTGAAGACAAAGGTTATCACCAAACAAATTTAGTTAAAGCAGAAAAGGGGCAAAGGATCTTAGCAGTGTTTGCAACTGATCTAATCAACAACACAGCTAAGTTGATTATAAAACTGCAGGTCTGCAGCGCAGGCACCAACTAGGGAGGAGCAGAACGGTAGAGATGAGAGGAAAAATCACTAGAGAAGAGAGGAGAGGAGACAAGAGGAGAGGCGAGGAGGTGTGAGAAGATAAAACGGTAGAGCAGCCCTCCACAGAACAGAATAAAAGTAGAACAAAGCAGAGCAGATGTAGGGGGAAAAAAGCAGAGCAGGGCAGAACAAAAACAGAAGACTACGGGGCGCGAGAGGACAGCCGAGCAGAGCAGAGAGAACGCGGCAGAGAGACCACAGCAGAGTTGAGAAGAACAAAGCAGTGCGCAGCAGACCACAGCGAGGCAAACACATGAACAGAAGAGAGAGGAGGGGGTTGTATTCTGGGGCAAGAGCAGCTGCCATAAACACCACTGTTATCTCAAAGCAGTAAGCAGTGGTGAAACAAATGCAAAAGGTTCAGAAAGGAGAGAACAACAGGCAGGGGCTGAAATGTCATCCAAAGAGTTGACTGGACAACAAAGTTTTGTTGCCTTTGAGCAGGATGCAGTTAAGCTTGACCATGAGCAAAAAAATTACACACATCCCAAAAGAAGAGCCCGAGTTTCCACAGTAGGCTCCACGTTTCTCTGGCGTCTTATGAGCGTGAGAAGAGTATTTCGGGATGTATGCGTGCTTGCATTCAGCAGAAAAATTGCAGGAGAAGGCAGAAAAAGACTATTTGTGCATCTATACATCTGTCTGAATCAGCCAAAAGGGGTCAGGGCATTTCGTTTTCTGTGCAAGTGTCTGTGATCTGCCACCGGTGTCCTGAAGCGATACTGACAGTCTCTTTAGCAAGCATACACACATATGCTGCCCTGTACGACACCTGTGCACACATGCACACGTGGCTTTCCTTGACAGTTGGTCTCTCTTTAGGGCAATAAAAACACACATACCCACGCACATCTATCTCCAGCAGACGCGCAGAGTCGCGGAGGGGTGAAACCGCCACTGAATATAATGCTGCGCTGAGCTCTGGAGCGCAGCACGACAGGGGATAGTGTTCGCCGACTGAAACGCCATTGGGACCAATTAGGCGGCGCGCAGAGCAAAGCGCAGCCCAACGCTAGGCTTCACATCCAGTTCAAAAGGCCTGCTGCTGGGACGGACAGCTGAAGGGGTGGGGTCGGTTTTCCTGAAGATGGCAGCATGTGAAGGGGTGTTTGTGCATAGGGTATTATTACGTGGGGGGAGGATGATCACAGCGTGCAGGGGATGGAGATGCTAACACGCACGTGCTGCAACATCTGCTGCACCAATGATGACGGTGCCATGGTGATCGTGGGGATGTTAGACCACCAGAACGTTGCAATTTTAAAGCAACATCCACAAATGACTCCCACATCAACTCAGACACATTAGCGTGAATAAACAGCTTTAAACAAACACGACCAGTGCTTTGTGGCATTTCTTCTATATTGTACAGAAGTGTATGGTTTGCACCACAGAGCTGGTTTTCGTGAGATATGTGCCGGCTTGCTGCAGGGCAGAAAGCAAAGGAAAAGGATCGTGGTTCCTAGAGAACACCGAGACTACTGCAGAATGACATATTCAAGCAGCGCGCAAGTGGCAACATCCAGCAGAGAGCTGAACGTTTTATGGGAAAGCAGGCTTACTGATAAAGAACGCAAACCACACCACCAGAAGCTCTGTGATTAATAAAAGTAAGATCCAAGATGTCACTTAATGCTACTTAATCTTTTTGTTTTCCCTGCTTAAAAGTTTTTTTGCGGTTTCAGAACTGGATGAAGATGTGCCAGATCATAGTTCAATCTCAGACTTCTGTTAACTAACAGGTATTTGTCCAGGTAACAGTAAAGGGGCATGAAATTCTGTTTCTGGCTGGACTCTGAGTATAAGTGGCTAATGTGAATTTGTGATTAATGCAAATTTCTGTATATGCAGACAGCAACAGACTTGTGATTTTCACTGATTTAATTCACTGTGTTAATCACCGCAACAGACTGCATGCCATTGCCAACTCGACTCATTCATTGTAAACTGATAGCAGACGGACTCTAATTATTTCCAGCGTCACTGGAAGTTGTGTCACAAATGTAGAAAAATGAAAATAAAACTATAATTTCGTTATCCTTGCATAATGACAACAAAGACCCTCGAATCGTACATCTAAATGTCACAGTGTTGCTTTGCGTGCAATACTATAAGTGCCGACGAAACCAGATAAACTAACTGAGACTGGGTCCATTAAGTGTGATCATGCTGCTCTGACATGCTACGCCCTCTCCACCTTCACTCACCTGAGCACTTCGTTGGGGTTGCCTGAGATGGGGGTCTTTCTGTCAGGAGCTCCGTGGCACTGAGACTTCAAGAGGGTGTGAGGCCCGCGGTCCATCATCATGGTAGAAGTCGCCATAGTGATGATCGCCACACCATCGCGAACCCGCGCCTCTAAGCCGTAGTCCCATTCATCATAGGAGACAGAGAGCAGGCCTGGAAGCAAGAAGAGGAGAGAGATCGTTTAGAGGAAATGCAGAAAGAAGGTAGATGAGGGGTTTTTTGTTTTAAAGGGAGGTGAGAAGGGAAGGAGTGATTCTACGGAGGAAAGTGAAGACACAGCGAGATGGACAGATGGAGGAAACTAAACCGGGGAGACAGGGGGATCAGTGTGCTAGGATATATAGAGTGTACATGCTTTGAACACACTCCAAGAGACAGAGCATACACTACGTAGTGACTCAGGGAGCAGATGAATAGCACTCCCATTCTGACTGACTAAGAGTCTATCATCTTGCTGTGTTTGTCCATCTGTCTGTCTAAAGTACGTTCTGTACGGTCTGTTTGTCGGCCTTTGCACTCTCCGCACGCCTGCTTATCTGTCCTTCTGTCTGCCCGACTCCTGTTCGCATTTGACAATCTGTCAAATGTTTAGGAATATTTATTTGCAGGTCTCTCTCTGTCTGTGTGCCTCCATGCCCATCTCTCCCGATGCCCTTCCAAGTGCCCATCAGCCCATTCAGCTGTTTGCCAGGATACCTGTCGTTCCTCCACCACGTCCTTCTCTGTAGGTATTCGAAGCATTCTCGAGGCTGAGGACAGCCTGGTGGCAGGCAGCGAATCGCAAACACAAAATTTCCTGTAGGTATCCTAAAAACCCGACAATAACTTGCATGAATGTGAAAATATTTTCTTAATGTTACATTTTTTGTTTAAAAAAAGGCATTAACTTACTGTTAGGCTCTTTGGGATGTATTAAACACAGATGCTATGAAAATGAGTTTCACTGATATTAAACAGCTGTTATTGGCAATAAAATCCATTACAATATTCAATTTTAATTACAATAAACCCATGACTAATAGTCATCATTAATTGATTACTCATGGTGCATGTTTCCCAGCAATAAATCTTTATCTCTTTTTAATGACCAGTCATTAAGTTCCCGTGTTCAGCGGTTCAGGACTTCATCATGCTGGATTTAACAATAATAATAATAATAATGGATTGGATTTATATAGCGCTTTTCAAGGCACCCAAAGCGCTTTACAATGCCACTATTCATTCACTCTCGCATTCATACACTGGTGGAGGCAAGCTACGGTTGTAGCCACAGCTGCCCTGGGGCAGACTGACAGAAGCGAGGCTGCCATTTCGCGCCATCGGCCCCTCTGGCCAACACCAGTAGGCAAATAGGGTAAAGTGTCTTGCCCAAGGACACAACGACCAGGACAGAGAGCCCAGGGATCGAACCGGCGACCTTTCGGTTACAGATACGATTCCCAACCCCCTGAGCCACGGTCGCCCCAACAAGGGGATTGTCCTTAAGCACGGTACACAAGGATTCATTTTGGAGCATCATTTGGTAACAATTTCATGCCTTCTTGGCTTAGGTTACAGTTCAAAGTTGGAGCAGGTGTAAGTTTAATATTAATTGGGTGGTGTAAAGTTAAAATGTTCACCACCCAATTATTACTAAAAGGATCCAATCAGCAAACATGGAAATCTTTTTTTTTTTCTTTTAAGAAAAAAGCAAGCGTTTCTGTGTTCGGTGGTCATGTTAGAGAAGGTGTGACAGCAGTGGCTGAAGCAGTGGTAGGCATTGCCGAACAAACAATTTAACGCTCAAACCTTTCAAGTCAAAAGTCTTAACTACCTCCGCATTTAAAATTGGCTACAAAAATGCCTTTATGACTTCTGAAAACAGCCAACAGCTGATTGTTTAGGAGCCATTAGAGGCCCCCTGGGTTCAAGCTCTCAGGGTTTGTAAGCTTGTAATTTATCTGACTCTCTTCTATTTAATCTGTCCATCTTTCTGTCCATCAGCAGGTCTGCATCTATCTGACAATGTATGACCACATGTCAGCCAGCCCGCTACCATGTCAGCGTGCAGAAATAGACAGGCAGCCTGGCAACCTGCCTTCCTCACGGGGCCTCTGCACTGACAGCTCGGGCCCTTCAGGACCACATCTCATGTCACACATTGTCGACACTTTCTCACCACTCGCTCCGTTCCCCGTTCCTTTTTACATGCTTGACTTTTTATTGCTTTAAGGGCGCGACTTTCTTCCCAGGAAGACATAGGCGAGACGTGTGTGTCGGGAGCACGCGGGCGGACGGTTTGATGTCTTATTGTCGCAGCTCTCTTTTGGGCGTGTAACAAGGTATTACAATGTGGCAGGACATCTCCCTCTCACACATACAACCTAAATCACACTGCAGACATAACGCATCCACAATAAGCAAACTGATCGGAAAGCATAACAGCAGATATTTCTGGAAACAGTTTATTAATGCCAGTGATGTCAGACTGGGTGGTTACATTAACACAGTGTGTGTGGCAGTAGTGTGCAACTTTGATCAAGGGAAAAAAGAGACAGAAAGGCTGTTAGTAGGAGAGAAAGAGCTGAGAGGGAAGAGGAGGGGAAAGAGTGACAGAATGAGCAGAAGAGAGAGAAAGTCAGGCAGCAGCAGAGACACAAAGATACAGACTCAAGAAACACAGGAAGATGAAGGGAGCTGAGACTTGGGAGCAAGTCAGAGGAGGCTGAAATAGTAACACAGAAGAAAAAAACAGAAAAGTGAGGGAACAGCAGCAAAATATAGAGAAGCAAGAAGGAAGAAGGAGTGGGTGAAGAGATGGTTTCCCAAAGCGCTACTTAAGGAAGGGATCAGCGGAATTACCCGTGAGATTTGGAGGCTCTTCATCACACACGGTGCAAATTATTAAGTGTGCCTTGTAAGTAAATTAGGCCCACAGCTAGCATGCACCTCCTGGTGAACCCTGAACCGCCAGAGTCCACAGAGGACACAACCAGCGAAACCAACAGTCACATGCGGTGTCGCGGTGTCATTTCACTCTGTGCTGATTCAGAAGTTGGTGCGCTTGACTGCCACTTGCTGCAGGCTTAATTTGGCTTTTCTGATCTCGATGCTTACACAAGGCATGTTGGTTTTTCCAGAACTATCCCAACTGATGCCACAAACAAACATGCAAGCATGTCCTACATACACACACTAGCTGCATTATTAGGTACACCTTGCTAGTCCCACGTTGGATCATCTTTTGTGTTCAGAGCTGCTTAATTCCTCATAGATTCAAGGCACTGAGTAAACTCAGAAACCAGACTGATATGGTTTCAGCTTTGTCACATGGTGTATTATCCTGCTGAAAGCATCCATGGACATGGTCAGCAACAATAATTAGGCAGGCTGTGACATTGAAGTAATGCTTAATTGGAACTAAGACGTCCCCAACACCATTTCCACCAACACCACGAGCCTGAACCACTGATACAACGTGGGTGGATCCATGTTTTCATACCTAAACGGTATGAAAGCTGACTCTCACATGGAATACCTTAAGAAAGATCAAGACTCATCAGACCAGACGGTGTTTTTCCAAACTCCTATTGTGCAATTTTGGTGAGTCTGTGAAAACAATAACCTCAGTTTCCTGCTCTTAGCTGCTGTTGAAGCCCATCTGCTTCAAGATTTAATGTGTTTTGTGTTTATATGAATACCTCGGCTGTAATGAGGGGTTATTTTCATTTTCACCTTCAGAAAACCTGTTTACTCGATCACTTTTTAGGCCATTCTCTGTAAACCCTAGAGATGGTTGTGTGGGAAAATCCCAGTGGATCAGCAATTTCTGACAACAACAACTACACCACGTTCGGTCACTGAAATGACCTTTTTAATCCCCATTCAGATATTCAGAACTTCAGCGGGTCTTCTTACTCGTGTCTACATGCCTGGAAGTATTGACCAGAGAGCAGTAGGCCCGGGTTCGAGTCTGACCTGCAGTCCTCTGCTGCATGTCTTCCCTTCTCTCCCCTCTTCCCTGACTAGCTCCACTGTTTCTACCCAATAAAGGCTGAAAGGCAAAAAAAGAAATAAGAATAATCTTTTTTTTTTTAAAGGAACCAGCAACAAAGACGCTGCTTCACTCCAGAAAAAAATAACGTTTTTAAATTGGCGTCTTTCTGGACAACTCATATGTTGTCATATGTAGACTCGTGTTTGTTATAGGCCAATATGTCATCAAGCTGATAAATATCTGTCAGGGCAATATAGAGTTAACAGTTGCTAACTTTCTTAGGCTGCTAGGATTTTGATGCTATTCTTCTACGTTTTTGCACTTCAAGACAAAACCACAAAGCAGAGGCATTTGGAAAGCTTTAGCATTTTAGTGATTAGAAAGGTGAGGCTGTTCTCAGTACAGGTTTTACAGACTGTCACTGCTGAAGCTGTTTAAAGGAAACTCGTCAGCCAACCATCACTTTCATATTTCTGGCAGGAGCAGCACGAACAAGCACAGATCCTACAGGAGAAGAGCTGTGAATCAAAGCTTGGCCATCTGGATACTCATGGTTTCTTTGCACACTGTCTTAAAACACTGTATTAATGACATTTTAAGTAAAGGTATGATCTAAATAATCATGTTTTTGACACAAGCGACGTCATAAAAAGTCGTCTTACTTTGAGAATTCTGTGCGGTTATTTTGGCACATTCTGTATCCTGTTCATCACGCACGAAACAGGAGGACGACATTTAGCCTGAAATGTGTCATTTTGTCCCATGTGAGTCATGTCATGATAATCGAGTGTTAACTGAAAGAGTTTTGTGTGTGTCCATCGACGCAGCTCTACTTTGCAATCATCCAGGCGGTACATGAGCGAGACGCGATTATCTCAGCGGCAACATAAATCAAGAGGGACGTTGTTGTGTGATTTACATAACTGATACGGTGATATATCAAACTTTATAGAGTGGAACCCTAATTTGTAACAGACAGAGTGACACAAACGCGCACAGAATTCGGTTCACCCTGTCCAACGAGTAAACACCGGTCGTCCTTCACCATATGAAGTACACGGCAGTGCGCAAACACACAACCCATTTGATTACATTCGCTCATTATTTTCTCATGCAAATTAAACCCTGAACCAATCGTAACTTTCACAGACAAATGCACATAGACATCACACACTGAAACAAAAACAAAAGCACACACACACACACATACAGACCGGCCTGCAAACACACTCCTAGCTCCCACTCAAGAGTAAATCATCTGTGGGTGCCAATAGGGGAACAGAGGTAAAAGGTTTGAGTTACGGTGCCTGAACGGGACAACGGTCTCAGGTTCCGCCTGGAAAACCATTTCCCAGAAACTGCTGAGAACAGGCGGCAGTGTAATTTCGCCCCTCCGTTGTAAATCAACCAGCCAAACACCAACAAATTACAGCGCTCATACGTCTAGCTTAGATATACTACCTCCTCTACAGTTTTCTCTCCCAGAGAGCCAAAAGTTGAGGAAAGTTCCATTAGTTAGCACGGTGGGGACATCACTAACAGTTAAAGGTTTGATTCCCACTGAGAGATGGCCTTTCTAAAAAGTGTCTGTCCACCCCCAAGCGCTGAGTGTCGTTTTCGATGAGTCAGCCTGACAGGTTTGCCTGACAAATTGCGTGAGCAGGTTGAGTGTTTTAATGTGCCCCAACTTAGACATCACTTTGGTTTCACATTTGACCTGAAAAGGTTACCTCCGGTGGTGCTGTGGAGAAAAGAGGCTTCCTCATTTCTTGTTAGAAAAGGTCAGTTTGTCTTACAAAACAATCCAACAGTGAACTGGAAAGAAAATTTAAGGAATAGCTTTTCAGTGGTTCTGCCGTCCGTCTTTGTCCGTCTTTGGTTTTGTTTCTACTCGGATCATTATGATTTTCAAATACAGAGAGTCGCTTTTAGGACCGATCTAAAAGAAGTTTACTATATCATTATCACTGTTTTGGAAATGAAACAAAACGCTTTTCTGTAATGTGGTGCAGTATATACTGTCATGGTCCTGGGTCGGTGACCCAGCGCTTTTAGTTTGTTATCATTTTCTAGATGATGATTGTTTAAGTTCTGTGTAACTCCGTGTCAGTCTGTTACCCTGTCTTCCACGGTGTCCTGTTCCCTGTCTGCGTCTCTCTGCTTCTCATCCCGTTGTCGTATGCTCCCAGGTCTGTTATTTTTAGTCCTCCCAGTTTAGGTGTCTTTAGTTATTTGTTATGCCCCACTGTTTGTTTGCCACTACACCTCTGTAAATAAAACCACCGGTATCTCATCCACTGCCTGCATCTTGGGTCCTTCTTCCAACTCCACACGGCTCGCCTCGGCAGCCGTGACATATACCACAGCTCGGCTGCAGCTTCTTCTTCTTATGAAAAATGAAGCAAATGAAGAAATTAAAACTTGTGTTCTTTCTAAGTGCCAGCAGGGGGCGAGTCCTCAGGCTGTCAACTTGTAAGGACGTCAATGGGCGGGGAAACTCTTTGCCTCATTTGAGTGGCCATCTTTAACTTTCATATATAGTCTGCACAATATACATTGCCAGTCCCGATTCAAGTCTCAACATTAGCACAGTGTGCCAAAAGACATGAGACAAGGAAAAAAATGTGATTGAAGTATCTTTCTGGAAAGGTTTATGAGACTATTTCTAAGGCACGTCCACAAAGGATTTATCTATAAAAGAAGATTTTGAAACAAGATTGAACTTTCAAAGAGGTGCTTGACCTTCCAGAATTCCTCTAATACAGTGACAACTTCTGGAAAGTCTCAAACAACCCAACAAAAACATCCAAAGAAAGTCACGTCTAAACTCAACAAAGGTCAGTTTATTACTCTGCTAACCTGAAGGCTCTGGGCTAAAATGGCAACAAGAATTGGTAAAGTGAAAATCAGTGCTATCCCAACAGTACATTAAGGCTTTTATTAATTTTGCATCAACAAAACCTTTTGGAAGAATACTCTATGGATTTGTTCGAGGCCAAGAGTCTCATCACAGTTTGCATAAACCAAACAAAGACAAACAAATCATTCTACCAACGGTCAAAGCTGAGGGAAGCTGTATAAAGTGGAGATGCTATGTTGCTACAGGCCGACTTGTGATTATTGCAGAAAACATGAATTCTGCTCCCTTAAAGAAAGTCTCTGACAGTGACAGTGGGGACAATGGCAGGTCATCAGTCTGTCACTCTGGGGTATGCAGTGGTGCAGTGATCCTGAACACAAGAATTACCCCCCCTGTGAACGGCTTAAAAGCAATAAACTAAACTTATGGTGAAGTCAAAGTCAAGACTTGAACCCTACTGACATGCTGCAGCGTGAACTGAGAAAACAACAGATCCAGTGTGCATCCACTACGCAGTTCTGCAAAAATTTCCACAGCAGCCATGCAGAGGCCGATCTTTGATTATCGGAGGTGTCTGTTGCAGCTTTGATGCTAAAGCTGACACAACTAGCAATAAAAGCTGGGCCATTTACATGTTTTGGTAACTTTGGTACGTACAATTATGATTTAAAACAAGCATTTTAGGGCAACATCTTTGTGGCGGGCGTGGTTTGCAGGGCCGCTGCAGGGGAGGCGGACACACCTGAGCAGCATCCGCAATCACGCCTTGTTGTTGTTGTTGGTAGGTGTATGACTGCAAGCTGCAAAGCTGCAGCCGTGTGATTGTGAACAGCAATAGTAATAACAAAGTATGCTGAAAAGCATAAAAATCTTATCGGGTCTGCCGTGGTTCATTTACAATCGTCTGTACTGAAAATGGATGTATTTGTAACACTCCAAATTCTCACCTAATCACTGAATGTTATGTAAATGTTAAACTCCACATGTGTAGGATTTAAGTTGAAAGCAATAAAAGATCATTTATTATGATTTCATTGTGATCCAATTTTAAGTCCGAACTCTGGTTCAGTTTCAGATTTCCTACCTGTGGGGAACTCGGCCGGCACTACATCAGTATCTCCAGCAACCAGCGAGGGCACGATCCACGTGTAGCCATAGCCCGTGATTCCAACAGAGTGGGCCACCTCAAAGATAGTGTTGGCCTCTTCTTTTGTGCAATAGAGAAGAATAACAGGGCTCTGGAGTTTCTTCAGCTGGTTCTGAATCTTCGAATCGCCGTCGTCCACAGACATGTCAAGTAGTAGAACTTCCTCTAATTCCCAGCCCACAAAGCTGTTCTCGATGGTACTACGAATCTGCAGTAGGTAGAAGGGGCTGATTACCACAATGTACTTTGCTTTAGTCTTTAACAAGACAAAAAAAATTCAAACCCTATTATTTTTGTCAACAGTGTGTTTCAATGTGTGTTTGACTTGCATTTTAGTTTATTGTTCCAAGATGAAGCAGTTTATTAAAAACAAAGTGGATACATCACTAGATTGAATTGGAATTTCTTTTACTTAGCACTTCACTTCACAGATCAGGCATTTGGGTTTATACAAATTACTAAATGTTTATAAAACACATCTCTAATCAGCATCATACAGTTTGTGTTACAAAGCACCTGAAAACCCCTGGGACTGAAAAATACAGTCATGCAGTTATTCAAGCGCTTTCAAAAGAAAGTCAGTCTCCAAAGACTCCCATGTTAAAACTAGAGATGGACCGATCCGATATTACGTATCGGTATCGGTCCGATACTGACCTAAATTACTGGATCGGATATCGGAGAAAAATAAAAAATGTAATCCGATCCATTAAATATCACGAAAGCACCTCACAAAACTTGCAACACGCCGTAACTCACCTCAGAACGTTAGCACGTCTGAGCAGTATGCCTCACGTGATAGAGCGGCTGTGGCATGCAGGACCTGTCGGTGCTCTGGATAGCATTTGGAGCTTCGCTAGCAACCCGGCATTTCATCTCCGACAAAGTTATCCCCGAGAGAAGTAAAGCAAGTGTGTAAGTCCATCTCTGAATGTTTGTAAAGCATTCCTGCGTTAAGCTTAACAAACGATATATGGAGCGACTGCCTCTTCTTGCTGCTACTTCAATCATGAAACTGCTTAATGATCAGCTGATCGGCTTTTCTGTCGAGTCCGTGTCTCTAGTTTGCTTTTGGCCCACTTTGCACCAGAAAGAGGAAACCAGCGGCTGAACAACAGCAGCACGTTTAAGCTTGATCAGCTGTTGTTAGAATTTATTTATTATTACTTTCTACTCCAGGATCTTTTTCTACGTAGCTGACGCTGGTAACTGTGCAGGGGCGGATCTAGCAAAGTTTAGCCAGGGGGGCCGATAGGGCATTAACAGGGAAAAGGGGGCACAAAGACATACTTTTCTTTCTTATTCTCATTTAAAATGTCTAGCTTTTAATAAATAATTATCTGACACCCAAAGTTTTAATTTGATGCAAAATGAATAGAAGTCCATTACTGTATATAGTAACTATTAAGTCTAATATATATACCCTAGTAAGCTATAGTACTTTTTCCTTTGGGAAGGTACCATCTGTGCAGTCTGCAATTTTGTTGAAGAAAGATGTTGAATCTATTTAATATTTCTTGAAAAATAATTGATTTCTGTGCATTTTTTTCACACTGCATCAAATTAAGGTTGATTACGTCGATTAAGCATCATGAGGTGGAGCGTGAGGGGTGGTTCCCTATTTTTTATTTATTTATTTTTGTTGTTGCTGGGAGTTGGAACCCTATTAGTTAGGTTGCTTAATATTTATGCTAAGTACTCTTTAAAATACCAGAATAGGGAGGATGGTGTAGGTTTAAGTTTATTAGATTGATCAGTATTGCTGAACTATGAAACATTTTTTTTGCATACAGGTATAACAGAATAGCTTTAGTGTAGTTGTTGTTTTAAACTTGAGTATGAACTTATACAAAATGCAGCAAGATATTTAAAAAACAGTTTTGTTGATTAAAAAACACTATATCGGATTCATATCGGTATCGGCAGATATCCAAATTTATGATATCGGTATCGGTATCGGACATAAAAAAGTGGTATCGTGCCATCTCTAGTTAAAACTTTGCAGCTGAAATACACGTGTTTACAGTCTGGTACACAAAATGCTTTTAATTTATCTTTCTACTCATGACAACTATACAGAGGGTGATTTTTTTTAAAACAACTTTTAAGGCTTAAAGTCAGGCCTCTGTAGCTGATAGCTGACTGCTAGGCTAATTGGAGTCACTGAACACTGAAGTGCGTTTGTCGTGTCCGTGCCTTTTGGAGCTTCCACTTATCCTTTTCAGGGTCGCGGGGGTGCTGGAGCCTATCCCAGCTGTTATAGGGCGAGAGGCGGGGTACACCCTGAACAGGTCGCCAGTCTGTCGCAGGGCTAACACACTTGTGGTTTTAGTGAGTAAAACTGTAGTGCTTTATGTGTTAAAATCAAGCGTCTAAATCAAATTCAAAATTATATTATATATATTTTGTCTGTTTGTTAGTACATTTATGTTTTAATCTTACTTGTAACTACATTTATTTTTGGACTTTTTTTGAATTATTATTTTTATTATTTAATTGTTATTATCCCTGATTGCAAAGATTTGGGAGTATAAGTGAATATTCTGACTAATATCTAACTTAGATATTAGATTTTTAAAAATGCCTAGGCTTTTGGGAACACATCCACATCATAAGTTCTGCATCTCTTTCATCCTGATTGATTGTATGCGTTGTATCAGCTGCACGGTTACCTTGGTGACAAAGTCCTGATAACCCGGGTAGTACGTTGTGACAATGGAGAAGATGTACCAGTCGTATTCCTCCATGATGTTCAAAATGACTGACGCCTGCTGCTCGATGGAGGGGCCGAACTGAAAGAACATGGAGTTGTCATCCTGAAAGTGACAGAAAAACACACAGAAGGACAAAGATGTGGAGTGTAAACGGTTATGCAACAACACTGGTCTGAACTTTAATTTAGGTGGCTGCGCACACGCAGAGGAGAATAGCTGCTACTTAAAGGACGGCGGTGTTTTTGTAACATTATTGGTGTGAACATTAATTTAGTTGCCTTTATTCTCTCGCTCACAGAGGGAAAAGGCGAGAGGACACCAGTGGTCTTGTAATGATACCGGTCATGATTTTCATTAGTTGCCTTTATGACTCTGTTAATGAGTTTGTACACGGGGGTGGCTGGAGCAAATTCTGAGGGCTTCAAGCTGCTGTCCTTAATCTCACACGTCGTGTTCATCATTTTTGTTTTATTAAAGCCAACAAGGCCATTTTTTAGCCCGCACAGTACTAGATTTAAATAACAAACAAGAAATGGCACACAGTAACCCCTGACTGAGTCTGTCTGCTGGGAGAAACTCAGTCTACAGACGTTAAATGTACACCAAACCAAACAGCATTACAGACACTCCAATAAACACTGCTTACATACTGATATCCGAGCCTGCGTCTTGCCGTGAGTGTTGAAACAGAATACCGAGGTGGACAGAAGAAGAGGAGGAGGTGAGAAATACTCGTCTAGACAGGACTCTGCAGTTCTGCAACATGAGCAGGTTATTTTGCATGTGTGTTTGTGTCTGTGAGTCATTCTGCGAGTGTCCAACTTGCGTGTACACAATGTACAGTAGTGTGTTTATGGTCACAGCATTCATGCTTCTAATGTGGCAAATGATATGAATGAGAATGAGGCTGGTTTTTTTTTTTTTTTTAATTGCATGTGAGCAATTTGAAGCTGACAGTAAGACCAGGCAAACAGGCAGAACTGGTGCCGGTGTCTTAGGACTCTTTATGCACTTCATTCATCATCAAACGCTAACCTGGCCCTCCCAGGGGATTCACGTGGGTTGATCTGTTACCTTGTTGCTGCATTACCGAGATCAGGGCTGCGCGATTGAGGCAGCATGTCGAGGTGTACGGCGAGCATGTAAGATGAGAACTCTCGCAAGTAATGAGGGTAACGCGTTGCATCCATGAGAGTGAAAACATGTCATTATCCCCGTGCTGCTTGAAATATGCAGGAGCTGTGTCTCGAGATCATGAAAAAATGATGCGAGCTCTGACGTCGTGCCGTGTTTCGCTGCTAACTCGAATCCATTTGTTGCTCAACTTTCTGTCTCTTCTCCGCCCCTTCTTCTCTCATTCTTCATCTCTATCCATCTCGTCTCTCGCTCTGCCGTCCCATTAATACCACTGGAATTACTGCCAGGGCACGGTTATAATTGAATTTCCAGACTTGTGCACTCCCCCCCCCCCCCCACTTTATCCTCTATAGAGCACCCCTGCCGCCCTGCCTCCCCACCACCATTTCCTCTGGCCTTCTCCTTCTATCTCTCTTTTCTTAAAGAGCAGTATTAATGTGCTGTCCAGCACACTCATTCAGAGTGCCAGAGGTCTGCAGAATTTTCATTAGCCTTTGAGAAAAGTACACGCTCAAAGAAGAGCAAGGCGAATGCAAAATCGGGAGGTGGGGTTTGGAGATACTGGAGAAAGAAAAAAAAAAAAGAAAAGACGCTGGTAGCTTGACTAAAATGAAGTGCTGCAAACACCACTCTTCATTTACAGCAACAATAATTAGGGACTGGCCACATTATCACCTCTGCTGGCATGAGGTGATCGATTAGCGAGCATTAAAATTCCCACAGGGGCATTCGAGGGCCAGCAAGTCAGTCAGCCAGGCACAAGAAGCCGGCCAGCAAGGCTTTGAAAACACCTCACAGCCGCTCACTGTCCTCTCTGTGGATCCACAGCTGACGTCAGTGCTGGCTACTGTACTAAGGCAACAATACACTATACAACACAATACGCTGGGATGAATGGCCGGTGGAGACAGGGGAGAGAGAGAGATGGAGAGATACAAGGAGAGGCAGAGAAAGAGCAGATAAAACCACAGAAGAGAGAGCTGATAAGAGAAAAGAGCAGAGAGAAACCAAAGGGAGGGAAAAGGAATTAAGCAAGCTAGGGAAAAAAAGATAGAGATGTACAAAAAATGTTTTTAAAAAAAGCAGTGGGGATGTAGCTGAGATTTGAAGCCTCCAGAGGGACAGAGGCAGAGGACAATGTGGTGACAATGGGATGAATGGAGAAGAACAGGGCAGGCTGGCAGACGGCTGTGATCCTGCATGGAGCGAGTGAGGGGCAGGAAGCCAGCAGTCAGTGAAGGAGCAGGCAAACGGAGGTGTGTGAGCGCGTATGTGAATGTGTGTGTATGTGTGTGTGTCAGGCAGTCAGCCACCCATTTACAGAGGAGGCTAAGCCTGAGTTGTTCAACCACAGAGACAGGACTTCTGCTGTCAGAAAGAGGAAGAGAGAGGAGAGACACGTGTGCCTTCCTCTGTGTGAAACGTGTGTGTTTGTGCAAAATAGAGATGTATGTACGCGAGCATATGTTTGTGTGTGTGTCGATGGGAGAGAAGTCAGGTATTACTCAGGTTGTAGGGATGCTGTCACATTATGGGAGGCATCCCTCTAATGAGGACAAAAAGCAAGTCCCATGAAAAAACTCTAATTTGTATCCAAAGGCTGGCATAAGCTTAGGTTTAGACTCCCCCCTACCTCATCCATCAACTGGGCAGACTAATAAGGAAACTAAAGGCAATGCACTGGCTGCCGCATGTCATCTGCAAATCTCCATTCCTATATGATCCACTGAAGTTAATCTAATGTATTCTGGGCATACGACTGTGCGTGTGAGCACCTCTATTAATACATATGTGTGTGATTTTCTGCCTCTAACGTTGCCTCAGTGTGCCTGCGTGTCTGCAGTTGAGTAGATTTAGCCTCATAAAGGCTCTGTACTAGGTATGCACGTGTGTGTGTATTCTGTGGTTGATAGGTCTTGGTCTGCCAGAGTTGCCTGCTCTGCCCCAGAGCCTCCAAATGAGTGCACTCACACACTCCTGGAGCAGTTATTTGACTTGGAGAGGAGGGAGAGTCAATAACTCAGGTATTTCAATTACACACACAGGGGCACATCAGTGACTGCAAAAGAAATAGACCCACTTCCAATCTTGCTCTGGAATATGCACACACACATACAAAAATACACACACATAATTCGCTTTAAACACACATATAAACACATTTAGGCAGGCACAAAATCTCTTGTTAGCATACACACATACACAGCAGCAGCAGCGGCAATCGAAACCCATCCTCCAAGTGAGGATTCCAACACAAAAAGACAAATCAACACCGCAATCACAGAATAATACCAGGGTGCTGCTTTAGACACACACAGGCACTCACGCACACTCCACACAAATAATGACATAGTAAAACAACATGAGGCGCACCGTTAAACAGGAAAGTGCATCACAGCGTGATCACATAAAGCACATACTAAATGGGAACACAGGGGTCAAGAGCAGGCATTTTTGGCTTACATTAGCTGCATTTTGCTTTCTGTAGCTACATGTTTACGTGCAGCTACAGATGTAATGCTCACGCTCCTTTATGTTTTACTGCAACTGAAAACCAACATAGCGCCATTTGCGTAAAAATAAATCATGGCTGTCGGAGGATACGTGTCAGCTGAGGTCTTAGTGGGAAGCAATTTGGACTAATGGAGTGAACTAATATAGTTCCAAGGTAAGGTGTGCCAGTCCATTCGTCACCTGATCTACTGTGAACATTTTATTTATTTTTGGTTTAGTTTGTGCTGATGTAATGTGGCTCTGAAGATGTTTTTGTGTAATTCAATTGTAATTAACGAACTATTTGTTTATCATTTCAAGCAGGCTTGGAATATATTGGAAATAAATCTTCTTGCTTTGCTATGTTATCCCGGCACGGCCCTGTAAATGCATGATTCACCATTTAAAAAGGAAAGCTTAACTTGTTTTGTAACTGCAAGCTTTCTGGGTAACTGTATCCTCATAATTATCACATCACAGCATACCATCCTGGAAGCAGTTAGTATTTCCTGGCAAAGAAAACAAACCTTCCTTCCTTTTGGCTAAGATAAGCTAAGCTAGCCATAGTAGCTAGCTTAGCTTAGCTTAGCCAAGCAGATATTTCAATACTAGCCAAGTTAGTATTGAAATATCAGCAATAAAAAAGACATAGTTTAACTTTGTTTAACTTTAACAAGATCGAGAGTTAATATTTTGTATGATGAACTTTATTCTTCAGTAGTCTGATCTCTCTTAGGCAGCTTCTTGTTATGTCTTTAAGTAGTCTTCAGGAATAGTTCTCCAGGCTTTCTTTTTTTTTTTTTTTATAACTTTTTATTTATCATTTTACAGTATGGGAATACAAAACTTAAGGTCAGCATGGGAGACATTCACAGTTCCAGTAATAGCATCTACTTACATCATGGTAATATTCATTTATTCAGTGCAAAGGGGAGTACACAACCCATTTTTCCCAGAGCTTCTTAAATTTCTCGAGCCCGAGTCTAAGGACAAAGGTAAGCCTTTCCATTCCAAAAATTTCTTCTCCAGGCTTTCTGAAGGACATTTAAAGCTCTTCTTTGGATGTTACTGCCTTTTATTCTGTTCTCTGTCAGGATGGTCCCCCACTGCTTCAATAATGTTGATGTCTGGGCCAATCCATGTGTGTTTTTCTATCCAGGTATATTTTTCAGACAAGGCAGTGTGCTAAAAATGAAGGGGAGTCAATTTTTTAGCTCAGTCTTGACCTCTTCTGAACAAATTGATGATGATTTGAACCAAAAATATCAAATCTGGATTCATCACTCCATAAAGTTGTTCCCACTGATTTTCAGCCCAGTTCTTGTGTAATCTAGCATGACACAGGCTTTTCCCTGTTTCCCTTCCTTAATAATGGCTTCTTGACAGCCTCCCTTCCATTGAGACTTCTTTCTAATGAGGCTTCAGTCAACAGTAGATGGATCGACTGAAGGGTCAGATGCATCTCGCAGGTCCTGTGTCAAGTCTTTGCTGGTCTGTTTTTCCTGTTTCTTAAGGACATGACAGATGCAGATACTGTTTATCTGCTGGAGATACTTTTTAGTCCCACCACTTCTTCTTTTGTCCTTTTGTCCAGGTTAAAAATGTTTAAGGACACACTCTACACCATGTCGAGATATGCCAGGTTTTCAGCTAATAGCTCTTTGAGAATCAGCTTGTTGGTGCAAAAATACTAGTTTATGCCTGTCTGTGTTATCTTTGGCATTTTTCACAGATTCAAGTAAAGAATGTGTCGTAGTGACAGGCTGCAAGTAACAATTCACCTAAAGATAACATTTAAAATAGGTTATTTGCTAAGCTTGCTGTTATGTGTAGACACAACACTCCTTTATCACTCGGGTAAGGTCTTTTTTTATGCTTGAATGATTCATTGGTAGCTTAACAAATAAACAAACATTTCCCTAAAAATGGTCAGGTGTAAATGCTGGACTGAAAATGAGTAAAAAAGCAGACCTTCAGAAATAAAGGGTGGCTTAAGACTACTGTGCAGCACTGTAATTTGTGCCTGTAGGTTCGTATTTACTTTACATATCTTTAACTATGCTGTGTCTATTCCACGGCTCACAATGAAACAGACTTCATATTAAGAATGAATATTTATCCTAAATTCACAAGCATAAAAAAGCAAGAAAACCCCTTAACAGCATGTGAGAATGTGGGGCAAGGCTTAGATCCCAATTAACTCATAAGAACTGCTATTTTTATATAACTTTATGAGCATTATGTGTCATTGAGGCATCTGTTTTTAGTGAGGAAGTAGCATTCGGGAAAAAAAGAGGAGTGTGTGTGAAAGAGAGAGAGACAAAGACTGAGGTAGAGAAAGCCAGGGAGAGTGAGATGATGGTGTCTGTTGCTGGGAGGTTTTTGGCAATGCATATTTCTATCCTGCCTATAAAGGATCTTTTGAACTTGAGCGAGGGGGGTGGGGGGTTGTGCTATTGACTGCTGCTGCACTGCCTGATGGAACGAGAAGCCAGCCAGAGAGAGAGTGAGCGAGCGACTGAGACAGAGAAAAAGAGGATGGAGGGATGAAAAACAGAGAGCTGGAGTGGGAGGTGAGGCGGGAGGAAAGAGGGAACAGCTGGCCTTCGCTTGAATATAGTGAATTTAAAAGACAGTGGGCAGGAGATATAAACTCGCCACAGCCACAGGCCTCCACACACACACAGGCACGCAGTGGAGCTAGAAGCAGGGCGAGGCAACGCACACACAAACACACAAGTGTTCGTTTCCGATAAGGCCTGTGAGCATAAGCCACCATCACCACATGCACTACGTATCCTCCCCTCTCCCCCCCCTCCTCCACCTCCCCGTCCCTCGTGCACTCTCTCTCGCCCTCTCTCGCTTCACCCACAATTATTATCTCTACCTCAATTAAACCTCGCCTCACTCGCGGTGTCTCGTTTCCCCTCCCGTACTTCACTCTTCTCATGCTTCATCATCCCTTTTCTTATCATGGAAGTCTACTTATCTTTAATCAAACACATACAAGCTTAATTAGCTCACACATTTGTCAGACCATCATCTAATTAACACTGACCTTATTCTAAGTACTTTTCAAGTTAATTAAAAAAAGGAAAAAAAAGAGCCCAGGTCGCACTTATAATTTTTGACAGATTTTTCTTTAACATAATTGCGTTGCGACGTGACAGCTACGTCCCCTTCCAGGTATTTAAAGGATGAAAAGAACAAATTTAACAAACGGGTGTTTCGGTCCACGTCTTAACACAATCAGACAGCGTCTGAGTGAAAGGTAATAGCACTTAACACTCAGACTCGCCACAAACTAAGGCACAGACACACAAATGCACAGATTGTTTCTCTCTGGCCCATTTCTGCTCTAAGTTTAGCAGACGACCCACAGAGGGGCCTCTGCAGTCTGATGCCCTTCCTGCTGCTGCTCTTGTTTGTCCCCTGGTCCTTGTAGAACGGTAATAGGTCTTTCTTTGTGCGTGTCTGTCTGTGTGTCTCATAGAGTTAAGCTAAGAAGACTGAACAGGGTGGCTAGAGGGAAAGGTGAGCCTACAAATTAAATTGGTGTACTCTGGTTTTTATATCTGTGTCTCTGTGAATGAGCCGCTGGGAGAGGCTGAGTGGATAAATGAGAAGATGGAGGTATAACTTTGGCGAGACTGATTTTTGCACGAGATCACAGACATATCATATTAGTCATTAGTCATTGACATTAGTCAAACGGCCCATCGGATCAGATCTGCAGTTGCTGATTCATCTTTACACCTGTGTGACTGAGGCCTTACTTTAAATGAGAAGCTCTCTTGCGTTGAGGTTTCATGTGTAGAACCTTAACAAGTTGTAGATATTTAACTCAGATTAAAGACTCCTTTAAAATAGCAACACACAGCTTTGGGACATGCTAGCAATTTAGCTAGCAATCGATAGCTAGCTTACTTGTTAAAGAAGTTAGCAAGTGTAAGAACAGAGCAGAGTTTCATTAGCTGATAATTTTTTGTGGGAAAGGCTAAGTTAACAAAAAACACAACAGATAACAAGGACAGAATAAAATGTACCAAACACTTGGCTACTCCTCGCCCTAAAAGCTGTTTATGTTGTTTTGATTTGGAAAATATGTCCTGTGTGAATGAAAGAACAGGCTGCTCTGGCAATTTTTTCTTGCTCGTACTGTCTGATACTGTTAATTACTTGAGGTTTGTAGTATGTTGCACAGCCAAAATAGAGACCTCACACAGGCAATACAAGTTACATGTAAAAGACTATTAACTATTTAATTTGAATTTAAGGTCCAAAGCAATGCGACTTGCTCAAAATGGATACAAGTACCATTAAAAGTACAAACAAAACAAAAATGAAGCGACAGTAAATGAAACAAGTAGGAAACATCCAGTGCAAATACAAAATTAAATCACCTCAAGCTAATCTGTCCATCATATCAGATCACGATGACTGAAGCATTGTGCCTATAGATACTCAAACGATTTACCCAAAGCCACCATGGTGAAAGTTAAAGAAGCGGTATGGGGAAAAGATCAATGATTCTTTGTTTTCGTTTCTCTCATTTGCAACTACACAACCATCATAAAAAAGTGGGAGTAAGTCACAGATTCATGAGTGGAAGCGGGGACAGAGGAGACTCTGAGGTTCACCACAGAGTGTCCCAAAGTGGCTGTAAAGTGGTTTAGAGAGTCAGAGGGGGTGAGCATGCTTCTTTAGTCAGACATATTTGTTTTGTCCCTTGTTCAAGCAAAAGGGAAGAGGGGAAAGGTGATGCTAGCTTTAGCAAAGGGAAGAGACGCAGAGAGGAGGAGTAGGTAGAGGAAGGCACAGGTCAGTGAGATCCATATGAGGGATGTTATTAATCCATTCATTGCATTCTTCTGCTGCTATCTCCACCATTCCAGGCATATCTACCGATTTCGATCTCCAGCTTTGGCTTGCCCTCAGCTTTCCCCACTCTCCCTCTTTTGGTCTCCTCTTTTATCCTTCTAACCTTTCCTCTTCCCCCTGTATTGTACAACCGCTAACTTCCTTCCTTCTCGTCTTCGGCCTCCCCTGCTAAAGTCCCTGTCTGCTTTCTTTCTGTTCCTCTCTGGCTCAATCCCTTTCTTCCTCCCTCTCTCCATCTATCATGCATCCCAGGGTGCACCTGGTCCGCGCTGTCAGCCGAAGGCCCCGAGCCATCGTCATGCTGGGGTTGTTTCTCACCACTTCACACTACAAAAACCGAATGCTCAAACACACACACATACATGCGCACGCTCAAACAGATTCCCATCTCCCCACTATCGGGCTTTCTTCACCTCACCCACAGATTCACAGTTTATCTACAATACGTCAGTATGTGGTGCAGTGAGAAAACAAAGGCCCGGGTCACCGTTTATCCTTAAGAATCGTAGAAACCGGCGAAATGCGCAAAACGCCGAATCTTCACAAGGAAGAGAACGATGGAGGGGTGTGGAGGACGGGGATGAAGAGCAACGAGAAAAATAACAGCACTATTGATATGTGCTTCTGTGTTCTTTTCCTGGCAACACGATAAAGGCTCGCTCTCAGTCACTGTCTGTAGCGAGACCACCCTCTCTATCTCCGCTCGCCCTCTTCCTCCTCCTCCTTCTCCACCTCCTCGCCCCATCCTTTCCAAAGCAAAAGACTACCCTCTCTATCTCCCTCGTCTTTTATCTCCACTGCTCTTTTCCCATCCCCTGTGTTTTTGCCTTTACATTTGGGGCATTTAGCTGCTGCTCTCATCCACAGTGACTTAACGGGCACAACTACAGAATGAGTCTCATTCTCTGACACCGAACCTAACAAATATTCTCGAACGCTGAAATTATGAGTGGAAGAAATTACTGAGAACACGTGTTAAAAATAAAAAAAATAAAAAATAAAGAGGTTGATGTTTTCATCTCTGACTCACACAGACCACCCTCTCTGTCTCTGCTACACAAGTGAGGCTACCCCCAGTGAAGACTCCTTTCATTCACTGTGATGACAATTAAAATTCAAATCTGCTTTGCTGGCGTGACAGTGGCAGGGAGTTGTCTCCACAACACAAACATGTAACAAGACTACGGCTAAGACAATAAGCCAATCTGCACGCTCCTCTTCCCCTACCTCACTCATACTAAAGTCAAAATCTTTCAAACGTAGCCTATTTTTGAAAGCATGTTTGCCAAGTGTGGTCATTAAATGTATTTACACTCAGAGTAGTCGTTACTTGTAAGAAGCAGACATAAAAACATAAAATTCAAACTGCCTTCTCCTGCTTGAGCAGTGTTGGGGTTGTTAGTCATCCCTTTGCAGTTTTTCACAGATTACTCATTGTTTTTATTCAGTTAATCCATTACCTTACTTGTTTACTCTGTTCTCGTACTACTTTTGCGTCACTCGGCGATACTGCCTGAGATGCCTTGTCACGTAACTTCCATTAACAACATATTGCTAAATCTTACATGCACCCACATATCGGCGCAAATCCCTATTCTAATAACGACACATACAAGATCTTTCTCTTATGCGCTTTAATAATGTATTAAAGCTGACAGCAAAGTTGGTAAAAACCAGCTCAAAGGGCACTTGACAGAAAAATGTAGCGGTGGGAACGAGGCTCAGCTGCATGCCTGATGTCGGGTTCAGGCTACGCAACATTTTCATAGTTGAAGAATAATAAAATATGGCCCTTTTGAGACCAACAGACAAGACAGACAAGACAGACAATACGCCATACGACTGTACCCGGTCATCTTTTGTTGTTGAAGCCCAGTCTAGCAATAGCTGAGAAAAGAATATACACAAACAACGGCAACCAAAGTAGTTTTTAGGTAATCTTGCCAAAGACTGATGAGTTGCCATGATGAGGCATCCGCAATCCACAAGGACCGCGCTCCTGCTAGAGTGTTGGTCAGATATTAGTGAAACTTGTGCACAATAATCCCCCACTGGGTCAAAGCCAAGGTCATGCTTGCAAACTCATTGAAATGTTTAATTCGCATTAGTTAATGCAATGATACCGACCAGTGAGAAGCAAACGTATCGCTTTCTTTCCACACTTCACACTAGGGTTGTGTTTATGGACGATGATGTCAGAGAGCTGGTCAAAGTTAATGACGATGGCTCGCCAATCAAGGCAATTTCTATCTAATTTCCCCACAGATGCATTAAATTAAAGCTGTCATTACGCAGAGATTCATAATAAATTAAATCTGCCAGGCCACAGTTTCGAGACGCACCTCCACATGTGACCAACACTTGAATCACAGACGTGTCTGCGAGTGCACGGGCGCATACATGAGTTCGTGACCAGACTTCTGCGTGCTTTAAAGTTAATGCGCGTGAAGCAGCTACACTGATCTATCATCATCATCATCATCAAATGAAGAAAACGAGGATTTCTGATGGATTGAAAGTAAAATCAGAGCGCAATGGGATCGCGTTTGCAGAGACCTTGTTCATCTTGTCTGTATATACACATATATACATGTGCGTGTGTGAGAAGATGAGATGAGATATAGTTTTACAGCTAAATGACAACAGTGAGAGCAATAAAAGAGGATAAATAAATCATTTTAAAAGAAGAATCAGCGCAGTTTCATATGTTGTTCTGCTGGTTGGTTTTTCCCCTCCGGCTGTAAGAGGCTCTGACACGTTTTGCTTCTTCTTCGGCGATGTCAGGTTTTCTCTTTTTTTGGTTGTCATATTCTTGCAATATTAGTTTGTTTCCCTTGTCTTTATTCGTGCTGCAGGGTTTATTCATATGGAAGAGCTGAACTTCTCTCTGGGCTGGAAGATTCAGCTTTCTCCACCAGTTAGAAAAGCCAGTTTGCGGTCACTCACAGTGTCCACACTGGTAATGTTTTTGCTTTGACTTCCTGTTTGAGAGCGGTTGACTTTGATGTAGTTCTTTTTGTCTGGCTATAATGTAACTTGGTTGCTCCACACTGTGCTAAGGTCACATATTGTTAGAGAGTTTCAGCCTCATAGAAGAGCCGGCTAAAATTGCTTTGCTTCATTTTCCCCTTTTGGAGGTCATGTTACATAACATTACCCCTGTGCTGCTATCAGTCTAAAGCTAACATGCTAACTGAGGCCTGTAGAGTCTGAGATGTTGCTCTTGGGTTTTTAGCAGTTCCTCTAATCACTCTAATCCTCTGACCTCCGAGGGATTCCACTGGTCCATTCTGGGAAGACTGGTTGCTGACTGGAATGTTTTCCACTTGCTCACACGTTCTGATCATCAGTTAATCAACTACATTTGATTCATGTGTTGTTGTACATCTGATGTTGTATTTACCACATTTAAAGACCTGTTAAGGAACAGATTATTTTTATTATGTCCTGACATGGAAAACTTTAGAATTTAAAGGCGTTGTACTTTCTTTTTACCACATCTGTACATTGTTTCGGTCAAACTGTTATGGTCACAGCTCTACAAACCAAGAAAACCTCCAGTGCTTTATATATAGATTGAGAGAGCGAGACACCTGTCTGTGTCTCTGCTTTTGCCCCACTCCACTTACATTTTGCTGTGCTGTTTGTTAAAAAAAAAGAGGGAATAACTGCATTTTCTACTTCTCGCATTCACAACTCTGCACTCCGTGCTCCATCTCTGCCTCTCTCTCTGCACACATACACCCCCATCACCTGCATGCAAACACGTAGCCCGTCTTTCCTCTCCCTCTGCGTGCCGCCGTGACAGGCGTCCTCTGTAGCTGCCAATCCATTATTCCCTTCCTGTCTCTCTTGCACATGCTCCCTCTCTCTTTCATCTTTTCCTCTCCTCTGTCTCACCCATCCTCTCACCCTGCCAGCTGCACGTGCACACTCAATCATATTCACTATACCTCACACCAATCAACTCTCTTTCTCTATCCCCCCCAGTGTTTTAGCCTCTCTCTCTCTCTCTGTCGCCAAAGTCCCCGTACTAGAGAGCCCCGCAATCAGCGTCACGATCGATTAACAGATTTCATACTGCTGGACACGGTATTTACAGAGAATCAGATGAGATGAAAAGAAGGAGCGGGCCAAAATAATGAGGAGAACAGGGAGAAAAGGTTCAGCGTGCCGCTGTCGTGAGCTTTGTCAGTCGGATGCAACGGCCACGTAAGCACGTCAAGCTATAGAACGTGAATTTGAGGCGACCGATACATGTTTAGGAATAAAAGAGAGATTTTCCTTTGGTCGTGCACTTTTGATCCAACAGCTTCGGCCACAGCACCCGTCGGTCACGCTAATAAAGCTCATCCTTGAGCATTTGAACTAAGCGTGAAAAAAGAGGAAGGAGTAAAGGCCAGATGAGATTCAGCTGGGTTTTTCTTTTTAAATAAATATGCATTTTGCTTTTTTTTTCTTGTAAAACAACCATAAAAGATATCAAAAACGAAAAAAACCTTACATTTTAATGCCAACTCACAGAGAGTAAAGAATATTTTGATAATGAAAGGCAGACTTTTGCTCCATCTCGCTCATTTCCTGTTCTCTCACTACTGCCTGTAATAAACACAGCTAAAATTCCCCGAAGCACTTGTAAAACCTCTTTAGGTTATGCTAGAAAATAATTGGAATGACTTACTTTAAGTGGAACAATTAATCACTTTGTTGTTATTCCATATAATTAGATTTCTAAAAAATTATTTACAGAGTTACTGACAAAGAAGCATCCAGCTGGTCTGGTCATATATAGTGGATTATTACATTTTAACAGATTTAAAACCTCAACATAAAAAAAATCACATCTTGTTTATTTGAGCCAAGCTGAGCTCCATAAAGAAAGTAAAAATAGTCAGCTTGACCTGATTTGGGTCTTCCTGATCCATGTGAACCTACCTATTTTAAATCTATTTACTCAGAATGTCAGTGTTTACTAAAGATCTTGAAACATCCGGCAGACTTAAAACTCAGTGGCACATAAAGCAGCGGGGATGGGAGCATTAACCAAAGGTTTTGGGCATCGCATCAAACATTTTAAGAAGAAGGGCTCAATCTTCCTGAATGATGCTGGTTAGAAATACTCAATGAGAGCACCTCCTCCCAGCCTCTGATTTACAGCTCGGTTTATAGCGAACAGTGAATGCCCACAAACCCTTTACTGACCGATTAAGCCCTTGGCTGTGATTTCACACGCATAAACACCTCTGATGTATGGTTTTCTACATCCATAAGGACTGGTTATGATTTCACACAAAGTCATTCCGCTCACATTCCTCCCTCCCTCTCCCCATCCTCTTCCTCCACTCTTGACAGTTGGTTGCAACAGCAGCCAGCGAATGCTCACAGCGGAGGTGCAAACTATTCTTCCTCTCCCTCGCTGAGGCTCCGCGCGCACACGCGGATGAACGCCGACACACGACTTGTGTGCTGCAGGACGCGCGAGCAGGCACATTTGAAATTAAGCGTGCATATGCATAAGGTGCACCTATGTATAATTTCACAGGCACACCAGCTGGGACACTAGAGCCAGCTTTTGGCTTTCGAATTCGCTGTCTTCTTGCCTGCCTAAATGCTGTGTCACACAACTGAAGCTGCCTCTGGAGCCCGCGCTGGTGACTCTCTCGCTCATTCACGTGCACGCTTAAAGAGCCGATTAAATGCCAGTGGCAAATGCCTCACTGCTGTGCATGTCTATAGAAACAAGTATTTGACATACTGGCAGTGCAATATCTTCCAGTTTTCATGTCAGAATGTGAAAAAATAATTACAGCTTCTTTGTCTGAATGGATTTCAACACCGGCTTTTTTCCCAGCTACTACACTACAGTTTAGTGCCGTGCGTGCGTTGCCTGGCTTTAATCACCTTGCTAATATTACTCTCCTGCTGTTTTTCATTCATCTGTTTGCTTCATCACATCTCTGCTTTATCTTTGCCTTCTTCATCCAGACAATCTGAATTCTTCATTAAAATGTATCAATTAAAAAAAAGATCCTAAAAATATCAGGAGCATGATATCACTGTGGAGTTTGAGCACAGTTTTATATCCATGCACCATAAGAGTAAAGCTTTCAAACACAAACACACACACACACATATATATATATATGAAAATTATACAGGAATACAACTATACTGTAAGTATATTAAACTTTGCTTATCATCTAAAGAGTAAAAGCAATGCATGACATGAATCAACCTGAAAAAGGCCGGCTGGCATTCACCAGACAAATCCCACTGCAGGTAATGGAGGTACAGTCCTGCACCGTAAGGCGGTGTGCTTTGCATTATTGTGAGTTTGGGTGATGAGTTACCTCACCTCAGAGTACTTTCAGGGTATGAACTCTAAAAGCAGACATAATGTATTGCACAATTACCAGCTGAGGGTAAGTAAGGGTAACAGTATTTACCGAGCAGGCAAGCTGGGCTAATAATAATAATGCATTCATGTACATGCTCATATACACATTCAGCATATATTCAATTAAAGACTTAATTAGATCTCACAAACACAAACACTTGAGCGGCATACAGTCACAGCATATACAATTCTTTATTAAACACAACCTTCTAATATGCTATAGGCATTTTTTGATGAATTCTATTATAACTCTATGTCATACACGCTTTTCCTCAGATAATAAATGCAGGCTAATTACGCAAACTCACACGGCAAAGTGGCAGAGAAATGAGGAAATTATGAACAGAATTAAAAATCAAGTTAAAAACAATCTCCAAAAAGTAAACGATGATCTCGGCAACGCTCACGGCTACAAAGTCAGGTCACACAGGGATCAGCTCAAATGAGCAGCGTTTGCTGGCTGCAAAACGATCTGTTTGAATGCATCATGAGACGAGCGAGCTTCAAAGAGGCCAAAACGCGTGCATAAACTGCAGGTGCACAGGACACGAAAAAACTGCATGTCTAAAAATAGATTCTTACAAGGCTGACGCTAACCAGCTGGGACATGATGGACGTATACAGTTTGTCAACACAGGACGAGTGACAAATGCTAAACGACGTACTTGGCATGCAAACTTCAATTTGCCTTCAACAGCTGTGGAAAGTGCCTTAATAGATACACTTTTAAAATTAGCTGCAATTTAAAGGAAAATGTTCACCTGAAAACTTTACCCGGTAATAGCATCCTGTTTTTTGGTGTATTCTAACATTTTGGCACCATCTTGTTATTTTATGCCCGTATGAAGCTCTTAGGAGGAGCCTGAATCTAAAAAGTCAAACTACAAACAAAACAGTTAAAAGAGCTAAACACTGCTTGCATCAATCAAATGACATTATATAATATAAAATGTCATTTCACAGCATAACAAGTGCTTCTACATGAAATTGAGTACATTTAGCTGACCTGTAGCTTTACATAAGTAAGATTTGAGGGTAAACTGTGATCATCTAAAAATCTGTTGAATTCTTCTTCCTGGAAGAGAACTATAATCCGAAATAACCTGAAAACCCTTGGCCGGATGTAGAGCATCCTGGCTCCTCTCCTGTCCCTTCCTTCTCTGTGATATTAAATAACCACCTGACAATGTTTCTCATTAGACTAAAGAGGCAGGTGCTCCATCATTTGGCATTTTCATTTCCATCAGGCCACCACCTCATCCTCCTCAGAGTAATGCGCTGCTCGTGCAGCTAAAGCGTGACTTATGGATGATTTAGACTTCTGAGGTACAGTAGGCTGTCTTAGACATAACCTACTGTACATAAGTAGTGTTTCATATGCCGTGCCAGCCACAATACAAACACATAAAATACTGTGAGCTTCTCCCTTCTGGGTCCCCACTTTCTGCTGTGGTCTTTTTTTCCTGAGGCAAATATATTTGTCCCTAAAGTTTTTCCATTTTGTACATTTTTTCACGTCCACTTGGATAGTTTTGGCAAATTCACCATAGAATTTGCTGTGATCTTTAAGTCTATATATTATAATATATCCCTTGTATTATATTTTCTGACAGACAAATTAAAAAACTGTGCAGCCAAAAACACAGAGGATGAATTGAGAGCAGTGAACAGGCCAATCACAAAAGCTGGGTTCAAGCAAGGTGCAGTAACATTGCGTAGAGGTGCATGTCGACATGCACAGCATAAAGTACCGCATAGCTTACACTATAATGTGGTGTGAGGTATGGAGTAGGATATGGCTAGAGGTATCGCATAGTGTACACTGCACAGTACCTCACAGGATACGGCATAGGTTACATCATAGCACAGTGCAGGGTACAGTGTAGGGTTTCAGAGGGGTTTACCATTACTACATAACTACATCATAGATTTAACACGGAGCAAAAATCCCCTGTTAATGTGTGGCGTGTTTTCCTGGGCTCGGGGTCGCTCCTCTTCAATCAGAAAGCAGGTACAAAAGCAGGAGGTGGAGAGGGGTGAAGAAGGGTGAGGAAGCAAGAGGAACGAAGCAACCCAGGAAAGAAAAGGTCAGATGCCAGAGGGAGCGGGGAGTGAAGGCAGCAGAGAAAACAGACAAATGCTCTAAATCTTGTTTAACTTTACATGACGTTTTTTTTCCCCCAACACTCGTCACTCTCTTTGTTCCTCCAGCTTTGTCGCTTCACATCCCTCTCCCTTCCTCCCATCTGTGCTTGTCCTGCACATGCGTCACTCCCATTCCTCCATTTCTATCAGTCTCTATCTTGTTTGCATGTTTTATCTCCAGCACACACACACACTCTTCATCATTTCCCACGTTGAAACATCTCTACTTGTATGCCCTCATTTGTCCTTACCCTCCATTTCTCCTGGAAGCACACTGAACACCATTCCGCTTTATATCCGAACCCGATCCAAACCCATCCGTCCATTCTTAAGTTACACCTCTCCTACTTTTCTCTCCCTCCCTCCTGTTCTGATTGGATTATTATTATCCTCTAAATGGGCTTTTTTGTTCGGACGATTCAGCGTTTTGAATGAATATTTAAACTGGAGTTTCTAACGTTATTATCCTCCAAATGGATTATTATGCACAGCACCCAGCTGGAATGTATAAATTACAGTTTAGCGTGTTGATTTTTTCAATTTGGCTTGTCTTGCGATTCTTCGGAGCCCTGGATGCTCTTTCCTCTCTCACGCTTTTTCCCTTTGTCCCTTGCCATCTCTCTCTTTTGTCCTACTTTTGAACCCAGTTATTCTATCTATCTCTCTGTCCTCCCTCCAGACCCTCACTCTTCCTCTCTGTCTCCCTGCCAACCCGCCCTTCATCCCCTCGCCCTCCTTACTTCTCTTTTTCTCACTCATTCCCACTGTCTCTCCCTTGTCCTGCTTCTCTGTTGTTGTTGTTTTGTTTTTTTACACCCTCAATCACTCTCCCTTCAATGTTAATTCAAATTGCCTGGTTAGGGAGGACATTACAGTTCCAATAATGCCGAAAGCACTTAGGGGAACATAATCAATCTCACTCTCTCGCGCTCAGTTCCTGCCCTCCTTCTCTTTGTTTTCACACCCTATTTTGTATTCCCTCCATATGTGGAACAGGACTCAAACTGCCTGTCTCCTCTAATTCTCAGCACTATCTCAACACTCCCTTCTAATATACCCCTTTTCCTTACTTTACCCCTGCTGTCTCAGTGTATTTCTCCAGTTAATGGCAGCATGATATCACATACAACACGGCCTGGCTTGACCCTTGTTGCAATTAAGAAAATTTGGGAATTAAAGGGAGCGCTTAGATGTCTGTTTATATCATCATAAGCAGGGATGATACTGGGCGCATGTGCAGGTGGGTGACGCATGATTTACAGCCTCAGTAGACACTTCCCGGATGAGTTTATGGTCTTCAGCAGTAGTGTAGGCTGATCCTTGCTTTGGAAATTACTGTTAAATAAAGTTAAAGCAGCGAATGCTTAAGGATGTAGGCAGTGTCTCACTTGTCACGGCCAAAATACCAAACATTAGGGCTTCATTACAGGAGTTTAGAAATCAGTGGGGGACATCGTGGCGGAACATCTTTTATATACAGTCTATGTGAAGGACATGCGATGCGTGCTGGTGGGAAACTCAAAAAAGTATAGGACACGTTTTTTTCACAGCGGTTCCTCCATCTACAAAGCATGTATGAAGCACAACGAAATCACCGTCACTCACTGTTTCCTGTCCTGAACCACTTTGTCATTTCTCCTTTGGAATGACCGAGAACATGAGCTGAAGTTCACTAATAATTCTGTGGATTAAGTTAACCAAATCCTGCAGAGTCCAAAACATTTCACAGGGTAGACTCGGAAAGTTGGGCTATAAAAACAAAATCTGGGATCCTGAATCTGGAAAAGTCATGAATCAACAGTTAAAATCAACAGGTGAAACTTAAAGAACGTACATAAATCTTTAACTCAAGCGTATATGTAGCTTACGTCGTAAAATATCAGATAGAGATACTAGATTCCCTGTAACATTAAAAGTAGAGCTGGGCGATATGAGATTTTTTCATATCACGATATGTTTTTTTCATTTCAGGCGATAACGATATCTATCACGATATAAGCCAAATAACTATATTTGTAAGATTTAAATGTGCCGTTGCTCACAAGTAAAATGTGAAATAATCAGAAGCTTGTTTTTAAATATTTATTTCCCATAATAAGTTCAACAGGGTAGATGTACTTAAGGAACATGAGACTTTTTCAGATAAATAAAGGCAAATATTGCAAACTACACAAAAGACAGCCGCTAAAGCGTTTAAGTTTCAAAATAGAACAAATGAAACAGACTAAATTGTCAATTCCACTTAGAAACAAAGTATTAATTCTAAAAATAAATCTTAGTTTGTTTTACAGAAGAACAGACAAAACTGACTAACTTTTGTCAATATCAAATAAACTGAGAACTAAAAGGAAATTCTCAATCTCTCCTTGTTGTATAGCTGAGCTTTTCAAACAGTTTTAACAGTTACTTTAGTCTGACAAAAGCCGAATGACGAATTAGCGCTTCCAGTCAGAGACTGAGGCTACGTCCACACGTACACGGGTATTTTTGAAAACGGAGATTTTCCGTTTTCGTTTTAAAAAATAATCCCGTCCACACATAAAGGCAGAAATGAAGGAAAACGCTGCTATGAACATGCCAAAGCAGCAGGTGGAGCTAGATTCCTAACCGTGCAGAAATGTTGGCCAATCAGAAGTCTAGAAGCCTCGGTGGGAAAAAGTAAACAAAGCTGCGGCATAGAAGCAGAACCGAGTCGTATGTGTGGACGGACAGTAACTGTGTGTATATGTAAGCATTTAAACACTGCAGAGAGTAGAATTAACAGTAACAGTATTGTAGAAATTCATTTCACCGAAACAATAACGTGGCGCACAGTGTGACGCATGCACCAGTTTATTGTATTTCCAGACTTGCTTTCGGCACATTTACAGTGCACGCTACTCTGTTTTTTGTCAGACTTGAAATAGCCGAAATACCTTCACACTACGGAACTTCTATGGCTCTTCCGTTCGACAATCTCTCCGGCATTGGAACCATCATCTGTTTTCTCTTTGGTCACGCTCGGTTGATTTTTCTAGTCGGCACACTCATTTCCTCCATTATGCGCTGGCTCCATTACCCGCTGGCTGCTTCCCAAACAAACACACGTGCGGCTTGGCACTTGTGCTGTACGTAACAAGTGACGCGACGTGACACTGCGGCTGTGATTGGTTCGGCTCTGCGCTACTTTATTTGGATTGGCTGACCTTTTTTTTTTTTTTTTTTTTTTTTAAAGAGGACAAGAGCGGCGAGGTCTATCGCGATAGCTTAATTTCTCTATCGAGTAAAAGTTATATCGCGATACATATCGTTATCGTTCTATCGCCCAGCTCTAATTAAAAGCAATATTTTTTTTTACTTTTAATATGGAATTGATTGCGAAGGTTCAACTAATTAATTTAGACAAGCGATGGAAAAATAGTTACATTTTTTAGTTGAATGCACTGGTTATGTTGGCTTCAGATGAAACTGTACCAGTACTTCAGGTAGTTTAAAATCAATTCAAACAGTCTGAACAGGAATGGAGAAGAAGTAGTGGAGTAGACAGGCATCTGTGGCTGTGTCTTAAAAAAAAACAATGCCCTCACTACCCACACATTAAATGATTTGACGTGACATACTCACATTCAGCCATCGTTGTACTTGTGGCCTTTTAGTCTTTTTATTTTTTACTTATTGCAGCATCCTTGTTTCTATATTTCAATCCCCCCCCCCCCCCCACACACACACACTGACACACACACACTGACACACACACCTTCCTTCACGCTCTGAGAGTTTTTACCTCACCAAAAAAATTCCACTCTCACCACTCTTCTCACTCTCACACTCTATCTCTCCCTATCTCTCACGTCCTGCATTTCCCTTGTCAGTCTGTCCCCTCGCTCTTTCGTGTACATGCAAACCTCTCTTCAGGCGTCAGCTGCTGTCCTGTCAGATTTAGGGGGAGACAGGTGGAGAGGAGAAGCGGAGAGAGGACGGAGCGGGCGAGGGAGGCTCATAAAGACTGAGAGAGAGAGCGAGAGAGAGCGAGAGAGAGGGTGACAAAGTGAGAGAAGGTTGAGAGAGGGAGCGAAACGCTTCTAATTCACAGAGACGGGCTGCGTTTCCGTGGCAACGTGGTTTCCATCGTAACAGCCCTGCTAAGGATGCCATTAGTCGGGAACAAAAAGAATGCCGCTCACCACTTGTATGTCAAGCGTGTGTGTGTCTCACACACGTGTCGCACACACACACATACACTCAGGGAGCACAACAATACACAGAAAACACAATTGTCTCCTGCATGCATTTTTTTCTTTAAGCTACACAAATAAAACATTCAGAAGCACTCAAAAGTCTCACACACACACGCACCCACCCACACAGCGTTGCATCCCCCCCCCTCCATTCAACTCACAACACACATCCTGCTGCCACTTCCCCACTGCCCACACAGGAGTGAATACAGACATATATTAATCTATCTCACACCTGCAACGTGTCCTGCTGTGCCTCCTATATAAAAGTCTTTCCACACTTTGAGCCGCTGTGCTGCGGGGGCCTCTATATTCTGTGTTTTTTAGAAAGAAAGATGCTAAAGGAATGTCTGATACACATGTTGTGCACATTGCTGACCTTAAGCACACATTTAAGCCTTCAGCTGGCTCGCTTATCAAAAGAAACACACAAGAAAGCTTTTACATTTGTAAATCACTGGCGTACCGAGCAGACAGACACCAGTAAGGAGTGTGAAGGTCAAAGCAGCGGCGCTAAGACTGCAGGAGAAACGTGTTCCTACCTAGAATATTCATGCCTAATAGAGAAGCTGAATAAACAGGACTCTGACAGTCCTTAGTATTCAGAAGAGAAGTGGATAGTTTGTTATACAGAAGGCATGCTGCTGACCCTTTGCATCGCCACTCAGTGATGCTCAACAGCATCTCGAAATGACTGACAGCACAAAGAGGCCGAGAGGAGGATGCAATACAAGCAAAGCTTTTCACCTTTTGTAATGTTGATTTATAAAATCAGCCAAGTCGCTGAGTCTCTTGTTGGGTGTCGGCTCTGATTTAGAAAAAAAAAACTAATAAAAGTGATGCTAAAGTAAAAAAAACAAAACAGTATGTTGTGTGATGATGCTAAAATGTGCACTGTGCAAAATTACCCTCTCTAAGCCTGGATACAAGACAGCATGTTGATATTACTGTAGGCAGCAGGCATGTTGCTCACTCTCTGCTCTGCTCCAGGGCATCAGAGACAATAACCCAGTTTCCACTGCAAGGGCCGAATAGCCAAACAGAACTTGTTCGTAATCTGCTGCATGTCAGTGAAATTCCATCTCAAAATACACTGTGATTTGTTTTGTTCCTTATTGCCAAAGGAGATCAAACAGACAAATGTTGAAAACGGTCTCATTCCAAAATGAAACTGGAAAAAAAAAAACTGGCAAGCGCTTTTAAAGTAATGGCATGAAAATAAAACATGACAGGGGTTACTATCAGTTACTAGAGCACTCTGAAATGAAATCCCTGCACTGTAAATCTGGCTATGCTATTACATTTACATTTAATCATGCACCCTGCAATCTTGTGATGGAAAAGTGATTGAAGATTCGCTGGCTACGGGTCAGATTACTCGTGAAAATGTTGCTTGAAGTGGTCAGAACAAATAGTAGGCCGATACTGCATGGGTATCTGCACTGTAATCGGACGACTGTTACTGAGAGTCAAGATGCTGATATCGGTATAGGAAGCAGCTCGTTCTCAAACCTCAGCACTGCTTTGGGCCAAGGGAGATGTTGTTTGTCTCCATACAAGCATGCACTGCTCCCATATATAGCCGCAGAGCTACAACACTGTTTAGATCCATGTAGGTCAGGTGCAAATCTATGTACAGTGATGAGGAGAGAAATAAAAGGACACTTTGGAAGTTTCAGCTGTGAAATCACAGTATTGTTGTGGTCAACAATGAATCCATTATACTGCATAAAAACGGTGTAGCTTGGCAACCAACACCAACAGAAGATAAATGCAGTAAAGAGTTAGCAAACATGCAGTTCAGACATACAAAACCAGCGAAATTTGAGCTGTTGGCTAAAGCTGCGTTCGCTTATAATGAAAGCAGACGTTTGGAGCTCGCAATTTAAAAGAAGAATCTGCCGTGCAATGCAAAAAAGAGACATCAAGAGACGTATCATTAACAATTGTTGAACTGCATAAAGCTGGAGAAAGTCAGAAAAACGCATCTCAGAGATTTTAGATACTGATCAGCCCACAGGTGCACAAACTGTCTGTAAAAGAGATGATTAAGTTTTATGGGCTCCAAAATGAAAAGAATCCAAAAGCACAGCACAAAACTGCTCAGTCAGTTAATTTTGTTTTTAAAAAAGCACAGATTAACAGACCGGGGCTGGGTAAAAATCTGCCTTTATTACTGTTCCGGTCACAGATGGGTGTTGTCCTTGAAGGGCCACAAGATTTACTGATGAAACTGAGGTTGAGGAGTGTGTACGGCATAAAAAGGGCTTCATACAGTGCCAACACGAAATCTTCCTCCATACAGTGAAGAGAGTGTCATGATTTGGAGGCGGTTTGATGCCTCTACACAGCTCGCCATCAGTTTTTATCAAAGCATATTAACCCTGTGAAGTCTGAGCGATGAAAAAAAGGCCAGAAAATTCACATTTTTAGAATATCAGTTTGCATATATGAGTGCAAATTATTGCTCACAATAAACAAACGCACATATGGGGGGGTTATGGTTTACTCATAAATCAAATATAATACACTCAAGGTTACAGGGTTAGGCTTTTTTCACACATGCACTGCAGAACTTCCACAAGGATCTGAGCACAGAGCGCTTAATAGCCCAGTGATTTCACAGCTAGTGGCCACCCAGGCGGCTCTCTCACCCAAACCAAACAGCAGACCGCCTCCTGCTGTGTGCTGCCTGTAAGAAAGGACAACTTTGGACAGTGACCCCGGCTGATTCTCCTGACCGTGCACAGGGTTCAGCTTTGCAGGATTATGTCAGGGTGGCTGTCTGCCACCGAAAGCTCTGTAGGAGTTGGCCGATACACCAGGACAATAACCCAAAGAAGTAAATCTTCTGTGGGATCACTTTGACCAAAGAAAATCCATCATTTGGAGTGGCTCCACCAGAGAGTCCAGAGATGCTGTGGAATTATCTCAAGAAGTCGTTCACAGCAGATATCCTGTCTGAGCTGAAGCAGTTTCTTTAAAGGAGAAATTCTTGCTAAAATGCTTTTAGTTGTTGCTGCCAAGGAGGCTCGCCTTTTTATTAAACCCAAGAGTCCACTTACTTTTTCCAGAACCACTATGTGTGTGCATTGTGCTTTCGTCGCTTAAGCACACAGCGCCTTTGTCAGTACTTGGGACTCCAACACAGATCTGATCATAGATTACAACCACCGCAGTTCATGCCAGCGTACCACATGTACTGTGTACACAAAGGCCGGCATAAGAAGAGATGCTGCCGTTGCTAAAGCCAGGGTTGGTGCATGAGCTGCGCGTGCAAGGTGAAGGTTTGTGGCGCGGTTGTGTGAGCCGCCTGTTTCATGGTTACATCCATCGGCGGCACAAACACTTCTGTCGACGCAGTCGATGCTACTGGCTAAGTCAGCAAGAAGAGGTGCGGGACAAATTTTGTTGGAAAAAACAAAAAAAGAACAGCACTTAAACAGAAGCACGAAGAGGCTTCTTGATAACAGAAACTCCTGCAGGGTGCAAAAAAAGCTGCGCTTGTGCTCAGAGATAGCTGAGTGGTTAAAGTCGGCCACCCCTGGAGCCTTGTGCGTCGCGCCCCCCCCCCCCCCCCCCCCCCCCGCTGACCTTGGATCAAACGCTGACAAAATACTCTCTTTTCTGTTTAACTCCTTGCTTTTTAGAGTCAAAGGAAAAATCACACCACTAATGAGATATCCATGTAACGATTATGATTTTTAACACGCTAGTGAGCCAGAAAAGCTCATTACCACTTTAGGTACAAACAAAAAAGGGATAGGCAAGAGGCGAGCGCAGAAATATCACTGTAAAAAAAGAACTCGATCACCAACAGCAAAAACACCTGAACAAAAGAAAGGGCCATTTTAATTAGCTCAGTCAGTTTTAAAAGGCATCTGACAGTCCACACATATTAATATGAATGCCTGAAAGACACAAGATTGAACTAACTATAGATAAAGGGGGAAAAAAGAAAGAAAATCACCCTCAAAAATAGCCTCAAAGTCCACCTGACACCAGGAACACAGGCAAAGCTCGACAAATTAAGAAATTAATACCACAAGTCACTTTCTCAAATTGAGGTTAATTAACAGACTATAAGAGGATGTGGCTGTTGGCTCCACTGACCGCAGACATTTTGGATCTTCCAGAATTTGCACTAAGAAGAGATGGTCAGCTATAGAAAGAGAAACACATCATGTTTACTTCAAGTTGCTGTAACAGCAAAAAAGAACTTTGTAAACTCTACACCCACAACCCCAACCCCAACAAACCCTCTGTCCACTGTTAGCACATACAGGTGTTGAATATTGATGTTATTCTCCAAGAACAGTAGGATACTAAGCTCTGTGTTTATACCCAGAGGCCTAAAAATAGTGTTAAAGATCTATAATACACAAGCAACCATCTTGAGGGAATCATCCGCTGTTACATAACAGCCAAGACATATGTCTGTACGACCGCTGTTTTGTACCTCGAGGTGGAAGCATGTTTCAAGACGATAATGGCCTTGATACTAAGTGCTCTATGAACACAGGAGAAACCGGAACATCGCTGGAACTTCAGCAAGCACAGAGAAATAGATTTCCAAGTAAAAAAAATACTCAGAAGTTGGACGGCAGAAATCCAAGGACATGTTAAACTCTGGGGGGAAAACATGACCCTTACATTTTCAGTGTGGTCGCATAAATCATGTTGTACAAGGAGCAAGATCTAATCGCGCAAACCTGGCCTCTTGTCTTTCTCGCTGGCTTCGCTTCCCGAGATAAAAGTTCGGCTCAGCGTGCTGGAGAATCAACGGCGATGCCCACATGCTGTAGGTAGGTGCTACTATCGACTGGCTCTCATCCAGACCGAGGAGATAATACGGCACAGACGTGATGTTATTGCTTCCACGTTCCTATCGAACGAGGTAACCTTGGCATGAGTAAGAGCACAATGCTAGTACAGTATCAGCTGTGATTCTGTCTGTGTAAGAGATGCACACCACAACGTTAGAGGCATAAATTTTAAACACGAATTACGGCCCATTGTTTGCTGAGAAAACACAGTTACAACGCGTTTAATCTGAAAGCGTCTCTTTAAAAAAGCCATTGGGTTCGTTTATGAGACGCATGCATGTGTATGGGATTGTTTTTTTTGTGTTGTTGTTGTTGATGTGCTAGTTGATGTCCTAGTACAGAGCGTTCTTTCTATTAGCATATTGCATTGTACAAAAGCCCCCCCTCCGTGCCCGGCCGCCTCATGCCAATAAAAGTCTATTAATAAGCCTGTTTGACTTTGGTAATGCAAATCAGCCTTCAGAGGAGAAGAGAGGAGCTCTGGTCCACCCAACAAGTGCTTGACACAACACTGATGTGCCAGAGAACTAATGCAAATAACTTTAATGCCCAGTGGGGGTTGTTTTAGTGATAATGATAACGATCATAACTTCTGATACTGAACATTGAAATGGTGTTAGAGATGATCAAAAAAAAGCTCACAAATGCTTGTAGCTGTGTGCAGCTACACTGTACTGCTTTCTACTTCTTTAATGCCTCCTTCAGTTCTTCATCAACCATTTTTAGCTAAAACGGCAATGCATGCGCTAGTCTGTTGGTTACTCCACCACTTCAATAAGGCTTCGTGGATTTTTATGGCACTGGGTATAAACACTCTTGCTGGCTAATATTGACTTTCCAATCAGATGTTATTTAATGCCACTTACAGGCAAAAGAGTCAAATATATCCTGCAAAACATATCATCAGCTACCAGACAGGTTGGCAAAGCGAGCGAGGGTGAGTGTCTTCTTCTCTAGTGCTTGCCATTTGCACGACTTGACTTTAATGCGGTGACAGCTGTTTTTCAGGCAGCACGTCAGCCATATTGGCAGCAGATTTGGAGTTTTTTGAACATCACAAGGGCATAACTGATTGCAACAAAAAATAGTCACCATGGGTAGCAGCATGCACCAGCGGCTACATAACTTCCTACAGAGCTGAATTTAATTTGTAAACTCCAGAAAGTTATCCTGCTTTCTGCCACAAGTTGTTTAATGGTTAAAGGCTATGGTAAAAATAAAAGGGAGCATCCAAATTCAGCGATTTCCCCGTGATTGCGTTTCGTTTTTGCTGTTCGATACCATTTGAAAGCACTTGCAGCTTCTATCATTAGGGTGAAGGAAACACAAGAGATTGAACTCTATTAATTGTGTGACTCTGTTATATTTAAGTATCCTGTTTGCAGTTTTAACAGTGTGATTATTTATTTATTTTTACTAAATCCATTGTCATTGTCACATCAGAGTCTGAACATTCGCAGAAAATTGCAATCCCCCAAATTGCTGGAGCATAGTGAATCATTCCAGTAATTACAATACAAAAATATGGCTACCATCTATTGATTATCAATGCAAGGATGAAGCGTATTCGTGATGTGCTGGCAGCCCAGTCCTTCGCGCTGTACCGATAGTGTCCACAAAGTGAGCAATATACATGCCGGAGGTGTATTTTTCCTCTCGGAGTATTGTCTATTTATCACGTCTGACTCATATGTCTGTGTACTGTATCTGTAAATGTGTTTGTATGGAAGCTGAAGGCCAGGCAGATTGCCTGCCGGTCGACGCGCTAGGACGAACTGCGGGGTTGTGGGTAAATGCGGAGAGACAGAGGGAGTGAAGACTAAAGAGGAGGTAGTGTTTGCTGTAATTTAGGAGAACAAGGGAGGGGATGGGCAATATTTACATTCATCACAGGAGCTCGCCTCGCTTCAATTCACATGACGTGAGAAAGTGAGAAAGGGGAAGGAGAGCGCCGAGCGGTTTGAGATAAAAAAAAATAGAGAGGGAGAGACGAGACAGAATGGGGTTGAGCAAAAAGATCTTTTTTGTGTTTGTTTTCTTTTTTTTTTTAAATTCTACCCCAGAAATACTTTAGTGAAGAAGCATCTATAAATACAAGGCACCGGGCTTTCAAACCTGAGCAAATATGATATTCTTGCCAGTCAAACAGTGCATTTTTCTATTTGTAATTATCGGGTAAACCACAGTGCCCTTTGAGCAGCTTTTAAAACAAACTGCACAAAAAAAGAGGAAAAATGAGCTCGCTCCTGTGATTTCACCATCTGCAAACTCACATCCGAGCACGGATTTCGATTTATTTACCGTAATGATTACATTCACTGCAGAGCTGCGTTTCTCTTCCCTCCTGATCCGCCCGTACGTTGCGGGGAACAAACGGGGTCTGGCCTGCTTCTTTCCCACCTGGAATCCATCTTGGGGAGAAAACCTTACACACCCAAAGAGATTGGACTGTCACCCGGGAGGCGCACGGCTTGTGCGGACGTGTGAAAACGTTTGCCATCACGTTTAAGGTATATGTGAGCTTGGACGGCTGCGAACATGGAGGAAGGGGGAAGTTAAGTCAGCATAAACGTGGAAGACAAGGGTGTCCAGGGTTGAATAATTTTTACTCTGCAGGTCAGCAGGAACACATCTGAACATATTGGTCTGATGTATAGGCTGCTGCGTGCAGCTGCAGCTGTGTGTGTGTCACAGCATGTGGCTCTGATGACGGCCAGCTTGGCTCAGCATTGGTGAGTAATTGAGTGAGCACATTGTGGTCTTACGCCTTTCTTGTTCCACATCCCTGCCTCTTGACTACATATCCCCCTCCTTTATCCCTCCATCTGCATTTCTCCTTCCCCTCTAGCATCCTAATTTTGTCTATTTCCTGTCTTCCTCCTCTGCTATTTTTTCTCCCACCAACCGATGCAGGGCTTGTAAGAGAAGAGGCCAAAGGTGAAGCAGAGCGTGGACGCCGTAAGGGCAGGTGAAAGGAGGCAGAACCTGTTGACTAAATAAAGCATCAGGAGGAAAACTTGGATTAAAACTGTTCACAATGACACATGGGCGATAACATTTCCATGTATTGACTGCGCTCAAAGCTGTTACTGTTCTATAAAATGCTATTGTACATATAAATGAATCCAAGCAAACTGCAATTAAAAATAAAATCGACTTACTGATGTCGCGCAGCAGATTTGTTTAATTTATGACCAGCGCAGCGTGACCAAAAGCCTTGATAGAACTTAATCGAATGTGAATATATTTGCTATTATGTGGCATCTATTATTATTAGAAATGGTCTTGTTGGATCATCTATGATGATCCAGCACTATGAGTTTGCAACCCAAGGAAAAGGGAGTTGTTTTTTTCACTTCCTGTTCTCTTCCGGATGGTTGAGGATGTAGGATCTTCACCTTACAGTACAAACTACCTTGAGAAGACTGTTGTTAAAGTTTGGTGCTATGCTAATTAAAGTAAACTGAATATTAGCACCGGTTTAGCTCGCCAGCTGAGCAGGCGACCAGACCGATCGTGACCCGAGGCCCTCCGTCTTCTCCCACTCTCTCTCTCTTCACTGTGCCTTCTAATAAAGAAGCCCAAATATTTAATCTAATGGAAATGCATTCAACCATCTTCTCCGTATTTTCTCTCGCTCATATCCAGAGCACGTTGAAATCATACTTGCTGAAGTCGTGGAGGATTTGAGCGCTGACATGACCAGACAGGCAGTGTGAGTCACACAGAGCGATCCTCCTATCTCAGACTGTACCTCTCGACTCGCAGACTCTGAAACCAAGTTGCTACTGCATAAACAGACCTCGAGTCTCAGCGCCGTGTTCAGCGGCAGTTTCATTTTGCTCTTGCGCCTCGTCACGACGCCAGAAAAAAGCACTCAGAGACTGACACGCAGTTTAAAAGTGGTGAATATTCATGACTATCCTCATGAATATGTATGTTTTCTTAGAGTAATTACTATTATTTCTGTTGTTTTGTTTTTTATTTCTTTAAATGCACGTGATGATTTCCATCTTGTACCTTTCTAACAGACTGGGAAACATGAGCTGAATGTTTTTGTTTTTGTGACACAAAACTTGGCTAAATTTGACCAAGTAGTACAAACTAAAGTCTAATTCAGATGCTGCCAAGTTTTTCAGTGCTCCTGCGCCTTCCCAGTAAATATACTCATAAGGCAACTTGAGTGAAGAGCCGATCTATGTTCAAATCATACTCACTACACCTTTGACCGGGACTCTGATCAGTGAGATGAACAATCATGGATCAGCTGGGAAATGTCAACAGGGCAATGTCATAACCTTGCACCGGGAAGAGCAGCAGAGATTGTGACTGGACAGATATAAAGACTTGTAGGGAAAAGGATCATCCTAGATCCTGCAGATGTAGCAGGAAGGTGTAGCTCTTCATCAGTATCCCAAGTGTCGTTAGACAGTAATTAACTAGAGTTCAGAATTTGCACCGCTTCTGTCCCCTCTCCATATATACTGTATAGAAAAGGACTGACTCATCCCAGCCTATGTACATTCCCTTTCCACCCCTGAATCAGGGCGGAGGCAGGCAGAGATAAGACTAATAAGAGTCCCAGCAAAGGGCTGGTGTAAAGGTCCACAAGAGGCTAGGAGGGGCGGAGAAGGGGCGGATAAGAAGGGAGGAGTTGCTTAGATCATGGTGGCAGTGGTTGGGTGAAGTGGGAAAAGGATGGGAGTGTTCGATTATTTGTGTCTAGAGGAAGGAGACGTTTGGGTGTAGAGGCAGTAGTCATGAAAGGAAAGTACAGAGGGACAGAAGATGAGGCTGATGCAGGTAGTAATAAAGTAAGAGGGAGAAGAGGAAGAGGACGGGGAGAGGCTGAGGCAGGGTGTAAAGGCATGTCTAAAGGGATGGCTGGTGTGGAAGGAAAAGGTGTGGTCCCATACCGGAGGGACAGAGAGTGAAAATTAAGAAAAAGGAGGCCAAGTGAGGAGGAAAAGAGAGGGGAGGGGCGAGACTGAGACAATGCCTGAACCTGAGGGGAGGTAAAGAAAAGGAGGCAAGGGATGGATGAACTGTCCCGGTTTAATGCACCATTCCTGACAAATTTCGCTCAGTTCTGCCGGCACCTGAGAACAGGGAGAGGCAGGTGAGTGACAAGGTGTGGAAAACAGGGGGCAAGGAAGGGGGATTAACCCATACATCTAGTGTAAATCTGTCCGTCTGGCTCATGAGCTGCCACGGGACGAAGGAGACCATCTACAACAATCCAATTTCACAAATCAAGACGGAGAGGAAGAGTAAAACAGCAGAACGTTACAACCTGATGAATGAAAAGACCGACAAATCAGCATTCAGCGTTTTTTTTTCTTTAATCAATCTTCAGGTATTAAAATAAATTAAAAATCACAGAGTGAAAAGTGAGTCAGGTTCAGAGAGGGAGAGGTGCAGAATGAAAAGTTGTGGAGCAGGTTTAAAAATGGCCACATTCTAAATGGTCGGAGTAAATTGAGACCAACAGGGTTAGAAAATAGGACACATAAATTTAGGGCTCTCGATACTTTTCACTACCTCTTCCTAGCTCCCTCTCTCGCTCGAGGAAAGGAAAGGGGAACACACACACAGTGGGCTGTCACATTTTCTAAACCAGGACAATGAGAAGGTAACAGACTACTGAGGGGACATTTCCATGCAGAAATTAAGAAAACTTTCTATAGTTTTGGATTTATCCTCTTCCTGTAAAGCTGGGGTGTCAAATATAAGGCCCGGGGGCCAGAATAGGCCCGGCAAAGACTCCAACCCGGCCCATTGGAGTGTGTTGGAAAATGTAAAGGAGGGCACAAAGTTGGGAAATTTAACCTTATTTTAAGACGTTTTGCAGCTCCCCCATATTTCATACTAATTAAGGTAATTAAGTAACAGTTAAACAACCAAATGGCTGTTTTTTCACTGTCAAACTGAGAAGTTTCTATTTTCTTACAAAGAGTTACAAAACAAAAAATGTTTTCTGTGAATTGACCAAAACTATCTGTTTTATTTTTATTTTAAGTCTGGGCAATGACATGCGTTTTTATGCATCATTACACATTTATTTCTTATAGTTTAAGCCCAAAAAGTCATGCTGGCAGATTTCTTTCATTTATTACAGCAGTATTTCTTTATCATGAGGCATACAGTTGAAATTGCACTTCTTTTTTCTACGTTATGATATCTCAGGGATTAAAAGTGTAATTAAACTTCTTTACACTGGCAGAAAGGGTGAGCTACAATGGTCTGGCCCATTTAAGATCAAAGTAGGCTGTATGTGGACCACGATGTAAATTTCGGGATTCAGCTGAGCGTTTATATTAGCATTTTTTTGTGTAACAGTAAAAAGTATATATACAATCTCAAAACACGTGCAAAGTTCCAGAAAAGGAACTCTCCCAGTAATCTTTTTGCATTTGAAAGCAGCCGTTTGGGACACTGCTACAGGCACACAGACAGTAAATGAGCTGACCGAGATGCACCTGGGGATGAAACCAAAAAAAATAAGGAAAAGAAAGTAAAGAGAACATAGCTGGGATGAAAGGATAGATCAGAAAGCTGTTAGATGGGGTTCAATATGCTTTGCTGGACACAAAAAAATAATAAAATCCACAAATGAATTGAACAATTAGAGGCGAGGGACACAGATGAGAGACTGGAACAGACAGAAACAGAATGGGGGGGAGGCAAGAAATAAAAACAGACAAAGAGAAACTCGGAGAGAGAGAGAGCGACGTCAGGCAGAGGAACACTCGCTTTTTAATTCTCTTATCGTTTACAAATTGCTCCTAATTGCATCTATGTTTTAGCGAGGACGCGGTCCTGCCAAGCCGAACGGCACATTACATTAATAGAGTACAGGACCTCGGTGATTGCTACAACAATAGGTGCTATTGTAGGACATTAATTGGGAATATAAATGCAGAAACGTTTATGTTCAACCGCCCCGGATAAAAACCCCAAGAGGGCACGGTGAGCGTACAGAAACGACGCCTAAACAAGTCTGTTTCTTTTGGGGCCCAAAATTTGAAAGAACAGCTCCTCCTAACTATAGGGTAAAACGTAAACACAGAGAATGACCGGAACATGCTTCTTCAGAGGTACGGGCGTTAATTGCACCACTGAACTCCCTCTTGGCGCTGTGATTAAATGGTTCAACTGGCTTACTTGCGCACTCCACGGCAATTACGTCTGGCTCCGGTTCAACATCAGCCCGGTCTCCTCTGAACACAAAGGCACGCAGACGGGGACGACTCGCGCTCGTACACAAAATTGCTCTCTCTCTCTCCCCTCACAAAAGGCTCGGGACACCCGCAGTGCAAATGACCACTTTTAGAGAGGTGAAAACAGCTGAATTATTTGGGCAAAAGTTAATTGATCGCATCCTGCTGTTTGGCTTCTGAAGAAAGCTGCCAGTCGCACAATGGATGCGAGGGAACAGATTTGTTTGTGTGCCCGAGCGCCCGAGCATCCCCCCGTGGATGCTTTGTGTGTGGATGCGATGGTGTCGTGGAAACAGTTTAGACTTTCTTAGAATATCTGTTTAATATGCATCCATTAATCCCCCTTGTGACACATGTTACTGTACATTTATGGAGGGAAAAAAGCATGTGTGCCATCATTTTGCATCCTCCTGCATGTGTGCAAATGTTATTCATATTATATTACAGTTTCCAGTAATCAGGGTTGGCTGCGTTCCCCTTTTTCTCGTTAATTGCTGACGATCTTATAGCTAAATCCTATGCACAAGCAGATGCTATCTCCCTCCTAATCTACAACGACTGCCTCCTCCCTCAGATTGGTTCACTATTCTTGTTGCGTAGTGGCCCTGGGGGTGATCGGCAACAACTACAGCTATTTGTGCCACTACAAAGCCGTACCTTCTAGACAAGCTGAGGAAAATAGCGCCGCATGTCTTGATAATATGAGCATTAGCCAGAGCTTTAGATCGTGCTGATTACTGCAGTCCAACAGACACTGTAGTGCTACAACAAACAGGGTGGTGCTGGAAATCACTAGTGACAAAAGGACTGGCAGCTACAGTCATGTTGGCTACATAAACACAAACACACAGATGCCTATAGACCCGCACGCACTTAAACAGTTAGATGAGTGCCTGTGTTTTCTCTTTGGTTATCTTATCCAGTCTTTCACAGATGTGCGGACAGCTGTGCTCGATCCGTCTTCTTCTTCTTCCTCTTCCATCCTCCTCCATCCAGGCGTAGGCAGATTCTCTTTTTGTTTGGATAGATGGCAACACCACTGCTGCAAATAGGTCTGTGTCGCTCCCCGACTCCCCTCTCTCCCTCTGTTTTCTCAGTCATGTGGCCATCCACACAAAGCACTCATCCTCTTATTTATCGTCATGCCCTCCCTCTTTCCCTCCCTCCCTCATTGATCTTACTCACTGATATAGATGTGAGAGTCTTAATGGAGGCTTAATAGTAAAGGTAAGGAAATCCCAGAAAGTTGATTCTGTTGTGGACACAGTCGGGTTTTTTGCTTTTGGGTGGGGGGTACCACGAATCTCAGGATGTACCACAATTCATTGTTCATGTTAACTTCCTAGACAAACACATAAAGTTAACCAGGGAGGGACCAACACATACAGAGCAGTATTTAAGGTTTGACTCGTATCATCATCCACTGGAGGATAAACTGGGCGTCATCAGGAGGCTACAACACAGAGCGAACACCGTTCCTGCCAGACACAACAGCCAGGGAAGGAGGAGAACAACATATCAAAGAGGCCCTGAGTAAATGTGCTTATCCCAGCTGAGCGTTTAACAAAGCTGCGAAGAGGCCAAAAGAAAGCTCCGGGTGATTCAGAAGAGAAGAAGAACGAACGCTGCCCAAGCAAAAACCATTGGTGATCCTTTATGTGTCAGGAGTATCGGAACAGCTGAGATGCATTTGTTCAAACCCCAAAATGCTACAAAAATGGGTTCACCCGAAGGATCAGGTCCAACAGCATAAACTGGGCAATAAAGTGTTTGTGGTTCCTGGGAATTATATATCAGGGAAACCAAGGAACCTCTGACAAAGTGGATGGCACAAAATAGAAGAGCAACCTCATCAGGATAAGACGCTGCTCTGTATTTACACCTAATGGGCCTGTAAGTGTAAAAAGAAGGCTTGGTTCTTGGTTTGAATGAGGAGTCAAAGAGTCCATTTACGTGAAAAGGGAATGACCATCGTTGAACCAAGGAGGGGATCTACAATGTGGTTACGGTTGGTGGTTGGTTTGTTGGTGGTTCGATCCCTGGCTGCTCCAGTCTGCATGCTGAACCTTGAGTGTCAATTTTAGAAAACGCTTAGACATGGAAGAAAACGCTTCTGTAAATGAGACATGGATAAAATGCCTTAATTTTTGAGTAGAAGACTCATTTCCCGCAGGCCTCCTTGTATATTGAGAATCAAGAACCTAAGCTTGTGACTTATTGTTAGGCAAAGGTTTTACTTTTAGTTTTAATGTCCTAATGGAACTGTGTACCGTTTATATGAGCTGGGACTGAAGGAGTCACTTGGTTGAGTGATGAAACTTTCTGGGAGATGTGAGTTTGCCTTGATCCATCTCTCACCTTTCCCCTCTTCATCCGCCTAATATGGTGCTAATATGGACCCACCTGGATTCCTCCGCCCATGCCTTTCATCTATTTAACTCTTCCACTTTCATGCTCATACACAACAAATGTGGAAGCTAGAGTCCCACTTATTCCTGGGTAATTCCTTCACTTGGAGCTTTTTGCTTGTTACGGATGTCAAACGAGTCTTAGTGTTTTGGGTAATGATCTCTGACTGTAGGCTATATCAAAGATGGATGTAACTGCTGTGATGTCACCTACTGCTTTGTGAAACCTTGAGTTGAGCTGGAGTTTAGGATAAGCTATTACTAAAGTTAACTGCACATTAAAACAGATATTTGGTGTTGTCCACGTGTGCACGTGTATTTTGGTAAACTCAGCTTTTCATTTGCATCTTGGCAAATGAGATGAGCTACTCACCATTGGTGTCTCAGCTGCAAATAGCCAGATATGATGGCGAGTCTGACTGAAACCACTGTGTGCAGTTTCACACCACAGATAATCCTCCATTTTGAAACATAGTATCACCGAGATTTCTAAAAAAAATTTCTGCAATGATTCCAAACGAGTGCGCTCATGAACTCTGCAGGAAAATATTGTGGAGGTCAGAACAGAAAGCCATTATCGCATAGACTTTTATAGGACGTCTTTGCGCACCCACAGGTATCGCCATCTGGTGGTTTTCAGACAGAATGCAGGTTTTTAGCATTGGCGTTTTTCCGACCCCAAAGCTACGTCCGTGTTTTCTGCTGTCTACTGTCTACTGAACATGTGATTCCACGAGGATCCGCTCACTTCTGGAGTCAGCCTTTAATTTAGGGAACTGCAGTTTCAGCCCCAAAGCATGTTCCTTGGTAATGATACTGCTTTGTAAGTAACACTCATGCATGCATGAAAAAGAGCATTTTTCTGATAAAGATCCAGTTTGACTCTTCACACTTACTCTCCTGCAGAGTGCCCGTTTTATGGAATTATCTTGTACCAGTCCTGAAAACTCTCCTCTCCAGCACACACTAAAACCCCAAACCCCACCTTCTCCGTCGTTTCCTGTTATCATCTTTCCTCGGATGTGTAATGAAAAAGGAGGGGTTATGCTGTCAACTGTAATAGCAGCATTTGGCCTTCAGTCTTGGCGGATGCACTCATTTGTGTGTGTGTGTGTGTGTGTGTGTGTGTGTGTGTGTGTGTGTGTGTGTGTGTGTGTGTGTGTGTGTGTGTGTGTGTGTGTGTGTGCGCGCGCGCGCGAGCATGTGATGATTAGGAGCCCTAAGATAAACGCCCCGTACTCCATCCCTATTTCCCAATCTTTGTCAGTCCATTTCCTGGAGATGCTCTCTCAGAAAAAAACACAAATACCAAAAGCCAATTTTTCTTAAGCTCTATAACTCTGCCTTTCATTTTATCTTCCATACTTTATCGCTTTTTCTCCATCGCAGCTGTCCGCGAGAGAGGAAACTTTCCCCCTCTCTCTTTATCTCTCTCAGCACCTACCACTCACTTTTAGACACAGTATCCCCCCCTTCCCCTCAAGTCTGAATGGTCTTAAACTGACTACTTTTGTGCCCTCTGGCCACATCTGCCCGTCTCGTCTACAGGCAGCCCCCATCTGAACCCCACCTGATCCACGTCCCGCCTCTCCCTTCCTACCCACTTTCCCTCAAAGTAGAATTTAGTCCCCTCAGTCTCATTTCCTCCCCCCGCTATCTTAATTTCTCTATTTTCACTCATGTATTTTGCGTTCCCTCCCTCTCCTGCCTTCTGATCCTTCCCTGCTATACTTTCGGCACTCCGTTGTCTCAGCCCATTAGGCAGACACAAATCCGTTCGGGGACACTGAGCCTTGGTGCGACCTTGTCCCTCCTGACTCCCCCAGACCTCAGCGCAGCCAGGAGGAAGCTCTCAGGGGAGGCAGTCTCTGGCTTGCAGTTGGGGGAAATCCATTTAATGCTTCTCCACAAAACGCTGCTCTTTTTCCACCGCGTGGTGCACTTAGGGCCACGTGCACTTAATTAACAACACCGCTGCTGCACACACACACAAACATGTTCACACGGGCCAATTCCTTCTTTCTCGTGGATTTTCTTCAGCCTGTGTTTTTGCATTCGGTGAAGCACAAATAGAAATTTTAATATTTAACACAGTTGGATGACGATTGGAGTTCTTGAAATGATTTATACAGTTTTGTTTTCTTTAAAAAAAATGTGATTAGCAGGTCTGGGTGTGGGGGTGCGTGTCTGTACGAGGACTGAACTGTGAGCATAGATGTGTCCGCCAAGCAGCAGTGTCTGCAATTGGAGTGGAGCAGTTTTAAATGGGAGCAGACGGTTCTCTGCCACTTCGCTCCTTAGAGCTCTAATGAGAAGGAACAGAGAGAAGAGTTTCAGTGGTGGCCGCTGGCCTCGGCGTGTCACTGCAGCTCACATCTCTGCTGGCGCAACGACCTGTTCCCACCAAGAGGGTACGCGGACAAACTAGAGGATGACTACATGAAGACGTGGATGGCAGAGATAAGACTGAGACACCAGGTTTCACTCTCCGTCATAGATCTATACTTTTTTCCTTAACTGTGTGTGTGTGTTTTTCCCAGCCAGCACCAAATGAATGAGCTGATTTTGAGAAGCGGAGTCCAAATCCAGATCCCAGGCGGACACAGATAAAGCAGCAGCAGATTGTTTTATCCCATTAGGCAGGGCGTAGTAAATAGGCAGAGATCTAGCTCTCTATTCTGGTGCAATCTCCAGCTGATCCTGTCACTGGCATCAGCTCTGTTGGCACTTTGTCTTTCAAGTGAGACACCCCAGCTTAGCATTGCTGTCTGTCTGTCTGTCTGTCTGCATGTCTGCAAACAGGAACAGGAAGGTGGTGGAGGAAGAGTCAAGAAGCCCTCTGTTACAGTCAAGCTATGCTTTCTCTGTTTTATTGAGGCTTCATTATAACATAAAATTACACGAAAGTGCTTTGTGTCATTTTTAAGTCATACTTGCACACATGAATAGTGCAGAACCACAGTTTTTTTACTCTTACTGCCAAATACAAACTCACCTATTTGATAGCAGACGTTTAAGGCCAGGGTTGCTTTCCATCACCTAGGCTACGTCTGGAAACTTTAAATCCATATTTTGTTGATTGGAAAACGTAATCAATCCGTGACAAGATTTCACGGGGGGAAAGCAGTGGGAACAGCGTGATTGACAGCAGCCAATCGGAAATGAAACGCAGCTGAGATTTAAGGTTAGAGTGAGGACTGGCCTTGTGAGAAGCAAAAACAGCGTTACCTTCTCCTCCAGCGTGCCAGTTTGATAAGTTGTCTGTGCCGGTCACCCAATAACAAGACAAGAATTGGAGGTGTACATGTGGTTTGGCATAATTGGATATTTTGTATTTTAATATTAAGACACAGCCTACACATAAATGGTGCTAATTCCTTTTTACAAAAGCTGTCCTCTTGTGTGGAAGTGACCTACCTTGGCAGCCATGATCATGGAGGAGCCTCCGCGTACTCCGAGAATGGGGATATGCGTCTGGGCTGAAATGAAGTCCAGGATCTGGGCGATGGCCTCCTGGTCAGTGTCATCCCCAAACACCACGCCCTGTAGCCAGTGCTCCGTCATGAGGTCGCAGATGCTCTTGATAATGCTCTTAGGGTCAGTCTCATTCATGGTCAGCACTTCAACATTCGGCGCCATGTGAATGAAGTCTTCCTTCTCTCGGGCCCCGGCCAGCGCCACTTCACTGGAGTTGCCCACCAGAACGACAGCGATGCTGAAGACGTGCAAGATGTTGGGCAGGGCCATGTGGTGGGGAGGAGGCTGAGGGATGGGAATATAGTGGCTGCCACCGCCTCCTCCGCCGGGCTTGTCTCTCCGTGAGTGGCAGGCCGGGGGCAGGTGGAGAAGGCAGAGGAGCAGGAGAAGGAGGGACAGGCAGAGAGACGAACCGGTGCGGTGGTGGTGGAACGGCGGCGGGGGTGGATGTAGGGTTCGGACCCGTTCTTGCTCCTGAGCAACCGAGGGGGTGCCAGAGCAAGCCCTGGCATGGCCGCAAGGTGGGGAGCAGCCGCGGCATCCGCAGACAGGCATGGTGTAGGAGTGGGAGAGCAATACCTGCCGAGACAAGGAGGAGAAGAAGATGGAGATAGGAAAGAGAAGAAAAGGAGGTAGGCAGAGATTTGACAAAACAAGATGACAGAGAAGAAGGAAAGAGAAAAAAAGAAGCGGGAGATGAAGAGAAACAGAGGTTAACAAATGAACTGCCAATCAGGGCTGGATGCATCATATGAATCAAAGCATAATTTAATGTCAGTTCAAAGAAATGGGACAAAGAAGGAAGAGAAATATCAAGACAAAGCAAACTTTAAAAGGAAAATAGAGATAAGAGATGAGGTCAAATTTCTGGTATGGATACACAGATCTGATATTTGGATCAGAAATTGGACTGACAGCGATTCGAAAAGCTACATTTCTGCCTTCAGTTCATGCAGTGTTTACTCCACCCATCATCACGTCACCGACTAGTAGGGACGCTAACACTGCTTCAGTAACACTGATAGTGTTCCCCTGTGTGCTTTTCTATCCGGGTATGATTTTAGTACATTGGCAGCGTGTTTGTGGTCATTGCCATGCTGAAAACGAAGCTGCTGTCAATAAGATGCTTTCTCATGATTGTTCTCATGACTCATAGGTCAGTTTTCAAAATGCTTCTGAAAATGGTTAAGTACAAGGACTGAAAGAAACACTTTCAGAAAGTCTGGAGAACTACTGTGCATGACCACTTTAGAAATTATAACAAAGCCTGGCTACTTGGAACCAACATGCAAAGAAATAAGGGATGGCTCAAGACAAGGAACTAAATCATTGCTTCCTTCACTTCACCTGTGAGTAGTCGGATCTATTTTGTGTATGCGGAAGTAAACAAACGCTGATTGCAGAGAAAAGAGGAACCGCTGCAGCAGTAAATGGGAGCAAAGCAAAAACCTGAGTTGGAGCGAAAGGAGCGCAAATGAAAAAAGGCGAATAAGCCAAATACAGTTTTTGATTCGAGGTGTTTTTCATGTATTGTTTTACTAATAAAATCAGTAAATATATTCTTGGATGTAATAATTTTGTTTTACAACGCTGCGTAATATCAGCGAAGATCCAAACTGTTGGTCATTTTATATTTCATCTTAAACATAAAGCATTGCTTTAGCTGCGCCTCCTCTCACACACCCACAGCGCTGGTTGCTGTCGTCATGATATAGCTTTGTTATATTTGTCTTTTAATGAATATCTAGCTAAAAAAAAATAGATGATATTGATTAATATTCCAGTATCAACACTAACAGAGACACACGCGACATAATGGAGCACAGTTCAGAGTTTTCAAGTATAATCTTACAAGCATCAATTATTCATGTGGACTCCTGAAGCAGCACTATAGTATAAGGATGATATAAACTCTCCCTCCAGATGAGACGGCTGAGAGTGCAGCAGAGGAAGGAGGGACGAACAGAGCGAGCGAACTCAAAAACCATAAAGGGCTGGATGGAGGGAGAGACGGCTCCTCGTCAACTTCAGCTGACTGACTAACTGTCTGGAGCGAGATGACTGACACGCCGACCTGAGACGAGGACAAACCGACTAACGCCGGAATTGATTAAGGGATTGACGGCAAAGGTGCTCGGAGCAGCTCGCGAGGCTTTGATATGATACCCGCCCACCTCACTCAACCCCTATTGGCCTAGTTTAAGCACTTTCACTCGTCTGCTGTCCGTCCCTCCATCCTTTCACCTCCCTCCCACGTTCTACTTGACCGTATCTCTCTCTCTCTTGCCTGCTGTCTGATTCCCTCTTCCCTGCGCATTATTTATAGAGCTTTTCATTAACGAAGATGCAGAGGGGCCAGGTGAGCGACCGAAGGAAAGGAAAAGAGAGAAATCAGCGAGATCCAGAAATGATTCGAGGAGAGGTGAAAAAGACAGCTGGAGCGATGACGCCGGACATGAAAAAGAAGATGTCTGTGTTCTCTACGTGTTTACATCTGAGTGAGTGGGAGGGCATGCGTCCTCTTGAGCTTATCAGCATATAGCTGGTGTAGGTGTAACAGTCGGAGGGAATAGATGTTCACTTTGGTTTCGTGGGCAGACATACCCAGGGCGATGGGGGTGTAGCTTCTCATAAACTTGCTTCTGAGCGGTGTATTGTGCGCGTCTCTTGTACATGACTGCCGCTAACGAGGCAGATGGAAGGTACAAAGAAGAACAAAAAACGCTAAAACAAAGCGACGCTGACAGCTAGTAAGACAGGAAATGACAGAGAGGAAGGACGAGATTGAAAGAGGGATAAAGGGACGGGCGCAGAGATGACAGAACAACTTCTTTAGCCGAGACTAATTGCTGGAGGTTCGTCAGCGCTAATTACAGGTCCCTGTGTTAATAGTCAACTGCACACCACTCTCCAGGAAGGACCCGAGAAGCGGGAGGGATGGATCGAGGGAGGGCTGATAAGAGGCATGAGGAAAGAAAAAAGGAGAGGAGGAGGGCGGGCAAAGGAAACGAAAAGAGAGGCAAACTGAGGAGGACCTCAGTGAGAGGCATAAAAGATTTTTTTTAAAAAGGAGAAAAAAAAGAGGAGCAGGAGAGAGGGGGAGAGATTAGAGAGCGGGATGGAGGAGAAGAGGAGAAACAAGAGGAAAAAGACAAGCAGAGAGGGAGCAAGAGAGAGAGAGATGCCCTCTTTGAATCTGGACTTCTCTGGCAGCACTCTGTTTCCATGGCAACAATTAAAATAAGCCTTCATGCGCACAGACACAGTTGATGGACACAGAGATACACACACGCACACTCACACATTTTGTAATAAGCATTGATCATATAAGTGCAGCAGAAGTCCAGAGCACTGCTGCGCGTCCTTAAAGTGGGTGTAGTTCACACACCAACTTATTACCATTAACATGGAGACCTTTGATACAGCCGGCATGTGAACAAACACACACACACACATACAATTACTTTTTTTTATAATGTTCCTCTCCCTTTCTCTCCGCATCACATATATATTACCCTGCAGCCACACACACACACACACACACACACACACACCCCTGGGGTACAGATTATATTAGCCAACGCGCCGTGTAACTCCAACGATCACTCAGAAAGATGAGGCCATTAAAAAGTGCCACAGCGAGCCCAAGCTTGTTTCACAAAGAAACACAAATGAAACTGTAGATTACACGGACGAGGCTCCGCCACCAAATGACCCCAATTCGCCGTCGCCCGGCCCTCACATCTCACCCATCATTTGCTCCATTAGCCACACGAGTGCACATCGCTGCCATATCAGTTACACACGGATGGATCGTGGATAGCCTCCACCAGCTCAAGGCCATATAGGTTCCACCCCACTCCGACCCCAACCACACACACACACACAAAGGGAAGAACAGTTTTAGAGGGGAACCACCTATAAACACTCATCTTTCTTTGCAAATGAATACCTATCTGTCCTATCTCCTATATGTGAGTGTTGGACCAAAACTTCAGGGACACCACACGTTTATACAGGAGTAACTTTAAGTGTTTAAGTGTGCCCTCCTTCTTTGGCTCTAATGAGAACTTAATTTACAAAATGGACATCATGTTTTATTCAATAAGATGTGAAACTAGCATTAGAGACCATAAACCCATTTCAAATAGTGAGATGAGGTTGTAGATCAAGGAAGCTAAAGGATCATTTTCTCACAGACTTTTATGTAATTGGTCTTTTTGCAATCATTACCGGCTGATCATTACAAAGAATGCAGACTTAAGGAGCTCCTGTTTGGGCTTTACACCATGTTCATCATCTTATATATACATTTATGGTGGGCACTTATGCCGTTCATCATACAGCAGCATAAACACACATATACTTTATTTTGTGTGTGTGCAGGTCAAGATGCTGAGGAGCCAAATATCTTCTGAGTATGCTGGAGCCCATTAACCGATTAATGGGTTAATTAACAGGAAATATATCAGCCTCTTTTATGATACTAAATTAAACTGTTATGGAAATTTTAAAATAGCCAAAGCTTAAAATAAGGTCCAGCAAATTTGCCTCTTAGGGACTATATAAAAGCAAACCATCCACTATCCTAATGACTGGAGTTGCAATGCTGGTGTAATTTGCACAACATATTCTTATAGAGTATGAATCTATGTTTACGGTAAAATGCACAGGATCAAGGACAGGACATTTCTTATAGTCACTATTGCCTCAATCTCCATTGCTGTAATGCCACAAGACATTAGGGGCCTAGAGAACAGTTATAACAGTTCTTACGGTAAATGTTCAATCACTGATCGGTTCCTGGAGTTTGCTGGCTGCCCTCACAAAGAGGCTGCTGTTTTTCAGATCTGGTTTGGAACTATGGATGAATGTTAGCCTGTTGCTAACTCAGGCACATGCACAGCAATATTTATTAACTCTTTTTTACCACTGGTATGTCAGGAGGCCCATTTTACAAGCACTCTTTAGATGACTGTAACTCTGTTACAGTTTGTGCTAGAGACAAAATCCAAATGGTTTCGGAAAGAAGGGAAGACAAGCTTTACAGGGATGTATCACAGCAGCATAAGACACTCCCACTGTCTGAAAGAATTAGCCTGAACACAAACAGAAAAATAGATTTCACCATGTGTGCTTCACATTACCATCATTCCTCAAACATTTTGGGATAGAGAGAAAATTCAAAAGGCTCCTGAAATTATAATATAGGTCCAGGCAGCCTGTTTGATCCTTGGATGATGATGGGTTAATGTGCACTGTCCCTGTTAAAAATAAAAAATAAAAAAACAATCAAATAAAATCAACCAGTTAGGGAATACACATTTTTCCCCAAGTGATTTGGTGTTGCCAGGGCGCCACTGACCGGTCTCTAGGAATGTGTGACTGGGGCCTCACTCAATTAGGCAGGAGGACACTGTTTCCAGTAGTTATGCATCCCAACCAAAAAAGCCTGCTGTTACTAAGTGTGCCCAAATGGCCAATAAACCAGGAAGAGTAGGCCAACACTCTGTGCAGTCTGCAGGTTATGCAGACTGCACAGAGTGTGATGATGAGGACCCAAAACGCAGACACAGAAAGCAGGCAGGACATAACAGAAAGTACACAAGGCAAAAACACAAAGCCCCAGAGGAGAAGCACAGTCTGTAACATAAAGTTCAAAAAGGAACCACAAAGTATAAGCACAGGAACACTGATCAAGAAACCACACAGGACATGAAAACAGACACTGAGAAAGACTAAGGAGAAGACCACTATATATACAAAAAAGGGCAACGAGGGGAGCTGGACATAGCTGGGGAAAACAAGACAGCTAAACTGAATCACAAAATGAGTCGGGGGGGGGGGGGGGAGTAAAACTAAAAACAAGGCACAAGGGACAAAATGACTATCAACATAAAGTATGAAAACACCTAAAAAAGAGACAGTGACTTAACAAGAAGACACGGGGAGCACAGGGGAGGAAGGATAAACTGAATACAGGAACAACAAGACTGCAAAACTAAGAAAACCTGAGAATGTAAAACTAGATCAAATCACCCAGGAAATAAAAATCAAGCAGAAAATAAAGCCCATAACTCAAAACGCTGCGCCAAAGACATACGGCTCGTACTGCTGCAGGAATTTGAAAGAGGAAGGGACGCAGATATTGTAGTGCCGTAATTGGCTTCCCTGTTCATCTTTTTGCTGTTATTTTGGGGGCTTTGCTACCTATAAATCACATGCTTCTAACTAACAAAGAGTCCACAGGGTAAATGTTACAGGGAAGGTCATGAAGCTGTCCACTATGAAAAAAAAACCCCAAACACACACAAAATATGCAATCAGGAAAATTGTCTTTCATGTCAATCAGAAAAGACAGTTTCTATTTAATATATCTGACTGAACAGCAATCTGTTCCAATCACAAGATATTCTCCTTTTGCAGCAATAAATCCACACAGGACGAGAAACACTGCTGCCAAGAAACGGTTTGTGTGCTTGCGGGTAGTATAATTGTGTGTATAGCTGATGAATTTAGTTTGAAAGGTTGCGAACAGCACTTGCAGTGGCCTGCTCTCTCCCTAATGCGTTTTTAGAACTGACATTTATGTCTTTTGTCCAAATGAAAGCCAGCAGGAAGAATGTCTCCTCGCCGCTAAGCTTTACTGAAGAGACACCTTTTGATTTGAACTTGATCCGCCGGCACCTGACAATATTAGGAACATCTTCCGATTGTTGGCAGCGTTTTGAGGAGGCGAGCCCCTGCCGCCCCGGGGGATGTGACCGGGCCACATAGCGGGTCACCGCGCAGCATACTGATGAGAGGAGAAATCAGCTGGACGCCAGCATCGCTACCAAACCTACAATACGTGAGCATGTGATAGAAATGCTTGTCTAATGTGTGAACTCATTATAAACCTGCTCTGATAAATATTCATGCAGACTGTCTGTGCAGCCCACTGTGGAGGTGGAAGGTGCTGTGTGTGTGTGTGTGTGTGTGTGTGTGTGTGTGTGTGTGTGTGTGTGTGTGTGTGTGTGTGTGTGTGTGTGTTTGGGCCTGTGTCTGAACATGATGTTCTGATGCAGCCACTCACCAGCCCCCTCAGCAAAGCAGACCGGCCAGGCTTTGCAGTCACATGTTCACTAGGATTCAGGACCAATCTACTGACATAATGGTCTCTATTTCCAGAAAAAGGGGACACTGAAGCACCCATCGTGCCCTTCCTCCCCAATTCCCTCCTTATCTTTCTTCCATTTTAACTCAGTGTAACCCTTTCGTTCTCTCGCTTTATAGTTTTGTCTCTGAACAATGCTTCCTCTCAGTTCTCCCACTTATCTCTCTCTTGTGCTCGCACTCTCTCATCACGCTCTTCTCATTATGTGGTAAGTGTCAGGTTTGTCGATGGCGTTATTTGCATGAAAACTGGAGGACAAAGGCGCTCGGTCATTTTTCACAATTATTGCCCAGTTTTGATATTTGGAAAGACATGCAGACGATGGCATTCAAATGTCTATGGCGCATGTACATTATCTTAACCGCCAAGTCAGGCGCGCTGCGACGGCCTCATTTCTCCTTTTAATTGAAATAAGAATGTCATGAGGAGAGGCTCGTACGTCAGGAGCTGCAGCGCTGAGGATAAGCACCGGGAGTTTGAGAAATAGCCCGCTTTTGCACACTGGAGGCTACTAACGAGTGTAATTCGTTTGTCAGTCCGAGCTTGTGATTTCATTACAGCAAACAAATGTTCTGCAAGGGGAAAAGACTATTTTTAACAGCTGTAATCGAAGGCTGTTGAGTTGTTTGGCATCACATTGCGCGTTCTTTGTGATCCAAGGCTAAACCCTCAGGCAGCACCTTGCTGACAGGTGATGAAAGAAAACGTTACCTGGACAACCTCTTTGACCACACAGCAGCGAGACACGGGGGCGGTTGATCACACACACACAACTGGTGACACTGTGGTGGGTGGGAGGAACGGAGCAGACTACTCAGGCCTTAAGCTGAAATCCTTGTTACCTTCAAGTCTTTATTTAAAAATAGTTTATAAGTTTATTTCTATTTTTACAGGTTTGAGATTAGGTGTTGTTGAGGAAAGTAGTCTATGATTACGCCTCTGCATGCATTTTATACTGTATTTATAATTGGAGTGTATGTGTATGTAAGTTTAGTTCTGTACGGCTTCTGCTGTTGTCGATGCTTTTGCTGTGAAGGTAGGTAGGCAGGTAGAGTACTGGGCAACCTAACGGACATCCCCTCTGCAGAAATCCCACTTAGAGAGCCGCACTGTGTTATTTTACTCCATTTTTGTCTGGACAAGATGTGGTTTGACATTAAAAGTGAATCTCTCTGTCTGACTTTCTTTGCAGCTGCTGCAGAACTGGTGAGAAGGTCCTGCTCAAGGTTAATACTCCATTTTCAGAGTAATGAGGTTCAGGTAGCCTCTGGTGCAAACTACTAATAATAAATTGTTGTTATTCCTTCATTTATTTATACAGATATGTTGGCAGTGTGTTTATGTTCAGTTAGAACAGTTGTTATAATTAGAGCAGGAGTGATATGATGAGTTTTAACATATCAGTCATTGTTAAGTACAGAAGAGAAGAGAGAAACACCCTTCAAACCGCTTTTCGGTGTTGCGCTTGCATAGTTTGTCCACCAGGGGGCTCTCTGCAACTTTCCTGCTGACAACAGGTGTTTAGAGCACTACAAACATACAGCTGACCAGAGCAGAGTTAGGCAAAGCCTAAACGAGCAATCCACCACTTGTTGTGACAATAAAGCAATATTATTTTTAAGATTGATTGTCATATTAACTTAGTAAGGACAACTACACTTAACAAATGTTACAGAAATGTGTTTATTTTTCATGCGTCTGAAAGAAATGGTTTTTTTTAAAATTACCAAATATCTGTATTGCATCAGTTTTTAAAATCCTATATCAATCGTGCTTCAGCTATATCTATATGTACAGATAGATAGATAGATAGATAGATAGATAGATAGATAGATAGATAGATAGATAGATAGATAGATAGATAGATAGATATAAACATATTATTGAATAACAGGCTACAGTATAAGCTATAGGAAGATCCTAATAAAGCATTATTAAATGCATTATGAGTTTAAAAATTTGCAGTAAATTGCTTAAGAATGGATCCAATATGACGAGTTAAAATGGAACTATAGCTGTTCCGGTTAAGTGATCATAGGTACTGCACTGAATGCAATGCAAAGTTAGCCCTTTAGCAAATCATGCAGTTTTTCCTCCAGTTACAAGACTGCTTGAATTAACTGTCCTTAATGAATTGATAATAGTTTGAGGATATAAATTCCAGCCACCCAAAGTTATGTGTGACTGGTCACAAAAAGCAGAAGAAAACCGTGTAAATACTGAACCAAAGAACTGTTTAAAAGCCCAAGTTAACACTGGATATATACAACTATCCATCATAATTCCAAACTTCAAAGCACAGAAGCGTGTCACCTAGTTAATTATCCTGTCTGTGGATTAAGTATTATGAATTTAGAATCCACTCCGAGCTTCTGTGCTTCTGTTCTCCACTGGATTATGCTTTGTATCCAAAATACAAGGAACTTTTTACTTTATTTATCTGGCTTGATAATATTAGACACATGCTCTTCATTTATGCATTGTTCATTCTAGCTTTATAAAGGTGTCCTGCTGAATCAGTCAATCAGGTGACTGTTGCACACTATCCATACATCTATCCACCGCTGCTTGTCCGGGTTTGAAGACAAAGACGGTTTGTGGAGACACAAGTCCAGGAAGCATCCTAAACATTTACCGTTTGGCGTAAAAAAGAATAGTGGCCCTACTCTGAGCCCCTCTCAAACAACTGAGGTCCTCACTCCATCTCTTTGGCTGAGCCCAGACAGCATTCAGAAGAAGCTCATTTTCGCTACGACCTCATTCTTTCGCTCATTACCCACAGCTCGTGGAAACAGGTGAGGGTGGGAAAGCAGATCATCCGGTAAATTGACAACTTCACTTTCGCATTCAGCTTTCTCTTCACCACAGCAGGCTGGTCTGTCAGTCTCCCGCTTTGTCCTTTCATCAATAGTGAACAAGACACTGAGATACTTGGGACAGCAGCTCATTCCTAACTTGGGGTGCGCATTATACCCTTTACTGATTGAGAACCATGGATAGCCAGAACCTCCTAGGTGGTAATTCTCATGTCAGCAGCTACAAACTGCCCCACTTCAGCCTGGTTGTTCCTCATTGAAGCCAACAGAACCATATCATCTGCAAAAAGCAGAGACAAGATCCTGACACCATCAGACCCAACAACCTGCACAGCTTGGTGGGGTGCTGGAAAACAATTATGAACAAAATCGTTGACAAACTCAAAGGCTAACCTTTGTCGACGAGACCACCACCACTGGGATTGCATCCAAACCAAGTTCTCATTAAAGTTGTACCGTCAGGATCGGTACCCTCTCAAATTAAATGTGGCTTTATTGACCCTTGAAAATACTTAAATATTGTGCACTATAGTCAGAATTCTAGTTCTGGACTAATATACAGTAGAGGGACTATGATATAGCCAAAACAGGCATATAGTTTACATGAGGTGTAGTCCAAAATTATTATTTTTTTAGTTATGAAGCTTGTTTGGCTGAATAGAAAAGTTAATGATACAATTACAGTTGTGATAACACAAGCGCCACCACTTGAAATTGCTGCCTTTAAATATCTCAACAGAACTGTTCTTCACTGATTTAAACCCCAAAAGTGCTTTATTCTAAAACGCATAGTCTGTACTAAACTTTAGATTTACCTTATTTTGCTAACGTGTGTTTTGTTCTCCTAATGCAAGTGAAATCTCTGACTGACTGTAACTTGAAAACGAACAACTGCAAGAGTTACCCACAGATCTTTTGGGGGATTCTTGGAGACTTCACTTTGCATTGATCAGCTGGGCTGCTAATTCGGAGAGATGAACATTCCTGTCATTTGTTTTCAAATTTGTGCAGCTTTAAGATGTGCACTTTGATTGAATATTTCACCATTACTAAGAACCCTGTTTCCACAGGATGTGCTTATTTTTTCATATGACTGTAAGTGCAGGAGCAAAACTTTGCCACTTCAGGATAGAAATGATGCAACTGATACCAAATATTGCCTATAACGAAGTAACCACAGTGCAGATGTGCTTTCTATTTTCTCAGCAGCTGCTTCTGGCAGTTTGCAGGCCACAGGGTTGCAGAGTGAGTCCACAAACCATTCAAGGAAGCTCCCACAGGAGGCAGTCCAGTGGGGGAAAGAGTATTGCAACACCAGGGCCCCGTACTCCCTTGGCTAATTTACTGGGCAGAGACAGTCACAATGTGAAGCATTTCCTCATCGTTTTGTGAAATGTGGCAGCTGTTGAACGGGTACAAGCGCCAGCAGCTGTTTGATGATGTGCTGGTACTTCAGCTGAGGGAGTCAGATGCAGGGATAATGCATGATCAGCTTGCTCATCCACACATCTCCCATCAAGCCAAGGGTCACACTGGAGTGAAAGCAGTTTTGCCTATAGTCTCGGGTGGTGTGTGTATGCATGCTTGTGCAGAGTGTGTCATTGTAGGCATGTTTCATGTTTGCAGCTAAACATCTTCCAACTACTATCAGCTGTTTATTTTTGCATATCAAGTCTCTTATAGACATTGAGACACTTAAATACGTCAGACTGACAAATGTGTTTTGACAACACTCAGGGAGATAAGCGCTTGGTCTCCGGGATCTCTCCCTGGGACATGTTTCTATTTACACCTCCTCTACCGCGCACAAGAGACGCTTAATCTTCCCCGTGATTTGTGGCTTCATCTCCAAAATCCCTTTTCTCCACTTGTTCTTTTTCCTCTTCCTTCCTTACTTGTCTCTTACTTCCCCTCTGCTTCCTTTCATCTATTCGCCTTCTCTCCCCTCTGACGCCGTACATCAGCATTAGCGCTTCAGCCCATGTGTCATTGTGAAAGCAGCATTCATATGGGTGCAGTTACGCAGCAGACTGCATTGTTGTGGAAACGCAATGCTAAGGATAGGAAGAGCGCGATGCATTGACCTCCCCGTGCCAATAACAGCACTGTAATCACTTTAAATGTGTTTTATTGTCAGCTTTTCACAGATTAGAACCACCAATAATCTGTCCTCCTCCGTCCATCTCATTCCAAGCTGTTATTTTTGGCACTGGGATTCTGCCTTTTTGGATTAGTAGGAGTGCAAGTTTTTTTTTTCTTCTTCTATGAGAGTCCTTATGTGTAGTGAGGAATAACAATATTGTACAGAATGATATCTACATGCTCCCCTATATTGTGGGGATAAATAACCTCAGGTGGATGTTTTGCTGGAACCATTTCTTTTCTTTTCTTTTTTTTTTTTAATGGGACATAATGTGTCTGCACGCTCTGAATCTGCCTTCTCAACTGGAAATAAAAATCTCATGGGAACAGTTGGATAGACAAAAAGCCAAGCCCTGAAATATGCTTATGCAAGAACATAGCCTAATCCACTACTGTACTATGTCTAACGAGTCTGCCGATACAAGACACAATACTAACACTGCAAAAAGTAGAGTGCAATAAATAGTGTGCATAGAGGTAAAATGTTGCGTTGAGGAACTTTAGCACACTTTTATTTTAGTTGTTTACAAAAGGAAACCTGATAATTGCTCAGCTGACCTCACAAAAAAACAAAGAATAGCAAAGAGGTTATGTAAAAAAAATCATCCACGTATAATCCTTTATAGACCTGTCTAATTCATACCACCTAGGCTAACACACTCTAGGAGAGCTATATTTCCCTGCTCTCCCCTCAGGCTGAATATTGACTGATGACTTTCATTTTCGGCTATCAATTCATGCTGCTAATTTTACACATTTCAATTAATTCCAGGTGTTCTTGCGCAGGAGTTGCTATGATTAGAAGCTCCACGAGGATTAGGTTTTCTCTATCTCGGGGCTTTTGTCACGGTCCTGGGTCTTATGACCCAGTGTTTTGAGTTTGAGTTCATTTTGATGTTTATAGTTTATGTTAAGCCCTTCAGGTTTTCTAAGTTCATTTGTTACCATGTCTAGGTGATTTTAGTTCTTATTAATTCCCCCTCATGTTTCCAACCCATGTTAAGTCTCCCCTGCTCTTCATGTGTTTCATGTCTGTGTCTTACGTTGTCAAGTTCTGGTTGTCATGTCTGCGTTTCATTATGCTTCCTGTTTTATTTTGGAAGGAGTCATGTGTTCTTGGTTCTTTGTATTTAGCTTCACTGCTCCTGTCATTAGGTTCATGTTAGTCAGCTGTTTCCTCATGTGTCTCCACTTCCCCTGATCACCTCATGTGTGTATTTAAGTCCTCTGTTTTTGCATGTCATTTGTCAGGTCGTCTGCTTATCCATATCCTCACTTCAGCATTCTATGTCAGTTCACCACGTTTAAGGTTTTTCGTGTTTAGCTTTAGTTCACCCAGTTTAGGTTATGGTTTAGTGTTCACCTGTGTCCTGCTGTTTGTACTCCTTTTTTGTTGGCCTCAATAAACGGCTTATTTTCTGTTAAATCTACGCCACGTTCAGTTTATGGAGTTGCGTTTGGGTCCTTTTTGCCAACACCTACAGTCTGCCCTCGCCAGACTGTGACAGCTTTCTGCTGTTTTTCCAGCAAGAGCTCCAAATGCACAAATGCACATACATACAGATCTCATCTCCGGCATTTTTTTTTAGGTGGGGGTGATGTTTTTTCGCATGATCATCACAATTTACTTGCAGGCCTAAGGCTGTCATGGCTGTCTCTCTTGCAGCCTTCCCAGGCTGCTTGTGCCGAGCGCCTCTCTCTCTCTGCTGCAGGATGATGATGAGACTCCCCACAGGGATAATGACATCTAAGAGCGCCTCTCCAATGGATGTCCCCTGGATTTAATCGCACCCAAAGCTCAGCCCGGGAGAGACATGCACCCAAGAGACAGCAGCAAAAACATTACAGACACGCAGAGACAGGCAGCTTTGCCAGTTCGACAGGCAGCAGCCGCTGAGATGCACAAAGACGTAGAGTCGGTCAGACCGGCCAGCTCATCGGCAGACATCCAGCAGGAATGGAAGCAGACAGGAACAAACACACTGCCACAGGTGAACACCTAAGCATAGTGGGTGGCACCACAGTGAAACTGCTCTCTGCAAAGCTAAGACAGCTTTTCTAATCCAAAGAAGAGTATGACAAGATGTCTACTGATGCAGCGATCAGCCACAACATTACAACCACCTGCCTAATATTGCATTTATCTGCCCTGTGCCGCCGAAGCAGCTCTGATTCACCGAGACATGCATATACATGTAGCTCAACATCTTGAGCTCTCTGGAGATGTTCCTGAAAGGTTTAGCAGTGTGGTAGGGTGTACTATCCTGCTAGGAGGTTGCTGCCATTGGGGAGTGCCATTTAAGACAAATAGATTATTGATCTTATTCCTTCATCAGTTTTAATGTAGCTGATCGGTGTGAAACTGCCTTGGTGAAACTCCTTTCAGGTGATGCAAAGCTATCCAGTGTGTAAAATCAGCTTTTAAAAGAACCTGTTACTAGTAGAGAAATTCTTCTCCGCTCGCTCCCGTCCCATCTTCACTCACAAAAAAGCCTTCCAGCTAGCAGAGATTCGGCATCTTGCTCAAGGACACCTCTGCAGGTCAGACAGTCATCACAGTTCCTACTGTGCAAACCTTCTGCTCTCCTTAAATTGCTCATCAGCGGTGAAATCCAGTGCACATCATTAGAGATCTTTGATACAGGCATAAAAAACAGGCGGCAACAATCTGTTTCCTAATTACTGTAATTAGAAGGTGTTTTATCTTTTTTAATAGGGATACAACAAGTAAAGTGTAATTGTTCTGTTTGTTTAACACCTTAACTGCTTGCAATTACACAGAGGGTAAAAAACAAAAAAAATCGTCAGAACATTTGCATCTGAAATGCCGTCGTATGATACAAACCCAACACTTGAACCAACTTTTCAAAAAGCTCTCTGATGCACCAACAGCTTACTTATGAATATTCATTGATGCAAATATATCCACATGGTGGGTAGACTACGGGGAGCGGGTGTAAGAGATGATCTGACTCTAGCTCAGGTCAGGAGACCTCCTGAGCCTCTCTTCGCCTGTCGCCATGGCTACCAGGAGGACTCCATTTGCAGTGGCGTAGTCAATCGCTCCAGTACCTTCAATTAGCAACCCATTATCATTCATGAGTTTGTTTGTGCAAAGCTGTAAGATGGAATTCCAGTTAGTCCTTCCTCCCTGCACTCGCCTGCTGATATAAAGTTAAGGGTAGCAGAGGTGGCAGCGCCACAGCGGCACCCCCCTGCGCCGCGTTCCACTGAGCTAATTTCCACTCCGCCGAGGCCTGGCTCATGCCCATATCTCCCTAAGACGATGTCAGTTGTACTTGCAAGACACGCAAAGGTCATAAATTAGCAATAAAGTCCCTTTGAATGAGAGATACTGTTCAGCTTCAACCTGATGGTACTCCAAAGAGAAGCTTTTAAGACTCACTCTTCTGCATATAAATGTATTCATAGAGTTGGGTTTGCTCTGTTTCTGACAGTAAAGCACGGCCATTGTCCCCAGTCTTTGCCGCTATTCTTTGTACATCTTCCAGCTAAAAACCAGGAGCTACTTTCCCTGCAGAGCTGATTTGAATTGCGTGACCTGGGCTGAATGCTCTCGCTTCTCTTTAATGGAAGCATCCAACTCAACAGCTACTAACCTCACTTGATGCGGCACAGCTAAAAGAGTGGCATCATACAATAAACAAGGCCCACTGGCCTAGTAGTCCTCCTGGCTGTTTCTGTGATATAATAGCGTTGACCCCAGCGGCGCCGGAGCCTCCATATTGAGTTTTTATGTTTATGCAACCAGTAAGCTCCTCAACTATTTCACAATGCTGTCACAGTCTTCAGTGGCTGCGCGTGGCCGTGGCTTTTGCTGTGTGGACACTCTCAATTTCTGGTGGAAAATTGAGTCGCATGCAACAAGAGGCAAAGTGAGAGCGAGAAGCAGACCGAATGAGACAAAGAGACGGAGAGGAGTCAGAGGGGGAGAGCAAATGAGCCCTGTATATTTTATTCAGTGGCAGCAGAGTACAATTCATAATCAGGGCCGACTGATTCACAGTTTTAATTAAAAAGTAGCCTTATAGTGCCGGTGGTAACATTTTGATTTATGGAGACCCGACCACAGGCTCCCATCCACCAGGGGAGAGCGAGTTCAAGAGGAAGACGGGTGGGAAGAGGAGAGGAGAGGAGGGAGTGCTAACACTCATGAGGAGGTGAAGTGTCTCATTTCTCACAGCAAGGTGGATGGCACTGTGGGCACATAACTCAGTACAAGTGTGACAGAGTGCAGGTGCATGACAAGCTATACAGGTCTGTCTCTGCGCATGCGAGGCTCATCGATATATTGATACAGCTAATATTAGCGCCAGATTTGCAATTCCATGACAGCATCACATCCTTTTTGTTTTGACTGTCAAAGAAACAGTTACATGTAGTTTATGCTGACTCAGACTTTTCACAAGTGCACGGCCATGTCGGTCTTTAGGAGCTCAGAGTTTAGACGCATAGGGCGATGCTGCAACAACTTTTCTGACAGGAATTTTCCTAAAAACTCCTTAAACTTCCCCTTCCTTCTTGTTTAAACTTCTTGAATGGTGACGTCACATTTGGTGCATGATACAACCAACGCCCATGAAACAGGCTGCGGAAATAAACCGCTGTGGACGGCTGGATCTCTTGAGTGGGGTTTTGGGGCCTGTAGGTGTCTGTAATCCATAGCCAAGGGTTCTGCAAAATAATTTATAATTTAAGTATATAATTGAATTATTTACTATTATAAATTATAAAATATAAAATTGTGCTGGAATATTTATATGTTGGTGCAGATAAACAAAACAAGAACTCCTGAGTCCCTCGCCACCGCCCCCATTATCTTTGGGACAACAGAAACTCTGATATGATTGTACCACATCTGAAGTATTTGGTTGTGGAAAAGGTTGTAATTTGCAACAAATGAAAAATATAATGGTTCTATAACCATGTTCAAGGGATTCACTCATTTCCCAACATTTTGGACCAGCGGACATCCCAGGAATCCACTGCATGGATAAATTCATCAATCCATCCATCTTCCACTTACCCAGTTCAGCGTTGCAGAGGATGTACAGCCTATCCCAGCAGTCTTAGGGCATAAGAGAGGTAGACTAAAGGTATCCACCGACTTCACATCACTAATGCCTATGTAGCAGTGATTGCTGTAAGTCAAAGAATTTCACTGGCAATCCCTCATCTCTTGTTGTCACTTCGCTGTTAATCTCTTCCTGTGTGTCTAACCCCCTTTAGAGTGCAAATGGTAAAAAGCCTATGCTTGATCAACTCTGTCAGGATTATGAGGGGGGAAACTTAGAAAACTTACTTTACTATAAGTGATCTCTAGCTACAAAAAGTTTGGAAACTAAACAGCTAATCAAATGGAGCTTATTTTTACTAACATTTAGGAGTGGGTTCAGGAGAAGAGAATACAAGAGATGGAAAAACCCTGATTAGCCAGAAAACCACTTCATATACCAATGAAAAAGCACTGTGCGCTTTTAAGCTTCTGAACTTTAAGTGAACATCAGAAACATAATGAACTACGTGCATTGTTTGGGGCAGAAAGGGGACTAAAAGGTTCTCATTTTATGTACAAAAAACAGCCAAAGCAGAAACACTCGCATGCTTCTATCACAGTTAAAGCTTTCATTTCACCATAACGTTCCTGCTTTCAAATATTAGCATCAGCATCGGACTTAAAGACTGCAGCGTCAGTCCGAGTCCAGCTCGTACGTTAACAGTTACCCTTCATGATTCATGCCTTTGACCTGACACAGAAAACTTTAAGAAAAAAAAAGAATAGCATAAATGAGTATCAGAAGATAGATAGGAGATGGTATAGATATTGGCTGCAGAACAAAAAAGCCTTTTGGAAAACAGCCAGCACTGCAAATTTAAGCAGGGCTGATGGAATTTGCTTTGGTCTGACAGTAATGTTACGTTTATGTCAGGCCCTCCATTTAAATCACCACATAACAGAATCCCTCGATACAGACAGATTTTAATTAAAAAAAAAAAAAAGAGAGAGAGAGAAAGGAGAGATAAATGCAGAGACAGCATGACAGAAAAGAGAGAGAGAGAGAGAGATGGAGCATTAGATGAGAAAAATGATGCGGAGAGAACAGAGGAGTTCTGAAGTGTGATAGAACAGTGAGTGACAGAAAAGGGGAAAGAAAGCGATTACATGAGTGAGATAAGTGGAAAGTAAGAGCTCATTCTGCAGTGAAGTGAAAACAGAAAAGCACAGTGTGTCTCTACATTAGTTATTCCTGCATTTTATATTTTTTTCTGTCCCAGTGCCTAAATGTTCTAGGGCTTCACCGTATGCATGTGTTGTTGCTTCCTTCTGTGCCTCTCTGTTCTTTTGTCACTCTTGCTGATTGACTGTTTTAAAGTTCTGGCTCACATCCAAACACCACAGTGAAAGTGCACACACACACACACACGCACACACACACACACACACACATACAAAAAAAAGCACTATCATGAGCATTGACCCAACTCACACAGGTAAACGCAAGCACACCCAAGATGGCTGCATCACTTTAAACGATGCATATGCATACTTTGAAATAATCCATTTATATGCAGGCTCTCTGTTAAGTAATGAACATAAAAATGCTGCCACTCAAATGAGACTGCTCGGCAAAAAGTCACTTCTTAAAGTTAGAGCGCTTAAAAATTTAGCCGCTAGATGTCAGTTAAGTTGTAGTTTGCAGCCAGCCGAGTTCTGCTTTCTCACCCCTGGCAATCCTAGCTATCGTGGCTGTTGTAGGAAACATGTTTTAGTCACCCAAGAGAGCTCAAAAACATTACATTTAGACTTAAACCCATAACAGCTGCAGCTGGGCAATGTGATTCTACTGTTTGGACTGGATCCCCCCAAGAATTTTTCCCTATTTGTGGAAGGCTGTCAATCCACTGTTTACCTCAGCAGTCAATGGCGGGTGAGAAGCATTTACTTCTTTAAGAGGCTGTAAAACTTTCTGAAAGGACTCCGACACACAAAGAGTCAAAAAAGTTCACTTCCAACCAATGATAGCAATACTGTAGTGAGTTGTTGAGGCCATCCTGAACTTTTATGTCACTAAGACTATTGTTTTTGCCGGTGTTAGCATCACTTAGCCACTGTTAACTTCTCTTAGCTGCTGCTAGCTAGCATTATTGACACTGTGTTTGAAGCTGATGTAAAAAAGTTGATTGTTGGACACTTAGCAAATAAACTCTCACGCGTGTTAATGTACTCAAGCTGTTTATCAGAGGGAAAGTATGATTTTTAGGAGACAAACCTAACATTAGCTGGTATAGGATTTGCTCGTAACTAGCTTGTTCTAATTTAGTCAGATAGCTGTCAGCTGTCCAGAGACAGGGCCACATCTCTATTGACAGTCATTGCAATAATATATGCAATAATAAATACGCATGTTTATGCACGATCTCTTGGAGATGAGGCTTGAAGTGAGGAGGAAAAGGATGATGTTTTATTAAAACACCAGTGGCGTTGTCCCTTTCCTCCACAAAATGGTGACCACTCGCATGTGTTTTTATCGGAAATATTTTAAGATTACGAGAACCCATTAATTTGTTGGAATACACAGCTACACACTAATCTATATAATGAAAACAATAATCTTTTTTTCTATATAAAATCCCATCAAAATGACTGACTGCCCTTTCAGACGTTTCACTTCTCTCTGCACACATGCGCAGAACTGTAAATCTCGATTGTTTCTGAACTATTTTAGGTCACCCCGAGGGTTTCCTTTCTTCATAATAGATGTCAGACACTTGAGCAGCAGTTACAGATAATGTCAGACAGCAATTCTGTCGTGACAGATATTAGAGCTCCAGCAGACTTCTGTCACACTCAAACTCACCACTTAGCAGCAAGAAAGTGCTACTTTCTTGTGGTATAGCAAACATATCATTAATATGTAGAATTACATAGAGTGCTTGCCCATGTGGGAGGGAACCTGTCAGTCATCAAGCCACCTCTATATCTGTAACCGATATCAGACCCAAACATGGTTACATTGTATGAGAGCCCTATAAGAAAAAAGAAGCCTGAATGTTGCATTGAGTTCGTCGTTTGAGTATTAATATGTATTCTATGGATCTCCTGGCCTGAGACACTTTAAAGAGTCTCTGCCCTCTACTGATTTTTATAGTACTATTAAATATATATGTGTATGTAATACATCTGGAACATAATTTCTGCTGGTCAGCTACTATTTTTTTTATGGTTTTTAATAGATCTGTAATGAAAGAGAACATGTTTTAAAATCTTAGGTAGAAGAACTTAAACCTACTCACAGGTATTCTTTCACACGTACACATTTTAACCTTCCTGCCTTCTTGGGACCTTTTTGTGCCACTGCTATGTGTTAAATGGCTGCCATTTCCACTGTGTTCAGTGGAATATAACCAAACTTGCCACAGGATAGTTTTTACCTGTCAATGTTAATATTCCAGTGTGAATTTCTTAAATCAGCCTAAAATGGCTGAGCAGCAGAAATCCCCACACCCATCACCCTGGGGACCATTTTCTGCCCATTGACTTCCATTATAAACGCTATTTTTCAACCCCAAATTATCATCATATGATTTTATTTTTTCTTCTTTTCTTGGATGTCAATGAAGACTCAGGGCCTTGAAGTTTTAATTTTTAAATTGCAAAAAAAATGCAAAAAAAATAATGGCAGGTCAAAATGTATGTTGGTGCCAATCTTTGGTCCATCTAAAGGCCTACTTATAATGACAATCACATATTACTTCAACTGGTTTTTTGTGGAAATATTTAGTTTCGTTTTTTGGTTTTTGGGGCTTATAACACAGGGCGCTCATGTAATAACACTGGGATTTGAAGGGTTAAAACAACGAAAATATAATTAAAACTTTACATGAATATTTCAGGGAGAAGTAGTTTTACAAGGTTGGCTAATTTAAAGTGGAATAAAATATGGATATATGGTCTTTTTATGGCGTGGCTGAGAATGGTCCCTAGGGTGATGGGTGTGAGTTTTTTAAAGGATGGCAGGAGGGTTAATGGAGGTACCATCAAGGTCTGGCTGTGCTAGCGTGTTCTAATTGTCTCATCTTTCGAAGTGGCACATTTTTGGGCCGAGGTTTAATTTCACACCCAATCCACCTCTAATGCTGCTGTTATTTACACCCTGTCCCATCAACACTGCGCACACATGCAAACGCACTTACACCCTCCACTTACACCTCTAAACATATTCCTGTCCCCTCCCCATCACCCATCTCTACCAGTCGCTGTCATTTCGATCTTTCTGTGCCCCCTCATCTTTCCCTTAATGTCCCATCACCCAACAACAGCCCATCTCTGCTAATGGTAAGTTAATTGGCAGTCTGTTGTCATGCATTACTAACAGCATTAGAAATAAAAGACACACACACACTTGTCATTCTGCCTGTGAACATGAATAGAACAAGATCAACCACAATATGATTTTATTTATTTCAAAACATCTGTCCTTAAAACAACATCTGGATTTGCCTTAAAATTAATTTTGACAGTCTACTGACTTCTAGCACTATGCTCAAGTGTCACTCTCTTGTGCATAACACTTAATGGTGCTAACTCACCACCTACAGATCTTCAGCATGGACGTCCATCCGTTCATACATCCATCCTTTAATGAGCCCGGAGCAGCTAGCCTGCTAACAAAAACTAGTCGGCTATCAGACATCATCTCTATTCTTGCTTCCCATCACTGGCTTCGGGTGAAATTCAGAATTCATTTTATTAATAACATCTAAAGCCCCACATGGCCCTATTCATGTCTTCATCACTTAGATTGGACTATTGCAATTCTCTTTACCTGGGCCTCCAACTCTCCCTCCTTCAGCGCTTGCAATTAGTCCAAAATGCTGCAGCACGCCTCCTAACCAGCACTAGAAGGCATGATCACATCACCCCTGTCCTTGCTAACTTACACTGGCTTCCCGTCAAATATCGCATTGATTTTAAAATCCTTTTGCTCACTTCTAAAATTTTAAATAACTTGGCCCTTAGCTACTTAACTGATCTCCTTGACCTATATAACCCAAAAAGAGCACTAAGATCCTCCAGGCAACTGCTCCTAATGCAACCGAGATCTCGTTTAAAAGCCAGAGGTGACCGTTCCTTTGCTATTGCCACTTATAGACTCTGGAATAATTTCTTGGAATCTATTCAATCATTCAAATCGTACTTAAACTTAGCTCAAAAACTTAGCTTTTGAAGCAAATTAGTTTGACTTTCACTCGGCCTGCACTACACCATGTAATTGTAATTTTTAATTGCAATTGTACTATTTGTTTCTTGTTCTGCCCGCTTTGCAGTATTATTGTGAAGCACTTTGATGTACACTAGTCTTTTAAAATGTGCTACAGAAATAAACTTTGATTTGATTTGATGGCCATGCTCTTGTGTATATAGCACAGCTACAGAGAATTTATAACAGCAGTCAGCCTCTCTGATCATCTTTAATGGTTTCACACTCTTATTTTAAACCCAGAGGTAACCACGCTTTGAGGTTATGGCACGTAGTTTATTCACTCCAACAATATTAGATCCACTTTAAAGAACACTGGCTAAGAGCAGCTAACAGAGGCTAACAGCAGCAAAAACAGCAGCGCTTACCGACAGAAAACTTCAGGATTTTCTCAACAACTCACCTCAGCTTCTGTCATCTGACAGATGTGAGCGTCACTGATTTATCAACTTTTATCGGACTCCTTTCACAAAGTTCTCTATCCCTATCCAGAGTAAATAGACACAAACATATTACAGCTGAGGTAAACAGCAGACTGACAGGCTACACTTTACCATTTACTCACTACAGATGGAAGGCAGTCCGATTTGTTTGCCTTACCGTAGCTACAATTGCACATTTGAATTGAGAGAGATAAGGAAACAGAATTCATATGACTGCAGTTTGCAAAAAACTGATATCTAGTTTTGAGATTTTACACACGTTACCTTTAAAGGCCCCAACTTCAAATCACAAATACTAAAAAACAGTATTGGTCTCCATAGATAAAATAATTCAGGGGGTCAAAATGTCCAAAATTTGTTTGTACACCTTTGCATTTACTGGTGAGATAATGACTGAAATCTCTCCTGGTCCTTTCCCTGACATTCAACCCCAGCATTGGACCATAACTCCAGTGCCAGCTCAGACCTGTGATTTATTACTAAACATCACTTTTATCCAGTCATCCACAGCGCAGTAACACGTCTCTTTATCCCACTGTGTTCTCTTGTGTAGGTGTGAGTGCTGGTTTTTGTTTGGCTTGTCTTTATGTAAATCCCTCTTCATTAAGTCCATTTCTTGCAGTTCTGTCACAAAAACTGGCTCCTGTGCTGCACATTTGTTTTTTGTGCATTTTCGACAGTTCATTTACACTGGTGCTCTGACATCTTCCAACTACCCTTTACAACTTTCCTTTTAACCCCCTTTGTTTCTACTTGTTTAAGACCCAGCTGAGAACAGCCAAACTTTATGTTGGATTTCCTTCTTGAAAGAAGTCTGTATCGTTTCAAGTAACAGCTCTCAATCAGCCAAATCCAACAGTTTGTTACGGTTTGCAAACACTTTAACTATAGACCTTTTGTCACAAACCTGGAAACAAAATAATTTTGTGCTGTATTTGTGTTTTATTTATTGCTACAAATTAAAAAAGCCTAACAACCTCCAAATGCAGTGATTAGATGACAAACAGTTCAATCCAATTAAACACCAAGCTGTGTGACAGTGCCTTTTAGCAATATTGAACATGCAACATGTTTAAATGGATATTTAGATCAAATGAGAGTGCAACTGAAAAATTTCTATAGATCAACTTGTATTTTTTTTTGCACTGCCTTCTCTGTGGCATGATCGGCAATTAATCAATCGGCTCTCTTGTGCAAAGAAATACTGGCCACGTTTTTTACAACTCAACAATCCTACATGGACACTTACATCGTTATCAGTAGCTCTGAAACTCTGGTCCCGGCTTTCACAAATCGATGTGAGATGCAAACAGGAACAATCGACTAAACACACAGAAGGAGTTAAATGGCTGCATGAGAGCTGCACCGTCTTCAGGTCCATTCAGTTTAATCAGCCAGACTTTGACAAAACTATTATCTTTGTATTCTGTAAAATAGCGCACATCGCAATCGCCTCTCTCACACGCTTCCTTTTGTCTGTGCGCCTGGTTGGAAGCACTACAGCATCTGGTTGTTCTATATGACACAGATTGCCCCTCTCCACACTTCCCCCTCCCTTGCTCTGCATCCTGGTTGCCACACATCATGGGTTTTGACAGTATGTGGATGATGTCCCTGAGGGAGGCATTAGCTCCCTATCGGGTCTTTTTCTGCTAAACTCCTACTGGGTATTTTTCTTTAAACACAACCCAATCAATAACTTTTAATATTACCTTCTGGCAAACACAGTCAGGGCGAAAAAAGCTGCAGGTGGCTTTGTGGCTGAGGCTGAGAGCCTCGGAGGCGAGAGGCAGAGTAGAAAATGCTGTGGAGTTTGCTTTGCTTTAGTGAGCCCACTGAAGCGCGGTGAGCATTACCGATGACATTTCAACAGCAGCGGGGCTGCGAGACAGCGCCGTGCATTCGGGTTCAACTTGCAGAAGCGAGTGCATTCAGGTATGGTTGAGGGTCACTGCCCGTGCTTGACCATTTCATCTTTGCAACATCACAAACAGGCTTTTTAGAGGTTTTTGTGTGTATGTGTGTGTGTGTGTATGTGTTTGTGCACAGCTTAGACGATGATGATGATGCACCTCCATCCAGTCTCATGGCAGGGGGGCACTACTTTCTCTTGCATTGGGGGAAGTAATCTCTTTTCTGGTATACACTGATTTATTGTCTGGCACAGCTTTGATAATGGGAAATAAAAACAGTGCTTAGTGGAGCTGGGAGAAAGAAAAAGAAGTTTAAATAGCGTTACTTAGTTGCAGCTCCTGCACAACAGCACATTAATCAGATCTCTTAGTATCGGATTAATCACACACTAGGACATAGGTGTTATTATTCCAAATTAAAGCAGGATCCTAGTGGCTGCCTTTAAATCAGGGATGACACCAAGTTGGATAAAGTCATGTAAAACCCAGATTCAGTCATTACATGTTCTAAGAGCAAACAGGTTTTTTTCCCCTTTCATTTTAAACCCCGGAAATATATGAATTTCCCTGTCTCACTGGTCTGTCAATCTGCAGCATACAAATGATTGTGCGTTTCATCTTTCAGCTGCAACACCCACATGTCACTCCTCAAAGCACGAGCACAAGCGCTTCCTGTCTATCGTGGCTGCATAAAGATGCTGACCTGTGGCATTCACACGCCGAAACAAATAAGTCACACGCTCCTACAACACAACCTCTAGGTGAAACAACAAGTCAGCTGAAAACGGAGCGCACAGCTGCTCTTATAGAGCGCTGGTCACATACCTGTTCAAGCTTACAGTTAAAACTTGAGGAAACGTGGACACATTTGCACATGTGGGCAGCAGGAAAGACAGGATTACAGCATAATATTAATATTAATACAAATATTCACAGACAATTGTAAAATTTAGGGAAAAAGACAGTGAATTGTTTGATATCAAAATGATCTGCCTGCACCTGTGTTTACAAAACAACACACTTTTGTAAACCACTCATAACACTAACCACACCTATGAGCGCTATTTGGGGATTGTGCTGACACACTATTTTTCAGCATTTAGTAAATGTGGCCCTCACTGTCTTGTTCACTATTTATACTTAAAACACACTAAGGTGTCACTTTTGTTTTAAGCCTCTTTTTTTTTTTACTAGCCAAATTATGTAGGAATGACCTTGCTAACCATACTAGCTAGCTAGTATTAGCATTACTTGGACCTTTAAAACGGTAGTCAACAAACGAATGGACCAGAAATTTAGTAGCCTAGTCAGTATTAACACCAGGAGAATTACACAATTTGTATCCTATGTGCTTAGGCATAAACTTTTGTGCTAAAAAGTATTTTCTGCTTCTTTAGCATGTAGCTTTTGGCTTGTACTGTTGTGCTAAACAGGTTTGCTTTGCCAAAGAAACCAGAAAAGTTATTTTAAATCACTGACATGGTAATGGAAGACCATTCTTTGAAATGTCAACATTTTATTCTGTTAACAGGACACAGACTGAAATGTTAGGATATTTCCAAGTAGCCTTAATTTAAATTAGCTTAAGCATGTATAAAGTGCTAACCATTGCAAACATTTTAGCCAAAGCAATTTTAGCTAGCTAAAAAAAAGCTAATTTACATTTCAGGTAAGCAAGATGCTACTTACAAAACTACAATTAAAAAAAAAAAAACATTTTCAGAATTTTGGTATCAAAAGCTATCCGGTTGTTCAGTCTGACGTCACTAGCCGTGTCTGGGTCTAAACTCCGCTGCAGGTCCATATATCAAACGATCACTATGGCATTACTGAGAGTTGAAAAACTGTCTAAAGTCTTTCATCTTTAATAAAATGATCAGCGTTCTGCTCTACCAGGTGTAAAAATTGAGTTTAACATCCAGGCATCCATGAAAATGGAATTTATGACATTTAACGGAGTTAGAAGTTAGCAGGAAGTTAGCTCGCTAGCTTCTATCTAAATACAATAAATCATGTCCTGACTGCGGGGTTTTGGAAACAAATTAAAACGTACAGCTCTGTTATCACTTCCAAGACAGAAAACTAAACAGCAGTGACGTTTGTAGGGTTACTGAAGTTTGGCTAGCTGGTATATAATGATGTGCTACGTGACCGCTAGCGACACAGCTATGTTAGCATAATATAAACAAGCTAACTTTTTTTCCACTCGATAAAAGTTACCGTGAGTGTTGTCGGTGGTCAGGAACAAATGTAATCGCATGGCAGGATGCTGTAAAAGGACCAAACTTCAGCCAGGAGAACAACTGAGATAATCCATCCACAATACGAGGTTAGTCATTCATATACTGCTGCATGGGCTGGGCTGTAGTTACATCCTAAGGTTTTAAAAACTGAGCTTAAATAAATGATTAGTGGTAATAAAAGCCGAGGGAGGTCAACAGGGATCACCGACTGTTTTAGGAGCTTTTTGAGATCAAATAGAAGAAAATACATAACATTAAACATGTTAACAACACAAAAGCCATATTAAACGCAGACTACTTTAGACCCGGAAGTAGGATTCGTCGCGTCATCACTGAACAACCGGATTGTAAGGTTCTGGTCACATTTCCATTCATCTTCTATGTACAGTCTTTTATGTTCCCTGCTTTCTTTAAAGGAAACAAACTCTAACAAGTACAAAATAATGAATTAACACACTGGATGACATTAAAGAAAATAAATGAAGGAGCATGAAAACAATGTCAATCCTACTGATTTGGCCTGAATTAGCTGGGAGTCATAGCCAAATCACCTGAGCCATTTCAAGTAAGATAGACTTTTATTTTAGTCTATAAAAATCAGGAATCTGCCCATGCCCACACAAATCACAGGACGACATCATCAGATTGTTAGCTTTTCACACTTAGCAGCCTGAATTACTTAATTTGCAGGCATTTAAAACAGAAAAAGCAGCTGTGCTATATGTTGACACTGAAAACCATGTAAACAATTAATCATTTGTCACAGATTCAAATCTTGAACATCGACTAACAGTTTCAGCACTTGTTCAGTCCAAAAAATTGGAGCACAAACACTGACAGCACCTGAAGCCTCCCCACAGCAGCATCTGAGGACGTGCCAGAAAATAACAGATGCCACCAAAGCAAATGTTGGATGTGCAGCAGCTAATGACTGGATCCGCAGGCCGTTTTCCAGGTGACTTATGCTACCGCTCCACCGCTGGAGACAAGGATGAGTGAAGCCGCATTGATCTGCTGGTTCTCAAAGCAATCGATTCCACCGCATGGATCTTTGCCGTGTTTTAAGGTCAAGCATGTATGTGATCTTGCGGTCAAATTTTAATTAATGCTAATATATGTAGCATCGCATTACTCTGAGACAGCTAAACACCTGAGACATTTATCCTGCATGACTGAGTTTCTGTAGCTTCCAAGTTTACTCGACTGCAAGCGGACTGAGCATCAGTGACGCTTTAAACTAACAATGTGACCGGCATTCATTACAAAGGGAAACGTGCCAGTGCGAGCTGTTGATGCAATGAGATGCCCACACGCACTGCTGTGTAATTTCACACGAGGTGAAAAAACAAAATAGACAGCGGCACAGGCGCAGAAAAATAAAAAAAGCTGCGCTCTTTTCTACCTTCTACTCCACATCCCCAGAAACAACTACCAAAACACTTCCCCTCTTCTCTTCCTCCTATTGTCTCTTATTATGAGAGCTTCTCTTTATCAGAAGCTTCCTGACTCTTGAATTTCTTCCAATTTAGAAAAGACACAGAGAGAGGTTGAAAAAAAATTATATCAGTAAAAATAAGGTGATCGCAATAATGGCCTGTTCAGCAAAAGACTGTAATACCAGGATTACAGGAGAAAGACAACGTTTATCTTACTGTTACACCTCAACGCCGAAATCTACCTTTAACTGCACTCCGTACATTAGCAGAGAGAGAAGAAGGCTGACCCTAAAAATGTTCATTTAACACGTCAAAGACTGCGGCTTTCATTTAAGACTGGTGACGTGGGCTCTTTGAGTCTAAATAAAAAGTCTCTTGTTAAATGGATTTGACTGAAAAAATGATTGAAAAGCTATGCAGCACTTAATTAGCGGCGCTGAACGGCGCCGATATAACGAGGGGCCAGAATCCCATTTAGGTTAGGTACACAAAGGTTGGAGATAAAGCTTTTAAAAAACTCATGAGACATTATTATTCTAATATGTCCTCATTTAGGCCATTATTCCAGCCAGAGCCTTTTTTTCTAAACAGTTTATGTAAGAGCAGGAAGCATGCTCGAATAATAAGCCCAGCAGACTAATAATCTGCCAGTGTACGTGTGAATGCTATATTTTTTTTTTAATCAGAAACAGCGGCGCGTTGTTGTTAATTAGATGCATCATCGCTGTTAATATATCTGTGTGGCATTAGCCGAAGCAGATAAGCGACTTGATGCTTGAAGGGCCGAGGCTAAAGCTAAAGCTCTTTGTTACAAAGCCACGCCGTTGCTCTGCTGCTGGCTAAAAGGCAGCAGGTGTAGAGGAGTGCCTGTGTAATGGTGCTGTTTGTAGTGTGCTCACACAGTCCACACACTCCATCCCACCACAAAACGAGGAGACTAAATTTGCACCAAGGCTCAGTCTCCTAACGTCACCGCTGATTAACAGTGCATGAGATGAGAGAGACGAAAAAGAAATAGAGAAGAAAAAAGTTACTGAGGAGTAATGGATGAGAAAATGTTGAAATCTACTGATATGATGATGACCTCTCATTGCCCCTGGTGGTAAAAACATTTGCTCTGTGTAATCTGGTCCTGGGTGAGAGTGGGAACGACGTCTTCTTTCATCTTTCTCTCTGTCGTCCACAAACATGCAGCGCGTGAAAACATGAGAACAGCTGACACACACACAAACGACAAAAACCAAAAAAACGAATTTAACAAAACCTTTAATTGCCTGATCAATGCCTGTGGAGTGTAAACGTGGCCGATAGTCGATCGAGGTGGGCGGGGTCGGGTTGAACGACCACGTGCTGACGCGTGCCATTGATCAAAGTGCACACTGTGCTAAAAACCAAGGATTAAACCATTCATCTGCAAGCTCCACCTTGAACCATTATCCTGACCCGCAAGCAAACCTGGCATAAGATACGAAGCAATAAAAAAACACACACTACAGAAGTTTAAGAACATCCATCATTGAGCGTTAGGAGAGGCACACACAGCCGAGATAAGATGGTTTGTTTCAGCGGTTCTCTACGGGGACAACACGAGAAAACTAAGAAGAGCTCCACCTGTAAAGAGGCCCCATGCATCAATATTGTCTTACTTTGTGTTTTGCCAGCCAAAGTCTCATCCCAGCGTCTCAGAAGTAGCATGATGGTGCGGCCTGGGACTCCTCTCTCCCTCTCATAGCCTCAGACTGAGGGAGGCCGAACTAAAGTCAACATGAGAGAAAAGACAATATGATTATTGAATGTGAGTGGCTGCTGTTAAAAAACTAATTTTGAGCTCTTTTTCCTGACTGTACATAAACAGTGCTGCATTCTGGGTTATCACAACTTGTCCCTGAGGGTGATGACAGTCTCCCCCTCAAGGGTTTCCCGTGATTTTGCCTCTCATAACAGGCCGTGATGATGCAGAGCGGTCGAAAAATTGGAATAGAGCGGGAAGTGACAGGAAATGATTACAAATGTTATCCCTGTGGAAAAATTACACAATTACATTAAACTGAATCAGATCTGAGGAGCACCGAAAGCTTTTCTTGTGGACAAATAAACACAGCATTAAAAACAACTTTCACCCCAAAATCAAGTTTACATATTTTTACAGTAGTGCTACAATATCATTTATCCATCTAGATGGTTTTGGTGTGAGCTGCTCTGTTCTGTAGATACCATGTTTGCCTTCTCCTGAGCGTACTGTCCTCTGTCCAGAAAAACAGAAATCCCCAGATCTTGTTGTGAACAGTTTCACGTAGGAACTTTCTTTGCATTCTAGTGTCCGCATCTACATCTGCCAACCGACGGAGGAGTGCAGCTAGCTGACATCACGGCTCAGCTGAGGGGGGGGACGCTATTAATGTTTACATCCTGTCCTGCTGTCACAAGCAGGAGCTTCTACTCACAGGTAGAAGCGCACTTCCTCCTGCACAGTGATGTTTGGCAGGTGTGCTGGCTGGAAAGAATATAGTCCCCACATGAAACCGCTCACGTCCAGGTTTGTGGATTTTGTGATTTCTGAAAAAGCTGCATAAAGTTTTTATTTGCGTGGCAAACATGAGGTGAGTGCCATTTAATTCCAGAAAAGGACAACAATCTAGACGGATAAACAGCGCTCCACGTTAAAGGAAAAGAATTTCTCCCTGTGATTGGCATAACTAATCACCTGGATTGATACCACATGACAAAGTCATTAGCCGGTTAACAGAAAGACGAGTTTAATTAACTCACAACCGGACAATAAAGTAGCCCTTCATTATTTTCAGGTGTCATTCTACCAGCAGGTTTGTCTTTGGCTAAACCAATTGCACTTAATCAAACAAATGTGTTTTACTCTCTACCAGGACACCTCATTAGGTGTGTGGGGTTTGCCGAAGTAAATACAGATGTTCGTGAATGGAAGGGTAAGATTAAAAATCAAGGCGCCGATGCTGAGCATTTATCTCCGCCCCCCCTCCGCATCCTAATCCCTTCAGCGGTGACTGTGTGACAAGGAGCTGGCACCGGGAACTCACAGCGGTTTTAGGTAAAATCCTCGTTGGGTCAAGGGGGTAAAGCAGCAATTTCGAGGTAATTGTACTCCACAGGAGCAGCTTCACTTCTGTTCCTCTGGAAAGACGTTTGGAGTCGCTCGTCTTCCCGACAACCGCCAGTCTGTTATTGCAGAGGGGAAAAGAGAGGACAGCGGGTTAGAAGCAGGTCACAGTCAGTTAGACTCTAATAAAGCCTTGCTACGCCTGGTCGACCTCTGACCCGCTCCCCTTAGAATCAATAAACCCGATTAAATGATGGGAACTTAAAATGCAAGAGCTGCCGTGCTCATGTGCACATCTGGACATAACTCTCAGCTTTGAATGAAAACCTGTTTGAATGCATCTCACAGCTCATCTTCAGCAAAGCGTGTGCGTGTTTGCTCTCTGATCCGAGAGGAAGCCAAGCCTAATATTTTAAATAACACATTTCCTCCAAATGCACTGCAGTACAAAAAAATGTCTTCTCCTACATCCCTAACAACACCCTCAAACTACAGTATGTGCAGCATCGCAGGAATAAGAAACAGCTTCTGTTAATCCTCTTATACATAACTCATACATCAGGAGTCCATATGAGTGTCCAAATTGCATATGTGTGTGTGTTGGGGGGGCGAACCATACTTTAGGTAAATAAATGATTAATTGAAATATGTTGATGAATAATGAACCAGTCTCTGCGGGGTAACAGATTGTACTTTTCATATTTAATAGATTGATGGGCCTCGCACAAACTCTGACACCATGTACGCTCGCCGTTAAAGCACACTCATCGCATGCGCACCTGCGTGCCACAGAAGGCAAGAACGTATAGCAGATTAAGACATCAAAGAAGGTGTACACATGAACCTCTCTGGCTTTTTTTTATTCTACTATAGCTTGTTTCTGAGTTTATACTAATCCTACAAAGTCGCCTAAATGCTCTTCCGTGTACTTTGTGTACACACTCTCCTTCTCATTGGACGGCGTCTGTGTCGATACAAGTCCTCTTAATCAGAGGATGAATTATTGAGTAGCCTTTTTATATCAGATCATGACCCATATTCCGCTCCCTTGAAGTGAATATACTGCCAATAAAATTGAGATGTGCTTTTTAAGTCGTCCCACATAGTCTTCCCGCTCGCTCTCGGGATTCAGACGCACGCGCCGCAGAGTGTTACGAGCTTTAGATGGAGCTCCGCAGACTGATTCCCTCATTTATACCCAGAAGATGGATGAGGTGAGGTGCCGTATTGCAGAATCACACTCGTGTGAATCCAAGATTTTTATTATTATTTTTTAGCTTGTAACTCAAAAATCAAAAATCATCTCTGCATATTTTTAGGTTCTGACTTCTGAAGCACAGGGTAACATGCAAGCGGTGCCCCGTGATGCTGTAAATCCCTAGATGGCATGCATGCGGAAGTTAGCTGGATTGTAACGTATCTAAACACTATTATTGCTGGCTTCGTTGAGGCAGATGCGGCGCTCGGAGCCAGACGCAGGAGTTGCATTGTTGTCTCATTAAGCAAGCACATGGGGGAGAGAGAGAGAGAGAGAGAGAGAATCAGTGGGAAGAGGGGATAGGATTATGAATCTCCTTAGCCCCTGCTGTCTCCTCTCCTGGCCTGTTTATAAATGATGACTGCAAACACGCTGCCTGTGAAATCTCTTAAGCTCTGATTCAAGATGTTCTGCAGACTTTTTTTCCCCACATAGATCCTGTGGCATCGCACAGTTTCAGACACCAAAAATTTGACAGGATGCATGAAAAATGTCCTAGAGCCACCAACCATTAAGACACACCTGTTCAGGTAACGAGCGAAATAGGTGACAATGAACGAGGAGAGAACCTTAAAAGGGACAAGTCACCTCGAAATCTAATGCATGCCTTTTTCATCTGCCCTTTAATGCTACTTATTCATCTCCATTGTTTTGGTGTAAGATTTTTTTCCATCTCTTGAACATAATGAGGCTAGTTTGCAAAAATTACATTAAAAAGACTAAACATTAATCATGACCTGGCTACTCGAAGGAAACAAAGCAGGTTTCAGTTACTTTCATGTAGGACCTATTTTCTTTCCGCTGTCAACATCCATCAAGCATTATCACTACACAGAAGAAAGCCTCCTCCTCCAATGCCCCCTAAAACAATCTAGATGGATAAAATACACTGCAGAGCAGAAGAGAAATAAGGTTTAAACCATAATCTAACAATCTGAAGGAACAGCATACGTCTATCGTAAAAGTAAGAAAATGATCCGGAGAAAAAAAGAGCAGTTCTCCATATTTAAATAGAAAGGATGCTCAGCTGTAAACGTGCTCCAAGCAATTGCTCAATCCACCATCCAGCTGTGCTCGTAGACGTCTGCATTCCCTCTCAAAATCACAGCTCAAATCAGCTGTTTTTGACCACCGTACACAACATTCACATCACTGCCTTCCTGAACCACACACTGCCGGGTCAACACCAGTGCGTCTGAAAGTGTGCTTCTACCTGTTTCTAAACACTGTTTCGGGGTACATTACAGCAAAAGCAACGACAGCAGCGAGCCACTTGTCAGAGGCAGAGCTCGCGCCAGAGACGTCCATTTTGCAGCGTGGTGGCTGTGACAGCTTTGACAGACTACCTGAGCTTAAGTGCCCATCTGTAGCTCGGCTACTGAGGTCACATGTGTTTCAGCACCAAGCAGAATAGGTAATCGTCCTGGGTTGTGAGAGCAGATCCCAGGTGTCTGCATGTGTGTGTGTGTGTGTGTGTGTGTGTGTGTGTGTGTGTGTGTGTGTGTGTGTGTGTGTGTGTGTGTGTGTGTGTGTGATTGTGTGAGGGAGAGAGTCGATGTGAAAGTGCATTTTGCTGCAGACATACAGTCAAATTTTATTCCGGCCACTGTCAACCGCAAGATAAGATTTAGTCATTCTCCCACCACAAAGCATTTTATTGGAGTAACAGAAGATAAAATTTTAAAAAATTCACCAAGAAAAGCACAGCGCAGTCCATCTCTTCAGGTAGATTACTTTATTGATCTACGTATATATTCCTCTCACACTAACGCACGCTGTTTTAAAGAAGAGCGTGGAGCAGCACTGAACAGATTTGGTAGAGCAGAAAGAAGAGTGGAGGTGCAAAACCCAAGGTGAAAGATGGGATGTTATTTCAGCATGTAAAGTTTTTCTTTTTGTTGTTTTTACATCATCCCACACTCTGCATCAAGGGGATTTATATTTTACATGAGAATTTTTTTTTTTTTAACCAGACTTTAACTGGAAAAGGGGAAAATACTACAAAGGATAAACGGTGGTGAAGTGTGAGGAAAATGACTGAGCTCTGGTAATCCGCCTGTATCCTTTTAAATTCTACCTCACCCTTATTACTGTACATACACATCCCGGACGAGTCTGCACACCCTCACACACACACACACACACACACACGCAAAACAGTGGGTCACTCACAAAAAAAATAAATAAATATAAATATATATATATATATATATATGAAAATCTACATCCATTCATAATCATCCAAGACATGCAAAGGCAAGAGCATGGGTGGATTCAAGGGTCCGTACTCACCTATTTAACCCTTAACACTGAGAAATGTTAAATGCGATTTGGAAGGATGGAGAAATTGTGAGAATCAAGGCTATTACATCAGCTAATTGACAAAGACGTCGCTTGAGTCTTTAATCCGCGATAGTGAAATCCCATTAGGATTCAATAGTTGAAAAAGAAATATTGAAATCAGCTTCAGTCCATTTAAAAAAAAGAGAGAAAAAGGTCAAAAAAAAGTCCAGAATTTAGACCAGTTTTTTTGTTTGTATTGGGGTTTTTTTTTTTTTTTTTGGATAATTGTTAATTATTTTTGTTTTAGTCGTTTGGAATCTAATCCAGGATTTAAAGGGTAATTCCACAGGAAAACATCTATATCCAGAACGCCTTTATCGTGGTTGCTCGAAAGTCCTACTTCCCATCATCTTCGTGTAATGAAGAGGAGCGCCATTAAATCTCCTTCAGCACAAAAAATGGAAATACCAAACAAAAAAAAGGAAGAAGAAGATGGACAAAGAAATGAGTTATGTGATTTTCTTTACTTTGCTATGCATCTGTCTATTTCTGTGCCTCTCTCTCTGTAGCTTGCACAGCACACACAGGCACACACGGAAATTATTCGTAGCGTAGTGCAATAAAGCCTTGTATCTTCTGTTATTATTTTTTGGGGGGAAATCACTTCTGGAAAATCTGCCTTTTCTATTTCAGTAAATGTGAACAGTCAAAACAGTCCCAATGCAAAATATCTAGCAAGTCTGATGCAAGCAATGAGGTGTGAGTGGCAGGACATGAATACATATATATATGTATATACATCTTATTTTTCTTTACACGGCAAATGAAAAAACAGCAACAACAGAACAACGTACGAATAAATAAGTGGATGGAGTCAGAGAGGGTGGGGGTGATGGAGAGGGGGGGAAAAAGGATGTACGGAGAGGTGAATGAAGCCAGGTGAGTGGAAAAAAGTGAAAATTATGGCGAAGAAAAAAAAGGGAAAAAAGTCCTCTGGATGATAAAGCCAGGCTTTTTGATTTTTTAGTCCATTCTCTTTGAGTGCTTGTGTGTGTCTGTCTGCAGAAATGAGAGTCAGTTCAGAAAGATATGAGACAGAGAGAGAGAGAGGGAGGAGAGAGAGGAAAAGAGGGCAGCAAAAAAAAAGGAGGCAGAGCACCGGATAAGCACAGATGACACCCCGACAGAATGGACTTTGAATTGTACTTTGACACAAACAGTGCGTCTGCCGCTCTTGAATCGGACCTTTTGCTCAGTTTGACCTTCACCTGATACACATGAAGCCAGCAAAAACTTGGTTTGCCAGCGGGCATTTCCTCTAATGAACAGATGTGGAGTTTGGGTGTCTGTCAATGTGCACGACTGCTAAAAAAATTAATAAATGAATAATCACGTGAGGGTGTGAGGAAGGACGTTGTGTACGTGTGTGTGGATTAAAAAGGGAAGGGGGGGGGGGGCACTTCAGATGTTTTAATGGAAGAACAGACTTTTTGTGCAACAACATGAAAATGACAAGACGATCAAGACGCGTGTCCGTGATGACGACCGGAGAAGGTGCTTGCTTGATGAGTCACTGTGGTCCTGATTGAGAAGAACACACTCGCACACACAAAAAAAAAAACAGGTCTGAAAACACAGATGGAAGTGAGGTGGGGGTGGGTGGGTAGGGTGGAGGGGTGACGTAGAGAGGACATGGCATGAGGCAAGAATCAGCTGAGAGCTGGATGGGAGGGGAGCCGTGCCCAAGCTAGATCGGAGGCCAGCGAGCGTGTGTGTGTACGTGCGTGCATGTGTGTGCATGTCAGGTGTGCACCCATACACAAAACACCTCGCACACACGGAAGGAAAAAGGGAACAAAAGACTTTGAGACAGACACTAAACACTAAGTAGACCTACCTATGGTTAGAATTAAGAATCGGCCAAAAAAGATGCATAGGATGGTGGGAGGAAAAAAGAGAAGGGGGGAAAATAGGAAAAAGGTACAAAAGTGAAAAAGGCATAAATAGAAAATACAAGCAAGCCAATTAAAATGACTCTACTGGAGCTGTTTAAAGCGAAGAAATAAAAAAATTTTAAAAAAAGAACAGGTGGAGTCAAAAAGTAGCCAAAGTTACGGGTGGACAGTGACTGGAGTGGTGGGGTTGGGGGGAGGAGGAAAAAGGGGGGAGGTTGAGGAAGGAGAGAGCGTGGGCTGCACAGGGATAGAAAGGCTGGAAGTGATACGAATGGAGAGGAAAGCAGGAAAGAATGAATGAAGGGGAGGAGGGGGGAAAAAAAGAGGATAAAAGGGGCCAAAAAAAAAAAATCCCCGTCCTCTTTTTCTCTGTCCCTCTGCCTCTCTCTCCCTCCTTGTCTCGCTCATAAACAGAAGAAATTGTTGACCAGGTAAATGGCGAAATAGATAAGAAGACAGAGGACCGAGAGAGCGAGCAAATGGAAAGGCAAAGCACCTCCCAGCAGCGCGATGAGGAAAAAAAAGAACAAAAAACGAAAGATAAAAGCAAATACTCCAGTGGCCTCCGTTGTCTCCAGTCTGTGTGTGGAAGGGGGGATTGGCTGTTGCCAGTTGTTCCCCTTCCCCGGCTGCCTTCTGCTTTCTTCTTTCTCTCCTCCCAAAAAAGACTTCCCATCCAGATGACAAAAAAAAGGAGGGGGTAATAGAAAAAGAAAAAAAGCAGCAGGCACAGACGTCCTTCTTTCTCTCAACTCTGGTCAGAAATCACACGCCACTCACACAGGTTAGACATTGTTGCAGTGGCAACGCACAGTATCACCAATATTGCTCAGCGGGAGGAAAGAAAGGCATTGGGGTTGCTGCTAGTCAAGCACTGCCTACCTCATGAGGAAGAATACTGAGCTGGAATTGCTCTGTCTCCCCTCTCCCGCCCATTCCTGCGAAAAAGATGGGAGGATGGGAGGTGGGCCCACTCACTGCATTAGTATTCATTGAAAGAGTGTGAGAGTGAGAGAGAGAGAGGGGGGAGAGAGACATGAGGAGGTGGAGGAGGAGGAGAGGGGGTGCCTTCCAACAAATGTCGAGGAACCAAACCGGTGTGTGAAACTGATAAGAGACTGGCTCCCCCTAGAGTCAATCATCAATACACGAGCAAGTAAACTGGAAGCACTGGGAGCGCCATGGGAACGTGCAGCACCCGTGACCTGACTTCAGGTCATCCAAACCTTTGATGTCAGAACCTGTGAGGACACGTTCTCTGCCTCAGTTTTGCAGCGTGCCTCCCAACGGCACGGCATTACTGTAATCCACTTACAGAACAGTTCAGTGCTCAGTCTTACAGATCAAATTTGCTTTTCTCTGAAAGGATTCCTGCGTGATGAAGCACCGTTATAGACCGATGGTGGACAAAAACATCAAAAGCCTTCTGGTCCATATTACCAAGTTATAGGTGAATAATTACCTTGCAATGAAGCTGGAGGTGGAATGCATGTGAAACAGGTTCAAAATGTGGCAGAGGTTTTTCTGTCAATAGGCCAGACTTAGATGGACATGTCAAGATCAGATCTGTGATGACCATTTACAGAGTTTCAGGTATCTGTGGAAATACAATAAAACACAGTGAACTCTATGTTTTCACTATATACAACAGAGCAATAGCCCTAACCAATGCAGATACCTGACCTGGTCTCTTTTTTTATCTGTGCATATGCTGTATATCTCATTTCTGTTATTTATTATGATTAATGCTTGCTTTTTCTTTAAGCACCGATGTGGGACAATTTCGTTATACTATTGTACACAGTGTGACAATAAAGAGCTAAAGTTGTGTTTATCCTCCAAGGTTCATAAAGAAAACACCGAGCAGTGCCGGACATAAGCTCGTCTCTCCATACCTACATATGTATTTTCTCATAGCAAGGCGACATTACCAACGTGCGTGTTTTAAATTCAGTCCAAGTTACCTTAAGCTGTTGCAGGGTAACAACCAGTGGCAAGGAGGAAACGACCACGCAGTCAACTTAGGAGGACTTAGGTGTAACTATATCGCCGCCTTGTGGTCGATATGTAACAGATCGACTGTGCGGTGTGTGATTTAGCATGCCTGGCTCCACTCCGCTACAATCACAACACAGGTCAAAGATGGCAGCGCTGTCATCGCCCCTGCGAGTGTGTCGTGGAATCCTGAAAGAATTGCGTGCAATTCAGGGACCGAGTTACAAAAAGTCACTAGCTTACAACTATGTTATGGACCAGTTTCGCAAGAATAAGGTAAGCATACCAGTAAATGCGCAAAGCCTGATGTTAGCTCAGTTGCTAACTACTGCTGCACTGGGCTCGCATGGCAGTCGTTGGCTAGCCTGATAACTATTGAATGAAAACGTTCCGTTTCGTTTTATTGGCGTTAAGAGGACATATTTAAGCAGTTTACAGCAGTGCTAACAGACCTGTTGCCTAACATGATGCTGAAAAGTGGTTGTTGTCTACTTGACACGTGCTTAAAAGCTGTAAGCAAGGTGAATGAAGCAGAAGGGCACGCAAACGTTAGCTAGCAGCTAATTAGCCTAAGGTGTCGCGTTTAAAATCATCAAAATCGTCGTTGATTCAAATTGTTAGTGTTTTTCACTCCATGGAAAACTCCAAGTTAAATATATTTGTGGGGATTTTTTTAAACCAAATGTATATCTACTGATATTCATATACTTTTGCATTTAAGTTAATTGGAACCAAAGCTGCTGAAACTACTCGCTTCATTAAAGCAGTCAGTCCAGACGACGTTATCTCCATCTAAGCGATTCTCTATCTATATTTAGCCGTACAGACATACACTGTGTATTATTAATGGTTGGGAGAGTGTGGCTTAACATGGGGCTTGAATCTGCAGTCACTGAAGCAAAACAGCTGGGAGGAACGCTTGTATGTCGTTTCGCATTTATCGTCCTTTAAAGGCATCCCAAGGCTTTATAATGTATAGCTGCTGGTCTGTGGGGACTAAACTAAACGCATATTGTCCATGCAGCTGTTAGAAATCCTGAAAGGGGGTGGGACACACACACAGACTGATGAAAGCATACCTGTTTATCATAAAGCGGCAATTTTCTATGCTGATTCCAGGGTACCTTCTACTTTATTCATCTGTATTTTCTTTATGGTAACTTTTTTTTTGTAAACAACACTAGACGAACAGTTTCTCTTATTATGTTATTGTTTATCATCCATTTGTTTCTTTTATATTCAACCTTTCACAGGTGACTGGAGAAAGGTACTGCCGTGCCAAGCAGGAAGCGCACCATGCCTCACACACATACCTGTGTTTACTAGCTTCCACTAGAAACCACCTGGTCCTGCACAATCTTTACCATGGCAAGGGAGAGCGCAGCCCAGAAGAGGTGGCTGGTCTCGTGGGGCTCAGGTTGCCCACCCAGCCAGGAGGCAAAGGCTGGGAGAAGTGAGGACACTGGACAAACAGTCTTTAAAATCTTAAGAGTCGTGTGTGTTTGACTCATCTGGACAGTCGAGCTCATGTAAATCAAACTCTTTGACAGGTTGGGAGTTATGTTATGTTATGTGAGCTTTCTGAGAGATTATTTTACCTGTGTTCAAAAGGTAGAAAAAATCAGTGTACTGTGAAAATGTAAGCTGCGGTTAAAATCTGATTTAATATATCGCCCCCACTACTAATCCACAGCTCTGTGTGTGTTTAAATGCAATGATTAAAAATAAATGTAAGTACATTTTTATTTTTGAGTTATTTCTATTAAAACAGGAATCATTTTGACACTTTTTCTGGAAGGATGTTTATACAATATAAATACATCATCAAACACGTTGTGTTATTTAAACTGTTAATTAAATAAGTCCTTTATTTTGATTTCATGTACTTAAGGAGCCGGTAAATACACTTCATCAGAAGCTGATCAGCTAGGATATTTAGCACACAATGTAAAATATGGCACGCTGATGAAGCTTACAGTGGACAGACTTTGCTAAGACTTATTTTACTCACTGTGTGTTATTTTACAAGTAACATAAATGTGTAGTTTTTTTAGTTTTAATCTGAGTGCATATTGTGTACTTTTTTTTAAACCAGTAACTAACCTCCCCCCTCTTTTTGAAACAATGGCTCAGCCTTATGTGGTTTCGAGGTATGCAGTGAATCCTGAATGTTGCAGATTTTAAAAAAAAATATTTAAGAGACTCAAAACTCCTAATCACTGCCTTATAGCCAATGAAAGTGCCCCTATAACACTTTTCCTTATTTTTTCTCATATGGGCACTAATGGACACTTCATTAGGTACACTTGTTGAACTGGATGTTAATGCAAATATCTAATCAGGCTGTCACATGGCAGCATATCAGTGCATGTAGGCATGGTGAAGATGGCTGAGCCCTCATTTCAATAAAAGGTGGTGGGAGTGCATGCAACAGTGCAAAAGTCTTTAGTCACCCTTTATTTTTCTAGGGAAATGGGAGTAGTAATTTATTGAAGCAAGTGCAAACACATAGAAATACAGTATATACAACAGAAATATCTTGTATGACCTTTATTCTTCAAGACAGCATGAACACTCTTGCAGTTTTCTTGTCATTTTTTAAGTAGTTCTCAGAAATAGTTCTCCAGGCTTACTGAATGACAAAGCTGACTTATGCCAAATTACGCAAAAACTAAACTGAAATTTGGCCCTGCAAGGTACTCGATGTTCAAATATTAAAGTCAGTAATATCTATGAGCCAAATGTTTTTTACTGAGGGCATTGACCGAGGCCTAGTATAAGATAATGATATGAACTGTGCATCATACTAAGCTACTGTTTGGAGTCCCAGAATAAAAACGTGGAGCTGAAAATAAGCAGGTTGACCTTCAAGTTAAATTAGGAGCTCTTTGAAACTGTCAGCAAGAGAATAATGAGTTAAATAGGCCTACACAAGACATCCCATGGACTCTCCCATTAATTTAGGTCCACAAACCGGGCGACATCGGATCTTTGCCCCTCTGTCAACAGTTCCCTCATACAGTACATCGTTTTTCTGGCTAGTTTTATCCATTCCACTTTTTCATAAATCCTATCCTTCCTGTTTCCCTTACTCTGCAGTCGTGACTAACATTGCCTTCAGTCTGAATTTAAATAGACAAACCCTAAAGCAAAGCTCAAACTCACAGTTGACACGGAGTAAGACGTGCACTCGTGTGCTGCCCCGAACTAACCCACGCGCACAGCCCAGCAATCAAGGTCCAATGCGTACTGACAAACCAAAGGCTTGTGTCAAAAAATTATACTGCACAGAAAGCCCCCCACAGTTTCAGGCTTCCTGGAACAGACAGAATGAGGGAGACCCTGGCACTGCAGGTCATTCTGCTTTTCCGTGGTGAGAGTTTGAGGAGATGGCGTTAATAATAATGCAGCATCTCACGGTTATGCAATTAAATGCATAATTGTATGTATGCGGGGGCAACCTGGTAGTTCGTGGAGTAATAAGTGGTAGAAAATTGGTGACATGTTGATAAATTGATTCTCCAATTAAATGAAGTTAACGATGGTAAATGAAAACTGGCGGTGATACAAGTGAGCGTCAAGCTTGTACGAGGAAAACCTGTGAGAGAGAGAGAGAAGAGGGCGGGGACAGTCAACTACTCAGAGCGGAGGATGTTTTTTTTTTTTTTAATCATTCCTTGGTTTGGAAAAGGAGGAAGCATCTCCAACTTCTGCCTCCGAAAAAAGAAAGAAAGAAAGAGTCATTTGTGAGTCTGTGCTCGCTGGAGCGTAGTGCGCGCTCTTCGCTGGAGGAGAGGAGCATCTGGATATTGCTGTGAGTTACCTCTTGCAGTTCAAGATTTTTCCAGGAGTTGGGGGACGACATTTAAAAAAAAAACTGCCATACTAGAGAGCAAGCTGTTTGCAACAAACAGAAAGGCGAGAGGGAGGAGAAACAGAACTAAAGGAGCGGAGAGAGGAGAGGTGACTTGGCCGAAGCGACATGTTTGGCATGTTTAAGAATTCACTCTTCGGAAACACCGAGGAGACGGAATATAAGCTGCTCAGCAGCGAGACGAAGGTAAGCAGCGTGTGTGCTCAGACAAAGCTTTCTCGTTCTCACATGCTTTGCTCCTGCGATTTCCTTCTTCTGAGTCTTTATCCTTGGCTTTACGCGCGTGTACAGTTACGATTACGCACAGCGATTCTGTCAGATTATAAATGTGCGAGTTTCCCTCCTCTGGTTCCATGAATATTTCACCTTTTACTTAATTCTGTGCAGGTCGTGTTATTAGACTTTCGTTTAAAATTAACACGGTGATTAGCCTGCTGCTGCAGGCCAAACAGCCTGACAGTGACCTATGAGGATGCATGCTGATCCACACCGTGGGGGGTAAAGTGTAAACCAGCCCCAGGTTCTCCTCCAACCAACAAGGCAGAAATAATTGAAGATGGTGACGCATAATCTTAAAACAAGAACATTCACAGGGGACTAAAATCGGAAAGACTGAGGGTTCATGTTCGGTGTGGCTCACTGTTTCTTTCCAATATGGCAGTGTGTGTGTGTGTGTGTGTGTGTGTGTGTGTGTGTGTGTGTGTGTGTGTGTGTGTGTGTGTAAAGACACAGTAACTGTCGCTGGGGTGGAAGAGGATGCTGATCAGAGCTGTATGAACTCTGATACGGATTGTAGGTTCTCTGATACACCAGCCATCCCTGCTGAGGAGAGTAACAAAGACTCAGCTCCACCATGCATAATGTGTTTGTTTTTATGTTTACTGTAACCACACCGTGGAAAAATAACCGCAAACTCACTGATGTGTTAATAACTAAGGCCTCGCGGCTGTTTCAAGGTTATTCTCTCAGGCTCTGTGTGCCCACCGCTATAAATGTGCATGCAGTCATCTACTATTGGTCTTGACGCGCATGTTTTAAAAGTATCTTTGTGTGTTCATCTCCTAAATAGCAGCTAACTTTTGGGAGAAAGACAAAGGCAGGCGGACAAACAGGATTTCCAGCCCAACTGACCAGACAGGCAGGGAATTAAATGACCCAAACGGACACAAGCAGAGTCAGATCTGTTCTGACAGCATACTTTACATCTGTTGTCAGAATCAGAAACTCAAAAACAGACAGTTGAAGCCAGCAGTATGTGCACACATAACAGTTTGTTTGTTTTTTTAGATTGGAAGCACTTCCACTAACATTTAATCTTGAATTACAACCTTATTTTAATGGAGACCTGTCAGAAATACAGGATTCTTGCTAGTGAGTGATCATTTGTATTAACTGTCCAATGTTCAGTGTATCACTACACTTAGAAAACAATCTGGAGGCTCATTAAATCTCTGTACTTGATTGATGTTTAAAAAGCAGGTGCTGAAATCAGAGCTTGTCACATGATCTGTGGAGCACCTGTGTGACTCTGACACCCAACACGCTTAATTAATTCTGACACAGAATACAGACAAGCGCACACACACACAGCAGAACATAGAGTATTGTTTCAAAATAAGATGAACTGACGGGCACTTTAGCAGTCAGTGCTGATAATAACTTCAGTGTGCTCGGTTCAGGCGCTGAATAATTATCACTGTATAAGCTGGCATCAGACAGCCGGTAAACACACACATGCACACAAAAAGAGATGCATGACAGACAAATTAATTGCACTACTTAACTGAAGTCAGGCTCTGCTTTCTTTGTGTGTCACCCATATGCAACATTAATGGCGGTCCCACTGACAAGCTATACAGGGCAAAAACCCTGTAATTACTATGCAGGAGCCCGGGTACTCGTCACAAGTTAAAGTTTCACAGTAACTCAGCGTTATCTTGCATGTGTAGAGGAATAAATATGGCTATAGGGTCCTCATAAGGCCACTCCAGAGGATTTCAGGTCCTCTGTGGGTTTTAAATAAGATTATGAGGATGAAAAGGTGTTGGTTACAAAGGTAAAGCAAAAGGAAATGTTTTTTAGCATCTGGGGATTTGATAGTAGACAAAGAATCACTAATTCAATTTGAAAGATGAAGATATTTGCATGATATTTTTAGATTTGAATGTCCCTCCAGGGTAGTGAAAACATGCTCAAGAAGCCCACATAGGACTGAGACTGTGCAGTGGAAACTGTGCCCCGAGCCTGTTTCCATTGTTGCTTTTCTTTGTCGCTGTTATCACGTTGAGATAAACACCTTATCTGCAAAATAAACGACATATTTCACAGAGGCCAGCAGGTTGAAGTCACTGCATATTATTCAAAAGAAGTGGATGACAACGATATAATGCAGTTAAATTTCAGTGCACGAACCTAATCTTACAAACGCAGAAGCATGTGCACAGTGTGACCGTGTCAGTGAGTGAAAAGCTGCTTTTGAAACCTGCATCACTCCATCAAAACCCATCCAAATTCCTGCTCCGCAGCATGGCTGAGTGACCGTGCTCCACATTAACCCCACTTAATCATATTTAATGTAAAACTGTTGCATCATATTAACGCTGTGAAAGAGAGCGCGCAGTGTGTGTGTTTTCTTTTTGCATGTGCTCTGTTATGTAAGACTGTGTGTCTCTTCCCCATTATTCTATGTAAGCCGACGGAGCCCTGCAGAGCAGAAGAAGAAATTAAATCAGTATAAATATGTTTCATCTGTATGTGCCCACTTTGGTCTCACACACACAGACACTGAACTCTCTGTGTGTAAATCTCGCTAGTTCAGGGCTTCTGTCCTTAGAAGCAGATTGTCAGCATCAGTGTGTCAGAGGTGAATCATATCTGGGCTTGACCTCTGCTGCTCCCATCCCCAGGATGAGAACAGTGGTGTTTGCGTGTGTGTGTACAGAACAGGAGGTCTGCATTCGTGCAGCAGTGACTGGCCTGCCGATGCCTTAAGACGTCCTCCAATTTCCTTTTTCTTCCCTAGGATGGAGTCAGCTTTGAGGTGCGACGGTATGATGCTGCTAAGTTTGCTGCTGTTTCCTCTGAGGGGCGAACCTTCGACCAAGTAACAGGAGAGCTAATGAGGAAGCTGCTCATGTATATTGGCGGAAGCAATGAACAAGGTAAACCAAGTGGAGAATAAATCCTTCAAGTGGATCATGTGCCACGTTCGCTGAGAATACCAAATTAAGTTTGAGCCAAGAAGACCTTCAGATACTTTCTTTCAGCTTTGCTGTCACCTTCCAAAACATATTTAGTGCCAATAAATAACAGCCATGAAGCACAAATTCACTGGACTAATCACTGCTGCCAAGTTGTAGTTTTCATAAGCGACAGACCATGATGATTTTTTGTTGAGTTGGTGGTCAATCCTGGAATTTATGAAAGAATAAAAATATTTTAAAAAGCTGCTTTTTTTTCAGTTGTCTAAAAATATGATTAATCATACTTTTTTCTGTTTTAAGATCTCCAGAAGCAAGTTTGAGCCAACTAAATTTTATTTATATAGTATAATTCAGCTCCCCTCAATGGGCCTAACATTGCAAGGTAAAACCCTTACAATGTTAACCTCCTAGGACCTGGCGTCCACATATGTGGACATCACTTTTTGGGTTGTCTAGACCAAAATACTAAATTTTGCTCTACGAGAGCCTGATATCCACTTACGAGGGCATCATATTACGGACGTCCTCATATGTGGATCTCATTTTTCTCAGAAACAAAAATCAAGTAAAAAATAAATCAGGTAATTCTTTGTTTTTACATTGATTAGGTCCCAATCAGCCCAAATAGCAAAGAGAAATTAAAAATGCATGCCATGAAAGAGTTGAAAAAGAGTTGAGAAAACAACAGAAATCAGACACAAGCATTTGGCAACAGTGGGAAGGAAAAACCCTGATTTAACAGGAAGAGAACACCAACAGAACCAGAGTGAGGGAAGGGAAGCAGCTGGGGGTGAGGGGAAAGAGCAGAGATCAAAGGAGGGCTTGAAGAGACAAGAAGTTAATGACATGCAGTAGTGGTGGTAAAAGCATTAGAAGTGAAAAGAAGATCTCAGTGCATCATGGGAAGTTCTCCAGCAGCCTTAGCCTATAGTAGAATAACTCATGGTTCAGGACCACCCGATCCACCTCCAACTATAACCTTTATCAAAAAGGCAGTTGTTTTGGCAGTTACTTTCAAACATTATCAACAGTAACTTTAATTTTAATGATCACTGAGATATTTAAAGAAAAATCCATGAATAGAATTACAAGTAAAATCTAAAAAGTGTGCCAGCTTTGCCTCAAAATATGTTTGTTTTCATTGCTGTTGTTAAATTCTGCAGTTGATTTCAATTCGGGATTCTTTGGATGCATCCAGCAAAAGAAAGTTGGCACTTTGAAGCACCCTAAAGCAATACAAATGAGCATAATGGAATCAACACATGGCTCAAACTTCAGGGCCAAACTTATCTTAAATAAACAGAATATTTTTACATAGAATTTAACTGGGTTGACTTTAGGTGACTCACAGATACAGATGTTCTCTGGTTCCCTGCTGTAGTTAAGGTAAATAGAAGTGCAGTGTGAAATAGGCATTTATTTCACTGTTGGAGGTATGATTTACATGTGCTGCTTTGCAGCGTCTCTGTTATTGCTATCAGTGTTGCATTTGCATAATTTTGTTACATAGTCCACAAAAAAAGTGCACAGTTCCTGCCCTTTAGATTTGGGTAATGCCGCTGCAGGGAGAGAGTTTCTCTGCTGTCTCTTCCATGTTCCTCCTATTTTTGAAATTCCCTTTCCGTCTCACACTTTAAATCATAAGGTGAGGCCATGGGTACAGCAGCTCCCATCATAATGACAGTGTACCCGCGAAACGATGGGGTTTTCTCTCGCCGCTTGGTGGTGGCCATCCGCATTCCCACCAGCTACCAGCAAGAACCCCCGACTCCCACCGACAGTGCCATCAGGATTGAAGAGAGGCCCGGCATGACCGTCTACGCTCTGTATGTGTCATTTAAAGTGGTTCTATTACTATTATTACTATTTGATGTGTATACAGCAAGTGCTTTGAAATCTTTTTCAATTTGCAGGCAGTTTGGAGGCTTCGCAGGGGAGAGCGAGTACAGAGCAGAGGCCCTGCGTTTGACACGTACCCTGGGCGAGACGGCCCCCTTTCAGCGCAAGCAGTACTTCTGCTGTAGCTATGACCCGCTCAGGCCTTACGGACGCAGAAATGAGGTTTGGTTCCTACAGGAGGAGCCATAGACGGTCAGATCTCGTGCTAAATTCTTTATTCATTTTCCTCACTTACAGTCATGTAACCCTAAAACTGAGTTTGGGTGTTTACAAAAAGGGACAACTTGGGATTCAGTGGAGTAGTAATTTTTTTCTCATTTCATGACATTTTCTCTAATTTAAAGTCATGAAACTGGCCTAAAGTGACCGAACGCTTCAGAACAACTATTTGGAGTTCTGCAAAGTATGTTCAGCAATTTAATATAAAATAAATTCCATGAGTTCAAACAGCATCCACACTGCTGCTCAGATGTTTGGGGTTGATTTGGATTCATCTAAGGCGCCATGCAAGCAAACAAAAATGTCCTATATGACAATTAATGATTAATGAAATCGTGCATTATTTATGACTTTCAGTGGAACATCTATCTAGACCTATGGTGGTCAGTGTTCTGCAACCATCCATTAGCACATTTTGTTCTTTAAGTGATAATCAGGAAAAACTCGTTTTGTTTCACAGTTCAATTGCAAGTGCTGATTCAAGAATCAACAGCATTTGAGTGCTCGTTTCTTTTAAAAAAAAAAGGTTCTTCAAGCAGGAAACCAACAAAACCAAAGATTGCATAAAAAGGTGTGTGCTACTTCCTTAACAGAACAGAGCAATGTGGTTTTAACTGGAGCAGTAAGAGAAGTGGAAGGCTCTGGTAAACAGCTGAGAAAGAGGCCCGCGGTGCCTGCAGTCTGACAAACAGATGCCTCCAAAGTCCTCAGCTGGACAGTTTCATTAAGTGATTTTTTTTTTTTTTTTTTTTTTAAACAGATGAATCCAAAACAACTTTATTGATCTTCATCGATTCTCTAATCAAAGAGGAGTTCTGATGATGATGATGGCTGCTGAAAATGGGCCTCTGTGTCTCTACACAGATATTGCATTAAAAATCATTAAGCACATTGAAAATAGACAGAAAACATAAAACCGAAGTGTTTTTCTTAACAAAAATTTCCTAATGATCACCAAACATTTTCTCCAAGATGGGGAGGGTACACTCACTGTCCACTTTATCAGATCTGTTCAACAGATTGCTGGTGCAAATATCTAATCAGCCAATCACATGGGAGCAACCTTAGTAGAATTGTGCATCCCCATTGGCCTCCACCATCATCAGATGTCAATCCAACAGTCTTTGGGATGAGGTAGAACAAAAGATTCACATCATGGATGTCAGGCCAGCAAATCTGCAGCAGCTGTGTGATGCTGTCGTGTCATTATGGACCAAAATCTCAGAGGAACGTTTCCAGCGCCTCGTTTAATCAATTGAGTGCAAAAGGAAATCTAAGCTGGTAGTCGGGCGTAGCAGTGAGTGTAGATCTAAAAGAAATTACTGTTAAATAAATTGGAAAGTTACTGGGATTTTTTTTTTATAGGCATAAGACTGGATGATCAAATCTAAATCCAAACAAATCAGTCTCGTCGTTTCCTTTTGGATTTCTGTGTTTGTCCTTGAAGGTATATAAAGTCTCAGTAGCGCTCCCGTCTCCATGAGTACACATGCTCCACACGTTCATGCTAGTTTACAACTTAGCGATGACTACAAAGAAATGTATAGCATTATTTAACGTACATGGTAGTAAAAACCACACATCCTTTTCCTGAGTAAGGAACTGGAAAAAACAGGAGTTGAGCCATAAAGTAGAATTAATGTTCAGTCTCTGTGAGTGAAACCTAGATACATAGCCACTGGTGTCGATCTAAACTCTGTGATTATGCATTGGTCCTGAAAGCATTTGTGTGTAGTAAATATGTTGTTTTATTGCAGTGCATGATAATGCAATCATTACTTATTAAGATATTTAAACTGTGTTATGTGTACAGTGTGATTCTGTGATAAAACTGACCATATTGTTCAGATTTGACAGTGTTTAATAATCTAATAAATATATTATTTAATTAGAGTGTGGATTATTCTTATTGTCCATCATTCCATCATTTGTAAGAGTCAAAGGGTATGTGAACAACTTCCTAAGAAGACCAGCAACGCTGTGTGACTTCACCAGTCTCACATCACTATGTTGCTTGGTGGGCATTTCTTTATGCACAACTGAGGTCCCAACACAGCTTTTCAATAAAGGCTCGCCTTGACTTGGCCACTGCTTTTCTTTTTCAGCCTTTCTGTTGTAGATTTGCTGATGTGCTTGGGATCATCACTCTGTTGAATGACCTGGTTTGGGCCAAGCTTTAGCTGTCGGACAGACGGAGTCACAATTGACTTTAGGATACTTTACAGAGTTGGTGTGTCTGTGAAGGTTCTCAGTCATCCAGGTCATCGTAGTCTAAGGAGCTTGGAAAGCAAAGCATGTGGACCTCTTTGAGTTGCTTGAAGAAGTTTCACCTCTCATCCGAGAAGCTTCTTCAGTTCTAAGGGTCAATGGTGGAGAGTCCCAGATTTAAACCCAGTGGGAGTTTCCCCCCCAAAGAGGGACAAAGGACCTGAAGAAGCTTCTCGGATGAGAGGTGAAACGTCTTCAAGCAACTCAAAGAAGTCCACACGCTTTGCTTTCCAAGCTCCTTAGACTAGAGTTGGTGGTCGACTCAGTGACTGTAAGGTGCCCAGGTCGGTGGCCGTAAAACAAGCCCAAACCATGGCACCTCCACCACCACGTTTGACGGTTGGTATGAAGTGTTTTTGCTAATATGCTGCGTTTGGTTTTTTATCAAACACAAACTTGCTGATTATAAGTTAATCAAATCCAGTTGATTAGCGGCACTATAACTATTAAATGGAAGCAGTAAGGTGTGTTCACACGCAGGTTTTTACATACTGCTTCTGCATTCTGGCTTAACTGTATGTTAAATACAGGGAGTGCAGAATTATTAGGCAAGTTGTATTTTTGAGGAATAATTTTATTATTGAACAACAACCATGTTCTCAATTAACCCAAAAAACTCATTAATATCAAAGCTGAATGTTTGTGAAAGTAGTTTTTAGTTTGTTTTTAGTTTTAGCTATTTTAGGGGGATATCTGTGTGTGCAGGTGACTATTACTGTGCATAATTATTAGGCAACTTAACAAAAAACAAATATATACCCATTTCAATTATTTATTTTTACCAGTGAAACCAATATAACATCTCCACATTCACAAATATGCATTTCTGCCATACAAAAACAAATCAGCGACCAATATAGCCACCTTTCTTTGCAAGGACACTCAAAAGCCTGCCATCCATGGATTCTGTCAGTGTTTTGATCTGTTCACCATCAACATTGCGTGCAGCAGCAACCACAGCCTCCCAGACACTGTTCAGAGAGGTGTACTGTTTTCCCTCCTTGTAAATCTCACATTTGATGATGGACCACAGGTTCTCAATGGGGTTCAGATCAGGTGAACAAGGTGGCCATGTCATTAGTTTTTCTTCTTTTATACCCTTTCTTGCCAGCCACGCTGTGGAGTACTTGGACGCGTGTGATGGAGCATTGTCCTGCATGAAAATCATGTTTTTCTTGAAGGATGCAGACTTCTTCCTGTACCACTGCTTGAAGAAGGTGTCTTCCAGAAACTGGCAGTAGGACTGGGAGTTGAGCTTGACTCCATCCTCAACCCGAAAAGGCCCCACAAGCTCATCTTTGATGATACCAGCCCAAACCAGTACTCCACCTCCACCTTGCTGGCGTCTGAGTCGGACTGGAGCTCTCTGGCCTTTACCAATCCAGCCACGGGCCCATCCATCTGGCCCATCAAGACTCACTCTCATTTCATCAGTCCATAAAACCTTAGAAAAATCAGTCTTGAGATATTTCTTGGCCCAGTCTTGACGTTTCAGCTTGTGTGTCTTGTTCAGTGGTGGTCGTCTTTCAGCCTTTCTTACCTTGGCCATGTCTCTGAGTATTGCACACCTTGTGCTTTTGGGCACTCCAGTGATGTTGCAGCTCTGAAATATGGCCAAACTGGTGGCAAGTGGCATCTTGGCAGCTGCACGCTTGACTTTTCTCAGTTCATGGGCAGTTATTTTGCGCCTTGGTTTTTCCACACGCTTCTTGCGACCCTGTTGACTATTTTGAATGAAACGCTTGATTGTTCGATGATCACGCTTCAGAAGCTTTGCAATTTTGAGACTGCTGCATCCCTCTGCAAGATATCTCACTATTTTTGACTTTTCTGAGCCTGTCAAGTCCTTCTTTTGACCCATTTTGCCAAAGGAAAGGACGTTGCCTAATAATTATGCACACCTGATATAGGGTGTTGATGTCATTAGACCACACCCCTTCTCATTACAGAGATGCACATCACCTGATATGCTTAATTGGTAGTAGGCTTTCGAGCCTATACAGCCTGGAGTAAGACAACATGCATGAAGAGGATGATGTGGACAAAATACTCATTTGCCTAATAATTCTGCACTCCCTGTAAAAAATGATACTCTGTAAAATTTATTTTTGTTTGTCTGAGGCTCTATTTGATTTAAGATCTATGACATAAACATGGCATAAATAACTGACAGTTTATAAATGACTGAAGACAAAAATGGGGGAAATTTAATAATTGACATTTATTAGATTTTTGACAAATTCAGCAAAAAGAATAAGAAAAGAGATGTTAATATACAGGCATTTGATTAAATCTACCTAAAAAAAAACAAAAACCTCTAACCACCACAACTATGCGCAAAAAGACCTTCAAACGGGTGCTAAATGATGCACACTGAGCAGAATCAGGGATAACAGTCTGCACTCAGAAGCTTCACCTGCAGGCAAAATACTGGTGAGCCTTAATAAATCAGTGTAACCTGTAACCTCACACTAGGTTAATTACTGAAGGAGAAGAGCTCTGGTTTCAGCTTGGCTCTGCATACAGCAACACAACAGAAGCTCAGAGTACAGCACAAGGTCATTCAGATAACCCCGCAGGTGACCTGTAACGCCGTTATGCAAGGCTGAAATATTGCACATACACAGACTCGTTTCATAAGAAATCTTTCTGAACATTACGCAACTCTTTTTGATAACCACCCTGTAAAGATACTCAATTAGAACTGGGAGTTTAAGGTCATACCATGAATGAAGTTACTTAGATTGAGTACAGGATCATACTGGTCACCAGTCTGCGTGTCTGTGCGAGCCATAGTATGAGAATCAGTCAGTTATTGTGTCGCTGAACATAAATGAACACAGTTCTGGTTTTTTTATGTGGAAAATGACTACAAAGCTATAATGGGGAAACACAATGCACTTGCAATCATACATAACTGTTCTTAGTAGAAGCTGATATTATTAATAATTACATGAACTGCAATCAATAAACGGCTACAAAATGTTTTGGTAACAAATCTGTCTTTAAAAATACATTCTCCAAATCCTCCCCCCCCCCCCTTTCCAGCTGGGACACTGCACGAGTCCCTGCGTAGGTGCTGAAGAATCAGACAGAAAAAAATGAATCCCAACTGTTGCTTTACAAGTTGTCCACCATTTAAATGACTTGATGTAATATGGAAAACACTAAAACGTCATTAGCTGTTCCATTTATAGTCCTTCCCAAAAAAATTAAAAAAAACAATCTCTCATTGGGAAATTTTAATTGACATCTTTTTAACCGCTATATTAATTGCATTACCTTATTGCAGTCTACAAAAAGAAAAAAGAAAAACCTCACTTTAGAATTTATTTAGGATACAGAGGATGCGAGAGAGGAGTGTCTTGGAAGTGACGTTGCCCACGTTTCAGTTGTTTTTCTTTTCAGGGAAGTTTGAAGAAGGTGCGTATGGTGGAGGTCGCTCCTGCACGCAAACCCAGAAGATGGTTTAATATGATTAAAATGCCATTAAAGAAGAGGTCACATGTTGCTGAGGTAAAGACATCCAAAGCAGCTTACCATGGGCATGTAGACATTGTGTGGATTGCTGGGATTGTAATATGCGCTGCCTGCTGCTTCAGCCGCCTTGGCGTTACCTGTGCATAAAATGGCAAAAAACAGGGAGATGAAGACTGAGTAATGACCGCAGAACATACTCTAGAACAGTTCCTAACACTGTAATGAGAAAAGATGCACAGAAGAATGCTTTAGTAGTCACATGAAGCGCAACTGAAAACTTCTAAGATCCTCAAACTTAGAAAAATCTATTGGCACAAGGTGATGAAGCACAGACTGATGCACAGAAGGTGACGCTGTTTTTAACCGAAAATCCCCAAAGTTGCTAGAAAAACAACAACATGAGGGCGAGAAGACTGTTTTATTCCTTGACATTTTTATCTGTAGAGAAGGAGACATCAGCACCCCCCTTTTTTCTTTTTTAATGGCGTGCTTTGAAGTGATTCATGTTGAGGCAGACAGATCCGATCTGACAAGTGCAGTGGCACAGAGGAAGAAAAAAAAAAAAAAAATAGGGAGTGAGTGAAAAAAGGAGAGTGAGAGAAACAGACCTGGAGGTGGTTGTGGTGGTGGTGCTGTCCAGTTCTGAGAGGGTGCAGCCCAGTTTTGTGGTGGCCCAGGGTACGGGGGAGGAGGGGCCATGTAGTCAAAACCAGATGGGTACATTCCTGGAACACAGATGGCCAACAGAATTTTTATTATTTTTTTAAAGATGCAGTTTGAAGGTCACAGGGGGTTGCAGCCTGTTTGTACAATTATTTACACAATAAAAAAGATAAAGAAAAAAAACAGGACACTGACAGAGAGAGAGGGACAGCATGATTTGCGCCTCGAGGGTGCACATTTTTAACTTATGTGCAAAGAGACAAAAAAAAAAGTGCGCTTACATACAAATGCAAGAAAACAAGGCTACAAACTATAAGCACTTTTATTGATTATGAGGAAGAAAGGAAAAAAGTGAAAGAAATCTACAAAATAAAATGCAGAACCTGGAGTTACAACTGCGCTGACTATAAGCTAGATTTTAAAAATCACTACTTATGTTGCCGCCGGTCTTCAGTTGAATCAGACGTTTAAAAATAGACCTACAGACAGCGAGACTGTGTACCTGCAGCAGCAGGTGGTGGATAAGAGTAGGGCATGTTCCCAGCAGCAGGGGGAGGCCCCTGGTAGAAGCCATTCTGCTGGGGAGGTGGTGGGTAGGGATAGCCCTGAGGAGCAGGTGGAGGTTGGCCATAGCCATTCATCATACCAGGTGAAGGGTAACCGTAGGCAGCAGCTCCATTCTGCACCGGAGCGCCACGAGAAGCTGGAGCACAGAAAGAATAAAAGTGACTTTCCAAAGACTCCAGAAGACACAGAGTTATCTGTATCGTAATGTCCTTTATTTCTATAAAGCGTTTAATCTTTAAAGTTTTTGTTTTTTTACTGCAACTGTACCATGTTTTTAATATAGTAGGACTGCTACTTTGGTAAAGGGTTTAGCTACCTTAACACGTGTTTCCTGGTTATAAAGAAAAGGTACTGAATTAAAATGGCATACGAACCATTTGTGGCCAGTTTGAAGAGGTGCTGTCCCAACTCTATGGCTCCTCCACTGGGGAATGACATCTTGAAATGTGCCTGACCCTCCCAGCCACCTGATTAAAAAGTCAATTCCCTTTAGAGTAAATACAGAAAGCTGCCTTTTTTAAGCAAAGTAAAGTTCTGAAACTAATACACCACAGTTTTCACTAATATGGGTTCATATGAGATTGTTTTAGAGACAGACAATCAAATGATAGTGACTAAGTGTAAAAGCAAAAGGCTTCCTACCACCGGGCTCAGCAGACACTGTCCCTTTAATGTAGTTGGCTGCAAAGACTGGCTGCTCAATGCTGCAGCCCTTCATCAGGTAATAGGGGAACATGGCTGAACCCAGGCAGTCCTTGGTGTTACTGGATACAAACACCAACTGAGCCGGTGAACAAGAGATGAGGCAAAAAGATGAGTTACATAAGGATACATGAGCACATGAAAAGCAGCCGTAAACATCACAGGAATCTTTTGTTTATTGATAATTTGGGTAGTACCCTGTATGGTGTGAGGTACACCGTGCCCTTCTTGGTCCCCTTCAGCAGATCTGTCTTGCAGGTGACATCACTGAATGACAGCTCCACATTCTTGCACTCCCTTAAAACACTGGATAAAGACGAGGCAAATGAAAATTAGGTCACTGCTTACAGTAACTATAAAGGAGCTAAAAAGTACGCTAACATGTAGAAATTGTATTTCGCAGCAGCTAGAAAAAAAATTGCTTTACGAAACATGCAATGGGAAGACATTTGTGTTTTACAAGATTTCAACATCCTGACAAAAAATGCTGCCAAAACTTCCTGTTTGGATAGTCCGCTAACGCATCTTGCTTAAACCACATTATGCAACGATTTTAAAGTAAGGCCATTAAATGTCTCGCCGTTAAAAGAGCACACAAAATACACAACGCCCTGAAATATACAGTAAACAATAAAACAGCTAATGCTAACATTACCTAGGCCAGCTAGCTGGAGGCTAGCAGTTGGATAGCATTGAGTTGACTACGCATTGGAAAGTAAAAGGTAAACAAGCCGAAAACAGAGGCGACAGTTGGCTAGTTAATACAATTAAACACCCTGACACTAGGTAATACCCTCACCTCTCTCCGTTGTTTATCAACACGTTGCCGTTATGCGTATGATTTCGATTCAAAGCCATGTTTACGAGCCGTCCTACGCTCTCCTGTTGCCTATGCTTAATGCTAAAGCCAGTCTATCAGCCTGACGGGAATCACCCAGAAACGTCACGAGCCTTACGTCACCACGCCGTCTGACAACTCGTGACCTGCCGTGGGACTGTAAACAATATCCACACGATCAAACAGAAGAAGTGTCTCACACGATCCCAGTAAAAGTTAGAAATATTCAGAATGGTTTCTGAATAAAAGTGTGTTTACGCTGGATTGTTATTCCCAACGTATTTTCCCCGCCACCCATCCGTTTTGGATAGGTGTAACATTTTTTTTCTAATAATGTAAATTATAAATAATCAAATAAATTTGACGATGAAATGAATAATTTGATTCCAAGTTATCACAGTCTTTTTCCGTCAAGTTTTAATATATTTTATCTTATTTTATTTATTAATTCCTTTACTAAGAAATTCCTTTATTTATTTATTTAATTATTTATTTTCTTACTTAGTTTCAGTTAATTTTCAGACTGGATTTGTTCGTATTCATTTAGTTTTATCTCTGAAAATCCACTGGGTTTTTTGTTTGTTTGTTTTTTTATTTGTCTTGTTTTGTTTTGTTGGTTTGGTTTTTGTTGTTGTTCCTATCCGTTATCATTTACTAATTCTTTGCTAGCTCATCGGGGAGGGGGGGTGCTTTGGTTGTTATTTTTTTGCTAACGTGTAGTTTTTAATTCACCTATTTTTCCACTCCTTTTACTTTTTAGTGTAATTTAATGTAGGAATTCTGTAGATAAAATAGAATAATATTACAGAGTTAATAATTAGCTATTGTTTGAATGTTACATATACAAACAAGTGAATCAAGCCAACTGTTCATCATTTTATTGATAATTTGAAATAATATAGTTACATATTATGATGGGTGTTTCCGGGATATTATACAAGGTAAAGCACAGATGGAGAAACTCGTGAGCTGCCCTGCTCCCTCATATAGATGTATTACAACATGAAGTACTGCCGCTATTTAAGGCATAATCCTCTGTATTAATACGCAGTTTAACATCAAAATGTGCGTAAGTAATTCAAGCTTTTATGTTCTGTTATATTTCCATCCAAAATACAATGAAGTAGACGTGCAATGCAATCAGAAGTACTGTTTTTTTAACCAGGTATTTTACATTTTTACTTTAATATAGTAAATGTTACAGTTACAACATTTATCCTGCAAATTATTAAAAAATAATTTACAAAAATTAGGTTATTTATACAAAACTATGCATAGAGTGTAACCGATTATTTCCCAGTTTCTCTTTTGCTGTTGTTCTATTTGCCCCCTTTTGTATTGGCTATATATCTGTTTCTCCCGGTGTATATAAACTTGTTGACAATAAGGGAAATAGAAAAAACGACAACCATATCCACGCAGGCAACATCATTATAGCAACTGCCGAGATCTCTCCCTGATTCTATGTACTACACTTTCTATACTGTAGCCTTTGAATGGGATAATTAAGGTTTAGCTAAATTAAAATTAGCTTGAAAGCTGCACTGTGCTGGAGTCCAGCTAGGTCTGGATTAAGATAACTAACTTCATTTAAGCCTGCACAGAAAATCAGGTCATTTATTGCAAAGCAAAATGTTTTCAAAGCAAACACAGCTGGAATAGAGCAACAAAATGGGCATTTCCTTGCAATTCTGACAGGATGAGTGGGTGTTCTGATGGCAGTGAGTAAAGGTTTAAGACTGCTTATATAATAACTGGGGTGGGTACAAGCTTTGCCATGGGGAGAGCGAGAGGGGGGTGAGGCCAGCGAGTTATGCAATGCTTTCATTTAATGGCCCCCTTAGGATAGAGTTGGCCGTGCATGCGCTCAGTGTGATATTTAATATTTAAACGTTGACCTTTTTTATTAATTACCGGCTTTATTCTGTGGCCGCGTGCACGTCAGCTTCTGTAGCTCTCGGTGCGCGCAGGCGGGTGACGCTGAGCAGGTCTGCGACACCCTTTAACTCTCTGCACTGCACTGGTCCCCGAGCCCGAGGAACGCCATAGCTTTAAATTAATTAACACTAATTAACAGCTGTCACGTGACCGTCTCCAGCGCCTTAGATAGGGCTGGATGTTTCTGCTGTTAAGTTTGCAAAATATAGCGAGATGAATTATCGTTTTATAAAGATTTGCGCGACTCTTTTACTTTTCACCGTCATGGCTCGGCGCTGCGTCTGCCTTTCCCCCGATCACAGGAAGAAAACACTCGAGCAGAGGAAACAGCTCGCCATGCCGCGAGTCACCTGCTCTCTCCGAGGCATCAGAGCTGTGTTTGGTCCAATGGTGAAAAACAATGTGTACGCCAGAGGTGAGGTATAGGGCAGCGGGATGTGAGGAAGATGCTTGGTTCATTTAGTTCACCCTCATCTTTTGCATTGATCTCAGACCATGTGTGTGTGTGCTTTGTTTCCTTAGACGTGACAGGGGCCACAGTCCCAGTGCCTCAGTATGAGAAGACCTGTGGAGTGCAAGTGGCTAGAGTGAAGAACCAGAGCCTCTCGTTTTTCAGCAGATATGACAGCTGCTTTGTCCGTGTTGAGGTGTGAATCCTGCTGCAGAGTTTACATGAAGGAAATGTATGGGATTGCCAAGTAGGGCCAAAAATAATGCAACTATAGTATATTTACTATTAAGTTTTAATGATTGAAACCAATGGAGGTAAAAATGAGTTTACAATCTGCATGTATGTCACTTCTTGACAGCCATGCTGCAATAACCTTTCATCCTCAGGGCAGCAAAGTCGTCATCCCGCTGCAGGTCCAGCTGGCAGGAGAGGATCGATGGATCAGGGTCAACATCAGCTGTCCCCTGATAAAGGCAAGAAGTGAGAGGACCCAGCTTCGCCCAACACGTGAGTGGAGACAGCTGATTGAGCTTGACAAACTCACTGACCCAGTTGTGTCCTGTATACCTAAAATCCGCTCTCCCTTTTCATCAGTCAAAAGTCACCCTGGCACAATTTCCCTATGGAGCCAAGTTTAGAGTGTTGTCTTGTTGTTCTTGTAATTACCAATACTGGGTAGGAGTCTGCACAGTTCAGAGTGACGATCTAAGACATTTAAAAACAGAACTCTTCTCCAGCATTCCCTGGAAACTGTGACATTGAAAGAGCTCTTCGAGTGGACTGTGGCCACCAAAGGGTTTCCAGTGATGTCTGCTACAAACTGGGCTGCTGCTATGATGCTCGTGATTCAGCCTGCTACTACACACTCAATGGTAAGATCTGTATTTTCCCCTCCAACCTTTCGTCTAAACAAGCAGGGCTGCTTCTAGGACTCTTAACCCCTTAATAACCAGTCGTGTGGGGGGCTTAAGGGAAATCAGAAATATCAGAAATGGATACCTAATCAGAGGTTTATGTATTTTGACTGTGGACAGACCTCCTGCCAGTATATGCGTGGCCTTCATTACAAAATGCAGTCTTGTTACCACTGTAAATATGTTTGGTACTACAGAGTACCAGGTACCAAGCAGTACCAATAATGTTTGGCACTGATGAGCAGTAAAATGTCATCTATAGTTGGCAGCAGAGCTTTCAATACATGCTAATGCAGTATTCAACATTATGTAGTTATAAAGACAATTATGCAGAGATGAGGACAAAACAGGGTTTGGTTTTTTAATTTGTGTTTTACTCAAAAAACAACTATGCAACATTATCCTGTTTGACTCCATCCAGCCTGCTCTCTGGACGGACACTTTGTGTTCTCAGTAAACGCTGCAGATGCACACACGCCCATTGATCCCAGCAGCCTCATTGTAAAGGATCAGCCGCACTGTCACCCTGTTGTCACAACCCCAGATACTGCTGTCTTCAAGATAGGAGTCTCAGACTGCGGTGCAAAGAGGAAGGTAAATATTATATCTAATATTTAGATTGGGGTATCATCCTAATATTTTTGCACAGTTACACAAAGCCAGTCACAGCATTGAGCACAAGCTTTCATTTAGATGTGTCTGTGGTCCACCATGAATTTTCACATCATCTTCTTTTCTTAAACCTTTTTTTTTAATTTTTTTTTAAATCTCTCTGGCTTTTAGGCAAATGGAGATGTGGTGATCTACGAGGTGGAAGTGGTGGAGCTACATACAGGAAATGATGGGAAAAATTCTCAATTTAGGTATGGAGATGGATACATCTTCTTCTAGAAGACAGTACTGGTGGTGATGAATGTTTTGGGGTTTTTAGTCTTCAGGTCCAGTGTGAATACGACTCCTCTGATCTGAAGCGTGCAGCAGAACTGCGGTCTTTGTATGCGGTGACTAATCCACCACCTGTCATTGCACTGGGGTCCATCGGAGTGCAAATGAGAATAGCCACAGGTACTAAAATGGAATGAAAAGGCACTTTGTATGCAAATGACAGCTGGTGATGTGTATATGTTTGTTGCTGCAGATGCATCCTTTACATCCTTTATTCCCGAGGAACAGCTTCCACTGACTTTGCCCCTTCGTGAAGCTGTGAATGTGGAGATTTCCATCGTGCAGCCATCTCCAGATCCCACACTTTCCCTGCGAGTGCGAGACTGCTTTGCTTATCCTGGGTCAAGACACTCTGTGTGGACACTTCTCTATGATGGGTACGTTATTAACCCCCACCCCTCAATAAAAAAACAAAAATTAAAAATATAACAGCACAGTTTTGTCCCTTTTGTACAGATGTCCAAATCCTCAGGATAATATGAGAAGCTCTGTCCCTGTGGACAAACAGGGGAAGACCACATCTCACTCACAAATCAGGAGGTTTGATGTCAAGACCTTTGCCTTCTTGGACCCCAGCACAGGCCATCCAAGTCCAGAGGAAGTATGTTTCATCAGATTATAATATTTCAGCAACGCAGCGTTTTGTTTTTTCCCCCCACAGACCTGGCTATGTGTTTTCTCTCACTCAGATGTACTTCTATTGTTGGGTGGAAATCTGCACGAATGACGTTGACTGTGCGCAGCGTTGTACCTTCATTTGTGAGTATACCACAGTACACTTAATGTGCTGTTTATTTTTGGAATTTTTTAAAAATCTGTCCTGTGTCCTCCCACAAGCATCTGAGGGGGAGAGGCCGAGAAGAGAGGCCGCATCTCAACCCCACCAGCTTCAACTGGTCTCTTTGGGGCCAATGCAGCTGGTCCAGAATAACACTGAAGCCGAGAAAGACCCCTGCATGAAACGGGAAAAAAGTAAATCCAGCAATACACCAAACTAGAATCATTACATGAAAGAGTATGAATGACACTCTTTAAATAGAATCTCGCACCCTCTCTTCCTTAGTGTTTCAGGTGATCGTATACATCCTGTCTGGTGTTGGTGCTGGCCTTCTTGTGGTCCTGCTGTTCATTGTGTGTTCAAGCATCAGGAGAATGCAACGAGCACGTGACGAACAAGATGCATCTCAATAAATGTCAATTTGTCCATATGTGCATTTGTTTTGGTTTTTTGAGCTTAAGGCTGAGAGCCAAATGGCAGGAAAAACTGGACTGGAAATCAGTAACAGCAGATCTGATGGGATGCAAGTGTCTATAGCAATCTGTAAAACACAGAGCAGGCTTTGTCATGGTGTGAGGCCATCACATTTTGATCCACAATGCAATTCCATGTGAAACCAACTAATTATTAACAGCATGACAATGAGCCCGAACACACTGCCAATGCCGTAAAAGTGTAGCTGGATAGAAAAACACACAGTGAAACCACCAGCCATGGATTGGCCTCCCCAGAGCCTGGGCCTCAACATTATTAAAGCAGTGTAGGATCCTCCTGATAGAGAACAGAAATAAAGGCAGCAAACTTCCAACGAAGAGCTTTGAATGTCTTTCAAGAAGTCTGGAGAACTATTTCTGAAGTCTACTTAAAAAATGAACAAGAAAGCTGCCCGAGAGAGTTCTGAGTGTGTTGGAGAATAAAGGTAGTCGCACCAAATACTGATTTAAGCTTGTTAGAAGTGAACAAACTCTGTTATTGCCTCATGTACTGTATGTGTTTGCACTTCGATAAATTACTGAACCCATTTTTCTTGAAAAATATCAAGAAATAAGGCATGACATGACTGTGCTTCAGACATTTTGATCTATACTGACATGTTCGACCACAATGCAGATCTGTTTCATGCACAACTCAAAGGTGCTCTATAGGATTGAGATGTTGAGATGAGCTCTGACATTTGGCTGAAGATGGGTACACTGTACACACGCAGAAATACACCAAGATCAACCTATGATGTCATCACAGAAAGTTGCTGGCGCCTGCTCTGATAATTTGATGAAGTCATAAAATTGTCTACTTGTGCTTCACAATAAAAATAGTTGAACAAAAATCATAAAATTGTGATCTTAAAATCCAGGCGAAAGAGATTAGTCTTAAACTGCTGTTTTATAAAATTTCCGTACTTCATGTTGTAGCTTTACTGTGCTTCACTAGATTTACTATCATTAATGTGAGGAGCGAGAAATTTAATCATCGTAAAATAAAGTCAGAATACCAGTTTATTAACATAAAACCTTTATAATGCAACTGAAATACACAAAAGCAGTGAAATGAGAAGAAAAAACGGGCAGCTGACTCAGTAAGGTCTGAACTTCCTCTGTGCCCTCAGCAGAGCTATTCTCTGTTTATCCTCCTCAAACTTTTTCCTTAGTTCAGCGATATCTGGAAAAGAAAGAAAGAAAAGGAAACTTATTTAAATAAAATGCTTTCACAACCTCAAATGTAAACAATGTCATTAACATATCAGAGACTTACGTTCTTTCTGCGTGTTTCTGTGCTGCCAGGTGTAGAAGTTCAAGAGCTCCTTCCTCTTCTTCTTCGTTATCTCCCTCTGTAGAGTCCTCTGATTGGCTGCTTCGCTGTGAGGACGCGCCTTGGCACCCTTGTGCCCTCTCGTGACTTTCACCCAGCCCTCTTCATCTTCTTGCTCCTCCTCGGCCTCCTTCTTCTGCCGCTCCGCTTCCTGTGGACAAAACATCAAACCCACGTTGAAGCTACGCGGAGCGGACGTGTCAGCGGTGCTGAAGGAACAGCGACAGAGTTCTCACCTCTTCTTTATGCTTATCATAGTCTTCCATAAAAGAATCGACTTTTTGTTGCAGCTGCTCCGGTTGGATAAAGGAGTCTGTGTACTGCTGGATCCACTCTGCCATAAAGAAAATACAACACACGTGTCATACACCTCATTTGTTACAGATGATTCCAGATGTTCTGCATCATTTCTTCTCATTCTTAGGTCACTTTATGTCCCATTTGGCATCGATTTGTAGCCACTGTATTTACGTTAAGCTTGACTTTTGGCATCTTTATAACAGATTTTTCACTCATAAGCTTATTCACACTTATTTTTGGTCATTTGTGTCACATTTTATTATTAGTGACTCTCTGTAGCTAAATCTCTGAGTATTTTATGACACTTTTGAACACATCTTTTGCAGATACTTTTGCTTCTTTGGTTATATTTCGCATTTTTTGTAGCCATCCACTGTGTTTGGGGCGGTTTTATGTCTCGTTTGGTTTTATTTAAGCCTCATACATTAAACTGTGTCACTTTAGCAACAGCCTACTTACTCTGCAGTCCTGTTTTGACTGGGCGCTGCTCTGTGCAGACCACCAAAGGCACATCATGTGGGTGTGATTTAACTGCTGGTAAACTGGAGGCGTTTTGAAATACAACATAGCCAACTTTGAAGCCCTGAAACAGACAGAGACACATAACGTGAAACTGAAATCTACAAAACATACATAAACAAACGAGCAACTGCGCAGGAACACAGGTCAACCTGTTTTTCAGCTGGTTTGAAGAACTTGGACAGTTTGGGTCCAGCCTCCTGGGAGGACCCCGGGTGGTCTTTCAGCTCAACTGACTGAATGCTGCCAAACTGCGAGAATAAATCTTTGACAACATCCTGTAACACACACATACACAAACAGTGAGAGGAAAGGCAGTGTGCAGTAGTTACTGTTTATATGAAGGACAAACAAACCACACAGAGCAGCCAGGCAGGCGCGCTACCTCTGAGCAGTATGGAGGGATGTTTAGCACGAATAAAGTCCGGTCCAGCGGTCTGTGGGAACTCTTCTCGGCTCGCACCCGGTGCTCCTTCACGTACAGCGAGTGCCTGGCGGCGCTATCGGAGCTGAACTGTAAGGACAACACTGCGAGGAGAGACGGGAAAAAACAACACATCAGCGTCTGCTATCACCCTGTCGACATGGCAGACTACAGATCAGCACAAACTCATACACACACCAGCCGGGTTACGTAACACAAACATTTATCTACGAGGACAAAGCGGTACAGAAAAAACGGCGTAATAATTAGAAATACCCGTAAATCCTCCAGGAATAACAGAAGCCTGATTCTTGGCGTGTTTCTTCTTGGACGGCGCCATTTTGGTGTGACCTTTCACGCCGGAAGTACAACTGAATTCCCGTTTGGTACCGTTCCCCTCCCCAGATTTTCTGCTAAGCAGGTTCTGTGTTTGCTTTAAACCCACACATTTAGTTTTTAGTTTGTATTACAGCCTACCTTAAAAAATGAATTCAATGGTCAAATTTAGCCTCGACCTTGAGGCTAAATGCTCTGAGGATCATTTATCGTTTATGTTGTCATATAACTTTTTTCACCAGCCTGTTCCAGGGTTTTAAATTTAGATGTTTTTTAAATGGAAGATGAATTTTTATATCAAAATTTCAAAATAACTAATTACTTAAGTTATTTTCTCAGAAGTTTGAGTTGGTATGTTGAAAATTTGAGCTTGATTTAATGATTAAAGAAACAAGCCTCCATGGTTTTGCTTCCCTCAAACCAATTTCAACAACTGGAGTGAATCTCTCCTTTTTAATAGTTTGGTTGTTGGTTTTACTTGTAGGTGTGTATTTATGAAGTAAAACTGAAACAAAGACGGCTAAAGGTTCAGCACCAGACTTGTAAATCATTCACAAGTCCAGAACTGTTTTTAGAAAGCCTAACAGCACAGATACATAAATCAACAAAGAGATCATGATATGAAAAGCAAAGAGTCTCAGACATCATCTACAAAGCTAAATATTTAATGGTGACATTTCAGATACATCCTACCACTTTGTCTCGTCTTGCATTACATACCAAGAATGCAGTAGAACGTAAATTACAGTCTTTCAACACAAATCAGGAGTAATAATAGAAAGAATTAAACATGTTGACCATCAAGCAAAAACCAGTCACGGAGCATACGAGTCTGGATGCCACAAGAATGTTAAAACTAAATAAACTGACATGTCCGTTTCAGAGCTAGCTTACTGAAGTTATTATGGTATTATGTAGCTTACGCCAGTCCCCGATTTGCAGGTATTTTCAGTTATTTTGGCATCACTTTGGGCTCAATTTAAATCATCTTCCCACATTTTAACCAAACTGTCCTTCCTAATAAAACAGACATGACAGACGTTTGGTTTTTTGTTTTGTCTGTATATATTTTTCCCCCAATGCATTATACACACTCATTAAACCCAAAGGGAAGCACAGGTAAGATAAATGAACACACCTGCATGAATATTCAGCCTTAAATATTACATAACTCTCAAGAATAACACTACCACACAGTCCTCAATTAGTCAAAGGGTTTGGGCTGGGTTTTTTTTTTTAAACTCCTACTCTTTTGGAAGTTGGAGGCAAGCGGCAATGACGGGATGACGGGATATATATTAAACTAAATCAAACTGTCACTTAATATACAAAAAAAAAACCCAAACACCCGTTGCAATTAAATTTGGTACTACCCCTCCTCCACCTCTACATCGGATTAAAAGATCATATGAAACTTCCCCCCGCTCCGTTTCCAAAACCAACAGGTGACTTTTGATAAAACCCAAACAAGGATGCATGAATGATGAATTTCACGTTCACAGGAGTCATGTATATCAAATGTGTAAAAATTTGTTTCATGAGAATGTGTGCTGGCTGCTGTCAATGTGAACACCACAGTTTGAAATGAGAACACTGAGAATGCACTAACATGAACAGACAGAGTTTTCACTTTAGACGTGGGCTATATCTTGATGCGAAAGGCAGTGGCCTGTGAGCTGGGAGGCTCAGTGGTGGAGGTCGACTGTGTAGTGGACTTGAAGAGAGCTTTGAGGATGGTCTGGGGGTCCACCTCTGGAGTGGGCTGAGAGGAGGAACGCTGACCGGCGGGCCGTGATAAGGAGGCGGGCAGACCTTCTTTCTTTGTGCTGCTGCCTGTACCCGGAGTATCGCTGAGTCGCCTGTGGGCAAGTCAAACAGTTGTTACTATTTTTTAAGTCCTTTAATGGTTCAAACAACACAGAGGGGTCCCCTCCCACTGAGTTCAGTTAAAGAGACAGCTGTTAGGCCAAAAGGGTTACATGCCTGACCTCTAGTGGAGAACACAGCAACAGCACCTGGTATTTACATTTCAGTGTGAAGTTAAACTTGATAACATCCATTTCTTTAAATACAAATAGCTTGTTTTTCAAAAGCAATGTAATAATGCTACTAACCAGCTCAAAATGGACTTATGGTGCTTTCCCTTATATACAGTTTGCCTCAGTTCATATTAAATATGCCCACTAAGGTCACCAAAGCTAAAAGACTGTTTTAAATGTTTGTTTTCAAACTATTCTTTCTATTCCTGAATCTGTGTGAAGTCAGTGAAAGGGGACAGGAGGACAACACGGTCATTTAAGTCTCACAGCTCTGGCTGTGAGCACAAAAGCCCCGCACACACACAATGTTCACCCCTTCTGTTAATGATGGGTAGCCAATCAGAAGAAAGTTTCCTTAAGGGGGACGGGAGTCAGAGTCGCTCACTTTAGACAGCACCACAAGAGGACCACAATAAAATACTTTTTACTTTAGGAATGCAGTGAATGGATAGCTAATAGGTTTTAGTATGTAGATAAAAGCCAGATTATGGCACAATGAAAATATGCAAAACAATGATTTCTTTAATTTAGGATTCTTCCTATACAGAGGAAGTCTGTGAAGGGTAGAAGGATGCTGATCAGCACTGTAATGCATTTTAACCAGTTCTGTTATTTGGATTTTCACTTACCCAACACACTACATACCTTGTCTATACAAAAGGTCACATATAACGAGGATACAGTGACTCACTGCCTTTTCATGGACCGCTTATACATACTGTCCCCTCTCTCTGTCTGAGCCAACCCTGGTCTCACACGCAAACACAATTGAGTAGAGATTCATTTGAAATTAACTAAAGAAGCCTCGAGGGCTCACTCACAATAGAATGGGTTGATCAGAAGTGATGACATTTCCCTGAATATGAAGGTTACACTTCATGGGTTGGCCTGGGGGTGGACAAGAAAAGGAAAAAACAGATGACATAAATGAACCAATCACAACGATCCTGACCACATACAGATCTGTGAAAAACTATTTGCCCCTTTCCTGATATCTTAGGTTTTTGCATGTTTGCCACACTTGAATGTTTCAGATCAAACAAATTTGAATATCACACAAAGAAAACCTGAGTAAATACAAAATGCAGTTTTCAAATAAGGACTTTGTTCACTAACGTAGAAGCTACCCAATCCTAAGGGACCTGATATGAAAATGTTATTGCCCTGCAAACCTAATAGCAGGTTGTGCCACTCTTGGCATTAAGAACTACAATCAAGCACTTGGAATAACTGGCAATGAGTCTATCACATCACTGTGAAGGAAGTTTGGCATCACACTAACACCTAGGGCTGTTCGAAATAACGATATATATCGGATGACCATATGAAAATGTCTAATGTTTCATTTTACGCTATCATTTGTTTCTTGGTGTCACAAAATAAACTGTTTACTAGGGATGGGTACCGGTATCCGGTGCCATGACATAAACGGTAGTAACCAGACCGAAAAGCAGCGCACATTTCGGTGCTTTATTTTGGTGCTTTTTTTTCCTGAGATGTCATACACTTTGAATTCTAGCCAATCATTTTACGTTTCCGAGGATAGTAGGCGGGTCCAGGTACGTACGTTCTTTTAGAGCAGAGCTACAGATTAAAAATGCCTAAGGCGAAGCGGTCAAAAGTCTAGCTGTACTTCACAGCAAAAGATGCAAACTCAGCAGCCTGCAACAAGTGCTTTAAGCTGATACTGTGCAAAGGAGGTAACACCTCAAATCCGATGAAACACCTGGCGACGCATAGCGTTTTTTTTAAAAGCCGAAAAATGCGCCGTATTTGATAGCTTGCTGCGAGACCTCACACCGAGCACATCTACTGCGGGTGGGTTGCCTGTTATCGGACCCGGAGTTAGCAACATCCCCCAAAAACCCGAAGAGGAGAGTCCTGGCCCCTAGCCCTGCCAGTGTAGCAGAAATGATGACGGATGATGATGGCAGCAGCAGCAGCAGCCGTTCTTCTCTGCGTGAGTAGCTTAATGTTGTTCGTGTGTAATTTACGTTGAGTAGGCTAACCATGTTATTACATTAATGCATGTAAGGTGAACTAGCAAACACCGTCGTAGTTACATGCAGCTGTCTTCTTGTTTGATGGCAGATACTCCCTTCACCCTGGCCAAAAAGGCTAAAATGACCAAAGAAGAAGTGGAAAACAGTTAAACATGAGAGGTTTTTGGACAAAGTTTGTGTTTTTTCCATTGTTTAAGCACTGCTTCCAGCCAAGAGTGATACCATATATGACCCATAGCTGCAGAAAAGGTTAACATTGTTATCTTTTTACAAAAAAAACAGCTGAACATGAGAGGTTTTTGGACCAATTTTGTGTTCTCCATTCTTTAAGCACCGGTTTGAGCACCGTTTAAGCACCGGCACCGTTTCAAAAGTACCGGTTTGGCACCGGTATCGGATAAAACCTAAACGATACCCATCCCTACTGTTTACTGCAGTATTTTTTCAGTGTTTTCATGGTCACTGTAATGGCTAAATTCATTTCTTAAAGTTCTCTCTTTCTCCTATATTTAAAATAACCACACTACAGACAGATAAGCGACTGTTTTTACGCGTTGTCGTTAGCAACAACGACGGTAAACCCAACGTGTGGCTCCGCCGTCGGCTTGTTTATTTTCCACATAAACCTTTCACAATAAAGCTGAAGATCCTGTTGAGGTTTTGCCTTCTAAATAAACTGAGATGACGACGAAATACATTATTCTCAGACATCAAATTTCAGAATCTGCATCAAACAAATGACTTCAAAAACATGTAGTAACTATAAATGGCGCTTACAGTCACCACGTGGATGCAGGCACAGAGAATACCAGCACGGCCAGTGAAGATGAGGCAGAACCAGGTAGATCCAAACAGAAAGACTAATCAAAACAAATCGAGGTCCTTATTTCTAAACGAGGGGCTACGTCTGTACCATGGACATGGTTTCGTTATGAAAAGTCTGACACGAACCAGAAAACTGTACTACGGTATCAGAAAGGAGTCTAACACGTTTTCACAACACTATATATATGATGTATAACATGCTCGCAAAACATCTCGCTGCTACAGCAGCCATTAAACTGCATGTTAAACAGAAGACTTTCATGTGTGCGTCCTTGCTCTTGGCACTCACCGTCCAAGCAGCGATTGTTGTACTTCCTGTATGCGCTCACAGCGTCCTCTTTACGGACAAACACCACTTCAGCTACGCCCACCTTCACCAGCCGTGCTCGCTTCAAGGCACCGCACACACAGAACAGTTCCTGTGGACAAATATTGACAGGCATTACAAATACACACTGAATGACTCATCACGGTACTCACAGCACTCTGCACATCATTTTAATCTCAAACAAGAAAAGGTTAAAGGCAAACAGAGCAATTTCCTCACCACTATGTCCTCCTCAGTGACTCGGGGATGCAGGTTGTTCACTGTTATTTTTGTCCCCTCCAAAGGACTAAAAGTAGGCTGAAATGAAAAATGACAAAACCAAACAGTCAAGTAAATGTAAAGATTGTGTGAACACATTAAATATCAATCGAACTGATACATGTAACAGAATCACTGCAGGGGTCTATTTGATAAAGAGTCTGCAGCCAGGTTTAAAAAACAAAAACAACCAAAGAAAAAAAAAAATTCTTTTTTTCATTCCATCTTGCATTCAGTATTTTCACCTGTTAGCCTTTTGCACGTTACACGTTTCCCTTTAAATGTGCAAATCTACGGATGTAAGAAGAGTTCATTGTGGTGTGGCATGGATGGCAAAAAAGGCAAGGATAGTATGAGCATAACAGTTAAAAGCCAATCAAAGTTCTTTAAACATATTAAACGGTGGTTTAAGTTTAAGCATGAAACAAACAGAAAAGATTTACCTCCACAATGTTTTACAAAGTGACAGCTGTTTATTGAATTAAGAGCAAGTAAAAATTAAAGGGTCTGTATGAAGACAGGCTGCTGGCAGATCTTGAAATGTGGCAGAAATGTAGCTGCAGACTGACAGCAGCTGTTGCCTTTGACTGTCGGCATAATTTCTGCAGGATGCGGGACTGTTTCTAAAAGTGGCCATAGTCTATATTCCACTACATTTTTGTTACAACATTAGTTATTTGTTATCTTGAAGATTTAAATTTTTTATCTTAAAATTACGCTAGTTATTTTTAATATTGTCAAATAAAAATCAATACTTGGGTATTAATCGATATTAAAAATATCAAATTAAGATTTAAGATCCCACAGCACAGGTGCAGACAGACACACAGCTACTCCCTTCACTAACAGCTGAAGTAGTTAACACTGAATAACACTTCAAGAGGAATTTCAGAGATCAGTAAAGCTCGCATTTCCGAATTTGATGTCAGTCCAGAGTGTGGAGAACTAATCTGAGTAAAATAAAGAGTAAAATTCAGAGCAGCAGAATCAGACGGGCCTGAAGAGCAGAGCTGAGGAGAAGAAGGGCTGCAGACTGAGGCAGAGCAGTGTGAACAGGGAAGAAATGGCAGATGTGGACAATATGATAAAATAGCTTTTCTACTTTTACAATAATTTATTAAAATGTGTTTGTTATTTTTTTTGTAGCCAGCTGTGAGCCGGCTGGTAAGACGTTAACTTTGCAAAAAAAAAAAAAAAAGACCTTATTGCCAGGACTGCTGTTGTAGCACTATGGGCAAATGGCCAAAATATTTGATGTTGTATTGAAAATGGGAGGTATCAGTATCGAGTTTCAAATTCTAGTGTTGTGACAATACTATATGTCACACATCCCAGCTATATATAAAGCACTTAAAGGAAATCAATTATTTTCCTTTGTCTGGATCATGATGCAGTTGTTATATTAGAAACTTGTCTGACTTGCTGCATCAAGCCAAAAGACCAATTATAATAATAAAAACCATAATAACACAAGTTATATGAGCACAATTTGAAAGAACACACACTGAGCTGCAGATAAAAATGAATGGATTTACCTGAGGAGGAGGAGGAGGAGGAGCTGTTGCACTGGTTTCTGCTGTGCTTTGCTGAAGAGTCCTAGAGACTGGCTGTAAGGCTGCAGCTGAAGACCGAGTGGCAGCCAGGCTGGTAGTGGGCCGAGGAGAAGCCACAGGAACAGCGGGCCGTGGGGCTGTGTAAGCATCATTCTTAACCACCTTGGTGATGGGGGCTGACATGGAGAAAGCTGAGCCTGCTGTACCAGGCTGTGTGAAAAAAAGAGACAAGATAGATAACACTCTAGTTCATGTAGGTACGCACAGCAGACACGCTGAAGTTTCTGTATAAAGGCCCACATGTAGCCTTGTCACAGAGAAACATCTTACCCGAGATTGTAACAAATTGTTTGCAGTTGTGATCTTTAACTGTTTATTCGGGGCGTCATCATGCTCATTTAGAGTAGGCTGTAGAAAAACAAAGTAATCCTTTTAGTATGATATCTTAAATCTTTAGAAATGGGCTCATAAATGTCCTGTTACATTTAAATATGTCAAGAGAAACTAATCTACCTGTGTAGCGGCACGTATTCCTCCTAACATCCCTACTGGACGTTGCTGGAAAAAGAAACATAATACATTACTTAAGGAAGTTCTGACTGTATATTTCTACAAGCACACAAGCCTGATTTATTTATTCTCACCTGGATGGTCTTAGTTATCTTTAAAGGTGGTGCAACTGCTGCTTGTGTCTGTGTCCCTCCAATGCTCCTCTTGAGGCTCAGCCTATCACGAGCATCCATCATTCTTGCATTATTGCTCAGCTGTGGTACTGCACTGGCCTTCAGACTCGGTCCTTGTGCATTAGAACCAAACTGCCTTGTATTCACACCAGCAAGATTGTTGTTGGTGTGTATCTGTATCTGCGGCACAAGCGTCTGGCTCTGTAAATGTTGTGTTACTGCTGTCTTTAGTGTGGTCGGTGCAGAGACGGTGAACTGACTCTGTCCCTGCTTGCGTGAGTTGATCATCTGACGTGCATCTTGCACCACTCCTGCTCCTCCCCTGCCACGGATTTTGAAACGAGCATCTTTCTGCCCCAGCTTCTCTCTGGCATCTTTTACTTGAAAACCTAAGGGGAGAAATTGAGAGTTTTAAGACAATGACTTTGCTCATTACAAAGTAACATTTACACCCACTGATCTGCTGGACTTTACCTGTGCCTCCTCCAAGCCTCTGTCTCACATCATTAACTCCAATCTTCTGTCTGGCATCAAAACTTTTCCCATCTCCTCCTGAACCTCGTCCAAACGCTGGCCTGAGAAAAACAAGGTTTCATTAGGTTCAACAACAACACAAACACAACAACATGCATTAGGGCGATACCTTCCACGTTACAATCACTTCTAGAAACACATTGAATATGATTTTTTTTCTCAGATGATTATGGAAACTTATGGATTATTGAAAATTATGGAAAATTTTACCCATTCCAGCTACCACATTTGTTCATTACGTGAGGACAAAACTACGATTTGTTGCCAACAAAAGCACTAGCGTGCTAGTTAGCCAAGCCTGACGAGTGAAGCTACAAACAAAATGCTGAAAGAGACGAGCAATTTAAAGACTTAAACAAAGAAATCTGTTTAGTTAAGCGGAGAGTGGTTCCGAGATTAAACTGCGTTTTCTTTGTCTCCAATATGAATGGCTTCAAATGTGAAGGCCTACAGTTTGTTGAAGCCACTATTAGACTAGCTTTCAGCCCGTAATCGCTGCTAGCTGTAACATGCTAACGTTAGCTTACGACTGTCGAGTAGCTACAAGCAGCACTAAGTTTTCGATATGCGCTTAGAAATGTTACTACAAGTTTCGAAATCCTTAATAAACACACATGCACCAGTCTCCCCACACTCAAAAAATACCTTTTCGCTGCAGCTTTGACGTTAATACGGCGCTGTCGTATAACTTCATCCAGAGAGACGTCTGCCATTTTCTCACACACTTTCCAAAAGCGCGTGCGCGCCTGAGATTTCTTGGGGGCTATGACTACGGGAACTGATTTGGGCCAAAATCCAAAATGGCTATTTGAAGAATTATGATATTTTATAGAAGATTCGAAATAGCTAACGTTGTCGTCTTCGAAATACACACAAAGACAATTAAAACACGACCGTGTTGCTACCGTAATAAATCTGTGATCGATTAGTCTTGACGAAATACGAATAGCGCGCATACCTGCATACCCATGATCCTTTGTGTCACATAGCGCAGCGATTTTACGACATAAACATTGCATATAACTATTAAAAGGGTCAGAATCTGGCTAATCGATCGTTTCTTTACTCACGGAAATAAGACAATTCGACAGAAACTAAAAAAACGCAATGGAGGAAACTTATATTTGAAACCATAATAGAGAGTGCCTGTGTACGTGGTCTATGCCCGTCCTCCACCGTAGTTGGGTCATGCCTTAAACTGATGAGTAAGGAAAATAACGACGCGGGGTGACGCCCGTGTCCTCGTACAATTAACGAGATTAATTTTTGAAAGGGCACAGGTCTGCCTGCTGAGGTGACTCGCCTACTTTGCGAGATGCCTCGTGGGACAAGGACCTTCCCCGAGTCCCAAACACTGTCAAAATTAAAAGCTGCTGTCCTCCACTAACATACATATATTACCGAAGGTAATAAACTTGTAATTGGAGTGTTAGGTATGGTAATTACATCGTGGGGGAGCATGCCCCAAGTTCCAAAGTGCAAAAGAACACAACGATATTGCGAAATATAGCAAATAAATATGCCGCATAAATATTTACTTCATGTATCATCTATAGGGTAATTATATCGTTCAAAAATGATGTGATGATTTCAAATTTAGCATGTAGTCAATGTCCATGATGTTTTTACACTGTTTATAAATATATATGTACAGTTACAGACGTCGCAAAACAAGAGTTCCTCATAAACTACAAGTCCCATGATGCAAATGGTCTGGCGCAAAGCCAAACTGTTGGTTCGGTGGGTCTGTGGGTTCGTACATCACTGCTACCTCACGTCGGCTCTGTTAGAGGAGAAATGGCTGCAGCGCTGTCCCGTGCCCTCAAACTGCCCGGTAAGATGCCGCACTGATTTGTATTATTTATCAGACCAATGTGCAGACGTAACGGAGCTTAGCTTCATTGATAGTCTGTGCTCTCCCATTTCGCTTCTCAGCCTTCTCAATGTAGTGAAGTCATTTGATTTTACTGGCTTGTCATACGCAGTTGTCAGGTTTTCCGTTTTATCTCTGCCAATTTCTCGTGCCAATTTTTTAATCCTAGTCAAATCAGATGGCCGCAGTTTTTCTGTTTGTGTAGTGCAGCGTCAGAGCGGCACGTTGACGGCGCTGTGTGGTGGTGCTGAACGACGGCTAGCTGCTCGCTAATGTTAACAACCTGCTGTTAGACAGTTCACCATTAAAAAAAAATCATGACAAATACATAATACAAGCTCAGACCTGGCGACAATATCCTACTGGAAACAGTGATGCCCATCATTGCCTGTATTACGGTAATACTATTTCTATTCTATTCTGTTCTTCTTTCCATTCTTTCTTCTAATGGTATTTCTATTTAATTAAAGAAATCTGTAATATGAAAAAAAAAATGCTGACAAGCATTGATGAAATAAAATAACCAAGCTAACGTCATCGTGTTATTACTATTTTTATTTTTTATTGTTGTTTTAAGTGTGTTATTGTGCAATAGGGGGGCTACAATCAAAAAAATGCCTCAAAATACAGGAATCAGAATACTTTATTGATCCCTGGGGGAAATTGTTTTTTGTTACAGTGCTCCATTATAAACCAACATTAAGACAAGACAGACAATACGCTAACTAAGAATAGTACAATATATACATATATATATATACATACATAAGTCACTCATAAATAAATAGCTGGAAAAGAAACGTGTAGTTGTAGCAGTAACCAGTGTGTTAAGTGGATGCGTTAGATCCACTATTTTTCTAGTTTTGCCTCTGCCCACCTCTACAGTATGGTAGTAAAGTGGTGTAATCAAACATCAGAGGCTCAAAATTATTGTATATTATATATTAAATTAACGTTTAAATATAAGTATAGTTTTTAATACTTGCATGAAAATCCTTTGTAGTCACTATTTGCCTGAGGTCTAAAACCCACTGACGTCACAAAATGCTGTGTTTTCTCCCTTGAGATGCTCTGTCGTGCCTTTACTGCAGCCACGTTTGGTCGCTGCTTGTTTTGTGGGTCTCTGATTTCAGTTTTGTTAGCTCCTCTATAGGTGCTTCATTGTGTTTAGATCAGGTGACTGACTCCGCTATTGAATAATATCTAATTTGTTTGTGTTGAGAAACTCTGGTTGCTTTCGCAGTTTGCTTTGGGTCATTATTCTTTTGTACTGTGAAGAGCTGTCTGTTCAGTTTTGTAGCATTTGTCTGAATCTGTCTGTCATGTTCAAACCAGTGTACTCCTAATGAGCAGTTTCTGTGTGTCTTTGCAGGGAAGAAGGGCTCGGAGCTCGGGGAGTATGACCCTCTCACCCAAGCAGATAGTGATGACGAGAGCGAAGAGGATGACCTTGTGCTCAACTACCCCCGAAATGGTCTCGGCAGGGATAGCTGCCTGGGCACGGGGTCTTCCAAGCTGCGCGGCGGCCGATCTGGAAGACTTGTCGGCGCGGAAGACGGGGTGCAAGACGAGGACGAGGACGAAGAGGAGGACGAGTGGAGGGAGCGACTCCCCAGCAAATCCAGGCAGGACAGGAATGACATGAAGGGAGTGCAGTACTGGAGCCACAGGGACTCGGACGGAGAGAGGAAGAGGGAGGACAGAGGGGGCCCTGGAGCAATGGGGGGTGCTGGGCTAGGGCTTCACAGTTCTGATGAACAAAAAAGGCTGAGGGTGAAGAACGCTATCCGAAGTGCGTTTTTTCTGGTGCCTCTGGTGTGTGCCACAGTGGTTGTGTTGCTCTGTGCGTTCCTGATTCCATGCCAGAAGGGAGACCTGGAAAAGAGGCTGCAGTGGGAGAAAGCACTGGGAGGGACAGGAGGTAAGAACATTAATGCACATTTAGGGACTCTTTTATTAATGCCCATCATGTAACATAGCATACAGATTAGTAGGCCTGTAGTTAGCTCCAGAGTAAACTAGGAAAAATAAACAGCCAGTGCTTGATAAGAACTCGCTCTCCTCTGCTGATATCTAAAGTGAGTGGTGCCACGATAATAAGGCTTATTCAGGAGTCGTCGAGGCTAGACAAAGTGCCTAACCCTGTAATTTTCCACCTGTCATTACACAGGCTTGTGAAACATCTTTCTACCCATCACATGCTCTGTTTACACATGAAACATTGCTTCTGTTAGTGGGTGGTGTTCATGTTTTTTTCTTTTTAGGTGTCACGCCACCCGCGCTGGCACTGTGGGATGTTGATGGTGATTCAGTGGAGGATGTGTTCTTGGGTGTTACCGAATCGACCAATGAGACCCACACCACACAAAGTATGTGCGATATGTAAATATCTTTGCAGCCTCATGCCGGTACCCATCCACAGCTGTGATCAGAAGTTTACTTACTCATCATGAGCATTTGTGTCATGGTAATTTTGGGCTTTCAGTGGTTTCTTTGAACTCTTCTTTTTCCAGGCTGGAATAATTGTACAGCACACATCTTTAATTACTTTAAAAAAAAAAAGAACTGTGTGCACAAGTGTATATTTATTTTGCTTCTGGCATCATTCTGATTGGCTTCTGCAGAACTGGTGGAGTTCCTTTAAATTGGTTGGTTTCCAACCATGGACCCGGGTTTTTAAGTGTAGTCGATAGTAGATTTGAGGTTCAGAAGCCTAATGTTAACCTGTTTTATCCATTTCAAAACTGGTTTTGATGTGTGTTTGGGATCATTGACCTCTTGGAACACTGAACTGCATTTGAGTTTCAGCCGTCTAGCTGTTGATTTGAGGTGATGTTGAAGAATTTGGATGTAGTCCTTCATTATTCCATACAATTTGTGCAGTGATCCACTACCACTGGCAGCAAAAAGTCATTGAAGATGACTCTGTGTGCTTTCTCTCTCTGTAACCTCTTTGATATTTATACATGGTGTATGCGCTTCATCCCAGTTTACAGTGCAGTGGCCCTTTCTGCCGTCAGCGGCAAGGTGCTGTGGAAAAAAGTCATGTCAGAGGCTGTGATGTACATCCAGTGTGGTCTGCAGTACAGCACCGTGCCGTCGCCCGTGTGCCTCCTCATCTGCAAATCCTACATCATGGCTGTCAACGGCACCACAGGTCGGACTCAGTGCTGTCCCAGCTGTGCAGAAGTAAATAAAATTAATCAACTGCAAGTATTCATTTCTAAGCATTCAAAGATATTTCCTTTCCCTCCACAGGAAAGAAGCTGTGGTCATCATCAATTAAGAGCATTGAATCTCAGGCAGTGTTACTTCCAGACCTCCAGGGCGACTCACACCCAGATCTGCTTGTAGCCACCCTGCCAGCGGATGATGTATGCCAGCCTCCCTTATTTCTTCATGTGCTATATTGATGCATGTTACAGTTTGCAGAGCATTATTTTTTTTTGTAGTGTTCACGTAAGCACAATTCATTCATTCTAATTCATTTAACAATCATTACGAGCTGAAGAATTTACAGTTTGCTTGTATTTTTATTTATTTTTTGCTGCTTTGTGTATTTTCAGAAATTCGATCTCTCTCTGACTTTGATCTCTGGAGAGACGGGAGCGTTACTCGGACGTGCTGTGCCTTTCAACGTCACAGCCCAAGGGACGCTGATTGGTCCCTGGCTATATGAGACACAACAAGGAGTATACTACATCCTGTTTGGTCTAGGTGACGTTTCAGTAAAAGGACTAAATGTTACAATCCCTGACAATGCTGCTTTAAATGGAGAAAATCTTGGGGGGTGGCTGTTATGAGGAAAAGCAGCTCAGAAACTTTACTAGCGGCACACATTGTTGTGTGCCTCAACGAAAGGCAGATCGGGTCCCCCCTTGCGATGAAGGGGGGGACCCGATCTGGCTTCCAACACCTCTCCGCCGGATCGAGCTGTACGCTCTACCTCTCCACTGCCTCCCAGAAAAGGGAAGAAGAGCAGAGGGGAGAAGAGCGGAATATTTTTCTTTCCTATTCTTTCATTCCTTCTTTTAGATTCACTACCATGAGGTTAACTGCTTAAATACTTAAAGATTGCTCCAAAAAGAATCACCCCATGAGCTTTTCTGTGTGCTCATATTGCAAGAGTTTTGATTATAACGACACATATTATAATATTTTTCTAGCAAAATGGGAAACAGGTGCAAACACACGGAAATCCTGTATTAGGCAAACACAGTTTTCTAACCAGCTTGAAAGTCAAAATTTGGTATGACCATCTTTATTCTACAACACAGCCTGATCTGTCTTAGGCAGATTTCTTATGATTTCATTAAGTAGTCGTCAGGAATAGTTCTCCGGGCTTCTTGAAGGACATTCACAGCTTTCTAACTGGGAAAATAATCAGATAAAATTAAGCATATTTTCATTAAATATACTAAAGTTATTGAACAACAACAACTGATTCTGAGGAGCTCATTTAAGAACTATTGAAGTGACCCTTGAAGTTATTTTAATGGTGGTTTCACAGGACCTTGTGTCATCGTGTGTTCCCTTAGGTAATGTGAAGGCCGTCTCCCTGCGAGACATCTACTTTCAGGCTACTGGAAAACTGCCCGAAACTCAGGCGCTTCGAAAGAAGGATTCAGGGTGGGAGGGCATGAAGAAGGACAATTTCTCTTCCATCATACAAATTTACAGGTGGGTGTCTGCTATTGATGCATAGATCTGTTTTCAATGTGCAAACTCTTCTTTGTTTGTTAAATACCAAATACATTTAACCAGCTGGCACTAAAGTAGAAAGCAGATTACTAGATATATGTTTTTGTCTAAAATAAGTCAAAATCAGATCTTTGTTGTGTCCTTTCTAGCCCACGTGACCATGACCAGGCCAGGTTCCTGCTCCCTCTTGTGGCTGGTTTTGGCAGAAACCACAACAACCTGGACACCGCTTCGAACCTGAACTCCACCAGAAGTGACTGGGTGCTGGTGTATGGAGGCAGCGTACAGTTACTGCTCCGGCAGAAGAATTTGCGAAAGAAATGGACCTACAAAACAGCTTCCAGTCAAAGGTACAGTCCTGTTTATTTTTTCCCCCCTGCAGCAACCACTTGAGGGTGGTGAGGTTTGAACAAACTGATGTGCTTGAAAATTATATTTTGGCGAGGGGCGCCTTACTATTGCCATGAGGTGGTCTGAAGTTTTCAATAGTTCATGTAACTGTTGTTTTAGCAACTTTCTGTGTGGTAATCGTGTGATTAATGCAAAATCATTAGAGAGAAGAGCACTCAGTCAGATATGGTTTCCCTGACTTCATTTTAGCTGCATGCCCCGATCTTTGTTGTTGTTGTTTTTTTAAAATCACATTCCACCAAAACATCTGTCCCATCCTTTGGAAAACTAGAAAAATATGCGTTCCTAAAATACTTATTTGTATGTCACAGTCAACCAGTGGCAGGACACTTCAATAGCGATGGAATCCTCGATCTTTTCATTCAGCATTCATCAAACGGAGTCATGAAGGTAAAACAAACAAACCAAAGGTTCTTTCATGCTTTTTTCCCCCTCAGGGCTGAAATTACTTTGCTGACATGTAACATCTGCTCCGATCTTACTGGTGGTTTTTCCTCCTCTTCTTTGTCTTTCAGACATTAATCATCGATGGGGCGAATGGGACCCGTTTGTGGGCCGCCGAGTTCGTGTGTCCCCATCTTCGTATAGAAACTTCTGCAATCTCCACGTCCACGGGCCAATCCGCTTTCCTGTTCTGGGCCAGCGATCCAATCAAAGCACAGAAGAATGTTACCAAGACAACCGTAAGTCTTCCTCAGATAGAATTGCTAGGTTAATGAGAACCCAGGAAGAGGAGCCCTCTGTGATCATTTTACTCCATTGTGCTCGACTCTGTTAAGGAGTCTTTTGTGCTAAATGTGCTCTCCGGCTGTTTATAGGTGTCGCCGGGTGTTGCCGTGGCAGAGCCTCTCATTCGAAAGCTCTACCTGCTCCATCCTACATATCCCACAGTTCTGCTGGAGCTCGCCAGTACCACAGACACAGCAGTCACATCTGCAGGTAATCGCCACCGTGCCTTTAAAAAGAAACATAGAACAGAGCCTCTCTCTGTACTGTACTCTGTACTTTTTTTAATGAATGACCACTCTTCCTCACTGATAGTGCGCTACCAAGACCATCAGAAAGACGCATCCTACATCACAGTGTCCTCCAGTACCATGCCCAACTCTGTCCCCAGCACTTACATAGTCAAGTGTGTGAGCCTCAGAGCTGCTATCACCAAAGGGCAAACTGTGTGGATAGGAGATGGCAGCAAGACCGCGGGAGCCCTTAAACCCGGTGAGGTCAGCAAGTTCTTCAGACATCTGACCTTCAGACATCAGGTGAGAAAGGGAATCGCAGGGTGCGGACAGTCAGATCTGGAGTGTCGCTAATTTTGACGAGTGAATCTCTCTCAACTCTGTAGTGAGGAGCCAGCTCTGCTACCACGACCCTGCCTCACAAGTACGCGGTACAGCCACAAGGACTTGAGTAAGGATGAAAGGGACGAAAAGCTGCGGATGACTCTGCACCGGGGCGATGATGGCAGTTCATCCACGAAGCTGTTTACATCACGTTTGATTCAAACAAAAGTCAAATTTCATTTCTGGTACTTGAGAAAGACATCTGTTTTTGTTTTGTTTTTTTAAATTGAAACTTTCTTTAAATAATTTAAGTCACATTTAGGAAGTCTGATCTTTACCTGGTTGTTTCTTCACTTGACAACAGCGGAGTAACTTAACACTTGAACAGTGCATGTCTAGCATGCATCTCTCGTAATTCCAGTATCTACTGTGTGGTACGGTCCACTATTTCAATGCATTTTGTCATGATTACTGTTCTTCTGCTCCTTGATGTTTTAGTTAGTATAAGAATTCTGTAAATATTTAATGCTGTACAGTAATTTATTGATTTGCCTTTTTGCCGTCTGAACTTTTTAAGATGAATGAACCGCTGTTTGCTAAGGATTATGATATTTAAATGTAAGCTGCAAGACAAAGTAAAGCGCAATGTATAGCCTCCGTGTTTTATTTCAACTTTGGGAAATGCAGTCGGGAAAATAAAAACAAAAACGCGGTGCTGTTGAGTCACCACAGGGGGGCGCTGTTTCCGCCCTCTTCTTGCACATCACAATTCATCTCCGGTTCGTTTTCCGCATTGCCGCTGCATCGTCAAACGCTGTAAACATGGCGTCGGCCCTCAGTCGCCTCGTCAGGCTGTCTATCCTCAGAGCCCCCCGCAGATCCCCGCTGACCCCCTCCAGTGTACCGGGGAACACCGTGACAGCGTGCCGGACGGCCGTGTGCTCGTCGTCCGGTGCTATGCTCCCCAAACCCAGAAAGGTGAGTCTCATTTGCACGCAGTGTTACGAAATCAGATCCTCGGAAGGTGTAGTCTCACGAGCGCCGTTAAATAACGTTGTTGTTTCTGTGGTGGGGTGTGTGACACCGGGGAGCAGACCCCCTTCGGCCTTATCCGGATCGCCCTGATAGTGGTACCCTTCTTGTATGTGGGGACGCAGATCAGCAAGAACTTTGCCGCCCTCCTGGAGGAGCACGACATCTTCGTCCCCGAGGACGACGATGATGATGATTGAGGGGGTCTGGAAAGCTTCAGGTTAGCAGGTATCGCTGGCTGTCGCTGTGGGTGTGGCAGAGTGCACGCTCCCTGCTCCGTCTGTGTTGTACAGTGTTGTTCAGTACAGACTGAAATGTGGGAGTTACCATTGCAATTAAAAAAAATAACATGCTTCATTAAAAGGTACCTATTAAGATTCGTTTTCTATCATATATATGTGTACTATAATAGTGATGGATGCTTTTATGAAAAACACTGAGTAATCCATGCGAGTCAAAAAGAAGGAAAATCAATACATAGTCATTTTACAATCTTTGTGAGGGGTCACCAATCAGTACAATAGGTCCCCTTTGCTGTTGCCGACCAGGCTTTAAGATTGCTGCTCAGAGCTTCAGCTCTGTAATAAAAACATTACGCTCACATTAGCAGCTTGAATGCTTCTGTCTGCTTTATTTTTCTTCAGGCTTTTGCAGCAGTTCTTAAACATCTCATATTAAGATGTAACCGTTTACAGGCCTTTATAGTGTAAAAATAAATCAACACACTTTTTCTGCCCCTCACAGATTGTGTATTGTGTGACGATGACCACCGCCCAGCGTCAGTGAGCATCTCAGCAGATTAACACCTTGCCGGAGTTGCGTCTTTGTGCACTAGATTCAGGGTTTTTGCTGCCCCGGGCTGATCGTATTGTACTGTATTTGTCATTCACTACTCACATCTTACACATCGATACCAGAACACAATGATTTCAATAAAATTTAATTTTCTATCAACTGTTTAAAACACTTCATTGCATGAAATATGAAACTTGTTTGGAACAAAGCTGTTAAGTTATTCCCAGGAGCTGTTTCATGTCCAGTTTTATGGATTATACCTTCTTAAGGAGGACAAAATCCAGACTGTAAAATGTTATTTGTCCCTCTTACTGTTAGAGCTTTCGGCTCAGTTTTGGTCTGGAAATGTCAATTTTCCAAATACAAGATTAAAGCTTTTCATAGCAGCAGGAAAAAAATAATAATAAAACTGATGAAATCAATAATAATAATGAAGATTCAGCTCTCACATGCTTTTCCTACTGTCTGCAGTGAAAAAGCTTTATGTTGTTTGAAACAACCCGCTCACAACAGCATCTGCACGTTCAGTCATGGTGTGCTGATGGCTTTAATTGATCCAACTGACAATATCAATAATAAAAAGACACTGAACTATAGATAGGTGATTGTTAAGTGTATATTTACAATAAAGAGAAACAGCTGTCAAATTGGACACAACCAAAAAACAGGTCACAGGGCAGGCCGAGAGCTGTACAGTTCATTGGTCGTGTCCCCGGTAGAATTTGGACAGGAAGTCGGTGGGGCGAGGTTCTTCAGACTCGTAGAAATAGCGCATTATGTGGGTCTTCTGCTTCCAGACGTGGATCGTTTCCTGAAGTTCCATTTTCCCCTTTAAATAGCACACACACACAAAAAACGGAGAACACCACAACACACCGTGAAGTAAACAACTCAGTGTGGCTCTAAGTTAGATTTAATCAGCAATCAGAGCCCTAAGAGACACTGCCTTGAGAAAAATCATATTTACTGTTTCTTGTCACAGGTGCTGCTTTTACCTTAATGACCAACATGTCGATCACACGGGGGTCGGTGATGTGCTTGTTCTTGTCAAACATCTCCCTAACTTTGTCTCTTCCTTGGCGTGTCGTGATGTCCAGCTGAAACATTGCGACTGCAGAGGAACAGACACAAACGGAGAGCCATTTTGGTTCTGCTACACACACTTTATCCAGGACATCATTCCTAAATGTTACTATTACAGCTGCATGAATTAAATCAATCTACAGCAGCTATTTGAAATAAAATTGTCCTACTGTCTTTGTTTTTGCAAAGTTGCCACTCATCATCATCATTATGCCATATTTGTTTTGCTACATCAGATCAGATGATCATCAGCATTTGGGTGTTAAACATAAGGAAATCACTCTGTTTGTAATTGATTGATTTTGAAGAGGTAAATAGTAATAATATCGTAATAACAAAATGCACTGAACAGAAAGCAAAATAGAAAAAAAATCACGTTGCAAGGAATAAATCTATACAGCGAACAATTTACATGTTCGAAAAGGTCTAAAGTACACATTTATTTAATCCTACTCCCTTAATGCTATTTAATAATTTACTCATCAGTGTTCCTCGATATAACATGTAATCAGACAATATACATAATTAACTATGTACTAGTCTGCACATAAAACAATATATATATTTAATTCCAAACTTGTACTGTTCCACATTTTTACACCGCATATGGATATAGGAAAATTGTTCTTTTAAAAATCCGAAGATTTAATGTACCCCTTAGATGTACACCTTAAATAAACCTCTTAAAGGATCTGATGGGTAACCGTGTAAGTAACCACCTGCTAGGAGCCAAAACAAAGTGAATGCTGAACATGGAATTCTTGCTAACTACGGGTGTTACGAAGCTGCTTTACATATTATATTCAATAAAGTAACAGGTCTTCTGTAAGCATGAACCCACACAACAACGTAACGTAATATATGCACCTCTTTTCTTTTTTAATCGATTCTGTATTTGTTTGTATGATTTTAAGTTAAAATGTGTGGACATAAAGTACAGAGTACATAATCCTCGATGCAGCCTCATCTGCCTGGAGCCCAAAATGAACGCTAGCTAGAGTCAGTATCTAAAGGTTGCTTTGAAGTCATGAACTTCCCTTTACAGTTTAGATTAAACGGAAACATCACCATCTCTATCTGACACAAGAGAGGAGAGAGTCTTTAAAACATTGTCATATTCAGGATCCTCTGTGCTAGCAGCTAATGTTAATTATTCTGCACCGCTCCATAGACGCGACCTTGACGCTCGCCTCGCTTCTTCCACACAGTTTACCCGCTAAAGGGAGCACACGTACCTGTGTTGGGGACCTCCCGGTACCATGCTCGGTATAACTCCCGGACTCGGCGCTTAGCCTCGTCCAAATCACGGCTAAAAATCGGTTTAACGACTTTAGCAGCACCAGCTGCCGTCCGGGTCGCCGCTGTGGACGCCATAACTGCTACTGTTGCTATTTTCCGGTTTCATTAAATTAGTGCTGAAAGCGCTCTGCTGCCACCTAGAGGTACGGCTGGTTCAAGACACCGCTCACAAAATGAAGGGAACGCTTCATTACAGAATAACACAAAATTTGTTAAACTTCAGGGATATCAACCTGTCCAGTTAAGAAGCAGAAACCACTGTGGATCCGTTTCACTTGCTCTGGTGGAAAGAAAAGTAACAACAGGTCAAACTGGACAACCTCCTAAAAGATGGTTTTACAGGTCATTCCCAGAGACTCTTGCTGTGTGCCCCCCCCAGAAAAAAAAAACCCAACTGATTTTTCTCATGCTAGCATTATGATATGAGACCTGCAGTCCAGAGAGTCCATTTCATTCAGGATGGGACATGAAGGAGATATTAGTTAGTCTAAGGAGCTTGGAAAGAAAAGCGTCTGGACTTCTTTAAGTTGCTTGAAGACATTTCACCTCTCATCCGAGAAGCTTGTTCAGTTCTCATGCGAGATATTAGGCCCAAGAACCAGGACCAGGCCTGCTACTGGTGTGATGCTCAAAGAAGGGCATCACACCAGCATCAGGACGACTACCACTGCTCTATAAAGTGACCTACAGCTGACAACTTGTGTCCATATTTCTGACCAAATTGTGAGAAATAGATTCTGTGAGGGTGGCATGAAGGCCTGACAGCCTTTAGTGGGACCTGTACTCACATCTCCAACACCATGCAGGGGTTTTTTTTCTTTATGAAACGTATCCTTACATTAGATTAAGCACAGAACTGAAAAACACAAACGTCTGCAGGTTTTGGGCGGATACAATCTTGCAGAAATGAAACGTACATTATGTGCTGTTGAACGTCTTTTATTGATTGCAAAAATGTTTATTTACAAAGATGACAAAGGCTCTACTGTACATTAAATATGAACACGTTTTTAAAAGTTAGATAATTCTTTTTATCGCAATACATACCGTCAATACAAAAAAACTGGCTCATTGATGCAACACCTGTCATTTGCTGTGATGGTGGCACACAGTATGCCAATAATGATCAGGAGAGACTGGAGGCTTGAGAGTTCTCAGCCATGGCTTAAAACTGAGGACATCTGTGATACGGGACAACATTCATTCAACAGCCTTTAAAAGCAACCAAAGAAAGCTGAGCTGAATCTGCTTCTGTACGATCACAGATCAACTTCCAATCCAGCCCCACCCCCTTAAACCGCCAAGGAATTAAACATTTTTTGCTGTTTTGTCCTGTTTTCATCCCAATAGAGATTTTTGAATTTTATATTCTCAAACCCGACAGAACATCAGCAAGTTTCCCAGTTCAAAAGAAAAAAAAAAATACAGCAAATACGTTTCTTAAGTACTGTGTGCCATTTTCACAAAGTAAACATGCCTCAAAAGCTGTAATACAGAAAACAGATGACAGCAGCTCTTCCGACCTTTGCCGTCTCAGGCAGCACATAGGGCCAATGAGAAGTTTATTCATCCAAAAATTAAAAAAGAAAAAGCTGATACAGTATGAAGTCTTTATCTACAATACCACATTTAAAAACAACAACAAAAAAGATACTCAATAAAGCTTTCCAGTTTTCAGACCAAGTGTGCACTCATACACACCGCTTCCACTCAAAACCAACAAAAGCCAAACTTAAAAAAAAAAAAAAAAATTAAAAGTGCAATTTTGTACATTATATATGGCCCAGTGTAACGTAACCAGCTAATGGCTACTCTATGCTGCTCATTAAGCTAGAGAGAGAAGGTTGCCTTCAAAGCTTTCTGACCTTTATGAAGCCTGGTGACATGGTTTAAGCAGTAACAACGTCCAAAGAGGTAGCAGGTTGTACTAAACTGATAGATGAAACACTGTTTTTCCCCAGGAGACTGGGCTTCAAAGCCAGATGTGATTTTACTGCAGATTTTGTTTAGTTTTTAAATATTGTTTTCAGATTTGAGTCACAGTTTTATGCATTGAAAGTACTTGGTTATATCAAGGAACAAAACTACTTGGAAAAAGGTCATACTTCAGGTTTAAATACGCTCTTTCACAACTATAACCACACAATAGAAAGCAACGAAGGCAAACTTCTCTCCTGTGCTCTTATTGGCAGAGTGATTAAAATTTAAGGCATTATCAAAGTCTCCACACAGCAGGGACTGTCCAGCAAAAACAGTAACCATCCTTTCGTTCTCCTAAACAACAAACAAACGAGAAAACATCTGTTCCATATCAGTCCGCACTGGTCACCATGTCTGACAGAGCTTTAGTACCAGAAGTATTCTCTCAGTGGTCCAGGCTGTTCCCCAGCTTTTGCCCCTCCTGCAGAGCAGCCATAGCCAGCTTCAAGTGCTCCTTTAGACTCTGAATCTCTCGCTCATTTCGGCCCTTCATCCCACTCAGTTCCTCTTGCAACTCTCCATATCGCTTACAGGCCAGCTGTTTTTCCTGTGGAGCAGAGTGACAGAAAATCTCTCAGGCTATCTCAGTGACATCACATCCACTGTGAAGGGAAAAAAACAAAAAAACATCTTGCATGCATGTTTTAAACTAGCTAAATTACTCATGATCTGCATTTTCTATGACAATGTTGGCATTCACCTATAGACTGTACATCAAAGATGACAGTGCTCTTCAGACCTAAAAAGTCAATATGTCTTCTACAGAGCATGGTGATTCATTTAGTAAATTTTGGTCCTCATTTGAGTAAAGAAAAAAAAAAAACACCTTGGTACAAGTCGATCTGAATAGGTACTAATGGTTGGAAACCTCTCGATGAGGGGGAAAGATTTGTACTCCCCAGAAAACCAACCAAAGTGGTTGGTAGCTGTTGCTAGGTGAAACTGGTCACAAAGAGGGTGCTGCCAAAAACCTCACTGAGATTGTTCTGAATGACAGCAGACTGCCGCAGTTGCCAAAAATGACAAGCCAAAAACTAACTTGTATTTGTAGACAAGTCACGGAGCAGCAGGGCGGAGATGCGCCCTGCTAACCCAGCTAGCATTTGATTAAAAGCTCTACCGTCTCATCTGAACACACCTTGTTTCAAAACACCAAAAAGGCAACAGCGAAAATCCAACACAATGGGAGGTCACAATAACTACTTGCATCTTTTATTTACAGCCTATTGGTAAATTCATGAAAAAAATCCACACACACACACACACACACACACACACACACTACCATGTTAAGGAACTGCAGCTCATTTCTTAGACAGCTGATCTCTTTCTGCAAGTACTGTATCTCGTTGTCTTTCATCCTGAGTAGAACCTGGGAAAAAAACAAAAAAATAAAAAACACATATTGTGGGCGTTTCCTTTAAATGACAAAACAGCCTGCACTGTAATTTATGTAGTTGTAGATAAGGGCCGGAACACCACTGTCATTTACTTGAGAGGCCAAAACGGTCAGGCTGAAGCATATTCTTGAATATTTCTGCAAACATTGACAGATTACCGTAGAGTCCAACTCAAACTCTGCATTCTCCAGTTGAATTTGGAGAGGTTTGTACTGCTGACATGTTTGCTGTGACCCAAATGCATAAATCATGCTAGATAATCTGCAGCTGTTACAGTGAACTATATTCACAGAGATTTATTTTTCACCCAAGGCCGAATGTACTGACGACAGAGAAATAGATTGTAGTGGAATTTACAGCTCGCTGGACTTTACTAAAGTAGTTTTTGCAAAGTCTAATCTTTGGCAATGTTCATTGTAAGCATCCACAAATTCAACAGTATAGATATGAGAGAAAATAATAAGTATAACAAGTACTCATTTGAATGCCTCATCTATGGCATCAGATTGACTACAAACAGGTATCTTTATGTAGCTGAGCACAACACACCCATAAAGCAGGCCATTTCTTAGGCTTGCTGTCAGTTATTGTTGTTCTTCTAAACTAATGCTGCAGCTCTCGGTGCAACTTGCAGATTTTCACAACCGTTTCACGCTGGTATTGCTTAAAAAAAAAAAAAAGTCCTAGCAGATACAGAAGTGCCTGGTATGCTTTCAGTTTCAGGTATACATTAAAGAGTTGTTACCTCTAGCTCGCAGGGCATCCTGTTTTTGTCCTCTGAGCCGTGATCTCTGATGGCAGATTGTATTCGTTTCATCTCCTCTGTCAAACGGGCCTTTAAGTCCTAAAGGAAAAAATTTGGCCTGTGTGATTTCAAGTAATGGCCGTTTGTTTGTAGAAATCTGCATACACATATTTAGTTGGGGGCTGTAAAGTGAATGCATCATTCTTCCCAGCTGAGTCTACTGCAGCTGACCCACCTGGTTCTCTTTCCTCAGTTGCTCCATGTCTCTCTCCTTGCGGCTGATTTCCCGTTCCCTCTCTGCGTTGTTCTGTTCAGCTCTGTTTAGCTCCAGACACTTCTGAGAGTAGCGCTCAGACAGTCCGGCCAGCTCTCTCTGCGAGGCCTGAGCTTCTGCCCTGCAGCAACACAAAGAAAACTGTGTTCACGTCGGGGCTTCGGTGAACCAAACCACTGATACAACAACTTCAATGCTGCCGTTTCACATCAAGTTTCTCTTTACTCTATTACACATCAGCAGCAGTTACACAAAACAATATATATTTCATATAAAAAAAAAAATAAAAAAAATAAAAAAAAAAGAGTTGGACAACCCCTTTTTTCACATTATGAAAATATAACTAGAGTATAGTAGGTTTCCTTCGTGGTGCTCTTTTTTTCTTCATGACTTGAGTATTTCCTCCTGTGGTTTTAAAACCTCTTTGCTACTTATAACCAATGACCACAAAAATAAGGAAGAGCATGCAGAGGTAAAAAATGCAGTGTAGGCAACATAGTTAAGCCCTAAAATGCAGGTTCCAGCTGCAGCCACTGAGACAGTCTGTGTCAAAGGCCTGCGACGCTTACAAAAGAAAACTAATCCATGACCAAATTCTTCCGCATTCCTTAAGCGCCTGACAGGACCAAGAGGCGGCTGTGGTAATGGCCTTACTTCAACGAGTCTGCAAATTCAAACTTTTATTTAACAGAATACCCTTTTATGGCCACGTAGCTCCCACTCAAAAGCAAAAGGACATGTTCACATAAATTACCAATGAAGGCCGAGCTAAAAGGAAGGGTGCAGTGGAAGTTTAAGCCGCTTTCTGATCGTTTAACAAGTAAACAGGTTATGTAATCATCCGTCACATCATCATTGTCTCCATAAGTATCAGTGTGACCCCAGTACATCTTTAAGTCACTGGCAAAATCTGATCTAAAGTTACGTACTGATGCAGAGCTCGCAGAGTCTGTGAGTCCACCGCGCCGCTGCTCAGCCTCTTCACTTTCTCAACTTCTCTTTCCAGCTCCTCTTTGTGTTTCTTCTTCAAAGCCTCCATCACTGAAACACAAACTCGAGTGTTACACAATGTTTTCTGTTGTAAGTGACATTATCACACCATAACTTTACTGAGAAGGGGAAAGTTATCAAGAAAGACTGAAAGCATGTTGAAAGCACGGTGAAAACATGTTTCACAGCCTTCAACTGCATTAAAACAGAAGGATGTATACAGGTAGACGTGGCATAATACAGTAGAAATCAATTCTACTAAGAACATTCACAGGCAGGCACTGCACATTATGTCTTTTACTACAAAAAAATCATGGTCATTTATAGTAATGTCAGTAAAAGTTTAAATTAAACCTGTAAAAGTTTAGTTTAACAGCGGCTATTGCTTCAGAATTTAGCAGTTAATATGTGGCTGATGTGCTTTTTGACTGACCTCGCGCTGTGTCCTGGGCCTCCTGCAGCAGCAGCCTGTCCTTCTGGGCCTCCAGCTCCTTGACTTGGCGGTCGTGTTGCTTCTGCAGCTCTTCCAGGGCCTGCCGATGAGCACGCTCCATGGCCAACAGGCTGCGGCTGCAGGGTGCCTCAGGGCCACAGCCACCCCGCACACCTCCTCCGCCGCCTTCCCCTCCCTTCCGCTGTAGTTGCTCGACCTGCTGCCTCAGTGACGCCACCTGAGAGAAGAAAAAGGCGGAGGTAAAGCCTACTGAAAGCTGGTGGAGAAAGCTGATCAATGTGCCATTTTACTGCAACACACATTTGAGTCATTTCTTTCCTACAGGCAGTCCAATGACACCAACACTTACTCCAGAGCTACCTTGGGCTTGACCTTTAACCCTATTCACTGCTGAATTTATGAAGTTGGTCTAACAGGGTTTAAGTTTAAGAAAAACCATTCAACTCTCTTTATATATAAACAAAACTGTAATTCAAGATTAAGTATGCTGGGATTCTCTGTGCTTATAAATCATAGTAAGGTGTGTCAGGTATAGACAGCCTTAGGATTTGGAAATGCAAACGATTCAAAACAAAGTCCACATCACACACAGACCAAAAGCAGGCATGAGTTTCAGCAGTATTTTTCCAGTTTACTATCTGGGTCCTTCTCAATCCCACACCGTCCGTTTGAATCATGTGCTTCATCTTATTTAAGATGGAAAACACTGCTGAAAAGCATCCGAAAGCAGTGGAAAACAATAAGAAGTGTTTACTTCATCCATAGCGATGAAGAGTTAATTTGCATTTTATGTCATGTGCAAATTGGAAAATCATCTCCACGCACTACCTCCCTCTGCAGCGCCTCATTGGCTGTCTGGCCGGAAGCACGTGATCCCACTGATGGTAAGGAGCTCATCTCCTTTAAGGGCATCTGTTCAAACTCTGTCCACTTCTTCTCGATTTCCTCCTCCATGCGTAGCTTTTGGTTTGATCCGGTGCCCTTCCTGGACAGCACGGCATCCCACTGGCTGCTTGTGTTCTTCTCCTCCTGCCTTTGGCTGTGCTCTCTCCCCTGCCCCTCTCCTGCTTCTCTCTGACTGGCAAGACGAAGGCTAGAAGAGGCGGGAACAGGGGATAGCTCAACGTAGTCAAACCTACGATGAGAAGATGGGGTGGAGGCCGGGACTTCTGACTGAGCTTCACCATGGCGCGATGTCGGTCGACGAGAGGACAGCAAAACGCGATCGTGGGAGTTTTCCTTGTCGCTGTCGGGTAATCTAGAGAAGTTTAAAAGAAAATTTAAAAAAAAAATTATACATAATGGAAAAAGAAAATCAATAAATCAAATTTAAAACAGCAGAGATTAATCAGGACTGAACATTGCTCTACAGCATGAACACTCACATGAACACAGCTGCTGGTGAGTCATTACACAAGCAGAACATTAATAATCCAAATAATTACGCTTTGACTCATTTTGAACCATCACAGCAGAAAGTGACTTGTCAGGTTGCTGGTACATGTACAGACTCTTGTGTGGTCAACAGAAAATGTCCAAGAATGTGATGCAAGCAACTCTTGAATTTAGTGTAAGCTAGCACTTCAGCCCAGCCTTCTTAGATGTTGCCCTTCAAGGCAAGAGGTTGTAAGCAACACTAAGAGTTTATTAGATGTTTAGCTTTTAAATAAATCCATTTTTATATGGTTACTATGACAAACACCTCCCACAAGTTGCTCAAGAACAAAGTACTTTTTGAAATGTCAAAATACTTCATGTTGGACAGTGTGTGGGAGACATTTTGGGTCTTTATGGAGTTTCTTTGTAAGTCTATCTGCCTGTGATCAGGCAGAACAGTGACAAGTTACAAGATATATGCATTCCTGTGGTTTGGCCATATGTATTCCCCAGAATACCACCTCTGTAAAAACGAGTGGAAGAAAGAGATTCTCTTTTTTGAAACTATCTAACTATTCTGATTCTAGGAGCCACCCCTGTGTGTCTAATCATAACTACATTTTGCCATAATTACACACAAACTTATAGTTCAAAACATTATTGTCCAGACTGTATGGCATGTTTTTACCTGATAATAAACACTCTTTTTATTTTAATGTTAATGTTAACATGTCTGCTCATAATTACTGTGTGATGTCAGGAGAGCTGCTGGGCCGAATACACTTCTTTAAAACCTCTATCCAGTTCCGCCTGATCCCAGCTGTCATGGCAGACAGCATGAATGCAGCCTCCCGTGTCTGAAACACAAAAGAAATATAGGTTATGGAAACAAAAAAGAAAAAGAAAAATTATGTAATAGGGTTGGGATGAGGAAAAACTGAAAGAGATATACAGAGAGAGAGGTGGAAGAGATAGTGACAGAGATGTAAGACGTGATTAGTAAGAAAACACAGCAGGAACTGTTGAGCGGGTATGGAACTGATAAGGAAGATGAGAATGGGTGGATATAAAGATGAAAAACAGTCACAGTCTACAAAAGGTGCCAAAAACAGTCACCTGTATCTGAAACCCATAGTTCTTCTCCACATCAAATTCTGACACATTGACACAGGATTTTAGGTCAATCTCTCCATCCAAGTCATCTTTCTGTACATAAACCACAGGAACATGGTTTGCATACTTCTCTTACAATTTCATATTCTCATTATAAAAAAACAAAAAACAAAAACTAGACTGCATATAAAAGATGGACATAATCACTATAATGTCATGCACTGGTTGACCAAGTCCACTTTTAGGCCTCAAGCTGAGCATTTTCACAACCTTACAGGGGTGAACCTGACTGAAAAACCACAGCCCACCCATATGGCAGTGACATGTTGACCACCATGCATCACTTTTTGAGTCTAATGGAACCATATTTTAGAAAGAGGACATTATACTGTATTTAATGACACTTAAAACAAGTGAGCAGGACCATTAACCCTTTAGAAAAACATTTAATGAGGTCATAAATCAAGTGAGCAGTAGTGTCATTTCTATAGACTTCTATTTCCAGCCATATGATCGCCCAACTGCTGCAGAATGCAAGATTAAAGCAATTCTAACATTAGCTCTTCTTTTCTGACCAATAAGCTTTGTCCATCTTTTATACAGTCTGCATAAATAATGCAAGTTTGCTTCAATACATACCTCCTCTGCAGTGGAGTCCCTGTAATACTTGAGTCCTGCATCAGTCAGAACAAACCAATGCTTCTTCCACTAAAGAAACAAAGACTGAATTACTGGAAGCAGCAACTCTAAAAGGCCAAATATGTAGACAAGTAAAAAAGAAGATTTTCAGTCCTCTATGCAGTCCAGTTGAAAATTAAGTACTTCCTATTCGATAGCTTGTAGAACCACCTTTAGCAGGAACAATTCGAATAATTTTTTGTTTCACTTTATCAGTCTCTTACGTCTTTGTGGAGGAATTTGGCCCACTCTTCTTTACAACATTGCTTCCGTGCACTAAGGTTTGTGCACATTTTTTTATGCATAACTTTCTGAAGGTCCTGGCTTAGCTCTGAACCTTGACTGGGCAATATCAGCACCTTGATTCCTTCTTTTTCAGCCACTCTGTAGTACATTTGCTGCTGTGCTTGGGATCGTTGCACTGTTGCACGACCCAATTACATCCAAGCTTTAGCTGTCAGACAGGTGGTCTCATAAGTGACTGTAGAATACTTTGGTATGCATAAGAATTCATGACTGACGCAGGTGGCCAGGTCCTGTGGCTGTAAAATATGACCAAATCATCACACCTCCACCATCGTGCTTAACAGTTGGTCTGAGGTGTTTGCGCTGATGCGCTGAGTTTGGTTTTCTTCAAACATGTCGGTGTATATTAGGCCTAAACATCTCCACTTTGGTCTCGACTGTCCAAAGGACATTGCTCCAGACGTCTTGTAGTTTGTTCAGATCCAACTTTGTAAACCTACGTCTAGAGCAGAAAATTACCAAAACTTCTATTTTTTAGATACGCTCACACTTGCTGATGATCAATAAATCAAGGCAAACATTTGAATGGAAGCAATCAGGGTGTACTTAGTTTTTCACATGACTGCATATTCCTTTGAAAAGTCTTTTTTACATGGCTTGAAAACACAACAACATAACACGCCATCTAAGACTGTATCAGAATTATTATTATGTTCTATTTTTTTTTGAGCGAGCCTGGTCTGTAAAAGCTGAGACAAACACGAGTGGAACAGGAAGCATGCATGTGTGAAGCGAGAAGCTCTCTCACCCACCCAAGCGTTTCATTCAAACAGAGGACACACCTGTTATGCCTCAAGCCACCAAGCTATTAACATGATAACAAAGATAACCTGCTGCTATCGCCTTACAAACAGCCTCTCTCATTAGGAACGAGTGATGCTGGGAAGAGGCTAGGAAAGGAGAAGGAGTGACAGGAGGATATGACTTGGCTGCACTTTACCTCCCCCCTCTCGTCCAGTTTTGACATCCATCCCTTTTTGAAGTTCAGGAGGTCGGGCTGTGAAGCAGAACAAAGTCAAAGTCGCCAAAGAAAATGCAACAAAAGTTCAACGCTTTTTAACGAAGGAAGAAAAAGTGAAAGTGAACAGAAACAGAAAGAACGAACTAGGGTGGACAAACCACACAACCCCATATTAAAGAGCGGGTAGCGTAGTATAATTACAACAACATTTATGTTATGAGCAGCAGCTACATCACTACAGGTTTATGTTATCATTGTACATAAAGACCAGAGACTCCTGCCTTATTTTGCCACAGAGGCCATAATTTGGTTTCCAGTGTGAAGAAGTGATAGGCCAAATCAGTTAAAGCAGTTTATATTATATTACATCCTCTACTGCTTTACATTTAACAAGATGGTAAAGCAGACAGTATTGAGCTCACTCAACAATCTATATACATCAACAGCACTGTGTTTACGTAACAGGGTGCTGCTCTATTGCACTGCAGCAGGTCTGCTTTAGCTTCAAACACGATGACAGGAAGAGGAAAACATGTGCTAGGTACCTCAAAAGATGAGGTGATCCCAGATTAGAAGATTAGCCAGCAGCTTCTTTTTTCTTCCTTTTTCCAAGCAATACACTCCTCACTTGGCTTATCTCTCACTCACCAACAAGTACATTCCTCGCTTTTTAAATCTGTCTGCATTTGTCAGCTCATCTCCAACTGGCATCTCGCTCCCCACGACTTTCCACTCTTTTTTTACTTTGTTCTTCTCCCATCTGTTTGCAAGTCTGTACGCTTAATATAATTTCTCTCGTCTGTCCTGTCATCTTTAACTACCCCTTTTCTGTATTTATGTTCCATTATGTACTTGCATTCTTGCAAGCCATGGTACCGCCCACTTTCTCTCTGTTTGAGCCAGTTAATATATGCCACTGATCTCCTTTAATCTAACAATGATACAGTCTGATGACTCCCAACAACAGAGTATAACAGGAATAATGTAGGGAGAAACCCCAGGTTTCCTTTTATTCTTAATTTAATTAAGTTGAGCTCTTTAACTGAGAAGCATTGTTGGGTGTAGACACACACACAGTCGAGCATCATATTTAGACCATATTTAGAGCTCTTTTAATGTATTTTACTTTCTTTTCCCCAGACTTATTTTTTCCCCACAGAGAGCATTTTGTTTTTTTAAATTCTGTTCCTCATTTAGGTGTAATTGCACCTTACTGTGCTATTTTCTCTGTTTATTTTATTGAGCTACTGTATTTAAGCTCTGTTGTTATAGGTTTTGTTTAAGAAAAACAATCGAACTAAACATGGCTTTAAATCCATAATGAACACTGATTGTATGCCTTGAAAAAACAAAAAAGACAAGTCTAAAATACAACAGAAAGTTATCTGTCAAACCTTATTACAAATTATTCACATCATGTCAAAACATGCCCATGAGCAGAAACAGGAAGCAGATGGTTGACGTAGAAAAACGGACACCTGTTAAGCAGTAAACCCTTATACTATCAGAACCGTGACCTTGCTTGAAAAGGTCATAAACTGAAGAAGGGAAAACAGTCAAATGAACAGACAACATCACTTCTTTTCATCTCCCGTTTCCTGTCACTATAAAGACGTATTGTCTGGTGAGCTTTGTCCTTAAGGTTAAACAGGTTTCACCTTTTTTTCTTATTGTTAATGAGAGTGTCCCGGTATACAGTACACTCATTCTAAGGCCAACTCCTAAATTACTATTGTTTGGACAGCCAGTACTTCTAGGTTATTAAAAAACACCTGCCAGCTTTGCCTGGCAGTGTCTGCCTGTTTGCAACCAGAGGACATGTGTCACAGCTGGCTATAAAAAAAGGCACACACAGTTCAAGCTACAAGCTAGTGCCAGTTACTGTAAACAGTAGCAGTAGGGTAAAAGGGGAGGAAACTACACCACGCTTTGAAACCAGTGTCAAGTATTTCGTTTCGACAGCAGTTACTTTACTTGTTTTTCTCCATACGAACCACAAATAAAACTAAACGAATAAAAGTCACTTCTAAGCTAGCGGTAACTTCATGTACACACCCCTCGAAGTCAAACAAACGCTCGCCACATTAAAACTAGCTAGCTTTGTAAAGCTAATATACGTTAACATCTATGATAAACTAGCTAAACACTTTAACCCAACCGAGCCGAGTGAACGGCTAGCCGAGAGGCTTCGTTTGAAAAGTAGAGGTTCAGGAAGACGTGACAAGCAGGAAAAACAAAGTGTTTTCAAAGTACAGCCGTACAGTGAAGGAGGGTGCCGCTTACCGTCATGATAACAGGATCCGGGGAGGGTGAGATAAAGACAAAAGTACTGTTACCGCACAAGCTTAATTAGCTATTTTAAAAAAAAAATCACCTTACTTTATCGCAGGAAAAGTTAAGATGAAACCCCGCCATTCATACCCATGTTAACCCAATCAAGCGAACCGCCAGCGTCCCGAGCACGTACCCCGCCTCGTTAAGGGGAGAGTGCGTCCATGTCGCTGCACGCGGACGAGTTTTTCGCGTTTTAAAAACAACAGCAAAAACAATTTTTCAACTTTGTGACAAGTGGAGCGGAGCTAATGTAGCGCTTCAGCCCTGCTGCCTGTTTGCTCGCTGCTCTCGCTCTCTGTCTGTCTGTCACTTCCTGGGCGGGTCCGCGAAGATCTGTTCAGAAAACAAGCCTACCACCTACTCCGTCGCCCCCACCACCCCCAAAAAACTGCCTGGCTATGAAAAGGGGTCCGGGGAGCTCCTGCGGGGGAGAAAGTGGGGATCAATCTGAGTCTCCCTGGAATCTCCCATGGAAAATTTTACCCTCCTTATTGACTGAAGCCATACAGGTATTCCCAACAAGATAAGATATGGAGGGGGGAAAAAAGTCTGTCAATCTAAAGTCCTAGTCTGCAAATACAAAATCCTGACATTCCCTGGCTTAGACAAGCTTTCTCTTCTAAACTCTCAAAAAAGACTTGCCACATTTTCCCGTCTGAAAATCTCTTGCACATAAAGTGGCACCCCCACCCTCTACCAAAAGCCTCTCTTGTAGCTATTGGTTTCAGTTCAGGAATTTCAACACATGCCCCAGCAGACCACAATTGACAGAGTTCAGTCAGTGTTGTGAAATGACTGCAGGGTGTAGGTAAAAAAGATAGACACGCGACTGTCAGCTGTTAAAAGGAGAATTTAAAGAGTGTAGGAACAGACACACCAGCAACCTTAACCTTAAGCACCTAAAAAGCTTTTGCAGTTACAGACAGGAGCTGTGCAAACACTGGTAAATATGTGACAAAAAGGGATATTTAAATAGGCGGGACTGCAGTAAAATTAAAACAGCGGTTTTATTATGGTGAATCGCAAAATACATGTGGCACATGCAAGGCGTGCAAGTAAGCAAGACTAAATATTTTTGCTGTGTAAACATACCTGCATTTGTTCGGATCTGTGATAATAACCTTTCCAAGAACTGCCCTCATCCGCTGTGGGACTGCCCGATCTCTGGAAAAGAACAGCTTGTAGTTATTAACCAAATCAATACGGGACTGAGCAAACATGTCCCATCCATAGAGGTGTTTTGTTTTTAAACCTGATGTGTGGTATGTGGTAGATGAAGTTAGGCATTAACATATTAGGTAATATAATATATTAATAATATAATATAACAATAAATGCCATTGCAAGGTTTTATCAGTTCCTACACCCTTCTATACCATTTGCACTCTCTGTTCCCAGTCTGCCCTACTGCTTACTTTCAGATACCTAAATCAAGAAGCTAAAAAAAAAAACGTGGGTTTCTTACATCCTTTAATTAACTGGCATGGGCCTGAGCCGGCCTACCTGTAATGAGGTGGAGGAGTGAGCTCGAGATAGATACCCACTGTGCCATTCTCTCTCAGTGTCTCCTGTATCTTCCCACTCTCTGGAGGGAAGCTTGCTCAAGGAGTGGCTGAAACAGCAGACAGGTTATTAGTGTCTATAATTAATCCAGTTGAATGGAGTAGAAGAAGCAAAGCTGGCAAGAGATTATAGATCCTCCAAGAAAATGTTGGCGAGTAATCATACCACTCAACAAATGCTCAGTTTAACATATGCAGGTGTAACATGAGTCTGACCTGGCTGGCTTGAAGAGCTCCTGTCTTCGGACGGACTGCTGGTTCTGCAGCCTCCCCGCGTGGCTCGAGGCCTCGCTGTGATGGATCATTTTGACCTTCGGTACATCAGCTATCATGGCATACGCCTCCCTGTTCCGCCCTGTAGATCCCACAGAGAGCCGGCCTGACTCAGAGGACTCCATGGAGCTTTGCGAGGAGGTGTGCCTCTGCATTTGAATGGGAAGTGAAGGGCTCTCAGGATGACGGGAGGTCCTCTTGTCATTAGGAGAAGGGCAGCGGTCTTCGCGGATGTTTCTACCGACACTGGATCTGTTGCTGCTTGGGCTCCTTGGTCGTTCCAAGGTGACAGCAGTGGATCTGTTGCCACTTCCACCATGTCTAGAGGGCGAAGCAGCCCGAGATAACGAGGAGCTGCGGAGGGAATGAGTTGAATCTCGCCATGAGCGTGGTGAGCGATCAGAGTTGGATTTTGTGTCAGCGTGGGTGTTTTTTCTCTGAAAGAAATTACCAGAGTCTCCATTAATGGCACTTCTGAGGACTGAGTACCCCGGTGGATGACTGCTGTCTTTCCTAGAGGGGGAGGAGTTGCGGCTGTTTTGATTCCTGCTGTTGAAGGAACTGCTAGTTTCTGTTTTGTGTGCCAAACGTTGGTCAGAAGCATCAAAAGTTCTCCTTAAAGATGACGAGCTGTATCTATCATGACTTCTGACTGAGCTGTTAAATTCAGACTTGTGCAGCAAAGGCTGAGTAGGAGTCTCGTAGCTTTTCCTCAAAGGGGGAGATTTATGACTTTCACGACTACGGCCATGTAATAAGCTACCGGTGTCTGTTTTCTTCAGCTGATACCTGCTGGGGGTGTCATAACCCCTCCTTCCAGGAGAGGAAGAACGGCTATCCCGACCTCGACTGCTCCTGGCAGGGCTTGATTCAGTCTTACGCAGTATGGAATGACTTGGTGTATCATGACCTCTTTTAGATGGAGACGGATGGATGGGGACTTCTTGTTCTTGATCTTTCTGCCCATTTCTAACAGATGGGTTACGCAACAGAGCCTGGCTCTCAATATCATAACCTTCTCTTATCGGGGACCCACAGCGTGCGTGGTGACTGCGTCCATTTAGAGACATAACGGACTCAGATTTATGAAGTAGTGATTGGCTAGATGAACTGTAGGTCCTCCTTGGCGGTGAGGAGCTGCGACTGTCAGAAGTCCTTCTTGATGGAGATGAAGTCCTTCTGTTATACACACGTCCATGTGATAAACTAGTGCTGGTTTCAGTTTTGTGAAGAGGCATTTGGCTTGAACTGTTAAAGTCCTTCCTCTGCGGAGATGAGCTCCTGGAGTCGCCACCCCGACCACTTAAAGACCCATTTGCTTCCGTCTTTCGCAAGGTACTCCTAAAATCAGAAATCATGCTGGATTGGGATTTGACTGAACTGGCAAACGATTTGAAGTTTCTTGGCAGGGTTCCCGACTCAATACGTCGCCCATGTGTGCCTTGCAAGGAGCTTCTAGACCCCGGCTCCCTCCCTGAAGACCTCCCCCCACCGTCAAAGTTAGTCCTGCTGAGGGAAGCGATGGATTCGCTGCGTCGGAATGTCGGGTTTCCACGTGAGGGAGAAGACGAGCGAGACTGCAGAGCCGAGCTTTGCCTCGGGGAGTTGTACGACCCCGACTGCTGATAGGAAGAGACGGGAGAAGAAGGGCTTACACGGCCGTATGAACTGCCGAAACCCTTTCGTCTGCTAGAGGCCAGCGACTCCGCTATTTTAAAGGGAGTAGGGCTCGGAGAGCGAGGGCCAACTTGTGCCTCGACTTCAACTGCAATTTCATATGGGTCAGGAGGAGGGATTTCCACATCCACGTCCTCATCCACAGCCTCTGGTATCGGCCTTTGAGAAGCCACACCAAGATTAGGATTTCTGAAGGGAACGATGTCTTTTGGCTCGACGTTCCTGTTGCTGAAGATGGGATGGCCTCGCTCGAAGTGGCGGAACGGGCTGTCATGGAGCGAACGGGCACCTGCTGCCCTCCCCAGCGAGAAATAGCCACTTTCGCGCTTCTCTCGCTCTTCTTTCAACCCTGGAAGAGAAGAAAATATTTTTTAAATAGGATGAAATAGAAAGACGCAATGGTAACAGAAATAGGAGAAGCAAAGGTCAAAGTTCAACCTCTGAGCAACTACCAGAGGTTTCCTGACACAAACCGAGCTATATTGTATTACTGATAATTGCTCTTGGACACTTCACCTGATGACAGCAAATAGTATTGCCAAGTAAATAACACCTCTGGCTGTAACTGGATATAGATTGGTCAATTGCAGCAAGTCACAAGTTTACTAAAGACTCAGTCGACCGCTGTACGGAGTATTTGTAAATATCTTTGGCGATTCTGCTACCTCTGTTTCTCTCTTTCTTATAATTTTTCTTTGGTTTATGAGTCTAATGTTCTAAGAAATTGATTCAGCAACACACAATGTCAGCCTACAAGTACCCGAATGTCTACTGAAGCTGTCTCTGCTCCGAGAGTCATCCATCCAAGCCCTTGGGTTGGGCCGGTGGGGTGGCGGGTCAAGCCGGGTCATATCGAGTTTGACCAGGTGGCGACGGATCGGTGGGTATTCGTCCTCTGCACTGGCTGAGCCACTGAACTCCTGGTAGTCGCTCTGCTCACGGCAGCTACGTGGAAGAGGAGATGGAAGAAGAATGACGAGAGCAGAGATGAACGAGGTGAGAGATCGGGAGTGGGGAGTGAAAAGCAAGAGAAGAAGTCAGAGAAAAGGAGAAAATTTGATCAGTTTAATAGACACGTCATAAAACTTAAGCCATTTTTCAGGTCAGAGAGCATGGTGAATGCAGGAAGATCAATATAAACTACAGTACGTTTTAAATCTAACTCCACAAACTCTCACACTACACTTTAGAGTCATTGAATTGCCATTGCAGCTCCTTTTATCATCACGATGCCTTCTTTCTTACCTGTCTGTGCTGTCGTCGTCAGCCTCGCAGATATAAAGCTCGCAGTCGGGGCTCAGGATGCACAAAGAGGGCTCCCCATAACCCAGATGAACTCCATTGACATTGCAGTAGCTGCTCACCACTGACAGACCATCAGAATCCTCCTGATAGGATGAGAGGGAAAGACATGGACAAATCACAATTTTGCGGCAAACTCCATCCCTCTATCTCTCCAAGTCACAAAAAGAGGAGAGGAAGTGATGCGCCTCCACCGGCACGTGAAGGTTCACTGAAAGTACACATCAGAGTGCATACATGACAAACCCTCTTCGTCTGGCTCCGGCTCCTGGAACAGCAGTTTTGATAATAGCGTCTGTCCCCTCTGTCCTCCCTGACAGACGCTCACATGTGCTGCTGTTCGATTAGGGTTACACCTCTGTAACCTGACCTGTCTCGTGGCTTTCCTCATTAATATTTCATCACTTTTTTTTTTAACTCGTCCTCTGCATAAACTTTGCCGTCTCAAGGAATGATTGAAAACTGTCAGCAAATGCCAGAGAATCCCCAACACCTCCTAGGAATCTACAGGTAATATACTACGGGATCTAAAAGAAGCACAATCAGGTGTAAAATATGCACATAAACAGATTATTGCAAACGTTTCATAGAGGCATATCAAACAGAAGCTGGGGCACAGGTTTCTGCCGTTTCGAAACTGTCCAGAAACATGCCCATCCTCTCTGAACCCCCGTCTAATATTACAAGTCATTCCCAAGAGGGCAGTAAATGATCCAGCTTCATTCATTTTTAAAAGAAGCCACTACTGCTACCCTGCTCCACACATTGGCTCTTATTCTCCGTCTCTGATCTCTCTTTCATTTACTCACAAGTAGTAAAGTTTCAGACATGATGGCATTTACTTTGTTTACATGTAAAGTTGAATGGGAAATTCTTAATTGGTCCTTTCTTTAACCAGAGAATCGAACTCTAGGGTTAAGTCAGGTGTACTTAAGTTTAAGAGTAATCAGTAGATTATTAAATTAAAGTTAAAGCAGTACAGCAGTACCTTATTGATTCCTGCACCAGAACATCTGATCTCAGTGCTGCGCTGCCTTACTGCTTAGACCTGTGACCTCTAATGCATCTTCCTGCTGCTCTTCACGTCCAGCTAATCCCATCACTCAGCGCACATTGAGTTCTCATTATCTCTTCCTGGTTACCTTGCTGCTGTTGCTGTGCACATCACCGTCCTGCTTGTCTCACCTTGCTGCTGGTGTCTCTTTCCTCCGCTTGGGAAGAAATCGGTGTTAACGCTTCTCCCTTTCTTGACCCAATCCCGGTTTTAGCCCCGGCTCCGGACTCGGCAGCAGATATCTGTTGCTGCGTGACCTCAGTGCTCTCCCCTGCACCGGCGTGCAGGTGCCTCTGGCGCAGGCAGTCGTGGCAGCGGGAGGGGTCGAAGATATTGGGCTGGAACTTGGGGCAGATGGGCTCATCGCCGGAGAGGGCCATGGTGAACGCAGAGGGAGAACCTGGATGTTCATTGCCTCCAACAGAGAAAACTGGGAAACCACAGCAGGAAATATGCAGAAATATTTATCTAACACTTGAGGAAGACTTATTAAAAAAAGACTGTCAAATTACAGAAGTGTTTCTGCACATTTAATCTAATTTGGTAATGTACAGAGCAAGCATGAGCCACTAATGCGTGATTGTGACACATTACTGTAAGGTGGTGTAAGCAGAGCAGCTGCAAACAGTGCATACTAAAAAAGGGGTTTTTGTTTCAGGACGTGAGAACTGTTAAGATCACTGATAACTAACCGCACTCGCAGCTGATGAAATACAGTCCAGTCAGAGCAGTTCCACAGTACTACACACCACAAGACACATGCACTGTAACCAAGCAACTTCTACAAGCACCAGCGCCTCTGGTAATAGTCAACATGTCAATTAAGCCTTTAATAGTGTAAAACTGAGGATGGTAGAAATATATAAAAATGGTTTTGTTATGAAAAAGATTTAAAATTACCTGACAAGAGGGACTCCAGCCTTCAGCGTGTCATCATTAAGGATGAACTGCCCATCAGACCCCCATCAGGCACATGCCTCCTCTTCCCCATGCTCTCTGTCCTCCCGGCCTGCCAGACACTTGAATCAATCTGATTGGCTGCTCTGACAATGAGTGAAACTGCAGCATCTGTGCCATCCATGGCGGCTCTTAGCCGACACGGCTGAGACCCTGAAGCGCACACAAACCCCAGGACCAAGATGGAGCCAGTGGCTTATTGGTTCTCCTATTGAGCAGCTGTATTAAATATCATGGGCTTTAGAAAGCGAAATGAAACGCTCATGCTAGCGACAGCTGGCACACGCTGGCTCAGGTTAACGTAAATAAATAAACACCGGCGAGGTGGGGGTGTTTAACATATATTAAAGCCGCTGGCTGTTTATCGTTCTACATGAAACTGCTTGGTTCTCCTTTAGATCACACAAACACAGGTGATACTCAGCTAGGAGGAAATACAGAGCTAAGGGTTGGTTTCCTGATGTTCTCCAGAGGATGTTGACAACAGCATCAGGTTTCCTATTAAACAATAGAGCACAGTGGGACAAAATTCCTCACAGGGCACGCTGACATCATGTGACATATGACCGCAACATGAGATCATCAGAAATTATTCAAATTTACTTTAATCAAATTTGAGGTAAATACAGCACACTCAGTACACAATTAACAAATAATGGGAAGAAACAAAAAAAGTTGGAAAATGTACAAAACTGAGCACAAGATTTCACAGGGCAGGTAACTCCAACATCATCTTTATGCATACACGTATTCTGTTCGACGCGTGAGCATAAACACAACCAAGTCCAGTTTGTTGAGCTGGCCTAACAAGAGCAGAAGTCCATTGTCAGGAGTTTCTTCCTCCCTTCATGCACTCCTTCAGTCCTGATGATGCACTTTCTTCCCGGTCTGTCTACGTCTCTGACGCTTGCTGGTCCTGCCGCCTTTGTTTCTACCCTCTGTGACACCAGGTCTCTTCTCTGTCAGACGCCCCTGTCCGCCTCGGCCTTCCTGCTTCCCTTTCCTCTTCCGCTTGCTGGTGTAAGTGCTGAGCTGCGTTGTAAGGGAGCGGATCCTGGAGTGATGAAAGAGCGAGAGAGAAAAATAAATAAACCAATCAGCTGGAGTTAGAGGGGCCAGGTAAGGTAGCTGTGTGTACTCTGGAGGTAGAGGAATGCAATTAGGGATGGGTATCGAAAACCGGTTCTTGTTGAGAACCGGTTCCCACTGTTTCAATTCCTTGGAATTGTTTGCCATTTTTGCAAACGATTCCCTTATCGATTCCAGTCGCCCCGAATGACGTCACCACGTTGCGGAGCGTCATTTACCTGGCAGGAAACACGGCGCCTTAGCGGCTCAAACGCTCAAAAGTTTGATTATACTTTACGAGAACAGATGACAACAGGGCAACTTGCAATACTTGCAAAGTAGATATTTCATTTAAGGGAGGAAACACTACGAATATGCAAAAGCATTTGCTCACAAAACACGCGATGACCTTAAATGAATGTCGTGTTTTTAATTCCGCTCCGGACTCGTGAATCTCAACCCAGCAGCAGCGGTGACGTTTGCACGTCCTCTCCCGTTAATGTGGCAGGTAAATAATCAACTAACAGTGCACATTATGTTAGCGCGATCTGCCTTATTACAAAACCTGCCATTACTGTGCATTTAGGTGACCATGATGAGAGAGAGACAGAGTCTGGCTGGCTCAGATGCTGGCAGTTCTCGCTGCAGTCTACTGGTAGCGTCTCCTTTCAGGCCAGAATAGACGAATGTCACCGAGCAGTGACTGAGTTTGTGGTCAAAGGCTTGAACCCATTTGCCACAGCAGATGCCCCCGATTTTCAGTAAGTGAATGTGTTTAATTGTAGGCAGGGACATTACTGGATATTCTTGTGTAATTGCTACTGAATAATTTATGTTATACTTTGTTATTGCTACAGATGAATATTTATTTTATTATTTTACATTTACAATTTTTTTTCCTGGGGACCCTGTGACACCCCATTGAAGAGCCGTAGGCTGGATCTCTTAAGATCTCACTGTTGGGTTTGTAAGGCCATGTTACTCCTAAATTTCTATCTTGTTCAAAGAGAAGATATAAAACAAAGTTCTAAGCAAATCGACCTCAGTGTTCTCCTTTTTTTAAAAAAAAGAATCGAATCGTTAAACAGAATCGAAAATGGAATCGGACTCGTGAAAATCTTATCAATACCCATCCCTAAATGCAATGCAGCATAGTATTAAGATATTTCACGTGTAGATATTGTATTGATACAGGGACACCAAATATCAATGTTTTATTAAATACATTATACTCTGAGAATACTACAAACAGAACAACTCATCTCATCCACCAGCATCATCCTGACATGACATTAGCTGAGCAAATGAAATCAGCTCAAACGAAAAACCGTCCAACACTGGACACAAAGTCCAACGTTTTAATCTTAAAAGCAGGACACAACTGATCACAAGCTGCTCTCAATTAGAGATGTGATTAACAAACTGCTTACTTTTTGTTAAGTATTGGATTCCCAGCTTTTTTTGGCATTCCAACCATTTTCTCTTCCTCTTTCTCCCCCTCCACCTCATCGTCACGCTCCTCATTAGCCTTCAAAACAAGCATACTCAGTGTTAATGCAGTATTATTACCTTCAGTGTTATCTTCAAACTTAGAAGAACACACACATATAGCCTATTCAGATGATTACAGACCTTAATATTTACCTGGTTTGCTGCAGCTTTGAGAAGGCGAGCTCCTGTGAGGTCAAGATCACTGATGGTTGTCACGGTTACTGTGTGGTTGGGATGATCGTACTGCATAGACTCTGTTGTGCTGGTTATTGCATCTTCCAGATCATCTTCGCCTTCCTCTGCAATACAGGATCACATAAAGGGCAATGAAGCTACATGCACAGATTATGAGACATCAGTAAAATAACCAGAGCGCAAGTTTTCCTGTAAACTCACCGAGAGCTTCTGTCCTCTCCTTCAGCATCTTTATGTATTCCTTGTGTCTCTGTAAGGAGACAAACACATTTAATACATTGCCTATTTTCTCAACATGCTCAGGCGTTTAGCAAAAACAGGCTTTAAATCGGGGCTCTTTTCCATGAGGACTCACGTCTTCTCTGACTCTTATCTGCTCTTCCTTGATTTTCTTTCGAATTTCTTCTACTGCCGCTTTCCTCCTCTCCACCTTACGCTTGTGAAAGCCGGTAAGATATTCCCTGAGAGAGAAGCAGATTAAAGTCCAAAACCAAGATTTATTAAGCCAGACTTAGAAAGGTGTACTTTATTAAGGAGAACCTTTATAACTCAAACTGGAAGACTGGCTACAGTTAATTTATGAGGTTTACATTACCTAACAAAAAACTTTAGTCAAATAATAACATTTCTAGAAATTAACAATATTTATAAATGCAGGTATATGATAGTTTGAACACCATACACCATCAGCATTTTTAAATATGACGAGGAGAGTGGGAAGATGGGAAAGCCTCCACTTATTTGGTTAAAATCTTACACAAATTACACACATTTATTTCCAACAAGCTTCCCAAATAAAAACATTTACTAAAAGCTGGTACTAGTCCATGCTAATCAGCGCTAGTGCTATGATGCTAGCTAACATGTTGAAACAGTGTTTTCAGCGACGCGCTTTCAAACTCACTGTCTGTTTTTCTCGTCAAACGTTACGATGCATTTGTTCTCCCTCTTCTTCGATCCTGGCTTGAACTTAGCCTTTTTGGAGCCTTTGTTTTTAAAGTTTTTCATGTTGTGCACGTGAGTTCGCTAAGTTACTATACCGCACGTCTGTTATTTTTGTCCGGGGGGGAACACATACCACATGACCTCTACAGTTCCAACAGTTTGATAGCGGCGTTTTAGTTTTAGTTTTTTTTTTTTTTTTTTTTTTTTAATTACATACACACTTGAAATAAAATAAAATAAAATTAGCGTGGTGGCTAGAACTGTTGCTTCACAGCAAAAAGGTCCTGAATTTGCGTGTTCTCCCCGTGTCTTTCTGTGTTGTTTCCGGGTACTCTGCCACAGTTTGAAGACATGCAGTTAGTGGGGTTAGGTTAGGAGGCGATTCTAAATTGGTTGTGGGTATAAATGTGAGTTTCATATTTAAAAATGAACTGAACTGTTTCGATCTGTCCAAGTTGTACCCCACCTTTCGCCCTATAACGATAGATGGGATAACCTCCAGCCCCCCACGACCCTGAATTAGATACACGGAAGAAAATTAATGGATGGAATCAATCCATCAATCAATAAACATGTCAACAAACATTGCTTACCGGTTATATCAGTACAGTGGGAAATAATCTTTGACGTATTAACTATAAACACATCACAGAAGATGTACAGATGTAATTCTGGCCCCAGAAGTGTTTTTTGGTCTTGATCTGAAATATTCTTGTCATATCCGTGGATTAAAATCATCACCAGTGTGTATTTTGTTTAATAAGAGAAAGACGAGATTTTCTTTCTTTTGATCGATTTTATTTTCAGGGAAAATCCTCGTTATGAGAAGAGATGGGTGGACTCCAAAGCAAACCCGAAACTGCACCAACACGGAACAACATTTAGAGAACTTAAAATTAAGAAGATAAAAATACTTTCCCCTAAAATAAATATTTATTTCATACATAAATTTATAGCTCATGTTAATCCCTCGAATTGTATGATTTTCTCGTGTCTACTTATTTTAAATATACAATCCATGTACTGCAGTCAAGTCACTCCATTAAAATTAAAGGAGCGTCCTACATGTGAGCCCCTATGAATGCATCAGCTGTCATTATGCACAATCACTTTTACTGAAAAAAAGAAAAAGAAATCAAGGAAACCTTTTACCTTCATATTGTGAATATTATCAAAGCACATAACACTGTGTCCAAATCTGGTGCATTTTAAGTTTACTTATTTTTTTTCCTCCAGCATTTTGAGCACTCATAACTTCGAATCATAATTGCATGGCTCCTTTCCCTCTCCTCCTACTGTAGGGGCTTACTGTGCAACCAGAAACGTCTCATCTCTGTAAAAAGTGCACAAGTGTTTCATTTGAAGGAGAAAACTCAACTTCAGCACAGTTATCAGATTTCACTGGCCTTCACACCCAGCCAACGCCCACCTTCCCCTCTTTAATTTGCTCCTTTACATATTACTCATCGACAACCACTGAGTAACATACAGCATTTAGTAGAGACCAGTCACTCTCACACTTTCATGTGTCATTTTATTAGAAAACATTCAAATGAACAGATAAATTCAGACCATAAAAACACCTCAAGGGAAAAAAGACAAAAGAAACAAAATAAAAACAAACAAACACTCCAGCTCGCAGATGTTGTTGAACATAAATTTCTTCTTTGTGTAGTTTACCAGTCAGGGAAGCCTAATCTAAACTGATAGCAACACTTTCAGTACTCCTTAGATTACAGCTTGAGTTGACCTGGAAGACAGGGTACTGGAAACCTCTAATTGTATTCTAGTGTGTTTGCCCGTATTCTAAAATCAAGACATTACAATGTGCGCCAAAGAAAAACAAACAAAAAACATAGAAAGTGATCAAATTTACCATACCAAGCTAAAAAGTTTAAATGAAAGGATCCTTTAATAAAACAGATTTCCTCGGCTCCCGACCTTACGCTGCTCATACAAAACAATAACATAACTGCAAAACTGCTCCCATCTCCAGAAGCATTTATATTAATATTACAGAACCATTAAATAAGAAAAAGGAAAAATGATATTATAAATCCCGCATCATGTATAAGACCATCATTACAAATAAAAAGCAAATTGGACTACAATTTCACAAAGCACAAAGCTCCTCCATCAATCCAACGTGATGAAATATAATTTTTTTGTTTTTTTTACATAACATCGAGGCCTTTTTGCTTGCAATCTGTACAACATCAGTTCTGTCAGTCTGCAGAGCATGACAACACCAAACACCCCCCCATTAAAACCTGTAGCTTTTAAAGGTGGTTTATATAGCGACGCAGCAGAGAAATTGGTTATTCTGCACAAACTTGTTTGCAATTCGATGCTTTTCTTTGCTGCAGTGAAAACATGTCACTACTCCACTTACAGCTTGTGAATTCAAACTGACCATACCTGTTCTACACGAGGGATATTTTCTTGTTTTTTATTTATTTAAAACAAACAAAACAATCTAAAAGGCTCCAGCAGTTTTTCATAGGTGACTGTTCTCAGAGCTCTCTGCATCAGAGGATCCTCTCCAGACATTTACAGCTTGTACTCACTCCCACATACTAATCAGCCTCACAATGAAATGCAGTTTAGCGTAGTAGCTCAACAGGAATTCCCCAAGTCTAAAAAAGACTGGGGTGGGGGGGTGAGATGGGCCATGGGCATTAAAGTTCATGTCCCAAACTCTTATCCTCTGGTCTTCTTTTTCAGACCAAGCTACACCACCTGCCTCCCTGCTCTTCATGATGGAAATCACAGCTCAAAGATGTCGCTGTGCTGCGTGTCAAAAAAAGTGACACAGATTTGGGGGGTGGGGTACACCTTGAGTTCCAGTATGAAGATGATTGGTCAGTGAAGTCACACAGCTTCCTTTTTTTGCTCTCTTTCTTTGTAACTAAGAACTTGCTATTAAACCTACTTCTTCTATGTACAACTTGTATACAATCACATTATAAGTTTGAATGCAATTCATTTCTCATGTAAATGCACCAGCGTGCTTGTGTGTGTGTGTATTTAGGCATTTTCAAACTTGTAGCCTCATTGCTGCCTCCCTCTGTCATTTAAATGTTCCCCTGTTCTCTGCTTCATGTGTGACGGGGTGGAGCATGCCTGCAGCAGCAAACCAAACCCTGAAGTGTTGTTTCTGCTGCATCCTGCTGTTCAAGGAAAGCAGATCAGCTGTGTGTTACTGGAATGATGCTGCACTGGACTGAAGCACAAATCACTTCTAATGGTCACAGAATTCTGTTTTTTTTGCTCCACAGTACAATGCTGGCACTGTACAGTTGTGAGGTAGATAAGGAGAGACACTACTCAGCACTGTACGGTTTAAAGCAAGCAAGGCTATCCTAAAAGCACAGCCGTGCTCAGACCTCAGCTGTCTACTCTTAAATTCTGTGAAGCCCTTAAATGAAGCTTGCAAATGAAACGACACATTACTCTTACTGCAGCACTCACATTGCTGGGTGCCAGTAATGATTGTACGGTGTGGTGTCCTAGAGCAAATCAATGCACTGCTGCATTCATTCATTTAAATAGCTATTAGATAATGGTCCCTTTTCCCTCTAGGGCCTTTTAGACCTGATTTTCTTTTGTTTGAAAAGAGGCAGCCAGCCAGCGTAGTACCAGTAATGACCAGAAGGTGGGGCGACTGTGCTGCAATTAAACTTAAGCACCAAAGGCGCAAACGTTTCAGCCAGGCGTGTGGATACAGTGCTGATGGATACAGCCCTGTATCCATCAGCACTGTATCCATCAGCACTGTATCCATCAGCGCTGTATCCATCAGCAAAAAAACAAAAACAGCTGTGTGTGTTACGGTGTCCACGTGGCAGAAAGTCTATATTTCTGAATAGCTGACAATTATAAAATTACATGTTGGCGGAGGAGAAGCCTGGTTAATGTCCCTGTGTGTGTGTGTGTGTGTGTGTGTGTGTGTGTGTGTGTGTGTGTGTGTGTGTGTGTGTGAGACAGCAGAACCACAGAGAAGCCTTGTTTGTTGTGTGTGTTCAAGAAGCAGCGATGGTGGTACCCCCGCTGAGGCGCAGCAGAATCTGCTGACAGTCCTGCAGCGACCGGCGGTCTCCCACCCGCTCCAGGGTTCGCTTGGCCTCAGCCAGTAGACGAGCTCTGTGCCCGGGCGGGGTTAGCAGGGGCATGGGGAGGTGGCGGCAGGCCAGCAGAATGGCGTGAGCTCTCTCCCTCTCGCCTAAAACACACTCGCCATCTGAAAGCAGGCAGGGAGGAGGAGGGGAAAAGAAGAAGAAACTGGATAAATGTCTTTTCTCTTGGTGTGTCTCGTGTCGTACACTAGGACGGTGTTGCCTACCAGCTGTGTAGGAGCTGTGCGTCCTGCGTCGGAGGTTGTGCTCCAGCAGCTGGTGTGTCCTTGTGGGACTGGCTCCAGCCATCAGCCTCACTGTGGTCTCATGAAGGAACACCTAAATAACACAAACAGCTGTCATTATCAGGTATTTATTATCATTTCAACTTGGCTGAACACACATCTGAGCAGCCCTCAAATTCTCTCAGCAGGCACCAATGTCCGTGCACGTGTTACCAACCAGTTCCTCTGCTTTACTACAACTATTCCCCAACACTCTGTATTCATGTTTGTTTTTGGCCATGAACTCTTTGAAACGGCTCTGTATGCATAACATTTACAATTCAACTAAATTAAATATTAATTAAACTAAAAAGTGGAGGTTTAGATTTTCAAGATTGACAGCAGGCCTTTAAAAACTTCACGATTTGTCTTTCTTCAGCCTCTTCAGTACCACACCAACGCAAAACTCATTTTACATCAAACACACTTTAATCTGAACGCCAATTTCTGTCATTGTAAGAAATTTAACTGCACATTAAATCAATGAGACATCTTAATAAAAGACAAAGTATTGCAATTTCAAAAGTGTGTCTCAGTTTTTCTACATGATAAAGAAATAAAGAGTCAGCATGACTTTTGGACCTAAATTGTAATAACTGAAAGTGTAAAATTACAGAACTCTATAATTGATTGTCTGTGTTGTATAATGAATGGGGGAGATTGTTATCAGCAGGGAAAGCTTGTAAAACCTGTGAAAAAGACTGTCCAAAATTGATGACCTCCTTCACATTTTCCAAAGCCAAAACGGGCCGGATTGGAGTCCTTGAAGGTTTTATTCTGGCCCTCGGGCCTTATGTTTGACACCCTTCTAACTCTTTGTCTACCTTCTTTCCTCAGATTTCCTCCACTGTGCTATCTAAGAGGCCAAATGTGAAAAACTTAACAGTCTCAAAAAACAACAAATACATTTACTAGAGGAGCCGTTAAGGCTCCTCTAGTAAATCTCAGAAGTGTGACTGATGATATGGTGAACTGAAATGAAAGTTCTGGAAATGGTAAAAGTGATGGAGATTCATAATAAAAAATTAAAATATATATATTATGTTCATAATGAACAAGATGAGTATCAGAAATGTACCGAGGTGATTTCTCACTTGAAGGATGGAGCCATTTACAGTTTCACTACTGCGAATACTTGGAAGCTGATCGCTGTTGCAAATTCTATTATATATTTTTGAAATTTAATAAGCTACATTTAAAAAAACAAAAACACCCCCCCCCCCCCCCCATAAAATATGCCAAAAACCATTTCCTGCGGTGCCAAACTGCCAGCCTAAGAAATTCAGAATGACGAATCTCTTTCACTTCTTCCTCTCATTGAGGCCTGAACATAGAGAGTTCTGTCTTTATGATCCTTCGCATATTTCAGCTATCAGCACTATTATTAACATATCTGAATTAATCTCCCCAAAGCCCGACCTTGTGTTGTCCCTGTCTGTAGCACTGTGTGAGTTTTCTGAGTGCGCTGAGGTCTCTCTGGAAACCAGCCAACTGAGATCCAGGAGCCGGGCCAGGTTCTCCATTACTGCTGCTTCCCCGCTGCCATAAACTGGTCCTCAAAGTCAACAGGAGGTCACAAACCAGTAGCTCAACCCCCTTGGAGAAGAAAAAAAAAAAAAAAAAATGAAAACACAGCTGGGTTGGGTATAGATGCACATAAAAAACCAAACCCCACAATTACCGGTAAATCTTAGCCGACGTGTATGCCAGAGAGATCAAATCTGAAAAGATATTCATTGTTGCTCAGTGTTAAGTGGTGGGGTGTAGTGGATGCGTGCAGATCAGGGAGGCCTCTGTACTGCACTGCAGACACATTGCACTCGGCTTCAGGATCATGCAATGCAACTACAATGCACCACAGCCACCTCCTGCCACCCACACTGCGCGCACACACAGCCCCACAACAGCCTGACCTGACCCTAACTCTGTGTGTGTGTGTGTGTGTGTGTGTGTGTGTGTGTGTGTGTGTGAGTGTTTATGCATGATTAAGCTTTAACTACAGTTAGTGCTGCACTGTGAGACAGTAACTTGTAATATATGGAAGACTCTTTGATGTCTGCATGCACTGCATGTATGAATGTAGGGGCCATGTTTGGTACATCTTTCAGGAACTGTTGATACCCTACCTTGTTCAGCCAGTTCCCAGACTGGGCGAGCGCCACTGAGATGCTGGAGCACAGGTAGCTGCTGCCTCTGTCACAGTAAGAAAGGCAGGCTATTGCCCCTTCTCCCTTCAGAGGGGACAGGCTCATCTGTACAGCCTTGCAGAGAAGCAGCACAGCCTTGGGCAGAGGATGGCTGGAATAGAGAGGGACATTTATCAGGTTATTGTGCTTTGTTTTTTCCCCCCCTCCCACTTTGGATACAATTATTTTAGAAAAATCGGCACCTATAAGCAGTTTGTAGAACCACCAACTGTGAATCAGATTTTTAATCATCAAATCTGCACAAGATTAAAGCGGATGGGGCCGATCCAGGGCTTAAAATGCAATAACAGGAGAAGAAATTAACTCGAACATGTTTACTGGAGGTGCAAAGGTGCACAAAGAATAAATAGCAAAGTGCAAAAAACTGATTTCTCTGTTGGCTTATGACTGTTCAGTCATAACATCTTAATTGAGTCAGCTTTATTGCCATTTTTGAAGACTGCAAACACAGTGCTGAATATAGAATATACACCTGTATGTGCTGCATGTTTCTGATTTAATTAAAACACAGCCAAGCAGATAAACAGATACCGCCAAATGTCTGCAGGACAGTTTTAATTTGCCTTGATATTGGCTAAATGCTGTGTAACATGTCAGTCGGTCAATTTTCATACTCTGACCATTCCGTGACCTCTGTTGCTGGACATCCTGGAATAGACCACTCCCATTAAGGTACAATATATTTCAGTGCACTTACTCAAGAATGTGCAGAGCTCTCGGCATTCGCTCAGCTTCTGCCAAAAGTGACTTCACTGCGACATCATCGCCCTGCAGCCAGTACACTGCAGCCTTCAGGACCACAGCCCACCAGCGACTCACTGGGTCCCCCACTGGAAGAGGGGAAAAAAAAAAAAAAAAAGTACATAAAAGAAGAAAAATTATGCATAAAGAAAATGTAGCTCAAACAGGTTGGTCAACCTTTTGGCGTTGTAGCTTTCCTGCTGTTATCAAAAGCTGCATGCATGACTGTAAAACACTTTTTTTTTGTAGGGCAGCAACCAGATTGTCACTGTGTTCTTATCCACTGCATTCATTTGTAGATGACTGTAAGCTGTGATAATACCACAAAACATTCATGTGGAAAGCGACTAGTGACTGACTATCAGTGTGCTGCTAGAGGAAAGTAAATCCATTCAGGCTGACAGTAATAATTCAGATTGCTATCTGCTTAGTTATCACAGAAGAAAACGTTCCCCCCCCCACGCAAAGATCTGTTCACGATTCTTATTAAACTGTCACGGTTCTTCTTCATATCAATCATACCTGGAATAGTGCTGTGACTGGGAGGAGTCGAGAAAGGGGGAGGTGGGGAAGGAGAGTCCTCTGTGCAGCTGTTCAACAGCTGCAGGAACTCCAGGGCGCTGGAAAACTCTCTGAAAGGGTAGAAGAAAAGATAAGCTAAAAGCAAATCTAAATTAAAATTTACACCAAGCTGTGGAAAAAAACAAAACAAAACATAATCTATAAACATTAAAGTGTCTGAGTTTCTCGGTAGTGCGTTGCTGCTGCTATTCAGGCCTTACCCAGACTCGTTCTTGCGTTTTTCTGCTTCAGAGTCGCTCTGCGGCTGGATGAGGGTGTGAACGGCTCTCTCCAAAAGCTTCCTGCAGAAAGAGCGGTGCAGCTGGGCAATGGGGTCAGCTGGGAGGAAAGATCAACAGGAAAGCAGAGAGAACAGGAATATCACTCACGATTAACTTTTGAAAGAAGTTAACTGGATTATTTTATTTTGAATTCGAAGAAGTAAATTAGAGGAAACTTAAGGAGCAGCCCCAACATTTACAACATACCTGGGTCTCTCTGAGAAGTGTACACCCCATCGCCGTTTTCTGACTTCACTGACCAATCACAGCTCAGGAAGAACTGCCTCCCAAGTGGAGTGAAGAGCCAGCGCAGGCAGTCGGGGATCGTCTTGGTTTCTGATTGGTTGGCCACACTCTCAGCACAGCCCAGCAGGTAACCCTGAGAGACAGACGAGGTTCAAAACATGATAAAGTGCGAGCGAAGCCAAACATCAACAGTGATGATTTCAAAGGTGACACACTTACAGGGAGACAGGAGAGATGGTGGCCCAGCGCAGTGCGCAAGGCTATTGCGGCAGTGACATAAATCTGGGCGAGCTGTGTGGGGGCCATCTTGCCTTGGGCGCTCACGCTGAGGTTCACAGCGCTTAGAGAGAGCGACAGAGCCCACAGGCTGCTACGCTGAGGCAGCTTTCCTGTAGAGACAAAGAGGAAGCAGATAATGTATCTTCTCATCATGTCAACACGTGTGAAAAGTACAAAACCATCTGCTGGATTCCTGTCTGTGCATCCTAAACGCTTACCCGTGAGTTGCAACTGGCTGAGCTGGTGGTACACAAGTGCCGCGTCCCTCGCGCTGGTCCTCGCCTCCTCCCCTTCGTGCTTCCCTCCGACCTGGTGGACAAGCCAGCCCAGAGGAGTTGGGCGATGCAAGCAGTAGCGAATCACGTTCCAGGAGAGTGAGCAGACGAGGTCCAGCTTGGTTGAGGGAAGAGCTCTCGTCAAAACAGAGAGGCAAGTCTCTAAACTGGCCACTGCTGCTGTGTAATCTCCCTGTAGGAGAGAGAATCACATGAGAAATGGTAAAGTAGTCAGCGTAGACTGACGGAAGAGAAAAACCGAGAAGGTTGTGGCTTAGCTCTGAAAGATGCTAAAAGTAAAACCATGTGCAGAGGAACCTGGCTCAACTGAGACATCAAAAACAGTGAGAATTAAAGCACAAATCTGCAAAGTGCTCTGTAATAGAAAGAAAAACAAATCTTAGGGTACATCCAACTCTAAGAAGTTCTATTAATCCAACAGCATCAGAATAATGGTTTGTTTAAAACATCTCAAGTCCATCTGATCTGATCTGCACTCACTCTGTTGAGATGCAGGTCTGCTTGTTTGCGGTGCCTCCAGAAGGACACAGATTTTGGTGAGTGAAGCGGTGTGACTGGCTCCCACAGGTACAGCACCCTGACACAGCCCCACACTGCTCCCACTCCACTCAGCACCCACACCATCACCCATGGCAACAGGCAACGGAGCCAAGATGCTGGAGGACGTGAAGAAATGAAACATGTCATAAACAATGTCAAATCTACGAGAGGATGGACAAACCTGTATTTTTAAGATTCTAACAAAGGATTTTCTAGGTGGTATGAACAGGAATCAGCAATTCATCAACTTCTGGGATAAATTAAGTTAAAGATCATCAATTCTCACCAAATTCCTGCGTGTGACTTGGAAACCAGACAAGCGTTCTAGATGGGCCGTGGCCTCCGGAAAGGGCGGGGCTGCTCGATGTCTCCGATCCCAGTAAAGATGGGAGAGGGTTCAGGGAAAGGCAGAAGAAAGTCAAGGCGCAGAGGAGCAGCCGAGAGCGATCCATCACACCAACCGAGGGAGAGTCCGGCTCGCTTTTTATCTAAGACACAGTAAGAGAGACGAAGAACAGGTTCACAGGGACGATAAATAATACTTTAAAGTCGATTTATAATCACAAACCCTTGCTTTGCCCAAAAAACATCTAGTGAAGCAAGCGGAAAAAGAAACCTTTTAAAACATCAACGTAAATCAAATTTTATCAAACAAGAAATCAGCTGTCTCGGAAAAATTAGCTTATGGGCGTTCACCGGCTAAAAGCTTTTACTGTGAAGCAAAGCGAGTGGGAGTAATGTGCAATAAAGCTTTTGTCGACAGAAAGAACTACAACCGCCTCAGGTATGAAGAACCAAAAAAAAAAAAAAAAAAAAAAATCTCATTCTAATCTTCAAAGAGGCACTTTGAAGCTAAGAATAGGAAGTCTTTTAAAACTGCCACTGTCCTTCCTTTGACCTACATAAACACACTGAGCTAATCAGTTTGCTGACACTAAAACACTGCAGTCTGCTAAGCCACTGAGCCACAACCATACTGTGTGTGTGTGTGTGTGTCCTGTCCTCACCTGTTCATGATCCAATAAAGGGCTCCCTGGTTCTGAATCAACACAGTAAGGAGAGAACTGGTGAGGGGAACCAGAACCAGAATCTGAGGCCGGTGGTGACATCAGCACTACTTCCTCTTTGAGCTCCACATCTTCAGACAGCGTCACGGGCTCTGGGATTGAGAGAAAGTGTCAATGCATTGGACCTGCTGTGACTTCTGATCCGCTCGCAGCTTTAAGTAAAGTGAAGACTTACTGTTCTTCTGGTTGCCCATCTTAAGGGCCAGGTTCTCCTGGCGTAGTTTGTGATTAACCTGTTGCAAGTGCTTTATGTAGTCAATGGCCTTCCTAAGCACTCCTGACTTATGCATCTAGGAAGAAATACATGGAATTTAAAATTCTGAAAGCATATGATATTACCCAGACTTAGTAATTTATCTATTTATTTTAAAGGAGACAATAAAAATATTAACCTTCGCATCACTGCCCATGACCAGATCTCTGAGCTCGATGATCTTGTCGTTGATCGAGGATCTATACCTCTTCTCAATGATGTTGTGAGTTGTCCTCCTCTCGCCCTCCTTCACTACCCCTCCTGGCCCGACTCCTCCCGCTGTCACCTGGCACTGATCCATGCTTGGCCTAGCTGTGCTTTGACAAGAGCCTGGTTGTATCTGTTTGATTGGCAGCTTATCTCCTCCTCCCATCATAACAGGGACAGTGGTCAGGATGTTGCTGCTCATAAGTGTCTGGCGAACGAAAACATACACAAAAACAGTTTTTAGTCTTAATCATAACCTTTGTTTGCATGTAAATAGCAGTGTTGAATCATGCACAGTGCATACCGGGACTTGCAGAGCTGTGTTTTGGATGGGTGTGGTCAGGGTGGTGATGCCTGCAGGACTCTGCATGGTAGACAGCACCTGTGTCCCATCTGGTTTGAGAGTTGTGAGAACCAGTGAGTCCGTCTTAAGAATCTGAGGCTGCTGGACCAAAACCTGAGTGAAGACAACCATAAATTGAACGTTTTCATGTTTGCTTGATTATCACTGTGAAACTAAATATTATGTTAGGGGTTATGTTTGCAGTAACTTGGGGTAAAATTATTTAGGTAAGCTTTGGTGAAATATTCTGATAGCAGAAACTTTGTTTACTCATCCAATCCTGCTAACAACTGAGGATTACTTACAGGTACTTGTTGCACCTGCTGTTGCACAGTGTGGACTGCAGTGGGCGCTGTGGAGATGGTCTGGATGGTTTGACCTGTTGGGGTCAGAACACGCTGGTGCTGAATGGCCACTGGCTGAAGCTGAGGTGACGTCATGATGCTTTGCATTTGTGGCTGGAGGACTGGAGTGACGAGAGAGAAAACAAAAAAAGATATTTAGGAAAAATGAAAAGCCAAATTAAATTGCATTCCCTGCTCTGTACTCACCTTGGAAGCCAGGAGCAGGGCTCTGCTGGCAAATGACAGGGTTCTGAATGAAGCGGGACTGTCCGCCATTGGAGGCAATCATCACCGTCTGGGCTGCTTGTGTCTGTATGGGCATGGGTGTTTGGCTGTGGGTCTGAACCAGGGTGTGAACTGGAAAGCTTTGAGTCTGCATGGGGATGCCCTGGGTGTGCATCTACATTCAAAAACAGAAAAACAGATTTTTGTTGTCTTTGTTTATCTGTTACAGTTTTTAAGCAGTCTGAAAATGTTTTACGTCAGCAGAAGCACCACTACAGCACTAGCCCATCACTGTAACAGTCAGACTACAGCTTTCTCCACTCCTAATAGGACTGTATGAGTAGCGTGTGAGAAAGCGTCAGGTAAATCTGTACCTGGATGGTTGTCTGGGCTGCCTGTTGGGGTTGAGGCTGGATGGGTTGGACCATCTGAGGCCTTGGCTGAAGGAGTGGAGGGCTGCGGGTCACCTGTTGCTGCACTGAAGCGTTGGTTGGGGGGGAGGGGGTTTGTGCGGGAGTGAGGGGAGGGGTGAGGAGTACTGAATGTGGGGACAGTGTCTGGGAGGAGGTGAAGCAAGCGTTGGAGCTCTGGTAGGCAGCATTGGTTGAGGGCTGCGGTGTCTGGGGAGTCTGAGCAATTTGAGGTTGAGGCCGAGGGGTGGAGGTGACTCCACCACCCTGTAGAGAGCCTGCTGAGTTCATCTGATCCTCGAACAAGTCTGGGAAGTCTCCCACCTGATTGCTGACAAACTGCAGCATCTCTGAAAATAGGGAGAAAGTAAACAGACAAGAAGTCAAAAACATCATCTGAGGTGTATCTGAACATCTCCGCAAGTCTCCTCTGTAAGTGAGGCCTCGTGCAGAATATTGAGGTTGCTCCAGTGTAGATCAGCCAAAGATATGAACACTATTTATTGCAAAGATATGAATAGAATCTTCAAGACCTGACCTTGAATTGACAGATATCCACACAAGCACAGCTACTGTTCTGGTCATAAATCAGTATAAAGAAACCTTCAAACAGAAGGCCTTGAAGAGGTTTGATGTAATCTCAATTGATGCCACAAAAGAGATAGGCATATAGAGTAAAGAACATTTAGATGAAGAATCGAGCAGCTCTGAAAGGTGTGATAGACAGATACATGCCCCCCACTCACTCACTCACCCACCCACCGACATTGTGTATGCTGGTGCTCGTGGTTTGGCAACATGACAATATGCACTCAGTTGCCAGTTCATTAGACCCATCGTACTGAATCTAAAACAAACTGCCTCTTCGTGAGGAGAGGTTTTATTAGGAAACAATGATCAACTTAATGTCTTGATTATTTTTGGGAATTATTTTTGTATATGAGGTTTAAAGTATAGGGTAAAATATTAAGCATTTTTGGAAATTTAGTTTGAAAAACATCTCTGATAGAAATAGTGTTGAGACAAAATATCAATACACTTACATAATCATATCACAGCCTCTTTCAATATGTTCCCAGCACATTCTTGCCAAATGCAGTATTGTGCCAAAGTCTTGAACCACCACTCATTTCTTTATATTTTGCTATAAAAATGGGTAATATGTGCAGCTATTTATCAAAACTAAACAGTATTTAGGGCAAAGTGAGCTTTTGTACACTTGTAACAAGCCTGAGAGTCAAAATTTGGTATGACTGGCAGCCTGATCTCTCTTAGGCACCTATCATGTCATTTCTTTAGGTAGTCTTCAGAAATACTTCTCCAGACTTCTTGAAGGACATTCAAAGCTCTTGTTTGGATGTTGGCTGTCCTCTGTCAGGATGATCCCATGCCGCTTCAATAATGTTGGGTTCTGGGATCTGGGGAAGCCAATCCATCACTGACTGCGCTCCAATGTGTGTTTTTCTATCCAGGCATGCTTTTACTGGGTTGGCAGTGTGTTTGGGACCACTGTCTGGATGCTGGAAAATGAAATAGCTGCCAGTAAGATACTTCCAGATGTTACTGTATGGTGGAACAAATCTGATGGTACTATTGACTCTTTTGGAACAACTGTGTTGGTCCAAATGATTGTTTTGCTAAGTATTATTTACTTTAGTAATTTGAAGGTTAACGTTTCTAAAAGGAATCCCCTTTCAAAAAAGACAACGACAACTGAAAACACTTTTGACATATAGTATCCCATGTGGTTGAAGCTTGTCTGCCTATGTGATTGATTGTGCCTATGCCCTTAGCTCCCAGGGTCAGCGCAGCGTCAATAAGCTGAGCCTGTAACCTTGAACTTTGTCTTAATGTGAGGCGGAGAAATCAGACAATACAAAAGACAAAGAACTTTTTGTCAAGTGTAAGTGTTAAATCACTAAGCGCACAACCCTTAGACACCACATATCAATACACCCGAGAAGCCCTGCAAGCCACATGTTAAATTTAACTACAGTCACTACTTTGCAGCCTCAAAATGAGTGATTGTTTCCTGCATTGAGTGATTTTTTTAGGCATCAGGAAAATACAAGGCCACTGTATAATACAGTACTATAACACCTTTTTAAAGACATACATAGTTATCAATCACGCTGCAGTGAAACATGTTCTGCATCTATTACGCCTGCAATAAAATTAATACTTCCTTTTTTGGTGATTTGATTTCTACATTTTTTTTTTAGCACAATATCGCTGCAGGACATTTTGTGTTTCTACTTTAATGGTTTAATGTTTGAAACAAACGCAACACAAAAAGCACTGGGGTACAAGAATAGATGCTTGAAGCTGGAAAGCGAAGAAGGAAAACTCAAACTTTTTAAAACACCAAAAGGTTCTCAGATATGTTTGGAAAAGAAGCCAACATCCTGTCAGCTTTGTCTTTGATCACTCGCTGCATTTTAGCACAGCGTACAAAAACAATAAAAGGTGTTCGTTCCCATCAGTGTGAAGGGTTGCCGACTCCAGACATGAATTGAAATCCAACAAGTCTTTAAAATGAACTCATGTGTGTTTAGATCTCATCTTGGATAATATATCATATCTGCATTTCTACTGCTGCAAAATCTCAAGCTGTAAAAAAAGAGATCAACAGTCCAACACTAGCAGCAGAGAGGTCAAGGCCAGTAATTCATGCACTGATAGCCATGACTGAAGTCTGCATGTGACCTGTGTTGACATGACATTGAGAGGTAAAGAAACAGTAATGACCACTTTCGAAACCAATAAAAGGGAAACACTGTGATGCTTTCTTTGAAAAGTGAGCCCAGAGGAGTGCAGGACGGGATTTCAAATAACATCACAGGAACACTAAATGGGCTTCCTCTCAGAACCGTTTCTACCAACCATCCAGTCGAATTTACACTTACAGTAAGGCACTCGCACACTTCAACACCTCGAGGGGAGGGGGTTACAGTGGCTGACAGAACAAAGCACCTCTGAGCCCATGGAGCTCCAGACCGAGACTCCGACACAAAGGGTAAATCCATTAAATGGGGGTGTAGGGCGAGGGTGCAGTGGGGGACAATTTTGTGGGCTGCTGAGAGCAAAGAAAATAAGTTACATAAGCAGAGCAGCAGTTGTTAAGTGAATAATTGGAAAAGCAAGAATGTTCAACATTAATACAGAGTCAAATGCACAAAAGAAAAGCTTGTGACTAATCTGAATTTGCAGCAGTTAAATGCTTTTCCTCATGGGAAACCTGCATTTCCCCCCCCACACAGCTGCAGGCAAAATGCACTGAGTGAAGCAAAAGTCAAGTTAGGATCAGTCAAACCTCAACAGTCATTTGACTTTCACACAATCTGCACATTCTTCTTTTGACACAGTGATTAAGTGAGATTAAATAGCTGTGACTGGGCTGTTCACGAGAGAGAATTAACACCAGATGCCACAGGCAGGTAGGTTTTCAAACCCATGCATAGTAATCTTTATTAGGCTTTGCATGATCTCAGTTAGAGCACTTTGGTTGTATGCTGATGAGTAATTTAAACTTAACACAACCAATTCATCCCATACTGTGCGTCTCACACACACACACACACACACACACACACACACACACACACACACACACACACACACACACACACACACACAAATTCACCAGTGTATCAATCCGGTCTGGTGGGTTAGCATTCAGTAAAATTCCACCCTAATAAAAAGCTGGTGACTCTGCGTTGGCCAGCCTCACACCAAAAGCCCCCATCCTTTCACTGTGTGCCAAAGGGTGAAACATGTTTTGATAACAGGGAAGTTGGAACAAGGATGCTGTTTGTTCACAGGGTACAGGCCCACAGAGTGCAAAAGGCTATCTGTTTTATTTATTTATTTATTTACTTATTTTTGACAGAGATGTTGTCCCACAGATGATGCTCAATTAGGTCTGCAGAAGCAAAAAGATGCTCAAGTAGGAGTTAAAGCTTTCTTCAAAAACAAGAAGGTCAGAAAGTAACTGACACTTCTTATGGAGGAGTCAAGACAACACAACAGTATCACTTCTTCATCTTTTAGTTTATGCTCATTGTTTGTTTGGGGTTTTTTGTTTGTTGTTGTTTTTGGGGGTGGGGGGTATTAGAGAAACAAATAAAGAAAATAGACAACGATAATGCCAAAATAACAGAGCATTCGAGGACTACTAAATATAAGTGGTCTCTATTTTCCTGAGTGGTATCTTGAATACTTAAACATTGTCGCAAGAATTAAGAGCCAGAGCTGCTCATCTCCTTCCGCTCGGCAGGAAGAACAGCTGTCGGGCTAAACGGAAACAGGTCAACACTCGTGAAACACAGCTTAACCTTCCTATTTTTTTTAACGGTGACACGGACACTCACCGTCAATGTCTCCCAAGGTGAATTCGTCCCCTAATTCCGCTAAAGTCGGGTCCATGTTCTCCATGGTGGAGATATATTCCCCGCTGTCCATCCTATCTGTCAGCAGCTCTCCTCTCCGGTTGTCAACGGAGGGACAAAACAAACAAGGTCCACGAGCTCCTCCGTGGGCGTTCGGCAACGCCTACCACACAGCTAACTGACCGCGGAATATGTCCTCTCAACCCCAAAACAACAGAAGCCCCAAGAGAGGAGCACTTCTACACCGATAAACTCATTGGCATCAATTTATGTTTGAGGCGACGCCATCTTGTTTCACGCTCATTACGTCATTCACAAACAGACTCCGTGGCCCATAGCGGGATCTGATTGGCTGAGACCAATTCGTTCTTGTCATGAGACCAGTCATCATCGTCCAATGACAGGCCCGTATTCGCCGTGGTCTGATAGTACGTCAACTATCAGAAGCTTGGGTGTCATTTGAATAAACCGCTCCCCCTACCTTCACGAAAAGCACTCGACCTCGGTGGACAAATGCAGCTCCTTGGAAAAGATGACGGCGATAAACCCACACAGTCATTCTGCAGTCATTCGCCAAACACACAGTTTCACTCGTTTCTTCTATTTTGCCACAGCTAACGTGATAAGCATGTTTTCCAGCGTACAGATTAATACTATCGTATTTATTATTTACATTTTAAAGCTTTAAAGATTACAAGTTGTGTTATAGGAAAAAAAGGGTTAATGGCATATACTCCAAATTTTACTTTTTAAGCATAAAAATTGTATGATATTGTGTTAATAAAAATGAAAGAACTACAGTTGAGCTACTCATCGACTCTATTAGGTAGGTAATCAATCACATTTAGGCATGTAGATAAGGTCGAAATGACCTGCCAAAGTTCAAACTGAGCATCAGAAACACGGAGAAATATGGGAGTTTAAGTTGCTTTAAGTTTATTGGCATAGGTGTTGGTGGCAGATGGGCTGCGCTGTGTGTTTTAGCAACTGCTGATCTACAGGGATTCTGTCCCCTTAGTACCAACTTACCATCGCACCACCTGAGTATTGTTGCTGATCATGCCCATCCAGTTATAACTACAGTGTACCTTTCTTCTGATGGTTCACAGGAACCATCAGCAGGATAACACAACCATAAAGCTGACATCATCTCAAACTGGTTTCTTGAACATGAGTTCATTGTACTCAAATGGCCACCACCGTCACAAGACGTCAGTCCAACAGAGCATCTTTGGGACATTGTTGTTGAATCCATGCCAGGAAAAATTAAGTCAGCTCTGAAGGCAAAAGGACGTCCAACCAGGTATTAGTGTACCTAACAAAGTCATCAAATCTACACATTTAAAATGGCACAGATCTTAATTCTAAGCACCATCACATTTTTACCTAATGTGTTTGCAGAATTCTTCAAATGGAGAACCATAGTTGTACTTTTTAACCAATAAATCAACTCCACACATATGGCATTATAAAAAGATAACACAAATATAATACCACAACAAAAGGAAAAAAGAAGGCCAAAAACGTTAGTTCTTGCAACAATATTTGTATTTTTTTTATTTCACAGCAAAAACATGAACACATCAGTGAACTGCTGACTCATTTCCAGCAGATGTGTTGCCTGTATTAACCTGTGTTAATACATAACTGGATAACTCTCCCGGTTTACATATTACGTGACAATAAACCCAGCCAATCGTTGCATATCATTCATTATGGAAACTGATGAGGTGCTTAAGATGACTTTTTTCTGTTTATAATACTCACTGTATTTATTTATTTTTTTAAGTATGATGTGTGCTCAAGGACTAAAGTGTGTTTTAATACCAACCAGCAATGAAATGAACATGTTTAAAAATAAGAAACAACAGAATCAACACCCATCTAATATGTCTTTCAGTCGTCCCACACAAGTGCAAATGTCATGGATTATTCAGCCTCGGCTTGAACCAACATTTAGAATAAGAAATTTCTACCTTTTCTTTCAAAAAGTGGTTTCATATTAATACCGCATACAACTTTATTACACAGATGTTGTTGCTAGCAGTGCATCTTTAATCATTTACATCCATGTAAAAATATCCCTCACTGCAGTAAGCTACTGTGTTGTGTGGTGTTTACTTGTGAAGGTGGAAAAATAAATCTCTTACATCCTGGATTTGGACTCTACGCTCAGCCTGTATTTATTTGTTCCAGTAGAATTCATAAGACTTCTTCTCTGAGTAGGAAGCCTCCGTCGTTCCTGTGCCGCTTCTCACTTTTTCCTTCACCACTTTCACCACCAGACCACCAGCGAGGGCGATGCCGGCTGCAGCTTTGCCGATTTCGGCCACCGCGCTCAGGATGCGCGCTGTTGTCGACATGGTGCCCCACGGGTCTGATGCAACCCTGCTGGCTGCTGTTGCCACACTGGGCCCTGTTACCCCACACACAGCACCAGCGGCCACTTCCTGAGCTAAGGCGGCAGCACACTGAGGAGTCCCAGTGGCTCCTGACACTAAACTACCCTGAGCTACTCCTGCTGCTGCTGCAGTTTTAGCTCCACCGAGGGCAGCTGCTCCCTCCAGAGCTGCTCCTAAAGCAGCCCCACCTGCCATGGTGCATCCCACACCGGCCGCCACCCCGACTGCAGTGGCCCCTATGATACTAACCTGGCTGAGGGTATCTAAAGCACCTTCTGCAGGACTGGAAGCCTCAGCGCTAGCAATGGCTCCAACAGAACTACCCAGAACACCACCTGTTGCTGCGCCTAGAGCCACTGCAGTTTTCCCCGAGGCTGCTGCCACTATGGCGCCCACGGCGTTCCCCACACCTGAGCCTCCCGCCACAGACATCCCAGCTAACTGAGCTGCAGCAAAACCAACCGAGTTCCCAACAAGAGATGCCCCAGCTGCGGCTGCCAAAGGGGCAGCCGCTCCAAAAACTGCCCCAACTGCCATGCCAGTGGCTCCAGCAGCCACCAGGACCTTAACTCTCTCCAGCACCATGGGAGAGAGCGCGGCTTCCCTCCTGAAACGAATTAGTGACGACCGAACAGATGGCCGCCGGCTGACAGCTCTGCCATGGCCCCAATGTCGGCCTCTGATCTGGTCTCTCAGCAGGCTGAAAGGACTGCTTCTGCTCTCCTTTGCCCATCTCTCCACCCTAAGATCATCTTCACTTCCTCTTTCTACCCCTTTCCTCTGGAGCTCTTGTAATCCTCTCTCGCTGCTTCCTGCTATGTCAGACTCTAAAACACATTTCCTTCTTTTTGCAAGTTTAGCTCCCTCTTCAGTTCTGCAGTTACTTCCTTCTTGGTCTTCACCATCTGCTTGCCCTCGCTCTCGCAAAATCCTATTCTGCTCCTCCCTGATTGCAGCCTCTGCCTCTAAAAACATAATGTTAGTATAAAACCCTCCGTTACTCTGCCTCACCATACTGTCTACCTTCACCAAGAGCTCTTTAACCTGTGCTGTGTTACTGGGGTCTTTGTTGTTGAGCACATGGTACCTACCCCCACACTTGTCTATCAGAGCCCTCAGCCCAGGAGGTGCAGTCATGTTCAGATATTCTTCTATCCCCATTCCCTCTAGGTCATCCCCCCTTGTAAAAAGAACCACTGTATGGTGAAATACAGCATCCTCCCCAAATATCTTGGCCAGCTCACAAACAGCCTGGTTCTCGTTGTCTGTGTATCGTCCTATTGGCACTACAAGGAGGAAAGCGTGGGGGCCAGGGGCAGAGAGAGACACGCATTTGGCAATCTCTGTGTGAATCTGCTCCACACTGAGGTGAGTGTCTCCAAAGCCTGGCATGTCAACAACCATGATTCGCCTCACTCTCCTCTGTGGGACGGCCCGGCCATCTTCTTCAGCGAGCTCAGTGTTTCCCATCTCGCAAATCTGAGTGACAGAGCTGGCGCTGACCTGTGACAGGAACTGCCTGCGGCCCAGGATGGTGTTCCCAGATGCACTCTTGCCAGATCCGGTCTTTCCAACAAGGACCAGTCTGAGGTCTTCGCTACACATGGTCTCAGAGTCGACTCCTTCCTTCTCACCCTCCATGTGTACTGGTTCCTTGTTCCCCTCCTCGTCTTCTAACAGAACATTAGGAGCAGAAAACGTTTGGCGTTAACGCTCAGACTACTGTAAATGTTTTTTTGAAATGTTCACTGCAAATGTAATGACCAATGGAAAAGCAGACAGCAACCAAGGCTTGTATTATCTCCACTTTGTGTCGTTGGGAAAGATAACAGCAATGTAATGAGCTTTGTCAAGTGAGAGCATCAGGAAGCTTCTTGCACATAAACAAAACAGCAATAGGCTAGCTACAGGCAAGAGGGACGCGAAGCTAGCAACATCCACTAGGTGGTTACATTAAATGTCTAACTTTAACACCACCCAGTGACAACATACCCTGAAACTAAAAATCAAATGTCGAATGAAGAGCTCACGCTTTAATCTCGTTAATTAGACTGCCTGCTAATAATTCAGCCTTAGCACGTTAACAGCTTTAGCTTAGCTTTCGTTAGCAAGTCGCTAACTTTGACAGAAACATCAAAGAGTGATCTTACCACAGTACAAATGATGAAACATTTCGCAGAGAGACTAAAAGGCCGTTTCTTCTCTGCATGCCAGCTTCCCCTTCATCCTCTACATGCGGCCACAGACGGGCTGACGTCAAACTGTTCTGCCCGCATATGAAATGCAAACACTGGACTTTGTGTCTTTGATGGTTTCCTGCCCTCTGTCGGTTCATCTGCTCGACAAAAACAAATGTAGCAGGTCTGTGGAGCACAGAGGGGGTTGCTTTCAGCCGCTCTCATGTTCACGCTTGATTTGGAAGATTACTTTCTTCTTCTTTTTTTTTTTTTTTTTTTACCTCCATCCTGACACAATAGCAAGAGATTTGTGTGTCTTCCCGGGCTCGAACCGGTAACCTTTTGTTTGCTATTATACAAATTGAGTAAACGCCAAAGTGTAGAGTTGTCACATATAAAGCCCTGAATCTTTGTATAGAGTTTGTGTTACAGTTTTTCCTATTGATAAAGCCCAGCCCCGTTGCCATTCTTACTAAAAGCAATTAATTAACAGATAAAAAATTAAATGACAGGTAAATTACACAGTAAAAAAAAAGAAAAAAGAAAAAAAAAGAGAGATTTTTTGTGAATTAACAAAACCTGTATATTAAGTACAGTGACAGTCTGTATAATGAACTACCGGAGCTTTTTCTGTAATTTTATTTTTATTATTTATTTTGTACTTTCACTGGTCCAGCCGTTTAAGGTCAAAGAGGGCTGTGCGTGGCCCACAATGTAAAATGAGATTGACATCCCTACAGTATGAAGCCACATGAAGTACAAATATATTATATATATAATTTTCTTCCTTATGTATCAGAGTCACTTTATTTCATTACACGTGTTAACAAAATGGCTTGTTCATTCTGCAGCAATGATATTTTTCTCTGAATATACATATAGTTTTCATAACAGTCATTATTACTATATGAAAATTACATCAGTCTCAATTGTGTAGCTCTGAATCCACAAAACGTGTCAATTTAAAAAGGGGAAAAATATGGGAAAAAAGGTTAAAGACGAGGGACTGCTAGATGAATGGTCACATGTTGTATTTCAGGTTGACAGGATAAAAATAATGTGAAGGCTCATTAAGGCAGAAAAAACTATATGGTCAATTAAAAAAAAATCTCAAATGAGTCCCTCAGATGGAAATAAAATAGCAGACATAAAAATGAACCCATGGTAATCTTTATCATTACGCCATCCTTCAGGCAAACGCAACATAATGATGTGTCCTTATTAATTCTGAGCAGCAGTGGGAATGTAAATCTGCCTATTCACAAACATCCTTTGAGAAATTCAACAGCTCTTAGAAATAATGAAAGATAATATTCAATTAGCGGTCGAGCCCAACCCAACCATAAACACGCCACATTTTCAAAAGGTCAAATTTGGCAATTGCACCTACTTGAAGCGTATGGGATTTTAGATACATTAAACCGAGACCAGACACAGTACAGCGGGGGCTTCGCAAAGTTTTGAAGAAAAACGATTAGACTAAAATTAATTAATATCCCAAAGTTCAGTTACATAAGCTTCAAGTTATCAAAAATGAGTTTGCCTTAACTTCATCTCCAGAGAGTTATTTCTCTTGTTATTTTTTCCTTCCCCCCCAAATTCTAAAGAACTGCTGACTTACAGCAGCTCAGGCTTTTCTCAGATCTGGACGAACCCCCTCCTCCACTTTACATTTTTGTGTCACATTGAGGTTTTCTCTCTCTCTCGAGCACCTGGCTTTTGTACAAGTGACGGCAGCTTTTTGTTTTTCTTCACTGTCACCAGAGTCTACAAGTCAAGCCACCCCTTGTGGACTGCGAGTGTACGCGCCTTCTCATCTCCTCCTCCTCTTCCTCCCTCTCCTCTGCTCTTCGCGCTCGATGAGGTGTAGCGCTATAGCTCGTTGCGAGAGCGGGATATGCGAGGGCCTTTCCTGATCTCTTTCCTCTTCTCCTCCTTCCTCCTCCTCTTCTCCTCCTCCCTCAGGATCTTCTGGAAAGCCTCGGCTGTGTGAAGCACCTGCGGCAGATAAGAAAGGGTGCGGGGAGATCAAAGTCGCGATGTGATAGAGGCTGTGTTTTCTTAGAGAATTTCTACGAAAAACAAAGCAAAGATCTGCATGTGTTTCTACTCCTGCTGGTTGCAAAGGTGTACCCAGAGAGTCTCCGGGGTATTAAGAAAGCTGTTACCAGGTATCAGGCTAGAATAATAATGGATGATGGCAAAGTGTAGAACAGCATGTACGCAGCGTACTCACATCATCTCTCTCTGTGCGGTACGGGTTTATAAAGTCTGGGGATTTCTCTGTTATTCCCAGTTCCTGTGACATCTGCAAGGTGAGCAGAATAGGAAAGATGGCAGAGGAAAGAAAAGAGGGGGAGATGATACATAATGCTTGCTTCAAAAAGAGCTAAGAAACGTCACATCACTTATGCTACAGCTAAGAAGCGCTCTGATGCAATTTAAACCACATTCCTTGTGAGTATTAGAGCTCATTCTTCATTATTTACCGCTCATGGAGGTGGATGAAATAGAGACGAGGGAGTCGGAAACCAAGCGTGGGGTTAAGCGAGGGTCGAACGCACACTTTTAGGACGCAAAACTGCTGCTGCTGCTTCGAGCCTCAGAATTAATCCACTTCATAATCCTCTTGGCACATTGCTAAGGTCACAGATTAATCCTGCAGGAGTTTAGTTCATTAACCCGCACATTAAACAAGGAAACACCAGTTAGACGCCTTTGGTCTTTAAAGTTTAAAAGGCCAAATTTCAATTTCTACAGAAATATCTGACACGCTGGCTGACACTGATGACTGATAACTCCACACTTACATGACATGAGATTGCATCACTCTTCAAACCCACCAGGTTTCCAGAGAACTGTCACCCTTTTTTTTAAAGTCATTTTTTCCTGTTTGGTATAGCTAATGATGCACAGATGGCACTTCTGCTGAAAAGATAACCTCTTGTGGTTTATGAGAATGTGCCTTCTGTTTAACGTGTGGCTAAAACTGATCTAGAAGCCACTGAGCAGCCACTTTGAAATGCAGGTGGGCAGTTTGGGCAGTTATTGGGAAGCATTATCTAAATTCATTTAAATTTCAATAGCGAGTGGGAGATAAGAACTGTATTTATAGAACAAAACAAATCTGGGGGAAAAAACCCCCTCGATATTTGAGTATTGTTTTCCAAAATAAAAGGTTCTTTCCACCCTTCCATCCCTTGCCATTTACCCAGGCCCACCTCCCTCTCACCGGCCACTTCCTCCAGCTCTTCTGGGGTGACACCGAGGCGTTTCCAAGCAACTGGCTCCTTTTTAATGTGGAGGAGTAGTACCTCTATTCTGAGCCCCTCCTGAATGACCGCTCTCCTTATCCAGTCTGTAAGGGAGAGCCCTGACACCTTTTGAGAGAAAGTTCATTTCCACCCCTTCTATCTGCAGTCTCATTCTTTCAGTCGCCACACGGAGCTTGCGGGCACAGGTGAGCGCAGGAACGTAGGTGCTCCGATAAATCGACAGCTTCGCTTTTACGCTCATCTCTCATTTCACCACAGTGAAGCAGACTCAGAGTCTACATCACTGGTGATGCCAAACCGATCTGTCCGTCAAGCTCGCCTTTTGCTCCCACTCGTGAGCAAGACCCTGAGATATTGAACTCCTTCTTTTAGCCAGTGCAGCTTTTTCGCTTCTGGAGATATTAATCTACTACCATCGCACCATTATTGTTGCTTTTGCAAGAATCTATAGATTTCAGAATTCGCTGAGCCTTAAACACGCTGCCAGGGATAAGGCTGGATATTAGGAGCCGAAGAATCACTGTAAACCTCAACTATTCTTTTGCTCTGTGCCAGACACATTTACATCACTGTGCTACGGTTTGTAACGCACTGTTTTCTCGCTGTGTTTTGAATATTTCCATTATATCCTCCTGCAGAGAGATGTTTTCTTTTCTAATCCAAGGCGTGAGCTGAAGCGGCGGTATGCAATCACTGCAAGATCAATCACGCTGAATCTCATGAAACTTAGTGGAGCACTGGCAAAGGAAGAATTAGGTAGTTAGATTTTGATCTGAATCATTTTCTTTCAGCTTTTGCAACAACTCTCAGTCTTCAGCGAGACGTCGACAAATCTCTTCTAAATCCACACGATCGAAATGAGAAAAAGTGAAACCAGAAACATTTTTTTGACACCCTTAATAAAAAGGCTGCGGCAGGTCTTACAAGTGTGAGGACGTGCTGGTGGGCTCCTCCTGTGAAAACCCCCGTCTGGTTACAGAAGTTCAGCCCCCAGCGCAGCAGGCCGCTCCAGTCGGTGTTCCGGTCGTAGTAGTGGTGGACGATACGGGGGAAACGCAATGCCACGTCGCCAAAAAACGCCGTATTCTCCACTACGTGGGAATAAGCTGCAGGACAGAAACAGAATATGAATATGCACATGTATATAGCGCACGGTGAAAATGATGCTTAACAGAACAAAGGGAGGAAAACAGCTCAAGGTTTTACTGGGGGAGCACACTCAGACCGCACTGAAGGGGATAAAGATGGGATGATGAACACCAGGCAGAAGTGGGGTTTTTTTGAGATGGGTAACAGAGCGTAAGACAACCCAGGCAGAGGTGTTGGAGACAGAATCAGTGTGTGAAAAACACTCGAGAGCAAGAGAGAAGGCAACAGCTGAGATTTAAAAGCGAATCAGACCTTCTTTGATCTTATCGTCCATGGGGAAGGGGTCATCGGGCTGCATGTTGGCCGCAACCAAGACCTGTCGGGAGTCCTCCAACACCTTAAGAGAGAAAGAGAGCTCAATCTCCAGGGTTATGTACTCCCATCTACGTGCTACGATTGTTATTCTTATGACATTTTACACACCACCTCCCACAGACGTTACAGTCAACGCGTGATCTGTGTGGACACTGCACAGAATAGATACGCTGGCTCACACACACGCAGACGTATAGAAGTGCTGACAATGTTTTGCAGCCCCCGAAGGTCGACTCTGCTCGTTCTCCTTGAGAGCGATGCAGATACACGCATAGCTGCCCGCTGGGAAATGGAGGCCTACAGTAAAATCACAGCTCCCAGTCTGGTGCAAGTGAATGGCACCTGTAAGCAGCATGAATTCAGATTCAAATGAAAAGCGAGCTCACGCGCTGCTGAATGCGGTGGATTTTAGAGCTTTTGATTCTCTATTGAGCTACAAACGTTCTTATCCTTCAATTTGCTGGAAACACCAGGCAGGTCGAGCTTCAGAGCGCCTGCTCTCTGATGCTAGTGGCCTTGTCTGTGCTTGACTTGCTGCTTCCCAGGCACTATATGATGTCTTACACACACACATACACACTGTACCTTGAAGAGCCCTTTGAGCATGATGTCTATGATCTTGTACTGCTGGTTGATGTCGTTCAGCTCTACTAGATTCTTGAGTGCATTCAGCTGATCTTTCCTCTTGGTCTCAAACAGCCGCTTGTCTGACAGGAGGAGGTCAGGAGGACAAACGCTCTCTACATCAAGAGAGACACACCCGTGAAGATGCTTAAGTTCAACACTTAGTGACTTGCACACACACACACAGACATCAGCGGACAGCATTTGGCGGTAGCTCTGCACGCCGTCAGCAGAAGGATACAGATCTCCAGGTTGGAGTCGTGTCTCGGTCGGTGCGTGTCGGAGTCCGCCGAGCTGAGTGCGGCAGCGGCGAGCGCCAGGACCACTGCACCCACACTCCGCATGGTCAGCAGGGGGTGGCAGAGAGGCACTCTTCTGAAAACAGGGATGATGAGCCATCAGACATTGTTCCACAGCAGAATATTGTCACACAGTCGCCTGATTAGATCCTTTCAGCTTGCCTGACTCGCTACGCTTTCACATGGAGCCAGCAAACACAGCTTTCTTCTCCATTCATTCATTTTTCTCCTTCCAGAGCTACTAGATGGGCTCGTGCTCTCTCGTGTGATACTTGTGGAATATGTGAAATACGGAGACATGTTGGGGATAAGTGGTCAATATAGAACACCAGAGGGTAGCCGGCATTTGAAGAGGGCCTCCATATGTTCCTTTTAAGACACGTCTGATGTCTGGCACTTGCATAATCCCCAGAGGAACTTTTACAGTCTCTGTAGCAGGTGCCCGGTCTGCTCTTGCCCGTCCTCTGCCCTCTCTATTCAAAAGCGGCGGTCTTCTATATCATTCTGATCCTGTCGCAACTGTCCCCGTCCTCCAAGGCTTTTTTCTTTTTTTGGTACGTTTCAAAGGGAGGCATGAAAGTGAGAAGATAAATACAACAGCTAAATATAGGACCTCATCAAAGGAGGATTTGATGCGAGCCAAAAAATAAAGTTTTTTTTTTTTTTAAAGAAAACATTAGCAGAAAACAGAAGTAACTGGAGGCAGGGAGAGGACATGTAGATGAAAAGCTACAAGATATAATTCATGTAATCCATGCATAATTTAGCAGGGGCTCCATCAATGATACTATCAGAGGGATTCAGTGGGGTACAGATAGGATGGAGGGAGAGTAATATTAGGAGAAGCAGCAGGGGGGAAGAGGAGGAGAGGAGGGAGGGGCGTTGGAGCGTTTGGAAGAAGGGGGTGGGGTAGAGGAGTTGGAGACCCTGAGGGAAACAACAGCTTTCCTGGTGAATATTTCATCTACCTTTTGCTAAGGCACAGCGGTGAAACCCAAAGACACACAGATGGGAGAACTAGTGCAAGATAGAGGAGGCGGCTGTGGAATGACAGATAATGAGCACGGGATACTTGATTTCTGCGCTGACTGGATTAATCTTTACAAACCCGGGGTACCTGTTCTCAAATCTCAAGGAACGGGAAAGGGAGCAAATGTTTCAGGGCGTGAATATTAATTTAGACTAAAGTGAGCACCCTTAAGAGAACTTGCTCCAATCAGAACAGGGAAAGAAAGAAACCCCATCTGCTTCTCAACGTTGCCTGTACATCTACGGCACGCTGATAACGCAGACAAACAATGAGCATTTCATACTGACTCATTCTTCTGTTTAACGGCAGCGTCGGTGTATTATTTCCGGAAAAATGAAAGCAGATTTTTTTCCCCCTATTTCATTTTGGCTTTCCCTGCCAGTCTCTGGGGTCATTTATTTTAAAAATAAAACTCAAAAACAACTTTGTTCATACGGAGTCAGCAGAAACCGGCGTTCCTGCAGACAGCTGAGTGAAGACAATGTTCGATTAAGGCCAATTTGTGCATTCTGAGAACATCTTTTGGGTAGCTTCCCAGCTTTCTGAGAAATGCTGCACTAAATATCCTTAAGTGCTGGTTGAAAGCCTCAATATTTCTCGATAACAGCCAGAGACGGGTGGGGGTTCTCTTTCTGGTAGTAGCAGCAGCTTGTCGGGTTATTTGATGTTCCTGTGTGCCTCCTAGCAGGCAGCCATGTAGCTCTGACAGATATTTATGAGGGAAAAGGTTATCACCGTCAATACGCATAACCAGGAGCTGCTGATGTTTCCGCACAGAGGGGCAAAGTGCTGAGGCCGTAAGAAGTGATGTAGGAAGGGCATTAAGGCAGGATCAATCATTTATAATGTGGCACGGGCAGTGCAGAAGTGCATCCATTAACTGTAAACAGGCAACCCTGATTACACAGGATGGGCACGTCACTAATTCCAGGGCACTTGGCTCGGTCCTGAGTGGAACTGAAAGGAGTGTGAAGCACAAAACTATGCAAAAATCATCATCTGCTGACATTAATGTTAACTTTAAGCTCCCCTTAAAAATGATGCTGCTCTGTGAGAGAGAACTTACACAACAGTCATTGCCTGCATCCCTGCACCCCCAGCCTGTCTTACTACAGGAGTAAAACCAGCTGAGGGAGGGAGTTCACCTGGCCATCGCCATCATGTGCTGCTCAAAAGGGATCGTCAGATCCCTGCAGGGGTTCTCATCGGTCTTTAACCAACCCTTTTCTTTTTTTGGTGCACATATAAACAAAATTGATCTCAAAGCAGTGCATGCACTAGAACACTGTTAGGACAACCCAGCTGATCTGCAAAACGCTTTCTTTCATATTCTCCCCTGCTGAGTCCTGGAATGAAGAAACTTCAGGGGAGATGTTCAGCATCCAAGGTGAGAGGCTCGGTTCCGAAGCCGTCTGTCCCTCCGGCACTCGAGCTGGTGAGATGTGTCGGGGAGGTCTGGAGGCAGAGGCAGAGTGGTTCTTGCTGAAGTCGTGTGAGCCCACGTAAATCTCTTGGCTTGGAGCTGCTAGCAACAACCTCTTTGGGGCAAAGAGGCTGAAGTTTGATTTCCTGTGTGGGAGATCCAGGTTCCAGCTTTGTCAGTAAAGTAGGTTACATTATCTAATCACACGTGAAGAAGAACCGCTCTGACTGTATTGTTGAAAACATGTATCCAATTTTCACCAGTGTGATGAAAGATGATAATCTTCAATGAAGGAGGAGAAAGAAGTCCGACCCGCAAACAAGCCTGCTCTGCAGCATTCATTTCAAGAGCCACAGCTGACCCTTGAGGTGAACAGCGCTCCAGAGAGGATGGGAAAAAAGCAAGATGCCTTTCAGACAGCTGGATGTGCAGCAGGAGTGGAGCCCGGTTCCCCTCAGGCTGCCAGCCTGCTGTGGGAGGCTTGAGGTTCAAGGACTGACACATCATCTCTCTCTCTCTCTCTGCTTCCATCCTAGAGGCTCTCCTTCTGTCATCATTCATACAGAGGGACGGACATGCGTAATGGTGATGGTGGATAAAGACTGTCACATGCACCATCAGCTACAGATTGTTTAATTGATTGCATGTCCCCTACCTGACCTGGCTTCCCACAGCTGCACGGCTGTCTGTACCCAACTACTGAGCAACTATTTATATTCTAAACGGAGAATTACACGCTTTTTGTATCTTGGATGCACGGCTACATACAGTGGTATTATACACCAACATCTCAATGATATACAACTATTTATAGAAGACTTCCCAACTAGGGGCTCACTTTTGTAAATTAAGTATTTAAAGTCGACAAATCGATGCCTCCTGTCATCGCAGCTGTACGCTCCGGCGGATCCGCCAGCCAGCCAGCGGCCAGCACAGCAGATCCCCCGGCAGATAGAGCTCTGCTGGACACTACAGCCACCAAACTCGAGGTCCACTCACCGTATTGTAGCGAGAAATGACAGCGCCACAAGGCAGCGATTAGCGAGCGGCGTTTGCTCCAAAGTAAAGAGTGCAGTTGAACCTTCTTTATCTCCGCTCCGAGCGTGAACAAAGACAGAAAAAGAGCTCGGCTCGCCGATGAGGTAGACGGGACAGTGAGTTTGCTCTCCTCTGGATCCTCAGGTGACAACAACGGAGGTGGAGGCGTTCATTTACATGCGGCTCTCGCTGCTCCACTCTGCCAGTGCCACGATCGCACCGGCTGGCTCGTCTTGGACGAATGACAGCGAGCGGGCGCTAAACACGGAGGAGGAGGAGTGCGGTTTCCACACGGAGGAGTTAGAGGGAGACACCGCCAGAACGTGGGGATAAGGGGCTGCGTTCGGTTTATGCTCAGTTTCCCCGGGGATTATGATGCTGTCCAGCCACTCCCGAGGTATTTTATAAAGATGGCAGCAGGGCGGAGTAAGCGAGCATGTTAGGTAGTTTATTTGCAGCTAGGGTTGGCTATGCTAATGAAAACTTGCCTTTCTGGAAGCTGGCTGTGACAGCAATTTAAAAGTCAACTGGACGTCAAAAGGGACTGTGCGATCATATAAGAACCCCACCATTGCCACTTAATGAGCTGCCAGTGAGAAGTAAAGAAACACACTGGAGCTACCCGATGGTACAATGAACGATTGATTTTCTTGCAGTAGCCTAAAGCCTGAGAGCCCATCAGTGGCCATACAGTTCAAAAATAGACCACAGGAGACGTTTTACCCTGCAATTATATCCCACATGGCTCTCAAGCACTTCGCCGACAGCTGCTCTCTGGCAGCTTGTCCACCTCACAACCACTGCCACACACACCAGTGGTCTACAGGGAGTCGTACTCCCATCACCTGACAGCTTTGAGAAGGTGTGGATGGGGTAGAGAAATTCACATTAATGTGGTTAAATCCTGGCAGAAGAAACTCTAGGTGGGAAAGCGAGAGAGTTAATTCCCCGAACAGAGCTGCTCACCTGCAGCTTAGACAGTGTTTTTTTTATTAGCAGTGTCCTGGTCTAAAAAGATTCACTCTCTGCCTGTAATAAGCTGTTTTAACATTTCTCCTTTAACGCCTTCTAATTGGCTGCCCCCGGCAAACAGACGGTCTAGATAAATGCTAAATGGACTTGTTCTTATATAATGCTTTGCGACTCTACTCTAGCACTCAAAGGGCTTGATACAACATGCTTCATTCAGCCATTCACCCCCTTTCATACATGTACTTTTGTCTACGCCCGGTGCTTTCTACCTAACATTCACACATTCATATCCGATGAACGCATCAGAGAGCGACATGGGGTTCAATATGTTGCCCAAGGACACTTAGGAATGCAGACTAGAGACTAGAGCACCCTCTGATAGAACCATCAACCTTTCCATTATTAGATGACCAGCTCTACCAGGCTTCTGTGTTCACAGTCAGAGCTCTGTGCCTGAGATGACCATATTAGGCATATCCTGAGTACTTTTTTAACCGTGAGCACCTGGTTCAAAGGGGTTAATGTATATATGCTTAATATATTTTAAACTTTGGGCATGCTTTATAACAACAATAACTACTATTGTAACATTGCATATATGATGGAAATATGTTAAAGTACAAAAATCATTTTCTTAAGAGGAAAGGTTGATTAGCTTGTCAGTGCTACCACATCAGACAAAAAAGCAGCAACGTTGACCTGTAACAAAAACAAGTGATTTATTGATGCACTTATAATTCAAGATGTTTGTTTTCTTTAACACTGCTGCAAATATGAACTAGCTTCTATGAACAAATGCATGCAGTCAGTCAGATTGCTAGAACGCTGTGAAACTACAGGTTGTATTGTTTTAGGAGCACAACAGAAACAGTCAAACAAACGGATGCAACAAATGAGCAAGGTGAAGAACTTTCAAAATCGATGTCCTGTCTAAAGCACAAAGTCAGACAGGCAGAGGGGCACGTCTCCAACATGTCTGAAGATAAGCGTCAAGGAGCAATGAGCAAAGTGAGAGGGGGCAGTGGGCGTGAAGATGAAAGATAGAACATTTAAATTAAGAAACAAATTGAAACTGCTACCAGCTTTACTGAGCCTGAATGCACTGTGTTTTTAATGAACTACTATTTCCACGTATATGTTGTGTATTTGTTTATTATTAATATTAGCAGAAAAATGTAAGTAGAGTAGAGGGAGTCAGCCAGCATGACAGATGACATGCTGACTATGAATGTACAGTAGAGCGTGTGTTGTTCAACACAGGCATCTATTAAACTGCCAGTGAAAAATCAATGAAGATGCTGATGTTAAAGTACGAGTTTCCTAATGTGCTTTACTGTGTGGGTTACTGCTTTCTGCAGCACTTCCTGCTTACAGAGGCATGTTCAGAGGCTGTTTGTGTTAGCAAAGTTCAACGGTGTGCATGTGTTTCACTTCACGTGAAGGATACAGGACATCGTGGGACTGACTGTGTCTGCAGCTCTCATCGGGCTCTCCGAGTTCCTCTATCATGTTCTTCACTTTCTGCTTGTGTTCCTCTCTGGGTAGAAGGTCTCTGCTCTGGATCTGAATGAACAAAAGAGGAAAAACAAAAAGCTTCCTAGGGTTAGAAGGACCTAACACAAGAACCTTAAGATCTTGAATTTTGAAATCCATGAATCCATCCATTAATTTCTATCATTTAACACTGAGTCATTCCCAAGCCAGCTGAGACCCAGGATTCTTTCCAGCGAGTCCCAGGCCTCCTCCTGGTAGGACATGTTTCGCAATATCTTGCCTCAGAGGTGCTCAGGAGGCATCCTAGTCAGATATCCAACCCACATCAACTAGCTCCTTTTGATGCGGAAGAGCAGGAGTTCTACTCCGAGTCCCACTTGAATTACCAAGCTCCTCACCCTATTTTTAAGGGACAGCTCAGCCAACCTTCAAGGGAAAATCATTGGTTATGGATAGATATTCTGTCCATAAAAACTATGAATGGAGAAGTCCAGGACCAAATGGAAATGAGTCCCACTTATTGCCAGAAATATGAACCAAGCTATCTCTGCAGGTGTACAGGGACCGAATGCCCTGTAACAACAGGCCAAACACCCCATGCTCCCAAAGCACTCCCCACAGGATACCCCAAGGGATGCACAGAAAACCCGAAAACTTCTGAAAACAACATAATATAGATTTTACAGGCATTCCATTATAATTATTTCCTTTTTAAAATTATTATTAGTGGATTCCACTAAAATTGCTTTGGATGAAAGTTTTTAGAATTTTTGCCTCACAGGGATTACTTGCACATAAACAGGAACTCATTATTTGAAACTTTGCCCATGTTACACCTCCAGCATTGTAAAAATATATAAATATGTATGACAGATGATAATGAAAAGCATATTAAGTTTGAAAATCTGTATTTCAGCTGTCATAAGCATATGCACAAGCAGAAAATGTGCATAAAGCAGCAAACAGGACTTCAGTGAAGATGCAGATGTGTACTGTAGGCAACAGGGAACAGTGAAAGTTTGCCACAAACAGCAACAAGAACAGAAATCTGGGAGAAAAATATTCACAATCAACAGAAAACTTTCCAAACATTCAAAGTTTGCAGAGTTTTCCCTGCAGTTATGAGCAACCCCAACACAGAAACAGACTCACGCAGCAAGATTTACTATTCGTCGTTGTTCATGCGGATACAGCCAGAACCTGGCCTGAGCTATAACTGATCAGCTCTCTGCTGAAGCCAAGGTTCAGAGACTTCTCTAAAGATCATTTCAAAGTATGTAAGGGAACCCCGACACGTATGTGAGTGGGGTTTTTTAAAGTCAAAGTCAAATCAGTTTTATTTGGCAGCAGCTGCTGCCAGTGGTGTGTTCAGGATGAGATGGAAGGGAGCTTAAAACAAGGGCTGAAAACTGATAAAAGCAACAGGTGAGGCAGAGGTGGAGCTAATAGGATCAATACAATTGGGAGCATTAAAAAAGGAAAGGAGGAAACAAATAAATTCACTGGGGAATGGAAAAAGCTAACAAGTAAATACTATGCCTGTATGTATTCTTGCTCACTCCTAACACTCTTCAAACATGTCCACAACCAAGGTAAAGTTCAGATTTCTTAATGACCACTTTAAATTAAACTTGAAACCCAACTTGGGATGGAAATGAACCGATTCCCACCCAACCCAAGGGTTTTTGTAATTTTGTGCTAACAACTACTTAATGTATTCTATCAGGCGATTGTTTCCATTAACTGTTTTTACAAAAAGGAAAACAACCTCAAAGAGTTTGGTGCACTATGAAGCACAACCTGAATGATGCAGCACCTTTGCAAGAACTAAAGCATTTGTGTGCTTCAAAGACTTGCACTGAAACATTTAAGACCTATGCAAACCGAAAATAGGACAACTTTATTCTGTGCATAAGTTTTGAGAAACTCCTCATTTCTCTTTTATTTTGGTACAAAAATGGGAAATGGATGCAGTGATTCATTGAAACACGTGAAAACATTTATGTAAATACAGTATATAAGGTAAAAACAGAGTCTGTACGAGTCTAATGAGCTTGAAAGTCAATATTTGGTACGACCTTCATTCTTTAACACAGTCTGATCTCTCTTAGGCAGCTTTCTTGTCATTTCTTTAAGTAGTCTTCATTAATAGGCTTCTTGAAGGATATTCAAAGCTCTTCTTTGGATGTTTCTGCCTTTTTGTTTTGTTCTCTGCTTAATAATGCTGAGGTCCAGACTCTGGGGAGGCCAATCCATGACTGATAGAGTTCCACTGTGTGTTCTTCTATCCAGGTTTGCTTTTATTGCATTAGCAGTGTGTTTGTGATCTTTGTTATGATGCAAAATTAAGCCGTTGGCAGTCAGATGGCATTGCAAGGTGGATCAAAATTTAATGGTGTTTTTTCTGCGTTTATAATTCCATCAATTTTGACAAGATCTCCAACACCACTGGCCAAAATACTACCCCAAACCATGACAGAGCCTCCACTGTACTTAACAGGTGGTTGTAGACACTCACTTTATAGGATTGATGCTCAGTCCAATTTCTTCAGCCTTTTCTTTCTGTTTCTCTTCATTAAGAATGGCTGACAGCCACCCTTCCACTGAGACTATGTCTGATAAGGCTTCAGTGAACTGCAGATGAATCAACTGAAGGTACAGATGCATCTCTGCAGTCCTGTGCCAGGGTCTTTGCTGGATTTTATTCCTCTTGTTTCTTAAAAACACGACTTTCAGACACTGCTCATCTGCTGTAAATTGTTTTTTAAATCTGAAACTTGTTCTTTTGTCCTCCACTTTCACAACTTTTTCAAGGACTTACTGCAAACATTGTGGAGATAAGTTTTCAGCTAATGCCTCTTCGGGAATCATCATGAAAAAAATACTATTTTATTCCTGTCAAACTGTCTTATCTTTGGCATTTTTCATAGATTCAACTAAACAAGTGGAACAAGTTATCTGTTTTTGCAACAGGCTGCTACTAACAAATGGCCTAAAGATACAATTTAAATAGATTCTTTGCAAAGTTGTCTTTTATGTGCAGACACAACACTGGTTCATCCCTTGAGTTTGGTGCTTGAATGATTCATAGATCAGAGTGTTAGGATATAAAAAAACCCAATTAAAACAGTTCTCTGAAAATGGTCAAGTACCAGGACTGGACTGAAAGTGAGTGAAAAAGTAACCAATGTCCAAAGAAAAACTCGAAAGACCTTCAGAAAGCCTGGAGACTATTGCTCTAGAGCACTTTGAAACATTAGAGAAAGCGAAATACAAAGAAATCAGGTGGCTCAAGATTTCGGTGCACTCCTTTATTTTGAAGACCTATTCATTAGAAATCTGTATTTAGGACTACTTGGGAACCAGGTAGACTGAAAAATGTTGACTGGAAACAACAAACCAGGGAATGGAAGCTTGCAAACAGAAAAGGTGATATCTGCTGACTGTATGTGCATGCAGGCACACCGGTGCTCGTTATGTCAGCTTTCATGGGGAGGAAACAAGAAGCAAAACCAGTGATCTGAGAATAGATCATTTATAAATATGCACTTCCTTGTGAACTGAAACTTCACTTTAGTCCAAAAGCTAGATGAACAAAACCTCTGAAAACTGTGAAGCTCATCTGTGAAAATGTATGTGAGAGAAGAGCAGCAGAGATGCCAGGGGACAAAAATCACACTGTTTGTGAGACCGTTAAGAGAAATGCGTCACATTGAACCCTGCCTACCCTAACCTGTGTCACTGACTTAAAAAAACACACATATAGATATACAGACACACTCACACACAACCACACACTCATACACACCTACACAAGCCACAGACGCATGTATTCACACACTTCACGATTGCCTGGAACACAGTGCACTGGGAGCTGCAGTGTATGCCATCATTCTGTCACTCCTCCGACTCTGAGCCACTTTCAGAACACCAAAAGCATTTCTGGTCCTGCACACGATGCCATATTAGAGCTATGCAATCTGATGTGGCCCCTAATCTTGAGGCGAACCCAACTGAGATTTATGCATTTGCAGCAAAGCTAACTAGGGTAACAGGAATATTCACCTCACGCGGACCGCACCCCCCCTCCCCCCCACCCGTGCAGAGAATACACCATCTTGAGACCAGTTCAGACATAATAAGAGTGATTTGGCAAATGATACTAACGATACAAAGAGCTTGTGCCAGTGATCACAGTTGAGGAGAGAGAAAGCACAGTTGTTTCCATCAACTTCTTTTTTAAACTCAGTTCACCTCTGTGATCTGTTTGGCTGGCAAAAAAAATTATGCTGCAATCTGCAACACAACAATATGATGGGTAGAAAAGCTCTGCAAATAAACCACAAATATTTCTGTGCCTGTCAAATTAACATAACTCCACCAGCTCGCTCTTTTTTAAATGTCACATGTCTGTCTGATCCGGTCCAAATTTAGTCCATCTTTCCTGGAATAAACAGAGTACAGCCATGAAACCCAGTGTTTTAAAACACTCTTGCTATACGGCCCAACAGCTTTGATATTTGGTTAAAATGTAACAGGCTGTCACAAACACTTGAAATCATCCACGTTTTCAATCACGTTCTACACTGGATTAAGCGTCTATTTCATTTATGAATATCTAAGGTTTGATTCTGTCACACTGTTTGTGCTGCATGGCGACCTTCTTCCTGCAAGCCTGTGGCCAAAGAAAGCATGACTCAAAGCAAGAAGGATCTCCGTTAAAAGCTGCTGGTCGTCTGAGGAGATTGTGAAGGTGTTGATATGAGTGTAAATGGTTGTTTCTCTATGTGTCAGAGGCCATGCACTGGTCCAGTACCCACTGAGATGCTCCTGACCCTATCTGTGATAGAAAAAGGGAACTGAAGAGATGTCCTTTTACTTCTCAAGCTGATTAAGACATTTTTATCTAAAGGTCTTTTCAGCAACTTGAAAAGATGACTTTTAACCTCTCACTTTTCAGACAGATCTACCAATCATCCAAGTCAACCAGTCATTTTTTCAATAAGTCTTTTGCCATGTTGGGAAGTTTGATTGGTCTGCTGTGCTCTGGGATGGAGAGGAGAGGCCCAGACTGACACGAACTGCAATCATATTGTTAGCTCACAGTTCAGTAATCAGTTTTACACACACAACAGTTACTTAAAAATATAAACCTAAGTTTTAATTAGCCACTGAAGATGCATTTATGCTTTATAGCATTTATGGTTGGGTTTGGCTGTGAAAAGACGAGTGGAGCAGGATGCTCAGCGTTTGTCTTTGCAGCAGGAGACTCTGCAAAGTCATCTTTAAAATAACGACCAGGAGGGAAAAAAAGAAATGTCTACTTAGAGGCAAACTGATTTTATTGTAATTTAATGCTTCGCAGTGATAAGATTTAATACTTGGAGATAAAGAGATGGCAAGTTAATTCTTTAGAGTTTGGCTTTCAGGAGGTAGTGAGACAGTAATCATTTGAAATCGCACCCTGGCTTGTCAGCTCAAACTGCACTTAAACATTTACACACTGACAGCCTAAATGTTTGCTTAGGTGGTTACCCGGGTTGCAAACTTCATAACAACATAAACTACACATCGGGAGAAAAATTCAGCAACACACGCTTGCTTACCACAGAACGACTGAGTGATGAAAAGCGTGCAAAGGCAAAATCAACATCACAATGCGTGATGAATATTATAATTATTTGAATAATTCAGTAGGCTTGTTTGTTACTTTTCTTCAATCTTTTTCCTGCTGGGAGTCGTGATTAGTCGCTTTTGCATTTCTAATGAAAAACTGATTTTCACCTTGACTTGAGGTGGAATGTATTGTGATTCATGCTCGTGTGGGGCGGGCTCGACTTATTATTTGCCATTTGCTGCTTTTATGTATTGTACATGTTCTAATCTAAGTCAAACACAAACATTGGTCATGATCCAGATTTATACTCGATTACTTTTTGAGATGTTGAAATACGTGAAATAACTGTTTCAACTGCACAAACCTACCTGGTCTTCCACAAACACATTTCCCCTCAGTACAGTCTGCTTGTTTTGATTTTCACAACATATAAATACAAACTGATTCCAGCTAAAACTGAACTTTGTATGATTCCTTTTCTAATTAATTCATTTGAGGAATGGACAGATCCACAGGTAACTGAAGGCCTGTTGTTGTGTGATTATCTCCTATTTTATCTGTGTGAGCATACGTGTGTGTGTGCAAAGGTTTACCTGTGTCAGCAGCAGCCTCAGGGCCTGTTCTGCTTCCTTGCTGAGCTCCTTCACCCCCCTCCTCTCCACTCCCTCCATCACCTGGAGCAGGTCAGGCTCCCGCAGCACTGGTGTCCCGCTGTCCTGCAGCAGCTGCGGAGAACACAAGCACAGATGCAGAAACACATGTACACGTACGCATGCACGATCCTGCACAGATGTACATTACTGTGCAGTAAAAAAAACAAACGCTGCTCTAAAACCATTAACTTGATTATCATATTAAACCTCGGGGACATCAGTGTCAACAAGTGCACTGGAGAGGCAGCAAAAAGACAACCTCCAATAGGTGGTGGTGGCCACAGGCTGCTCCTGTCTTTGTCCCTCCTGACTGATTTTTATTTTGTTCCGCTTTTGTTAAAATTAAGAGTCTTTCATAAATAATGGCATGAATATTTTTTTTAATTATCATTCAAACACACCAAATAAGTATTTGCATTAACTTTGCATTGAAAATAAGTTCTCCTCAGTACACATGACTGATTGGTTGGCTCATAGTTTGGGACTTTTTCGGTTGCTTCTACCTTTCCATGTAATCCAATGATGTCTGGAAAAATGTGAGCAACACTGTTTCTTTTCCTTCTTAACAACCACTGTATGTTTAGGTTTGTGGACAGTGAATTTCAGACCAAGTGAAAAACAAGCTAAATATTTAAAGTGTTTAAACTCGTGTCACAGTGCTGCCTAACTCCATTAAATCTGCTTCCATTTTGTTTATTTGTGTTGGAAGGACAAAGTCACACGCTGTCCCAGATTTTTCACAAAATGCTTTAGGTCAGACATTTTTAATGCAGCGGGAGGCTCACAGGGCTCCAGCTGACCAGTAGTTCCAAGTAATCCCACAGTTCCAACCCCGAGCTGAATGAATAATAAATAAAGTGAGCTTACAGACATGGTAATGACTTTTCTTTTATTTTGATTCGCTGTATTGTGTCAGGATGGACTGCACTGTATTCACTTGGATGTGATCTAAATGCTTCTTTGAATACTTCTGCTATCAAATATTTATTACTTGGATTTGTATTTGTGTGTGTGTTTGTAAAGCATCTTACAAGTATGATGAATCTGAGAATGGCAGGGTGCAGAAGGCAGCTCTGTCCTGAGCTGAGCAGGCTGTGGAGGAGGAATCGACTCCATGGCTGACACACCACATGCTTGGCTGCTCCACACACACACACACACACACACACACACACACACACACACACACACACACACACACACACACACACACACACACACACACACACACACACGCCTTACTTAGATCCACTCAAGACAAACCTGTTGTTGCTGCACAGATATTGTCCGAATAAACAATGGCATGTAACCTTCACATATGCTATTTCAAGTTTAAGTTACAAAGTAAAAAAAAAACAACTCAAGACTTGCTGTAAATTCACTTACAGTTGCTTTCCACAGCTGTACATGTCATACTCATAAAACACTGCTGTTTCTCAAATCTCCTTCAAATATATACATTTGCAGTTTTTCATTTCTTTCTCTGTGGACGTGTGCACATTATCCTCACTCACTCCCTTTCCCCATCTCTCTGTTTGATACCTGTAGCGGGACTCTTTCTCTGAAGGAAGCCCAGCAGGGAGCTCAGACAGTTGACTGAGGCTCGCAACAGCAACTCGTGCTTCTGAGGAGAAAGAGACACATTGAGGTAAAACATGAGATTTGCAGAAGAAAAAAAAAGAAAAAGAAAAAATATCTCTCAGCTTTAAAATGTCAAATCGCTGCAAGCCAGGGAAAGAGCAGAATGTGAAACGTGTGCCTGTGTGCTCTCGCTCGGCAGAAATGGGCGCGATGGCAGCAACAGATGAATTGGGGGAAGAAACACAGATATCTGCTCTCCAACAGACGGAGATGCAGTCAGCAAAAGAAGGGGGGTAAGAAGGGAACACTAGAGAGAGTGACTGAGTGATGTGTTAATAATGCATGTCTCTCCCGCAGTGTCAGGGCTTACACTGAGCACTATGTAGTGTCCAAAAATACTGAAGTAGGCCACGGAGATATATAGATGACAGTGGAAAGTTGGACTATAATCCATAAGCAGCGAGGAGCAGAAAGCTGAAGAAAGGAGTCAAGAGGATGAGCTGGAGTGAGCGCAAGGGAGCTGAAGTGTGCAGAGGTACGAGAACGCTTAGATGAGAGGAGGGCAAATGAGGACAGGAAGATAAAAGGAGAGGTTAAAATCAGAGCTAAGAACAAGCAAGGAGAAAGGGAGAGCAGCGCAGAGTCGAAAAAAGTATGTGTGGGAGAGGGACTCTGGAGCTGCAGTGAGTCTTGCTGCTGCTGAATCGGAGCATCGAGAGGAAAGACAGCAAAAGGAGAGGAGGAGAGTGGGGAACTCATATCAGCTGCTGAACAGCAGACTACAGACCACTGAACCATAGAACTGAAACTCAGTTCAGCACTACAGCTTCTTACAGAGAGAGGAAATGCTGCTAGTGTGGAACCAGAGGCTGGTATACTGCAGCACAGAAGAAGAAAAAAAAAGTGCGGGCCTGACACAGAAACCACCCAACAGTTCCACATATACAATACAACAGAATAAAATTACTTTATTGTCCACATTAGTGGAAAAATTGTCTTTGGATCATCAAGTCAATCGATTCAAATCAAGCACACATTCATACATATAAACATGTGAACATTCAATTCCATTCAAAATACATCACATCATCTTATTCAGTATATTAATTGCTTTATGGCACAAATGATCCCTTATATACCTTTTTAATAGCTAGAGGCCTCCTATAACTCTCATCCTACAAGAAAAGCCTATAGAAAATATTCTTCATGATTTCTTTGACAAAGAAATCATCTGCTACTCTTTTGGGTTAGTCATACTTTAGACCGTTTGTTTCACCACCAACATGTAATAACAATGTAGAGACGGACGTGACTGCACTGGATCCGTGTGCAGTGCCGCAGTGCTAACTGTTAAATCAATCGGCATCTCATTTCCCCACACAACTGCGCTTGTGAAAGGCAGGTTCACTGTCATTATGTAAAGATTTTAAAGATTACCTTTGTGTTACTTCTGCTGTGGGATAAAGGGCAAGGGGAAGTGTCAAAGGAGCGATGGGGGGGAGGGGGTTTCATAACATGAGCATTTAAGTTGTCATTCATATATTCTTTATTGTATCCGGCGATAGATCGACACCGTTAACGCATTTGTGAAACCATGTGCGTGCACACTGGTGTTTTTATTCCATTTGCTGCATATGTGCATGCGATTTATAGAAGGCGTGCAGCTTTCTCCAGTTTTTCATTATGTACCTCTTGCTCACAAAGCCACCATTAAAGACACAGTTTTACAATTAAATGTCCTAGACCAGCTAGCTTAGTAACAATTGAGACAGCACACTGGGTACTGCAGCGCTCGAGCTTTCATTATAACACAGGGATTTACTGAACTAGCTTGTTATATTAATTCATACCCTCCATAAGCAAGAACTGGGAAATGCAACGCTGCAGTGAAAGTCTTTCTCTCTCGCGCACGCACACACACACACACACACACACACACACACACACACACACACAAAACATAATTACTACTTTTTCAACCATTACTTCAAATTTACCCTAAATGGAAACCTACCCTGAAATGTATGACTTACATCATCAAGAATTATCCAGACTCCAGAAGCGAGGCAGATTTACACCCACACAACATGAGTAATATAGTAATCTTTTACCACTGCAGATTTTACATGTGCTTCATCACACGTCCCCTGCACTATATGGGGCTTTTGTCATTTTCTCTAACTTGTGCCTTCTTGTCTCCTCTGCCTTCTTTCCCGTGACCTGAAAATCAATCTCGGTGTGCCATCATGAAGGATGTCTCAACACCTAAAATGAATCAGCAGGAGAAAGGAATGAGGAGAGAAGAAGCTTTGCTGGAGAAGTTATGATCCAGGATATGACATGTGTATCCTATGTGGAAGTTTGTTTATGCTCGATGCAGGGAGGTGTGACAGGCAGCTGGAACACGGAGGAGGAGGATTCCACAGATAAGTACACCTTCATGCTAAACTACGGGGAAAAAAGTCTGACATCTGCACGTTACTGACACACTGAGCTGGTCTGTGCACGAAGGAAAGATGGAGGAAATGATGTGCAAGGAGGTTTAGTAAGGAAAGGAAACAAGGATGTACAAGGCAAGCAATAAGAAGGGGGCCGGTGTTGGTCTCTTGTTATCACTGATTACAACAGATGATAACAGCCTTTAGAGCGTGCCAGCAGGTAGGGGAGGGTAACGGCCTAAAGGCAATATGCATGAGCCTGATAATAGCCATTCAGCAGGCTGATAACAGGCAAACTGGATATACAGACAGACAGAGGACAGCTTATAACAGGCAGATATTATTCAATCCCTGCAATCAAGCAAGATGGCATACGACATGTTTTCCCAGTTGATTTAAAATGCAGAATATAATCCATGGAGTCAAACCCAGGAGAAAGCCACAACTCCAAACCGCTGAACCACAAGGGAGCGTGATACAGAAGACATAGGTAATATATCTAACTATATAGTGAAAGTTTTAAAGTAGTAGAAAGCTGTTAATTCTGGAAACTGATTGGATTACTTCCATCAAGAAGGCTATGTGATTGGCTTGGTTTGGTCTGTTTGTTTGTCTCTTTGTTAGCAGGTTTGCTCAAAAAGTTGTGACACATTTGCAGGCAAATTTTACCACACCACCTCTAGGCTAAAGGGATTAAAATGATTTACACTCTGGATCCAGATCCAGGAATTTTGGGAGGAATTCTTTAACAATGGCAAAATTAAACGTTTGGCCAAAAACCTGTGAATCACTGTCATAATGTTCTCAAGAAAATGTTACAAACTGAACCGGATCCAGATAGCTTTTTGTACCCATACACTCAAATCACCATATCAATACAAACCTACTCATATTCAAACATGCTAATACCTGCAGAAGGAGTCCACTGAGAGCAATTGAGAGGCACTGTGCCCCTCTGGAGCCAAGTGGGTACAAAGCACCGTCTTCAACCCCAAGAGGTCTGAGCCCAACCAAGCCAGGACCAGAAGTCAGACACACAACTTCCGATGCCAGGTCAGTATCAAGCAGAGCCTGCAGCAGCCTCAGGTAGCTGACTGGGAAGAGGGAGATAGAGGAAAATTGTAAATGTCTGAAAAAGCAGAGCAAATGAATGATGGAATGTCTAAGCAAAGGAGGGTGAAAGAAAGAGAGAAGGAAAATAAATGTGGAAGGCAAGGCCACAGAAGAAAGAGGTCCACAGCACAACAGAAAGCAGCGAGTGTGTGAGTAAAAACTGAAAAAGATGGTAACAATCATGGAGCAGAGGGTGCAAGAGTACAGCTGAAAGGAACTGAGAGCAATTTTTTTATAAGAGACGTGAGAGAAAGAGAGGGCAAGAAGTTAAAGATGTCAGTGCCAAGTACATAGAGAGAGAGTGCAAGGCAGAACGAAGTGAAGGAAACTGAAGGAAGTTCAGCGAGACCCAAGTAGTGATGGAGAAAAAGCGAACAACAGGGGTAAAAAGACTCCTAAAACACAGTGGAATCCAAACTTAGTGCTGCCAGCCATCTGAATCCCACTTAATGCCATGTACACTGAGATTAGAGCTCTGTGAGGGAGAGAGGACTCAATTAGTGGCAGAAGAAAAGAGGGAGGAGAGACAGGCCAAAGAGATAGAGAGAAACGGGAAGAGTTGGAAATATACGGGCAGGCTGGGAAGAAGCATAGGGGAGATAAAAATTGAGAGAAAGACAGAGAAAGGACGCTGAGTGACTAGAAAGAGAGAGAGAGAGGCAGGCAGAGGGAGGGAGCCAATACATCACAGCAACTCTGACAGGTCACTTATCCAGCTGACAGACAGAGATGCAGGAGCAGCAGGGATGATCTGTCTCCCAGTGCAGCAGTGGGATTGGGGCCACTTAATATAATGAAAGTGTGTGAAATGCATGGTTTGGTTAGCTCCACTGAGGATAACACATTGACTTTACGTATGTACATGTAAACCAAGCAAAGGTGGACCCCATTAGTACCCTCTGGTTTGCACAGTATATGGACAGATGTTACATTAATCAGGGATGCCTAATGCTACTCATATGAACACAGGTATCTTGGTCTTATGGACCTCCCGATGTTTTCATAATTGCGTTGGACAGGGAAACCGAGTAGCACAAAATTCTGGAACAGATGACTCAAGACACAAATCTGGAAGAATAAAAGCAAATTGAGGAAAATAGAAAAACACCAGCCAACCACAAATGCAGAATTTTCAGCCAAGTTTCTTTTGTATTCTTGGGTCACACACTGTTGCTATAATTTCAGCACTAATGAACTGTTTTGCCGCCGGCTGTCTGCATGGGATGAAGACTTATAAAAACAATCAGTAAAATTTGGTGTCTCTTACTCAGCAGGAGACTGTCTGTGTTTCTCTTCTGAGTAAGGAGTCGCTGCACAGCTGTGTCCAGACTCCAAGTGATGCTCTTACGGACCTTAAATAATAGAAAATGAGAGAGAGAGGGTAGAAAATAAGAGAGAGAGGGGAGGAATCAGGAATATAACAAGATTAGGACTGAAATCTTTGTGAGTTAAAATGCATTATTATCCCTGCAGTGCCGGCTGAAAGCAAAGAAGAAAGGGTGTTATTTTGTACCACGGCCTCACTGAGATATGCATCAAGCAAATCCAATTTCTGTTTTGCATTCTGCCCCTATATCTCAATCTATACCCTACTTTACATTATGCTGTGTCTTGCCCTTGACTGTATGAAGTTGTATCGTGAAGTTGTGATAAGAGCAGAGCTGAGCTGTTGTGTGTACCTGAGTGGAGTGAACACGCTGCAAGGTAATGAGGGAGGACAGGAGTAGATGGCAGCAGCACAGCAGGGCCAAAGGAGGACAGGCTGATGGAGAGAGGGATGTGGCAGAGGAAGAGGAGGAGGAGGAAGAGGAGAAGACTGTCTGCAGCTGGTCCATCAGCCCGCTGTTAGAGAGCAGCATGGAGACAGCTGGGAAAGAAAAGGAACAGTGTCATCACACTTTAATGGGACGTGTGCTTCTGTTTCACTGCGCTGTGCGTGGGTTTTGATAGCAGCTGGTCCTTATGACTGCAGAGTGACGTGCTGCAGCAACAGACCCACAACAATGCAAACACCTGTGAGGTCTTTGTAACATTACTAAGTGAAAAATAGGTTAAACTATACTGTTCTCTATTCATAAACACTGATATTGCTGTTTTACCATATACATGTGGGCAGGCTGAATAATTTAAACAATGTGATAATAGAACGATATGACACAAGGGCAACAAGATGCAAACAAAGCATCACCTCCAAGTGCTAAAAAAATCCCCCCAAATGAAACAATCTTAAAGTAATCATATGTTCTTTTCGCTTTGAAACAGAGTAATGTGTTCCTTCTCCTTTGCACCATCACTGAAATAGTGTCTAGCCTGAGGCTGAAACAGGTAGCTGTAAACTGATCACTAGTGATAATGAAGGCTGAATACATAGAGAGGCTGCAGGAGAAGCTGCAAAGTAGAGCGCCACAATTAATCGAACTTTAATCCCAATTTTGTCTTCCCATAATTAAATGAGCATGATCGAGCGATACTGAAAAAGCGCACTTCGCCAATAGAATGCAAAGCAAAATTAAGCGCTCCCTAAATCACGTGCCTGCATGTGCCAGTTTCCTGGAATAACACTACACCAAAAGATACACATGAATATGCAACAAAACTCAAATGTCTGGCAGAGCAGAGAGTGAAGGGCTTGTCTCTAGAATCTCTAGATCAGGTGTGGGGGAACTCCAGGCCTCAAGGGCCGGTGTCCTGCAGGTTTTAGATGTGTACTTGATCCAACACAACTGATTTAAATGGCTAAATTACCTCCTCAACATGTCTTGAAGTTCTTTAGAACTAATCATGTGATTCAGGTGTTGACCCAGGGGGATGTCTAAAACCTGCAGGACAGAACTTATTCAACTGAACTGTCCGAAAAAATACTACAGACTCAAATCGTTTGATTTTTATTTGTAAAACACCAAATCACAACAACAGTGACCTTAAAGCACTTTATATTGTAAGGTAAGAACTCTAGAATAAGAAAGAGAAAACCCAGCAATCAGAAACCCCTTATGAGCAAGCACTTGGCGATAGTGGGAAGGAAAATCTCCCTTTTAACAGGAAGAAACCTCCAACAGAACCAGATAAAGGGAAGGGCAGTCATCTACTGCAAAAAAACTGCAGTATATTGAGGCATGAAACCCAAGAAAGCTACATCGTGGTTGCTAACGTAAGTCATCCAACATGAATTCAGGCATCCATAAAAGTGCAGCTGCGCATGCATCCAGCTCACAAAGACGCACTGAAATCACAAATGCAATCGCACTCCACGTGCAGTAAAGACAGTGAATTACGAACACTTCAGGAAAATGGTCAACACACCGGACAAAAGATATGTCACCCCCTCGCACAATTATTCCAAAGTGGCAACACCTGTGCTGTATGCAAACCTTGGAGGGAAAATAAAGCCGTCGAGTACTTTGCTAGGGGTTTTATTGACAACCTTTTTATTTTGCTTCTAGAGATGCACTTAGACCAGGTGAACAAACACCTTATTTGTCTGCAAAGATGAATTTACGGATTAATTAACAGGAACAGAACACAAAATAAAGGTGCCCTCTTGCTCTGCAGGGCATTTTCTTTTTAAATCTATTTTACTTTTTTCAAAGAGGTGCACTGTATTTAGGTGAATGAGGACAAATTTTATTTTGATGCAAAGATCTGTACATATATGGAAACGTAATATCAGCGTTCTGTTTACGTGAAAGTGCAATAAAAACACATTTATCACTAAAATCAATGAATAATCGGACAAATAATGTGGATCTCCGTACTGATGAAAATAATTGTTGTCCATAATCACGGAGCCTTACTGCAAATTAATACCACTGACATTATTAGCTTTGCTTCCCAATGGTAACCCTTCTGTCTGACCTCCAAGTTAACCAGAGAAGTTGGTGTACTGGTTAGCACTGTTGCCTCACAGAAGGCATATTTCTGGGTCAAACCACAGTTGGAGTCTTTCTGTGTTCCTGCGTGGGTTCTCTCCAGCCACTCCGGTTTCCTCCCACAGTCCACACATACAGTATGCATGCTAAGTTAATTTGCGATCCTAAATTGGCCATAGATGTGAGGTGGATAAAGTGCTTTAATTGTAAAAAATAGAGCAATGTTTGAGTAAAATGAGACTTATAGAATAAACACTTTGAGCACTCAGCATGACTAGAAAAGAATACCCTGTAACTGATCAAATAAATGTCTGTGATAAGCGCAGTGTAACAGGTCTGAAGGCATACTTTTGTCTGTTGTGAAAAATATTCAAGTATTAATTTCTCAAGCTCTTTAGTACCTGATACTTTTGTGTTCTGGCTCATTGACTGATTGAGCGACTTTGGTTTTAAAGAGAGATTTCTAAAAATAAAAGCTTTAGTGAAACTCTCTTGGAAAAACCCCCTTATGTTATCATACATCTTCCAGCTGCACCTAATTACTGATTTTGTTCGTCTATATATGGATTTATGTGAGATTTCTTACCTTAGAAACCTACATGTTGCCATGGCGGTAAGTGCTATTTGTGTTTGGACCTGTGTGTTACAGGTATTTAGCTGTAGCAAGGCGACGACACGAGTCTGCCAGTCATTGCTTTTGTGCAAATGTGCGACAAGCTCACAGACTTGACACCGTAACAAAAGACAAGAGCCAAAGACAATGTCCACGACCGAGCCAAAGCCTGTGTACCATTTGTAGTGCAGGTGTGAGCTTTTACGGTTATTATTTGCTTTGTGCCTCAGTACAACGTGCATCAAGGTCAGCCTCTCGCTTCTCTCAAACAGGAGAGTGGGGAGCGAAATGAAAAGACAACAAGAGTCGAGAGAAACCTTCTGAGACAGAGGGTGAAGAGGCTGCGTGTGTGAAAGGTGTGACGTTAAGAGAAGGAGTGAATAAAAGGCACAGAGACCATGCAGAGTGTAACTAAAAGTGGCAGTAAGAACGTGTCTAACCTCTGTCAGTGCAGTGTGCAGGGGACAGGCTCAGGCAGCAGTACAGGTAGCTGATGGCAGGCAGCAGGCTCTCTGTTTTTATAGGCTTCAACCTCCCTGCTATGTTACTCACTGACTCACACACACACACACACACACACACACACACACACACACACACACACACACACACACACACACACACACACACACATAAACACACACACACACACACACGCACACACACACACACACACACACACACACACACACACACACACACACACACACACATAAACACACGGGCATTATTTCTGGGAAATATACCTTTACTGCACAGCTGACCCTAAATGTAATGTAAAATATAGTCGAGTATCCAACAATTTTCTCACTCTTTCATCTATGATTTTATCTGCGGTGCTCTCAAGGATTTTATACAGGGGCATTCAAATGTGATGTAGCAGATCAAATGTAACATTGTGGGCTTTGTCATTTATTGCATGTCGTGGTGCGTCAATAACAGTGAAAATGCCTGATCAAAACATTCATGATGCCAAAAACATTGCAATATATAGGGGTTTAGTATAGCAATATATCATTATTAAAGAACAACAAGACAAGATCCAAGAGTAACAGTTATCTTAAAGATCATGATAGGATATTTTTTAAATAAAAAAAGAAAGTGTGCTTGCAATACTCTAAAGAAACCATAGGGTTACTAGCACCCTTATTTGAGAAACGCTGCAAAAGACAGTGGGCTGAAATATACAACTTACAACTGAGGATGAGGCTCCAAATATGCAGTATAAAGAAAAAAGTGGTAAGCCACAGAGGGATGAGTGTTGCTGACATAAAGACGAAAAGCAAAGCAAATTAGACCCTTGTAACAGGCATGGAGTTATGAGTTACCGTCTAGTAAAGTTCAGTGCAGCATTTTGATCTGCAGATCAGCAGAAAACGCTCCTCTGAGTATGTTTGTGAGGATGGTATTAAATCAAAGGTGAGTGAGGAGTAATTGAAATACAGATGAATGCAGAAGAGGAAACAAACACGACAACATTGTCTCTCTCGCTAGATAATTGTGTTGCTGTGTAGTAAGATGGCATGCCGGCGACGCTGTAAGAAAGGGAGATGCAGTCTCTGTGGATGACTGAGAGAGCGAGCTGACTTGTTTGCCTGCTGTCGGAGCTTTTCTTGGTATCACTGTAAGCGAAACTGTTTGCTGTAGCGATCATGTTGCTAAATCTGCCTCTTAACATAGGGGGCTTGAGCGGTTATTCGGATATTTTAGATAAATGCAGAGAGAGAGAGCTGTGCTCAGCGTGACATGTCAGCAGCACCTTGGGGCCTCACCATGGTATAGCAGTTTGAAGTGCACTCCTTCCATATTACTGTAATGGGGAGATGAAGGTGGATCATTGGCCTGCGTCACACAAAGCAGCTTCAGCACCAGAGGGAGTGAGTTCACTGCTCCATAAAAACAGACACAAACAAAAACAAACCAGAAAAAAGAAAAGGTAAGACAGAGGATGGAGTGTGACAGAGCGAGAGATGAGAATGACAATGAATTAGCATTTTCTCTCAAGTCATTACTTTAGTCTGGAACCTGTTGTGCACATCATTTGTCAACAAAGCCAACACAGAGGATGTGGTCCAAACATGCACTCTATAGGATGAAGGATTTCTTGCATTCACTTGTGGTTTTTATGAAGTTTGGTTTCCCTAAGAGGGATTTCTGGAGCTAGCACAAGTCATCGTGAAGAGAAAGGAACCGGGAGGAAATGACCACATCTTACTCAGAATGATTAAAAATGACCACACACACACTTTAGAAACCAATATTAGGTGTCTAGATATAGCTAGGATAAATGGTGGCGTAAGAGGGTGGAGAAAAAGGACCAGAGGGGACAGGAGACAAAGGGCAAGGGGACTTTAACTGGAAAGAAACTTCAGGCTGAACAGTCATCTACATTCCCCTTTCACTGCTGTATTGCATAACATTAAAATATCTCCCCTTTGGGATGCCGCCGCACTGAAGCTAATATAAAGTATATATTAATGCAAATTACAGTGGGCTGAATTGGAACATGTGGAGGGATAACAGGCTGTAATTCCCTCAGGGCCCGGGATGAGCAGAAAGCAGGCAGAGGCTAACCACAGCAACAGTTTCTGAATCCCCAGCTGGCACGCTGCTGTTGTGCCCTTCAGCTGTGCTCATTAACCTGGGCAAGTACACAGACGTAATAACACCATACGGCAGACACCTATAACAAAAAAATACATTATTTGCACATTTGCATTCTTTTGTTCTTTTTTCATTGTTACAAACCTTCAATTTCAGCATTTATGTCATGGTTTTATGGTTCTAATAAAGATACAGCAGCCTTCTGAAAACAAGTGAGGCCCGGATGCTAGTTTAGGCAGTCCACTCAAGCTAATTTATACCCGTGTGACATGCTACACTCTCCTCAAATTCTGTTTAAGATGTAAATGTCTCATCTCTCCCTCCAACATCTCAGTGTCTGCACTGCTGCCTGCAGTTTGACCCCTCCACCACCCCTGCATCCACCTGCAGGTTCCAGCAGGAGATTTTTTTTTAACTATTTACTGTGTTTCACCAGGAAGATAACAGAGATCAAATCTCTTTCACCAGAGATCTAGCCAAGGCAGCAGTCATACAAGCTCATAACATATCAAAATATGCAACACACGCTCTATGCTTTCGATGAGCTCCCAGCGCAGAGCCCAACATGCAGCTATATTAAAAATTCAAATGTGAACTGATCGAGTGAAATGGTAATAACGACCAATTCTACATATATAACTGTTTAATGTAAATTAAGTCAACAGAGAAGAGCCAAAAACACGTTTTTCCTAAATTTCCTTTGTTGGCTCCACAAGCAAATCCAAAAGCTAACGAATGGCTGTACACATCCATCATAAAATGCACAAATTCAGAGATGAAATAAACATGTTTACAGCCTGGTAAACAAAATGTTGTAGCTGGTATAGCTAATGAATGTTCAGACATTGCCAGCTTTAGCCAGTCACTGTCTACTGTCCTTTAACTCCACAAACTGTAGTCAGTGAAGTGGACCTCTCCACCGTGTTTTTGGTTCGCTTTGGAGTATTTTTAATACAATAATCTGACAAATAATTTGAACTGAAGCCAGTTACAGTTCATCCAAGAGGTTTATATGGCAGTTTTGGTGAGTGATTTGTAGTTTTAAATAATCTGGTATCTGTGGCTATGCTAGCATTATCTGATTAGCATTCCAGAGAGTTAAGGTGGCTCCCACCATAAGACTTCAACCTGAAGAGTGCACAAACTGATGGGTGGCATCATGATGGCTACGTCCATCTACTAAATACAGTCTATGAGCAAAACAAGTGAAGTGAAATTGTCTGACCTAATCTGACTGTGTCCAGTTACACCCCAGTTTATGGTATCTCACCTTCCACTGCCTGGTCGAGGAATTCATTTTACGAGGTTTTTTCCTTCCAGCATTAATCAGAGGCGACGGAGACTTTTTCTTGCCATTTTAATCCAATTCAAAACCAACCATATTTTAGGAGGCTTTGTTATTCCAGTTCACTTAAAATGAGATTTATATGGCAGGTTGGTTATAAGAAATAGCACTGCACTTAAACTGAGCACTGTGTCCAGCTGCTGTTAAGTCATATTTTAGGATATACCAAGCCTCATTCGACTGCCACAAATTTTTCTTTAATTTAAATAAATTCAAGTCAATATAATCTTTGTGCCCATGTTTGCTCTGCAATAAATGTTCTTATCTGAACAGCTGTGCTTTTCTGCAAATGTACTAATTTGAAAAAGAAGAAAAAACACAATTATCATTAAACAGCTCTTCTGCTATCTCTGAATGTCACTATAACAATCGTTTAAAGCAGAAAGAAAATGCTGCCAGAGAAAATGGACTCGCAAACGTAAATCAATCATATTTGAGAATAATTAGCCTAAGTGCTTTCCATTATATCGCACAAGACATTGTGCCAAACGCTCCAATTAATCCGTGTACATTACTTAATAGATGTTTTATTATGGTATATGCCAACTGTTATTTTTAACCCCCAGTAAAACATCTTGGCACGCTCACGTCACGGTTATGGAGCAAAAGATGAATTGATTGTGAAAGTTGTTTTTCTTTAAACAAAATACAAATGCATTTTTAATATATTACTATTCTACTAGGTTCCATTAGTTTTTGATTATTTATGCCAGAAGAACTAACAACATCTGCAAACACGAAGACGCATAAACTTGCTAAATTTCCCTAATTTAATTCAATTAAATTTGGTATCCTAGATACAGAAAAGCTCACCAATCAACAGCATGTAATCCTTCTTCGTTTGAGCTGTGGTGAAAAGCCTGAGTAATAAACTGTGTTAATAACTGTGGAGAGACAATAAATCAAAAATAGCTCTTTTTAAATGAAAATCTTTTTTCTTTTCAAGTCAAAATGATGAGAAGGGCATCTCAAACCAAACAGCTCAGGTGTGGCTGCTGCTGCTTCACTTGGATAAATCTTCCAGTGTCTGCTGTGTGGGGAGAAAAAAAACCCGACATGCGTTTGATCTATTATGTCTCACTGTGTGGGAGCCCACTACCTCACCCTGCAGGTGGATGTGTTCCTGTGTACTGTGTGGATGAGCTTGTGCTGAGTGGGTTTGAAACAGCTGAAACTTTTATTTGCTACAAAATGTTTTCATTTGGATGACTAAGAAAGACGAACAAAACAGTGTCCCACATGGTGAAACTCAAACTCTGGGGGCCGAGCTGCAACGTTTACCTCTATACATCGACTGTAATTAACCGTATCCGTGACTTAATGAGACATAAGTGAGCATGAAGCCAAATCAGCTGGCATTAATGTCGATGCGCAACGCTGAGTGGTGAATTCATTCATTCAGAATGGTGAATCACTTTATGTGTGAGAAAATTAATCTATTAGTATAGTGCTGTGTTTTGTAACCACAGAGTCATAATTATTAACACAGTTATTAAGGCATTAGCGCTCATCCCTAAATTCGGGATCAAGGTTTAAAAAACAGAGCTGAGGACACATTTTCGGTGGAAGTACACACAGAGTCTGAAAGTTGTCTGAGAGGTCACGTTGTAAAGTGAAAATTAATTTATCAATATACTTTGAGTTAAAAAAAAAAGACAGTAATGTGCAAAAGTCTTGATCCACCCCTCATTTCTAAATAAGTACATATATTAGAAATTATACTTATCTATCACAAATCTATCACATGGTACTTAAAAACCTCTACTTTCTTTATATTTTGCCATTTTTGGAAAAAAGGAAATAGACACAGGAATTTATTGAAACGTGCAAACATACATGGAAATACAGAATATAATAAAGTCTATATTTGGCATGAGCACCTTTATTCTTTGACACAGTCTGGACTCTCTTAGGCAGCTTTCTTGTCATTTCTTTAAGCAGTCTTCAGGAATAGTTGCTTCTTTGGATGTTGGCTGCCTTTTGTTCTGCTCTCTGCTTCAATAATGTTGCGGTCTGGGCTCTGGGAAGGAAAATCCATAACTGATAGTGTTCCACTGTGTGGTTTTTATCCTATCCAGGTATGCTTTTACTGCATTGGCAGTACGTTTGGGATCATTTATTATCGCTGAAAAACGAAGCCGTTGCCAATCAGATGCTTTCCAGATGGTACTGCACTATTCTGCATTCATAATTCTATAAATCTTGACCAGATCACCAGCAACACTGTATGAAATGCAGCCCCAAATCACGTCCGAGCCTCCACCCTGTTTTACAGATGGCTGTAGACACTCACCATTGCACCTCTCTTGTAACTGCTGTACAGACGGATGATGATTTGTACCATAAATTTTACTTTGGATTCATCACTACATCAGACCAGTCGCCACTGATTTTCAGTCCAGTTCTTGTGTACATGGGCATATCTCAGCTTCTGTGCCTGTTTACCTTCACTATGAATAGCTTCTTGATGGCCACCAGGCTCAGGATTTGTTAGCTGTTCGTCAGACAAGATTAAACACTAGCGAGGACAGAGCCTTTCAGTCTGTGGCACCAAGGCTTTAGAACAGTCTCCCACTAAACTACATTTAGCCGATTCTGTGGACTCTTTTCAGAACCTTTTCTATTCAACAAGGCTGTTTAGATTCTTATTGCTATAACAGATTTTCTTAAAATGACCTATTTCTTAAAATTTACCTTTATTTTATTTTGTGCCTTAACTTCATTTTATATTAGCTCTGTTAGATGAATCATCTGAAGGATCAGATAAATCTCTCAGGTGCTCTGCCAGGACTTTTCCTCTTTCTAAAGGACATGCCTTTCAGATACTGCTTACCTACTGCGGATAGTTTTTTAGGTCTGCCACTTCTTCCTTTCCTCCATTTGTCCATTTTCCTCATTTTTCTCAAGGACACACTGCACACTATGCTGAGATATTGTTAGGGTCTGGGCAGGCTGTTTTCCCCTCTGTTTTCTCCTTCTGTCTCTCTTTGTTCTCTCAGACAGAGAGGTGGGCTTTACCTGTGTCTCCACCCACAGGCGAAGCCGCCACTCACGCACTTGCGCCCATTGCCTCATTACGGTATGTAAGGACCGGCTGAGGCAGTTGTTCTCTCAAAATTGGATCTTCCAGTTTAGTTTTTGCTGTTGTGTTTTCTGCTCAGTAATTTTCTGAGTTCGTTGTTCGTTTCCTGGTGAAGCTACTTGTGCTCTCTTGAGGAGTCTAAAGATCACAGCTGGCCATTTTCCTCTTCCACTCTAAGAGTCAGTCAGCCCCTACCTGCCCACTCTCCATTAAGCTTTCTTCGCCTACCCTGGATTTCAGTCTGCCCACCTGCTACTCCTCCACGACTCAAACACAGAATCTAACAAGTGAGATCTCAGAGTTGAATAATCCTTGCACATCTCTATTGCTGCTACCTTCACTAACTACCAGTCTCCCTCTCTGCAGACCCTCTCTGGGCTCATCTGACAGAAACACTAGCTGCCTAATTGCTCATCTGCCTGTTGTTAACTTAATTCAGTCTCTAAATAAACCTTATAAGCCTTTTATTGTTGGTCTACATCTGCTCCCAGTGTCTAGTAATTGCAATACCATACCAGATACACTAAGTTTTTAGCTAGCAGCTCTTTGGTAATCAACTTGGTGGCAGAAAAACACTATTTTACGCTAACTGTGTTAGCTTTGGCATTTTTCATAGTCAACTAAAGAAATGCAAACACTGTGGCTTTATAGCAGGCTTCTAATAATGAAGTGCCAAAAGATGCAACTGAGAAGTGGCTCTTTGCTAGGTTGTCTGTTATGTATAGACAGACCACTGGTTCATCCCTTGAGTTACAGTAGGTACTTTTTTCTGCTTGAATGATGAATGACAAACAAACAAGCATCCCTGAAAATGTTCAGGTAGTCTGACTCGTCGGCAGCAAGAAAGCAAGAAAGACAGCAAGAAATGAGGAGTGGTTTGAGACTTTTGCACAGCACACTACACGCTGACTGTTTGTGTACATACACCTTTAAATATGTATTAATAAAATAATGAATGTCTCTGCACACAGATACAATCAGCTGTTCCAACAGACAGGACACCGTTCACAGCAGAGCCTACTTAAAAGCTGTTGTGCTATAAAAACAATTGGAGTCACACATATTATGCTAAATGCTTTCCCTGATTGAGGCACATTAACTTTAAATGAAAGACTCCATTACTGCTTCATCGCTGCACGGCGAGTGCGCGAAGCTGCCGCCAGAGGTTTTATGCTGTGCGGTTTATCTCTGTATTTCCCAGAGAGAGCTCGCAGAAGTTTGAATTAAAACTGCTCTCTCAATTTTTTTAATCAGCTCTCCATGAAGCTGATAAAAATGTTACCTGGTACATTTTGGGGGAAAAAAGAAAAAGAAAAAAATTAAAGTGAATTTTGTTTCATCTTTTCTATTCTGGTGCATCTATTCTCATTAATTTAAATACAATAGAGCCACAGTTACGCTGATTCCTGTACAGATTATTTTGCTTTGAAGATGCTAGAGGTGTTACAATATAAGCTCTGTGTTTCTTACCCTGTGCAGCGTATTCCTGTTCAAACCCATGGTCTGTGTTCACCACACTGACCCGCTGTAGGGCCTGGAGCAAGGCTGGTCTTAGCTTTGTACACAGGTTTATGTTGTAGCCTCTTTGACCTCCCAGAAGAACTTCTAGTACACCCAACACTCGCTCAGCTAGAGGAGCCTCTCTGGTGCAAACCATGTCCTGTGGTCAATTAAAAAAGTCACAACAAAGAAGGCACATCCATTTAGAATATCTCTTGGTAACAGTATTATCCCAAAGCAGTAAAGCGAATCAGTTGAATGAAGACAATTGTAGCCTAAAGAGGAATTACATATGGCACCATGGCTCTTTCTGGGACCTCCCCACCCTTTCATGTGCATACATGAGAGCAGCAGCGAGACCCCGATACAGAACAGAGCAGACATCGGTGACTACAAATATGAAACTGATTAAGTCAGGCACAGCATGAAAAGGAGGATCTGTGGTGGAGGTGACTGGTACAGTGGCTTGTGTGGGCAGCAACTGTGGGCAGGTTAAAGAAGTTTAACCAGCATGTCCTATATGAGATCTGCAAGCTGGATATTTAGGAGGGTATGACGTGGGGCTGGCACGGAGAATTTACTCCATGCTTGATTCAAATTTTTATTCCAAACAGCTCCCTTTACAATGCAGCATTCAGCTGCATAAAAATGTGTTCATTTGAATATAGCAAAGTCATTAACTCTGAACTCTTATTCAAGGTCTCTGGCTCTCACCAGGAGGGTCAGTATGACAGCTGGGTACTTCTCCATCACAGACAGCAGCTCCATGGTTTCTGTGTCTGTCTTCTGATCCGACCTCTCATCAGCACGGCTTTCTTTCTCCTCCTGTGTGTCTGCCTGTAAGACCAGATGAAACCCAGCCACCTTTTCATCAACTCTGACTTACCAGAGTTGAAGGGAATTCAGGAAAACACACCCCAATGTGTCTCTAAGACTTGCTCTGTCAGAGTGAAACTAATTAGTGAAAGTTGCCAGAGTGAAACAAGCAAATTGAGTTCAGTAAAATCACTGAATTATTCAGAAATACTTGCTGGGATACAGTTTAAGCAGATGTCTCATTACCGGGGTAGGCCCTGTGTTTGTGTCCTGTTCCTTGGTCAACCACAGCTCCAAGACCAGGGCGGCAAATTTCTCTGCCAGCTCTGGGTATCGACACATGAAGTGGATCAGCGCAGGATGGTGAAAGTAGAGTGAAGAGAAGCTTTGGCAGGAGGAGAGTGCCTTGCTGATGCAATTCAAAGAAGCCTTGAATAACATGGTGAAGAAAGATTGATGAAGTCAAAGTACTCTCTTTGAGTTGAGTGTACACATCCAAGTTAAAAACTTGCAATTTTGAAAATAATTTTCTTCACAATCCGGAGGAGGATCTCTTTTGAAACCCTACTGAGGCAGAGCCCTTAGACAGAGGAGCAACTCTTCTGTAATCTATTTTTATTCACAGTCAATGTAAGGTATATAATATTGAGTAGTCTCAGAGAGGCCGCGTAATACTCTGTGAAATAAAGAAGGGCGCATTTTTCATGTTTTTTTCTTCTGTGATGCTCAACTATAGTTAAAATTCTTTGCTGGTGAATTCTCTACAGCACAATATAGATTTTGTATCAAGAGATGAACATGAGCAGTCAAGCTCTGACTCTAAGTATTTCTAAGCCTGTTAAAAAATGGTTTCCATATTCAATCATGAAAAAAAAAAAAAAAAGAAGCATCGGCTCCGTACGCGCCACTCTTTCGTCTGTGGACGGGGAAAAAAAAAACTGAACACGTTCAAAATGATGAGATCCTGACACATTAATATGGCATTGCTTGTCAGTACACCTATCTCAACCTTCAATCTGTTTCATATTGTTAGACTGATTTACTGAACACAAAATTTTTAAAAAAATTTTCTCAAACCGAGGCAGACGTGTCTTCGCTGTCAGCGTGTTTTGGCATTAAAAGTGATAAAGGTTAAAAAAATTGAAAAGAAAAGTTAAAAATACTGGAGCCTTAAGGCACCATAATAGCAGAGAAGCCTGAAATCTAGGTAAAGTTTAAACTTTACTTCCACGGTGACGCTGTACCGTAAGTAGTGACTGCTTTGAAAGTTTTCAAAGTTACTGTGTGTGTTTTGATTTTGGCTCAGAGTTACCCCATCGAGTGAGGGGCTCTTGTCCTGTGTGAGTGCCAGCAGGTAGAGGGCAGAGCGGAGCACAGAGTGAGGCGGGACACAGCCCTGCTCCTGCACAGAGCGCAACAGCCACACAACATTGGAGAAGACTATCTGGTCAGGGAGGAGCCTGGATTACACACACACACACACACACACACACACACACACACACACACACACACACACACACACACACACACACACACACACAAACAAACACACACATATTAACGGCATTAATTGCAGTATTCAAAGTTCACATAAAGACAAAGTGCCCCCAGGGACATGCTGACGAAAGAAACTCGATATCTCTCAACACAAATGCACTAAAACATATGCAAAAGATCAACACACACATTCAGAGATCCTATCCCTGAGTATACAAACAACACGCACCCTCAGCCCTCCCACGCTATGTAAATCTCTGGCCACATCTCTCATAATCTTGATGAGACCGCGCAGTGGCAGGGAGAGGCTTTCATCACCTTCCCAGGAGGTTAATGCATAGCCGAGGATTCGCAGAAAGAAAAATTAAACTTTCCAAGAAGCCGACACGCTGTTTTTCTCAGGTTATAAAAAATGCATTTGAGACCACCCTCGACGGGCCACGGCAGAAGAACAAGGAGAGAGCTGCAATGACGTGTGAAACCAGACGAATTTATATTCATACAAGTCTGATATATTCGATATAGCATGACTGCATTCATCATCTTGAGATTTTGGTTATGTAAACACAGTAATATAGCTCAAATGTTGCCTTTTCTGCTCTCAAAGTATGGACTACAGCATAGCTAAACAAGGCTTTGAGAGTGCGAGATGTTTGGTCATATCCACATGAACCAAAATTTTCCAAAACTACTTTAATTGCAAAAATGTACAATTCTTTCCAAATAGTCGGAGAAATGAAATATTCAATAAGGTCCATGTCAATATACGATAGAGACAAATGTTTACTCTTCACAAGTGCTTAGATACATAAGAAAAATGATGCTGATGCTAAAATATGCATCGGTTATTTTTATTTCCACAAAATAAATAAATAAAATAACAGCTTATATCACAAGGTTGCTGGGCACTTAAATTGAACAAACTGTTTGTGATGTTCAACACTGAAGTACATAATAATTTATCCCAAGAGTGCTTGTATATATCTAAATATATCCCTGCTGCTTGTGTGCGTTATTACCTGTCTCCTTGCTGCAGGGCGAGGTACAGCATTATCACCAGGCAGTATTTCGGAGCCTGTGGTCCTTGATATTCACACAGCACAGAGGGCCACTCTGACAGGCGATAACACAAAGAGGGAAGGTTGTGCAGCAGTAGATTTTCAACCTCCTTCAGATCTGAGGGACAAGCAAGGTGATGAAACAGAAAGGAGAAATGCAATCAATGCTAGAAATGGGAAGAGGAGAAGGTTTGCGATAGAGAGCGAGAAAGCAACAAGAGAAGGTGGAGAGAATGAGAGGAAATGAATGAAGGTGAGAGGTGGTGAAAATAAAACAGAACACAGCAGAAGAGGCCCTGAGGCCAATTTTCCAAACAGGTATTACTCACTAATTTTTTTATTATTATTTTTAAACAACTGAAGGCATGCCAAAGCTGATGTTTATGAAAAAACACTCTTTTACAGGCAAAAACGAGTGAGGCTTGACTGATATCCAAACAAATCCAACTACAACGCCAAAATTCATCATTAAGCAAACATGGAAAAGCTTTAATTAATGTCTTATAATATTATCTGAAAAAACACATTCTGTTGCATAATGTAGAAAAATTAGGATGGATTAAAAAGCCGATAGAATGATGGGTGTGAAATGAAAGGGAGCATAAGAGGGAACATGAAAACGTAAAACATGAAAAAAGGAGTCAGATGAAGATGAAAGACAGAAGGGCTCAAGCAGGAAAGCAGTGTTAGAGAAAGGAGAAGAACGGCACAGGCAAGGCACAGACCCTGATCCATGACTACACAGTGGATATACAGTAAAGCTCCAACAGCATCTGCGGGAAGTGCAACAAAGAAAATAAAGAATGAAATGAGGAAAAAAAAACAAAAAGCACAGGAAAAGCAGAGAGAGAGAGAGAGAGAGGGTGGCAACAGTGAGCTCTATGGTCTGGAGGGTAACTGTAAGTAAGAAAATATACTGTTTACAAAACAGAGGAAAGTAAGAAGGGCTCCAGTTACCAATGCAGCCATCACCTCCAGGGAAAGAGTCAAAGAGTGAGGAGTGAAGAAGAATAGGGGGTTGTACTGAGTTTAAGAGGGAGGACTGGGACAGAGAGAAATACAGCAAAGGGTAGACAGATGAAGAAGATGAGAAAGGGGACAACAGATGGGAAAGAAAAAAGAAATAGACCCACACAGCAGGCAGCAGTGACACACTGCCTCCTGTTCAGGTCCTAAAGAACAGAAAAGTAATCCGAGACGAGAGGACAAGAGCCTTTTCTTAAACATTCACATGAGATTAGCAGATATCTTAAAAGCACAATCCCGATGACACGCTGTGATGTATCACAGGAGTAATCAGTAATATAAAATCTTAAAAGCACTAATGAGACTGTACACAAAGCAGGACATGACAGACAGGGAAAAAAATCTGCTAAAAACCTGAAAAACAGGAGTTTTTGAACAAGAAAAACATACACTGTAAAATGTGATAGGAAAATTTCAAGATGAGAGGGAAGAAAAATGAGGGAAAGCAAGAGGCTGAAAATGAAATGGAACCTGATAAGGATGATAAAAGGGAGGAAGATGGTGACAGGCAGGAAAAGAAACAAACAGGACTCTCGCTCTGCCAAACTCATTATTCACCATCACACACACACACACACACACACACACAGAGACACACACACACGCGCTTACTTACTCGTACAACTCTTACATCTCATTACCTCAAAGAAATATTTTACTCCACTCTGGTGTCAGTGTCACACAGACACATCTGCGGGGGACAGCTGCAGTTACCAATGAGCTGCTTTCCTTTGCTCTTTATTTTAGTGGATGCTGCAGTGATGTGAAATAAGGAAGTGTATGGAGTTTGTGCATTTGCTTCCGTGTAATGGAATTAAAAGCAACCACTTGGAACTGGAAATGTTACCTGTGCGGACCTATGTGTCATAAAGCGCGCTGACATTTAAAAGCCTTGGCCTGAGCTCTCTCACATAGGAAATACAATTCAAAGCCAGTTAACACAATCACCGTGTTTATAGTCCGCACACCTGGTTCCCTTCCTTTCATCCTTAACAGAAACCGGAGCTCTTGTTAGTCAACGTGCAAACACTTTCTTTGTTTTTTTCTTAAGCTTGCCTGTTGACTGTCAGACCCTCCTTAAGAACAGAGTTAACTTAACTCAAAAGAACAGGTGAGTCAGATGGAAATGAGACTCTCGCTCGAGTTTTTGATGTTTAAAGTCAACATAAAGACGAAAGAGAGAGAGCGTGAGCCTGAGTGGGCGAGGAAGCAGGCATGTGACAAAGAAAAACTAAAGCAAAACTGCAAAAGAACCTTATTTACTTTTAAAATCCAGCATCATTTTGTCAGTTCATGGCAGCGGTTCTGGGTAAAAAAAATGTATAATGAAGGATTTGATGAAGAAGCACCTGCTGAATGTAACATGAAGTCAGTTTGATTTAGTTTGCCGAGTATGAACTATACCTACATGTATCACGTTAATACAGACAGGCGGTAAATATTTGATTAAGCTGTGAATGGGGAAAAAACAGTTGAAAACCTCAGCTACAGCTAAGACGTGCTTTGGTGACACACTGACCTAGCCTATTCGGATAAACTGCAATGACAGTTCAATATTTCTCAGAAAACTGGCAGCATGACATCACTGCTGAGAGCAAAAACAGGGTTTTTACCCTGACTGCATGTCTCCGTGTGTGGTGCAAACGTGCATGTATTTGCATACCGTGCTGGTGGGAGCCAGAAGGAAGGTCTGACTGGGAGAGAAGACACATACTGAGTTTTTGTAGAAAACCACAGCAAGATGCATTCAGATTTGGGTTCCTGAAAGAGGGAAAAGGCGCTTGAACACACACAAACAAACACACCGAAGGAAAAAAAGATTTTAAAAAAAGAGAGAATGAGGGCACCAGAGACAAACAGTGAACAATTACCGCTCAATGCGCGGTCAATACAGCTAAGAGCTAACTGTAAAACCGAGGACAGGATGTGCTTTGACAAACTTCTCTCAAAGATGAAATGCACAGTGTTTAGTTTCATTACAGCTCAGAGCACGGGGGGTGGGCTTAAGCCTATCAAGTAAACCACATATATGACCACACTAGTATACGAACACAAAAAAAGGCACACTCTAACACGAAGACCCACAAAAGCGCATATTCTTACATGTGAAAAACAAAGCACACACAATGCAAAAGCACACTGTGGACTTTGAAGTAGTAGATCCATCGCTTAGAGACAGACACACTGCTGAGAAGACTGGCTTATTGGAAAAAAAGTAGAGTGACTCAAAAATGACAGATGCCTCGGTCGGTGTTATCTGCCTCATTGCTAAATGTGCTTTGACAGAGAATGATAATAGCAGCTCGGCTCACAGAGCCACCGCGGCTGGATACACACAGTGTAGAGAAACACGCGTGCACCGCTGCAGTTTTAATTGTCGTGTGTGTCTCTGTGTGTGTGTGTCCTCAGGTTATCCTCTTACAATGTACCTGTTTCCTGCACAGAGGAGGCCTTTGTGTTCCACAGCCAGTCTGTAGAAACCAGAGGACGCTGGAGGGAAGAAGAGGTGAAGAGCAGAATAAATAAACTACTACACAGTGAGAAATGAGGAAGAAGATGAGGATGATAGCAAAAACACCATTTATATAATGCAAACACTGAGGTACATCAAAGCCACTAACAAAAAATGTGACAGTTAGTGTAAACACACACAAAAAAACCCATTCAGCCTAATTCTAAGGAAAACACCGACCCAAAGCTCAGTGTGGTAATGACGAGTTTAGCAATGAATTTAAATGACGAGAAAGAGGAAGAGCAAGAGTAATAGAAGCTCTTTTTTATTTCTAGGCTGTCAAAATTTTCTTCATCTCATCTCATGTGTCACATTTAAAGTCATGTCACCTTACTGCCATGTCCACCCTATCAGAGTAGTAGTATAGCTGATTAGGATCAACTAGGTGAGACTTACCAGTTGTTGTTGGTAATACATCTCAGATTCTACAGGCCTCTGTTACCATCTTAAATGTTACAGTTTATTACAGAACAATTAGAAAAAGACTGAACAAGTATGACTTGTTTGGAAAGGTTTTGCAAACGTTGATCTGAACAAAGAACAAGACTTCAGCTACAATGACAACACCTCATACCAACACTATCAAGCACAGTTTAAGGGTGATCATTTGGGTTTGTTTGTAATCATGGGACCATTGAGTCGACCATCAGCTTCTCTGTATACCAAATTAGTCTAGATTCAAAATCTGAAGTTCTCTGTCTGTCGGGCTGACATCTAAAGTTTGGCCAAAAGTGAGTCACACAACAGGACAATGATCCCACGCACAGCAGAGTCTGCAGCAGAATGTCAAATCCAGACCTCAATCAGAGTGAAATCCTGCGGTTGGAAGGGAGCTGCGCATAAACAAATGCCCACAAACCTGCATGAACTGAAGCAATGGTCTAAAGAAGAGTGAACCACACTGATGCGAGACACTGATAACGTCACAGAAAAACATTTCTTCAAGATATTGCTGCAAAATGTGGTTCTACAAGCTTCTGAATCACAGGGTGGTTTTTCACAGGACTGCAGGGAGTCCTGACAAAAAAAGGTTTCTTTTAGGTGTAATGTGTGACTGACAGGTTATAACTTGTCATTTTCCAACATGCAGGATTACTGTTTTAAAGCGACATTTTTTCCCCACTCGCACACAATTTTCTCTCAGCCCTGCCTCAGTAGTTTTCAGTGCCTAAATGTAACTAGTGACAGTGAGTAAAAATGAAGGGAATCAGTGAGTTAAAAAAGCAAAACAAAGTGAAAAACACATTCAGCTTTCTAACACAGATGCTGCAGGTCTCACACTAGCGAGCCACGGAGACCTCATGTTTAGACACAAGCTGGCTCTAAAAAAATGCATTTTATGAAACACCGGGATGAAAAAGTGCTGGTAAAACACAGGTGCCATCAGTTCATGATGCCCAAACCTTTGCATTTTTTTAATCTTAAATTAGTTTCCAAGCAACACAAAATAACTTTTAAATTTAATTTAATGAATCACTGAAGACTTATGACAAATTTGCCTTCAGTAAAGGAAAAAAAGGCTATACTGTAAAGCTGTATTTAATATCTTGACCGTTGCAGTGCTTCAGTGAGAGAAAGCACCTCAGACTTATTAGAGAGATGTTTTAATCCCATAAGGGAACTAAATTGCTTTCTTCTTTGTCCATGTGGACCTATGCCACATCTGCAGGAAACTGCTCTGCTTTGATAAGTGCTTCCAGGACAAATACCGAGCTTAGGTTTGTTTATAATGTCACCACATCGGCTTGTCTGGACGCCAGAGGCAACAAGTTCTCTGTCAATTACTGAGTCTCATCGTGCTGACAGCCAATTTTTAAGAGCCTGCATAGTTTTCCCACTACAGCGATATCAAATTTAATTAAGGCATTTAGCCTCAATTTTGATAAATGTAGAATAAAATGTTGATATTACTGTTTCTGGCATCAAACAGTGCAAAAGCCCGATTTTCATTTTGTAAACGTTATCTAACCATATCAAAGGTTCAGTGGCTCGGCGGTGAACACAATATGTTGGTGGTGATGAAATAAAATGAGCTTAATTTCTTTTTATATGATTAGCTGGGAATAAAGCTTTGTGATGAAACTGCTTCTGTTTATTTCATTTAGTAAAACAATTTAAGACTTTAAACAACATTTAAGCAAAGCGTTTAATTGGCCAAGTTGGATTAAACGAACAGGCTTGTTTGGAAATATATTTAGTTTGTATTTTGTATTCCTGTGAAGATCAGACACACGGAGACCTCGAGACTCGTGGTGATGTGGGCTGGCTGTATGTTTCTAGCAATACCACCCGTGATATCTGCAGAGCCAACGATAACAAGACTCAAAGGAGCGGATAATTTAGAAACATGAGCTGTGAGGGCTCTACAAGCCCTTTCAGCTACTGATATCATGAATCTCACTACACTGTAAATGAGTTCTATCAGCCTCCAGACAAACAAATGTGGTATTTACATTGTGGTGTAGTTAGTGCTGCCATGGTATGAAAATTAAGTGTGCTTTCCCATTGCATTGTAAAGCCATAAACTGTATGTAAAAGATGGCAGTAGCCTCTGTAACGCCAGCCATTTTTGAAGCATCAAGCTGACGGTGATTTTTTGGAAATGATGTGGTAAGCAAAGGCTAAATCTTCTTCGTCGTACTTTTTGACTCTAATGCTGACCATTATCCGCACAAAATGAACACCACTATGTATTAAAAACACTTTCCAACTAGAGCAGTCACCTCCTGCTGGTGATTAGAAAGAATGCAGGCATATCCAATATTCGCACTGGTCTCCCTTTTCAGATGTGGAAGCTTTTATATACACAGCAAGGTGAAGACATTCACATGAACTGCTCCACTGAACTTTGTGGTAAACTATTGCAGTTCCTGTTCACTTGTGTGTCAATCAAAAATCGTTTGTTTTATTGTCAAAATGTTTTGTTTACATTATCTGTTAACGTCTGTAAATTCACTTTGGCCAGGATCGAAGTGTTCATAAATCAACTGATTATCGTATTACCGGTATAATAAAGCTAAAATCTAAATGTGCAGGAAACCTGAAGTGAAAGTGATTCACCCTTTTCTGTGAACATTAAAAAAAAACACAAATCTAATATAAATTATATTATTGGCTATACTAGGAAATTTTCATTAAAGGAGCATTCTTTATAATCTTTATAATCCAGGAAAGTAGCTTTATAATTTAGAACAAGTCTTTTGGTGATCTTACAGTAGCATACATAGTAAAATATTTTATTGTGTCCGTGTCAATAACAATGTATTTTTTAAATATACCAAAGTAACTTACATTTCTCTGCTAACATCTTTATAATTTGTGAATAATCTGTCCTATATACCATTTGTTATCTATACAATAAACCATTACAAGAACAACAGTTTAGGAATAATTCTTATAGATGCTGCAACACACAACCTTGCAGCCTAGACAACATGCAGTCATCTGTTGTTTCAGACAAACTGACACATTTGACACTAGACTACTTTGATATACACAAGAGTTCATTTTTGACTCAGTGTCTGCAATGTGCTGAGGTCCTGTGGCTGCAAAACAAACCCAAATCATCACCCCTCCACCACCGTGCTTCACATTAAGTGTGAGGTGTTCGTGCTGATGTTATTTTGGTTTTTTTGTAGAGCCTGGGATGTGGCTCTTGGTTTCATTTGCAAGCTCTTGAGCGTTGCACAGTTTGACCTCGGGCGAAATTGCTCAGATATCCACTGCCGGAAAGATTGTGCCATTCATACTTGAATGTTCCAGACCAGCAAACTGGCAAAAGCTCTGCTTTTATATAGATACTTGGACTTGCTGTTGATCAGTTAATAAAGCTCAGTTGATTAGCATCAGCTGGTTGCTGCTTATAATTCAAATGGAAGCAGCTATGAGTGCACTTAGTATTTCAAAGTACTGCATAGACTCCTGTGAAAACATTCTTATTCAAGACTAAGATTTACCACAGACAAAAAAAGAATGATACCGTACATCATTCTATCATATCATTTCTTATCATGAAACACCTACTGCTGTTTTGAGTTTATTCAGAACTCACCGAGCTTATTTGCAAAGGCAGGCATGAGAGATGGAAGCAGGGTGAACTGGGAAGATAGGATAGAGTAGAAGTTCTGCAGTATGGGGGCACTGGGTGCACGCTCACACATCCTCTACACACATAGGAATTTACAGACAAAAACAAACCACAAACTGTAAACAATTTTTTCCCGTGTGATTGATTTTTTTAGCCTGAAGAGACCCAACGAAATATAACATAAAAACAATTACCAACACTACAGCAGAGGCACTGATCAATAGGCACGCATGTCCATGTGTACGCAAAGCTAATGTAGACAGAGGCTGTGTGGCTGTGCTTATTAATATAGTCATTTAGAGGAGCCGCCAGACGGTGCATTATAATCAGCATGACCTATTTCTCAGAAAACAGCAGCCGGCAATTGATCATTTCCTCAAGTGTTTGGTTACGACTATGAAAGAGAGACACAGGGTTAAGATGAGAAGATGATTAATGTAAATCTGGGTGTACGTGTGTGTGTGATGGTTTTCAGCTCTCACTATAACAGTGGGTATCCAGACAGCGTCACAGCAGCGGAGCAGGCATTGACACAGAGACTCTAGAGAGTCCTGAGCACCGCTGTGCTTGTATGGAGCTGTAAATGTGTTCTCCTTCAAAACAGGGTCTGATGCACACTCCTCAGCCAGCCTTGAACAGATATCAAACACACACAATAACCCGCCTATAAAAAAATACACAGAGATAGATGCAAAAAATATATCTGTAAACACTCATACCAAGGATTTCATTAAGCTCTTCCATCTGCAGTTTAACAGAAAAGATGTAATTCAGTTACTTCTACGATAGTTATTGATTCAGTCCTATTTTCATCTTCTTCATTTTCACCTTTTTTCATCCATATGAGAAAATCTGACAGACATACTGTAAGAAACTCATAAAACTTTGTAAATGCGTTTATTCAGTGATGCCACTGACTTAACAACGTTCTGACCTGCAGGCAGACTGAAAACAGACCAGGGCCTGGAGCAGAAATCTTTCAGACCTCAAAGCCTGGCTGCTGGGATCTGACCTCTTCATTCTCCCCTGAAAATTAACAGAGCGAGATGTTAAAAAGGGAGTGCAGAAAAGAGAGAAGAAATGATGCAAAAGTCAGGAAATCACATCAAACAGAAAACCATCATCCTTTACAAGTACTATCTAAAATAATGGAACCTCTTCATAAAAACAGACTGAAAGAGACCCCTCTGTTATACAAGAATCACCCACTCACGTGTATATCTCTGGTTGTTACTTTAATGTTTCAGCTTGAATATAAGTGCATGCAAACTTGTTGATAGTCACATTAAATACCATTGTTGCAACACTGTTCATTTTTAGCCAGGAATCAGGACTCTTTAAAAAACAGCGGTGACAGACAAAAAAAACGGCATCAAAGAGAGCTCTGTGTCAGTGTAACTTTTGAAAGCACTGATAACCACAGTGGGTGGTGGGGTGGTGGTGACCACTCACTGTAAAACCTGGCACAGATTGACAGACGAGACAGATCTCGTATTTTTCCATTTGCAGATAAAACAAAATCTCACAGAGCTTCGCAGATGAGCGGGGGAGGGCAGCGTTAGGTTGACAAATCTGTTGGTGATGGCCTCTATCAACTTGATTATTGCCTCGTACTGGACTGGTCTGGACTGGTGGTCGAGTCTGAAGAATTCAAACACAAAAGTAAACACTTGATATTATCGGGGGTGGAGTAGGTGGATGGTGCAGGGAAGAACAAGCAAGCGTTGCAGAAGGGCATTGGTGTGGATATCAAGTAGTTCTGTATGTACACCCATGTGTGACCTACACAGAAGTTAAAACAGCTCAAACGATCAATTAAGTGTGTAAGTATGTTTTTACTTTTTTGTGTCATGCTGTGTTGTTGTACATGTCTGCTACTAATGTGTTTACTGTGTGCATAAAGGTCTTAGGCAATGTATCTGTCTGTTTTGTCACTTTATCACTAATAGGTCAGAAAAAATTATACAGAGAATTTGCAGCATACATGTTTGTGTATACCTGAACAAAGCAGAAGTAACGCTGGCTGCCTGTGTGGCTACCAGCAGGCAGGAAGAGGAGACTCCACCAACCAGGACCTCTGAAACTGCCACAAACCCTGCGCCACTGGGGAACAGACGCACACTTGCAGGTTGTCTGCACATGCACACAAACAGACATGTAAAGCATTACCAGGAAACCTAATAGGGTTTTGCTTGTTGAAGCAAAGAATGAAAAAGGAAGACATTTAAAAATGACACATCACAGTGGATCTGAAAGCTGCAGAGAACTGTGCTAAAAGAAATCAGGAATTTTTCACTGATAGGAAATTTTTGACATGAGAGTCAATAAGAAACCATGAAAAAGCTGACCGTCTACTTTTTCTTTTTGCCTGACCTTATCTATAATTCTTTGTCCTGCTGTGCCAATAGCAGCAGTGACTGTTTGCTGAGTCCCTGCCTCCCTCACTCACACACACACAAACTCTCTTTAAGGGCAGGCACACACAATAAACAAATAGTGCTGACCTATCGGCCTTAGAAAGATCACCAGAGTACATCTCCAAGCTGCAGCATCACAGCTGTGCACTGGCTCACTGTTGCCGCAACATTAGTTACACAGAACATCCTAAATAACACATGCATGCACACTGAAGTGTACACAAACACACAAATTGTCGTGCCACCCCTGCGTCATTTAAGCGAGGTAGCTGCGTGCAGGAGGCAGCACACTCACTTACACTTAGCAGTGAATGCACCGAGACAGCAGGCACTATATTCAAATCTAATTAAACTTCCTAACTGTGCTATTAGTTACATTATGTGCACAATGGCACAATCTGTAATCAAACTAACTTTGTATTGGGGGGCTAGAGGGTTGAAAGCAGACTTGTACCTCAGCTAGTTGCTGTCTTGAAAAGTTCAAGCCTGCAGAGCATGTGTGATAATGGTTCTTGTTAGAGCACTGTATTGATTTTTATTCGCTGTGGATGATCCAACCCAAACCCCGACCTTAATAATAACTGAGTCATGTCGGGTGATTCTATATAAAAATATAGCTTTTATAGCTTTACCATTACAATTCAATGCTTTACTCAAAGCCTTACACGTAACATTAACCTAAACCTAGTCTAAAAAAACCCTCCTCAACCTCCTAAAATGTTGGGTCTCAAACTCAAACTGTTTTTCATAAAGACAGATATACAAGTATACACCCGGACAACACACACAGACACACAGGTGCACACACACACTTTAGCTTGTTCAGCACTTTAAGAGCACCGGCCCTGCTACTTTTTACACTTCTACTCAGCGTAAAGGACAAATTTCCCCCTAAGATTATAAAATCTCTTATCCTCTGTATCTCTGCCATGTGACAGGGGAAACGTTCCATTAAAATTATGTCAACCTTGCAGAAACAAGACTCCTGTTTTTACTGGCTTGAGATATATTTTCATCTCCGAGACAGCAGACAGTTAATTCACATCTAATTAAAGTTTCCAGTCCACCGTATTTAACATGTTTTACAGGAGGTAGCGTCTCCTTGTCGGAGCAGATGGAGCTGCGCGCGATGTTCAGTAAACGAGCAAATGTGTGGTGGAGTAAAATCTTCAGCATAATTGGCTGTGGGGTTTTGGTGAAATGACATACACTATGTAAACTTTACAACCACAACTTACCGCAAACAGACAGATGTGCTGATGGTTTAATAATAATGGAATAACTTTTAAAAACGTTACAAAATACACGCATATCTAGCCACAAGGAACATTTTACAAACGTATATAAGTATTGGGTATTGAATCAGTGGTTTAACAAACATTTGAACACTATATTGCCAAAAGTATTTGCTCGTCTTCCTTCACAAACATGTGATGCAGTCCTATCATTTGCAGCTATAACAGCTTCAACTCTTCTAGGAAGTCTTTTCAACATTTATGGAAATTTTTGATTATTCTTTCAGAATTGCATTTGTGAGATTAAACAATGATGTTGGACGAGAAGCCCTGGCTCAGCTCTACTTAATCACAAAGGTGTTACATCAGGTTGAGATCAAAACTCTGTGCATGACAGTCAAGTACTTCCACACTAAACACGCTCATGTCTTTGCAGACCTTGCTTTTTACACTGGTGCACAGTCATGTTGGAACAGGAAGGGGCCATCCCCAAACTGCTCCCACAAAGTTGGGAGTATGAGGCTGTCCAAAATGTCCTGGTATGTTGAAGCATTAAGAGTTCCTTTTAATGGTACTAAGGCACCGAGCCAAACTCCTGAAAAACAACCCCACACCATAATTCCCCCTCCACCAAACTTTACACTTGGCACAATGCAGTCATATAAGTACCGTTCTCCTAACAAACCTGGTCTTGTCCATCGGATTACCAAATGGAGAAGTGCACTTCATCACTCCTTAGAACACATCTCCAGTGCTCTAGAGTCCAGTGCGTGCTTTATACCACTGCATCTGACCTTAAGCATTGCGCTGCTCAGCCATGGAAAGCCGTTCTATGAAGCTCTCTCTGCGCTGTTCTTGAGCTAATCTGAAGGCCAAGGCAAGTTAGGAGGTCTCCTGCAAATGACCTGACCCCACTCTGTGATTTTAAATGTCCTATCACTATCATCAGTGCGTTGGTGGTTCTTTGTGTCCGGGGATGGGCGTCCGGGTACACACCGGCTCACTCCTTGGCGGCCACTTATCGGGGCCTGGAGCCTGGGGCTCGCTCGGGCCGCTTCAGGGGCGGAGTGCCCCCGGTCTCTCGGCCTGGGGCTCGGTCACTCAGGCACAGCTGGCTGCTGGCGGAGCTCACGGGCGCGTCACTGCAACCCCCCCCTGGCTTCTGCTCCGCGGCTGCTGAGTGACCCCTCATCGGGGACTCTCCTCAGCTCTTTCTGGGACAGTGGCGCGGCTGCCCCTCTGTTGGTCTTCCTTGGTCTCTTATGTTCTGAGGGCCTCTGGATGTCTGGAGTTTTGATTTCCTCCATACCTGCTTCATGCCCTGGAGGACGGGGGCAGTGGCCCCCCCACACCCTCTAGCAAATCATTACATGAAGGAACCTTTTAAAAACAAGCGCGTCCATGCTCACAGGTGTACACACGGGTGATCACACACACAAACTACACCCTTTTTGGCTACTACTTCGAAGCGCACTGTGTGCCGTCGATCTTGCATGCTGCACGGTAATGTTTAGTATTTGGTATTTACTGTCGTATTCCCATAAATCATTGTGATGTTGTTTATTCTATTGCTCTCGTTTTCTTCTGCTTGTTTTCTTTTTTTCTTTCTCAACAGGTGATCCAGGTGATCGATATATGCATTTTTTTTCTTCTTCTTTCTCTCTGCTTATTCTGTTGTTGTTGTTGTTGTTTTTTGGTTTTGGTTTTTTTTCTTCTTTCTTTCTTTCCACCAGTCAAGTCTGTCCCGTATTCAGCAAATGAAAATAAAATAAACAGTAAAAGGTGAATCAAATGGACCATAACGGCAAGGCTGGGATGGTCAATTTGGTAAAGTAAATCCGTTGGGCATCTTTCTTCGCCTTTAGACAATAATTCTGATAGCAAAAGGGCCAAACGGGACAGGCAAAAAAAAAAAAAAAGTCCTATCACTTCCGAGCTGTGCTGCTGTCAATCCCAATTGCTTCCCCCTTGTTATAATACCACTAACAGCTGACTGTGGATTACTTAGTAACAAGGAAGTTTCACGACTGGGCTATCATGATTTTGATTTTATACACATGAAAGTGATTGGAACACCTGAATTCAATGATTTGGATGGATGAGTGAATACTTTTGGCAATATAGTATATTAATATCATTTGGCTAATCACCAGCGTATTTTCTGAGGGAGCCATATTGTAAACTGTATAATAACATTTTAAATATTAATCTATTTACTTTGGGATCCCAGTGATTATCATTTCTTCTTCTTCAGTTGCTCCCTTATTTGCCAGGGGTTGTCGTAGCAGATGGATCTGCATATTTGATTTGCCACAGATTTGTCATGCCAATGCCCCATTTGAGGCATGCCTCCCAGAGATTTGTTTGCCCTCCTGGTGACCTTTTTGTTTTGTTTTGTTAGCCAAATGTGTTAACTACTACACTATGGAGCTAGTCAATAAATAGAGTAACTGAAGAAAATAAATATCCATCTCACCTCTCCAGTATTTCTCTAAGGAGCAGCAACCCTTGTTTTGGCACTTCCAGGTTGGTCAGCTGCAAAGACTCCTTCAGACTGCGCACCAAGGACTCCATACCTAGCTTGCAACACAAACATGCTCACTGCTTCAAAGAAATACTCGAACTCTCAAATGAGCAGACACAAAAACAACAACAAAAAAACACTCTCTAACCTTGCTCGGTGCCAAAGTTCTTAAGAGTTGTTGAGAGACTACAGCCTACAGCAAGTTCGCATATTAAAATGAGTGACATGCTCATAAATGTATCACAAAGGATGCACACACAACAGCACTCGCAGCCTTGCATGTTAAACAAACAGAGACAGCGGTACATCTTTCTAATTTACTGCTACACGGAGTCTGCTGCTGTGTTCATACTGACCTAGAGCAAGAACCTAACAGCAACAAGGAGTGGTTAGAGCAGATATCCTGTGTACTGGTAAATTAAGTCTGCATAGCAAGTGTTTCTCAAACTATTTCTCTGGGGTGGTGCTGAAGTGCTGCAATTACTGTGGGGCCTCACATGCATAATCCATTGTAATGGCTCACATCAAAGGCATACAAACACACACACACAGAGTGACACATACACATGCATGTGTCTAAACAATGCTAAGAAATGCAATATTGTGACATTTTTTCCCCAATCAGCAATTACTGCTCGCTTCTGTAACCATTTTCCTAATATTTGGCCATTTTGCCTGATTCTTGTTATATTACAAAAGCACCAGCTGTCTAGATGAAATAACCCAGAATAGAGTAGCAAATTCTATTGGTCTAAATTCAATTTTAATGCGACTGGGAGCAGATGGAGCAGATGCAGATGTCGAGAAACTTCCACTTTGGAGGGTTTATTAAAATTTCCAGTCGCTGTCAGAAAAATTGCAGAGTGCAGCGTCATTCCATCTAAGCTGTCAAGGACCTGTCTTTCCATCAATTATCCAGCAGCAGCTATTTTCAGATACGTTAACCGATATACAACGAAACCCAGGGCTGAAGACAAAAAGCAGAGATGGCATCGTCGTAATTCACTCAGGAATGGTTTCTGATCTGCTGTTTCGGCTCTCTCGCCCATAGATTTAAAAGATGGATGTCGAGACAGATGCACAAAAGTGAAGCCAAAACATTTGAGAAACAAACGCTTCCATCTTACCTTGTTTATGCCATTCGCAACCGGAGCCTCTGCAGTAGTGACATATTTTGTCTTTGCATTCACACAGAGAGATACAGTGGTCGTGCTCCTACAGCCTGTGTTCTCACCGTAAACAGAGTGACACTGGGAGAAAAAGAGGGGCTCCTCAGTTAGTAGCAGCAAGCAGCTGTAGGCAGACCACAGCAGCACCTCGTTGCTACTACAGGCCAGACGGTCAAACAGAAACTCTTTAAAAACAGTGACAAAAAGACAATTTTAAAACTTTGTTTTGTTCTTTTGAACAAAGTTGAAAGAAAAAGAGAGGACAGGGAAGAATTACTACAACACTCTTCTGAAAGTAGGGCAATGTTTTCTTGCACATTAAAGAGGACCTGTTATGCTAATTCCCAGCTCCATATTTTTATTCTTGGACCCTACTAGAGAAGCTTCACATGATTTAAAGTTCAAAATAATATTTATTTAGATTATTTCATCGGGTCTTTTTGTAGCCCATTAGCACATCTTCTGTCTGAAACACGTTGGTTTTACTTCCCTCTTTCTTCTGATTGGCTCGCCCTTGAACAATAAAAGGTCTGAGCAGCAGGCGGGTGGGGCTGCTGACATTATACAGATGGATCGTTGTAACAGTACATATGGAGGTATGTAACTAGGAAAAATATAACAGGGCCATGTGAAACAGTACGGCAAAAATTATGACAATGTTAGCCAAAGCCTCATCAAAAGTAATGACAATAATAATCGCAGGCAAACAGCATAAGAAATACAAAGTGGCAGATAACATAATAACAGGAGTCTGGACAAAGAGAAGGATCCAAAGGGAACACAGAGGAAATCATTAATAGAACAATTCAAAGAAGGCATTAACTCATCGCAGCGACTGTGTTTGTGTGCCTGTGTGTGCGTGTTACCAGGTACGTCAGCGTTGATGAAGGGAGCACTGTACTGACTGGGGGAATGAACCAGAACAGATGCAATACACTTTGCACTGGTCACCTGCAAGTTCTCATCGCCACTCAGAAGCAACTGAAAGACACAATTTAGGTTGTTTTTTTTTCCAATCCTTGACTTAAATAAAGATGCGTGTTAATCAAACAGTGTGCAAGACTTCCATAGTACTACAGTGTTTACACTATAAATGTTTCTTCGATTCTAACGGCTCATGATAGACTGAAGCAACAACTGGCTCCCATCTTCCATGCACTGTGTGGCATTGCAGTTTAGTGTGTTAGTTACCTCTGCCAAGAAGGTTAATCTTGGCAGCATTTGTGTGTGTGTGTGTGTGTGTGTGTGCATGTTTATTCTCTGAGTCTGTAAAGCTCAAAAAGTTTTGAATGAATTCTATTAAAAGTTTCTAGGGGTGTCGAGTGGGGTCATGTTAACAATCCATTCAAATTTGGCTTACATCCACCCAGGTTTTCAAGGTAAACTTAATGATTTATTGGCCGCAAACTGACAAACAGCCTTAAAACCTTATCAACATACAGAAAACACCATTTAAAGTTTTAAAGTATCGTGTCACATTTAACCTTTGACCTCTCCTTCAAGGCCAAGAGACTGATCTGAAGTTCAAAGAGATAATAATGCTATACAGATTTATTGATGTTTCTTGGTGCCATTGTCGATATACAGGGAAGTATATTTTGGTATTCTAAATATTACGTTTGTTTGACCTCTGACCTCATCTTTAAGGTCAAACTTTCAGAAATTCTCTTTTCTCTTTAAAACTCTGCTTAAAATTATGCTGCCTGTTTGCATTGGCACCAATCAAGCAATGATATTGGTGTACAGTTTGTATCTAAATATCATGTCACCTTTGACCCTCGTTTCATTCAAGTTGACCCTACAATATGTTAAATACTGTCAAGAGAAAGAGAACAAGCTGCCTAGTTAGCTAGAAATATACTGTAATACAATCTTATATAATAAGCTCAAATTATTCATGTTCATTTATTTACAAATCAGTACTTATCATCCATTACCTACTCCTACATAATGTTTGTGTAATCAAAGTAAACATCTGTCATGCTACCTTTATCTGATTCTTACTGCACTAAAAACTTCATAAAGTAGATTTAAAAAGAACAAAGAAAAAATGAATAAATAAATAATATAATACTATTCCCCTAAAAGTAAAGTGCCTTGGCGGAGTGCTTCTTGTTTTCGTTTGAATATGTTAAAGTCTGGAGCTACAACATATTGACTCGTGTACCGAGGGGGGATTTATACTTTTGTAAATTCCACACAGAAATGGATTAGGTGCAGATTATATACGGCTGAGGGTGTAGTCGTTTCACCGACAACCAATCCCAAAACAGTGCTGGTCTGACGTCACAGCGTTGATTATTTAGTTAAGAGTTTCATTTAGAAGCAACACATTAGAGAACAGAGCCCTCCATAAAACCTCCCAACGTCATTAGCTGTTCTGTAATGTGAGTCATCACTGAGAAAATCTAACGAGATGTAAACTACACAATGATTTCCCAGACATGAACCACAAATATTTGTCCAGGGTAAAACCCCACTGAATCCCTATTCAAAGGCACAATAATCCAGGATTAGAACTTCTTGTTATGATTATCGTCAGAGCCAGAATGCAGGTCTTGGGGATGAGAGCAGGATGTTTGGACAGAGACCTTTTTCAGTATGAGAGGCAGAAGGCAGTGGTCAGGGGGCTGTTGGTCTTGGTTTTGGCTGAGGCTCTGGCTGTTGTTGGCGAGGATGTCCTCGTTCTCATCGCACATGACCTGACAGCTCAGGCTGTTCATCAGAACTGACACAGCATCAGCCAGATGCACAAGCTGTGACAGCAGGCCTAACAGATGAAAGACAAGCTGTTACAGATACTAATGACACAGATCAGAAGTTTTAAACACGATGCAAAGTTTATACAAAGGCCTAAACATGGCTGAGATCTACACATGCATGTGCTGATAAATACATTCATGTTTTGTCTGGTTTCTTTTTAAATTTAGAATAAAAGGTGCACAAATATTACCTACAGCGTCAGTGTCACCACTGAAAATCGCCACCATTAATTTGATAATAAACTGGGCTATTTCAAATATCACAGAGGGAAGTTTTATATTAGATAATCATTTATAAATATTAAACACCTTCTATAATAATAAAAGTCTCACGGTGAGGGATTTCTTCAGACTCAGCACCGATTTGTAATCATAAAAATACAAAAATGCAACTTCCCAAAGTGCAACATTATTAAAATACAATAATCTTACTTATATATTGTAGCCATTTCCAAATGCTAAATAAAATTAATAATACCTCCTGCTTCTTCCATCATGTTGCTGCTATCGTAGGTAAGCTTGCTGGTATTAAACTAATAACAACAGTTCAGCCATGTTTACTTTGCAATTCCAAACCAACCTCTATTTCAAACCTGCTGTGCAACACATTTTTCTCCCAAGTTATTACAGTGGCATACATTCCAACTTTAAATTTCTGGGAGATAATGACTCTGTCTTATTTTTCGTAAATGTCTGTACCTAATGTAGATCTCAGTTCTGGTTATCACCAAAGCGCACACTGCAAGCTTATTGTCCTTATAAGTCAAAGCTCCTCCAGATAGCAGGACTCTTTCATCTCCACATAATCCTCCCTCTTTCTCCATATAGCTTCGCTCTTAAGGAGATTTGGGGGATTTAGGGAAGAAAACAACTCCTTTTTGTTATTATTAAGCCGTACAAAGTAAGGGAAATTTCTTAAATTACATTTTTTTTTCAGTTCGAAAGGCAGATGTCAAATGACCACATTGCCATTCAAATAAGTCCTCGGCTGTCTTCTCTCAGCCAGCAGGGAGTGAAATTTTGTTTCATACATTGCTACAAATTCACCACCTCTCTTTTAATCTCACCAAGATCCTTGTTTTTAAGGCCTGAATAACAAAAATCTACATGATCAGACTTTTAGATGGTAGAAAACCAATTTCACTCTAGTTAGGTATCAGTTTAATTTGCACTTCAAAAACGCAAATATATGCAATTTTTCATTTAAGCAGCTACTGATGTAGTCAATTATACTTTTAAAAATCTGAAACTGAATGCCTTGAGATTACTTTATGATAATCAACTGTCATTTTCCCAACATGCTGTATCAAATTACATCGACATTACTTTATCCATCTTGTAAAACATACTATGTTATAAAAGGATTTGTTTAAAAAATCACCCCCAAAAAATAAAACTCATAAAATGTATTCAACCAAAATATTTTTCTCACCGACACAATATCTGAGGAGCTGCGGGGAGCTGGCATTGGCTAATGTTTTCAGCAACACATTACACACTCTGTCCCTAACAGCAGAAGGCAAGGACTGGGCTGCTGAGCCCCCAGGAGCTCCAAGCAGTTGGAGCCACACATACACCACTGCACCCTTCAGTGCTTCGTCTGGGAAAAGCAGCGCTGAGCACAGGCGGTCTAACAGGGGCACTGGTGGAGAGAAATGGAAACAGGTAAGTACTTAGAGCACAAGTAAGACACAGGCATAATCATGTGGTATAGTTGTTAAGTGTCTGTATGTTGTTGTGAAGCAGCTGCTTTATTAGGTACACCTGCTTAATTGCTTGTTAACACCATTATCTAATCAGAGAGCAGAAACTCAATGCATTTAGAATAACAAGAAAGCTTTGAGCTGATAGGAAGACAACAGGAACTCAAGCCAAGGTATGCAGAAAATCATCTTTGAATTCACAACATGTTGAACCTTGAAGCAGATGGGTTACAGCAGCAGAAGACCACACCGGGTGCCACTCCTGTCAGCTAAGACCAAGAAACTGAGCTTAAAATTTACAGTGACTCACCAAAACTGGACAACAGAAAATTGGGCAAATATTGGCTGCAACATTTACATGTTGGGTCAGAATTTGGCATAAACAACATAAAATCATGTTGTTTACCTTCTCTCATGGGCTCAGGCAGGCAGTGGTGGATGGTATGGAGGATATAATTTCTTGGCACACTTTAGGCCTTTAAGTACTAAGTGAGTCTCATTTAAACACCACAGCCTCCCTGAGTATTGTTGCTGTATTGTCTATTCATTTATGACCTTCATGTAACATCTTCTAATGGCTGCTTTGAGCAGGATTAGACGATATCTCATAAAGAGATACAGATCATCTCAAACCGGTTTCTTGAACATGAGAATGAGATCACTGCATTCAAATGGCCCCACAGTCACTAGATCTTAATCCAATGGAGCACCTTTGGGATGTGGTGGAACAGGCGATTAACTTCACAGATGTGGACCAACAAATCCACAGAAGCTGTGTGATGCTATCACGTCAGTATGGACCAAATCTCTGAGTTATGTTTCAAGGACATTGTTGAATCTGTGAAGATTTAAGGAAGTTTTGGAAGCAAAAGGGGGTCCAAGTACTATCGAGGTGTACCTAATAAAGCTGCTGATAAGTGCATAAATAGACGTATGATTGCAACATCATGTGACATTTCAAGATATTGTACATTTCAATTACCAAGAAAGAAGTCTGCGAGTATGTACAGAAATGCAGGAAAATAAGAGAAACCCAGAGGTGAAGTAATTGTATTACTGTGAGAGAAGCTCAACAGACACCACAAAAGGACAGTGAGATTACAAAATGGAAAAAGTGCAAACTGCTGGGAACAAGGTGGAGAGTTTCAACTCTAGCTATGACAGACAACGGTGGACCCAGTGTCGGCGGGAAAATTGCCTTGAAGATGAAACGGTTGAAGATTGGCAATTGTGGGAGAGAGCAGAGTTAAACGGCAGATGAGAGTGTGAGCAGACTAGATTGAAAAACTATGCAGGCGTAGATTGGAGCATAAAAATATAAAAACACGAGTACTTTTATAATTATTTTCACAAAATAATTTGAACCCTAACATTAGTTTGTTGCTAGGAGAACTTAATTACTCATAATTTTCTCCTTTATACATCAATGTAAATAAAAGGGCAAAAAATTAAGAATTTAGTGTGAACACACCAGTATACGCGATGGCAGATGAGACACAGGCAGGAGACTGGAGTGGCTAAAGAGGGGTGAAAGAGTCAAATATGTCTAAAACAGCAACAATGAGAATAGTTGCACAGCGGATAAGAGCACAAAGCAACACGGGACTCAGCGAGTGTCGAACATGGAGAGAAAGAGACAGAGATGACAGAGCAGGAGAGCCAAATCCAAGCCAGCTGCTCTCTGGAGCAGATCAAAACCCATGTGAAGCAGAAGAAGCTCCCAGACATGTTTGATTAAACCGAAATATATGAGGCGGCCAAGATGACAGCAAAGCATAAAGAGAGAAGCGGTGGGGGTGGGGGAGAAGAAGGGAAAAGAGGTAGAGGAGGTGGTAACTCCTCCACAGACAGAGGATAAAAAAAATGTAGGGAACAAAATATGAGCTGCAAAAGAACAGATGAGAAATAAAGCGACGTGCTGCTGTTTAATGCCACTCAATGAGAAAGAAACAAACACGGGGGAGGCACGGCAAACAGACAAAAAGGTCGTCTTGTGCTTTCCTTAAAGAAAAGAGCAAAAGTTCATTTCTGTTTACCTTGCTTAGTGTTTGGCTGCCCTACTCTGATGCTTTGAACTACCTCTCTGTTCATCTTCTGATCCGCTTTCTACAGTATTTAACCATCGCTTTGCACTTGTTGCTTCACCCTGCTTCCTCTTTCTTGGTCTATTAAAAAACATTTTAGTTTCTCTATATTTTTGTAAGCACTTTCTAAAAAAAATGTCTTGTGAAAAGTCTCAGCATAAAAAAGTGCTTGCAAAAAACCAAAAACAAAGCGGAAATGCTGAATGCTGAGATGATGCAAAGCTATAGAAATGATGAAACTTGCCATTTAACTGTTTAATTTTAGATGGCTGATATTTTTACATATCAGCTTGTGAGAAACATTTTTAACTTGCACTATTGTCCTTTCCTTCTTTCATCCCTCTTGTTATCTCTTTTTGCCTTCCATTTTTCTTATCTGTTTCATCTTCCCTGTTTTGTCTGTATCCGCTCCTCAATCAGTATCAGCAATACAGAAATCGAAGAGAAAATTCTGGAAGAGAAAAGTCAACGAGTGAGGACAAAAAGAGGGGTTAATCAGTCAGAAAGACAGGCAGCCAGTGAGTCAGACACAGAGGGAAATCTCCTGGGTGCTCTGGGCTTGTGTTGTCATTGCCTTGCTGTTGTCGTTAGTCCAAACAGCCCCACAGAGACTTGCTGAGTGACAGGCCACAGACAAGCACACACAGTCAATAGTGGCAGCCCACATCTTGCATCAACATTGTAACAACTCACCACTACCTGCAGCTGCTGGAGGGAGCTTGGAAAACTCATGAAAATACATGAGAGGTGGACACACATAGCATAATAAAATAACTACGGTGGCTGCCTTTTTGGCATAAGGACCACATTCGCGCTCGATCGTAAAGACAAGCAGTCAGGCGTGACACAAACACAGCACAATGCACACACGAACACGAAGCTGATTGACAAAGCCTAATAAGCACTGTGGAAAAATGATTCGGAGAGTACAAAGATATCATACAGGTGGTTGTAAAAGAGATTAAATCAACAACTGTGCGGGGAGGAGTATCTTTTCAGCTCGCTATACTACAGCTTTGTACCTAGATAAATACATTCATATAGACGGGGAGATTCAGGGAAAAGGTTCGGATGAACATTTGCAGTATTTGTAGCTTTTGCTATTTTACTTTCAGCAGGTGCTGGTATGGGATTGGCTATGCAGATGGAATTTTAAGGTTGGTTATCTCGGTGCAGCTGGAGAGCAATTGAAAAGGTCATAACGGCTAGAGAGATTGAATTGAGAGAGTTCAGGGGAAAGGATATGGAAGATAGACTTGTGTGATTTTTTCTAATTTCTTAGAGGCAGAGGAGGTGGAATAGGGAACAGCATGAGAAAGCTGGTTTCAAAAGTAGACATAGTACAGCTATTTCCATCAGCCAATTTTCTTATCCAACTAGGGGACTCAGGAGGCTGTAGCCTGTCTGAGCTGGTATAGAACGTCCTGGATATGTCGCCAATACATGCAGACAATGCTTTCCATGCATCTTGGATACAGTTTAAGAAGATCAATATAGGCTACGGTGACTGAAATGTAGATATGTCTCTCTAAGACAAAAGTGATCAGGAAAATTATGTATTCCTTTATATCTTCCTCTTCCACTTCAGGTGAACTCTACATTTCGAACACATTCTTGGATCTTAGCCCCTGAAATAATACATTTTTAATTCAGTTTCTGCCTCTCCAGTGCCACAGTGAAGAGTGAAACAGAAACTGCACAGTAAGCTACCTGAAACCTGACCGATCCTGTCTCAACTGCATTTTTAAAAACTGACCTGAATCAACGCACGTCATCAATTTCTTGCAGATACTCTATACATTCCGTAAGGCAAATGAATGTCTTTGCTATACAAAGGGGTCAGTGGCTGTGGCCTGCTACACAGCAGTATGTTTACAGTTTAAAAAGTATTTAGCGCCGGATTATAAATCTCAATGAGAGGAATTCATGAAGCATGAACTTTATAAATAAGTCCACGCATCACCTTTCCACCTGTATCCAGTGCTGGTAAAAACAAAGGGGAAAAATTATGCGTTGCTTACAACATTTCCAAGAACTGTTTATCACTTGACGAGATAAAGTTCACGCTCGTGTTGAGAGACGAGCTTACTGATGTACCTTTCTTGATAATGGACTGTAAAGAAAATAGAAACAAGGATGAAAACAGACTACTACTACTAGGGGCTACGTGTCCCTGTATTACTCTGAGGTCTCACTGAGTGTCATTTCCAGGGTCTCACCATAATGAGTCACAAGGCTCTGGGACACAGTAGGGGCAGCTTTTATTAGGTTACCCAAGAAGCTGAATGTAGGCAGGAAATGCTTCACACTGAGCTGCTCAGTAAGCTAGAAAAAGAACACAGAAAAAAATCATCAGTACTTACACACACACACAGTAATATAAAGGAAATCTTAATGCATTAGATCATAAAGCTCTACAACATCGGTTTGCACGGGTGTCTTAAAGCTAAACGGCTATTTTAATGGTAGGTTAAAAAAAATCTTCAAAATGACCAAAATATATTTTAAAACTACTACAACAACCTAAATATCCTACTACTATGGAAGCCCGTTTCCACCACTAAAAAAAAAAAAAAAGGATCCATAACTCAAAATTTCGAGTTATTTTCTCGAAATTTCGAGTTATTATCTCGAAATTTCGACATATTAACTCAAAATTTTAAGAAAAGCAACTCGAAATTTCGAGTTAGCGCTGCCAATCAGTAATCTACGTGAATGACGTCATTTCCATGTTACCCGGAAGCTGAAGCCCTCAGCTACAAATGCTACAGCTAAGCTACCGGTATTACATCCAGTCGTGAATGCACAGATTGCTGAGTGTTTTCAGCCTGGCTTCACAAATGATGAAATCCCTGTGTTATTAGCTGAATCACATGGTGTTACTATCAGCAAACATACTTTAATTTGTTGGGATCCGTTTTTGAGTGCGCGGTCCTGCGCCATATGCTTCCGGGTAACAAGAAAGCGACCTCATTCACGTATATTTTTGATTGGCAGAGCTAACTCGAAATTTTGAGTTATATTTCTCAAAATTTTGAGATAATAACTCGAAATTTCGAGAAAATAACTCGAAATTTCGAGAAAATAACTCGAAATTTCGAGTTATGGATACTAGCTTTTTTTTTTAGTGGCGGAAACGGGCTTCCATATACTACATATATGTTATTAACCGCTTAAGTTTTTTATTTCCACTCGATAAAAAATCTCTGAAATTATTCAGCGAGAGCTCCACAACAGTAAGGCCAAGCACACACGACAATGGGCTCAGAGGATTAGAGACACTCGAGAGATTTTTGCCTCCTTGTCCCCCATCACCAGCTTTGAGTGAGGTAGGAAACACTCTATCAAAAGCTGACATTTTTATTTCCACCAAATACCAACTGCAAATTGGAGAATTAATAATGGGTAAGTAAACACAAAAAAATCCTACAACTGCAACTCTACCAAATCTGGTGCAAGAAAAATGAAGCATAATAACACTAGGCCACTTCCATACATAGTGATACACAGAAGAAGGGTTAATCTGAGCCAAGTGCTTGCGTGTTTAAACTGAAAAAAATAATAATTTCTTCCACTAACAGTTTGTGTCAAAACTTATAATCAAGCTCTGTTCTTGTAGCATAAATGAGACTTGTCTGCTGTGGCTGGTGTTATATTTTTCTGTCATCATCAGTATACACAGCTATACTGTTTTCCACCTGCAGCAGGATGAGCCTTCTCCATTACTGTCTCCCCCTGAGGTGACACAACAGCAGCAAGAGGGAGACAAGCACACTGTCTGTTTACTAAACAGCCTTGGGAGAGTATGACGCTAGTTACACAAGTGCTATTAAAATTTTTAAGATGTTGGGCATGTTCTTCTGCCTGCACGTGCACATGAGTAGGAGCGTTTCTCTATTTGTCTTACCTGTTTGTGTATCTCATCCAAAACGAAGCGAAATGACAGCTCGCTCTGGAGCTCCAGGAGTAGCTGAACCAGCACTGACGCAAGTAAACACACACACAAATGTATGCATAAACATCACAAATAAGTGCAGTTTCACACTTTCGCACAGTCACTGCAATTACAAGACAGAAAATCAAAACAGTCAATGTTAATGAAAAATCCAGGTGTATAATTTTTGAAGTTTTAAATTATCCTTCAGAATCTTCTACCACTGCTTTAGAAATTTGCATGCGATTAAATGATTCAAACAGGAATTTACTTAAATATGAAGTGCCTTTAAATAATGGTAGTTAAGGAATTTGCGTTACATAAGGCATCGTGTCACACAAGCCTGACAACCACAAGGCGCTAGTGGAAAATGTGCATTCCCTGACTGGGGGGAGGGTTGTGCACTGAAAACTTTGCCATGGTTGGCAGCAGATTGGTGTGGTTGCTCATTACGGTGCAGTCACCGTTTATTCCGAGCAGTAGTGAAACTTGAAGAAGTGCAATGCAAGCTGGGAATGGAGAAAGTAAAGGTTGTGCCTTAATGCTGCCTGCAACCAACACAGTTCAAAAAGTGCAAGTCTGCAGAGAAGACAGCTTCTTACATGCTAACTGCAGCAATCTGCTAGCAACCAAAGGAACTGCAAGGAGATTTTTGGTGCAGCACTGTACACCCTCAATTACACCCTGCTGACTGCCAGGAACCTCCAGTAAACCACTTGCTACCTGTCAGAGAATACAGTTGCCAGCGTTCACTGACCAGTCTCTGGGTCTGTATGAAGGTAGCTGTAGCAATTAGTTTCACAGCAACTGCCAGCAACCTCCAGCAATTTCTTACAGCCCTTTCTTTAAGCCCTTACAAACATTTCTACCGATCAGTGTTAATCAGTATCAGATAAATGTGCCATTATTTTACAGCATACTGAAATTTTAGAGCTGGCGTCTAGTGTGACATTAGCGCCCTGGAGCTCCAGTGGCTCCATGGTTCATGTGTCACATGACGAAGAGTGAGCTCAGGGCATAAGTAGTGCTAGAAAACAATATCATGTTAGGTGGAAGGTTTAGGAACCTTTTTTAAGGTCTAAAAAAAGTGATGGACAAACAGGGATTAGCATTGTCGTGAGTAGGGCTGAACGATATATCGCATTTGCGATAATATCGCGACATGATCAAGTGCAATTTTCTAACCGCAAAGGCTGCGATTATACTGCGATTATATTATACAATTCATGGGCTGCATCCTCCTGAGGCCGCATTTGTAGACCGATTACGTCACAGCGACGCGCCGAAGGCTGTCCAAATTACTACCATATCCCAGAATTCATAGCGCGGCCCAGCCAAACTCCAGTTTCCAGCAATGGCGGCCGCTACTAAGTTTTACTTACTCATACTAATCTTTCTGGGTCACAAAATAAACTTTTAACATATTTTCAGGCGAGAAAGTAGTTGTGTAAACATCAAATATCTGCTCGGTTTATCAAGATATCCCATATTTGCAAAAGTGCTTCGACGTTTTCAGAGGCGTCTGCTACCCACCAGCTCGACAGCTAGCCGGGAGCTCGAGGGTTACTGATGCGGCCGAGAACGGCACAACTCCCGGCACATCATTTTCAGATCACCGCGGAGTTTCGCTGCTCGGGTTAAACGTAATATATAAGTCACTTAGACAACCTAAAAATGTTATTGTTGGGCTTTTTTCAGTGTTTTGTTTGTTCGTGAGTAAATCGGTTTGGCTGAGATTAAAGTTATTAGATTAGATAAAATAAAACTTTATTAATCCCCCGGGTGGGTTCCTCCTTGGTTTTCACACAGCTGACTAAACGTCAAACAGAAAACTTATTAAACAGAAGTATGAGACAGTCGAGAATTTACACCAGTGTCTGGTTATATTTTAGATAGCAAGAAGCAGACGGCCGAGTTTATTAAACTCCACCGAGACAGCGGTGACGCTAATCAGAACTAGACCGTCCAATTTCACGCCTTTAAACTTTAAAGGCGTGTTTGTGTGTGTGTTTATACAATTGCTATTATGTTTGCACTTTATGTGTAATGTTACTGACTGCAGAGATCAGTAAGATGTGTGTATTTTTTATTTATTAGTTTTATTTATTTAATATTATTTTTTAATTGAATGACTGTCTAGTAGTTCACAGATGTCGAAAAACTGAGTGTGGTAAAGCCACTGATTTTTTTTATGTATATTTCTGCAATCTGCACATTGTACTGACTTTCATTTTAATGTTTACACCAGGGTTCCTTGTCAGCACTTTATGCTCAGATGTTTGTAAGCTAAAAATAAACTATTGTGTATGTTCAAATATACTGTTGTGATTGAAGAAGTTAAATAAAAATGTCAGTCATCAATTCATGCATCACCTCATGTCATCATAACAGAGGTCTGTCTTCCAGGAAAGAACAGTTTAAAATTAATGTAATATAGTATTGGCCATACTATATGATGTATTGCTTGTCTTTGTTTAATAATACAGAAGACAAATACCTTAAAAAATAATCGCATATCGCATCGCAATCGCAATATTGGGGCAAAAAATCGCAATTAGATTATTTTCCATAATCGTTCAGCCCTAGTCGTGAGTATGTATGGAGAATGTTTGTGTTACTTTTCTCCCTGCCAAAGGGGAGAGGCAAAAGTCCCATACTGCAAACTAAACATAACATTTGGGGCAAGTTCAATTTGAAAACTGTGCAAAACATAATGATACGTATGCAAGTAGAACCTGTTTCCATTAAAGGATGTGCACTGGTGTGCAACAGGCTATGAGTTGTGGTATATTTCCATTATTGGGTGTTATACAAGCGTTATCCAAACAGTAGTGACATATATTAAACCCTGTCATAGGGCTGTGCGATATGACCAAAATCTCATATCCCGATATAAGATATCTATCATCCCGATAACGATATAAATCACAAAAATTCAACATTTTCTGTAAATTCTGTGAATCTCGGGCAGCTCGACTTGCGTGAAGTGTTTTCAGCTGGGCGCTGTGTACCTGGAGTTGAGACTTTTAACAGATGCATGAAGGCATAGGTTGTAATGGCCGCCGTTTTCTTTGTATTTATTACACGGCGTGCTGCGGGGAAAAGCCTGTTCTAACGTTTGAGTTTAAGGTTTATTTTTTTAGTACCTAACGCATCTTTTTTCCTTCTCATCCGTAAAAACTCTGCATACACTTTCACATAATTTATTTTGTTTTGAAAAGTCTCAACAGGATCTTGAGCTTTATTGTGAAAGGTTAATATGCAAAATAAACAAGCGGACGGCGGGGCCACGCCAATGTTTTACGGTCGTGGTTGCAAACGACAAAAACAGTCGCTTGTCCGTCCGTAGTGTGGTTATATTAAATGTAAGAGAAAGAGAGAACTTTAACAAATTAATATAGCCACTACAGTGACCATCAAAACCACGAAAAAACGATAGCGTAATCTGAAACGATAGATGTTTTTATATCGTCATCCGATATATATCGTTATATCGAACAGCCCTACCCTGTCATATCAAAAAGGCAGTGTACCAAATAAATAAACTGCAATAGATGCAAGTTTAATGTTTAATGCATCGGTTTCCCTCTCAGTTACAACGCAAGTTCTCATTAAGCTGTAACTGCAAAGCTGAACAATTCTGTGAAGATTGTAGGCTTTCTTTCTCCTTCTTTCTTATCTCCTCACACTATGACTGCATTATTTATAGCGCTCAAGTGATTTACAAAACGTGTGCTTTACACACTGTCTGTGCAGAAACCAAATGCAGTGTCACATTTTAAGTACTCTTCTAACTGTTACAGAAAAGCAGTCCCTTGGGCATTTTTAAGACAGCTCCCGTAAAATCATTTGATTCGCAGCCATAGGTCCAGGCTGCTGGGGGATTCCCATGATGCACTGAGTGTTTCTTCTTCAGTTACCTTTTTCCACTCATGATGCATTTATATACCTGCATTTAATTAGCTATTACTCATCTCTGGCTCTCTTTCACAGTATGTCTCTGTCCTGTCTTCATCTGCTCACCCCCAACCGGTCGCGGCAGATGACCGCCCCTCCCTGACTCGGGAGGTTTCTTCCTGTTTAGTGGAAGTTTTTCCTTTCCACTGTTGCAAAAGCACTTGCTCATAGGAGGTTCATATGATTGTTTGGGTTTTCTCATGTATAATTGTAGGTTCTTTACCTTACAATATAAAGCACCTTGAGGCAACTGCTCTTGTGATATTAAATAAAAGTGAATTGCACTGAATTAATTTGGACTTACTAAAATTTTTTATTTTTAGCATTTTTGAAAGGCTGCAATGGGAAAATCTGTCTGAGTGTTTGAAAGTGAGACTTTGCCACGAGGCCAAGATTGAGGATACAGAATAATCTGCATTTGGCTGCCCAAATAAACTCATTAAGTACAAAGAGAAATTCGCATTTCAGCTTTGAAGTCAAAGATCGCCTTAGCCACCAGCCCTGACCATTATCAGCAAGAAGGCTTATGTGTATCCTCCAAAAAAAAACAAAAAACACTGACTGTGTGTGTGTGTGTGTGTGTGTGTGTGTGTGTGTGTGTGTGTGTGTGTGTGTGTGTGTGTGTGTGTGTGTGTGTGTGTGTGTGTTCACAAAAACAACTGCATAGAAGGCCTCCATCTATGTTTGCGTGAGTGCAATGTGAGCACGAGTCTGTACATAGAGTGTGTATGTGTGTTTTCCTGAGCACACACAGACACACAAGCATACATCACCAAACCAGAAAGAGGCATCTCTTCACCTTGGTCAACCTTCTCCAGAGTTACAGGGTCCTCTGCAGTTTGAAGCATCCCTGGGGACAGAGAAGATATGACAGAGCAGATTTTAAAAGGCATACTTCAAAAACCACATGCACTCTTGCTTCTACACAGAAGTACAGGAGGAAGAAATTTAATGTCATTATGCAAAAAAAAAAGGATGAAATAGGACAAAATAGAAAATACAAATTACAGAGACATTAGATGGGGCTTCATGCTAATAAAGATCTATTTGATCATACTGTACAGGGTACTCTACCTTGCATTAGCTTTGCTGGACATCCAAGATAAAGTACTATCTTAAAAGCATGTTAAAGAAAAACAACTCAGTGTAGTGATGAATGTAAGGCATATTTTTATTGGATTATGCTCAGATGGAGAAGCACAATTCATGCAGACAATCCCACAAGAACTCTAATAGCTCTTTTAACGTCTTGTCAGATTGGTCAGAGCTTTTATGGCTTAGCATTTTGCCACACATCCTCTTATTGTGCTAATTTGATTAGAGCTTAAATGGTTTCAACATAGCACTTAATGCGGCAACCTAATAATCCTCCAATGAGGAAGTTATCAATAAAACCCTCGGATGATCTAGCATTAAAAAAACATACAGAGGTTCAATTATAGCAGTGTAACATTTGCAATAGAGGAGTCAGTAATTTAGTGTTGTGAGAATAATGAAACACAATGCAGGTCTATATATTAACAGTCTTACTGGCTCCACTGGGATTTTCACGGCACGGCAACTCATTCCATATTTAAAGATCCTCAAAAATTATTGCTGTCATGTCATCCGATATGTTGACACAGAGAATTATTCACGGTACAGGAGTCGAAATAACTTACGCTACAACTTAAATGCAAACAAGAAATCACAAATAATGAAAGTCTTGATAGTTTTATATGTTTTATACTTTTGTTAATAGCTCGTATTTTGTGTCTTTAAATCAAACATTTCAGAAATAATTTCAGAAACCCCGTCATAGTTAGTCAAAGGAGCTTGCAAAGAAAAGCGTCTGGACTTCTTTAAGTTACTTGAAGATGGTAATCCCCGAACCAAATGGTGGACACCAGAGGTGAAGGGAGCCACCAGGCTGAAGAAGGAGTCCTATCGGGCTTGGTTAGCCTGTGGGACTCCGGAGGCAGCCGACAGGTATCGACAGGCCAAGCGGAATGCGGCTCGGGCAGTGGCTGAAGCAAAAACTCGGGTGTGGGAGGAGTTCGGAGAGGCCATGGAAAAAGACTTTCGGACTGCCTCGAAGAGATTCTGGCAAACCGTCAGACGTCTCAGGAGGGGAAAGCGGTGCTCTACCTGCACTGTGTATAGTGCTGGCGGAGCGCTGCTGACGTCGACTGAGAAAATTGTCAGGCGGTGGAAGGAATACTTCGAGGACCTCCTTAATCCCACTGACACGTCTTCCGAGGAGGAAGCAGAGTCTGGGGATGAGGGGAATGACCCGCCAATTTCCGGGGGCGAGGTCACTGAGGCAGTTAAACAACTCCTTGGTGGCAGAGCCCCTGGTGTTGATGAGGTCCGCCCCGAGTTCCTGAAGGCTCTGGACGTTGTAGGGCTGTCCTGGTTGACACGCCTCTGCAATGTTGCGTGGAGATCAGGGGCAGTACCTGTGGACTGGCAGACCGGGGTGGTGGTCCCCATCTTTAAGAAGGGGGACCGGAGGGTGTGTTCCAACTACAGGGGGATCACACTCCTCAGCCTCCCTGGGAAAGTCTATGCCACGGTGCTGGAAAGGAGAGTTCGTCCGTTAGTCGAACCTCGGATACAGGAGGAACAATGCGGTTTTCGTCCTGGTCGCGGAACACTGGACCAGCTCTTTATCCTCTCCAGGATACTTGAGGGTGCATGGGAGTTTGCCCAACCAGTCTACATGTGTTTTGTGGACTTGGAGAAGGCATTCGACCGTGTCCCTCGGGGTGTCCTGTGGGAGGTGTTGCGGGAATATGGGGTGTCTGGCCCATTGCTACGGGCCATTCGATCCCTATACAACCGTTGCAAGAGCTTGGTTCGCATTGCCGGCAATAAGTCGGACTCGTTCCCGGTGGGTGATGGGCTCCGCCAGGGCTGCCCTTTGTCTCCGGTTCTGTTCATAATTTTTATGGACAGAATTTCTAGGCGCAGCCAAGTGGCGGAGGGCTTTCGCTTTGGTGGCCTCAGAATCTCATCTCTGATTTTTGCAGATGATGTGGTTCTGTTGGCTTCATCGGGTGAGGGCCTCCAGCTCGCACTGGAACGGTTCGCAGCCGAGTGTGAAGCAGCGGGAATGAGGATCAGCACCTCCAAATCTGAGGCCATGGTTCTCAGCCGGAAAAGGGTGGAGTGCCCACTCCGGGTCGGGGATGAGTTCCTGCCCCAAGTGGAGGAGTTCAAGTATCTCGGGGTCTTGTTCGCGAGTGATGGGAGAAGGGAGCCGGAGATCGACAGACGGATTGGGGCTGCAGCTGCAGTAATGCGGACGCTGCACCGGTCCGTCGTGGTGAAGAGGGAGCTGAGTGTAAAAGCGAAGCTCTCAATTTACCGGTCGATCTACGTCCCTACCCTCACCTATGGCCACGAGCTGTGGGTAGTGACCGAAAGAACGAGATCGCGGATACAAGCGGCAGAAATGAGCTTCCTCCGAAGGGTGGCTGGCCTCTCCCTTAGAGATAGGGTGAGAAGTTCGGCCATCCGGGAGGGGCTCAGAGTAGAGCAGCTGCTGCTCCACATCGAAAGGAGCCAGCTGAGGTGGTTCGGGCATCTGACAAGGATGCCCCCTGGGCGCCTCCTGGGTGAGGTGTTCCAGGCATGTCCCACCGGGAGGAGGCCCCGGGGCAGACCCAGGACACGCTGGAGAGATTATATCTCTCGGCTGGCCTGGGAACGCCTTGGTATTCCCCCGGATAAGCTGGAGGAGGTGGCTGGGGAGAGGGAGGTCTGGGCCTCTTTGCTTAGGCTGCTGCCCCCGCGACCCGGCCCCGGATAAAGCGGATGAAGATGGATGGATGGATGGATGGAAGATGTTTCACCTCTCATCCGAGAAGCTTCTTCAGTTCTTAAGGTCAAATGGTGGAGAGTCCCAGATATAAACCTAGTGGGAGTATCCCCCCACAGAGGGACAAAAGGACCCCCTGATGATCCTCTAATCACCTGAGCCAAGGTGTGAAACTGGGTGTGGGTCCCAATCCCCGTCATAGTTAAAAGCAAAGCTGTCCACTAGCCTGCAGCCCATGCTAATGATCTTTTTTTTGGTGGCTACTTAGTTTGATGATTCCATCTATGAAATGAGATTTAATGTGGCTGTCATTAAAAATGAAAATCAGTTACATATACAGCACTTAATTAAGGCCCAAATTACTGCATCACATCAAAGTCACAAATCAGTATAATGGTTTAATCACACTACCGATGACAAGCACACCTCTCCAAAGAAAAGAAAAGTAGTAAACTCAAGGTTAACTGCATTATCGGCGTGGATCCTTTTTTTTTTTTTAATGAAATCAACGCAAAAACTATTATGTCCAGTAGTGTGAATATTTCTGTATCGTGTTCTGGTTGATTGCTAAGATCAATTGTTCTCTCTGTTCAGCCTGACCTTGCAGAAAAGCTGTAATGCGACTGCACCACCAATACAACAGTGGACTAACACAGTGGTGATTAGCTTCAAGGAGTGCAAATGTTAAACAATCAAGCTCGAGCTAGTGAGAAAACAGCCAGTGATGGTTAGGACTGTCAGTACTGACTGAAGGTCTGTGCACTGCAATAGTACTGTTGATGCTCCTTGTTTTCTAAGTGCATTCCAGTCTGATTTTGCCTACCTAGCATAAAACTGTTTGCACCTTTAGAGAGATAGCAAGTGAGAGGTGAAAGTCCAGCGCTTCACAATCGCCCTTGCTAGACATTCCTTCTGTTTCTAATCTGCTGCTGCATGTGTTACTATTTCTCACCCAATAGTTTGGCTGTAAAATGCAGACAGACTCTGTGGTCCTGTTGGAGCAGCTCTCTCAAAGCCCCCGGAGAATACTTCAGCACTCCACTTACACTGGACAAGGCAGAAGACTTCCTCACAGACTGCATCCCACAGACAAGCGTGTAGGAGGAGAGATATAGGAGGGTAAATAAAGCTCCAGCTGAGCATCAAGGGAAATTAACAGCATAATGCAATTTTCATACACATTTCCCAATCCTTCCTAAAGGTTGTGCAAGAGAATGTAAAGCCACAGTAAACAGCTACAACATGGAGATGTATATAAATATATTTCTTCTCACTGCTATGTCTTCATCGTCAATCATTTCAATGAGGCAGGCCACACAGAGCAGCAGCCCGCCTCCCTCCACAGGCCCAAGGCGCCTACTCCACTTTGGGTCATGTCTGAAGTGGATCTTGTTGCAAACTATATCCCTGCTTGTCATTCTGTTTGTTTCGCCTGTTCAGACAGAAAGACCACAACAGCTTTTTATACAAAACTGCAGGCGAGCAAGAGTGCTAGCAAGCTATTGTATTACCTAGCGCTACATGCTAACTATAATATTAGCACTAGCTAAAGTTAATTTGTGACTTAGCTAGCCATAATATCCTTAAAAACAGATGTTTTTGAAGATTTCTCTTAAAACCTTCAAAAACATCTGTTTTTAAGTAAAATTATGGCTAGCTAAGTTATAAATTACCTAGCGCTACATGCTAACTATATTATTAGCACTAGCTAGAGTTAATTTATAACTTAACTAGCCATGATTTTCTTTAAAAACAGATGTTTTTGAAGATTTCTATTAAAACAAATGCTATTGACAAACTCTAATAACCACAAAATATGTGTAATAAACCATAAACTAACCTTTGCTGACAGTATATATCAGACGAGAACTGTGCAGAAATGATGGCTAAAGTCAAAACCCCAAACTTTATTGAACATTACAGTACAGTAGGTTACCAAAATAATTCCAAACACTGTTGTACTAATAAAAACTGCATTTATAATGTAAAACATTTTAATATTATAATGATACTATAAAAATAGATATTTATAAACAAATATATGATACAAAAACTTAAGATGTCTATTTATTAAATAACTAAATTCTCCTGTGAAGCCTCCTTCAAAATTTACCTTAACATTAAGTGTTGGTTTTAAAATAAACAAAAAAAAAAAGGCCAAATTCTGACAAAAAGATAACACAGGACAATATATTAATATCTTTAAGAGTGGTTTTACTCATATTAGCAAGTGTTATGTTGAAAGCTAACCCTTATTTAAAAACCACAAAAAGAGCTGATGATCTAATGGATTTATCTGGTATCTTTAAATGTGTATGATAATAAAAATGCAAATGAAACAACTCTGGAATAGTGCAAGTACATGACCATAGTTGTAAACTATGAATATATATGAATAACTTGTTTTGTTTTTTTGTAAATGTATGAAAAAAAGATAAGATACAAGCATTTTTTTCTGGTTGTTATTTCACTTTTTTACTAGAAAGATCCATGTGTTGAACAATAGTGCATGAAGATAATGTTCTGGCAAATAATGATAATTATCTGAAATGCTATGATCATTTTTGCTGCAGTTATTGGAACTTTTCAATTTCGTGTACATATGGGAAATGCTTGCCTCATCATTACACTCATGCTTGGGTTTTTTTGTTGTTGTTTTTTTTAACATAAAATCACATGAAACAGCTGCTTAGGTCCCATATTTCTTGCTGATGAACATTGGAGCTCAGTACATTGTACTGCTCTAATATTAAAAGTCCAATCAAATCAACAGTCTCTAACATTCAAAGGAAGCCTGATGGTGTATGTTTGAGCAAATCCATGCACAATTAGCCTCACAATTATATATCAACACCAATTTACCCTCCAAGGAATATCTTAGCTGATCGTTATGCTGAGACGTGTGTCTGAGTATCATTTAGCTGTGAAGGCCACAATTTGGTTATCACCATGACAACAAAAGCCTCTGGGTAACTGAGCCACTGTGTGATGATAGGTGTGTGGGGGCGAGTATCAGCTACTACCGACATGTCGATTTATAATCTCCCTCTGCTTCTCTTTAAGCAGAGTTCAGTGCGCATCAAAGCATCACACGTGTGGCCAGCTCAGCACTCCGCGCCTCTGTCTGTCAGTGACGGTGTAAATGAGTGTGCAGAAAGATAAACCCTCTCAGAGTTCAATATATGTAACCTTTGACAAATGTGCTGCGCTCCAGCAAACATATTTTAGGCGAAGTGTAGCTACTGCGCTGGGACTGTGTGTGTGTGCAGGAAGTGGTCAGAGGGTTTTGTTTCTTCTGGTTGACTGAGAAGAGTCAGACAAGATATCGGTTTATAAATTTGTGCCAGGACAGGAGCTAAATCCATCAGTCTGTGGCTTTTTATTTGCCCCCTGAGAGAGGCAAATATAACACAAAGAGACGGAGAGCCTTTCTCGCTGCTCGGGTAAACAGGATGCATAATCTGTCAACTTTATTTGACAACTGCTTTACATTTACTTCAAGGGGGCGTTTCAGGGCGAAGACAAATGGTTTGGAAACAACTCCTTTCTCCTTTCTGAGCACAAGTGGGGGGCATAGCATGAGAACAGTTTTCACACCGTTGCCTGGCCTTTCTTTCCCTTGGCTCGAACCACTTCCTCTGCCCCTGCGAAAGCCATTAATGGGGGTGTTGTGGCAATCAAAAAATAGCTCTATAAATTTGTCCATTATCTTCAGCCTACGCTTGATCATATCACCAGCTTCCTTGCACTGCAACACGCTGTTACACAGAGGCAACAACTTTTAGAGTAACAATTTTTATTTTCAGTAGTGGCTGGGATCATCAATTCACTGACTGCTCACAGCAATACACTGGCTAGGATTATCTACTCAAGGATCTGCGCTACCTCATCACCCGGTAAACCTAAACAGAGTGTTTAAACCACAGCACTGGATCATTATATTGTTACTGAGCCCATTTACTACAAATAAATATTCAAATAAATAAACGGGCCACTTCGTGTAAACCTATCATCCATACATATGCAATAATACTAAGTGCAATAATCCTTTCTGTCATCGTTGTATTTTTACTCAGTTGTATATAGTATTTGTATTTGTATTCTATTTTTTATCTTATTGTATATTTATATTATTTTATTCTACTGTATATAGTATTTTATTTTATTCTATTCTGTACAGTTGTGTACTGTATTTATTCTTATTGTATTCTAATTTTTGCCTCATAACTTTTGCACTGTCCACTTCCTGCTGTGACAAAACAAATTTCCCACGTGTGGGACTAATAAAGGTTATCTTATCTTATCTTATCTTATCAGTGTTTTATGACGCAGCACTGCTTCTAAATATGTTCTCAAAAAAGGAGAAAAAAAAGTTTGGTTCAGAGAAATGATCGCAGATCGGAAGTGGGCGGAACGGGGAAAATATGCGTGTGCGTCGGCTGGGGGAGGCTCGCCGGTCTGTCTCTCGTCTGTAGCGCTCAGGTGCGCTTCATCCTCATTCAGAGGTGAAAACTTTCCGAAACCGCTACCATGGATTATAAGATATCAGCAGGCAGTCATTTATGAAAATACAGTGAAATATGTTGAAGCATCGCGGCAGAGTCGGAGGAAAGCCCGATTAAAGCCGTTAAAGTCCTCTGTGACGGTAAGAGACCGAAAACTCAGTTATGTTTTTAACTCGGTGAAACGGGAACTTAAACTTTGGATGTTTGATCATTTGTGCTGTTTTTGTGGCTATAATGTGGCATACATTGCGTCACCTGTTGGTTAGATATGATATAGCAAAGTTTTTTATACATATATTTAAAGTTTTATTTTAATAAGACCTATACATTTTCTCAAAATAGACCAAAATAGGCTTGCCTTCTGTTACTGTTTTCAAATTGAAACTTTTACTCTGAAACATAGCCTGTAAGATGGTAAATGGCCTGTATTTATATAGCGCTTTTCTAGTCCCTAAGGACCCCAAAGCGCTTTACATATCCAGTCATCCACCCATTCACACACTGGTGATGGCAAGCTACATTGTAACCACAGCCACCCTGGGGCGCACTGACAGAGGCGAGGCTGCCGGACACTGGCGCCACCGGGCCCTCTGACCACCACCAGTAGGCAACGGGTGAAGTGTCTTGCCCAAGGACACAACGACCGAGACTGTCCAAGCCGGGGCTCGAACCGGCAACCTTCCGATTACAAGGCGAACTCCCAACTCTTGAGCCACAATCAACAAGATCGTTTATGTTCATTTTAATTTGTCCTGCTGCTGAATAATCAGAGAAGCACATATAACTTCAGTGTGCAAGCACAAAGTGAAGTCATGTTTTAACAACAGCCCTTAAACTGAAACTCTTTGTGCCTCATTCGTACAAATTCATGTGTCCCAGTCTGATCCCCTAGTTGTGAAGTACTTCCACTCCACCAGTCAACCTGGTGGAGTGGAAGTACTGAAGACCCAGGCAAATATGTTGCATTACTTCCTGGGGGATCTGAAATGTTAGTCATCAAATGTTTCCATACAGCCACAGCAAACTCACAAACCGGAAAGACTTTTGCAAAATATGCAGCACACTCTGCTCTCTTGGCCACAGTACAGAGAGGTAAGAAAAAAACCCCAGTTTGAGACATGAAATAAAACCACAGTGAATCTACTGTATACTTTCTGTTTATGGTCAGACTGGAGCATCTTACTCTCTAGCCTGCTTACATAACCGCTGTTTGCTAGACTGCAGGTTGAACATGTGCAAACACTTTTTCTTGTTTTGCCTTATCTTCAGGCAGACTCAAGAAAAAAGTAGAAGAAAAAGAAAACGCAAACAAACACTACGGCTCTCTAAATGACTCCTCAGCACTTTCCATAGCTGATGTAAGGCACAGTAAACAAACTGGGGAAACTGTACCAACAACAGTAGCTACTTTTACCTCTATAGTCCCGCATCCATGTATATAGACAGTGCAGGTACTGTGCGAGCTGTGATGTGCGACGTGACGTGTCACTCAGATGTCATCGTGGTCAAAGGCCCCAGGTGTTGTCCTCAGGTAGCACCAACCAGGGGAGTATTTGCTTTCAGACAAGGACAGCCACCAATGCTCAGCCCTGGGTCTGAGTGTCTCGCTTTCACAAAGATGCTTTTGATATCATAAGCTCAGGACAGCGATGCAAATCAAAACGGCACCGAGATCAGTTTTAACCTGGAGGGCGGTGAAAAGAGAGGATGGACAGAAAGTGGCACTGAAAACGACCTGCTGAGTGAAGAGGAGGGGGAATTTCAGACGGTGCCCAAAGTTAAAAACAAAAAACTGCAAGACAGATTTTCATGCACAAAAAAGTGACTGACTGTAATGATGCAAAGCCAATGGAATTGATAATGAACCATCATTACAGCGGTGGTGATGGATTTTCATCTTCATGCGGATGATGGGAGCGGATTCGAGTTTATTAGCAGGAAAGAATCCTGGCTCTTCCATGCGATCTGGCCTTCCATTCTTCCACTAATTAGATTGATGCGTCTGTTGCCTCGCGTGCTGGAAAACTCCATTCAGAATGAATAAAACCGTGTCACATAATCGCGGGTAAAAAAGATGAACAAAGGGGAGAATAGTGCAAGGCACAAAAATAAATGCTTCGAGGCATTTTCATCTAGTCTGTACAGGAATAGTAACTCTTATCCATTTATCCACCCACACAACACAAGTACTTTTGCTCAGTACTTCAAGTCAGCATCAATTTTTTTCTGTAACGTTGAAAAAGTCTGACTGTGTGTTCTTCTTTTGTTTCCCTCTTTGTATTTCTCACCTTATTCTTTAATCAAGGTTTCCACTGACTTTTATCTTTTACTACTCTCTCCTCTCTATCTGGCTCTAAAGCTGGACTCTTAAACTCTTTTTTTTTCCCCTCCAGCCTTTCACACTATCTCTCCAACCTTTTCTTCAACCATCCCCTGTTCCCACGTAGCTCACATCCTCTCCTGCTCTCGCCTGTCCTCTTTCAGACCTTTACTTTCTTCTCTTGTCATGTCTGTATCCATGAGGAACCCACCACAGCGCCGGCGCTCTCTAGGTCCCGTCTCGCCCAAACGCATCTACAGAAACCTGTCCTTCAGACTCAGGGGGGGTGGAGAGTCATCTGTTGCCGCCGACTTGGATGCGCCTAAACGCCCCAGCAAGTCTGCAGATGCTGTAAGATATCCAGGTGTCATTCTGAAAGGGAGCTTTGGTCACGTTGACTGAAATGTCATCTGCCTTGGTTTCTGTTATGGTTAAAAACTATGAGATCTCTACTTGACATTACACGCTATCTCTGTGTCACTAACCTCCTGAGACCTGACAATACATTTTGTGGACACGTGTCTCTCAAGGGTATTCCAATAGGCGAGCAGACTCATTGTTAGTTGTCTCACGTGTGAGGCTGTCACCATCGTCAAACTGACTCCTACTGTAGTTTGACAGCCACATTTTATGGGAGCAAGAGATAAAAAAAAAAATCAAAGCTAGTTTCAGAAAATAAATCAGTCCTCTGTGACAAAGCATTGTAAGCTTTAAAGCCGACCTATTCGGTTTATCTTATTTCCTGTCATATATTCTGTCATATATGTTATTCATATATTAAATGGTAGATTCGCATACTAAACGTGGTTGTAGTCAGCATATGTCAACAATACAGAAAATACCCCAACAATGAAACGACTATGAGCAAACACTTGGCGACAGTGGAAAGGAAAAACTCCCTTTTAACAGGAGGAAACCTCTTGCAGAAATAGCCTCTGGTTGGGTATTTTAAAACACATTTCTCTTTCTGTTACTGGCTCTGTGTGGCAGCACAAAGAGAGGCACACAGCTATAGCTGTGAGCGCAGAAGCCCGCAACGTCTGCTCTTCATCCCTTCTATTTACGAACCGAGCGGCTGCACAAAAGCTAAATATATAGTAACGACTGATTACTTTGAACTGTGAACTGTGCATGCGTTGTCATGTATGCAGTGCATGGGCAGTTACCTGAAGCTTGCGATTAGTTTATTTAGGGATTGGTTAATTGATTTTCTTGATTGGCTCACAGCCCTGACACACACTGGCAGTTGCTCATAGTTTGATCTCCCAGGTCCCTTTCAAATATTTTTGAGCTTGTTGAGTATGTGTCAAAACACTGTGTGTGCAGGTAAAAATTTATAGTTTTAACATCTGCTTTAAAAAAAAATCAAAACAAAACAAAAAAACTGAATTCTTGAAGTTCAGCATTAAAATTTTCCAGTCTTCTTTTATTTTATTGAGAAATTCCCTAACGTCCACTACACAGGGCATTACATTACACTGGGAAAAAATGCTTTCAGAAAAGGAAATCACTCTCAAGCACCCTCTGTTATATAGAGCTGCTCCTGCTGCTGCTTCATATAATAATAAGAGCAATTCACAAACTTTCCTGGTCTCAGGAGGCTCCTGTATAAAGCATCAGTCGAGGCACCTTTGGTTTATGATTTGATTTGTGTCCGATATCATTCTCCCTTTTAACGCTCCCTTCTCTTTACTGCGGGAAATAAATCTCTCTATCCTTCTTAACCCTCTTTCTCTTTCTCTATCTCGTTCCTCCACCTGCCTACCCTCCCGCGGCCCTGCACCCTTTCTCCTGCTCCCCATCAGTACAAGACCCTGTGGGAGGCAGTGGAAAATGAGGATACACTGGCTGTACAAAGCCTTCTGTCCAGAGACCGCAGCAGCGGTGGAGGAGGCGGAGGCGTATGGGAGAAAGGAGAGAAAAAAGACAGGGACTGGGAGAGGGACCGGGAGAAAGGGGTGAACAGAGTGAGTGAACAGGGGCTGGTCCCCCTGGATGTGGCTGCCCTTACCCACAATTCCCCGCTGCTTCATGTACTGACAAAGGCAGGAGCCAGACACAACCCTGTTTGTAAGTCTTTTCATGTAAAATGTCAAAAGTAATGGTGTAAAATCAGATTCTGTACGGCTTGACTTTAATTCAGATTATGCCCTTTGTCTTGCTTCGTGTGCTCGTCCTGTGCCTCTCAGTGTGCCGACCAGCGGAGTGGGCACTCAAGCTGGACGCTCTGGTGGCCTTGGCAGATAAACGGACAGAAGAGAGGAAGACGGAGTTAGCGAAAAAGGCCGGGGCAGGCCCTCAGGCACAGGCTGATCTTCAGAGGCACATCCAGCTCTGGAGGCTGCGGCAGCAGCTGTACTATCGGATGAGAGAGAACTTCCAGAACACAGGTCAGCGGTCAGCTTGTGGTATTTCACTGTTTCGCTGCTTAGCACTCAAACTCAGATCAGTTTTCTTTCTGTTTTCAGTGAACTCTCGCTCGTTTTTCCCCCTCATTCTTTATTTCTGCTCTCATAATAAAACTTTTTCTGCAGCCAGCGCAGTACTTTCCTGCCAATTTAACTCTACAAAGCCACCCACCACTGCTGACAAGACGGCAGTGATCAAGTCTTCAACTCAACATCTTGCTTAAGTTTTACTAAAACTCTCCCTCTAGCCTCTTTCATCTCATCCAACATTCAGCAGACTGCCGTGTCATCAGCCTTTCAAATCCTCTCCTTCCCTGCACTCCCTCCACTGGCTGCCTGTATCAAATAAACCCTCACAGCTGTAGATTTCAATAGAAATTCACACGTGCAAAAACCTTCAAGACTTCGGCAAATCATGCGTCGACGCATCAGGCAACTTACCATCCTCTGCACCACCTGTTCAAGCCTTTTCCTCTTGGCTCTCTGTTGGGCTAATTTTTTTTGTCTTATTTTTTTCAGATTTATATTGCAATGTTCCCCGCTGTACCAACTTTAACAGCTCTTTATAAACGTCTCTCCTTAGCTCTCGTTTCATTTCTCTTTCAAGCACAGCCAATTCTCTCTCTGACTGTTTTATTATCGCAGCGTTATTGTAAGGGCAGCCAGGCCCCGGCGCTTGTTTTCATGTGCAGTGAAATTAAACTCACTCTTATTGTAAATCTCGCTGGGTAGGAGAGCCGGATGGCATCTTTAAATATAAAATATGGATGTGTTTTTGTCTGACGACTGTGACTTACTTATGGTAATGTTTTCACTCAAGATTACATCTTAGGCTGAAGAAACGGAAACACAATTAGATTTAATCATCAAACTCTGGCAGCGTTTTAAGGTACAATTGTGATAATAAAAAGCTCCAAGATTGTCTTGAAACAACACAGAGTCTGCAGGGAATACAATTTTCAACCCTGTAAAGCCTGAGCCATGAAATAATGGCCCCAAAATTCAAAGTTTTTGAATCTGGAATGTTTATTCAAGCATCATTTTTCACAAAATCTGGTGTTTTTGTGCAATTTATTTAGGTTTTTCAGGAGAAAGATTTGATGATGATGTAAATAAATAGCGCACAAATACACAAAATTTGTAAGTGTATTTACTGCATACAGTAATTTATTTATTTTTCTGTTTTTAATACAGTTTAATTCACTTTGTCTTGTTGGCCCTTGTGCTGCTGTAACATGTGAATTTCCCCAGTGTGGGATTAATAAAGTCTGTCTATGGTACAGTTGGCCCTGCAGGGTTGACATCAGTCTGGAACAGTCTGATTGCATATCATTTTTCAGTAGCCAGCTGCTAATGCAGTGCTCGTTTTTAACCTTTCTTTAACTGTTGGCAAACCCAGTCAGATGGTTAAAGATTAAATGCTTGGTTGTGGCGCTAAAAAGCACCAGTGTGGGAATAAAAGCCATGGAGAAATAGCTTTTATGTTTAAGAGAATAATAGCCGTTACTGTATCTATCTCCTTTTCTGTTAGTGTGTGCCCTGCCACCAGCTGACCTCACCATAGGCCGAGGTCAGACATCAGTCTGTGGTTGCCGTGATCACCTATTTAAGAAAACCTTAGCTGAGCTAGTGTAAAATAATATGTAGTCTTTCTAAGATAGAGGACAAATATACTAGTGGTTATCAGTGATATCTGTTGGATGTGATAAATTTTCCGGAGTTTATTTGTGTGTGTGTGTTTTTTTTTTGTCATCAAGTTTACTGCAGTGTGATATTCTGTAAAACTCAGTGCAGTACTTTGGCTGTCTGCATTTGTTCTGTTATTTACTCGTGCTCATTTTAACCCGATTTTTATCTTTTCAATGTTCCACGCAGAGCTCCCGGGCTCCCCCAGTCATGTGTCCATCCTGGTGACGAGCACATCCTCTCTGTTTGTGACAATCAAAGAGCCAGAGGGGGACATGGTGGGGCTCATCACCCGCTACAGAGGTAGGGAGAGAACCAGGCAAGAAGACTTTCATGGAGGATTGGTTGAATGGATGGGTAGATAAAAGGGTCAGTTAGATGTGGGGCAGAAAATGGATCGATTCATGATGGATAGATAAGGAAATTAATGGAGTATAGACTTTACTGGTGCAATTTAATCAAAGTCTTGAAAGTAATTTAAGCCGGCTGACACAGTATCTAGTTTGGGCTGTTTTTGCTGGTCGGTTTTATAGACGTATAAATGTCATGCTTCGCGGCCAAGAATAGATTAAGCCCAGATGCAGCAAGTTCCTAAACCTGTAAACACTCACGTCCTTAAGTTATCCCTCACGAGGGGTTTTGAGCAAAGCCAGAGAATAATCTATCTGTGGGATTGTTTTGCATTCACAGTCGAATGGAGCACCTCGGCCAGCTTCAAACGCATCCTCGGCACGGCCCAAGTTATAGAGACCAAGAACCCCTCCTACGTTATCAAGGGGCTGACGGCAGTAAGTCGCCCACAGTCACACGTATTCACAACCACAGATAACAGCTGCAAATGCACAGATGCTGCAGACACGCACAGAAACTGACACCTGTAATTTCTTAGAGGCACATAATCAAGCAGACGGGTATAAAACACGTGCTGCAGCTCTGCACCCACACACACTGTGTTTATTGCTCCTCCATCACTATCTTCTGCACTGAACCACCTCTCATAAGAGTACACTTATCAGCAGGCTCACTTTAACCAGATGAATTAATAATGAGAGCGCCGTATGGCTTCTTGGTTAATGCTCGGTGATAATTTGGCAGGTCTGCTGTTTCTCCAAACACAGGGAGTGCATTACTTCGTGAGAGTGAGCGCCTACAACGTGAAAGGATGGGGCCCGCCTCAGTGCTCCACTCCAGCCAGCGCTGCCCCCTCCAGTGAGTGTGCAGAACTACACAACTTTGATGAATGTGGATTTTGAAGCTTCGAAAGAGCTCCATTCTTTCCCTCTTTGTCCCAGTGTAATAGAATTACTTAGCTGACATTAAGCTTGATGTGAAAGAAGTCCAATCCTCTCGTGGCTTGTAGATTAATGAGTTATTAAAACGTGGAGACTTAAAGACGGCAACACGAGTCAATGGGCCTTGCAGCCGTGCCGCTTTGACTTTGAATTTTTGGCTCGTAATCTTTCTTGGACGCCACCCACCCCTATCGCTGGGCTTACTTGCTGTTACTTTCTACTTCTAACAAAAGCCAGAGCTGCCAAGCAAGGATTTGTAATGGGGAATAAAGGCTGAAAATATTGATGTCAAAGCAAACACTGGTCAGTAAACAATCACAGCCAGAGTGTAATAGATTGCCCAATTTATCGTAAAGGAGATTTGTTGTGCTTTTCCTTATTTTCTGTCACATATGCTGTTACAGTAGACAGTATATCATATCAATCATGATAAGAAATCCCTCTGAACCCAAAACTCAGGCTTCAGGCAGTTTCTTTCTATACGTTACTATATAATGTCAACATGCACACACACAGGTGGGTGCAGAATCCCCATCCGCCTGCTGTTAATACCTTGAGATTGAGGGGCTTCACTAAGACCCAGTATAAGATCAGTAGGAATTATTCTGTCAACCTTGAGATGGAAGTGAGCGGAAATTAAATAAATAAATAAAGATTCACTTTAAAAACACACACACACGCAAAAGATCCCCAGCTTAAATAGATACATGATTCGAGCGAGTCACAATGAATCAACTTCAATTTCAACTTTCACAGCATACAGACGGTCTCTCATGGAGACGCTGTCGCTTCCTAATCACCAAAAGATTAAAAAAAAAAAAAAAAAAAAGCGGCACTCAGGAGTCGCTTGCAAATTATTTCTTGCTGTCTTAGCTGATTTTCCTAATTGCATAGAAGTGAAAGCCACAATCTGCTTCTCTCTGCCTGTCCTGTGCAGGTTGGAGAGAGTGCGCTGGTGTAAAGTCACAGCTCAGAAATCACGAGGCCCTCGTGAGGAAGCTGCTGGAAGATGCCAAGGAGTCGCATCTTAGAGGATATTGCATAGGTAACGTGAGACCTCTGGTTTTTTTATGCTTTGGTGCATTGGGTCCAAGTGCACATGTTGTTGCCGTTGTGTGTGTGTAATTATACTTGCACAAAATTGAGCTTTTATTGAAATTCTTATGTGTTGTATTTTCAGCCTTGCCTTAAGAATCTCGTGTGGTATTCAGATGTTCATGTTGTTTTAAAAATAATTTGAAACACATCTTGAAATTATAGTAAAAGAGAATGCAAAGTTGTTCTTAAAGTTGTTTGCACAATCTGCTTTTTCATTTAACCTACTAAGACCCAAACTCTTTCATGGCATGCATTTTTAATTTCTCTTTGCTATTTGGGCTGATTGGGACCTGATGAATGTAAAAACAAAGAATTACCTGATTTTTTTATTTATTTAATTAATTTATTTATTTTAACCAGATTTTTGTTGCTGAGAAAAATGAGATCCACATATGAGGACATTCATTTTAAATTTCGATAGAACAGTGGCAGTACAATGTCCTGGTAAGTGGATATCAGGCCCTTGTAGAGCAAAATTTACTATTTTGGTCTAGACAACCCAAAATGTGTCCACATATGTGGACGCCAGGTCCTAGGAGGGTAACGCTATGAATGAATGGAAAGAGCTCCCTACTAGCCTGACAGCATAGACATTTTCATATTTTCTCCCAGAACTCAAAAAAATTGATTTCAAGAAGTCAGTTTTGTCAGATACATCTTTATCTGAATTTTGTTTATATACTGATAGGGTAGTTTGCATGTAGGAGTTTTGTGATGTGTTTAAGGAGCCGTCAGTGGGCGATCGTGGCTCAAGAGTTGGGAGTTCGCCTTGTAATCGGAAGGTTGCCGGTTCGAGCCCCAGCTTGGACAGTCTCGGGCGTTGTGTCCTTGGGCAAGACACTTCACTTGTTGCCTACTGGTGGTGGTCAGAGGGCCCGGTGGCGCCAGTCTGTCAGTGCGTCCCAGGGCAGCTCTGGCTACAATGTAGCTTGCCATCACCAGTGTGTGAATGGGTGGATGACTGGATGTTTAGAGCGCTTTGGGGTCCTTAGGGACTACTAAAGTGCTATACAAATACAGACCATTTACCATCTGAGGGGTTCTACCTGTTCAGGGACTTTCTTACATTTTGTCCCATGCCAGTATTTAATATCTAAAGAAAATATTAATTCTGTGTTCTTTAACTGTGGTGGTTTACATGTTCAAAGTAGCTGTGTTTTCCGTTCAAGATGTGTGCAAACAGTCAGAAAATCAGATTATTTGCACAAGCCTTTAATGTGCATACTCGACAACATTTTATTTCTACTTCTCACCATTTATATCAGCAGCATGCGCTACAGATGTCAGCTCCTTTAAATACAAAGAGAAAAGTCTTTTCCCTGCCTTCACCCAGTCAAGTGTCGTGCGTGCACAGTGAATGTATTTTGGGAGATAAAATGAATTTCATCCAGTCTGATCCTCCTCGCCTCCTCTCCACAGAGAGCTCGAAGCCCCAGAGTCCCAGCAAGCGTCTGTCAGTGTCTCGAGGCATCAAACAACTGTTCCAGTCCGCCACCAAGTTTGTTCGTTTCCTACAGAGGTAGCGCTCAGTCTCTCTTACCTATCCCACTGTGCCCTGAGGGTATCACAAGTAATGGATTAAATGCAATCCCATTAGAGCAGCATAGGCTGCAAAGTTGAAAAGCCTTATCTCTTACTGTTATTGCAGAGAACAGTAGTCACATTAGAGCCACTGTAGCTGTTAGTAAAAAGGTCTTTTGAACAGAACGATGGCTGTAATCACTGGACTGTGGCAAGTGGCAGGTGACTGATAAATCCTTCATCCTCCCACAAGCGATCCGTCGACCACACTCACCACATCAGAAGCTAGCAAAGTACAAAAGATCGTGCTGCATGATTATGTTCATGAATATGAACCACAGTGAAGGTTAAAAAAAGAAAAGAAAACTTTGGTAGTGAACAGAGAGAAGTTGACTGTGTTTGGACCCCTGAGTAATTTAAAAAAAAAGAGACCATGTTTCCTACTGGACTGTCATGTTGGTCTATGAAACCAGCCTCTGTGCTTTTGCTTTACTTGAGGGATTATAAGCTGCTTTGACAGTAATAAGTGTTTGAAAATCCACTGGGTGATTCAAAAAATAAATTGCTGTCAAGCCACAAAATTGATCTTTTTCAGCTATAAACTTTCCCCCCGGAGGCATTGCTTTTTATTGTTTCTTGTAATTTTGCGGTCCGCGGTGACTTGTGAAATTGAAAGCAGCGTGTGCACTTTTTCTGACGATATCTGCGTTTTCTCAAATTGATCCGGTCAGGGGGATGTACTTGGCGACTGTGTTCTACCACAAGGATAACATCCTGGTCACAGCCGAAGATCAGATCCCACTGGTGGAGATCCAGTGCTGCTCCACCTCCATCACCCAAGACTTCCTTTGGCTTGCCAAGGTGAACTGTTACATAGCTTGTTGACTCACTGTACAAGTAATTGAATGATCACAATTCATAAATATTAAATATATTTACAGAAAATGAATCTCAGTGTGATTTTTCTGCTTAAATTGGGTGTTCGGTTTTTCTTGTAGCTGTCCTGTGCATGGCAGCAAGTGCCCTGGCTACAGCAAGGGCTTTCCTCCGCTCACTCATCTCCCTCCTCCCTCCTTCAGAACAGACACAACATTTTAAGAGCTGTTTCCCAGCTGCAGGTAGGAAGTTAAGCAGCTTATTGTTAAGATAAGAAGCACCAAAATGGGTTAATTGCTATTTTAATTACTTCTTTACATCTCTTCCTCCTCTTCCTTTCCTTATTTTTGCCATGCTTTCCTCTGTCCGGCTACACAACTGCGCCCACAGATCCCCTGTTTGGCTGAATTAATCTCCAATGCACTTATACTTTTTAATCCTTGGTTTCTCTTGTCCACCTCTCTGATGTCAGTCTTCTCTGGGAGCAGTGGACCTGGGCCAGATCTACTATGAACCCCTGAAGGATCGGCAGGGCAACGTACTGCTAGTCACTCTGAAGGAATTTCCAAACACTCCCAGGTAAGAAAAGGTCAAAGAAAAAGGGCAGAGAGCACCAAAAGGGCTTTAAACTAATTGGGCAAATACAATTTGGAAAAGTTAGAACCCTGGAAAATGTAAATAAGGGCAGAATGCAAGAATATGAAAATCCCATAAACCCATACTGAATACGTGAGAAGACACAGGAAACATATTTGTTTAAACTGAGACATTTTGACAGGGGTGGGAAAGTAAAAAGAAATGTTTGGAGGAACATTTTGCAATTAATTAGGTTAAATAGTAACAGGTCAGTAACACGACTGGGTATAAAAAGAGCATCTTAAAGAGGCAGAGTTTCTCAGTAAAGATGGGAATGTAGTCAGCATTCTGTAAAAAACTGTATCTGGAAATTATGAAAAGAAATCTGAATAATGTTCTGAAATTAAAATGCAAAGACTTTGATGATCTCATATTATGTTCTGTATATTATTAGAGAATATGGAGAAATCTCTGTGTGTAAGGGACAAGACTGAAAATCTGCCCTCAGGCAACACTGCATGAAAAACAGATGTGATTCGTCATGGAAATCACTGCATAAGCTCAGGAACACTTCCATAAATCACTGTCTGTGAACGCACTTGGCGTCCACACAATTCAGGTTAAAGCTCTATCATGCAAAAAGAAGCCGTATTTGAAAATGATTCTGAAATGCCTCTGTCTACTCTGGCACAAAGCTCATTTGAAATAGACGGAGACAACGCGAAAAAACTGTTCTGCTGTCAGGTGAAGGTGGTGAAAAGCAAAAATCTTTTTTGGAGAACGTGGACACAACATCCTCTGGACTAAAGAGCAGAGGCACCATCAGCACTCGGATCAAACGCCTGCATGTCTGATGGCATTAGTTTGCATCAGTGCTGATGGAATTGACAGTTTGCACCATATATAAAAGGTTTTAGAGGAATGTGCAGTGTGCTCTGGTCCAAATTATGTCTTTTTCAGGTAAAGGCTAAACCACATACTGCATTTATTATAACAGCATGGCTTCATAGTAGAAGTGCTAAACTATCCTGTCTGGCTGTCCAGGCTTTTCACCTGCTGAAAACATCTGGCACGTCATGAAATCATAGTTTCAGAATTTACCAGGAAAAAAAACTTCTATCACACTATCACAACAAAAATGACCTTTGTTTGCAGTCGGTGGTAGCGTAATTAGGTGTCAAGCTGGGCATGTTTGGAAGTCATGCTGTACAATATCTTTGGGTTATACAGCCTGTCAGCTGGTTGTTGGTGGGGTACTGGCTTTGCTATTCTTGATGAATCAACCTTTTCTTTGGTGGTTCCACGTGGTTGCATTTCATTTTTCCCTGGCTTGTCTGCTCTAGCCCCCCCGACCCCCCGCTCCACTGGATGCCTCTGGCACGCCTGGAAAAGAACCGCAGCAGAACGCCTCTGCTGCCTGAGCCCACCGCCATGGACATGCTCGCTGAGCAGCTCAAGGTGAGGAGAGGAAAACAGTCGCACCCAGCAGCGGCTTTCAACAATAGCGCATTGGGCGCTGAGTTTTACTGAGCCACTAGTTTACCTCCTGTGCTGCTAACCCTGAAAAAGCACTGAAATTAATTTGGGATCCCCAAACTGAATTAGCTAACAACACATAGTGAGGCAGGGGGAAATAAGTCTCATAAGCTTTACATCCTATTAACAGATCTTAACATTTCGCTCTCTTTTGCACCGTATCTCTTTGTCTCTGTTCTCCAGGAGAAGCTGTCCTTTCACAGGCACAGCCTCCAGTGGGCCCAGCCGGGTCTGTATGTGGGCATCCTGAAACTGTGTAGCTCGGTGGAACAGATCAGGGTGCTGGTGCCTCAGAGGTTGCCCAGTTTACTCTGCCACACACGGGTTCGGCACAACGCGCACGTGACCAGGTAACGTAACTTGACCAGGTGATATCTGTGTCAGTCCCTTGATAGACTATGTTGACGTTCATCAGGTTATTGCAGTATTTTTACAACTTTATCTGGAAAACAACCGTCGAAAAAGATATACTATTTTAAATGATCTGCACAAACAAGTGCAGTATCTATACAAATGTTAGGGCTTCAACAGGCAGTGATACTGGATTGTTTTTGGACCTCTCTCCTTACTTATTATGCCCGTTTTGTTGACTGTGTTTTTACTGTGTGGCAGAGAGGAGTGGACGTGGCTTCAGAGTCATGTTTACACTGCAGCCAATGGCGGTGTTCAGAGTCTGTTGGACGCTGAGGACGAGAGCACGATGGAGAGCAGCAGTATGGAGGAATTCGTCAGGTCTCTGAGAGCAGCAGTCACACATCTCCTGACGAAGCTCAACATCCCCCTCTACAGGGTAAACACTACTTTCCAGCCACCTCATATTTACCTGAAACACCTGAAATTCTCTGTCAGACTATTATGAAGAGAAATAATCTTTTAAACTGATTTTCTTTGTCCGCTTTATGTTGTTTTATCAGCACTAGCTCTTGATCCAGCGGAAGGATTTTCTGTTTCTCATCTGTATTTGAATAATTGTGTTTCTCACAGGCGTATCAGTACGGCGTGTACACCCAGGAGTTGCTTCAGTTTGGGGATAACCTGTCAATGCTGCTGCTGCTGCCTCCCAGTGAGGACTTCAGCTCCAGTTACTGGCCTCTGGTGGGGACCAAGGAGCCCGGCCTCACCATGCCTCTGCAGATCTTTGAGCTGGGTAAGTGGAAAACTATATATCCAGTGGATCTATTTAACAATGGTAGCGCAGAGTGTTTCAGTGATGAGAAAAGGGACCCAGAAACGGCGAGCTAGACTGACACATACCGTCTAAATGAAACTACAGTTTTAAATGTTAAATAAATCCCTGCAAAGATATGCAGAAAGCACACTGAGGCACAATGTCTAATGCAGTTCACTGTTCTCCTCTCATTAAAGCTAGAGTAGAGTGCACTGATAAATTCTGTGGCTTTTTCCTCCTGGCTTTGATGAAGTCATTTGTCTTTCCTCTCCTCTCTGGCTTGTAACCCAGTTCACTTCTGGACATATGAGCGGGATTTCCTCTCACAGTACTGTCAGGCCTGGGTAAGGCTGGAGCTGGACACTCACCTTGCCCAGCAGGCTCTACGGGAAGCGCTGGAGACCAAAGAGGTGCAGGAAGCCCGGGAGCGGCTGAACCACATCAGTGGGCTTTCACAGGTGAGATCCTGTGACACGTGGTTTATATTTGCTTCCACTGTTGCCAAATCCACATTTCAGTTGACTTAATTATATTAAAAAAAGTAAAGTAAAGATTTCATAATGAAAGTGAATTAGAGACAAACGCTTTACTGTCTCTACTGCCTGTTTTTTATGTTTCATTAGCGTCTGGATGTGGTCTGGAGGGATGCCCGCTGGATTATGGACTGTCTACAGTGTGTTCGGTCCAAACAGTGGGTGGGGGCGGTGCCTTTAGGCCTGGTGATGGGAGGAGACCCACCACCATGTCCTGATGGTGAGGAAGAGGAGAGTTTGACTGTCCGATTGTCATGGCCCCATCGATTAGCACAGAGAGCCATTACAGGTACTGCAGTCATGCTAGTGTACACATGTAGCACTGAATACACAAAAACATTATTTAACATGAATTTAATTACTTATTTACATAATTTTAAAATCTGTTGACTTTCCCCTATAATGGCCTTTAAAGTTTGCATGTTAAATGTAAAAGTTGTGACAAATGACTGGATAGATCAACTGCCTTCAAAGACCTGCTGTGGAAGAGAGCCTGAGATTGATGATAACCAATGATTGAATGTGGAGTGGTGTATAAACACATAGTGAGTGAAAAAATGTGAGTGAAGAAGACAAATTCAGAGCATCACGGGAAGCCCCAGCAGCCTAACTAAAGGAGGATTCAGGGTCACCTGATCCAGATCATTTTATTTATAAGATTAATTATATGTTTAAATCTTATTCGATCAATCTGAAAAGCAGCAGCAGAAAGCAGTTGCGGATATTTATACTTGGCAAAACAGAAAATATGTCTGCTAGTCAAAACACTTGAGGGAAAATTGAATATTACAATGAACTGTTACCATTGCACTGTCATAATAACCGCTGTTACAAGAATTAAGTGTAATTTGTAGAGCAAATGATGCTTTAAAACAAAGATAAATACTTTCTCTTTCTCGACCTTATTTTCTTCGTGCTTCTCTTTCAGAGAATTCGGGCAGTGCAACTCCGCCAAACATCGTCACCGCTGAGGTCTCAGCTCCAGCTATCCCTGCAGAGGCTGCGCTGGTGTTGATGGAGGGTGTCGTGAAGGGAGGGTACCCTGTAGACATCACCACTCAGTTGCCTGCAGACTTGGCAAGTTCTGGCCAGTCAGATTTGGGATCTGGAAATGCTTTAATGGAGTCTGGATTGAAGCCTGCTGCTGTTGCACAGCTGGAAGTGGACTATCCAACTTTGGACACACAGGAGTCCTACAGCATCACTGAAGTAATCCGGCCGATGGAGATGGCAGAGTTGGTGGACATCTTGCCAACGCTGAGTCTCATTGAGGAGGAGAACCCCTCATGCCCATCCACGCCATCAGTAATGGACATGCTAGAGAGCTTTGGACTGGACATTGGTGAAAGAAACTCCATCTTTGAGTTTGGGAATTCAGACCCAGTGGATGGAAGCAGCTGCCCGTTGTCACAAGAACAATACACGCCTGCCTCTTACGGCACGGTGAATGGCGCAGATGGTGATGCGCCTGTTTCCACAGACGTTCCTCAAGACAAAGCAGAGACTCAGAAGCTTCCCAGTAAGGGGGCGTGTCTTCCAGTAAGGAATCAAGTGGAGTGGGAGAGACCCTCTAACAGCCCATCCTGATGTCAGCTTAAACACCTGGATCCTTCAGACTTTAGTGTGAATTTACATGCAGAAAATCCAAATTTGACCCTGTGACTTAGACATTCTCCTTGTTTCCTGATCTTAAATCAGTGTTTTAAATGACAGGCAGATACAAGCTCATATCGCACACTTGTCACACCCAAGATAATGGAAAATACGGGAAATGAAAAGGAGGCTGTGTGGATTTTTTCCCTTTTTTTTTGCACATTTCTTTGGCTTTAGTTTATCTTTTCTAATATAGAGTCCATTTAACCTTGTTAGGTGGAAAAATTAAGCTATATTGTTGCTGTTATGACTTGAAAACCCATTATTCACTACAGCACAAAAACATCCACGCTGCTGCTTGTCGGAGCTGTAAACAAACCCATTAAATTCCCACAATTCAGTCAAATGGAAGCATTTGCTTGGCAGATTAAGAAAAGCTGTCATACTTGCATGTGTAACTGAATAATTACGGCTGCGTTTGGTTTGGTTCGAAGCGGTTTCTCTGGTTTATTTACCACAGAGAGGCAAACTGAACGAGAGCGCTGAAAGCATATTAGAATGTAAGAACACAATAGGATATAATGGTCTTGCCTTTCAGCTCGGCGTCTTTCAATGAAAGTCAGTATATGGCCATTTTAATGAGACGCTTTTTCAAATTAAACTTCTTTGTGCGTTGCCACAGTTAATACTATTATGGAAGTGCAATATGTTAGGCATAAAATACAAATGCTTGAGTCGGTTAGCCAGCCTTGAGAGGCTGAATCAGCATGCGACCTCATAAACGAGCTGTAGTAATGAATGTACTATTAATGAAATGACATCTAAACATCCCAAACATCCAGATAAATGAATTTAGAGGCCGTTTGTATCTCCTACATGTCCTCACTTCTAGGAGAAAATCAATGCCTGCATGTCTGATTTCAAAAGCCCCTGCACTCTCTGACAGCTGCTAATGCACTCCTGCTTGTTTGACATGTTATCTCACTCTGTACTTGTTAAGGCTGGAAATCCATCATAGTTTAATGCAATTTCAAATCACTCAGAATGACTTCAAGCGCCCATTTGATGCTGGAAGATGGTGCACTTACACAGATTGTTAATTAAACAAAGAGGAGCGCGGAGTTTGACTTGAGATAAGCAGCTTGGTATTTTAATCGCACCCCCATCCCTTTATGATAAAACGAAGGCGTAGAAACATCAGCTTTGAACGGTATTTAGTTTAACAATACAATCTAGTGGAGCGATCTGCTGAGAATGTCCCCCCACTGATGTGTCGAAATCATTCGTCTTAAAAGAGCAGATAAAGGACTACAGCAGCGTGATGTTCAAATTCTTATTAAGATAGAGCCGGCTCTGACAAACTTTGAATAGTTACAGGTGGGATCAAAGCAGAAGTTTTTTCCCCCTGTGTAATTTAGTGGGAAAGCATTTATGGTATTTAATGTGTATCAGAGGAAGCTTGGTCACCATACATCAGTTAGAGCACATCATTGATCTTGTGCTTTAAATGCTCAGTCTGTGTGTGAGGAGGTGAAAAGTGTTGGGATGGTGAAAAGTCATATCAGGTCGACCTGACCATACAGAGGGGAATCTGCCCCCTTTGGTAACTTGATACATTTTTAGATGGAAGAAGAGTGAACTGGTGTTTGCTCTGAAGATGATGGACCATAGATGGCTGTTTACTGACATCTAGTGGTCAAAATTATTAAAACTCTCTTCAATTTGTGGCTAATATGCGAGTTTTGGCATTCGATTCATGCTTTTCTGATGTTTACAACTGGCTGGAACATAGATGCAATGCAATAATGAATAATAAGAGAAATGTTAAGTAAAGTGAAAACAATCAAAACTATTTATCCTGTCACACTCAGATCTGCAGTTTGTTGTGTTTATCACAGCAGGGCTCACAGTAGTTACTGAAATATCTTTTGTTTCAATAAATAGCCTGCTCTTAATTTTAGTGTGCTTTAAAAATGATAACACTGGCATCAGTGTTGGTATTAACTACTGGTATTAGCTCATCTTAATGACTTGCTACTGTTTTGGTGTCATGTATTTACTGTGTAATCTGTGGCCTGCAGTTTAGGTTTCTCTTTAAGTGGCAAAAGACAAGGGAGGAAATTTTACACCACAGGGCTAACTCTGGCTTATTTAGTTATTTTCCTGTTTGTGAATAAGCACAGTCCATTTCAAATAAATCAAAATTAAATCAAAATGTTCAGAGTTTCAGATCTTTTCCAAAGCTCCATGTCCAAAAAGGTAGTTTAAAATGTAAATAAAAACAATGCAAAGATTTGCAACTTCCTGGCCCATATTTCACTCACAGTTAAACAGAGAAAACCTATTAAACACATATAAGTGTTTAAACTGAGCATTTTCAGAAAAAAGTGTGGCACTTTTGAATTTGGTGGCAGCAATACGTAGCAAAAAGTTGGGCAGAGGCAACAAAAGACTGGAAAATGAAGTCATAGTAAGAAACAGCTGGAGGAGCATTTCGCATCTAAGAGCACCTTTGGGGGGCAGAGGTTCGAATAATTTCAGAATAATGTTCCTCAGTGTAAAACTGTGAAAACTCTGAATGTTCTCATAATAACAGCACATAAAATAGAAAGTTTCAGAGAATCTGGAGAAAAATCTGCTCAAGGGACAAGGCTGAGAATCAGTAGAAGATCTCTGTGATCTTTGGACCCTCGGGCAGCACTGCATTAGAAACAGGGATGTTTCTGTCATGGAAATCACTGCATGAGCTCAGAGACGTGTCCAGAAGTCTGAAGTTCACAGAAGTCTGTGAACATAGTTCATCATGGCATCCACTAATGCAGGTTACTTTATTAAAAGAAGAAGCCATATGTGAACATGATTCAGAAACACTGTCTTCTTGGGGCCAAAGATCTAAAACAGACTGAGGCAAAGTGAAAAAAACTGTTCTGCAGTCAGAAAAAACAAAATTAAATTTTTTTTGGTGAACATGGACTACCACATCTGGACTGAAAAGAAAGGACCATCCTACTTGTCATCAGCACTCAGTTCAAAGCCTGCATCTCTGATTGTATCATGGTACATCAGCTTGCACATCTGTAAAAGCACCATATGGTCCCATCCAGATGACATGTTTTGTTGGGAAGGCCTTGCATATGGACAATCCTAAACTACATACTGCATCTATTATAACATCTTTGTAAAAGAAGACTCGGGCGCTGAACATGCTGATGAAACAAAACATATGACAAAGAAGACCCAGGACTGTAGAACAGCTAGAATCACATATCAGACAAAAAGGGGGAAACAGCTGGTCTCCTCACTTTCCAGATGTTTACAGACTAGTGCTGAAATGCTACACGATAAGGAACATGGCCCTGTCCCAATTTTTTTGAGACATGTTGCTGCCACCAAACTCAAAATGAGCTAATATTTTTCTTAATATGGTTAATTCTCCCAGTTTTAACATTTTTCTTTAATGTTTCTATTATTAATAAAAATGTTTGGAGTCTGCCAAAAGTGTGACTTTGGTCTGGAGACTGGTGAGGATAACTTAAAACACCATTAGCCCTGAACTGAAGAACTAAAGGCTTTTTGTTAGTTTCGTTACGTTAGGATATTCTAATAATTGTTAATAGACGGAAATAGTATTTCTGTCTTTTTGGTGAAATTGACGTTGATGCGTTCATTATGTGAGGATTCACTGCCATCTAGTGGTCACAGTTTGAAACAACAGCGGGCGACCGTGGCTCAGGGGGTTGGGAAGCGTATCTGTAACCGGAAGGTCGCCGGTTCGATCCCTGGGCTCTCTGTCCTGGTCGTTGTGTCCTTAGGCAAGACACTTTACCCTACTTGCCTACTGGTGCTGGCCAGAGGGGCCGATGGCGCGAAATGGCAGCCTCGCTTCTGTCAGTCTGCCCCAGGGCAGCTGTGGCTACAACCGTAGCTTGCCTCCACCAGTGTATGAATGCGAGAGTGAATGAATAGTGGCATTGTAAAGCGCTTTGGGTGCCTTGAAAAGCGCTATATAAATCCAATCCATTATTATTATTAAATTTGTATCAAAAGATCGAATTATTATTTCTCACTCGTGTTGGCCATTGTATTGTCACAGAGCTCCGTTAATAACACTTTTCTGCAGTTTTCACTGCAAGCTAACACGTATCCCTCGTGTTATCATTTTTTGTGGGTTTGGTTACACTGTGCGTCAGGGTGGCAGTGCAAGCAGCGCCTCTCTGCTCCACCACAGATTGCAGCTGCATTGAAGCACTCTGCGGTCAAATGATCTAGAAACACGAGCGTATCTCAGAAACAGCCAGTCTCTGTCTCTCTCCAGGATTTCAGCTATTTTTAAAAAAACATTTTGAAGGCTTCACTACAGTTTCTCCATCAGAATGTCGTCATCTGAAAGTGCTGCGTCACATGAAGGTATGCCCATTACACTTGTGTTGCATTACTTTGGATTAGCAAGCTGTGAACGATCAAATCACTTACCCTTTGAAATGTAAATGTGCCTACATGATTTAATATTATATATGTTGCCTGGATGTACATGCATTATATTAATGTCAAAGGTAATTATGACACACACATGACTCTCTGTTTGGCAGTCAGTGAAGCATCAGCCCCCACATCAGAGGCTGAATCTCTGAGGATCGTTCTGCTGGGCCGGACCGGGACAGGCAGAAGCTCCTCTGGCAACACCATCCTGGGAAGGTCTGCGTTCCTGGTGGACGTGTCCCCCTGTTCTGTAACCGCACGATGCAAGAAACAGAGCGGGATAGTGGGAAGGCGGAGTATCTCCGTCATTGACACTCCCGGGCTCTTCCACACACACCTGTCTTCTCAGGAGGTTATGGCAGAGGTGGGACAGTGTGTTGGTTTCTCTTCTCCGGGACCCCACGCCTTCTTGGTGACACTGCAGCTCGGCAGGTTCACCCATGAGGAGAGGGAGGCCTTTGAGTGGATCAAAGCTAGATTAGGGCCTGGAGTAATGAGGTTTACGATGGTGCTGTTCACCTGTGGTGACCAGCTGAAGGGGAAACGCATCGAGGACTTTCTAGAGGAGAGCCAGGAGCTGTCTGAGTTTGTCAGCAGCTGCTATGGAGGATATCACGTCTTTGATAACAGCAGGCAGGAGGAAACAGATGAATGTTCACATCAAGTCATGCAACTTTTGGAGAAGGTGGACCAAATTGTGGCTAAGAATGGAGGCGGTTGCTACAGCGATGAGATGCTGAAGGAGGCTGAAGGTGCCATAAGGGAGGCACATGAGAGGATTCTGGGTGAAGCTGGGCACGTGGTGGAGTCTATTCAGACAGAGGCTGAGGTCACAGAGGGGCGGCTGCCAAGATTGGAAAAGAAGTGGGAGGATGAGGAGAGGAGAAGGGAGGAAGAGGAGGCCCGGAAGAGAGCGGAGAGGCTTTTCTGGTGCGAGCTGGTGACCGCCCTGGGGAAAGGTGCTGCGGAGGGGGCAGGGATCATGGGAAAGGACAAGGGGAAAGGGAAAGCTGTGAAGAAGGCGAAGGTGGTGGAGAAAGTGGCAGCTCTGGCTGCGTCTCCGCTCTCTGTCAGGTCGGCTGCGAAAGCAGTGGGAGGGGCCGTGAGAGAAGGAAGCAAGGTGCTATACAAACACAGAAAAACTTTACTGCGCTGAAAGGTAAATCAAAGAGACAGGACACAACGAAACCCACGTGGTGAGGACAAGTCACTTGATGTAAGGCCAGATGGACTTCTTTGGGTTTTGAAGACGTTTCGCTTCTCATCCAAGATGTTTCTCTAGAGAAGGGGTCAAATCCCTACCAGTGGTTTATAGCCCGAGACCATCCACCAGGTGCTCTAGGGATGAAAAAGCCTCCTGGATGAGAGGCGAAGCATCTTCAAAGACCTAAAAAAGCCAAGCTGCCATTTTCTCAAGCTCCACCATGACCTGGATGAATGAGAACCTACAGATGCATCACTTAACTATGATTGTGTTTCCATTGTTCAACACCACAAGCGCACCACACACGCACTCTTAGACTATACTGTGAAATACGAACTCACAGCACAATAAAGTCACAAAAAAAAAAAAGTCCAGTTCATCTTATTATGACTTCACACATTTGTATTTGTCAAAAATAGGTTAGTTCGCTACACAGATACAATACATTAAAAAACAATTTTCCCATCATTTCCACCCCCGACACAATGGCGTGATTTGGTTAAGGTAACAACACAGGAAGATTTAAAAATAAGAAGAACTGTTTAAAACATTGCAGCAGTTACCTTATCCGTCTTTGGCTTCATATAACAAGTGACAACATATTTTAGCCCTTTATTCTCTTCTGTACAAATGCACTGACACACAAAAGATGACGAAGGGATTCATCAGTTTGCAGCTGGCAGTGAGGAAAGGAAATGGTTTGCATACAACGCAGTGACCTATTCAGGGAGTGTCTAACAGCACAGAGTGAAAAAGGACAACACGCCGTAAAAAGATCGGGGAGCACAAATGTACAAACACTACCATATTTTTAAAGACTATGTGAAATGTGAAGGATTTATACTGAAAGAGAACTACGTGTAGTCCACCTGAGTGCTGTACAAAAAACATTGCAGCTACATTTTTGTGCTCAAAATACTGTTGATTGTTCAGGATGTAAATGTAAGCACCTCCAGAGTCACAGTCACCCTCAGCTTCCAAAGAAAAACAAAAAACAAAAAACCCACAAGCGTGCACAAATACTGTTTCTGTACTGCTGTTGCTCACTTGCCTGGTGCATATTAGGGACACACTTCCAGTGTCGCACCTGCATCTTATGGACTAATAAAACAACCATGTAAACTCCTGCAAATGTACAGACTTAAACCCAAAGAACCGATCAGACAAAAAAAGAAGAAAGAAAAAAATGGTCTAAACTACAATCACAGACCAGTTATATCATTAAGTACAAATACAGCTGAAGGATCTACTCTCAGATGCCGATACGTGGCAGGCACAGAAGGGTGGAGGGCTGTGGTGGAGGGGTCCGTTTTAAACCGGCATCGGCAGGGTCATCTTTCCTCTTCCCCGAAGCACTGAAGGAAGACGGACGAGAAAGAAAAAAGTGAGAACACAGCGAGGGTGAGGGAGTGTTTTTTAGCTTCCCCCACTCCTTTGTTTAGCAGGTGAGCAAACACTTTAGAGCAACCTACAGCAGCTGGCATTAAGGATACATATCCTCCCTCGACAGGTAAACAATCTGAGCAGAAGCTCTCTTTCAGTCACAGAGCATAGCTGTGTGCTAGATTTCATTGCAAATTACTTCTGCATGCTGTTTTATATCATCAGAACAGAAAGTGCAGTAAAACAGGCAAGGCCGATAACCCTAATAATAACGCTGCAAATATCGGATGATTACTCAAACATAATTCTGGCGTGGCATCCTGCCAACGTAAATGGATCACACCTAGACTCGGCCCTGTAGCGTAGCAGCGAATGATCGTGTTCTTACTCACCTTTTGTGACGTAGAGGTAGAAGAAATCGCAGTAGAAGATGGTCTGCACGACGCCGGACACCACCGCGATCTGGTCGAAGAAGCCCTCTGTGTGATAGCGCCACACCCAGTTGGCGATGTAGAGGGCTCTGTAGAGGCCGAGGAAGAACAGGTAGTGGGTGGTGATGGACTCCGCCTCGCCGGTCTTGGTGATCATGAAGAGCTGTGGCATTATGGCCACTGCTTCCAGAAAGATGGAGAAGGTCCACAGGATCTGGAGGCAAAGGGGTGCGTGTTAATTTTAAAGCTGTTTTTAATTGAGGGAGCTCTACATTTCTGACAGACACCTTTACCTCCATTGGGGTGAAAGCATAGTTCTCCAGGAAGGACAGCCCGGTGACTGGGACCAGCAGGAACTCCACGCGGAAAGTGTCGTTCTCAGAGTCGTACGTGTTCCTGAAGCGCATGTAGATCAAGTACACCGTAGCATAGGACAAAGCCAGGAACACCACCTGAGGGCGGAGCCAAACACTGATCAGGAAAAGTGAACTTAATTGAAGACACTGTGAAACACTACAAGATGCTTTTGCTTATTTTGCTAACATCCCTGCTTTGTGTTTATTATCTATATCTATATATATATATGTGTGTGTGTGTGTGTGTGTGTGTGTGTGTTAGTGAACACACAGAGATCACAGCTGGTACAAGAAATGAATGACTCTAACTTATGGCGGTCATTCAGCTCAAAGGTAATCTGACAGGGAAATGTGTGTGTGACTGTGTGTGGGTGTGACCTACAAACTTACCTTCATGACCGTGTTGTAAGCAGAAATGTAGACCGTGAACAGGTCGAGATACCTGGTGGTGAAGACAATCGCAAACAGCACCTGAGACTTCCCAGAGATGCCTGTAATGGAAATAAAATGAGAGAAATTAAAAGTGAGAGGATGAAACAGAGAAGTTAAACGTTTCCTTTTTTTTCTTCTTTCTTCTGCAACTCAGCTGTGCAGCTCTCTCACTTTAAACAAAGCTGTATGATTGGTCGAGCAGGCTGCTCTTAACTTTGTTATCATTGCCACGTAGCTTCCACTGGCGCAGGACAATCAGCGCCATGCAAATGCCATCCTTAATGCACACAGCAGATAAGAGAAGTTTCATTGTGTCACAGCTGTTTTTGTGCACCACAGCCACACGCATACATCTTTAGCGCGGATGAAAAATCATAACAGCCCAAATGCACTGATATGATCGCACAGCACCCACACTGTGTTGCTAGTGTCAACCTACCAGCACACGACTTGGACCTCCATATCTTCAGCAACAGGATGATGATAGCCACCAAGTGTGACACGTCACCCGCCAGACGGAAGATATTCATGGTGTTTATGCTCCAGCAAAAAACCTTAATGCAACTCCTCACGGGCCTTGCACGTCCTCAGGAGGCAGTCGCTGCTCATAAAACGCCAAAGGGGTGCTGTGCTGGCGTGGGCAGAGAGGCGACAAGCTGCGCGGTCACGGTCGGACGGCTCACTCTCTGTGCGCGTGACGCTAGACACAGACTCCGTGGATTCCGCTTACAGATCCGTGTGTGCCGTGGACAGACAGGAAAACCGCTTCCGAGGAGGTGACGTGGCTGATAGCTCAGCTCTTCGCCGTCATAGATTCATTACAGAGCTAAATATATCTGTTTCCGGCTTACGACTTTCAAAGTAAAACCTTGTGCTGGTTAAAGCGCATGCTCGTTGAGAGTTTAGCCCAATGACTGTAGAAAACACTCTTTAGTACATTTACTGATTTTTTTTCTTTTCAATACTAAGTTCAACACACTGACTTCTGACTTCTGGGTGATTATTAGCTCTTTCACTATCCATAACTATTTTTATTTTGAAGGTTGTTCCCGGTAATGACCGACTTTCTATGGCGAACTTGATGGAAGACATCCTGCAATGCACTGATTTCACAGCAGATGGCGACAAACTACTTATCTACCTATCTATATGGTGTTTCGTTATTGGAAATGGTCCCTCGAGAGCAGGAGTGTCAGACACTGGTGCCCAGCTTTGGAAAATGTGAAGGAGGGCAAATTTGGGACTTACTGTCTGTTATTAACTGTTACAGCTTTTCCTACAGAATAACCTCCTTCATGGTCATTCATACTAAAACACAGTAATTAATTAAGTAATACATAAACAATTATATGAAAAAGTACAGTTTTTTTTTTCATTATCTACTGTACAACTTTCCGGAGATTTGTTTTTTGTTTTTTGTTCTTTTGGGCAGTGAGTTCGGCAGCATTTCTTTATCGCTGGGAAAAACTGAGATGCATTGTTAAAATTTATTTCTTATATTAGGATATCTCATGGATTGGTTAAACTTATTTACACTTGCAGGAAAGGGAGTTTCGCTGATCTGGCCCACTTAAGATCAAACAGGGCTGTATGTAGCCCATTGTAAAATCATTCTGATATTCCTGCTCTAAAGCATAGGTGGGGAATTAAAATTACCAGATGAGAAACTGGCACTGTTGTGGAGGGCTGCTCCAACAAACTAAACTCAGTTTAGTTGCTCAGGACTAATTTTGTCTCTTTATAAAGTGCTGCTGGTAAGAATAGATGCTCCAATTAGGCCATAATTGTGTTTCCTTGGGGAAAATTAATGAGCCACGCCTTCTCTATAGGATAATTAAATGTATTTAATGGTGTTATTTAAAATGGTTTTCCTTTTAATTTGTTTGAATGAATCTCCTGGTTGTCTGAAATGTGTTTTCCAAACAAACTGCATTATTTTGCTTGTTGTCTTTTATTAACTTCACCAGTGGATCTATAATAATAAATCATATGACTTACCCATTTAAAAGCTAGTGTACAAATACATGCATTGGACAGATGGATTCACATTAGACAATATTTATTACATATTCTGAGAAGTTTATGGTCAACTCCATGATTCCAGGGCACCCAGATGCTATGAATGAAAAACAAGCCCATATGAACATCCCTCTATCACCACCACCACCACCACCACTACCACGGTGTTTGATGGTTTGAGGGGGTCTGTGCTGATATTAATTAAACATGGTGCTGTTCATTGTGGGAAAACATCTCCAATTCGGTGTTGTCTGTCCTAAAGACATTGTTCTAAAAGTCTCATGGCTTATTTAAATGTTGCTGTGCAAACCTGAGCTGTACTGACATGTTCTTTTTAGTGAGAAGAAGCTTTCTCCTTGCAGCAAGTTTTTTAGTGTTTTGCATCGTGATGAACTTTAACATTTAACATGCTAACTGAGGGCTGTGGAGTTTGTGGTGCTCGTGGGTTTCTGCAGCATCTCTGAACCTTGTATTGTCTGACTTTGTGTTGAATGTCCACTCCTGCAAAGATAGTTGCATAGTTGCAAGTTAACACACCTGAATGCTCAGCAAACTCCCAAAACCTCTGCTTTTGTAGAGGTACTCCCACTTTTGGATGATCAGTGAATCAAGTGGATTTGATTAGCACCTCCTGGCTGCTGCTTAACCTCTTAATTCCTATAGAAGCAGCAAGTGTACACTTAGTTTTTCACCTACTTTTTTTCACCTAGTCCTGTGAAAGCTTTTGTTTTCACATGACTGTACCACTGATATCACAAAAACCCCATAAAAGCTTTCAATAAAACTCAAGATGAAAAAAAAAAGATTACTAAAGTATTATATGATATTTTTTAACAATAAAAAAATGAGTGAGCAAATGTACCCTGCAAAAAATAGCTCTGATTCCCACTTCTGTTTCACAGTTGGCAAGAAATAATTTGGAAACATGAAAAATGTATTTTTCGGTCTTCTAGAGTTGCACTGTGTTTTTCTCTTTGTGTTTTCTAAAGAAATTCAGATACAAAAGAAAAAGGCTAATGCCTCATAACTAAATGTCAGCTCAGTTTGGCACACAATGGAACACAAAACAAATAATTACCAACTTATGAAACACTGAAATGTGTAAAGCACTTCAGGGCTGTTTAAGTCTGTGCCAACGGTGTTCATCCTTTTGCAGATGAGGAGTCTGTCTGCTTCAGAACTGTATATGTCTCATGAACATGAAGTGAAGATGAGTGGGCAGCTTTGACACCGGGCTTTAGGCTGTTCACCAAGAAGCAATGTTTGTGCTTTCTTTTTATTTGGCTAAAGAACCGGACTAGATTGTAAAGTGACCTGAAACATTTTACTCTTACTTATCAGTGTTTTAAAATATTCTCCACCCTCTTTGTGTGTTCACTGCTTTCTGACAGTTCCTCACCCTGGCCCCCTTTCCTCCTAATTCTGAGGAAAGCTGTATCACTGAATCACTGACACACTGTTTCTCACCATCCCGCGTTTCTGATCCCACATGATCCCACAAAATCTCCACCTCCTCCCTCTGACCGTAACCTACAAACTGAAGCCGAATTCTGGCCTTGCGTACATCACGCTACCCAACATCCTCCTCTCATTTTCATGTGATATAGACCTCCTAGATTACTCAGGAAATGCTTCCAGCCTACTTAGAGTACATCAGTGGTGGTGCAGAGAAATGAGGGGGCGACGGACACCAACGAAAAGTACATAGCTTCTTTATATACCCCAGAAGCATCCAGCACAGAGGCACTGGTTGTTTTTTCTGATTTGGTTATCCTCAAGCAGAGGCACGCACATATTTAAAAATCTGAAACACGAGAAAGCAAAAGTTCTCAATGAGCAAATTAAAGGAGAAATGGAAGAAAACTTAATGTATGCTATATTAGTCCATTAGTTCCAGTCTTATAAACACATTGATGAATGTTCATCGGCTGAATGATAGAAGCAAATGTACCACAAAGGACATCCCCTGGACAGAGCTGACCCATACTCCCATAACAAGTGTGTGCTGAGCAAAAGGTTATGGGAACTAATCTGACACCCAGGCCCGATTAATAGCTATTTATACATACACACAGCCTGGTCTGCCCCAGAGAGTCTGTCTGCCTGGTCATCTTCTGCTGGACGGTGTGAATGTCGGATCATCCTGTCTGCAAGCCTCTGTCTCCTCTCTTTCTCTCGCCACACATAGCTACTGCACTAGAACTGCATCCAGTTCAAAACCATCAATGCTCCATGACAATGGCTCCTGTCAGCTTGTTTTTATTTGAAATATGGGCGAAAAAAATATTTATAGCAGTGTATTTCTACCTTATAAGGATCAGACCAACTGGATGGTTTAAAGTTGAGTTGTTAAACATGCGGGTAGTGGACTAGAACTGGCCCTCCAAAGGCTAGAGATTTTACAGAGAGATTTTAATGTCTTAAATGTTTAAATATTTGTTTGTTTTTTAAGTTTACTACATAGACAGGTCTTTCAAAGTTCTTCTTCGGACACTGGTTTTCACTCAACCTCCAGCTCGTGTATCTGACAATTTAGAGATATGCTTTTTTGTTTGTTAAATCGTAAAATAGCTCCCAACTCAAGAGATGAACCCATGTTGTGTCTACACATAACAGACAACTTAGCAAATACCCTATAAACCAATAAATAACCTTTAAATTGTAGGCACTTAAACAAGCAATATCCTGTCACAAAATACAGCTAAATTTATTAGCACTGCCATTAATTGGTAGTGGCTTTATATTTCAACATGACATTGATCTCTAACAGACTGCCAATGCAGTAAAAACACACATGGATAAAAAAAACAACACAAACTTGAACACCATCAGTCATGGATTGGCCTCCCCAGAGCCCGGACTTCAAAATTATTGATGAAGTGTGTGATCATGTAGTGATAAAAAAAAAATGCAGCCAACATCCAAAGAATAGAATTGAAGGTCCTTCAAGTAACCCGGAGAACTATTCCTGAAGACTTCTTAAAGAAATGACACGAAAGCTGCCTAAGAGAGTTCAGACTGTGTTGGCTAATAAAGGTGGTCACACCAAATATTGACTTTTAAGCTTGTTAAATTTGTGCAAACTCTGTTTTGCCTGCAGCTATTTCCCAAAATATATATAAAAAAGAGATTTGGCTCAAGAGTTTTGTACAGTACTGCACACGGAAAGTTAAAAAAAAACAGCTAAGATAAACAGCTGTTTGTCACTTGTGCTGTACATAGTGAGCTTACCAAATGTGAATGCTTACTTGTGTTCCTTTACATTAAAAGAAAGGTAGGTCATTATGCATCAGTTAACTGGTCTGGCCCCCTTAAATTAACCAAACTGGAGCATACTGTATAAAGTTAGATTGACACCCCTTGTTTAAACCATTCTACTTTGTTTATTTGTGGTTTAGATTTATATTGTGTATATTAGCATTTCAGTACATTATACTTAAAGGAACAGACCTACACAGTGGTCTAATTCAAACTAATTATGAATGTTAATGTGTGCCTGCCATTTAATGCTAATGCATTCAAGTTTCTTGGTGCTTTTTCCTGCTCTTGTGTGGCAATAATCCTTTGGTGAAGCTTTTGTGTACTTTATGTGTATTGGACTTTCTTTTTTCCTGTTTTTTTTGTTGTTGTTTTAGTCTTTGCCCTCTTAGACTGGCCTTTGAAATGTTTCATTGCTTTCGCTGTGTCTATTAACTTTAGAAACCTTGACTCCAGCTTCTGTTTATCTCTATGTCGCTGCTCCTAATAGCAACATGTCTCCGTCCTCCTCCTTGTTTCTCATCTGAGCAAATGCAACACCCACATCTGTATTCAAAGGAGGAGATTTTGAAATGAAGCACCCCTCCACTGACTCCTGCTCTATAATTTAGGTAGAAGAGGAGGAGAGCAAGACTTAGAGAAAAGCACGGAGGAGTGAGGGGCCTAAAGAGGAGCTAAGGGTGAAGGTGGACTGGGAGGAAGAAGGTTTCCATAGAAACAGCTTTGCTCAGTTTAATATCTGATATAGTGATGCGGATTCTGCATGAAGGCAGCTAAACTAGCAAACGTCTCCTGAGATTTTTCTTTTAAATCGTGCAAACAGACAAAAGAAGGTCTGAAAAGTACATTGAAACTGTTGAGGGGAGTTTGAGGTCTGCTGCTTCCCTCAGACTGAAACTATATTAGTTTCCATTTTCATTTTTGGAAACTCCACTCTGCTGTGTTTCAGGAAATATATTCTGTTTACTCCTCTATAATTATTCCTGAAGGGGTGCAGAGGCTCTGCAGCAACAGTGGTTTTACAGGTGTAGTCACAAACAGAAGTATCCCAAAGTATCCTGTAGTTGTCTGTAATTTCATGACAGTCGGTTCAATATTAGGACTTTCAACTCAAAAACATAAATAGCCTATTATCATGGTAGAGAAAAGGAAGAATGTAATGTTGTACAGACATTTATGGTGTCCAGTCAGTGAATCATAATGACTGTAATTCATCATGATTCACTGTTTCGAAATCATGAATGTCTGAAGAAAATTAGGAGTCACTCTGCTGAGTAGACATTGAGAATTTCACTGAGAAGCAGAAAAAAACAAAACAACTGAAGTTCTGGTTATAAAAAGTCATAACATTTCAGTAAGGCAAGTCGGATTTATTTTTGGAGGATCATTAATATTTGTACAAATGTGAATAGAAATGTGATTTTAAATTGTTCCTGTCTGGACCACAGTGGTAGGCCAACAAAGTGACCATGCTGTTAAGGGAAATGGGAACCAAGAAGAGGCCGCTAGGAAAGCTGCAACTACCAAGTACCTGAAGAGGATCAGGCAAGTCCTGAGGAGTCAGTTGAATGGAAAGAACAAGATCCGGGCCATCAACACCTAAGCTCTGCCCGTGATCAGTTACCCTGCAGGGATAATAAGTTGGCTAAAGGAGGAGATAGAAGCCACTATCTCTATCAGCAGGCAAGGAAGCTCCTGACCATGCATGGATGGTTTATAGTCCAGGACCCTGAGGCTGTGCACTAAGCAGAAGGAAGGAGGCCAGAGTGCTAGAACCACAGTCCAGGATGAGACATCGAACATCAGGAAGATGGCCACGACTGACTGTGTGCGCAGTGAATACTTCAAGCTGCAGAAACCCAAGAAAAAGGAGGAAGAGGAGGAACCATCATGGAAGGACAGAGCCCTGCATGGTAAGTATCACCGGCAGATAGAGGAGGTGGCTGACATCCAGAAATCCAACCAGTGGCTGGACAAAGCTGGGCTTAAAGACAGCACAGAGGCACTGATCATGGAAGCACAGGCACAAGCTCTGAGCATCTATCACACCAGGCAAGACCCCAGGTGCAGGCTGTGTAAAGATGCCCCTGAGACAACCCAGCACATAAAGCAGGGTGCAAGATGCTAGCAGGCAGGGCATACATGGAAGTCCCGAGGTCAAAATGGGAGACGCCCCCAAGGGTGGACATGCAGACAGACAAAATGGTGATAGCTAACCGATCGGACATAGTGGTGGTAGACAAACAGAGGAAGTTGGCTGTAGTGATAAATGTGGCGATACTGAATGACAGCAACATCAGGAAGAGGGAACACAAGAAGTTGGAGAAGTACCAAGGACTCAGAGAAGAGTTTAAGAAGATGTCAAGGGTAAATGTAACAGTGGCCCCAGTGGTAATCGGAGCACTCAGGGCAGTGACCCCCAAGCAGCGCGAGTGGCTCCAGCAGATCCCAGGAACAACACCCAAGATTTCTTTCCAGAAGAGTGCAGTCCTAGGAACAGCTAAGATACTGCGATTATTAGTAATGAGTTAATGCAGTCGTTTTGTTAAACCCTTTGAATTAAAGCTGAAAGTCTGCGTTGACTATTTGATCTGCAATCACTGTGATAGTGTACAGAGGCAAAGCTACAAAATGTATAGACGTATCTGTATTAACTCGCTGATCATTGTTACTTTGAAATAATAGTCCAATAGTGAACACACCATATGCTCAGTCATACTGCATCATTAAGTTGGAAGTTCAGGAATATCAAATTAAAGATTTGCAGTAAAATATGATTATTATTATAATTATGATTTAAAAATGAGAATTTTCAATATATTACTGAGATTAATCACACATTCTGCTCAGATTCAGGTCAAACAACACTTTCAGCACTTAGGTAACAAATTTGCACTCCTTCTGGAATGACCACAGTATGTGAGAGGAAGCCTGCTGCTTTATCACAGTTAAAGTTAAACTAAACACAGGGACATGGACAAAGTTTCAAAGCTTAAATCCAGCGCTCTCTGCCTTTCGTAGCTCACTGTTGTTATAACCTTTGTCAGGTGTTAACAACAAGCTGGAAAACATCTCTAGCACAGCTGTTCGGGAGTAAATGGAAAGCATTTACCGTCAAAGTGCAATTTGCGGCAACAGCCCTGTAATCATCAGGGTGATGCACAGTTTTAAACTGTGTTGGCAACTTGCTTAATCTCCAAGACCCCATATTTTTGTCTCCCACCTGTTGCCATTTTTGTTCCTTGAATAGACTTACTTCAGAAATCATGACTCAAATGAGTTCCTGCTTGCTTACATGGGCACATCAGGCATTACTCAACACCTACACAAGCTGAGAGCACACCAAGTGGATATCCATTTAGTGTCATTTCCTCTCCTTCCTCTCTTACTTTCTTTTGCTTTTTTTCTCCTCTCCTCTCCTCTCCTCTCCTCTCCTCTCCTCTCCTCTCCTCTCCTCTCCTCTCCTCTCCTCTCCTCTCCATCCACCTCCCCCTCCCTCCCCCCATGCACAGCAGAGGGGAGATTGACACAGCGTTTTCAGGCTGTGGCGTATGAGTACAGTAGCAGAGGAGGGTGCGCACAGACAGGATTACCATCAGCGAAGGAGGCAGCGGAGGACAGCAAAGGATTGAAGGAGAGACACGGCGGGGATGAAACGATGAATAAGCGATGAAGGAGTAACTAGAGGAAACTATTCAAAGAAAGGAAGAATTAAAGAAGTTGTCACACACCTTATGAACTTAAGGACGTTGGAGCTTTGCCCCGCAGAGTGAGAGCGAACTAAAAGTACAAGCAAAAGAAAGGAAACAACTGATCATTTGCAAGGTGAGAGTAACTCCTGCTCAAATGCCAATATTTAAGTATCAGAAAGATTTGCTGAAAAACAGTTTGATAAACCGAACTTTGAATACATTTATGTGATAACTTTGCTTGTATTTTAGAACTTTGGTAGCCTCTGATGACAGACATGAAGAGCAGCTTTTAGTTTTGCATGCGGACAGCGCACTGTTTCGCAGAGATCAACCCAGAATAAGCACTGCGTCAGACGTACTCAAAGCTCGGGCATCATGGAAACTGCTGTGTAGGGTTAGGTCACACTAGTCATTCAAACACTGCAAATCTCTACAACCCTGGCGAAGCTTAAATGCATCACATGAAGACATATCAAGAATCATCAGGTATAAATATGCCCGAAGACAGTGATGCTGTCCACCTGTTGATCTTCTTACGCACCTGTCTTATGTTTTTATGCAATCTCATCAGAAGGGAATCATTGTTTCTGGAGCCTTCAGAAAAAGGAGAGGAACAGCCTCATTGTATCTTCCACATCTGCAGAGTAAAGTGAAGGAAAAGGGAACAAATTATCCACTGATGGCTCCACAAAGATGGAAGAAGTTGAAGGGATCCTCTGACACAATCTTCATAATGATGCAAACACATTTTCTTTTGCAGAAAATGCTAAACATGTGGACAACAGTGTGCAGGAACTTTAATATAAAATAAAACTTCTTAGTTTGTATGAAGGACAAATTGATTAATTATCCTCGATTACATCACTGTGACCTAGTCTCGTCAGGCTAATAAACGCTGGTAATCCTTTAGGTCAGTTAAATTGAATAAACTGTAGTGAGACATTTTATTCCAAAAAAACTGATTACATTGTTCAGAGACATGACTGAGATATCAGACAACTAACTTTAAACGGTCAATAGACTTGAGCTGCTGCAGATGAGCAGTCGCCATAGTGACCTTTCTCTATCTGCTCATGAGAATAAAGAGAAGTTAGGTGGGATCAAGGTAAATGTGACCTGTGACTAAGTGTCATTGCTGCTTTTAAAACTTTGTCATCACTTTCAACCCGATGTGTTGCAAAATGATCATGTGGTCAGTTTGTATAACCGGCCTGAATCGTGAACCAGAAAATACAATATGTTATGCAAAAATTAAAATAGGACAAAATAGGAAAAAAAACCCAAACAAATCTGAATTGAAGCCAAGATGGAGGATGTCTGGGATGTGAAGATAGCGTGGGAATAATTCTCTTCATGGCTACTGCTGATGCTTTGTAGGTACTGAGGTGAAACCAGGGTATGTATTGATTAGCTTTCACAGAAGAAAGAGAAGCAAAGAGAAGTGGGATGACTAACTAAAAACAGTCTTTTTGATAAGATTATCAAAGTTATTGATCAAAACCTGAATAATCAAATTCCACGACAGTGAAAATAAATGATAGTTTAAGGCAACAATTGAAAAATAGTTCCTGTATATACAGTTTGAAGGTTAGCTTGTTGTATTTGAGTAGTTTTCAGTTTACTTCTAATTTTGTCTTCATGCAGAAAACATTTATATGCAATGTCATTTGCATTTGTTCACAAAGTCTTTTAAGGACACTGAAGCCACTTTCCTGTTTTCAACAATCAACGCATGATGACCAGCGATCAAGATCCTTGTGCATGATGACTGCTTCATCTGAGGCTGTATCTGATATAAAGCATGTCTGACATCTGATATAAAGCTCTGGCATTCGCACTGAAAATATTACTTTTCTTAGTGGCTGACAATGTCGTTTATCTCATCAGGGGCCATTATCAAAAGCTTTCGGGGAAATGAACACTTGAGCATCCTAATTTCCTTCTTATCACCCAGCTCACTTACCTCTTTTTTTAATCTTTGCTGAGTCTAATAGCCAGAAAGTCCCCAAGTTGCGAAGCAACATGTTTGCATTTGCATGTGCAAAATGTGCTATATACAAACATATATACAAACAATATATTCATAATTACAGCAGGGTTCCAACCAAAAATTACTTCAATATGAATGAGTCAGATAATGACACCCTTAATCTACAATTGAATACAGTAATTAGACCAAAAATCTAAATTCAAAAGGTACGTTTGATTTTGCATGTTTAAAAAAAGGCAAAAAAAAAGAACTAAATCTTCATATGTGAGGAAATGAAACCATAAACATACCCTATATTTGCACAACTCATACACAAGCTTTAACAGAGACTCTTCCTTCTTATAACGTTTTAATCTGGATTATTTTCCAGACATATGCTAAAAATGTAAAATGCGAGAAAATATGTCTTTTTGAAATTTTATCATTCATATTTTTGTGATCAGTGTGGTTCTATTGCCCTCAGTGCAGTATGAACTTATTTGGGAAATAGGCAGGCGAAAGTAAAACATCCAAACTCTGCAGGGCTCCTCTCGTCCTCATTTGTGTTTTCACTCAGTGATGCAGATCAAAAGCCTGCACTGAGTGTCACCTCTTAGCACCGATTTAAACATATTTAAAGTCACATGTAGCTGTTGTGTTCCTGCCCTTGCACCCTTTCTCTCATTCCACCCCTCCCTCCCTCTCTGACTCATTTTATAAGAGCACTTAATACTGTATACTGCCCCCCTCCACACACACACACAGCTGGTGACTCTCTCCACTTCCCTCCATCCCCTAAATGCCAGAGGAGATGTGTTCCTATGGAAACTGACATCAGAAAAAAAAATCCCCAGTTTTAGGTGGTGACCATTAACTGGTTTGTATTGTGTGTGTCTCATCACTGCTTCAACACTTTGGTACCTGCACTCTGCCAGCCCTCCTGTTCATTACAGCTTAGAAACCTTTTGCACTCAAAGGGAAGCCTTAGAGCTTATACACTGCTGGCTCACTGAAACAGACACAAGCTAGGAGATCTGCAAAATCATGCTGTTAGCTGGAAGTTAGCCTGAGTGGAGGCAGACACACACTACTTATTAAAAATCGAATCCCTGCAATCAGCACTTACAGACATTTCTCTATGTGTATGTGGTTTCCAGTGAACTCTCTGGTTGATTAGGAGAAATGATTAAAGCCTCCGACCCCGTCTTACAGAGAAACAAAAATACAGTTTCATGTGACACCTGAAAATTCAAGAAAAGTCAGTGTCACTTTGCTAATTTATTCTCTTATTTTACTATATTTTGAACTAGAAATCACGTAAAAAAAAAAAAACTCAGCTCAACACATGCATTTGATTCTGATGCCCGATATAGTGTTATATTATCGATATAAGCTACACTATAGACAGATATAGACAGTTTTGCGCCTTTAGATCGGGCCCCATATGTCTTAAACAAATAACTGCATAAACTTTTATTTTCAATTAAAGATGCATAAGATACGAATAGTCTCACAAACAGCTCTCTGACATTGCAGATGTGCTAAATAGATACAAAGAGAGAGTTTAATAGTAAACGCATTGTTCAAAAAATTTCAAATGACTTGTCTGACTGGATTTCATTAAGTCTGAAAAGCTTCTGAGAAAATAAAAGCACAATGGTGAACACAAAATGCAAATAAACTGTGTCATAGTAAGGTATGTGAGTCTTGGAGGGGTGGGAGGTAAGTTCATGCTACTATCCTTGATCTCTTGGTCTGGGTGTAGCAGTAATATAACACACTGGCTGCAATCAGGTTTGTAACATGTAATTTTGCTAGGTTGCCAAAGTATCTGTCAAACTCATTTTAGTTCATAGGCCACAGATCCCTTCATGTGATTGCAAGTGGACTAAAACTTTTAAAAAAAGAAAAAAGAAATCAGTTTCTTTTATTGTAAAGAAGTAGAGGTGCATTTTATCAGCATTAGCATTTGATAACAAAGCAAATGACAACAAGCCTGGGATGTCTTGGGAAAAAAGGCACAGGTTTTCAGTTTCAGTCCATTTTCTGTAATTAAAAAGAAAGAAAACGCTCCTTAAATTAAACAAAATATGCTGCCTTCTTCAGTGTGCGATGCCAGGCTGTGGTTGATGTCTTTGTCAGTGAGAAGACTTTAAAACTTCAGATGACTTCTTTTTGCTTTGTCTGTTACACTCATGCATCCCCATGGGAACCACATTTTAACTCACAAAACCAAAACCATGCATAGACTACTATTCCTCAGATTTTCCACTCATGCATTACTATTATGCAAAATATTAAATGTGGTGAGGTTGGTGTAAAAAAGCAAGACAGCAACCATCACATGACAGTTTCTGTTGAATTTTATGCTTCTTCAGTGGCCTGAACACCACCTGCTGTGAAGAGACCAGATGTTTGGGAGTAGGACACAGTTTGGCCTCCCACTGTGGCCCTCTACCTGTGATCACTGGTGCCATGGGAACAAGTAGAGCCAACAGGTGAGCCCAGTAATATCAGCCTGATGTAAATTTACTGATGCGGACCATTGGTCTTTGAACTCATTTTACTTGGTGTTGCTGGAATTGTAGCATCTCATTATTACTGTATCAGCTCTGTTTGGGCAGCTATCTTTGAATTCTCAGCTTCATCTCATTATTTCCTGACTAATTTGTAGAGGATCAAAGACTGCTGCGTTCACTGAAACAATTTCATCCTTTTTTAATTTGAACGTTGGTTGGTTTAGAAGTATCCAACCGTCCGGTGAGAATGGGCTTGTTAATTTGGGTTGGCAGGATGAGTCAGGACCAGCTCAGGGATATTTACAGTAAGCAGATCCTTAGAAAAGGCCAACGCTGTCCTGACCAGCGGCACATGAAGAGCTCTCGGCTTCAGGTAGCTGCAGCAGGTCTCGCACAGTGAAGAAGGAGGTTGCCTTGATGTACTATGCACTATGTTCATTTTTTTCCATTCTGTGTGTAAATCAATAGTCGGACACCTTATTTTTTGAACACACAACACCTAATTTCTTTCTTCTTTAACTGCTTGTTGTGACTTAAATATACCAAGGCAGTTCTTATGGATTTCATTTTGTCTTACAGTTTTGTGTCTTGCGAATCAGCATGATGTTTACCCCCAGCACCACAACCGCTCACATCCCCACCCAAGAAAAACAACACATAACATCGATTTGTCATTGTCAACATAAACTTAGCATCTCTCAAACAGAGCTCTCAAGTGTCAGTGGGTCAATGAATGATTAATAGAGTGTTAACACTCATTTACATATGATGAAGTGCCCCCACAGTACAGGCATGTCCATCCCAAAATGATTTGTCTGACTGACACTGAGTCACGTATAATCCTATAATCTGTGATGACAGCGATCCTTCTCACGCAGCTAAATTGAACTCACCTTCCTAGCAGGTAATCCTCTATGTAAAGGAGATGCTGATACACTCAGGTGAAGATGAGTTTGGTCAATTTAAGTAGACCATTTGTGACTCTGAGTTCAATATATGTTTTGTTTTATGACTGGAGTCATAAATGTTACTTGATGCTGACCTTCCAATCTGACTGGACTGAGAATGAGTAAAAAAAAAAGCAGCCAATGTCTAAGGACAAACTTTGAAAAGAGCTTCAGAAACCCAGAGAACTATTTCTCAACACCCCTTCAAAAATTGGAATTGGAAATTCTGGAGCTAATTGGAAGCAACAGATAAAGAAAAGAGTTTTGCACAGTACGCCACAATCAACTAAGAATAAAAGAAAAAAAAATACAATTTTTAATCCAAGTCCCTTTTTTTCCTGACAGGTACAGCATTGTGTCTGATACTTTACCAGAGGAAGAAAGGCAAAAGATTTCTAGCTTAGGACTCCATAACGGCCACAGTTCACCCAGATTCAGACTGCACTTGGCCTGCACCTCAGAAGGAGAAGACAGGAGGAGGTCAGGAACCTCCGCTATCGTGCCCAGCACGACGGAGCAAGGAGTGATGAACAACTACAACGGAAAGGTTCTGACAAGGGGCTCCAACCAAGTACGGAGCCGATTTGTGAAGAAAAATGGACAATGTAACGTTGTGTTCACCAACATGGAAGAAAAGGGGCAGCGCTTTCTAGCTGACATCTTCACCACCTGTGTGGACAGCCGCTGGAGATACCTGTTGGCTGTATTCTGCACCAGCTTTCTTGTCTCCTGGCTGTTTTTTGGTTTAATCTTTTACACTGTTGCCCTGGCACATGGGGACTTTGAAGAGCACCCTACACTGAAGGGTGATGGACTGACACCTGGAGGTCTGCACGGAGCCACATCTGGACATACAACTGGAGAGCAAGCACAAAGGATGCCCTGCATACTTCATGTTCAGGGGTTTATTGGGGCGCTCCTGTTCTCCATGGAGACCCAAACTACTATTGGTTACGGATGGCGCTGTGTTACCGAGGAGTGCCCTGTTGCTGTAATAACAGTGGTGATACAGTCCATAGTAGGCTGCATCATTGACTCTTTCATGATTGGCACCATTATGGCCAAGATGGCTCGGCCAAAGAAGAGGAACCAGACCCTCATGTTCTCCAAAAATGCTGTCATTGCGCTGCGTGATGGCAAGCTGTGCCTCATGTGGAGGGTGGGGAACCTGCGGAAGAGCCACATTGTGGAGGCTCACGTCCGTGCCCAGCTCATACGTTCGTATGTCACAGCTGAGGGCGAATTCATCCCTTTAGAGCAGATGGACCTCAATGTGGGCTATGATGAGGGCACAGACAGGCTGTTTCTAGTATCTCCACTGGTTATAGTCCACGAGATAGACAAAGATAGCCCCTTGTATACTCTGAGCCGAGCTGATCTGGAGGCAGATGACTTTGAGGTCGTTGTGATCCTGGAAGGAATGGTGGAGGCCACAGCCATGACCACCCAGTTCCGTAGCTCCTACCTTTCCAGAGAGATCTTCTGGGGCCACAGGTTTGAGCCTGTGATCTACGAGGACCGCGACCGCTACAAGGTAGACTACGCACGCTTTCACAAGACATACGAGGTGCCGTCAATGCCCCATCTCAGCGCCAAAGAGCTGGATGAAGCTGCGAGCAAGGCTTCTTCCGCTGCTTCTCCTGCGTCTGCATGCAGAGCCACAAAAGACTTGGACCCCATGTCACTTAACGCTTTCTGCTATGAGAACGAGGTGGCATTGAGCTGTGGGGAGGAAGAGGATGATATATTTGACTCTTCTCAGATTGTAGGGAAGGAGAGGGCAGAGGAGAGAAGGACTTCAGTTTCTGTTGACTTCCAAAATATGTTCCACGACAACTCGACCGTGACTTCAGGCAGTCACAATGTCATGTGTGTTCTTGACATGGACAATAACCAGATGGAGTTTGATATCTTACAGACTGCAATTCCTCTTGATCCAGTGACCTATAAGAGCGAGCAAGAGATTCAGTGAGAAGGGGGAGGGTATGGTCTCCCATGCTCCTCCTGTTTCTGGACCTGTTTTCTGCATGTCCCATACCCCTTTTGCCTTTCCAGTGTTATTTTATATTCACATTCAGTGGCTCAAAAGTACGAAATGTTTCCTAAATAGTTTTGTGATGGAATTTCTTAGAGCTTTTGTCAAAGGTTCTTTGTGCAGAATAAGTCTGGCTTTTTTTTATTTTGGCTCCCGACAGGATTTTGGCTCTTTTATTATGATTTGACAAAGGAAAGCACAGTGGCAGAAAAGCCCACAAACTTGGACTAAGAAATGTATATTTTGCATAATTAAAATGTTCTTTATCTTAACTTAATTTCTATGTGAACATAAACAATATATTTTATGAAAGAAATAGCAATTCTGATTTGAATTCTCTTTATGAAGAGAACCGAAGTTCTTCAAGTTTTATGCTCGATAAACTTCAGCCGGTTCGTGGATCATCATGCTGGCAATAGTTTCCCACATTGTCTTTTATATTCCCATTTGTATTGAAGCTTGTTTCTACTGCTGAAAGAAGTCAGAATATTTGACTTACAAATGTACATTGAAATGGAAAATATTTGTGCGCTGCAAATGTTGAAATTTACAGGAGAGAATCTTCTATATAAACGTTCATTCAAGTATATTTCCTAAAACTGCCCTATAATAAGTTATTTAGCATACATTATTGATAAACTTTTTGATTTTGTACAGTAGCAAAAAAAATTCTAAGTGCAATCACTAAGTGTAACAGAAGATGTTTCCTGAAGAACGTAATAAAGTTTCCTTAAGATAAACTTAGAGGGATGTCACTGGATTTAAAATCTAATGTTTAAAACATAGTTTTGAGCTTAAAGTTGATTTGTTAAAATGCTTAATTTTATTAGTGTATCAAGACTAAAATAACTTTATTAAGTTAGGATAATGATTAAAAAGCAGAGTACACTATAAAAAATTGTGTAAAAAAAAGGGGGGGGGGGGGGGGGGAAATGTCCTGGTAATTTTCTGCCATTACATTTTTAATGGAGGTTTGCGTATTTGGTAACTGGTAAAATTATTGTGTGATTAAAAAATACAGGAAAAAATCCTTAAAAAGTTCATATGGAAAATGATTTCATTTTAAACCAGCACATTTCACTGTATTTTTACAGATTTTGTTTTTACTGTGCAGATTTCTTGATCGCTCCTTCTGAGGATTTCTTTCTTGGTTTGTTTCTTGCGGAGGTTGCAGGCTGTGATTACAGAATCAATACTGAGAATCGGCTTCAAAACACATTTGCTCTGTTACTGTCCGCCAAAGAAAGGTGTGGTGTTGGATAACAGTGGCCCGTGTACAGTACTTGCGTCTATGATAGTAGGAAGCACAACAGGAAACAAAGGGACGGAGGCTGTTTGTGCAGTCTCAGGAAGTGCAATAAGTATTTGGATGTGGGTGGACGGGATTATTACTGATGTCTTATGAATTGTTGCAGACAAAGTTGACATGATGATTGTATGATAGATGACATGAGAAATAAGTTTCCAATATTTACTGGGAAAGCATGCTGAGAGAGCCAAATGATATGATAGATGATAAAAGTTTACCATGGAAAATACTAAAATACCTGTAAATAAACATTATTTACTTTACTGATTGTATCGTCAAATATTTCCCATCAATTAGTTTCAGACTGAGGCCTGAACAAATATTTGTAATATGTTTACCCCATGGCTTTTACATGCAGTAATCAGACTGTACCGACTACAATATTCAGTCTGATGGTTTTTATTTTATTTTATTTTATCTTATTGTTTTGTTTTGTTTATTGAGACTTTTATGAGTTTAATTTTTTTTTTTTTTTGCTGACTGCTAGCAGGCGTGTTTGTTTTGTATTAATGTGAATGTGTGGGAGAGAGACTGGATGTAGAAACGATGTGCATCTGAGCAACAAACAGTAAATAGTTTTAGTTTTCATAATGTTTTATTGTCAAAATTCTCAATCCAGATAACTAGGATTATACAAAGCATATGTAAAGCAACTCAACTGACAAACATACACTGCCAGCCAAAGTAAAATACTTACTATGGTTTAATGAATTCAACACTGCAGGATGACAAAATAAAAAATACAAACATAACTGACTTTTAAATAACTTACACTTTGATGTGCATATCAGTTTCACGTTTATCATCATGTTTATTCATATTTATAAATGTTTTTGACAGTACAGTGCAAGTTTTGGTGTAAATGTTTTTTTGTTTGCCCTGGTACATCTTGTAAATAAGACTGAAATTACTGTATCCATAATAATTTTCTCAAACATTCATATGAAATGCACATTTAACACACTTAAATTCAAATTTTACAATTGTGTGAATTTGATTTGACAAGGACACCTTAAAATACGGAGGACCAAAACATTACTTAATTAAATTAACATATTAAATGAAAATGTGCCTGATTTGGCACATTTGATGGCATATTCATTTAGTTACTGAAAGCAGGTGAGCCACCGAGATGCAATAAACAAGTAAAATTGGAGTTCTGGACTTCTGATTCTGACTTTTTTTTAGTGTGGTTGTTCGTGTAATTTCTGAAATTTTACTTTATATTTATTTATTGAGACATATACATTGTTGGTTTTGGTTCTCCATATTTAAATGTAATCAGATTCTGATTAAAATGTTGTTAAATTTCTATACTTGTGTACAGATTATTTTGACATGAACATGGGCAAAAAAAATACAATTTTAAGTTACTCTGAAATTCTTAAGTTATTTTAAAAATAAAAAAAGTGAAAACACATTTTTCACAAGGTTTTGACTGGCAGTGTATAAAAGTCTTTATGCAATGTCAGTTCTGGATTGTGTAATACTCGACAAGAATGGGTGTTAACTTAACAACTATGTGCTTTGTATCCTTTGCTATAAAGTCTTCCTGCTTTGTAGAAATCAAATGATTTTCCATTCCTTCCTTGGGGATTAACACACGCACTGAGCAAACTACTGTCAGACTGAAATAAGCTGAAAAGATTTAAAAAACAAAAAAAAAAAAAAAAACCCTGAAGTACAAAGCACTTTATTCTTTCTTGTACATTTTTTGATGTTGCAAATAAATATTTCTGTAATTATGTCTGTAATGCTGTTCTCTGCTCTCTCTCTCTCTCTCTCTCTCTCTCACACACACACACACACACACACACACACACACACACACACACACACACACACACACACACACACACACACACTCCTTTCTAGTGTATGCACTGAACTCCTCTGCACTGTTTGCCATTCCTCTCCGCAGCCACTAGATGCCTCTGCAGGCGTTTCCATCACACGAGAAGTGTATTGCTGCTTTTAAGTGCAACCTAAATTTATAATTTTGTTTTTCTTAAAGGCAAAACTATAAAAAAGAAATATATCACTGGAAAAACAAGAGTTTTGGCCTCAGATAGTTTGATGTAATTTCAAAAGTCTGCCTTTTTGCACTAAAGGGCATTGCCCTGGGTGTGGCATCTCACAAGGGACACCACAATGGTGCCAGAGAGCTGAAAGCATCATCATTATAACATATCACTTGATAAACAGAGAGAAAATGTGACTCAGATTTTGATGGGTTTTGGTCTTTTTTAAACTTATGTCCTGGAAATGTGAGGTTCTTTTTATAGGATTGTTTTTTATTAACAGGAAAACTTTTATGAACCTCATTAGAGGTTTCACTGATGAGAAGACACAAGTTATGTTTGAATGATTCAAAAGGTACAAGCTTTAAACTCACGGCAGCATTTCCTGCTGCATTAAAAATATCTGACCCCCCAAAAAGCAGCTATATTTTCAAATGACAGTAATCACAGCAGGCCATGGTACATATCACATGATTAGCTTTCAGTGCTACAAAGCACAATCCTAGTGACTGATACATGTTCAAAGGGCTCTAAAGTGTGCATCCATCCAGAGTCACATGTCTGTTGTGTTTTCCTCTGAGATGGATGGTTTGACCAGACAAAAGAAAATCAAAGGAATATCGGCAGAAACTCGGAATGAAAGCAAGCACGTCAAACCAGACTGATCATTGTCTTTAAATGCATATTTGTTTGAATCAAAGGAACAGATTGACAACTGAAGACCCCTAAGGGTAATTTTTTATCCAAAATAGGTCATTTACACATATAAAGCACACATTTTGTTTCTGTATGCAAAGCACGGGTGGAGTTAGTGATAGCTGGATTCTCTTAAGTATCCCGTAAAGCTATGACAGAAATCCTGCACAAAAGCAGGCCAAGTGGACTTCAGCTATTATCGATACACCTGTGCAATCCTAAACTCTGACAACTCAAAATATCTGCAGTATTTAGTGACTAAAAGAGATGATCTAAGGTTATATTTGAAGTTCTCTGTTCAATGTCCAGGGACACTATACCATCATGCATTGTGATGAACAAAAAAGTAACAGACGGATGAGAGGAAGCAGCGAAACAACCTCAACTGATGACGCTTAAAGTCGTTTTTTTTTTACTTATAAAAAAAAGTATTTACTGTTTATTCGTTTTAATCTGTCATATTTCATTTGTGTGGCAGAAATAACATAATAATAGTGCAGGAATAACAACCTATTTCTGTATGTAGGAAAGAGGGGATAAGGATTGATTTGGGAAGCAAGGCATTTGTCTGCTGTCAAAATGAAGATTAAACTACAGAAATTCAGTCACTTACATATTTAGGAAATATAAATATGCTGTGTTTTCTCAGATGTATTTATAAAGCTTTAAAACTATTTTGGAATCGGATCAATTCAAAACAACATTGTAGGATGGAGACATAACACTTTTGAAATATTCTAGTCTCGGAGACTTCCAAACTTTCCAGATCTGATGACTTCATGATAATTTAGCCAAGAAAGTTTGCAAAATTAATGCAAGTACTGGAACTTCTTGTGCAATGGAAGCCAGCGCCCTCTGCTGGACAAGTACTAGAAATTTGTTCTTGACTGGACCTTTTTCATCGGTGACATTCTAGTTTGATGGAAAAGATTGTGTGCAAAGAGGGAAGAAAACTGACTGGCTTCTAATAACTTCATGGACAGCAGTACCAGCAATCTTTTACACTTCTAGTCAAGCGTGTCTAGATGCAAACTCTCTATGAATCTTATCCAACTATGCAAAATTACTGCTTCTGATAACGTAAAAATGCAGAAAATCCAACATGACACAAACAAGCAATGGTATGTTGATGTCATTTGGTCGATCAATCAATGGAAGTTGATTTTAAGTCACAGTCAAAGATCAGTCCTACACACTGACTATGGCCAATTTAGAATCACATAGAGAGATAAATATATCCTTTTTGGAGTCTTAATGATGTAAAACTGATCCACTGATTTGCAATTCAGCAGGGTGTAGTGTCTTTCAGGTCTAAATACAGAGCAGACCTCCTAATGTTACACATTTGATGAGTAACTATAAAGGGAATCCAGCTTCTCAGTGCATAAGTTATTTCTGCAAATATGGGTGCTTAATAAAAGGGGTCACACTGATGGGCTGCTTACAACATTAAGAGTTGTGAGACCTCACAGCTGATGTTAATATACTAATATCCAAAATGCATTTTGTGGGTTTCTGATTAAATAATTTCTCTCAACTTTCCTGTCTTCTCACCAACTTCTTAATTATATGCCATCTCTGTCTGTCAGTCTAAAGCATTTCCCATGCACAAGAATCCTGACAGCAAAAACAGGCGACCTCTGAGCCACAGGAGAAGTGGAGAAGCATTGAAAATGAAAAGAGGGACAGGAGGATGAAGGGGCAAGCTGCTCAGTAACCTCGGGCCTCGAGGCTATCGGCTTTTCATTAGCGAGTCAGTGAGTGAGTGAATGAGCGCAATCCTTGGAATGGTAAAACAGGAGAAGCCGTGCTGGGCCACGTCGGCTATTAGGGTGATTTGGGGGCTCCCACTGACTCCCATTGTGCATTGTCTCCAGAGTGAGCAAATGAGGCCCAACAGTAAGCCTTTGTGTGGGACATTTAACTGCCGTTTAGCATGCTAATTATGGGAAATGTGTGTTTCTCTGTGTGCCAGCAAGTATCCATCATGTTCTGGTCTCTTCCATCTCTCTCCTGGGATTTACGCTCTTCCAGCTCCTCTCTGTCTCCGTTTTCTATCTTTCCCCAAGGCACCAAGCCCCACTGATCTCAGAGTCACTGCCTGACCCCGGTTGAAGCTCCTTTCCTGTTGTGTCCATCTTCTTCATTTTCTCTCTTCATTCCTAATCCTCTTCTTTCCCCCCCCCTCAGTGTTATTTATTTTTTACTTATCAGCTGTTTCTGATTATGCCATGCTTGGATTCGTTTCGCTTTCGCTCGATCGTTCAAACATTAAGCCTCTCTTAAAGTCTGTATAGGACATTATCCTCACATTTAGCCACGGAAAATTTCATCTTCAGACATGCCCTTCTTTGATGACTCCTTCTGAAAAGTTTAGCCTGTGCTTCCTCTGTATTTCTTTTTATGTATTATAGGTGTATGACTCCAGATTCCCAAATTATTTTGGCCTAAGAATTCCAAGAATGAGGATGACAAACACATTTTCAAGATATATTTTTTCTTTTAAACACATGAAAATCCAATCAAAATCTTAACCATTGGATTTTCTTATTTCAGCATTTCAGTAAGGCTTGCATTTTAATAATATTATGTCCGAAAATGTGGAATCTGCATTCTTTCTAATGCCCAGAAGTGGGCGACACATGTGGCTACATAAAGCCGTCTGATTCTATAGAAGTCTATGAGAAGACGTCCCTACTTCTTACTTCATTTATGACTTTAGTACACACGTTTCAGTCTCAATCGCTACCTGTAAGTCACACTCAAGACAAGATTATGTTTATTTTGTAAATGAAGCTCTAATTGTTTATGTCAGGATCATAAATTATTAGCAAAAGTTTAACAAAAGTATCGCCTAAACTGTTTAGGAATGACAGCCATTTTTATACAAGTTCCCACATTTTCAGAGACTCAAACATAACTGAACAATTGACTGACAAACAGTTTCATGATCAGGTCAGGTGCTCATTTTATTCAGTGACAAATTACGCTGCTTAAAGTGCTGAATTCCAAGTTATGATCTTTCATTAGGGTCACTGAAATCTTTAAATATGAGGTCCAAAGAAATGTCCATGTAAATGAAGGAGGTCACCATTAGATCAAAAAACGAAACTAGACCTATCAGAGAGATAGCAACAACTTTAGGAGTGGCCACCACAACAATTTAGCTCATTCTTACCATTCTGACCAGCTCAGCAACACCAAAAGGCCTGAAAGACCATAGAAGACAACTGAGGTGCAGGATGATGGTTAAGAAAAACAACTTCACAGCATCTAACCATGTGAAGAACATTCTTAGGGCGGTAGGAGTAACACTGTTAAAGTCTACAATCAAGAAACGTCTCAAAGGGTTTGAATTGTACCAGAATGACAGGAAACGAAACGTCTAATTGAGACCAGTTCATGATCTATAGCAGGGGTGGGGAACTCCAGGCCTCAAGGGCCGGTGTCCTGCAGGCTTTAGATCTCACGCTGTGTCAACACAATTTAATTACGATGATTAGTTCATTACCAGGCCTCTGGGGAACTTCAAGACATGTTGAGGAGGCAATTTTAGCATTTAAATCAGCTGTGTTGGATCAAGGACGCATCTAAAACCTGCAGGACACCCTGATCTATAGTGTGACTTGTCATCTGATCATCTGTCAAACATAGCAGAGATAGTTATGGCATGGGCATGCATGGCTGCCAATGGAACAGGGTCTCCATTGGTTTATTGATGATGTGGCCACTGACAGAAGCAGCAGGATAAACTGTGAAGTGTACAGGGCTGTACTCTCTTCTCAGATTCACATTCAAATGCTGTAAAACTGATCGGGCAGCTCTTCGCAGTGCAAATGGACAATGACCCAAAGTGTGCTGCAAAAGCACCCCAAGTTTTTCTCAAGGCAAAGAAATGGGATATTCTTCACTGGTCGAGTCAGTCACCTGATCTCAGCCACTAAATGCCAGTAGAGCATGCTGTTCTGTTATTAAAGACAGAACTGAAGGGTGGGAGAGCCACAAACAAGCACCAACTGAAGGTGGCTTCAGTAACACAGCATTTCATGATATCCACGCATTCCAGGCCTATTAAACGCAATCCTTATATTTATGTTAGTTTGATCAATTACTTTTGAGTCTTGGGGGACTCAAAATGGGCGACTGTGTGTAAAAATGCTGGTACCCATTGAAGTTGAAGGTCTACACTTCAATCAGACATTGATATTTGATTTAAAATCCACCGTGGAGGCAGTACCAAAAACACACCCCAAAAAATCACTATCCAAAAACCTATGGACCTGATTCTAAATGTTGCTATAAATTCCTGGACGATAGGCTCCTGCAACCCTTTACTGGATCAGTGGAAGAAATGGACTAAATTCAGTTTAAGATCTTTTTATCTTATTTTTGTTGTTGTTGTTGTGTTGGTTCTTTTACTCGTCATAGGAGGCAAATTCAGAAACTGAGTCTTACTGCTACTAACTTTACTGTAGGATGCAAAATTAATGGTTTTCACTGGTTGAAACAGGCCATTTAAATTTTCTCTTTACTTTGTTGAATGCCACATTTAAATGACTGTCTACAATCCATTTCCACAACAGAGCCCTCATATGTGTGGCATTCACAGGGTGTCTTCAGTGTACAGTGAGCTGATGTCAGTTAAACAGCATTATTTCAGATGATTCGGAAGAAATTGAAAGAGCGCGACAGAATCAATGAGAAATGTCACTCACTGTTTACACAACAAGGGCAGCTTTGTTGGACCTGATAACTCGAACCATTACTTTGATGTCGTTTGTCATCTGAATGCTTTATACTGTGAGTAATGAAGTTACAGATGCTGAACTTCAATCATGTCCATTACTCAAGCCAGGAGACAAGTTCTGAGGCTAACTGCTGTGCTGGGATATTTGCAGAAACATCATGGAAATAGGGAGCTTCATCTAAAGAAGAGGTCAATTAATTTTTCCTGTGGGGCCGCCTCTGTGGAAGAGTGGACTCAGTTCTGCTCAGTATTATTATTTTTATCTCTTTATAAGATTATTGGTTCAGCTCTCCACAATAGTTCCAGTTTTTCATGTGTACCCTTCAACCCAAACAAAATAAAACCATGCACTGATCTTGGTTTTTGAGTGACCTTTGTAGGAAAGACTGTGGCCATGGAAGAAAATAAAGAAAAAGAAAATTTAAGAAATAATTAATTTGCAAAAATGAATTTGCAATTTGAGTTCACCAACTTTTGTAACACTGTAGCTACAAAACATTCACTTAAAAAATGTTAACTGAACTAGAACTCGTGGCTGTGTTTGTGCCTACAGGAGTATTTTAATACAATTATGTATGGAACAGTGGCGCGGCTGCCCCTCTGTTGGTCTTCCATGGTTTCTTGTGTTCTGGGGGCCTCTGGATGTCTGGAGTTTTGATCTCCTCCATACCTGCTTCACACCCTGGAGGACGGGGCTGTGGCCCCCCCACACTCCCTAGCAGATCGTTACATGGAGAAACCTTTGGAATACAAGCGCGCTGATCCACACAGGTATGCACACGGGTGTTCACTGCTCGTAGACCCAAATTACACCTTTCTTGGCTGCTACTTCGAAGCACATCTGTCCTGCGTGCTGCACAACAACATTGAATATTTAGTATTTACTGCTGTTTACACTTAGCTAGATTAATGCGATGGTGTTGTGTTTAGTATGTTGCTTTGTTTTTTTTTGTTTTTTTTGTCTTTTTTTGCTTGTTTTCTATTCTTCTCTCAACAGGTGATCCAGGAGATTTTTATTTTTTTTCTCCCCCCCTTTCTCACTGTCCCTCTCCCCTTCTGTTTTTCCTTTCCTTCCTCTTTCTTTCTCCCTTTCCTATCTCTCACTCATGTCTGTCCCGTCTGTAACATCTGAAAATAAAATATAATAAATAATAAAAACAAAGATCGACCAAATGGACCAATACGGCAATGCCACGATGATCCATTTGGCAAAGTAAATCCATTGGGTATCCTTGTTGGTCTTCAGACAACAATTCTGATGGCTAAAGAACCAAATGGGACAGGCGAAAAAAAAAAATGTTAACAAATCACTTAAAAAAAAGATAACTAGTTCAATCATATCCATCATGTCTGCTGTATGGTGTATTTTATATTATGTATTTTATTTCCGAGCCTTCAAAAATAGCATTCAAATTTTAAACCTGACAAATCTGATGATTTATTTTCTTATATGCACATTTTGAATTTGATGGCAGCAACGCATATATATATAAAAAAAGCTGAGGCACTGGTTTGATTACCCATGATGCATCATCTCTTTTTTTAACAACGCTCTGTCGGCATTTGGGGACTGGGGCGATCATCTGCTACAGTTTTGAAAGTGAATCGTTTTACGCATTGTTGCTTAATGTCCAATTTTGAGCTTATCAGCAGATCAGGGAAAGCTTTGTTGTATTTTTCACTTCATAATGGAACAAATATTTTTCAGTGGGTGACGACACCGAGCCATTTTAGCAGCTCGGCTCTTAGTTTGCAGCCATGCTGCTGCAATACACACAGGATAAGCTTTGGGATTGGGTTGCTGAAACATGCAATGCTTTTTCTTGCATACATTTTTTCAGCATTAATGGTGCCTTCAAAACTTATACAGACTTAATGCACTAATGCACACCACAAATGCCTGTGTGCTTGTAACCTTCCACTTCACTTTAGGATACTGTGAAAGAAAAATCAGTAAAAAATCAGTAAAGAAATATTGTTTGGTGACGACATAGTTCAATTCATTTTATTTATATTTCTAATTTGCAATAGCAGTCACCTCAAGACACCTTGTATTGTAAGATACAGACCCTACAATATCAGAAAGAAACCCCAACAATCAGACGACGCCCTCTGAACAAGCACTTGGCAACAGTGGGAAGAAAAAACTCCCTTTTAACAGGAAGAAACCTCTGGCAGAACCAGGCTCAGGGAGAGGCTGCCATCCTCTGTGACGGATTTGAGTTGTGGGGCCAGAGACAGGATAAAAGACAATTAATAAAATTGAGGTGTATAAAAACACAGATGTGAAAAGAGGTGAGCCACGAAGAAATGCTAAGTCCATCACAAACCAGCTAAAGCCAAGAAAAGGTGCATTTGTGGATCCAATTTTTTCTTTGCATGGATCTTTTTTAATCTTCATTTGTGGACAAAGAATGAAGATCATGAGCCTCCACAGTTATTTCCACTAAAGGATCGTGTCTGTTTCAAATGAAGTGATGTACGATCAGTGACATTATTTTTTCAGTTGACCCAGATGCTTTTTGCATGTGTCCACCCTTGGTTTCTCTATCTCTTTATTTAGCAATTGCAGTATTTTTCTTGCTATGTTTTTTTAAACGCATTGAGCAGATTTAAATGATCTGTAAGATAATTTCATTCTATTTTTATTTACATTTACACAGCAAACTAAGGATTGTAATTTGCACATCTACCTAAATGTTGAAGTTAGGCGTTTTTTTACATGCATGTGGACAAGTATGCGCATTTCAGTGTATGGATGTGTGTGTATGTGTGTGTGTGTGTATATATATATATATATATATATATATATATATATATATATATATATATATATATATATATATATGAGCAGCTGTGGGCCCTGCGTTTGAACTCTAGCTCACATGGGCAGAGTGAGGGAGGGCTGCAGGGTGAGAAGCCGATAGGAGAGGGGACTGATGCTCGACAAACTCGCCATCTCCCTCTCCCCTTTCATCTCCCTCTCCCAGCATCAAACAACGGACTCTTTCATTCAGGCAACTTTGCAGCAGCCACCCCCAGACCCTCGAGGCCCCCACCCTTTCACGCTGCTTAATTCAATGTTCCGAGAAAAACTCATGATTGGAAAATGACTTCTTCTTTTTTTTTATCCTTCTTGTTTTCCGTATCTCTTCTTAAGCATCGGCCCTCTTCCTCTTCTCCCTGACTCTGGTTTTCTGTCTATCATCAAAACAACTCATGTCCTGTAAACACAAAAGAAGTAAAACCCAGGTCAGCCCTCTCCCAGCGCTGGACTACACAGTGATGGTTCAAACCACTTCCAGTGAGCTTTCACTGCCTGATTCGGTTAAGATGCATGAACATTACATTACGATCACACAAATAATGTTACCATGTTTACTGTTTTGAATGCAGTTGATCAGAAAAGAGAAGAGGCAACTACAATGAAAGTTTGAACCCTGAGTAATAAAGATGTGACGACGTCTTCATTGTATACGCCCTACAGAACCTCCTCTAAAGCTGTATGACTTTAAAAAGATGCTATAAATGTGAACCTGTCATAAAATGTCAAAACATATCCTAGAGTATGTTGAGCAGTGTTTGGTGAATGGGACGTTATCAAACCCTGACATCAATGAGCGAATCTCTGAATGTGTTCACTTTTAGAAAACACTATGAATAGGTTCTGTACAAAATAACTAACACAGGCTACACCAGTCCTGCAATAACACCACCTTTCATTAGAGTTGCACTGGAGTTAATCCAATGTTATGATCATTTTAGAGGCTGTAGTTTATCAGAACTAGTTCTATTTTTATATGCTACCAGGTAATCTCCCAGTTTACATTTATTTAGTATGTGTACAATTAACTAAGGTAAGTAGAATATCTTCAGTTGATATAAAATGGCATCTGTAAAACACGGCAGAGGCACTATCGTGCTTTGGGGCAGCATTTCGGCCTGTGGTGTCAGGGATCTTGTCAAAATTGATTGAATTATGAACACAGAAAAATATCATCAGACTTTGATCCACCGTGCAACCATCTAAAAACTGTCTGATTGGCAGCAGCTTCATTTTCCAGCATGACAATGATGACAAACACACTGTCAGTACAATACAAATAAAAGAAACCAGTCATGGACTGGCCCCAGAGCCCAGACCGCAACATTATTGAAGCAGTGACAGAAAATGGATGAAAAACATCCAACAAATAAAGAGAAGGAAACCTGGAAAACTATTCCTGAAAACGGCTTAAAGAAAGCTGCTTAAGAGAGATCAGAGTGTGTTGAGGAATAAAGGTGGTCATGTCAGATATCAACCTAAAGGTTTGTTAGAATTATACAAACTCTTTTGGGGCGATCGTGGCTCAAGAGTTGGGAGTTTGCCTTGTAATCGGAAGGTTGCCGGTTCGAGCCCCGGCTTGGACAGTCTCCATCGTTGTGTCCTTGGGCAAGACACTTCACCCGTTGCCTACTGGTGGTGGTCAGAGGGTCCAGTGGCGCCAGTGTCCAGCAGTCTCGCCTCTGTCAGTGCGCCCCAGGGCAGCTGTGGCCACAATGTAGCTTGCCATCACCAGTGTGTGAATGGGTGGATGACTGGTTGTGTAAAGCGCTTTGGGGTCCTTAGGGACTAGTGAAGCACTATACAAATACAGGCCATTTACCATTTTGCCTCATGTGCTGTATTTACATACATGTCTGATTGCATGGAAAGGTACGTTAAGTACCTTTTGCATGGTGCCGAATGAGTGGAACTATACAGAATGATTAACTGTAAATTCTACAGTATCAAACTCGCTGCAGTTACTGAGTAAATACACTCCATTACTTTCCATCAATTGTGTTTGCACGTATCTGAAAAGCATGTTGTTGTCCTCAGCCACTAAAATGTCAAGCCAAATAAGTTATTTATTAAGACTTTTGTTTGGTGACCAAGGGTAAAACAGTCTGAGAGAATCATTAAAAAATGAACATTTCAGGAAGAAACATCATTGCTGTGCGATGATGTCCCAAACAGCAACCAGCCAGAAATGCAGCAGAGACATCCAAACAAAGGGGACCCTTGTTCCCCGCTGAATTCTTGAACATCATTTTCTACATTTTCCTGCAAATGACTCAATCTCCACATCCCTCGCCTCTCATTCCGCCCAATTATCATTTTTCAAGTGTGTCCCCTCGTCCTACAGAGATGGGTTGTTTGGGAGTTTCCAGATATTACCATATGTATATGTAGGGACGTGTAACAGAGCTTTCAAAAATTTAACACACACATATATGTATATATAGGTAGATACACATTATATTGTCTGGTATATGCAGAAACTGGTAGATATTTTTAAAAAATCATAGTAATATGACTGGGTTTTCTTACAGAAGAGACAGATGCAAATGATACAAGGCACCATTGAGGTTAATCTTTCTCTTACTCCTTCTGCATCATCCCTCTTTTTGTACTGCGTCTCTTTTTGCAGTCACAGCTGCAGCTGGGCTCAGCAGGCCATGGATTTATAGGCTTCTCTTGGTGGATACAAAAGGATCATGCGATGCAGCAAACTGCAGCCACAGAATGCATTTATTTCCAATCAATGTGTAAACATTAAAAAGATATTTTCTTATCATTTAATATACAGGCATCTGTTTGGTGACTCACTATGTGCTGCATACTGTTTTACTGTAAGTGGAAGAGGTAAAAGCTTCTGAGCTAACAGCCTATTTTAGTAAAAACAAAAAGAAGCTGCATAAGGGGTTAAACTAATGTCAATAAACAGATGGCTTAATTAATCTATCATGGCAATTGCCAGTTTTCCACTTTTCTTACAGTGATTTCTTTGAGTCTTTTAATATTATGTACCATAGACTAGTTTCTGCAATTTCATCTTATTTTTAAATTGTTGAACTATTTGCCCCACAGTGTTTCAGAGTAGTGAACTCCTCCTCATCTTTTCAAAAGACTCAGCCTGACTGGGAGGCTTTTTTCTTTTTTAAACCACATTGCTAAAAAAAAAAAAAAGTATCCATAACTCGAAATTTTGAGTTATTTTTTTGAAAAACAGAACTCCGAGTTCTGTTTCTCCAAATTTCTAGTTACTTTTCTCAAAATGTCAAGTTAATAACTCAAAATTTCGAGTTAGCTCTGCCAATCAGTAATCTACGTGAATGAGGTCACTTTCTTGTTACCCGGAAGCATATGGCGCAGAGTAACGCGCACTCAAAACCGGATTGCAAGTACGTTGGCTGATAGTAACGCCATGTGATTCAGCTAATAACACAAGGATTTCATTATTTTTGAAGTCACGATGAAAATACTCAGCAATCTGTGCGTTCATGACTGGATGTAATACTGGTAGCTTAGCTGTAGCATTTGTAGCTGAGGGCTTCAGCTTCCGGGTAACAAGGAAATTACGTCATTCACGTAGATTACTGATTGGCAGCGCGAACTCAAAATTCTGAGTTCTTAACTCGAAATTTTGAGAAAATAACTCGAAATTTAGAGTTATGGGTCCTTTTTTTTTAGTGGCAGAAACGGGCTTCCATACATTGCTGACCTGTTTCCAGTTCATTAAGAGTGAGATGCGGTTGAATTTCCTGGTGCCTTCATGTAATAAACAGCATTTGCCCTTTTCCTGATTTCTTAGGTTTTTGAATGTTTGTTCAATTTAAAATTTTCAGATCGTCCATCAGATTTTAATGTTAGATAACGATAATCTTAGTAAATATAAAATGTAGAGTTTCAATTTGCATTATTTATTTTTATTTATTAAGGGAGGAAAGTAATTGCGTCCTCTTGTTATATCATGACCTTAGCTGACTAAAAATGTTTTTTAGAAAGCTGAACTCAGTTTAACCAGTTACACCCAGGCCACATCTACCACATCACATCTATCAGTCTGGAAAGGGTTACAAAGCCATTTTTAGGCTTTGGGATTTGAGTGAACCGTGGTGATAAGTGTCCAAGAACGCACCAACAACTCATCCAGGAGGTCATAAAATAACCCAGAACAGCATCTAAAGAACTGCAGGCCTCCCTTCCCAGAGTTCATGATTCAACAATAAGAAAGAGACTGGACAAAAATGCCATCCATGAGAAATTTTCTAAGATGAAAACTGATGACCAACAAGAACACAAAGGCTCATCTCACATTTGCCAAAAAACATGTTGATGATTTTGAAGACTTTTGGGAAAATATTCTGTGGCAGATGAAGCAAAAGCTGAATTTTTTGGAAAGTTTGAGTCCCATTACATCTCGTGTAAAACTAACAATTTTTCATAAAAGAACGTCATACCAACAGTCAAACATGGTGATGGTGGTGTGATGGTCTGGGGCTGTTTACTGCTTCAGGACCTGGATGACTTGCTGTAGTTGATTCGGCTTTGTACCAGAAAACGCTGAAGGAGAATGTCCATCCATTAGTTTCTGCTGTAAAGTTCAAGCACAGCAGGTTATGCTGCAGGTCAATGATCCAGACACCAGCTGGCCCACCTCTGAATGGTTTAAAGGAAACACGTTTAGCGTTATGGAGTAGCATAGTCAAAAGTCTGTACTTTAATCTGATTGAGAAGTTTTGGCATGATCTTAAATAGCCTGTTTATGCTGGTAAACACGCCAATGTGGCTGAATTACAACAATTCTGCAAAGAAGAGTGGGCCAAAATTCCTCCACAGTGATGTGAAAGAGTCATTGGCAGCTATCACAAACACTTCATTGCAGTTCTTGCTGCCAAGGGCGGCACAAACTGTTGTTAGGTTTAAAAGGCAGTGACTTTGGCACAGATGGTAAGATAGACTTGGATAGCTTTTTATTCTTCCCTTAATAACTGAAATCATCATTCAAAAACAGCATTTTGTATTTCCATTGGTTATCTTTGTCTAATATGTAAGTGAGACAAATATGCAAAAAAATAAGAAATCAGGAAGAGGACAAATACTTTTTCACAGTTAATCTGTTAATTTATTATGTTTTTAACGTTGCTGTTTTAGTGACGCCTGTAGCATTCTCTCTGATCTCCTTTTTCTTTTCTTGTCATGTCTCTGTGAGTATTCTCCAGTCTCTGTTTTTGGTATCTGAAGAGAATGGATGCCTGCTCAATCAACTGCAAAACAAATCTTTCTTAGAGCATCAATAAAAATGTTTGTCCAAAATGCACAGCACCATGTTTCAGCACAAACCCCTCTTATACTGTCATACTGTGGAGGCATGATGATTTGGGCTTTTTTGCAGCCACAGTACCCGAGCACCTTGCATTCAGAGTCAACTACAAATTCTTCTGTATAACAAAGTAGGGACGCTTGGCATAACAGGAGAATGATCCTAAGCAGAGCAGCAATACTACAACAGAATGGTTGAAAAAGAAAAGAGTCAAAGTGTTGCAATGACCCAAAGTCCAGGCCTCAACCCAATTAAAAAGCTGCAGTTGCACCTTAGAGAGCTGTAGACAAATGACCTGCCAGCCGGTACAGAAGAGTGGGCCCAAACTGATAAAATCATGCAGAAAATTATTACTTCAAGTTATTGCTGCTAAAAGTGTTTCTAAGATCTACTGGGGTGCACTTAGTTTTTCATAGAACAGTATATGCACTTTGTCAGCATGTGCAGTAGTTTTGTGAAACATGATCAGATCGCTGTGAAGACATTTGTTTTTAAAGCATGCGGTCACCTCTGAATATCCCTCATTTTTGCAGTTGGTGCAGTTTACTGCACAGCAGCTTCTCGCCATTAGCCTGACTCTGTCAGATAAGAAGAGTGTTTCTTTCTGTGCCTCGGTTAACACAACATTTCCCCTCTGAGAGTCATGTGACAGCTGAATTACATTTGTTTGACCTCGCTTTAAGGAGTGAGTGGCTGGATCACGACTGTGCCTAAAAAATATTTAGGTGTGGGAATTTGGACCAGTGTGGTGGCCTGCCACTGCATAGATCCCACTCGCCTTTTGCAAGTGAAAATCTAAAATATGTCCTGGTTCACAAACAAGTGGAATGAGGATTAAAGAATCCCAACAAAGAACAGCCACAGATAACTAAACGGTCCCTCTCTCCATCTCACCTGGGGCCCTTACCCCATTACCCCCACCCACTCCAACACCAGCACTGCATTTCGACCCACACCCCCCACCTCAACCCCCATATATCAATTTCCTTTAGATGTTCCCCCTCACACAATTGGAGTAACTAGAGTCTTGCCTTTTTGCGGGCGGTGGAGAGATGAAGCAGAACACACAATGGCCTATTCATTTAGGTAACAACACACACAAACACACAAACTTTAAGCACATAGACTTTCATGTAAACACATTGTACCCACATATTACACACTCACACAGCATCCCACCTCACTCCCCAGCTGCAGTAAAAGTCCCCCCAACCCATCCAGCCTTACAAACTGGTAGAGAGAACAGGCGCTTTGGTGGTATAGGCACAAAGATTGGATTCACTGGTGGCCAAAGGGAGACGATTTAAACGAAACACAGCTGCAGGAATTTAAGAATGATAGATGAAAGGAAAACATGAGGAAGAATGATAGATTAAATAATTTTTTATTATCTATTTGAAGATCTCTTGATAGTATAAATTGGATGTAACTGATATGCATCACTCCTATAAAATAAACATAAATTGTAAAAGTTCCATTATTTACAGTGTTTGGCTGTGATGTGGGATTACTACAGGCTAGTTTTAATTTGGAGAAACGATCTAATGTGCAGAATGAATAATGATAATGAAATCAGGATAAACTCCCACAAAGTTCTTGGGAAAGCCTCTGAATCCTTACCGATTCCAGCTGCGCCACTGTCTGCCGGACCCTGACCTCTTTAGGGGAATTAAAGAGGAATCCATCAGTATCTTGGTATTATCTCTATTACTCAGACTTGAGTGAATTTGTCAAAAAATATATGAAAAAAAAAACGAGTTGATTACATTTGTAATGACTTAATAACTGCACTATTAACTTTGCACCGGATCCTTCTGCAAGGTTCACTGACCTACTTCAACAGGGGGACACTGAAACACCTGCCGTTTGCTGCACAGGTGCACAAAATAAAGAGAAAACGTGATTAGGGTTAGGTAACGTTCTCAGCATCTGAGACCTGGAGACTTACTGAGTGTGTTACTCTTCTCCAACAGTGGCTGTAACATCTTTCAGAGACCTCAGGACATGTTAAATAAATCTAAACAACCAGATTTTTTGCATTGTTTTTTGTTTAAATGAGCCTTTTAGAAAACAAAAGAAACAGTAATATAGTTTTAGATAAAGGTAAAGTGCACCAAGTAACATGCATGAAAAAAGATTTTTAAATATCTATTTAAATACGAAAAAATACAAAAAATTTATTTAAATACATATTTAAATATGTTAAATATGTAATCTTTGTGATTTAGTTGACTACCTTAATACAGCTAATAAAGCCTTTATTAACTGGTGCAAATAGCCTGGTGCAAAGTCAGTTCAGTTCACACAACTCCCAAAATAGATATGGTGAACTTATTTATTAAAGAAAATGATCAAACATTTGATATCCCTGTGAACCTCTAAATGTAAGTAAATCTGTCTTGATTTAAATTTTAGTTTCATTTGTATCAACATTTAATGACTTTTAGGATGTTTTATGTCATATTCATTCAGTGGGGTTGTCATCACAACATTGATATTTAAGCATGAACTATGATTATTGTGTCATTTTTGTATATATGATAATAATGTTTATAATTGTGTATTTGCTCTCCTGATATGTTTTTGAACGAGAGCTTTAACGTTACACCAAAATGTATTTTCATTTCGAATTTAATAATTTAAAAAAACAGATGATTAGACTGACAGCATTAGTCTCTTTAATATTATTTTATATTTTATTGACCTCATTGATTGCGAAATGAAAAACTGCAGAAATATAGACGATTCTGAAGGTTTGAATGTGTCTTCATATAATTTTTAAAACCTTATATATTTTAACTTTTGTGCTATTTCTGCGTAGTGATATACTAGGTTATAGACATATAGAAATAACCTGACACTAAAGACGAGACACAGCATGATATGAAATATCTCTGTGTGATAACAATGCTTAATAATTTAGTTCCTACTACTTTAAAAATTCTAAATTAAATGTATTTTCTCCATTTATCATTTGCTTTGTCCTCTAAAGTATGTTTAACACCGCTGTACAAAGCCAAGTTGAGTCTTAGAGACGATGGGGGTGAGCCCCCACCAACACACACACACACACACACACACACACACACACACACACACACACACACACACACACACACACACACACACACACACACACACACACACACACACTGCCATGGTCACAGGACTGCACCGAGACTTCTCTTTTGACACTGCCAACCCACTAACTGCCGACCTTTAGCTGTCATCCTAAGAGATGTTTTCATGTGTTTGTATCTCCAAGTTTGACTTCGAAAAACATCTTCACATGACAAAAGGACTTTTATCATTTGGGCCTGTTTGGGTATACATTCATGTTGGGAAATATGAATCGCCCACTGACTGCTTCAGTGCAGGAAAGTACAAGAAACTGCTAAAATGCAGTAAAACGACATCCCTAAGAATAAGAATAAAAGATGAGCCATCATGAAATGTACATTCCAGAAACAACAGTGTTTCCACTGTGGCGTTTTCGGTGTAAGAATCTCGACATTATATAGGGGATCGTTTCAGTTCACTAGAAAGCTTTTAAAATATTTTTCTAACAGATTTCAGGATGTTATTCAGCAAAAATTGCCCTAATAAAGTTTTTAAATCTAATATGACTTACTTTTTAACTACTTTAATAAAATATATTACTTACGAAAACAATTTAAATAATACAAATAAAGTATTACAATTATTATGATACAAATAATTCTTTCATTTTAAAATGTTATTTTAATTATTTAACCTTTGACGTTTTCCAATAAGAAAATATTAACCGTCTCCAAGACGAAGCCTTGGACAGTAAATACATGTAAGAGAAGAATTCATGATGGTTATGAAAAAGCCACAATGAGCTCTCCCAAGGCAGTCTGTTTAGAAAGACTCGGTGCATATGTGTATCGCACAATGAATGTCTTGTTTTTCTGAATGCTTAATCTATTTCTTTGCTTAATTGAATTTCTCTCTAAACGAAGTGCGCATAATGTCAAGCCATCCATCACCAGGCTATCCGAAGCGCTGGAAGGGCAACATTTTCGTACGAGAAAATAAAAACTAGTCTCATCTTTTCCCAGAAAGACGCCAACACAAAATAGTTCTTAAAAAATTTGTATATCAAAATTATGTAGCTGCCTTTTGTTCTTTATTGCTTCAGAATCAAAATTGTGGTTCAAACATTAAAAAAATGACGCAAATTTCAGAAACCAGCGCATTTTCACAACCATCTCTCTTCCAGAAATTACATAAATTGACGTTTATGGTCTCACACAGAAGTATTTAGCTCTTGTAGAGAAAGGGGCTATATTTTGGGGCTCTTCGCCCCCATTAGCATCATTTCACAAACACAAGCCAAAGCACTCACGTCAACCCGAGGCCGGGCCGCAAATCCTCAGCTGCACAGGAGGGGTGGGGAATCCCGGAGTGTCTCTCTCCGCAGGTCCTCGATTTACAGCTTCAGGAGCCGGGAAGTCCCAGCACAGCTCCCCGGGTTGTGTCCTCGGCGCTCCTGGAGCATTTTTTCCCTTATATGCCACAGACTGAGACTCGGACAAAGAGTGGCGGTAGATGGGGGAGACACAAGCGTTTTCCACAATTTTCTTTTCTTTTTTTTTATAGACACAGAACTGCTTTTTGTCCCACAGTTCTTTTTTTTTAATTTAAGGGAGAAGAGGGTGCTCGTTTTGATCACATGATTACAATTCACCTGAGATAGAAAAAAAGAAGAAGAAGAAGAAAACAAAGGGAGCAAAGAAAGGAGGGGAACCGGGGGAATGAAAGAGGCAACACAGAGATTCACTCGTGGTTAGGATTCCCTTATCACAGTCAGCATTCATGGATAATGAAAAAAAGTGGTGATTTTTGGACTGGGGGCCGGTGTGTCGCATGGCGGGGATACAAGGGGTCATTGTTGCGAGGAACAGCGCTGGTGGTTGTATCCGTGCGGCCAGTTACGTCCCCTCGCCGTCTCTCCTTTCTGCTTACCAGCACTGTTTGGTTTGAAACGCGCGCTCTCTCTCAGTTAGAGGCGCTGATGCAATTATGAAATCCACACGAGATGCAGCACAAACTGCACGAGCTCTGAAATTGGCGCTAACACCTGTGACTCAATCTGGCTAAAATTAAACACGTTAAGCGGTTTGGATCGTTTTATACTAGGCCAAAAAGGTGCCCATTTTATATCCGTTTCATAAGACATGCCTGAATGTGTTGTGGGTTAATTTGTGTTTGTAAACGTAAGCTCCCTATGCGTTGAAGTAAAAGTCAGAGAATATTGCTATATTTCTTTCTTTCTAAACCAAGTGCGCAACTGGTGCGTAAAACCTGCCATTTCCAAACTTATTTGAGGCCTGCATCGCAGAGCGCGTTTAAGTACCGGGTCTCTTTCTGCTCACAAGGCCAAGACTGACGCCCATTTCTTCTCTTAGTAAATAATCCGGACTCGGATCTGTCAGTGCTGTCTGTGAGCATGTTCTGAAATGAAAAACCCCTTCTCCATAGCCACTGTGTTATATAAAGGAGGAAATTTTCTCTCACTCCTTTTCCCCGAAAAAAGCAATGTACAGGATTGAGGCTTCAATGTAGATGTTTCAGACAGTAAATTAAAGATTCTTTTTTAGATGATAATAATAATAATAATAATAATAATAATAATAAAGCTGGTTTCCCTGCCAAAATTAATACCCAAACACAGATAGCCCAATTTCACCTTTATCGTCTTATCATTATTGGTGTGATGAAACTATGCATCTCCCAAAGTAAAATAATTAGAAATGGGTGCTCATGTACCCAATTACTCTGTTTAACGTAATAAAAAAAATACAAATGGTGCGATGGGTCTGGATAGATAGACAGATAGAGGGAGAGGATGTTAAGGAGCTAGAGAGAGAGAGAGTCCCCGGCCAATCAGAGAGCTCAGAGTCTGCGCCCGTATATGTGCGCTGGTCCTTTAAGATCTCTCCTCCGCATCTTTTTCATTTTTTTCTCTCGGGCGCGTACAAGGAGCTCTTTAAGCCCTGGTACAGACACACAGAGCAAGCATTCATACTCGGGCGGCGCGAGCGAGGGGGCTGGGGAGCGAGCGTCACTTTGGAAACTCGGACGGGAACTCACGGATTCTCGTGCTAAACCGACGACCTCCTTTTCCTCATTACTGAAGTAAGGCGCTTAGCATTTCCAACTCTTTCCTCTCTACAGCTGCTGCTGCTCTCACTCTGCCGTTTGATTATTTCTTTTCGTCAGAGTCCGAAACTCAGACTTATCATGCACTCTTACCTTTCATAAACATGGATCATTGTTTAGTTATTTATGGTGGGGGTTTTTTTGGGGTTTTTTGTTGTTTTTTGTTTGTTATTTTAGCCACCACAATGATTCTGTTAAACCATGTGAGAATAGTCCTGCTGCCAAAAGTTAACGATGTTGTAGGGCTACAGTAATATCACCTCTCCTCTTTTCAACAAGTGCTGCGAAGTTTTCCAGCCGATTTGTGTTGTGGTTAAAGTTTCATGTGCCGATCGTCATAATTTATTTGGTCTTCAAGTGTTTTCCCCCTTTATTTTCTTCAGGATTTCATCATTAATTAAAGAAAAGTGCACAACAAGCGCAACAAAGGAGACTGCCAGAACTAAAGGCGATTTATGACTCTACACTTTTACACACGTATTAAAAAGTCAGATTATCCCCCATATTTAATCGAGTTATATTTCGGTATCTGGCAGACACTTAATCTTTAGATTGTGAACAACAGGCCCTTTTTTTCAAAACCAAATGAAAGCCAGATTTCTGGCAAGTCGGGTGTTGAGTGTTAGTTCAGTGGGTAGCCCACAGTAAATATCCTCAGTAATGTAATAACACGCGTTATCTAAAGGGTGGGTCGAACGCAGTTAAGCTGTTATCAAATAAATTCAGCGATATCTGTTGTTCTGCTGCACATCGGTAGATGGGTCCAGTTGATTTTTTTATTGGCTTTTCCACTGATTTGATCTTGGTTTGATCTGCTAAAGAAAAAACATACTTAACCAATTGCTCGGTGGCGAAAGCAAATGATCCCCGCTCGGTCAGGTGACGCTGCTTGTTTCATTCTTAAGAAACAACGAAAAGGCACCGATGGTGTTCGTTGTTTCGTAAGAATGAAACAAGCAGCATGTACTACAAACACAAGAGACGCGCGCGTAAATGCGCTTTCCTCAACAGTTTACGCACACAGACCTTTAGAGATGTGATGACAGCCCGCGACGTGCCCTTGCAGACCAGGTGGCAACCGAGCATCAAAATACGCTTTGGACAGATGGGGAAGCTGCACCAGCCGCTCTGTTGGAAACGAATACAATTCCTAACATCCAATTAGATGTTAGGCTAATTAAAAGCTGGTGTTGGAAACATGTATTTAGAGTCACAGCGCTCACAAATGTAATTTGAACTCCTGTGCCGTTTGTAAAATTATAGATTTGGTTAATTAATTATAAGTGCGCACAGCAAACGAACCGCCAGGAAATGCAGAACATTGATTCGGACATGTAGTGTGCTGCATGATTACGAAAAACTGTAAACGTATTAAAAAAGAAATATGAGGGAAGCGGGGCGTTGAGAGGCCAACCTTTAAAAAAAACAAAAACAAAAACGACCAGAGCGATTTTCTAAATAGAAAACAAATAATCGGACTGCGTGTTGCTCTTTTCCATGAAGTTTAGGACGCAAACTTCCAGACAGGCTGTTGATTTAATGGACAAAACGAGGACAACTTTAAACCTGCCCCTGTTTAACAAGCTAATTTACAGGAGTGCCCATAAACACACACACACACACACACACACACACACACACACACACACACACACACACACACAAGGGGGGGGGGGGGGTTATGTTTCCAGCGGCATGATGTATTTATTCAAGAACCACGCGGTATAAATCCGACTTTTGTGCTGCTGTGGTCTCCTATCATTCCAACACATTTTCTCCGGGGAGCTTGCAATAACTGTAAAACAGTAGCTTGTTTTGGGAGCCGAGGCCCGGACCTGCAGGGGGGATGTGCGCTATAGAGGGCCACAAATATACACATATAGGCATAGTTTCACATATCGTGATATCGTGTTGAGTATTTATGTGGGGTTAATGCTTTCAGATTCAGGACGTTTAGCATCTTAATGCTGGATTCGAAAAGAACAGAAAGTTTTGCTAAATCGTGGCCAACCGTACCCAAATCCGCTGCCGCTCTACCTCTGATTTATTAAGCTGATGCTCCTCATCCCTCTGCTGTTTCAGGTCCTCGCTGTTGGATCTCGATCGCGGGATAAACGGAGGAGAGAAGGAAGGTGTAGTCAGGAGGGAAGTAAGAGCGGGTGAGTTTGGCGGAGAGAGTTGCGCAATAGCAGGTAAACTGGGGTCCAAGGTGCGCATCGAGCCGCCTATGATACCAACAACACGGATGGAAAGAACTTTAATGTGGAATCCTCACAGAGTTTTGCAACGGAGGCTGAGAGTAGAGACAGACTGGCAGTTTATATTATAACTTAGATGAGGCCAGAGAGACAGCCGACCCTCCGTGCGTAAACTGCAGAGCTACACAGAAACAAGAACCAGACAGGTAGAGCTGAGCATTTAAGAACAGCTTTTTACATCCTCTGCGCGCCTGGAGGCTTGTGTGAAGGACGATGTCCAGAGAGGAGCAGAGCTTTTCAGAGGTTGAGCTCAGCCCAGGGATGTCTGACGACAGCCGCTCCCTGTCACCGGGTCATTCCTCCGGGGCCGCTGTTGCTGGGGACTCGCCTCTCCACGGGCAGCAGCATCAGCCGCAGCTGGTCGGGCTGGACGACGCGTCGGCGGGTTGCTCCTCCGTCAAATCCGACGACGAGGACGACCGCTTCCCCGCGGGAATCCGCGACGCTGTGAGCCAGGTGCTCAAGTGCTACGACTGGACCCTCGTGCCCATGCCCGTTCGCGTAAGCAGCGGAAGCAAGAACAAACAGCACGTGAAGAGGCCAATGAACGCCTTCATGGTGTGGGCGCAGGCGGCGCGGAGGAAACTGGCCGACCAACACCCGCACCTGCACAACGCGGAGCTCAGCAAGACCCTGGGGAAGCTCTGGAGGTGAGCAGGCCGGTTGCTTATAGTCCGTCTTAAGGCCCACTTTAAAATCCCGAAAACGTCTGGCTCTCACACACAGTAAATTGAATAATAAATTTAGGTGAATTCTCGTTCCACCAAACAAGAAAGAGACGATTAAGCTTTGACAGATTAAAATGTCCCGAATAAACAGCCACATGAACACCACCGCTCAAGGGTCACAGCTTAAGTAGCTACTCCAGGAATAATTGAATCAGACACTGAAGACTTTTTATCAAAAATGAACACACGCGCGCGCGCACACACACGTTAGTTATAGTTACAGAGGCATCATCTCAATAAACCGAAACATATCAGCTCAAACACATCAAACACACGTTTCTATTTCAGCTTCTGCAGGCTCACAGAGAGGCCACTGTATATTCACCACTTTGACTCGTGTGATTTAGTGCACACCCTCCACTTAATGTTCTTAAAGTCGAATACAATGAAAACCAACACAGTTATAACGTGTTTGAAAAAAATGCCTCGCTCTGTTTTACACGTGATATTATCTGTGATATGTTTCCTGAAAAAAAGAAGAAGTATTTTTAGACTATTAGGAGGCAGCTCAGTCTTCTTTCCCGCTTTAGGCCACAGTTCACCAGTTGAGCAGCTCTTGTTTTTTGGTGCAGTGAGTGCGCCCTGGTCACATGTTTCTGAATCCTGGCTAATTCAATTCACTGTTTTAATTCCTGGGAAACATTAGCTGGAAGGAGTTCCCCCCTGGCAAAGTTCATTTAAAGTACATTCAAAGTTTAAGAAGAAGAATGATCTAGCCTTTTTTATAGTTAATAAACTTACAGTTCCCTAATATTCTGAGTCTTTCATTGCTTCATTTGCTTACAGAAAACCTGCACTTCTTTCATTTCAACCTTCTGTCAGGCAGGCACTGGAGAGTCTTTCCTTCTTGGTTGCTGACTTCTTCAGATTGCTCATTATTTCTTACCAAGAAGGACAGAAAAGGTTAAATGCATTACCTTGCAGGGATCATATTAATTTGATAAAGACTTGACCTTGGGCTCAGTCAGTAGTAGTTAATTGACCCACAAACACGATGAACAGGGAGGCTGAGGAGGGTCAGGGTTTTCTCATGCCACTCCTGTCAGGGGTGTAATAGTAGGAGCTCAGTCCCATGTTGCAGACAGGATGCAACTTTGGGCTGTATCATTTCATTAGAGTTTGGCAGTCAGAAGCCGCTGGCAGGAGTGACATTAGATGCAGCTGTGGAGATGTAGCAAATGAAACTATTGCTGCTAACAAAGGAAAATATGTCATCCTGGCAGGGTTGATAGAAATATGATATGAAGGATTAGCAATTATTTAAACACATAACTGAAGATAGGGGACAGACAACATGCCCCCCCCCCCCCCCCCCCCCCCAAAAAAAAAGGAAACCAAAAACCCAAACAAACAAAAAACAAAAAAGTATTGTTAATGTTTTTATAAGACAGAAAGTGGTAACATTATTGGGTGTTAAAGAGCATTTCAGAGGAGTAAAGAGAGGCTTTTGGAATCACTTCTTCCTACTCTGGGATCAAATTCATTCCTTTAACTCTTAATCAACCTTAAATCAGTTCACAGTGAAACATGAACTGATTTAAGGTTCAGAAATCCAGATTTATCTCGTTATGAAATTGAAATGGAAAACAAACAAAAAAAAAGAAAGAAAGAAAAAAAGCCCCGAAACTCTTCAGCATCTGAAATCCTACACCAAGGAAGAATTGGAAAACATTCAGGTTCCAAAACTGGAACAATCAGTCTCCTCGGTTTCTAATTCTTACAAAGTGTTGGTCAGAGATGAGGTGTGTTCTCTGAGGTGCTCGGTCATCCAGCTTCACGGGAGTGTGAAGTGCTTAAATCAAAGATGAGGTAACAAAGCAAACCAGTAAATTATTTCTGTTGCTGGCTCATTCAAAATGAGCGTATTCTTCAAAATCCAAATATTTTACCCTTTCAGCATTTATCATACTGTCTTTCTACACATTTCAAATAAATCTAAGGTTTTAATCATTTGCAAATCACTGCCAGTCATAAAGGTTTATTCTTTTTTATTCTATGGTCTTTTTGCACCATCCTGTAGAATATGTACTGTATTCAACAGGAAAAAAAGTGACTATGGATCTTCGTAACTTAAACGATCAAATTTACCATTTTTCCCCCCCTGAGGCTTCTTAATGAGAGTGACAAGCGACCCTTCATTGAGGAGGCAGAGAGGCTGAGGAAGCAGCACAAAAAGGACTACCCTGACTACAAGTATCAGCCGCGACGCCGCAAGAATGGGAAGATTGGTTCTGGGTCAGGAAGCGAGGCTGAAGGCCATTTGGAGGGTGAGGTCATCTACAGCCAGTACCACTACAAAGGCACCCACCTGGAAGTGGCCTACAGTGGGGGAGCCGGGTCCCCTCTGGCAGATGGGCATCACCCTTATGCTGTAGGTGGGCTGCCGGCTCCCGCCCGCTACTCCACTGTTATGCCTGAGTCCACTGAACATGATGACACACGCTTAGGTAATTGTCTGTGAATCTGCAGGGCAAACGAGCTGTAACTGCTTTCTCTTTTGCCACAGGTCAGAGCCACAGTCCTCCAACACCTCCCACTACTCCCAAGACCGAGCCTCAGTCTGCAAAGGCAGGAGATGGTAAGAGGGAGGGAGCCGGGAACGGGACTTCTCGTGGTACAATGGGAGCGGAAGGAAGCTCAGGTGCTGCGGGGTCTGGGAAACCTCATATCGACTTTGGTAACGTGGACATTGGTGAGATGAGTCATGAGGTAATGGCTAATATGGAGCCGTTTGATGTCAATGAGTTTGATCAGTACCTTCCCCCTAATGGGCACCCAGGGGTTGGGCCGAGTGCGGGGGCTGCAGGAACCACAACAGCTACTCCGGCCTTTCCGTACGCCTATGGGATCTCCTCAGCTCTGGCAGCGGCCAGTGGACACTCAGCAGCCTGGCTCTCCAAGCAGCAGCAGCAGCCGCCACAGCAACACCATGGCTCCCCTCTGAGCTCAGATCCCTCCAAAGCCCAGATTAAGAGTGAGGCCGGAGGTGCTGCGGGTCACTTTGTGGAAGCAGCTTCAGCAGGTTCCCACGTCACTTACACCCCCCTCAGCCTTCCTCACTACAGCTCTGCCTTCCCCTCGTTGGCCTCAAGAGCTCAGTTTGCAGAATACGCCGACCACCAGGGCTCGGGGTCATACTACGCCCATTCGAGCCAGGCTCCGGGGTTGTACTCCGCCTTTTCTTACATGGGGCCTTCCCAGAGGCCTTTGTACACTGCCATCACTGACTCAGCCAGCGTATCGCAGTCGCACAGCCCCACACACTGGGAACAGCCTGTCTACACAACGCTGTCGCGGCCATGACAGATAACGAGACCAGAGCGTGCCGGTGCAGGTTCAGCCCCAACGTCAGACCAGAGGAGCAGAGACAGCAGCAGCAGCAAGAGTCGCGCTGGTGGTGTCAGAGTCGAACGAGATCTGGTCTGGGGGGGAGTGGGCAGGCACTGGGGGATGCGTCTGGGGAGGCAGAAGGGGGGGAAACACCATTCTGCTCTTGCCCAGATGAAAACATGCTGTCACAGCCTGAGGATGAGCTTGGAGCGTGGTGCTTTTGAGGAGCGGTCGATCATTTGCGGCACTCGGTGGAGGAGTCAGAGTTCAATACATCGATAATGCAAATAAGTAAAATAAAATAAAAATCACCCACCCAACGCCACCAGCAGCACCACAGCAAAGCCTTTGGCACTTCTGGCTGTGTTCATGGGTGGTATGAGATCACGTACTTGTCATCGTGTATCGCAGCAGTCCACAACGCCACGGGCAAACGGAGGGGTCAGAGGTGACAGGGACACAGCGAGAAAAAAGCAAGACTTCGATCTGTGAGCGCGACAAAGGAGACAAATTCATTTTACCCGAGATGTTTGTTTTAACGCCAGGAGAACGGAGTGCCAAACTATTTGCCGGCCTTTCACTTCTCAGGCTTGACTGACCTTTTGTCAAACAAACGTTAGCCTTGTATTCCTTTCGAAAGTCAACACAACAAAAACTCACGACATACTGTCCTCTCAGAGCCACAGTCGTCCCTTTTTGAATTCAATTTGTTTATGCTGTGTTCACTTAAAATGCCTTTGTACACTCGACAAATGGGCACGGAGGGGAAAAAATGCCATAAATCCATGCTGTGCTTTTGTTAACTGAAGTGTATATTTAGCTTATTGGGTGTACTTGAAGTTGCAAATGTACTTATGTCGATACACACAAACATGACCAAAGTTTTGAGACCAAAACCTGTACTTTTTATAAAGAAGAAACTGTTCTTTTAAAAGAAAGTTTCTCCCAACATAACATTCAAAGCTACCTTACATTTTGTGGCCAATTAGTGTTTTGTTTTTTTGTTTTTTTTTCTTAGCTTTGACTCAATTCAAAATGCAATCGTGTCAAAAACTTCCTTTAAGTTTGTAGCACAAAGGCACTGACTCATGATGAAAGGCAGTTCTATTCATCTGCTGATAATCCATTATCACTCAGTGTTTCATGACAAAATCCTTAACAGAAACGTACTTGTTGTTTTAACAACGTGCTGTGTTTACTGTACTGTTTAAAATGACTTTTTGCCATTGTTATCCACTGAAAGTCTACAGCACTGCCTTTGTCTGTTGTTTTGTTTGGTTGAGTGTGAGACAAAATGATCTTTTGATTATAGTTTAAAAAGTTACATTGTAAATAATGCCAACACTGAGAAACAATTTCCAGGCACTGAATGTTTTAACGCAGCCTGATGTCAAATAGAAAATGTGCCTTGTCCTTATTATGACTTTACTACTAACAGCTTTTGTATCAGTACTTACCTTTTGATGATTACTTACCATCTTTATTTACACGTTATACCTGTTATTTCTCTTCCCTACATCCCGCATTCTTCTTCACTGCTTCTCAAATATATCTGCATTTTAAATATCTTAACCTATATCTGCAAAAGAGCTAAACTGAATTTCTTTGTTTTATACGTAATGTATATCGGTACTGCACACATGTGGACCATATGCATGCACCACAGCTCAGGCAGAGCTCAAAGTCAGTTTTACTTTAACCAATTACCTCCAGCATAAGAGTTAAGCTTACATTCTCATTGCTACTATATATGTGTGTGTGAGCTATGGGTAGTGTTTTTAATTCCACATTTATTTATGATTTGGTTTCATGTTTGCGTGCACATCCTTTCTCTCAATTTCTCATTTGAGCATTTCACATTTCTTGTGTAACTGCGTCTGAATAACAGCAGGTGTGAAAGCCTGAACACGATGATGATGATGATGACTTTGTATTCTGACGTGAAATAAAGCTTTGTTATTTCTGCTTGAATACAAGCTTGCCTCTTGAAAAGTCATAAATACTACAAATGATGAAAAAAGGTTCCTTTTGGTTGTGAAGACCACAAAAACTCTTCTCTTCTGGCTACAAACTGCAGTGGAAAAAAAACAAACAAAAGCTCACGTCTTTGGGGCATCTAATGACTCAGCCCATGCTGCTCACATTCCCAACATAATCTCTTCAGCTACTGGATAATTCACTTTGGCTGGCTGATGCTCAATCTGGCCACTGGTAGAGGTAAGCTGGACACGGCTGATAGTGACGTGCATGTGGAGGGCGATGAATGAGACTGTGATGCAGCTACCTTCCTTTACATAAACTTAAAGTAATGCAGCCTCGGGGGGCAGGGTTGGTTATGCATGCATATTTCAGGTTCCTTATATTGTGTGTGTATGTGTGTGCGTGTTGTGGGTTAAGCCTGACTTTTAATTCCCTCTTTTTAATCGGCTGTGTGATACTTTGCAAAGACAAAGAGGGCCATTGAAAGGGATCTAGGGGGAGGAGGGAAACATGGGCAATGAGGGAGCGTACCCATAACTGCCTGGCCTGCCGCTTCAGCAGGATACAAAGGGACTCCTACACTCCATGCAGAGACCCAGCAACCCTCGCTATCTAAGCGTCCCCAACACTCACCCCATCCTAGTACAAAAAAAAAAATCAGATAGAAGCTGAAATGGGATTCAAATAATGAAAAGGAGAAGATATAGACAGAGTTATGGGATTTTGTGTCAAATGAATGTCAAAGCAGGTGTCAGACAGGTGACTGTTGAGATACTGCTCAAAAGGCTTCATTTGATTCTCGCAGGCAATGAAACGTTAGCTGAGCACATTCTGTTCATAATCTCCTTCGCCTGAGATGTGAAAGGAGGTGGCACGGTCCGCTCTGATGATCCATGAAAAAATAGAACAAAGGCTCTGTGCTGATACGACCAAACTGACAAACGCAAATGAAGAATCAGAGGAGAAACTCCAGAGTGCAGTAATAGATCAGCCTGTGATAATCCAATCTACTGATCAAGTATAAAAGAAATCAATTATAGAGAATCAAATGAAAGTTTGGGAGGGTGCAACAGGTGAAAGAAAGAGAGATGAGACTCAGTTGTGTTGCAGCTATGAGATGACCACTGCTGATCAAAGGAAGTAAAATGCAGTTCAATTTGTTAGTACAGGGTTGGACCTTCCTGAGATGTTCCTCTGAGATTCTGGTCCATGTTGACATGACAGCATCACACAGCTGCGGCAGATGTGTCAGCTGCACATCCATAATGTGAATCTCCTGTTTCACCACATCCAAACAAAGCTATACTGGATGGTGATCTGTTGACTGAGGAGGCCATTTAAGTACATATTTAACATGAAATTTCCCACTCGTGGGACTAATAAAGGTATCTTATAAACTCAGAAACCATCAAGATGATTTGAGCTTTTTGACACGGTATATTATCCTGTCATGATAACATGTCCAATCCTTTTATCTCCATCCACAAAGGAAAGGAAATGTTCAGCAACACTACTCAGGTAGGCTTAGTGCTCAAACGGGCCTAAAAGCTGCAAAGAAAATAACCACCATGCGATTACATCACCTTTTTTAAATGTTCTTTTTATATTTTTTTTATTATATCAAATTCTGATCATCCAATCAGAATATCACAGGAGAAATCAGGAAACACTTTTTTATGAGCTGTGCAAATTGTAGCCTCAGTTTTCTTTTCTAAGTTGAGACTAGTGGCACAGGTGTGGTCTTCTGGTGTGCATTCAGACTTTAGTTGGTTAAGTGTTTTTTTTAGCTTTTGCCACATTCCTCTCAGCTTGCCTCTCACCTCTGGCCATTCTCCTCTGTATCCCCTAGAGATGGGTGCGTGGGAAAATCCCAGCAGATCAACAGTTTCTGAAATACTCAGACCAGCCTGCCTAACGCCAACAACCACGCCTCACTCAAAGTCACTTACATCACCTTTCGTCCTCATTCTGAAGCTGAGTTTGAACTCCAGCAGGTCATCTTCACCACATCTGCATGCCTGAATGCAATGAGTTGCTGCCATGTGATTGGCTGATTCAATATTTGTGATAATGAGCAGGTGAACAAGTGTACCTAATACAGTGGCCAGTCAGCGTATATCTAGGAAAGCAATAAGAGAAGTCATGTTGTAAAGGACTGAAAAACAAATCAGACAAATGACAAACAAATCAAGTAGGAGGTGGAAGTTCCTGATCCAGCGAAGGTCTCGGGAGATTGTAGTCATTCCCTCTGCTGGAGGCGACCTGATATTGGCCTCCCTGTGTTGGTGCTGGTGAGCATCACGAGCCACCCTCTCCAGCCCATGAAAGAAGCGCAGCATCACCCCGAGGCGCCGTCTCCTCCAATCAAAAGACTCATAGATTAAAGCAGTTTTTCACACATTTTACACATAATTACTAATACCAGCGCCAACTGGCTCCTGCCTGCTGATGCTCAGAGGTCACAGTGACCGACACGCCTTTGCTTTAAGTCGACTACAGAAGAAAAAAGACGAGTTTCTTCATCAGTTTTATTACCAGCTGCATTTTTTTTTTCCTTTCAAATCAGTTCTGTCTTTACATACATGTCACGGAGCTCCCACAAACACACACACAAGCAACATATAATCCGCTCGCCTATTTACTAGAGTATCATCACACACTGCCTCCTACAAGAAATCCTTTAATCTGCTTTCTCACAAACTTTCTCTCTGTCTTCCCGCATTCACTCGCCGTCTCTCTGCCCGGGCAACAACCCATTTCTCCTAAAACAATACACTGACTGTTTGGCTGCTTTGTGTTTATGGAGTGGGGCGGGGGGAGCCACACACACCATGCATCATGACTGTGACAATACTTCTCCATGTAAACATCAACACCCACTGTCGGAAGTGAGGATTCTTACTGTTATCTATCGATCTACTACAGTAATGTGTGCATTTAGTGCTTGTTGCAGTAGGATTCCTAAGTCTTTATGACTTATGAACCCAGAGAGTGTAACTTCACCCTCATTGTAAACCTCTGTTTACATTTCATAGTGTAAGTAACATAAATCAAACTCTTTATACAAAAATCTTTATTTATAACAATAAAACTGTAATTTCACTACAATCACCTCTTTTCAAAAACACAAATACTTCATAATACAGGATTCCTTTATAAAACTTAAGTGTTTGACTGAGATATATCTCCCCCTTGTGGCTCTTAGAAGCATTGCAGCCGCTAAAACAATTGAGTTCAGTGGGTACCAGATAAAAGAAAGACGAAAAAATGAGCTGGGTTGTGATGAACACTAAACAAATAGTTAGAGGGGAAAACAATAAGTAAGTTCACAGGATTATGAACTATAAACAGCATACTAATTTGTTTTGCATTATTTTGAGTCTTTAAGTAGTCTTATGCAGTACACCTCATGTTTACAGTCACTGGAGAATTACAGCGACTGGATCTGGGAGTGGGCGTGAAGGAGACTCCTCCACTGGGTTTGTGTAGCTGTAAAACCAGTTAGGGTGGTGGCTGTGAAGCAGCTTAGGCTGATCTGTCAGCGTAGACTGCTTCATAAGATGTTTAATCAGTTATGATGAGCTCGTCGCAACCCCAGTCCTCGTAACTCCCATCGGGAAGGTACCTGCGGATGATGATGGGGATCTTTCTGCTCCTGTCAGTGAGGACAAAAAGACAGAGATACTGTTACAGTCACCTGCTCTTTAAATAATGTCACTCACACATGAAAAAGAGAAATGACAAAAAGTCATCAAAGAAAATTATGGCTTACTTTAGTTCTTTCATAGCTATCTGCAGCGGGTCTGTTTCTCCCTCCAGCTCCACCATAACTGGAGCACACATCCTGTTGGAGACAAGTCAGCAGGTAAACCACATCAGTACAGTGTTAGAGCCTTTTTTCAATGCTCAGTCTACAAACACCATGTTTTCTTCTTTTAGATAATTGAGGGTTAGTATTTAAGGAAGTCTGGATTAATCACTGACAGGTGGAAGTGCCTTAAGAGGAAGCAAGTAATTTTTGATTGTGCTTTACTTTGTGCCGCAGAGTTTCCTTTCTCTTTTTTAAAAATTGAAATGGTTTGTAGAAGGTAAATGAGAGGCATATACTACAAATTAAGTTCAACATAGCTAGGTTTCCCTGCACTATCTGGCTTGACAAAACCTAAAACCCCAGTCAAAGATGACAGGTGTCATCACAGAACTGTTTTTGTTAACTCAGGCTCTTTGTGTGCTCACATATAAGAAAGGGGGCGTCTGACACGATGTTTGACTCTCCTTTAGCGCAGAATGGGTCGAGTGAGCATTAGAGACATTTTTAAGTTCTACAGGTAGCATTTACAAAACATCTCACTTCAGCAGAGAATCTATATCACATTTACAGGCTACTGGAAATAAAAATAAAAAAAATCAGTAAAGATGTGGCACTTCTGAATGATTTTAAACTAAAACTTTAACCACAACATGTTGCTGACCAGGTTGTGTATTTAGCATAAGTTACTGTGGTGATCTGGCCAGGTCAAAGGAAAGCCATCTTTGTGACACTGAAAACGCTGGCTTTAGCCTCGTCTTACCTTGCTAACCCGTTAATCTCACTAAGGTTAAGATCAGAAGGTGCTCACGTGAATCCAACTATCATCTGTAAAACATGAACTCTAATCACAGGTAAACTGATATTTCTGGTGCTAAATAATTTTATATTAACATGACATTAAGTGCACCAGCTTCACTCAATTATTCATAGTCCTTACCTTTGCTCCTACAAAAGACAAAGTAACACAATGTACTATACCAGAAAGTCAGATGCACTCAAATACTGCAGTACTCTTTTACATTACCTTTCAGCATAGTTCTATATTCAATGACAAAACTGGACAAAAGGACCAAAGAAGTGTGGACGAATATTTTCAACATCTCACTCTCACCGACTGTGGTGCCTTACGACCCACTCTGACAGTTATGAAATGCTTTGCTCTCATAAACACAAAAGTGGAAACTCCTATGTCAGGTTTTCTTGAATATCGGCAGACTCGTGTGGGAAACATAACCTCTGTATCAGTTGGACGTGGAACGTCAACACCTCCAGCATGATTAACCTTAAACCTAACCGTGAAGCCGTAAATGACAATGAAGAAACACTCACGCTATCTGGAGGGCTCGTGTCCCCAGCACTCTGGCCCTCTCGTATTTGGTCATGTACGGAGTTGTGATCCTCTTCTGGTTTGCCTGCTGGCCCTCTCCCGCGGGCAGGATCTGCACGTTCTCCTGGTCATCCTATTCACCAGAAAACAACCGACAATAAACATGATACAAAGGCAGCGATCAGTAGTGCTAAAATAAAACTGACGACAAACAACAAAAGCAAAGCAGTGTCTGTGCTGTCCAGTTAAGAGAATCATCAACTTACGTCTTCCGCGTTTTCGAGATCATCTAATCCCTCATCCTCCTCGGCATCATCAAAATCTCCATCATCGAAGCTGCAAATTTGACACAAAGTTTTGTTTTTAAAAGACAATAAATAGATTCTAAAGACAGCAAATTGTCAATAAGTTTATACAGAGCACTTAGCAGTGTGGCTAACCGCGTTAGCTACAATGCTAGTTCGCGCCGAGTTATAATAAAGAAACAAGCATTTTAATATGAATTTCATCAAAGTGTCATCATTACTTACTTATCTTCGTTGTCGGACATGTTTTAACCTAAAATTTACGTAAAATATTACTCAAACCGTAGAAGAAAGTCAACACACTTTGTTGTTAACACGGACCCACATGAATGCTACGAAGCTTAAACTTCCGGTGGTTTGGTGCGCTGGAAAATATTCCGGATGAAAAACAGGAAAAGGAACTTTCTTTCCACTTGTACTCCAGTAGAATTACATTTATTTATTGTTTTTAAATCCCCAAAAAACAAACAACAAAAAAAGTTGATTGTTGTAATTTAAATAAATAAATAAAATTCGCCATTTGTCGTACGAGCGGTATTTCTGTCTTTTTCTCTCTTTATTTTTTGCAGTCCTGTCAATGAGCCTGTAGCTTTTTATGACCCTTAATTTTACTGCGAAATAAAATACAACAGTATTAATACAGGAAAACATTCTTTTTGTTTGAAACTATGAGAAACAGATAATTTTCTTTGTTAACATAAATGCAGCTGCTGTCGTTCAGCACCACTGAACGACACAGGAAATCTTTCCTGCCTGTGGCCATCTCCCTGTACAACGCATCCACTTAACACACTGGTTACTGCTACAACTACACGTTTCTTTTCCAGCTATTTATTTATGAGTGACTTATGTATGTATATATTGTACTATTCTTAGTTAGCATATTGTCTATCTTGTCTTATATGTTGGTTTATGTTTATGTTGGTTTATAATGGAGCACAACAAAAAATAATTTCCCCCAGGGATCAATAAAGTATTCTGATTCTGATTAAATGCAATTTAACCTGGGTTTCGTTTAGACTTGACAGCCAACACGTTTTTCTCCCTTTTTCATTAATTTTCAGACGTCAAACAAACTTTCAGAATAAGATCTACTAGAACCACAAATTAAGACTCATATTTTGAGTCACCAAGTATTTTCAGCCTCTGCTCTTTATTATTTTCCTTTTACTTAAAATCATAGTGAAGAAAAAAAAAACACTGCAAAATTGAGAATGAACATAATCCTACATTACTGGTGTGTTAACAGGTACATTGTGCATGTATATTAAATATTTTTTGTCTGTTGTTTTGAATTCAAATGCACTACAGACAGTACTTAACACATGAGATTTATTGCACACTTAAAAAAAACCCACGAGTATGTGATCATACAATACCATAAAAAATAAGATGATGATAATTTTTAGAGTGAAAAAACACATTAATAATAATGCATATATCGTGCCAACTGAGAACAATACAAATTGTTTGGTGATGTTACTGAGCTGGGCTTTAACACATAATTAGTAAGCATGTACTTAATAAGTGCATATTTCATACTGTTCACACATGAACAATGAGAGCTTCTGACACTTCTTCAACTCTTTTTATCCACAGAGTTCTTCGTGCTTTCTTCTTTGTGGTTCAGGATTTTTAGTACTTTTGTAGGCTTGAAATCTTTTTTGGGCTTCCTTAGCTCTTTTAATCCTTCTTTCTGGAAGTCTGAGAAGAGACGAAAGAGCAGCAAAACAAACATTAAGCAGTAAGCAAACATTGACATAGAGCATTATTTGTGATCCAACGAATCAATTTCTTTCTGCCTTCGTCATACAGGCAAAACAGAAGATACAAAACAGTACCAAAGAGCTTTTATTAGAAGGCTCGTTATCTTACCTTTGTTCATTACATCTTCCCAAAGCACGTTATTTTCTCTCTCCCTAATCAGAAAAACAAAGTTGCACTCAGATAAAATGTACAAATGCAAAAGCATAATTGATTTTTTTTCCTTAAGTACCTCTGTCTGTCCTGATCCAGGCAGCTGATGATGTGGTTCCTCTGTTCAATGATGGTGACCAGCTCATCCATCAGCTTCTTCTCTTTATCTCGATCCTCCTGACTCCAGTTCTTGTCTGTGTGTGCAGATGATGACAATGAAAGTTCAACACAATGAGATTTCATTTAACAAATCAGCGATCTCCATTGGATTCCACTGATAGGATAGCAACAATATTCTTATAGAAACATTAATTCATTTCAGTGCCTTTTAAGAGTCAACTCAGAGCCTTCTTGTAGTGTTTCTTGTTCTTGTTGCACCATTTAGAATCAAAAAGCATGTCAGGATCCAGTGTTACTTACCAGTCTGTGAATGGCAAAAGTATGTGACCCTCTAAGATTAACTGGTAATTCAAATATGTGATTAGAAACAAGTGTTTTCAGTGACAGACGTAACAGTCAAGTGTGAGCTGGTGTTTCTGTTTCTCATCAGGCTTGAAAAGTTCACAAAACCATCTCTAAACTGTTTGGACTTCCACCAGTCTAGACTTACAGTAGCGAGTTTTCAAATGGAGGAAATGCTGGAGCATTGTTACCCTCCACAGCAGTGGGTGTGTTGTAGCGCGGGAGGTCACAGAGGAACAAAGGTTAGTGAAATCTCAGACTCTGTTCCCTCACAGTGGCCAAAACTAGATCACTTTCCCAAACCAATAAATGACCAAGTCTATTACTATGTCACGTTTGTTTAACTGGGTCTTCTTTCCTTCTTTTAGGATCATCATCTATTCTTCTTTCCAGCTGCTCCCTTTAGCACCGCAGTGTCTCATCTGCCTCATTAACACTTTGCATTTCTTCCTTCACTACACCCATGAATTTTGTCTGTGGTCTTCTTCTTAGACCATCAGTCTTTGTCCTCTCTGTGGAAAAACAAAGTGCTCCTCAACACCACAAAAACTAAGGAAATAATGGACTTCTGGAGAAACAGACCCTTAGCCTATCACATCAGCAGGGACTGTGTAGTGACTGAAGTTTCTGCGCCTGCATCTGGATGATGATTTAACCTGGAAAACCTACACAACTGTGCTGATCAAGACGGCACAGTGGCGACTTCACTCCCTGAGGTTTCCTGAAAAACAATTCCCTAGCCAAGGAGCTTAAAGTGTACAGGCGGAACTGTTTCCTGGTGTGGTTTGCAAGCTGCGCTGCTCAGGAAACACTCCAGAGGGTCATCAGCGCAGCACGGAAAATCACCGGCTGTGCTCCTCTCTCTAGGACCTCTACAGGTCCTGGTGCCACAGTAAAGCCCACAGTATCCTGATGGGCACATCACACATCCTGGCTGTTACCCTCAGGGAGGCGGTGCAGTTGGAACAAGGCAAACAGACTTGAAAAACAGCACATCTCCCAGAACTAATAAATGAACACTGAAGAGTTTGCCTCCTTTCACTAACCCGTGCAACCAGTATTCACAGCTGTGAACAACAGTGCAATAATAATGACACACACAGACATACATACACATTCAAACACACACTGATTGAGATAGTTAGATTGCCTTCTGTGCACTAAATAGGACTGCATACAATTTCACTGTACTTTTCTTACATGATCATAAAGATTCTACACGTCTAAACCCTCTAACTATATCTCTGAACCGTGTCGCAGCAGGTCTCGGCTTGTAAACATTCCTTTTCACCCTTTCAGCCATGCTGTCACAAATCACCCCTGACACGCAAAAGTCTGATGGCAGTTATGTCAACTTTCTGCTAAAGACCTTTCATCACGCCTACAGAACCTTGGATAAAAGAATATTGATCCCTGAATTATTTACAGATCAGTAATTCCCGTTAATGTCAAATACAGTGGGTGATAAAAGTGACTGAACAATGCACAGAGCTACATACTAACCCGGTTTATTAAAGAGACACCGGAGGTCGTACTCCACGTCGGTCTGCCTGTCCTCCAGCTTTTTCTGCTTTGTCCTGAGAAATAAAAATTACACATGTGTTTACGATGCTCAGAAAACACGGAAAAAAAGAAAAGCCGCACAAGTGAAAAAACGCTTACAGATGAACCAGCTCCGTGTCGTGGCACATCAGAACATGCCGCTCGTGGATAAGACAGAACCACTCCATTAGCATTTGTTCCTCCTGTTTATCTGAAATAAAAAAGCAGGAAGTGTCAATGTAATGGTATTTACACAAAGCGGCTTCACAATATTGAGAATTTTGTGCCAATAAATTATTTTATTTAGTACGAACCATTTTTGCAGCCTCTCAGGTTCCTCTCCAGTTCCACTCCTTTTCCCTCCAGTGTCTCCAGATGTTGATCCACTTCTCTCATCTGCACCTGCAGCTCTTCTGGGGAAGTGCACTGATCTGTCTGCACCTGTCAAGCAACAAATATCACCAAAACTGAAGACTTCAAAAAAGAAATAATTTCTTAAATAAATCACACACCAAAAAAAGTGACTAAACCTTGTTATTCTGGGTAAACTACTCAGTTTGCTCAAAACGTCTCATCTTAATGATGAGTCTGCATCTACATGACACAAAGGCACATCTAGAAATGACTCAGAATTAGATTTTGTGGCCTTTGAGTTTGTTTTAAATCCAGCTGTTGTACCTTTCTCTTGATGAGTGGGAATCCATGGCCAGGTGCGGGGCCCCGACAAGGCGAGAGGTCCTGAACGGTATTTGATTTGGATAATGTGGGTCTTTGAGCCTTAGGATCGTTTTCACAGGAAGGCTGAAAATAAAAAAATATATATAATATGGAAAACTGTAAGAAACGCCATATGAGACTGTCCTCTGGTAGAACGTGAAACGCGCATTAATGTTTGGCCTTTATTGGTTAACTCTGATCTCTTGTCGTACCTTACTTCGCCACGATGTGGCAGCTTCATCCGTCTGTGTTTCACCGACAGGTGCAGAACGAGGGTCAGACGCAATGGCTGGCACAGAAAGACTTCTGGGTAAAATGCGACTCTGTCTTGATGCAGGAATGGGACGCGGACCTGCTGCTTCTGTCACATCTGACGGAGCAATCTGACCGCCATCTCCACCTCTTTCACCACAAGGTCTCTCTATGTTAGTATCTGCAGTCAATTCTTTTACTGGGTCAGGTTCTGCAACGTCAACACGCCCTCTGAGATCCGGGCTCTTCTGTGGGAGAGCTTTTTTTTCTTCAGCCTCCTGCGATGCCAAGGTGCTGCACTCTGATTGGGTAGCTCCCAAAAAAGGCTTATTTTGGTCTTCAGATTCAGATTTAGCAACCTCGCTTTGAGAGTCGTCCTCCTGCACATCTTCAAAAGGATTTGGAGCAGGAACTTTGGGTCTTTTGGACGACCCATCTAAGTTAGAAGCAGATTTGGATCGAAAAGTGGGAAGTGGAGGTGGAGCTGGAGGCAGCTGTGTCCAAGGTCCCGGATGCACGAGGGCCATCCATGGATGGCTGCTTTTCATTTTAGATCTAGCGCTGACTGGGCTGGTGCTATAGAGTATTGGAATATAAAAACACATTGAAGAAAGTCAGTTATTAAGACCTTATCTCTTGTTCCATTTTATGAATGGGCATTTTCTTTTATTTATTTGAATTCCACCACAGAAACTTTGCACCTATATTTCAAAACACACGATGTGCTGTTAAGTCTGTTGACTTTGGCCACAAAGGGAAGAAAACATCTGATTCAAATTTGGCCCATCTCCCCTTCAAGGTCATCTGTTCAAGCCTCTCTATTGTAGTTGTTTTTAGATCCTAAGCCAAGAGTGTCTGTGATGTCAGAACATACCTCAAACCTGTGTAGAGCCGGAACATCAACGTTTTTGTGAGACTGACACGTTTCAGACGGATTTGTGCATTGAGAATTTGTAACCCAGGATCAAATCCAGGTCAGTGCAAACTTTTACTAATGTGGCCACACTAACGCTCACTGCTCGCTCAATTTAGCCTCCTGGAACTTCCTCTTCTTTCCCAAAATGCTAAAGAGCTCCAAGGTAAGAACCTTGAAAAGCACCCTGGCCAATATTAAATCAGGTCTGGGTTCATATTTTTATTGGCAAATGTGACAATTCGTTTTTCAGCATTTAATAAATAATTAGATACAAATCAGAAAAGATGCATGAGAAAAGACAAGTGCGTGCCAAAAGGAAGCGATGAACAGGTTGTTTTTGTCACACTTACCCTTGAGGCGGACTGGCTGCACATTTGCTTGGACTGGATAAACCACCTGCAGAGAGAAAGAGTGAGGAAAACAAAACACATAATGATTATGTCTTAACAGAGAAACAGATGTATGACCAGAATACACGCAGAAAGCAGGAATGTAATAATTACGACTGAACAGCTACAAGAAAACAAGTGTGCCCGTTTACCTGCAGCAGGGGAGCTATTTACAGTCTGTGAACTTCTGATCCTGGCTGCAGGAACAGGGCCTACAGAAATCCGCCTTGGTGCTGGAACAGGACGAGTCCTTCCATCTATCCTTTCTGTCCCGCCTGTTTCTGCTGTCTTGCAACTCAGTGTGTCCTGTGACTCGGTTTTCTTTGTGTAGTTAGGGACGCTGGTGATAGGCTGTCCACCCAGAGAATAACAAACTGTCTGAAGTTTACTTTGAGATCCAGTTTGCCTGCTGACGTCGACGTGAGTACCTTTACTGTTTGTCGCATGGTAAGCGCAGATCAAGGAGCCAGCGTCACTTCCCTGCGTGTAAGACTGTGGTAAAAGAGTTGCATGGCACACTTTGCACCTGAAATACAAAAGAGAAATCTAAATCTACCAGATCTACTGAATCAAGAGTGTCAAATATGATCAGATATTACTGTATTACAGTACTTTTCAGAAGAATTGAGCCTGATCTCATTTCTTCATATTTTGCTAGGAAAGTGGGAAACAGGCAGTGAGATTTATTGGAACATGCAAACAGGAATAGTGCTCCAGGCTTTCTCAAGGACATTCAAAGCTCTTCTTTTGTTCAGTTCTCTGTCAAGATGATCCTGCACTGCTTCAATAATGTTGAGGTCCAGGCTCTGGGAGGCCAATCCATGACTGTTAGTGTTCTATTGTTTGTTTTTCTATCCTTCCTTAAGAATGGCTTTTTGACAGATACTCGTCCACCGAGACCATTTGTGATGAAGCTTTACGGAGCATTAGATGGAGCAACTGAAGGTCCAAAAGTATGTCTCAGATCCTGTTTCAGGTGGATGGATTTTTTCCCCATTTCTGAAGTCCATGGCTTTTAGATACTTTTCATACTGTAGATAGTTTATTGGGTCTTTAATGTATTTTTTATGTCACACACCTGTCCAGTTTCCTCAAACCTACTGCACACCATGCCGAGATATGTCTAGTTTTCAACTAATAACTCTTTCTAAACTGTGCAAAAATACTATTTCATGCCTGCAAACTTTTCTATCTCTGGCATTTTGTTGTTGTTGGTAGATTCAGCTAAATAAATGGGAAATAATGACGTACCTTTGCCACAGGATGCTAGTAACAAAGTGCCTAAATATACAATTTAAAACTGGTTCTTCACCAAGTAGTGTGTGATGTGCAAACACAACACTGTTTCATCCGTTAATTTGGGTGGAGTTTTTATGCTGGAATGACTCATAGGCCAGTGTTGAGCAGTTTAACCATGAAATTAAAAAAACAAAAAAGAAAAACAGCTACAAGGACTTTACTAAAAATGAGCGAAAAAGCAGCCAATGACCAAAGAAACTGAAAAACTATTGCTCAAGACCACTTTTAAAAAGTGACAAGAAATTCTGGCTCCATGGAAACAAAATATAAAGAAACCTCGAGGTGGCTTAACACTTTTGCACAGCATTGTGACCTTCTGTTACCTGAAACAGCTGCGGTGGTAAACTTTTCCATCTATTAAATGCCTCTGTATTAGGTGCACGGGCTTCAAACACAAACTGCACACAGTCTGCGGCCTCGCATCAGAAACATTTTCCTCTCGACTGGTTTTGCTGTCAGTCAAGCTCTGAAAACAGAAGAGAAACCAGTCGCTCAAGTGACAACCACAGAGATGACTAAATCAGAACCAAAATAGCCTGTGAACATTCACCTTCATGCTCTTTGGATGATGGTAAGTTTTGCTCTTCGAGAGGCTGTGTGAGGAAGTGCCGTGCGATGACCACAATTTGGCAGGACCTGCTGTAAAGTCAAGATAAGACACGCAAATCACCGTGCATGCACTGTTTCTTTGAGGACGGGCCAGTCTGATTTCATTCACCTGACCTGAAGAGTGAGGGATAACACTGCATCCAAAATATTAATTCAACTGTATATGTTTGAGCAGGACAGCAAACCTCAGCCTGAAAATTTATGCTAGCATCTATAAAAACAACAACATAAAATTAAGGGCTACAACAGGCAGATTATCTTAAACGCACCCGAAGACTTCCCATTGAAGAAGCAGTAGTACTGAGCAAGGTAGGAGATGACGCTTAAACGATCGGGCGCCTTGGTGGAAATCATATCCTTCGGATGCAGGAAGGCAGGGATACCCAGCTTTGTTTCTGCTATCTCAAACGCCTGCAGGCCCACAGGCGAGAAACAGGGAATGAAAGTGAATAAACCGAAACAAAGATGCGGGATGCTTTCGTTCTTGTTTCCAATCAGAAACTCACCAGCTTGTTATTTTCATAAGCATTATCTTTGGAGAGGGACCTGAAGTCTCTGGAGTAAAGTGAAGAAATTGGAGAGATTCAATTAAAAACAAAACAAACAAACAAACAAAAAAAACCCCAAAAACAATAAATGAGCGACAAAGTTGATGATTAACTACATAATGAACTTTTCTAAATACAATAGAAGCAAAAAGCATTAAAAGATCAGAGATGAGATGATTCCAGAGGAGTGGTTCAGTGTCAAATAAACCAAATTAACCGATTTCAGGCCAATGAGACTGGACAAAAAAAGGGTTAAAAAGAGATGCAGATTAACCAAAGTGCACACGAGCCCCTCTGTTTCTGATTAAACAGAAACAGATAGGGGTAAACTGGAGTTAGAAAGTCAGAAGCAAGGCACACTTCACTCCGCACAGCCATGACAGCTCTGTTAACATAGGCATTACTCACATGAGGTCAGGGCGGTGTTTGTGGATGATAGCACAGAACGCAAGTCCATCTGTGAATGAGGTTGACATGTTAGTTATTTCCACGTCGGGATAAGTGGCGCATGTGACGCGGCACCACTCCAGCAAAACTCTCGGTGATGCCATTTCTCGTGCAACTTTTCACAAGTGGGCAGGGAGCAGAACATGGCACCGTGTCAGAGTCGGAGAGATCAGATACAAGTGGTGCAGGTCTGGCTTTTTTTTTTCGGAGGAAACAGGAAGCAAAGCATCTACCTTTGCAACTATTTCTCTGCGGCCAGACTTGCACGTCGTGGTGGCGAAGCAGCAAGAGCAGGAAGGAAGGAAGTTTATGTTTTCCCCCCCTTTCGTGTTGTTTTTGTCAAATATAAACAAAGGCAAGTAAAGCGACCGCGCATTGCTCCAGCGTTTCAAACCACGACCACAAGTCTCCTACTCGTTTCAGCTCGATGCTATTTCCTCCACCGCAAAGATGCACCGAGCCCCTGAAGTGAAGCGAACTGTTAGAGAAACACTGCCAGACCTCTGGTCTGTTACACGGGGCTGATATTTTAAACTTAGTCCAGTTATTAGCTCTGCAGTTGTGCTCCACAATCTATGAAATGCCTAATAGCTGCCACTGGAGGGAGACACAGAGCTGTTCTTGCCGCCACTCTATAATTAGGAAGAAAAGGTTTGTAATTATAAGTTTATTGTCCGGGTGCAAACTTGACAGAACGATTCAAAAATGGCCGTGCCTTTTTTTGCTTATTCCAATCCACTTTTACTACTTTCCCAATCCACTTTTACTACTTTCCCCGCCCCAATTTTTTTTATGGAAGAGAAGCTTTCCTTAGTCTCGGACCACAAATAGATACTCAGTCACATGAGTTGGTATTGTTGAAAAAAAGAAAGTAAGAGGAAAAGTGTGTAAACCTAACGTAAATAAATAAATAAATAAACATCTAAGTGAAAGGTTAGGCTTATTTTTTTTAATGCTTTGGTTTGAGGGAACGCAACTTCCGGTATGTTCTTCACACGAGCTCTTTGTCCTATGAAAATTACTTTACTAGAAAGGTTCGTATTCAAATTATAAAAAATATTTTAAAATACTTTGATACAATCTATTATGCAAATAGACTTTGTAATTTCATTCAGAAATAAAGTGAAAATTTTAATTTATTGTGTTTGAACGGACGTTTTGATGTGAAATAGAGCAATATTTTAATATATGAATTATTTGATAAACAGTGGGGCAAAAAAGTATTTAGTCAGCCACCGATTGTGCAAGTTCCCCCACTTAAAATGATGACAGAGGTCAGTAATTTGCACCAGAGGTACACTTCAACTGTGAGAGACAGAATGTGAAAAAAAAAATCCATGAATCCACATGGTAGGATTTGTAAATTATTTATTCGTAAATCAGGGTGGAAAATAAGTATTTGGTCACCTCAAACAAGGAAAATCTCTGGCTCTCACAGACCTGTAACGTCTTCTGTAAGAAGCTTTTCTGTCCCCCACTCGTTACCTGTATGAATGGCACCTGTTTGAACTCATCATCTGTATAAAAGACACCTGTCCACAGCCTCAAACAGTCAGACTCCAAACGCCGCCATGGCCAAGACCAAAGAGCTTTCAAAGGACACCAGGAAAAGTATTGTAGACCTGCACCAGACTGGGAAGAGTGAATCTACAATAGGCAAGCAGCTTGGTGTGAACAAATCAACTGTGGGAGCAATCATCAGAAAATGGAAGACATACAAGACCACTGATAATCTCCCTCGATCTGGGGCTCCACGCAAGATCTTATCCCGTGGGGTCAAAATGATCATGAGAACGGTGAGCAAAGATCCCAGAACCACACGGGGGGACCTGGTGAATGACCTGCAGAGAGCTGGGACCAAAGTAACAAAGGTCACCATCAGTAACACACTACAACGGCAGGGAATCAAATCCCGCAGTGCCAGACGTGTTCCGCTGCTGAAGCCAGTGCATGTCCAGGCCCGTCTGAAGTTTGCCAGAGAGCACATGGATGATACAGCAGAGGATTGGGAGAATGTCATGTGGTCAGATGAAACCAAAGTAGAACTTTTTGGTATAAACTCAACTTGTCGTGTTTGGAGGAAGAAGAATACTGAGTTGCATCCCAAGAACACCATACCTACTGTGAAGCATGGGGGTGGAAACATCATGCTATGGGGCTGTTTTTCTGCCAAGGGGACAGGACGACTGATCCGTGTTAAGGACAGAATGAATGGGGCCATGTATCGTGAGATTTTGAGCCAAAACCTCCTTCCATCAGTGAGAACTTTGAAGATGAAACGAGGCTGGGTCTTCCAACATGACAATGATCCAAAACACACCGCCCGGGCAACAAAGGAGTGGCTCCGTAAGAAGCATTTGAAAGTCCTGGAGTGGCCTAGCCAGTCTCCAGACCTCAACCCCATAGAAAATCTGTGGCGGGAGTTGAAAGTCCGTGTTGCTCAGCGACAGCCCCAAAACATCACTGCTCTCGAGAAGATCTGCATGGAGGAATGGGCCAAAATACCAGCTACTGTGTGTGCAAACCTGGTAAAGGCCTATAGTAAACGTTTGACCTCTGTTATTGCCAACAAAGGTTATGTTACAAAGTATTGAGTTGTATTTTTGTTATTGACCAAATACTTATTTTCCACCCTGATTTACGAATAAATTCTTTACAAATCCTACCATGTGGATTCATGGATTTTTTTTTTTTTTTTTTTTTTTTTTCACATTCTGTCTCTCACAGTTGAAGTGTACCTCTGGTGCAAATTACTGACCTCAGTCATCATTTTAGGTGGGGGAACTTGCACAATCGGTAGCTGACTAAATACTTTTTTGCCCCACTGTAGTCAGAATTATGTATTGCATACCACATACCAAATATTATTAATTTTACTATATATATATATATATATATATATATATAATACAGATGAGATAGATCCTTTACTTGATGTATTACAAATATCGTAGTGCTTTCTATGTCATTCAACTCTGTTTTCTACGTGTCCATCCACTTCTCGCGAGATCGAGGCACCACATAAATCTCGCAGTTATGGCTGCGCCTCCCGATGCAGAGAGTTTGGAGTCACGTATCAGTGAGTGTTTTAAACTTATTCTCCTGCGCCCGTGTTGTCCGGGGACCCCGACACTGAGAAGTTACTATCCGTGAGTTGTTGTAGATGACATGAAAACTCACCGTAGCTGCGTTTGTCCCGTTAGAGGGGACTCGGACCCCGCCGTAACACCCAGGATGCTAACCTAGCTGCGGAGCTCTACCTTCCAGCTGTCAACACAGCACAGACATGCTGGCTTTGGATTTACGACTCTATAGCTAAACCGGGATGCTGGGGGCAAGATCGTGGGACCCAGAATTTGCATTCACATAGGATAGACTGTGATTAAAGCAAACCTGTGACTTCGTGGAAAAGCTCGAGAAGACACTGACACGACTGTGACTGTCGACAGCAAGCTAGCTAACCTTACACTCAGTTAGCACCTGTCCCATGTAGTCTGCTTGATGACATGCTGGGATACACTTCTAGCCTGCTTAGTCCAAGTTTTGTACATTATATTTCGACAAGACAACCTTTATGTTTAGTGAAAGACCTCATGCACTCCGTGGCCAGTATGTTAAATATTTGTAGTTCTTTTATGAACATAGCATAAACGTCCAAAAATGATTAATAAAGGTTGTAATGTTTACTTAAACTGCCACAAAGAAGCGTTTTAGAGGCATTTTGGCGGCTATATTTAGGCTGTGTCGCTGTGCTTATATTTCATTAGTTTTATATGGGTGTAATTAACTGAAGGAAGATACTAGGACATTATAACAACTCGCAGTAACAAAATCCGAAAACATAAGCATTTAAGCATAAAAAATAATAAGATTCGGAAAGGTTGGTAACATTTATACATTTTTATGTGATATCCCATTTCAGACAGAGCCACAAATCCACTAAACAGAGACACAGACTGGAGTAGCATCCATGCCTTCTGTGACCAGCTCAACAATGAGTTGGAGGGGTAAGAGCTGGCCCCAGGGCCAAGACATTATTTACACATCATTACATAATTATAGTCTTACTGAGCCTTGTGATCATGTCTTCAGAGATATGTTCATCTTTTCTACAAAAGGACAGTTTTTCTTCTACAACATTGGTAACTGTAGCTATATCAACACATATATTATGCCAATTTCTAGTTGTTTTTGAAAATGGCAAGGGTAATAGAAATTGAGCACAGATTTTTTTTGTTGTTGTTGTTGTTTTTGTTTGTTTAGGAAAGAGCTTTTGTCAGCAGTCATTTTAGAATTTTGAATAATTTTATGCATCATTTATTTTAAATAAACCACCCCCAAAAATGTGACATGTTCATAGACCGCAGCTGGCCACCAGGCTCCTGGCCCATAAGATCCAGTCTCCACAAGAGTGGGAGGCCATGCAGGCATTACTTGTAAGTTCAGATCAGAATCAGGATCTGTTCAGTTATTTTCAGATGCTTTAGTTTCAGCTTTTGCCATTTTTAGATTTTTTTTTCCTACCCTTCAATTTCAAGGTCCTGGAGACTTGTATGAAAAACTGTGGGAAAAGGTTTCACAGTGAAGTGGGCAAATTCCGTTTTCTCAATGAACTCATCAAAGTTGTTTCTCCCAAGGTAGGACTTTAGGTCTCTTTGTGTCTGTGCCTCTTTGATACAGGTCTTTTTTTTCCTTCTCTCTTGTTGTTGAGCTTTTTGTGCAAATGACCTGGGTTTCATCTCCAATTTAGTACCTTGGAACACGGTCCCCTGAGCCAGTTAAAATAAAAGTTTTGGAGTTGATCTATAGCTGGACTTTGGCGTTACCAGATGAAGCCAAGATTTCAGACGCTTATCAAATGCTGAAAAAACAAGGTAAGAGTCGATCTGTCATTTGATGAATCCTGTCAAAACCCATTTTTAAAGAGTAATTATGCTGAACTTGAAGATGAAGATGCTGTAATAGAGTTGAACATTTGGAGCTGAAAATTAAAGTAATAGGCCCACGTGGATAAAATGCCTTACGTTGTAACAGATGAGGTAAATCAACTAATGAAAATGATTAGACACATTTAAATAACTCAACACCTTCATGTTCTCTGCTTGTTTATCAGGTATTGTTAAACAAGATCCTGAGCTGCCACCTGACAAGCTACTCAACCTTCCTCCACCCAGACCCAAGAATGCTATTTTTGAAGATGAAGAGAAATCCAAAGTAAGGACTTTCGTACTAAAATATATGAATGAGTTATGTAGATGTGATGAACTAGCATCTGATGTTCTTCCTCATGTGAACTCTGACTTTCTACTTTGTCAGATGTTGTCTCGCCTATTGAACAGCTCGCACCCCGAAGACCTCAAAGCCGCCAACAAACTCATTAAGGAAATGGTCCAAGAGGTAAACACTCTTTCCTTTTCCTTCCTATTTTCTTCACCACATTCATTCGGTGCAGCGATGTGTGATTTTTAGGAACAGGAGTAAAATGGTGCACTCAGAGCGGAGCAATAACTGAAAGAGGAAATTGGGAAATTGCCCTGTGGGTGTTTCCGTCTTTTGTACTCATTTCATGTCTAACAGGAATTAGTCTTTGCTCTCATCCATGAACCTGAACTGATTTCTCCCTGACCTTGCTGCGCTCTTGCTTTACTGCCTCTGGCTGTGTTTGTTGTGTTACAGGTCACCACAGTTTGGACTGTTCATGACTGTTTCCTACATGTGCACTTGCTTTTGGCCAAAACCCGGTATGTGTGCAGTTTGTGAGTTTGTGTCTCGTTGGTTTTAGGATCAGAGGCGTGCAGAGAAGGTGTCAAAGCGGGTGAATGCCATTCAGGAGGTAAAGGAGAGCGTCACTTTACTGACCCAGCTTCTGCAGGACTACGACAGCACGGCTACGGATCAGAGCAATGCTGAACTCATTCAGGTGAGAAAAAGACAGATGCTTTAAATCAAAAGATCACACTGTAAATCAACCTGAAGCCATCTCCATTTAAAGTATTTTTTAACGTGGCGTGTGTGCTGTGTGGTCAGGACCTGTATCAGCGCTGTGAGAAAATGAGGCCAACACTGTTCAGACTGGCAAGTGACACGGAGGACAACGACGAGGCTCTGGGTGAGCTTAGTTATTATTCATCTGCCACTGAATAGGAGCTCTCTCCTTTTTTTCCACTGTCATATCACTCAAGTGATGGATGGAATGAAAAGTGAGGGAATGGTGATGGAATGAGGAAGTAAGGGAAATTTTTCAAAGGAAGCTACCAAAGAAAAAGTGAGGAAAGTAGACACAGGGACAAATGTTTGTAGTGAGTTGTATAAGAGGCTGGACACTGTGGAATGAGAAAAAAGGTTTGTACCGACTGACTGGACGGAGCGATCGACCTGGAAAGGGTGTGAGTCAGGTTAGGGGAAATGTCCTAACAAGTGAAGAGTGTGTTGAGAAGATGGAAGGAGTACTTTGAGGAGCTGATGAATGTAGAAAATGGGAGACAGAGAGGAGGAAGTGAGGGCAACTATGAAGAGTTGGTCCAGATGACATAATTGTGGAGGTGTAGAGATGTCTAGGAAAGAGAGAAGTGGAGTTTTTGACCACACAACCCTGGACAGTGAGGTCGGATCTCAGAGGAATGGAGAAGTGTTCTTGCTTTTTCAAGAACAAGGGTGACCTATAGATGGTCTAAAAAAATCTCTCTCATAGTATTTCTTTTTTTTAAAGAAATAAAGTGATGGTTTCTATTAGCGCATGAATTTATTTTTCTTTTTTGGTTCAACAGTTTATGAGCAGTCTTTCTAACAGAGGCAGGCGATTCTGATTAAATCCAGTGATAAGGATGAGCACTTTGTCATCTTTCCTCAGCGGAGATCCTGCAGGCCAACGACAGCCTGACTCAAGTCATCAACCTGTACAAGCAGCAGGTGAAAGGGGAGATTGTAAATGGAAACAACACATTAAACACACAGAAACAAACCGGTGGGTGAAGCTTTGAACACTAAAGAAGCCAAAAAGATTTTACTGTGTTACAATGAGCTGTCTAAAAGAATCTTTTAGTGAAGGATCAACAGTACTGATGGATTTCTCACAGGAGGAGGCACAGCGCTGCTAGATCTGTCAGGATTGGACACGTCACCACAGTCGCCGCCTTCCTTCCCAGAGTTTCCCACTCCCACAGACAGCCTAAACCCTCCCTCACATGGGGACATGGGGATTAGTCTCCTTGATGACGAACTCATGTCGCTTGGTAATAAAACACGTCAGACAGGCGTATGTAGCATACAACTTAAATCTCAGAGTCCTGAATGGAAACTGAGGGAAAGAAAACTTTTGTTCCTAAATACTACAACACTTTGCACCTCACACAGGTTTAAGTGAAGGAACACACACCTCTAACCCCGCCTCACAGCCTGAGGACTCCACCGCATGGGACTCGTTCCAGGTGAGCGGTGGAGAAAATCTATTATTGCATCTGTGAAGCTCTCATATTTTTTTCCTGTACTCATTTTTTCTATTTATTTATTTTTTTAAACTTTCAGTCCTCTGACAGCATAGATACAGATATCGCAACTGCGCCCAGTCTCCTTTTGAGTCCAGATCCGCCTCCCCACTCTCAGCCTCTTTCATCTGGCTCCACTCCTGGGAACTCTGCCTTGGATGAACTGGACCTGCTGGGAAAAACCCTGCTGCAGCAGTCTCTACCTCCAGAGGGCCTGCAGGTCAAATGGTACCTAACAGGATTTGAGCACGATCACATTTTTGCTGAATTCATAGGAAAAGGCTTCTAGATGGCCATAATACTTTTGTAGTTTTGTAGTTTGGACAGCATCAACATTGAGTCAGGAGTTGGTTAAACTACCGTTTCTGGAAAAAGCAGATCAAAATCATTTAAGAGCTCAGAGCAAAAGTTGACGCAGAGTTGCTCATTCTTCTTCTCTAAGGGACAAGCAGCAGTCTAAACCGACTCTGAGAGACCTCCAGAACAAGACCGGGACAAACATCGCTCCAAATCCAATTCCAGCTTTTACCGCTGAACCTCCTGCACCTGTTCCCAACTCCCAGCCCAGCCTTAAAGCCACACTGCTGGATGTGTCTCCCTCTCACACTGAGGCTTCTTCTGCAGACGTTTCTCTGACTGACGTTTTTGTACCCTTAGAATCCATTAAGCCCAGTAAGTAAACGAGATCACTTATTGGTTTTATACCAAGGAAGCTTGTTTGGTTTTGAGTGTTTTGGGTATATGATGAACTAATTTCCTTTCTGTCCTGTCTTTCTGCAGGTAGTCTGTTACCTGTAACTGTGTTTGACAGCCACAGTCTGCGGGTTCTCTTTCACTTCGCTCGCGACTCTCCTCCGTCTCGACCCGATGTTCTGGTGGTGATTATCTCCATGCTTTCGTCAGCCCCTGTGCCTGTCACCAACATAAACTTCCAGACTACTGCTCCAAAGGTCAGCACTGATATAGTCCAAGGCCTTTGTCCCCTCTGTCAGATGGAGTAAATGAGATCCACAGCTGCTGATTTAGTGTCTCAGTTAAAAAAAAAAAAAAAGAGAGAGAAACAAAACAAAACCCTAATGTTGTTTTTATTTATCAACTGCAGACGATGGCCGTGAAGCTGCAGCCCCCGTCAGGGACGGAGCTCCCCGCTTTTAACCCCATCCTCCCTCCTGCTGCTGTCACACAGATCTTGCTGCTAGCAAATCCAAACAAGGTAGGTCCGGATATTTCACAGAATAGATAGAAATGTCCTTGTGATGTCTGGCTGAGCAAAGGCCAGAAAAAAAGAGCCTTTAAACTGTTCAGCAATAGATAAGTGCAGCATATTTTCAGTGCTGATTATCTTGGCCAAGGTTGGAAAAAAGAATTACAGATCTAGAAAAATGAAGCCCCAACTTAATTTAATGAGAAAGCAGAATTAAACACAAGCTTGAAAGCAACTCTGCACTGGGCTGTACCCCATTTAATTATTTCTTTGGACTGTTCTTTTTGTACAGCATTCCACTTTTTAGCCTTTTAAAAACAAGAAGTTAAAAGAAATCCCTATCCCAAAATTATTTTGACATTCATGCCCATGATTAATGAATTTTAACAAAAACTACAGATGTGACAGAAAATAAGGAAAAGCATAATGGGTCCATTTGAATCCCGTCATCTGATGGGAAGGTCAAGGAGCCTGTCATTCCTCTTGTCCCAGAGCATTAATCCAAGCTGTCATACTTAGCCTCTCTCTGCATGTGTTTGTGTCTCAGGAGAAAGTGAAGCTGCAGTACAGATTAACCTTCACCATGGGAGAGCAGGAGCACAGCGAGAGCGGCAGTCTAGAACAGTTTCCGCCTCCGGAGAAATGGGGGAACCTATAGCATTTAAACACAACCACAACCTGACAGACTTTCTGCTCTCAGACTCGCCCCCACCCCCTAAACTGACTCCTGGGCTGGAGGCCTGCTGAAACCTTTTTCCTTTGCAGTCATGTTGTACTTTCTTTGACTGGTATTGATTGTGTTCCTCTGATTACACTCATGCGCAGTCAGTGTAATGTGTGTACGCTTTGCTATAACAAGTCACGTGTCTAGGTCTAGTCTGCTGTATGTGGTTGCTTAAACAAACCTGCAACAGCTGCTTCATAGTTGTTGCAGTTGTTTTTTTTTTTTTCTTTCTTTGTTTTTTTTAAACACAGTGCTACAAAGGAAGTAAACTACAACAACTGTGTGCATATTAGGTTATTTGGTGTACTTTATTTTTCACCTCAGGCAGTCGAAATCCATTATCAGCTGTTTACCTTCACATCAGCATGCTGCGGTCGGTGAAAAATGGGACACAGTGCTTGCAAAACCCAACGTCAACACAAAGCGACTCTTAAGTTTGCAAAACGAGGCTGAACTGAATCAACTTGTTGTGGTGTCTGTTTACGTTGATTGCTTTTCTTTCACATTGACTGAGTGCACTTTGTGATCACAGAGAATGATTGTTTTAACACTTTTGTTTTTCTAGCTGACCCCTCGAATCTTGTGTAATGAACAAAATTTACTGTTAACATCAAAGCTGTGTATTTTCTGCCATATGTGCCTATTTTGCAGTTCTAATATTATTTAAAGTTCAGTTTTCTTTTTCTCATCTGTTACATGTTTGTCATCTGAGGCGTGCAGATTCAGATACGTATTAATATAGTCATCTTTAATACGCTATGAGTTCAATTTTGAGATTAGTTTGACATTTGAGTTGTTGTGTAAGCATTTATTCGGAAAAATGGAAAACTTGAGCATATGCAAACTGAGCTGCACTCCGGTGCTCTGAGCGCGGTGTCCGTCTCAGACGTGTTCAGATCGTTTCTACAATCTGCGATGCATGACAGCCATGCTGAACACTTCCTCCCACAGGATCCCGATCACATTCCACTGCACTAATTTCCAGTAAGACTGCTTTGTTAAATGCCAGATATAGCAGTTCTGTTATGTACATTTGAAATGTGTGAGAGCATAACACTGGTAAAATGGGGAAATAAAATTTATTCTTGGTGATCAAAAGAAGTGTTCAAGTGTTTACAGAAACACACAAACATGTCCTGTACACCAAAGAACTTTATTAAACATGAAAAACAAATTTAAAAAGGGGACTTACTGTTTGCTAGGAAATCTCATTCATCACTGCTGCAAAGACCAGACCACACTGGTGATCCTCTAAACAGGTAAGCCTCAGGAGATTTGTTAGTAAATACAAACTTAGAAATCACTAGTTGGTAAGGCCTCAATTTGCACCTACATAACGAGATCGAGGTAAAGCTCAAAGAAAAACACTCCAATGTGGTAAAGGTTTTTAACCCACTTTTTTTTTTTTTTTTAAATCACATCAGGATCTGTTTTTAATATTTCAGAAGGATTTTTTTGGCTTCCAACAATGATCTGAAACAGAAAAAACAAAATTAACTTCAACACCTACCTTTGCCATACCTACACAGAAAATAACACTATCAACCTCTTGGAAGTAGCTCACAAAGAGATTCACAATACAAAACAGCAGCTTTGCTTTTTTCCATCCAATACAGCTGCAACAAACTAAGCTAAACGAACACAGAATTGCTTTAAACCAACTTTAAGCTGAAAAAAAAAGTTTTCCACGCAAACACCTGAAGCCAGTCGAAAACTAATGTTGAAGAAATGAAGATCTCTCAGTCAACTAAAACATGCTTTTAACTGGAATGTTGGAAGAGCGATAAAATGAAAAATTCAACACAAATCTGCCCGGGTGTAGTTTGTGTTGTGCTGTGTAACACTGATGCACATACGACATCATTTCCTCCCAGACAGAGATGCCGGAGGAGGCGCAAACTGGAATGGCGAGTGCCCCATCAAACCCATCATAGGCTGCGGAGGGTTGAACTGCTGAGCCATTAGAGGCTGAGGGCCTGATGAAGGAGGTGGGGCATTCCCCGCAGCGCTGCCTGCTGAGCTGGAGCCACCTCTGGAGCTGCTGTTATTCTGGTACTGGTCATAGGAGCCGGAGCTATAACTACGTCCTCCATCCCTGCTGCTGCGATCTCTGTAAGAAGAAGATTGATCCCCATCCCGGTTGTTTCCGCCGCGGCTGTAGCTGCTGCCACGGCCATCCTTTGAGCTGCTGCCCCCACCAGCAGAACGCATCCGACGATCACACTCATCCTGGTACATCATGTTGGGATTGTTTGAATTGGAGTTGCGGAAACGGGAACGGCCACCTGGGAATTAAAAGTTGTAATGAAACTGCTAGCTCATTCATTTACCCAAGCATTTGTTTATGTGATCAATCACTTGCACCCTTAAATACAGTCAATCTATCCTTCACATACTACCAAAGCTCATCCCCATTTAGGCAAATCAATAAAGACTCTTCTGTGGTGCAGAGAACTCAGCAGTTAAACGGTTTAAGCAACACATGATGCTTAAACCGTTCCTCACCTCCTCCGCTGCGTCCACTGTCGGCCAGCTGCAGCAGTTTGGGATTGATCGCCTGCCGGGCTTCCTCCAGGACCCGGATCAGCTCTCGGGCCTGCCGGAGGTTCCCCGGAGTGAAAAAGGTGTAAGCGGTGCCTTTGTTAGTGCTGCGAGCTGTACGCCCGATGCGGTGGATATAATCCTCGGATGAGTTAGGGTAGTCATAGTTGATGACAAACTTGACATCCTCCACATCTTTGGCAGCAGGGGAGAAGAGGTCAGTAACAGGGAGGGAAAAGATGCAAACAGAAGTCAGATCAAAACTAACGCTAATTGACTTTTACATTATTTTGAGTGTTCATTAATTTTGTCTTTTAAAATGGGAACAGTCACACAGACAATAACTGCAAGACACCCATCGTCCTCTGAAAGCATCACTTACCAGTCAAATCATCGGCTATTTGTACTCTGCACGCATTTAGAAAATGACCTAACGTGCCAATTAGAAAAACAAATAATGTAGCAGAGAAATAAAGTATGTGCACACATGAAAACAGGTTACATGCAGTCAAATATAAGCTGCAAAAATAAGGAAAAAGTTGCAGTATGAGAATTTGGATAAACATTAAAAAAGAAACAAATTTTCAAAGGCTGTGACCCTAAAATTAAATATATAATGTAGAGAAATTTCTGACAGAAAAGATTAACTCAAAGTTAAGAGGTCTGTTTCTCATTACAGTTGATGAAGGGCTCAGAAAACGCTGCTGATTAGAGAAAATGGACGTCTTGTTTTGGAAGCATAATGACAAAGACTGGCGGAGGAGGAAAAATAGGGAAGGGGGAAGGGTTAGGTACAGTACTTACCCTGTAATCAGAGATTTAGGGATTTCCCTCTCTGTCCCCCCACCCATCACCAGTCATGGGAGGTCTGCAGGGGTAGGAGGAGAGCGCACCGGACAAATGCAGTCCCTTCTCCAACCTCGCCACTCCTCCACAACCCTCCCAAAGCTGGAAGCTGTCTGGGCCAGAGCTCCAGCTGGACTGTGCTGGGTTGCGGTCTTACCCTACTCCTAACTGTGCTTCTTCGTGTGTCCTAGCCGTGATCGGCCTGGAACCATTACTGCTGGGCTTATGTATGTTTCTAGAGGAAGAGGTCAGTGGAGAGGCCTTCTAGATTCTTTTATGTCAACTTCAAGGATCTCGTATCCTTGCCATTTTTTAGATTACAAAGAAGTGGTGATACTAACTTCTAATTAAGAGATTGGTTAGTGAAAGAAGTAGATTTTTTCGAACGGGCTTTGACTAGTGCTGCTTGCTCCAAATGCCTCCTAGGTCACGTCAAAGGGCAGTGGTATTACCGAGCCCAGCTTTTCAATTTTTGTAACAAGAAACAGACACTAAAGGAGGGAGGACGTTCTCTTTAAGAGAGATTTGGGAGTGGGCTCTGCCAGGGAATGTGCTCTAGTTCTTATGATGGTATTTAGAAAGTCTGACCTGGTGATCTGGTGTGATGTATACAAAGACAACAGGCCAAGGAGTTCAAGACAAAGGGGAAAGTGAAAGCTGTGGGTTCAGGGATAGAGGTGAAAGGGACAAAAACGGACAAGTCAGAAATGTTTAAAGGCAAACAAATAGATAAATAAGAGACCAAAATGAGGGGGGGGGGGGGGGGGGGGGGTAGTGAAAAAAAGAAGAAGAGAAGGAGGGATGAGAGAGAAACAGGCAGACAAATTAAGAAAGACAGAATAAAAAGGAAGGAGAGTGAAAAGGAGGGAGACTGATCACAGTGAGGTGGCTCCTCCAGGACTCCTGCCAGCCAGGACCAGACATGACGTCCTCAGAGGGAGAGGTTGGCCTGGACAGCCAGTGGTGGGGGTGGTGTTGGGGGCTGGCATCAGGGGGCAGTTCAGAGGGAAAGTCTCCAGAATAGCCGCCCGTGCCCGGCTCGGCTGCTTTCCACCCTCATTTCCTGGCAGGTGTTTCTGTCTTTATCGTCTTGTGACACACCACTGCAGCACATCTTCACAAAACTGTTTTCTATTTAAGTGCATTAGCTGAAAGTTCAAATTTAGGCACAATTTTATGAGTTTGTTATTGAATGGACTTGAATCTCCTCGAGGACTTTACGGGAAAGTTTTCTTAATCCGTTACAGCCGTTAGATTGAATACCGGCTGTGAATATGAGTGAATGTTATCAGCAAGTGCTTTGGGTTCATCCCTCTGTTGATGGCATGCCAAATAAGAGTCCAGCCTCCTCCACGCCCCCTTCTTCGCCCTCGAGCATACGATCAAATTTTGGAAGCCCAGCGGCACCCTGCGCTTGCCACTCCCTCCCCGCCCGTCATCACCCAGGCTGCCAGTGTCCTGGAAGGCGGGGGGAGAGCTTCATTAGCGGGCTCTTTGTTAAGTTTTCAGCAGAGACGGCCGTGTCTGGGAATCAGATTAATCAGGCTGTCTTTCTCCCCAAGACAGCTTTCGATTTGTCATGCCTAGGTCCGGCTGCAGGCTCCCGAGAGCCTGTGTGCTTCTAGTTGCCAGAAGAGAGACTTGAAACAAAAACAACACAAATAAACAAAATGAAAAGAAAACAAATGAACACAGAATTAGGTTCAAAGTTGGACTGTTGTGCTGTAAGGGGCTGCTTGGCTAGCCTCTCCCCTTACATCGTCACACTTCATTCAACATCAATCCTTCGTTCGGCTTCCTTAGTGTTTCTTTAATAAAGCAAAGAGACTTCAGTGTCTGGAGGAAAGCCTGCTTCAATGACATACTTCTTAGATACACACTTTATCTGAGAAGCAGCGCATGTGTTTGTGGTTGGCCTTTGATAAATTTACTGTGAATAAAAATGCAGACAACAGCCAGATCAATATATACTGATCATTATCATTCTAAATACTGAAGAGGGAAATATATTGCATGTATGTGGGGCTATACTTAGGAAATTACTTGCTTTATACTTGAGCACACATGACATACCAAGCCCACGTGAGGCGACGTCAGTAGCAATGAGGATGGGTGCTTTGCCACTCCGAAACTCTGCAACATGAGATGAATAAGAGGTGATTAGGATCAGCTAATTAATTTAATTCAGTTCAGTTTGTATAATTATGCAAGCAGAGCCAACACATGGTTCAGGGCAGCACAACACAACAGTACAAAGAACTGTCGTACAATGAAATGTCAGTGAGTGTGTTTATTGTACCTGATAATACCCAGTCTCTCTCTGGCTGACTCTTGTCACCATGAATACACATCGCTGGCCACCTAGAAGACAAATCAGCAACTTTAACAGTGCGTCTGTGTGTCTCTGCTCTTTTGATTTTCTCTACAACCACTCATCTGATGTACTACAAACCAGTGATGGGCAATTCAAGCAAAAGTACAATTCAATATTTACAGTGGACCAATTTGACAAGTCTTCAATTATTGCTCCTAAATGACTGTGCTTAGCTAAGGCTGTGGAATAGCTTAAAAAGCTCCAATAGCTCCAGTCCATATACACACTCCAGTGTTAAACTGCCCAACTTCAGCATAGATCATACCACTGGGTGACATCATGGTGTCCATTCTTTATTACAGTCTGCAGTTAAAACGGATGCTGGGATGAGTTGGTATACTCACCCGTCACGTCTCATCCTACGTGTCAGGTCATCACACCGTTTCTTGGTCTCAACGAAGATGATGGTCTTGTTTTCCTTCTCAGCCATAATCTCTTCCATCAGCTGGATAAGCCTGAGAAAAGCAAAAGAAGCAAATGCATTATAATTAAAGGGATGTAAACGCACACACCAAACACAGCAGATGCTGTTATTATTAACGTGAGAAGTTAATTCCTATGTGACCAGATCACCAAACTCTTACTTTTGGTCCTTTTCGCTCTCCACGCAAACGTCAACAATTTGAAGGATGTTGTGGTTAGCGCTGAGCTCCAGAGCTCCAACATTGATCTGGACATAGTCCTTCAGGAAGTCCTCTGCCAGTTGGCGAACTTCTTTAGGCCAGGTAGCGCTCCACATCAGAGTCTGTCTGTCCGGCTGGGCAAGAGAACCCACCAAATAAAAAACTATACACTAAAACAGCTTTGACTTCAAACATAAGAGTAAGCAGCAGAAAACAGAAAAACAAAGAAAAAAACCCAAAAAGACAGAGATACAGCCTTTGAGTATTAGCTTTTACCCTGATCTGATCCACAATTTTGCGTATCTGTGGTTCGAAACCCATGTCCAGCATGCGGTCAGCCTCATCCAGAACTAGGTATGTGCAGCGCCGCAGGTTGGTCTTTCCAGCTTCTAGGAAGTCAATGAGTCGACCCGGAGTGGCGATGCAGATCTCAACGCCTGGACAAGACAATGTTAGCATGTTTCAGTATGTAATATAATCAGTTAAACTGAAAATAAATAAGTTACAGACTAATCGAAAGTGGTTCCCAAAAGGACACAACTGTATGGTTGCATGCTCTAGTAGTCTTAGTAGTCTTCACCTCTCTCCAAGTCTCGTATTTGAGGTCCCTTGGGAGCACCGCCGTACACACAAGTGCTTTTGATGCGTGATGACTTTCCATAGTCATATGCCACCTGCTGGACCTGCTGAGCTAGTTCTCTCGTGGGGGCCAACACCAAGCACTGCACAGCACATATATAAAGCCACATCAATCCTCTCTTTAGTGTTTTAGTTTTACGTTGTGCTTTGAGGTCTTTAATATAATTAGGTTATTCCAAGGCAGACTACTCAGTGATTAGTGCTCTCCTTTTCTCTTCACGTACAATGGGTCCATCTCCACGCTCCAAGTAGGGCTGATGATTGATGTGCACGATTGCAGGCAGGAGATACTGAAAGAAGAAAAATATGGAAGACTGGTTCAGTCTTCTTTCACATCTTTCACCTGTGAAATTCATCTGTGTGGTGCGTACAGGTGAAGAGGAAGACACATCTCACCGATAAAGTCTTCCCAGAACCCGTCTGAGCAATGCCCACCATGTCTCTCCCACTGAGTGCCAGAGGGAAACCTTGAGCCTGAATGGCTGTTGGTTCCTTGAAGTTTTGCTGCATCAGTACATCCATTACATATTCTAGTTGGAAGAAGCAAAAATAAGGGACGATAAAGTATCTGGTTATGTATGTCTGCAAACTGTCCACAGTGCTGCAAGTGTATCCATGAGTGCATGTGCTTACGAGGAAACTGTGCATGATGGAAGCTGGTGACAGGTTTTGGGCAGCCTGAGCCTCGGACTGTGATTTCTTTCTTTCTGCGATACTCCTCAACATCATACTGAGAGCAAAGAGAAGAAAAGCAACAAGTGAAGACAGACAAAACAACACAACAGGTGCAGCTGAAGGTCAGACTGTGACATGACGGACATAATACCTGGCTCATTCGCTGCACTTCGGAATTTTCATTATAGAAGTTTTTCTCAAATTTAGGAAGCTCATTCAGGTCCCATCTCTTCTTTCGTAAGCGTTCCCCAGGATTCCGAAACTTCTTACCCGGGGGTGGTCCTCCTCTGCTTGATCCGAATCGGGGATTGCTGGAATATGACAACGAACTGTAAGGTCAATGCAACCGCTGCTAGTCACAATAAAAACATATAATAGGGTTTTATGATAACTAACTAGCATTAGCTGACAAGCTAACTTAGCAGTCCTCTTACCCTCTGTCACGACCACGATCTCGGTCTCTGTCTCCGTAAGAACCTCTCATTTTGAGGGCTCTTATTAAGTTTTGCTAATGGACCTTTATCTTCTACAGGTTGTACGGCTTTTGCTTACAGATACTTTTTCTGGCCTTGCTTGAAAACTCCAGAAGCTTCACTCGGCGAGACCGTGAATTAGCTTGGAAAACTGACTAAATCAAAAATAAATTAAAATGTCGTCTTCGTAAATGCCTGCTGAAAAGTTAAGTAGCACAACCCGCCATATTTCCGTTGTGACAAGCGTCGTTAGGGTTGCAAGAGTAATAAGACGCAGGAGATGGTTGTGTTGTTGTTAGCTTAACACAGAACCGGAAGCTGCTGTGACTGGCTGGCGGCTGGATAAGCCCCGCCCCCATACTGTGAGTGACATATTCATGGCACGCGTACGTCTGTTTACTTACTTGGCCATTTATTAAACAGCTTTGGAAACTTAATGCAATACACTCACTGGCCAGTTCACGTGGTCAGCTGCTCCTTAAAACAAACAGGCCATCAAGATGAGCCGCTGAACTACAAACCGAGCTTTAGAATTGAAGGCAATTTAAGTGACTTGGAAGATGACATGGTTGTTGCTTCCAGTCGGGCTAATCTGAGTATATCAGAAAATAGTGAAATATTACGTTTTTCCCACATCACCGTCTCTAGGGTTTACAGAGAATGGTCTGAGAAAGAGAGGGAGGGGGGCATAACTACTAAATACCAAAAGTTGAGTAAAAAACAAAAACTGTCCAAAACATTACTTGAACAATCGTCTTTCTGTCAATGGTGTTTGCAGGGGTTCTAATATTCTGCTAATGACAATGATGGAGTCTACAAGCCTGCAAAAACTGCCAGAAATGTCTTTTTATTTTACTATTCATCTTTTATTTATTTTTGAAACATCAACACAAATCGATATAGCATCAAAACATGTCATATTACCAATATACAAACAAAAAAATATCATACAACACAAAATTAAAAATAAAACAGGAGTATATATGAAATGAAACCATTAAAACACAAATATATTCAAACAGAGCACTATACCAAGCAATGGCGTCCCAGTCGTCGTCATAAAGGTTTTGCAGCACTAAGTTTGACTTTATTTACAGCGTTCCTTCCATTTGGATATAGTATTTTCTGGATTAAAATACAATAAGCTTTGCAAAACTATGATCTGACAGTGTTTTGAAGAAAATGCTCAAGTATGAAACGCTCAGAACAAACACACTCGACCTTGATTTTAACTGAAGCAATGCAGGTTTAGTAGAAAGATACACAAGTAATGCGGTCACTGGGGCAGGAGGCGGCTGGATGGGATGTGGGTCACAGATGGAATCCAAACACTTTCACCCACCTTCTATTGGCTGAATATGATTTTCTCATTAGGACAAACTGAAAACGCACACATCACTTTGGCTGGTTTGACTCCTTTTCTCACAAAAGGTTGGGCTGTGATGTACTATGTGTCGACCCGCAGTCACTAACTCCAGTCTGTTAAATCAATATACACTCAACGTAAACAGAATCTCAGCTTTTATACAGCTGTGCTCTGCCATTCAAACATTTAGAGCCACAAACCACATGCAAGTTTCATACCAGCCACTGTGTAAACGCATATTAAACATAATTGGATAAAATATGAATGCATAACTTAAACAGTTCCAGCCATCTTTTGGAAAAAGAAAACATAATGCCAACCAGAGGATTTCTGGCCAGCCCGAAGGAGTTTAGTCACTTTTCGTGTCCCTGTAAATGTACTGACAACCAATTTTAAAATGCTCAATATATTCAAGTACAAATGTGATTTCAATCTGATTTAAAGCCTTGTTTTCACCAGCATATCTTCGCATTCTCTATCTGTAGCGGCTAACAACGTGACTTATTTGCCGCTGCTGTCGTAGTGATGCCATTACAAATGACACCAGCAGAGGCAGGGCCGATCTGTGCAGCACGTAATGCCATTAATTATGAGATCACAATCCAGGGCGCATCACAGCTGGGCCGACTATGCAGGAAAGTGCTGCTCCATCAGTAATCTGTAATCTGTGTGGGCGTTGTCCTTCCGTCAGTCCTCCTGCCTACGCTAAAAATCTCTCCTACAGCTGTTACCGTGCTTCTCCGCAAACAATATAGAGTCTGGCCAACAGCTGGAATGCCATTACATTACATAATGATGACATCCACAGTAAACTCATAAAATTTCTAGGATAACAATAACATACACCTTCGAGCTCAAACAACATTTAGATAAAATATTTATTTGTCATTGAAGTCATATATTAAAAATAACCCCTGCAATTCAAAGGTCACTTGAAAAAAACAACAAACCTAAACTTTAAGACAGTGTCTTGGTATTTGGAGCAAAGGGTGCTATTTGGCAATATATAATTACAAAGAGCGAGAGCGCTAGCAGAGAGGTGAGGAGGAATATTGATATTGATTATGAATCAGTGTAAAGAGTAAAGAATAAAGAGGCCACGTGTCTCAGAAGAAAATGGCACTTATTTTCTCCAGCTCATATCTAACTTTTTTAATGCCATAGTGTCATTAGTGCAGGATTAAGATGGTATAATGCAGGCACGGTTATCTGTACGAATCCATTTTCCACGGGTGAATACAAAAAATGCATTTCTTTCAGCGATGGCCTAAAATCACAACTAAAACAACACAAATAATAGCTTGGACAGTTAAAGAATCAACCTCACTCCTCCCTCACTTTATTTGTAACATCTACATTCTTTTCACGCTCCTCATTTCCGTGCTGTAGCAAACATTTCCTTTTTCCTTAGAAAGAACTCTGCCCTGCCTCGGTTTCAGCAATCTGGCAACCATGTGACATAAATCTGATCTTTCACTGTTATCTAAATGTGAAATAACCAGAACCACAGCCTGAACTTCCATGTTGAGGTCGGGGAAAAAAGATCCGATTCTTCCGTGGCTGCTAAAAACTTGAGAAGGGCTACAGGAGTAAGGGTTAGCCTCTGAGTGTGTGTTTGAGTCTCAGAACTCATCATCAGAGCTGAGTAGAAGGGTCTTTTCATTGTCCCCGCGGGTGCTGATGTTACTGTGGCTGCGGGAGAGCGGTGGCCCTCCACTTCGCTCTAACGTAGACTGCTGGGTGTACTGCTGATAAGCTGGGGAGAAGTTGTGGATGGCGTCCTGGACCATGTCTCCTGGATTCATCGTCTCCTTCAGGCTGCTGGAAATGCTCTTCATTGGGGCACAGCGACCTGGAGGTGTGATGGGAAGGTGGTAAATATTAAAAAGAGACACTGAATGGAAGCAATACATGAGCGAAAAAGGAAAGAAACTAAGTTTCCATCCCAACTGCCAGCTGGATTGTCCAAATAAACCTAAGCATTGTTGCAAAGAATATAAAATATATTAAGATAAATATTATCCCTCCATCTGGCATATTTATTATCAAGGCAAGGGTTTACGACAAGGGTAGGACCACAGACTGAACAAAGTGGGAAGGTGGAATTAGCTGACTGCAAAATAAATGAGAGAACACAAAACAACACAGCGAAATATCCATCATTTCAAAATCTAATGGAAACATAAATATCTGTATTTTCTATACAATGCTGAAAATGAAACACTGAACTGAAACACATAACACAAGCGATGGAAATGCAATATTTTTTTAAACCACAATCAAGGAGAAAAAAAAGACATCAAATTCCATTTTAACATAAACAACTGAGTCACATACAGACAAAACATAGCTAACATCAGACGTACCGTACTGTCCATAGATAGGAAATGAGCCTTGAGTGCCGCAGAGTGAAGGAGGAGGAAAAGGAGAGAAAGAGATAAGAAACACAAGAAGGTCAAGATGAAAATAAAAGAATAGAAAAGAGGGCAGATGAAAAGAGAACAACTCAAAAATAAACAGATTGTTGAAGATAGGAATCAAAGTAAAGAGGAAGGGACACAAAGAGTGAGGTCAGATTAGCTTTGAAAGACTTCATCAAGAACCCTCTGTTAATCACATAATAACAATACTATAATACTGTTAGTTGCTCTTTGAACATTTCACTCTCTACCACAACCAGACATCAACGCACACACATAAACATGCCGCTTACCATATGAATCCAGCCTTTTGTCCATGTAGACCTTGTAAGTAAAAGCATGGCGCAAAGCAATAGCAGCAAAGAACATCTCAATGCAGATGATGAAGTTTTGGTAGCCAGCAGCAACTGTTCCTTCCCCCACAGAGAAATCAGCAGAGTTGATCTGGGGGATAGCGCCACACTTCTCCAGGATGGCCAGCAACATCCCTGAAATATACAAAGATAAGATATGAAAACATAAATCAAAACACTGATGTATTACTCCATGAGAGTTCAGCAACATTTGAATCTGTGCATGGAAATGCCCAAAACTGGCACTAAAATAAACATATTTGGACCTGGCACAAAAAACCTTTTTGGTCTGTAAAGCTAACAGACAGGTTGCTTTAAACAGTAAAAACTCTTTCAATGTTAGCGCCAGAGCCACACCGATTAGTGAATACTGAGAGACAAAATGAGCAGCTGTCTACTGGGGTTCTTTTCCATTAATTAAAGTCACTATGTTTGAGGTTGCAGTTCCTTATATGACATATATTGTAGTTTCCTCTGTGATTAATTCTTCAAACAACCCATCAAAGAATTCTGTGCTCCAGTTTTGGTGGGTTGTTTTTAGCACAAAATAGCAGGTATCTGTGTTGGTATGAACCCTTCATGGAGTCTAACCAAGCTTGGTAGGGTTAGATGAAAAATTTGCACTCCACCACATCATCCAAAATTGTCCATTCTGGCAAAAGCACAGCGGCAACAGAAATGATGCAAGAATCAAGGCTTCAAAATGTAAGAGAACCAGTGGCTATATCCATCTGTTATATACAGCCTAGGCTAGGGAGCCGGGGACTGAAGAGATCACCTCTCACTGGGACTGTTTCTACAGTATCTACAGTATAGTGACTAGAATGAGCAGTCTTCCTTGTTCCAACTCGCAACTCTTCAAGTCTGAGTTTACATTGGTCACCTTTGCTAGGTTTCCAGTTGTGTATAACAAGCTACTTCCAAGGTGAATTAAGAGAGGATGTATAAAGTTAATACACACACACTTACCCTGCCAGAAGGAGAGAAAGATGACTGACTTGACCATGAAGAACTTGAGCACTGGGTTATACGGGACGAGCAGCTCACGTGTGGCAAAGTAGAAGAGGAAGAGAGCGTAGAGGGACAGACTCACAGAGATGTTGTAGATAATTGTGATATACAAGTAGCCACTAGCCACACTGGAGGAGACAGAAAAAAAAAAGATTATATAAATGCAAAATCAAACAGTCATTTCAACTAAAGCTAAACACTAAGATGCTGATGCTCTGGTTGACAGTGCTGTGGAAACATACTTGAAGTCTCCATCTCTGTATTTCCCAAAGGCCTGAAGGATGACAGTGATCACTGCCATCAGTGGTTTTACCACGCAGAACTGGAGAGTTGCCTGCACAGAAGTGAAAGACATAACAGTTGATGATGTGTGATACCTACAGTCATTCAAGCTTAAAATATTTGCAAGTAGATATTTTGGGTATGCTTACGAACACGTTACACTTTTAGTAAATGGAGAAAACATGTATTAATACTTGTCTGTCACAGTGGACACCACAACACTCAAACAGAGTCAGTACAACCTAAACCTCCACCCAAACTAAAACACTCATACCTGTTTGCAAAACCTGAGGAAGCCAATGGAGTAGGTCCTGCCCCACAGACAGCATGTCCCATACATACAGCTTGACCTAAAGTGACATACAGGTTAAAAAATACACACACACACACACACACACACACACACACACACACACACACACACACACACACACACACACACACACACACACACACACACACACACACACACACACACACACACTTAACATGAAACAACTGAAGTAACCAATTATATGGGCAGTTATACTATGAAAAGGAATCAGACTTACTCGATGGGTTTCCCTCTGATTTCAGCCATTATGGCGCTCTCTCCTCCCAGATACTCGTAACACAAACTCAGGAAGTTGTAGATGACAAAAGCTGGAGAGGATGACACAGAGAAAAGGTTACAGTTTTCCAAAGTGGCTCTCTGCATCTGGAAAACAATTGCCAGATTTAAATTTTTTTTATTTTTTTTTTAACTGGAGTTAAGCTGCATCAGAAAGCACAAATGAGAAACTGCGTCATCAAACTAAGGAACTGCATATCAGTGATATGACAGGAAGAGAAACCGCAACCTTCATAATCTTGCAGGATTTAGAACTCCAAAAACTAAGCAAACAAGCTAAAAAAATACACTGAAATGACAGATATACAATGTGATCAACACACAGTGGTAGAGCTCAGGCAGTAGAGTAGCTCACCTACTAATCAGAAGGTTGGTGGTTGCTGCTCCAGTCTGCACGGGCAACATACTACTAACCCCAATTTGTTATCCAGCAGAGTATGATTGTGTGTGAATGTTAGGTAGAAAACACTTACACAGGAAAGACATAGAAAAAAGTACTTGTGTGAATGGGTGAACGAGGCAAGTTGTAAAGCACTCTGAGTGCTCATTTAGTGAGATATAAGAATCAGTCCATCTATCACACTAGTAAAGGAATTACTATGCTTTAATAACTCTGTGTAACTCTAATAGTAACAGTTAGATTTTGCTGACTCTATTTCAGAACTGCTGAGACTGCCATTTCTAGACAGGAAGTGAAACTTATCAGTAGTCTTATGAATGACTAGCAAACACAGAACGAGCCTTTGACTGTGCATCCAGGCACAGTAATTCTTCTATGCAGCAAAAAACACCCTGCAACAGTAAAAGCTTGTGACAGTAAACGCTTACTGAGAGCAGTGTTGGTCAAGTAATACCTAATTACTGATTACTTCCCCAAAAAAGTAATCCCGTTACTTTACTGATTACTTATTTCCAAAAGTAATTAATTACTTAGTTACTTTTTAAAAACACGATTTACAACCTGAATAGGTGATAAAGTGATAGATCTTTCAGCCCAATTCTACTTTTTCTACATAATCCATCATACAGAATGTAATCAAATGGAAAAGTCTCTTTTTAAAACTTGTTTTATTAGTTTTAATCTTTTAACTTTATGCATCAAGCAAAAATTTAATTATATGCAACATTCTCTGACTGGAAGAAATTTGTTTAATATTTAAACCTATTTTCTGCACATTCCAGCACATAAAATAAATAAATATATATTTGTGTTTACACTCACTCTTTCAAATAGATGCAAGTAAAACACAACAGACAATAAATAGAGTCAAAGACTAGCAGTCCTGTTGCTCTATTTTCACCTGTAAAGCAGGAGTGGGGTAGGCAGAGGTTTACCCTGGTGCAGGTGAGCCGCGGTCAGTTGAAGAATCCGCGAGTTTCTCTGTGAGTTTCCCATTACGTCGTTGCGCACTCAATGCTTGCTCGGAAGTTTAAGGGTTTTTTTCGCTGTAAAAAGAAGTTTTCTTCCCACGCACAACGGACGCTAATGTTTTTGTCACTTTTTATGGAATCAAACTCAAAGGTCAGTACTTCCACGCTTTAAACTCTGCACGCTCATACTCTCTCCTGCACTCGATATATGATCCATTGTTGATCTGCACGCAACTGTTGTCACAAACGTCGCACTTGCTTACGTCACTGTCATGAGACATTCTCGCAAAAAAAAAAAAAAAAAAAAAAAAAAAAAAAAAAAAATCACGGTTTTAGTAACGCAGTGTTCCTACGTGAAAGTAACGGTAATCTAATTACCGTTTTTGCAATAGTAATCCCTTACTTTATTCGTTACTTGAAAAAAGTAATTGGGTTACAGTAACGCGTTACTGCCCATCTGACTGAGAGAGAACATTTTTTTGCCAGAAATTAAAAAAAAAAAAAAAAACAATTTACAGTTATATATGTAGACCATTGTGTAATTCATCATTATCTGATATCAAAAATGTAAAAACATTCTCCTGGATTTAATATCCATTATTCTTTAAAAATCTAAATATTTTTAGAAAAATCTCAACAAAGCATATAGGGCAGTTGCATCATACAGTGGGGCAAAAAAGTATTTAGTCAGCCACCGATTGTGCAAGTTCCCCCACCTAAAATGATGACAGAGGTCAGTAATTTGCACCAGAGGTACACTTCAACTGTGAGAGACAGAATGTGAAAAAAAAATCCATGAATCCACATGGTAGGATTTGTAAAGAATTTATTCGTAAATCAGGGTGGAAAATAAGTATTTGGTCAATAACAAAAATACAACTCAATACTTTGTAACATAACCTTTGTTGGCAATAACAGAGGTCAAACGTTTACTATAGGCCTTTACCAGGTTTGCACACACAGTAGCTGGTATTTTGGCCCATTCCTCCATGCAGATCTTCTCGAGAGCAGTGATGTTTTGGGGCTGTCGCCGAGCAACACGGACTTTCAACTCCCGCCACAGATTTTCTATGGGGTTGAGGTCTGGAGACTGGCTAGGCCACTCCAGGACTTTCAAATGCTTCTTACGGAGCCACTCCTTTGTTGCCCGGGCGGTGTGTTTTGAATCATTGTCATGTTGGAAGACCCAGCCTCGTTTCATCTTCAAAGTTCTCACTGATGGAAGGAGGTTTTGGCTCAAAATCTCACGATACATGGCCCCATTCATTCTGTCCTTAACACGGATCAGTCGTCCTGTCCCCTTGGCAGAAAAACAGCCCCATAGCATGATGTTTCCACCCCCATGCTTCACAGTAGGTATGGTGTTCTTGGGATGCAACTCAGTATTTGTCTTCCTCCAAACACGACGAGTTGAGTTTATACCAAAAAGTTCTACTTTGGTTTCATCTGACCACATGACATTCTCCCAATCCTCTGCTGTATCATCCATGTGCTCTCTGGCAAACTTCAGACGGGCCTGGACATGCACTGGCTTCAGCAGCGGAACACGTCTGGCACTGCGGGATTTGATTCCCTGCCGTTGTAGTGTGTTACTGATGGTGACCTTTGTTACTTTGGTCCCAGCTCTCTGCAGGTCATTCACCAGGTCCCCCCGTGTGGTTCTGGGATCTTTGCTCACCGTTCTCATGATCATTTTGACCCCACGGGATAAGATCTTGCGTGGAGCCCCAGATCGAGGGAGATTATCAGTGGTCTTGTATGTCTTCCATTTTCTGATGATTGCTCCCACAGTTGATTTTTTCACACCAAGCTGCTTGCCTATTGTAGATTCACTCTTCCCAGTCTGGTGCAGGTCTACAATACTTTTCCTGGTGTCCTTCGAAAGCTCTTTGGTCTTGGCCATGGCGGCGTTTGGAGTCTGACTGTTTGAGGCTGTGGACAGGTGTCTTTTATACAGATGATGAGTTCAAACAGGTGCCATTCATACAGGTAACGAGTGGGGGACAGAAAAGCTTCTTACAGAAGACGTTACAGGTCTGTGAGAGCCAGAGATTTTCCTTGTTTGAGGTGACCAAATACTTATTTTCCACCCTGATTTACGAATAAATTCTTTACAAATCCTACCATGTGGATTCATGGATTTTTTTTTTTCACATTCTGTCTCTCACAGTTGAAGTGTACCTCTGGTGCAAATTACTGACCTCTGTCATCATTTTAAGTGGGGGAACTTGCACAATCGGTGGCTGACTAAATACTTTTTTGCCCCACTGTATTCTGTGCGGTGGTCAGTGGTTTACTTTCTATTTTGCTGAGGAGTAACACGCAATTTAAAAAAACTAACTGGGCTGCACAGTGATCGCAGTTTTCCTGCTGGCCCAGGTGTTTGTCGGCTAATCTAAGGGTAATCCACAGACTCAGGCTCCCTGCTGCCTCAGCTTTCTTTACAGTTGAAAGCTGCTGAGCTTAAAAGTAAGCCTGTGATTGCAGCACATGGACGACAATTGGGTCCTGGGTTTTTCAGTACTGCATAATTACAGATACAGTATGTTTTAACTCTGAAACAAGAACATACGAAGAAGCTAATATTCTTTTGAATGGCTTCTCCACGTAAACCTAAGGTTTGAACAGTGGGTGGGTTGGGCTTTTGTGCCTAGATCACAATGTCATCATCATAAAGGGTACAAAAAAACTGACATGGAGTCCTTAGAGCAGTTTGAAATCTGAGCTTCTGTCTCACTGGGGTTACGTGTACGTACACCGACATCCTAACCTAAAACTCGGTTTATGTTTATTATAAGCATCCACTACTAGTTACCAACAATATACTATAAATGACAGAAAATACCAAAAAGCACTTTGAATAATGGTGGGATACATCATGATTTATCTGCTTAGAAGTGAGATGCCTTCTCAAGCATTTGCTCTTTTTCCACTCAGTTGCTAGGATACCTGTCCCCCCTCCCTGCAATCCCAACAGGCCATGGAGACATGAGAACAAAGATGGCAACCTTTGTAAATGAACACACTGTAAAGGCCCTCTGTTAGTGGGCACAGCACATAAATTCTTACACCCTCACACTTACTCTCATTGTTGTGTTAAATGCTGACCATACTGTGATGGCACATGTGGCAGCGTATATTCCTGCGTGCAACATAATAGGCTAGTGTATTTAATTTGACTCTGTTACTTTGTCCACTCACCTTCATAGCAGTCTCGGACTGTGTCGAAGTACACGTAATACTCCTCGTTGGTGAAGAAAAGCAGGCTGAGCCAGGAGTCAAAGGCATAGATGGGAACTATGAAGAGGATCCTAACTATGTGCCGCTGCTCGTTTGGAGAGCTGTAGTAACGTAGGTGCATGTAGATCTGAAAAAGAGGTTAGAGAAACATAAGTTCATCTAAACATATAAAGTCATTTATTTAGAAATCTAAGATTAAACTGCTCCTATAAAAGACACCATCATCTAACAAGGAGCTCCATATGCTGGAAAAAGCCTCCATAACTTAAAGACAAAATTAAACGAGCAAGTAAATATTGTGCAGCACTGGCAAAGGTGTATCTACACTCACCACCCATTTGATTAGTTACTGAAGTTAGGTAGTTGCTGAAGTTCGAATTGAGCATGAGAACGAAGAAGAAATGTAAATTATGTGACTTTAAACTTAGCATGGTTGTTAAGGCCAGATGGGCTGAGTATTTCACAAAGTGCTGATCTATTGGGATTTTCCCACACAACCATCTGTAGGGTTTACAGAGAATGGTCTGAAAAAGAGAAAACATCCTGTGAAAATGCCCTGTTAATGTCAGAGAAGACCGAGAAGAATGATCAGGTTACTTTCAGCTGATTGGAACACAACAGTAACTCAAATAACTACTTGTTACAGCCAAGGCACAATACGGTCGACCTTGATGAGCTAGAGCAAATTGGAAAAACAATGCTTGATCTGATGCAACATTCAGATAGTAGGTCCACACAACATGGATGGACCGATCCTGCCTTGTATCAAAGTTTAAGGCTGGTGGTGGTGGTGTAAAGGTATTCAGGGTTATTTTCTTGACATACTTTGGACCACCAACTGCGCATCATTTAAAGGTGAAAGCCTACAGTATATCGATCTTTTAATGACTGCTTCCAGCAGGATAACGCACCACGTTGCAAAGCTCAAATCATCTCAAAATGGTTTCGTGAACATGATAAGATCACCGTACTGAAATGGTCTCCACAGTCACCAGATTTCAATCAAATAGAGCTCCTTTGGGATGTGGTGAAATGTAAAATTCACATCATGGATGTGGAGCTGACAAATCTGCACCAATTGTGTGATGTCATGTCAATGTTGACCAAAATCTCTGCTAAAAATCAATGCCATGAAGAATTCAGGCAATTCTGACGGCAAAAGCAGGTCCAACCAGGTATTAGCAACGTGTACCGAACAAAATGGTCAGTAAATTTAAACCTGCTCATGAGAGCATCTACACCTATAAAAACAGAGATAATGAAAAACCCTGTTGACATGCTATGTATGGGCTGCATAAACAAAGAAGGAAAATGGTATCAGGTTTCCACCAACAACCTAATGTACCACGTAATATTTCTAATTTTTAAAATGCAAACATACTGTATTTAAACTTGCCTATATAATGATTAAATTTCCTAAACTTTATTTAAAGTTTAGTTTAAAAAAAAATAGGACCTAAACTAAAACATGGTAAAGTCTGGCAGGGAGCGTGTTTGGGGCCTGCACATAGAGTGAGACAAAAGCTATCAGTGTCATGGAAAAGGGCGTGCTGGTACTGACCAAATAAAAGCGTCAATGCAAAAATGAAATGTGACCCAATAATTGTTTTATCTTGATTTTCTTGTTTTTATAATAATTGAAGCCAAAAATTGTAACTGAAAAAAAATGGGTTAGTAGTTGTCACATTAAAAAAACAACAACAAAGAAACAAAAAACAACTAAAAGCACAACATGAGATCAACATGGATCAGTTTTCTCACTGCAAAACCACAGTTCAAAATGTGCTAGGTAATCAGGGTGGCCCAAAGTAATGGCTACCTCATGAAACCTGCATGTGTGCAGTCAGTATACACTTGCCAGAGTCTGATACTGGAATAGAGTGAGTTTGCAGGGTGTGTGTTGTGAGTGTGTGCTTGATGGGGGTAACTGATACTGAGCTTTTATCACTCCTTTTCAGAGAAGCAGATGGCAGGAAGGACAGGGTGGGCTGCTGTCACCAGCACCTCTGTCTGCGCCCTGTGGCTCTTTTCCACTTACACAATGTCCACACCTATCACCTTTCCTGGCCTGTAAACAGACACACCTCTGGTAAAATAACAAACATTGAAAGGGGAGGGGGGGACAACACACCAGGCCAGACAGTGCACTCACAGGCAATCATTGCTAGGTGACCCTACTTTCAGCACACACATCTCCTGCTCCTGTACGGTGTTATACTCAAGCCAGGAGCACCTGTTGCCAGAGCGACACAAGGCTATTCTTTAACCGAGTGTGTGAAGAGCATCGGCAAACAATGGAAGAGAAATCATTCAACTATGCCTCGAGGTACAATAGATCCCCCTTACATAAAAGGGATGTTACCTGAATGCTTCAGTGTAACATGAGGGCTGACAAACAAAGAAACCTGACAAGGTAAACTGCTCTTATTCCATGAATTGCAGTTCTCTGCAGGGCTCGCACACAGCACTCCACAGGCTTTTAGTACTGCTGAGGTCTTGCCATACAGCCATCGTAAATTGTCCCAAGCTGGATAAATTTAAGAGGGCCGGATTAAATTCAGTCAATCAAACTTGGCACTCTCGTGTGTTCGCGCTCAAGGTTGCCACAAACTAGAATATTCCAAGTTTTTACAGCCTGCAAGGAAAATTTATAGCATGTTGTTTTGCCCATCTCTTTTTCACTGCACTTATGTAATCGTACTACTGCCAGCCCCAAATAAAACACAAAGACATGTATTCGTTTTACTTGTTTCTAATGTTTAATGCTTGCAGCCATCTTAAACCTGGCTCCTAAAGGCTGCTTTAAAGATTTAAATGTGGCTCGGTGACTAAAGACACTAGACTAGGACAAAACTCAATGTCAGCAATTTAGGATGACTGTCTCCCTGCTCCCCGCAAGTCAGTGGAATTAAAGCCATAAAGAAGTAAATATTTCTGAGCTGTGGCAATGGGAGCTTTTTTCATATGATGTCTCCTGCAGCTAACACAACTGGGCATGGTAACAAACAGCAGAGTAGGTTTAGCTGTCTGTGTCAGTCCACATTTCAGCAGGAATTGTCAGTATACAGCCTAGATGCATCAAACTTGTTTTCCAAACAACAACAAATTAGATCCACGTGGCACAATTTGGCTTGCAATGAACCTGTAATGTTGCTGAAATCTCACCATGTGTAGGAGCCTTTAGAAAGCAGATTGTAGATGAGAATAAGTACTTATTTAACTTCTTCACGAACACAGTGTAGCCAATTCATGGGAATGGGATGTTATTTATCACCTTCACATCAAAAACAAAACAAATTTGCAGACAGAAAATCCCATAATATTTGGAAGAAGAATATTTCCTCATATGAAGCACATAACACTACATGTGCTTGGTGTGTGAACATCCACATAAAGAGTCAACCAACCTTTAATTAAGTCTAAATAAAATCAAACAATCATGATCATGATTCAAATTTGGGTTTTGAGTCACTTACCCAAAACACTGACATTGAGATCAATGTTTCGGGTAAGTGCTATGGGCAAAGACGGGAAAACAGATGTAACCACATTGAATGAAACCATTAACAACATGTTAGCAAAGAGTGCATTTGAGTTTTGCCTAGTGACATATTTTGACCAAATAAAAAGCATAACCTGGTTATTCCTTTAGTGAAACCACCACATAGTCAACAGGTTCCCAAATACCCTTGGACTGTAGAAAGAACTCTCAAAACCCTGTAACTATTATTATTTAACCTCTTAGATCACAGTTTACCCTCTCACAGGTAGCTGTTAGTGGAACATTTCATTTAAACCCGCTGACCATTTAACCACTCTGCTTACCTGGTGGCATGTGATCAGAAGAGCTGTCCAAACAAAAAACCCTGATATAGTTTGGGCAGTGGAGGTCATGAGGAAAATTGGCTCATCTGGTGTTACCACTGGGGTTTTAGGCACCCATGATGTGTTGGATCCTTGTGGGGCTGTAGTGGCTGGGGACCCCAGGGTGAGGCCGCTAGGAGAGTCATTCTCCAACCTCTCTGACAGCCGCTTGACTCGCCACCAAAGCTGACTCATCTGAATGAAGAAAGGACACTCCATCAACAAATATGCTTCTTGTATCACACTTAATTTACCCTCGACATTTTTAATAGCATGCATCGATCAACAGAACATGTTCCAGTTTGTAAAGCCTGAATAAAACACTCTTGATGTGTAAATGCATCTCAGTGGGCTCGTGCGGCCAACGACCTAAATCTCATGCCAATATCTGCCGAAGCTGGAACGAGAAAACAGCAAAAGATAAAGAGCAGAGCAAAGTAGGACAGTGCACAAAAAAGTGCAAATGACACTGCACGGCTGGCAGACGTATGAAGCCAGATCAAATGGAAGAAGTGAAAAGAGGAAGCACAAGGTAGGCGGGTGAGGAGGCACTGGTGAAAACGGGCAAAAAACACACACATCAAGACATGGAGCAGAGGGCTGAAAAATCCCTAAATCACACAGTGACAGATCCGTAAGATCTGGTGACCCAGTTTCTCCTCTTCTTGTTCCCAGTGCTCTGCTCTGGGCAGAATGAAGTGGAGTGCAGCTAGAAATAGCACTATGCACAAACATATCTCATGAGAGTAGTGAAACACCTTTGCACAAATTAGTCAAAAAACGCAGAACTAACACGATCATGCCTGTGGCTGCATGTGGTTGGTGAAAGCTGAAAGCAGTAGAAATTAAAGGAAACAACTGCACGCAAATGTACATTAGGAAAATGGATAAAGGTGTTCTGAAGTTTCTATTCCACAAAGCTAATGGAACAGCCTCAGAATCTTGGGGGCTGGAGGGTATCCAGGCTGTGCATCCTGAACAGGCCCATCACATGGCCAGACACATCCATGCTCTCATTCACACCTATAACCAATTTAGGCACAGGGGGAGCACACAAACTCCACACAGCTGCCTGAGTACACCACTTCTGCAGCTCATAATGACATAATTATGAGCTGCAGAAGTGGCATTCATCTCATAATTACACAGGACTGATGAGGACAAGTGAAAACTAGACAGGCGACCGGCCAAACCGGCACTCACAACATCACACACACATCGAGACAGATGCTCTGCTACACTCCCCCGCCCCCAATCATCAAATTACATCTCCCTGCAACCGTCATCTCTCCACCTACGTCAATGTCTTGGCACAGATTTTCAGGAAGGCAATAATCTAATAGTTTGCAGTGAAAACTAATTTCACAATGACTTTCAAAGCCTCCTGAAACACCAGCTAAATATAGGGTGATTGCACAGTGTTGTCATGGATGACTCATGCCACTTTGCCAAAGCCTAAATCAGCTTGTGGCAATGCAGCAACTGGGAATGAGCCAGTGTGTCGCTTTCTCTCTCTCTCTCTCTCTCTCTCTCTCTCTCTCTCTCTCTCTCACACACACACACACACACACACACACACACACACACACTCCAGAATATGTTTTCGTTGAAAACAAACAAACAAAAAACAAACAAACCCAGAAATAAATTTAGAACCCTACAGACAATTCAGTCTAAATGCTTTGCTTGTTTTTAATACCACCACAAAGACACAAGTAGAATATTGTTATTAGCATTATTATTGATTTTAGTTGTACTAGTAAATATTATTATTTGAGTAATTAAAGAGGTTTCAGTGTGATCAGGATCACGTTGATTTAACAGCTGAATTTCTATGTCCAAAATGATAATGTTATGTTTGGTTTTGCCATGTTCTGGTAAGTAAACAGTTAGAAAATGACTTTATTTATAGTATGTAAATCAGTTAAAACATGCCATGTTAAAATAAACATACAAATGATCTGCATATTATCCGTATTAAAGTCTGTGCTCACTGCTGTGCATACGCAATGGAGATGATCAGCACCTTGCACTTACACCTCGCTGGTTCCCAGTGGGCCACAGACAAGACAGATCATCAGTCCTGCTGACTGCACCCGGGGAAAGATTTCAAAACATGCATTGTACTTCGACATCAATCGAATTGGCAGTCTTTGTGACAAGAATTAAGACTTCAGGCCAGGAAAGCTGTCTGAAACATACTGTAACACACCAGGGCACCGAGGCTGTGTTCAGCCAGATGAAGTGAACACAACAGGATTCAGCAGTGGTTACAACTCATTTTTATAGTGTTAAGAGCAGATTAAAGAAAATACACAAAGGACGAGAAGTCAAGCTTCCCAGCTTTCAACCCTTCGTATTAGTGCACACAGCCGTGCTATACATGCAATATCAGACAGGTGAAAAATTCAGGCGGGATAACAGTTAGCACACAAATGCTGATTTATGACAAGGTATTTGAGCCATTCCGTTATGAGTGTTAGGAAAGACACAATAAAAGCGGAAAATTACAGCCGCTGATCGGCGCTCATGACTCCGTGCTGCCGCTTTGCTTACCTCCTCTGCAGTTGTTTGATGTGCGCCGATTTGAATCCAGGCATCAACTTAGCTCATCGTCTCGAATCCAATCTCGAGCCTTTCGGGAGTATAAAAAGTTACCGAGCCAAGCTATTGCATTCAAACGAGGGAAAGCCACGTATGTAATCACTGCATCTTTCTTTCAATTCCGGAAACTGGCTTCTTCTGCGGGAAGAGTCGACAGCTGAGCTTTAATGACGCCGACCTCAGCTGCTAACCAGTGTTAGCGAGCCCTTTTCTAGCCTAACACAAACTTAGCAGTTACTTCTTCCAGTAGAGACAAACCAAAGACGTATAACACGGTTTTAGAAAGCTTTAAATAAAACACGACGCTGAGGTGTAAACTGAGAAAATAACTGGTATTAGCTTGCCATTTCCAATCCAATGCTAATGGACTACTAACGCCGTTATTTCACCCACATCAGCAGCAGCAGTTCTCTGTATCAACAGCAGCGACTCCGCTCAGCGCATGCGCAGTCACGCCTTTGTCGTTCTCCGTGCTTGGCCATTGAACATAACGCAACTTTCTATCCACACCCAGCACCCGATAACAAAATGATGAAAAGTCAGAAATTGTGAGCAACGTTATTAATTTTTATTACTTCATAAAATATACACAAATACTGTAAATAAAGAGTGTTTAAGAACTGTACATGATATCAGTACACAATACATAAAGTGAAATCCCCCCAAATAGGCTCATTCTCCATACCATCCCCAACCCAACAGTTACAATGCCACTGGGTCATGGTGGCCTGTACAAAGGTAATTACACACAGTACACTGCTATTTACAAATCCCTGCAAATTGCATCAGTTAAGCTTTCTTCTTAATGACATCGTCAAGGTTTCTGGAAGTTAAAAAAAAAATAAAAATCCAAAAGGTGACATCACACTATTGGCATTTTATTTTTGCAGGATACTGAAAGCCCTAAGTATTGAATAACGATGAAGGTGGACAGGCTTTGAACAACTGAGAAACAAAGGCATTCAAAAAACATAGAAGGTACGTCCAATAAATTACAGGATGATGAGTGACAGTTTAACATAAATACAGTTATTTAAAAAAAAACTGCATACAAACTAAGACAAAGGGAATTTATTATTCTTTGCAGGGATTCACTGTATCACGCTTCCTTTCACACATACACAAAATGTTGGATGACCCAGCTGGCACAGCAACAGTAATCCATCCCACAATTTAGCATTTTAAATACCCAAACTTCAAATGCCTATTTCTGTTGTTAGTTTCCATTTTTCTACTTTACACTTTAAAACAAAAATTACCACATTTGGCTTTACATTGAAATAAAAAAATATTTACAGTGGAGTAAACAAACTTGGGTGTGGGAAAAAAAAAGTATAGTTATAGTATATTACTGGATGCCCCCCCTCCCAGACCGCACCCTGAAATGTGATCCCAAATGTTGAAGGAGCCTGCCCAGTACCCCCTATTACCTTCAATAATAAAAGAATAAAAAAAGGTCATGTTAAGAACTATCATAAAAATTGCAGCCACTTTTTGTTAGCCAAAGTAGGCAGCTGTGGTCTCTGGTCGAATATAATCAGTTTGCTGAAAATTTCCTGAGGAGCTTCCCTCAAGACTTCAGAGTTCTGTCTTTATTTTTTTTTAATTTTTTTTGTCATCTACCGTCATTCTTTACCATTTCCACTAACATTTTTAAAAGAAAAAAAGATTCAAAACAGGCAAGTAAGGGGTGGCGAAGACTTCCATGGCTACGTTTTGAGGGGCAGCAAGTAATCACAAAAGGGATGAAGGACAAGCAATCACCAAATGCTACTTCACCAGAAACATTACAGCAGCTAAAAACATCACTTACTATTCCTTTTTCAAAGTTACTCTTCATTTTGCCTTCTATCACCTGACCTACATGTCTCCATTTATTTATATTTATTTAAGAGGTTATTAAAAACAAACAGTAAAGGGGACCTATTATGCTTCATTTTCTTCCATAGTCTGTATGTAGTTTCCCTGTATAAGTAATCCATGAGCTAAATGTTTTGGCTTCAGACTGCTCTGAATGCCCAATTTCAGACAGTTTCTCTCTAGTCTTGGCTCTTTGTGATGTCATAGAGAGGGCATATCCTAATAAAGTTGTTATGTTTGGCAGAAACAGAAAAGTTGACTTAGAGGGGGAAGCCGTTCAGGGAAGAGATGAACAAAGAGGCTGCAAGACCCAGTGTAAGACAAACATGGATTATTATAAACTGTGAATCATGCAAAGCTACTTCTATTAGTAGGCTCAAAGAATTCAAATATGGAGCAGGAAACGAGCATAAGAGGCCCCCTTTAAGAACAGGAGAGTACTCCAATGTCATTATGAAAATCAAAAGATGTTTTTGCTGTGTCTAAATTGAAAAATACATTTTTTGGGGGGAAAATAATGTCAGCTTATAATCAACCTTTGATTAAACACATGCATGTCCCGGATACCCTTCTGCTCCTTTGATGCCAACAGTTCTTCACATTTTTCAGAATGCTGAGGGAATGTTTTGAGGAAGAGGAGGGCAGGTATGAGCAACTGTCAAGGTGCAGCTTTGTCATTTGTATTGTGGTAGTGATAATCCAGGGTTCAGTAAAGAAAGTTCATGGAGAAGGAAGGAAGAAGCAGAAAAAAAAAAAGTAAAAAAAAATAAAATAAAAAAAAATTGCTGGATACCTTCGTGTATTTTCCTGGATCCTGAAAGAGTTACAGTCCTTTTCCAAAGACCCATGTGTCCATTTGCAATCATCTTTTCTTAGAACAAAGTAAGAATGAAGGAAAATAAACTGTAGCAACAACTATACCTTGAAGCCCTGAAACAAGAGATGTATTGTCATTAAAGAAGAAATTTACAAATAAATAGCAAATATTTAAAAAAACTAAACAAAACAAAAACCACGCTACACCTCACCTGTCAGTTTTACTTGCATGCAGAGCTGGAAAATTCTATTTTCCCATGTGCTCAAATGGCACGCTGACCTGCAGAGGACAGTACAGATTCAAGATAAAGAGTCAGCAATTACAGCTCTCTTTCTCACACACACACACACACACACACACACACACACACACACACACACACACACACACACACACACACACACACACACACACACACACACACACACACACACACAATCATGTCCTAACCCCATTAGATACAGTTCAAACAACACTGATAACTTTGCAAGCTAATTACAATGTTAATGCTTTCGTATTTTTTTTAAATCTCGTTCTGTCCTTGCTGTTCTTCTTCGTTAGTATTGAGTGCAGTCTTGGCAGACAGTATAGGCGATACTACACCATAGCGTCCTGTAGTGTATTGCAGTTACAAAAACATATATGGGCGAATCGTTGCAGCCCTACATACCATGTATTAATTTATCCTCTCCCAATTACATCAGTCATCTATCTGCCTGTCCTACCCCCAAAGTCTAACCTTCTGTCACCCTTGTATGCCGTTTTTTCTTCTGTTAAGTAGGAGGGGCTAAAATGTCTCTCTCAATGTCGAAGTTTGGCGACTCCAGTTTAGACGAATCAATGCTGTACAAAGTGGCATTATATATATTATTTAAATAATCAGGCCTGAGTCAAAAGCTCAAGCTTCAGACTACTTTAAACACTCTGCTATCTACTCTTAGAGGTTTATGATGCCAGAGCTAAGCCTAAAAGAAGAAATCTTTAACCGAACGGAACTAAAATGGCTAATTACAGACTGTGGATGAACACAGATGTTGCAAAAAGTCCCAGTATAAGAATCAAACAAAGCTACTTTAGTAGGGCTCAAGAATAAAAATGTAGAGGTAAAAAAACAAGCAAAACAAATTATTATCATCACCAGCCTTGTGGGTTACCTGATCAACCCCAGGGCCTTTTCTCACCTGTGACGTAGAAATTCTCGATTGGTCGTGGCGGGCTGTGAGGTCAGAGGATGATACGTTGGCAGGAGCACCACGGTGGAGCCGCATGCTCACCTTCCTCTCTCGCTCTGCACGAGAAATTGCACGTGGTGACGTGTTACCTAAAACACAATAAAAAAAAAAACACCTAGATTAGATAAAAATATTCAAGAAAAAAGAAAAATACTCTGGTGTCCGTCTTATTCTGTTTCCTCTTTTTTTCTTGTAATGCAGCAGTTGGCTGAAAACTCACCAGACTGCTGGACCCGAGAGGCAGGGTTAGAAATGGCTTGCTCAGGGCCGTTCCTGACTCTGTTGGGAGCTCCAGGATTTGGACCTGGAGGGAGGCCTCGTGATGCAGACCCCCTAGGGACTCCTCCGATCCGCTCATCTCTCTCATCCGCAGTCCTCCTCTCCCTATCCCCATCCTCAGCTGTCCGACTGGCACCCTTTTAGATGAGATAAGCCACATTCAAGCCTAACTACTGACAGGTAGCCGTATTATAATGTGGTGAAAATACAAATCAAAGTTCAAGTTAGAAACTGTAGATATAAACTTACAAATTTGAGCATGTTCCAGTCAAAGACATAATCGTAAGAGAAGCCCTGTCGGTGGAACAGATTCCTGAAGAGCTGTCGAAGGTAGGAGTAGTCTGGTTTGTCATCAAAACGGAGTGAGCGGCAAAAGTTCAGGTATGTGGAGAACTCAGCTGTAAGAGGGTAAATAAAAATAATGAGAGTAGAACAGAAAGTTCACTGTAGCGGTAAACTTTGTGTGATTAGATAATTGTTAGCATTCAATTTCATACTGAGAAAATACAATACAACATCTTAAAATAATTTCAGAGGTATGTGTAGTACGCAGAGGCGCCCTGTGAGCCTCACTTACATGGGTATCCTTTGCAAAGAACTTCAATGGGTGTGGACATTTTCTTCTCGCTGATCCGTTCATATTTCTGTCTCTTTGTGGCAGCCTTGAGGCCCTGCCACGGGAGTGACCCCAGGTTGAAGTACATGAGGACGTAGCCAAGAGACTCCAGGTCATCACGCCTGGACTGCTCTGTAGACAGAACGCATGAGAGAGAGGAAGAAAGATCATTAGTCATCATAACAATCATTACAAAAAGGCCTGTAAATTTGTTTAAAGAGCATCAGAATGAAATTACAAAGCAACGGGAACCCTTCCCCCCTATCCCCACAGTCCCAGATAACTCTTCCTTCTTTACAGCCTGTATATATATCAGATACAGTGATGATAAAACGATGCCGCAGCGAAGAGGCACATCCAAAATTAAATGGCTGAATAAGAGGGACTTTTCACTAAACAGAAAACAGAGCTAGAGTCAGTAAATTTCTACACAGAAGAAATATTAAGCACAAGGAAGAACTTCAAACAACATAAATTTTTTTTGGGTGCTTTAACTCAATCATGTTACGATTTGGTGAAAGGGAAAAGATCATAGTAATTTGTAAGATTCCAAGTATTCCACAAATCCAGGTATGTGCTAGAGGGTTTAAAAAGAGATGAGTGCCATAGAGTGGCTCTAAAGAATCACATTTAAAGTAATGTTTAGATGAAATCTCTACATCTGCTGTGGAGCTGATGAGATTTCTTTGAGTCACAAGTCTAAGGCTACTGAGACCACATCTTCATTAACACAGTCACACCAGTTCAATGAAATGTAAACCTTATGACAGAGAGAGTGCACTTGCTGTCAGCTCCACTGTGGAGCCTGCCCACCTGCCTGCTGTGAGCTCTGTGGTCAGATGGAGGACACACACACACACACACACACACACACACACACACACACACACACACACACACACACACACACACACACACACACACACACACACACACACACACACACACACGTTGTTGGTTTGTTAGCCGGCCACGGAGAAGAGCATTGAATGAGCTGAAGTGAAACAGATGAAGAAAAAAAAAAAATACTAAAGTGTGGACAGAGGACTCTTAAAGATTTTTTACTTTTTTTTTTTGCGCCATTTTCCCGTTCCTGATCAACTCCACTGTCGCACCCCACTATACTCCTGCCCACTTGTCAACCAATCAACATTCGGTAGTCGCATACATCATCTGCTTTAAATGGCACGCAGTTAGGATCTTGGAGTGGTGCATGGCCGCACATCTCACATGGGTGAGAACCTCTCTCCCTTCTGTCTGACCAAAAAGTGTACGCAGATGAATATATTTACAAGGATAAACCCGTTTTAAGGTATATCGTCTCCATTGGTCATGATCACACAATTATTTCTATTTGCCCTCCATTAGGGTACAGGAAGCTGTTGAACAATAGGTATCGCCACTCAGACGATAGCACCAGATAGCTGGATAGCATAAAAATGGCCTGTATTTATATAGCGCTTTACTAGTCCCCAAGGACCCAAAGCGCTTTGCACATCCAGTCATCCACCCATTCACACACACTGGTGATGGCAAGCTACATTGTAGCCACAGCCACCCTGGGGCGCACTGACAGAGGCGAGGCTGCCGGACACTGGCGCCACCGGGCCCTCTGACCACCACCAGTAGGCAACGGGTGAAGTGTCTTGCCCAAGGACACAACGACTGAGATTGTCCAAGCCGGGGCTCGAACCGGCAACCTTCCGATTACAAGGTGAACTCCCAACTCTTGAGCCACGATCGCCCCGTAGCATAAGGGAGAAGTTGTTAAACTGCAAACAAGGACTTTGGACAGTGTTCATTGTAAAAAGTTTTCAACAAAGTCTCAAGTTTTCAAACTATTGCACAGCTCCTGTGTATCTATGCATCTCTGAGCTTCTGTACTTGAGTATCATTAAAATAGTAGTGAAAATCAACATGATCATACTACAGCGGCTGCAGTGCAACATGCTAGGTTACAAAATCAGAATCAGAATACTTTATTGATCCCTGGGGGAAATTATTTTTTGTTACAGTGCTCCATTTTAAACCAACATTAAGACAAGACGGACAATACACTAACTAAGAATAGTACAATATATACATATATATACATACATACATACATACATAAGTCACTCATAAATAAATAGTTGGAAAAGAAACATGTGTAGCTGTAGCAGCAAACAGTGTGTTAAGTGGATGCGTTGTACAGGGAGATGGCCACAGGCAGGAATGATTTCCTGTGTCGTTCAGTGGTGCTTTTCGGTAATCTCAGTCTCTCACTGAACGTGCTCCTGTGACTGACCAGCATGTCATGGAGTGGGTGGGAGGTGTTATCCAACATTGTCTTTATCTTGGACAGCATCCGCCTCTCCGACACCACCTTGAGGGAGTCCAGCTCCATCCCCACAACATTGCTGGCCTTACGGATCAGTTTATTAAGTCTGTTGGCATCTGCGACCCTCAGCCTGCTCCCCCAGCATGCAACAGCATAGAGGATCGCACTGGCCACAACAGACTCATAGAAAATCCTCAGCATTTTCTGGCAGATGTTGAAGGACCTCAGTCGCCTCAAAAAATAGAGACGACTCTGGCCCTTCCTGTAAAGTGCTGTGGTGTTTTTAGCCCAGTCCAGTTTATTGTCAATGTGTACTCCAAGGTATTTATAGTCCTCCACAATGTCAACACTGACCCCCTGAATTGAAACAGGGGTCAAGTGTTTCCTGGTCTTCCTGAAGTCCACGATCAGTTCCTTGGTCTTTGCCACGTTGAGCTGCAGATGATTCTGCTCACACCACGTGACAAAGGAGTCGACCACAGCCCGGTACTCTGTCTCATCATCCCTGCTGATGCATCCAACCACCGCAGAGTCATCAGAAAACTTCTGAAGATGGCAGGTCTCTGTGCAGTGGCTGAAGTCTGTGGTGTAGAGGGTGAAGAGGAAGGGGGAGAGGACAGTCCCCTGTGGTGCCCCTGTGTTGCTGATCACCTTGTCAGACACACACTGTGGGAGACGTACATATTGTGGTCTTCCTGTCAGGTAATCAACAATCCAGGACACCAGAGAAGCATCCACCTGCATCGCTGCTAACTTATCACCCAGGAGGGTCGGCCTGATGGTGTTGAAAGCACTGGAAAAGTCAAAAAACATGACCCTCACAGTGCTCGCCGGCTGGTCCAGATGGGTGTAGACACGATTGAGCAGGTAGATGATGGCGTCCTCAGTTCCGAGACGAGGCTGATAAGCGAACTGAAGGGGATCCAGGTGTGGTCTTACTATGGGTCGCAGCTGGTCCAGGATGAGCCTTTCCAGGGTCTTCATGATGTGGGAGGTCAATGCCACGGGCCTGTAATCCTGGGGGCCACTGGGACGTGGCGTCTTTGGTACAGGGACGAGGCATGATGTCTTCCACATCACCGGGACCCTCTGCAGACTCAGACTCAGCATAAACAGTTTATGAAAGACTCCACACAGCTGGGGGGCACAGGTCTTGAGGACAAGGGGACTCACTCCGTCTGGTCCAGCAGACTTGCCTGAGTGAAGTCTCCTCATTTGCATCTCAACCTGGTATTGAGTGAAGGTGATGGGTGGGGGAGGGGTGTCAGGAATTTCACAGGAGGCAACAGCGCCATGTGAAGAGAGAGGCTGGCACAGTGGTGTGGTTCTGGATTCCAGGCTGACTACAGGTGAGGTTGTGGGGGTAGGAGCAGACACTGTGGTGTCGAATCTATTGAAAAACAGATTCAACTCATTGGCTCTATTCTCACCTCCCTCAGTTCCCCTGCTGTTGGTTGGCCTGAATCCAGTGATGGTCTTCATGCCCCTCCACACCTCTCTCATGCTGTTCTGCTGGAGTTTCCACTCCAGCTTCCTCCTGTAATTGTCCTTAGCCTCTCTGATCTTGTCCTTTAGTAACACCTGGATCTTCCTCACCTCCTCTTTGTTGCCCCCTCTGAAAGCCCTCTTCTTGTTGTTGAGGAGGGCTTTGATGTCCTTAGTCACCCACGGCTTGTTATTTGGGTAACAATGAACAGTCTGAGCTGGAACAATGGAGTCGGTGCAGAAAGTTATGTAGCCTGTGATACACTCAGTAAGCCCATTGATGTCCTCGGCGTGAGGCTCACAGAGTGTTTCCCAGTCGGTCACCTCGAAACAGCCCTGTAGTTCTGCTAAGGCCTCCTCTGACCACCTCCTGACAGTCCTGGTGGTCACAGGTTCCCTCCTCACAATTGGCACATAGCGGGGGGTGAGGTGAATCAGGTTATGATCTGACCTACCAAGTGGGGGGAGGGAGGAGGAGCTGTATGCATCCTTGACGTTAGCATACAGTAAGTCTAAAGTTTTCTCTCCCCTGGTGGGACAGTCCACATATTGTTTGAATGTTGGTAGTGTATTGTCCAGTGATACATGGTTGAAGTCACCCGAGATCACAATAAAGGCACTCAGGTGCTGAGTCTGTAGCCGAGCTATGGCAGAGTGGATAGTGTCACATGCAGCTGTGGGGTTAGCAGAGGGGGGTACATAAACAGCCACCAAGATGACGTGAGAGAATTCCCTGGGTAAATAATACGGCCTGAGTCCAACAGCACACAGTTCAGTGTCCGGGCAACAAATCCTTTCTTTGATTGTTATGTTGGCAGGGTTACACCACCGGTTGTTAACTAAAACAGCAAGCCCACCTCCTTTACGCTTACCGCTAGCGATGCTGTCCCTGTCCGCCCGAACAGTGTGGAAGCCTTCCACGGAAGCATTCTCATCGGGAATGTCCTGGTGCATCCATGATTCGGTGAAACACATCAGGCTACACTCTCGGTATTCCCTCTGACTCCGTACCAGTGCTGAGAGCTCGTCGATTTTAATTGCCAACGATCGCACATTACCCATCACGATAGACGGCACACACGGTTTAAACCTCCTCCTCGCTTCGAGCCTCCGCTGTCTCACCGTCACCTTTTTTCTTCTCTTCTGTCCTTGACCTCTGCATCCCCGATGTGTTTTCCTCCAAATTTCAGCTGGTACTTCTGCGGGCCTGGCCAGCGAACCGGCCGGCATCAGGGCGATCAGCTGATCTCTGGAGTAAACAGTCCGTGCGTGTAGGAGATGTGCCGCGGTCCCGTTCCTTGATAAAAGTAACAGTTCCACGGCCACCAGAAGAACAAAAACTCTCTCAATCCACATGATTGAGTAAGAGATAGAAAACGGAGGAAAATACAAGTCAGGAAAAAAAAGAATACGTAGAAAAAAAAAGCTAAACTAAGAGAAAAGCAGGAGCGACTGTAACAGGCTGCACGCTGGTTGGCGCATGCGCACTAAGTACTCGAGAGGTGCACGACCACAAACACTGTGGGGCCACAGCGAGCATAAGAACAACATTACAGAGAGACTGTATCAGTTTAAATCATATAACTGATTATTTTAAAAGGAAAGATCTGGTGCATCAGAAAATCTCTGAACTTGAACTAACATGGCACCTTAATACAGTTCTTTCTGCTTAAGGGAAGCTCTCTCTACTATATCAGTAAGAAACATTAATCACAATACAGAGCTGTAAGATAAATGCTTCAGATTATGTCTAAATAACTCAATAACAGCAGTACTCTGCAAAATTTAACACCATGGTTTCATATCCAACACACCAAAGCCTTCATTAAAATGCAGGCAAATTAGGCTCACGTGTCTCCTCCAAGTCTTACCGATCCCAAGATGTGTGTTGATGGAGGCATAGCGCGCTGTGCCCGTCAGGTTCTTGTTCTCCCGGTAAGGAATGTGCTGGTGTGTGCGGGCATCACGGTACTTCTTGGCCAGCCCAAAGTCAATGATGTACACCAAGTTGCCTTTCTTGCCGAGTCCCATCAGGAAGTTGTCAGGCTTTACATCTCGATGGATGAAGTTCTTGGAATGGATGTACTCAATGCGACTTATCTGGAGAGGAAAGGTGGGAGAGTGGTGAAACAATATTAGCAGCACAAAAAGCCTCTAGGTAAAAACAAAGGTTACAATGGGACATGACAAGTCATCTTATATTTTACATCCCATGAGTTCAGCACTGCCCCTGTGGAGTTTCCCCGACTCAGAAAAACAGTTATTGTCACATGACCATTTCTTTTCTGAGTATATACTATCAAAACACTATATAAATATGCAAAAACAAAAAGTTCTGGAATCCAAAAATTTCACAATTTGTGGTTGTTATGAATGTGTCATAACAACCAGCGTGAGACTGCATGTCACCTTCCGGCTGTCCTTTACACTTTATGACTTCCTGCCCAGCATATGCAATTAATATCTATTAACTGAAGCTACTGGTGTAAATGATCTCCACAACAGACTGAGCGTCACCACTTCCTGTGGAGTTTGTTTTTTGTTTTTTTAAAATCCCTGCAACCAGCAATGAAAGCTATGTAGACAAAATGTGTTCTCATCCCATCTAAAAAGCCAGCCATACCCTTAGTGCCCTCAATACATCTTGGCTTTCTCATTCCATTGATATGAAAACAAGGCAAAATGTGCCAGAGGATGTATAAAGAGAAGCTTCAGCTGGAACAAAAGGTGAGATCAGTTGTGCTTGAGAGAGAGCCACCAATAAAATCTAACATCTAGGCCAGCACAGTCTACAAAAAGGCCAATATTACAAAACACACATATCACAAAATTATCCCTGACTTTAACTGAAAGGTTCGTAGCATACCATCTGGTCAGCCAAAAGCAGGACAGTCTTTAGGCTGAATTTGCGGGAGCAAAAATTGAAGAGGTCCTCCAGACTAGGGCCGAGCAGCTCCATCACCATCACATTGTAGTCTCCCTCTGCGCCACACCACTTTATAGATGGAATGCCCACTAGTGAAGACACATCAAATCAGAACAAAGCCTCCGAATCGTGGCGCACACACTGCTGGTTGGACATTTATCGTCATCTTCACTTTACACATTTAGCAGATTTCATAGGATTTGCATCTCCTATGCCGTCTTGGCCAATAAATTCAAGAAGGAATGTGTTGAAAAATCTTGACAAGCATGTCCAAGCTCTAATTTCTTACCTCCTCCTTGCATCATCTTGTAGAACTTGCTTTCAATGTGCAGCTGTGGGTGTTTGGTCTTCACACATTCCAGCTTGATGGCTACCTCCTCACCAGTGGCGATGTTGGCACCTGAAGAGACACGTGCAGAAATACCCACAGCAGTCAAGACAATTGCACCTTTGCATGTACGAGGACCAAAGACGAATGAGCATAAAGGAAAATCTGAGTTCAGTCCACGGATAAAGGAGGAAAAAAAAAGAAAAAAAAGGAATGGCACAGTTTGAAAAGAGAGGCTCTCCACACACTAATGTGGAAAGAACCTCACCGGGCAGAAAGCTGGGTAAAGCGTTTAAGAACTGAAGGAAAAAAAAAAGAAAAAAGAAAGTGGATGCTTTAACTTACCGAGGTAAATGTCTCCAAAAGAACCACTCCCTATCTTTCGCCCGAGCCGGTACTTGTTCCCAACTCTCAGCTCCATGCTTCCAACTTGTCACTGTCACAGTGGGAAAACACAGATATTAAAATAAAGCAACAAACATACAAACTGAGCATCATCGCTCCTCTTTCACCACTTCAGCTATAACCATGACCATTTCCTGAACTTTCCCCTAAAGGCAGAAAGAGGGAATTTATCCTCAAGGGTCAGTCAACTGCTCACATGATGTGTACCGATCCCTCAGCACTCAAGTGTTCACATGTTTTTGAGACAGAATGTGGCCCAAACAGGGCCACTTGATCAGCAAACAGCTGTCTGGTGCCCAGAAATACAAGATCAGATTTGTAGGGCAGCTAGGGGTGAGAGAGAGGCGGCTGCAGTGAGATCAGCAAAAACATGGAAGGGAGGAGAAAGAAAAACAGGAAAAAAAAAAAAAAAAGAGAGAGAGAGAGAGAGAGAGAGGCCATGCACAAATGCCAGTTTCCACTTGGAAGTGGAGTGAACCAGAATCAACGGACTTGGCACACACGAGGAAATGAAACAGCTTTTTTGGGGGGGGTTTTGTGTGCGTGTGTGTCGAGCTGATTTGCACGTGATGCCGGAGCAGGATCATCACTTATTTAGTGCTCGCTCCACCACGCCACATTGTGCAGCCATTGCAAAAGCAAGACTAAGCTCTCTGCCGTTCTGCGCTGGCACTGCCAAGCGAGTGAAGGCATGAGCAGCCAGCCACTGACTGGCTTTATCTATGTCAAGGCCCTCACACAATTCTGTGTGATGAACTCCACAAAGCGCTGCACAGACTTTATCAGCATGGACATTTCTACTGTCGCCACCCTTTAACACTACTGCAACAAAACATCATATTACACTGACGCTCGTTTATAAAATGCTGTCGCTTTCGAGTTTCAACCCTCAACTTTCCAACCGAACGTTTGCAAAGCACAGAACGCCCTGCATCTTCTTCACCAATCCCTGTGTTGCATCTGCCAACTCAAGAACCTTTATAAAATCCCAACTTTAAATGACTCCACATATTAGTTTTGCTGGAACGCAGACACAAGCTCTAAAAAACACCCAGGAATCACCATCATGGATCAACTGAACCTTGCTTTTCATCAGCAGCAACTGCATCACAAAGGCCGTACATATCCTGATGAACTCTACCTGATGAGGACAGCCTGCTAGGAGATGTGATAGAGGCAGATGGATCTGGGTCATTAAAGAGTGAGAGTTCATGTCTCATGTGCTGCAGCCAGGTCTCCCGATTTAGGGAGGAACACTAACACAAGGTTACATCTAAAGGGTACAACGAAAGTGCCAATGGTTAATTACTTCATATAGGAACAGTGGCACAAGACGCTAAATATAAGACTCTACCCATATTATTTGAGATATTTTCTCATGAGCTACTAAAAGACTAAGACAGACTTTAGTACAGCAAATGCAGTTATTGCAGTAACGTGAAGAGTCTGTGATTTGAGGTTTCAAAGGTGCCTTGTGTGAAGTGAAGCAAGTGGAATTAGCCTGTCACACTGCACTGGAAAAAACACCATGTGCTATTACGGTATTAATCGTCTACACGAGAGTGGATTGGTTAAGATGGTACAGTACACATCTGCTGGTTGGGGGGAGTCTTAGTGGTGACTGCTGAGACAGGATGTCCTGAGGATGTTGTACACTGTGGTTGAAAAATCACACACACAGACAATATATCACTAAAATGACCTCAATCTGAAGTTAAATTATCGTGCGTTTTCCGTACATGTAATCGTTTAGATGGATGTTTAAAAAAGTGCTATACTTGGAAATGATTATCGCTCTTTTAAAACAAACAAAACAAGTACTGTAACAGAGCCAAAAGATTTCACAATCACACGAAGAACAGAGCTAACGTTATGCCTCTCGCACTCGGACAGCTGTCACTACTACACAAACAACTCGCGTGTTACAGACTCCACGCTGAATGCGTGTGTTAATATCGCCTAAAGTTGCAACAAAAATGTATGTTGTTGTTGTTGTTGTTTTTTTTATAACGGCAACGCTACATTTCTCTTTCCTGTTTGCAATTTGACAAGTAGCAAGCCAGTGGCGAATAGGCAAGAGCAACAAATCTGCCGTAGTTTCAGTTACGTTTTTTTTAAATTGCTAAGATTTACTGAGTATTTATTGAGTGTTTATTGAGTGTTTCTGTATAATTTGAGGACGTTTCGAGTAACGTTAGTGAAAAACATCAGCGCTAGGCTGCTACGTTAGTTAAGAGTTAGCTGCTAAGAGTAAGCTAGGATAAATACGTAAACGGAACCGTGATACGCGTAGCCCCGTTAATACTGTAAAAAATAAAATAAAGAAAGCTAATAATATTTAATATTATACTTCGTCACATTTTATATTATAACCGCACCCATGTATGTCACTGGACAAGCCTGTGCAGATCCCTACTACGCGCCCCCTCCCCCTCTCTTGGAAGCCGTGAATAGGAGCGTCTGATTCGGCCGAATCTGGCCCCTTTTCCCCCTTGGTTTCTCCGGTTCCCTGACCCAGCACTCACCCGATATTAGGTTCGTCCGAGAGCTGGGTTGGTGAAGGTTCTGATCCGATGGTTGTCAGTCGGACAAGAGCCCGGGTAGTGGAGGATGGAAGCGGATTCTGGTGGCTCTCATACCCCCAGCTCTTAGCTCAGTCGTCGACTGCACTCCCTGTTAATAGTCCCTGAGATGCTCCGGCAGTACGACGGCCGTTCTCCGCTCGAGTCTGTCTCCCCCTCTCGTTACTTAACGACGTGCGTGTTCACAGCGCAATGATGTCATTCCCTGAATGTCAGTGCACTGCCATTAAAGGAAAACGCCACATATAACGACTCCTATATCTGCAAATTTACCATTCACGAATAACTATCCAATACCATTATTACTGTCATTCGTTTTTAGTGTAAATAGTCAAGTGTGTGCATACTCCTGCATTAATAATGAGATAATTATGTAGTACTACTACTAATTATGCAAGAGTTTTTTTGTTTTTTTTTTAAATCCCTGGTTATGTCCCTGCACAGTTTTTCACTTTGCCATTATTCTTGTTCCTACCTTCCATGTGTTAAAATCTGATGCCAAAGGGCGTTTCTTGAATCCAATCATTTTCAATTCAGTTTTATTTATATAGCACCAAAACACCAGTTGCCTCAAGGAACCTTGTATTGTAAGGTAAAGAACCTAAAATAATACAGAGAAAACTCAACAGTCAGACTTTAGCGCAAGCGCTTGGTGACAATTTTAACAGGAAGAAACCTCCAGGCTCCAGCAGAACCAGGCTCAGGGAGGGGTCAGCTAGGACCAGTTGGGAAAGAGAGAGAGAGAGTGAGCTCATCCTACATACAGTCCTAATCAAAAGTTTAAGACCACTTGAAAAATGGCAAAAAAAAAAATCCTATTTTGCATGGTGGGATCTTAACAAGGTTCCAAGTAGAGCTTCAACATGCAACAAGAATAATTGGAGATGAGACAAAAAAAAAATTTGAGCATGCAATTTATTGAAAACAACCCTTAAATGGAAACAGGCTGCTTTACAGCTGATCTTTAGGACCACACCACCAAAAAAACCTGTAAACCCTCCCAAAACAGAAATCAAGTTCCCTACATGAACTCAGTAATGAGTAGCTCCACTGTTATTGTTGATCACTTCAAAAATTTGTTGCAGCATGCTTGATGCAAGCATTTCCATGAAGTGAGTGGGAACATTTCTGCAAGTGGTGAAGATGGTCACAGGAAGATGGTCTGGAACTGTTGTACACTTTTGTAAACTTCCCTTGCCATTGATCTGAAAAGGTTCTCAATTGGATTTAGATCAGGCGATCACGCAGGATGGTCCAAAAGAGTGATGTTATTCTCCTGGAAGAAGTCCCTCGTCCTGCAGGCATTGTCTACTGTAGCATTGTCCTGTTGAAAAACCCAGTCATTACCACACAGACGAGGGCCCTTAGTCATGAGGGATGCTCTCTGCAACATCTGGACATAGCCAGTGGCTGTTTGACGTAGTAGGCCGTTTTGAGTAGTGGGATCTACTTGTCATGCCAGTAACGTTGGAAACAATCAGGGCCATCAAGGTTACATTTTTTCTCATCAGAGAATAAAGCTTTCTTCCACCTTTCAATGTCCCATGTTTGGTGCTCTCTTGGAAAGTCCAAACAGTAAGTTCTGTGGCGTTCAAGGAGACAAGGCCATTGAAGACGTTTTTTGTTTTTAAAGCCCTTCAGTGTCAAATGCCATCCGATGGTTAAGGTGCTGCAGTCGGCACCAGTAACGGCCTTAATTTGGGTAGAAGATCGGCCTATGTCTTCACGGACAGCCAATTGGATTCTCCAGCTCAGTGCTGGTGAAATTTTTTGGGGTCTTCCACTTGAGTTTTTTGTTCCATAACCCTCAAGATCATTTAAGAAATTCCAATGACTGTCTTACTGCGTCCCACCTCACCAGCGATGGTGTGCTGCGAGAGACCCCGTTTATGAGGTTCAACAACCCAACCACGTTTAAAAAGGGAAATATTTTGCCTTTTCTGTCAGATTGTCATGACAGTGTGCCTACCTGACAGAAAATTACAATGAAGCCACATGTTTGCACAGATTTGTCTCTTTAAAGGCATGTGGTCTTAAACTTTTGATCAGCTGTAATCAGCCTGTTTGTTTCCGTGTTGTTTTCAATAAATTGCATGCTCAAAACAATGTTTTGTCTCACTCCCAATTCTTCTTGTTGCATGTTGAAGCTCTACTTGGAAAACATGCAAAACATGATTTTTTTTTGGCCATTTTTCCAAGTGGTTTTAAATTTTGATCGGGACTATATGCAAGGGCACTTGAAAATTATATCAAGCCATAAAATTTAAGGTGTATAATAAAGGTTACATGGACAACCTCATACAGGTTTAACACAGGATGAACCCATAAAGGTTATCAGTGTGGGTAAATAATTTCATTCAGTAAGCACTGGCTTACCAGAGACTGACGCAAGTGTTAAATAGGATTGGTTTGTCAATAGTGATGAGAGGGTGACTGACATGTGGTCCAGTCCATACACCTTTTTTCTTTAGTCATGATCACCTGCTGAGCCAAGTGTGGATTACAGCAGACAGACACCTGAATTCACACACACAAATGACATAACAAAGAAGAAGAACAAGTTTAGAAGCCAATACTTTCATCTTTATTAATCTTGTTCTCATTTTGTTTAAATAAATTTTTTTTATTTTTTATTTGTAAAATCTCAAAACGAAAACACTGAACAGGAGTGTTAAAGCCTGTCTTAATTTAAAACGAATACACAACAACAGAACATTAAAAACGTACGGTAACGCTTACTCTGCATCTGTAAACAACCCATCCCACCCCTCCCTCCCGCTCTACACAGTTTGATAAGATTTTGGCATGTCCATCTTTTTTTCTCGACGCGTATGCCTTCAGCTCTTTGTGTCATCAAAATGTTCTTTTTTTATTATTGCAGGTCGGACAATAAAAAAAGACAAGTCTGCTTTTAAAAAAAAAAGAAAAAACAACTTCAAATGAGAGAGAAAAGCATTAGTGCGAATATTTCTTAACACACAGTCAGCAGTATACTGAATGCACTCAAAAACATTTTTGTATAGACCTTCTGTATAAGTAAGCAGCCTTGCCCACATTATGACAGGCATTAACATGCACACACATCATCCTCACATTCACGCACACGCGCACTCACGCATGACAACTGCGGTGGTTTAATCCACTTACTTGGTCTCAGTCTCACTCACGCTCAGTGTGTACGACACTATGCGTGCACACAGTATCAACACATGGAGAAATGCATCATAGCCTCAAACTGCCTGCAATTTAACATTTATCACTGCAACAGTAACAACCATGTTCAAGAGAGAATAACAGAGAAAAAGAGTGCGTGAGATACAACAGTAGGAGGTCAGCATTTTGAAAACAGAACAATGACATTTCAGTATTTTCACTGTTTAAAAATTAAAACCATACAAACAAAAACAAAACAGAAAACAAACTTAACATACACAGTAAGATACAGTTCTGCTGTCAATCAGAGCTGTTTGCATGGGTTTGGATTCGATCTCCATCTTTAAGGGGATGTGAATACAAACTGCACTTTAAACCTCACATCATGTAGTAGTTTTAAGTTCTCTTTTACGATGAAAGTAATGCTGTTTACAGTGCCTATCTGTCTGAAGGCTTCTCTGTATTTGGTGTGTGCATGTGTATGTAAATCTGCTGAAAAGTCACCTATTTACTAAGCACATTGCAATCCAGTCAAGTCTTTCAGACCAACTGACTTTTCATTCTTTTTTTTTTCTTTTTTTTCAGGATTCAAGTCTAAGCAGTTGAAATCTTCATCTGTGGAAAAAAGGCTGTATACACATCTAACAGTCCCTGCATTTGTTTTATATAATAGCTTAAGTCTGGCCACGAGAATGTGTGTAAGCATGTCTCACATTTCTGCTTTGTGTGTGCACATAAATTTGCATACTACGTATACGTATGCACACGTGTGTATATGTGTAGTACATTTATATGCATACCATGTAATGCGTGTGTGTGTATGTGTATATGTGTGTGTGCGCGTGTGCCATAGTAAGTACATATGAATCCCAGTGTATGCTGTATCAGTGTGTCCAAACCTACACGTACAAATGGAAGCGGGGGGGGAATCCTCAGATGGAATCGGTTCCTCCCCCCAGTAGGTCGCCAGGCAACAATCCAGCAGGGCTATCCATTTGGTGCCTTTCCTCCATCTGCGGTGCCCCCCACAGGCTGCTGCTGGGGTATCCTGCAGTCATGCCTCCCCAAAGCCCAGACCTCCCAGACTCTACTCCCCCGACGCCTCCTCCCTCCCCAGCCCCGTTGGTGCTCCACTGGGAAAATATCCCCAGCCCGGGTCCTTGGGCTGAGGAGCTCTCTGAAGAACTACCTGTACCATCAAGACTCTGCCAGCCAGAGCCAGAGGACCTAACTCCAGCTAGAACTGCTGCTCCACTCTCTCCTCCACTGCCATTTCCGTTTCCACCTGAAGTTGCCCCCACAGCTGCCCGCTCGCTCCCCGGAGAACTTCCTCCACTGCTGGCCACCACAGTTGTGCCTGTTCCGGATGAACCCTGTGCCCCACCGGTCGCTGCCCCTCCTGAGCTGGCTCCCTCTGCCCCTCCGGCCTGGGAATGTGCAACATAGCGAGCAACCTCTTCTTCGCTCACAAACTCCGCCAGGATCGTGGTGTTGCCCAGGACACACCTGTTTAAGAAAATTATAAGACAAGGTTCTTCAGGTCAGTATGTGCAGAATTACCGTTTGCTTCACGCGGAGCAGTGAGGGTATAGGTAAACTTACATGTGCAGTGCACCCTGGGCCTTGGCTGCTTCCTGCCGGGTGCTGTAACGAATCAGAGCACTGCCCTGGGTCAGGCCAAGGTGGAAGGTCAGCAGGGGGCCATGCTGCATACAGATAGTCCTCAGCGTGGAGCCATCAATCTACAGGGAAGAGGGAATAATTGTATAGATACCGTATAGGATTAGACTCTGGAGGGTGTTTGTCATATTTAGAAGGACCAATTTTGGTGAAAAATCTGTTACTGTGAAGAGACTCTTGATTTCTGAGGAACCCAAACATAACGCAAGACTTTTGATTAGAAAAGATTACTGATAGTCACTTTGTTGCAATGGTAGAGGTAAAAGTAAGGAGCGAGGAGTTATATTACATCGACCAATGTCCTCAGCAGAACGCGTGGATGTGTGATGTAACATTCATAGGGCAATTATCCACTATCTTGAGTGATCACTTATCGGGCCAGAGAAAGGTCAGGTAAGGAGGCCACACAACAATGATTATGTACATGAAAAACTGTGCACTAATAAATAATGTGAGTGGTAAGGTGTGGCTTTATGACATGTAATAAAGTTACATTTACAGTAAGATCTTCAAGTTGTGCAAGCCTGCACGGGAGATTCTAACAAGAACAAACTTGGTCTTACTCTGGAAAACACTTTAATTTCTATGATTTTCACAGAGGAAGTCGTGGAAGTGTCATTTATACAAGCTCTAATTGCTTAAATGGCTCATCCAACTTGGCAATCAAATTACAGCTGGGTCATTCATGGGTCCGTGTAATTTGCATAGGACAGAGTGAAGGGGAATGCAAATGAATGAGAAAAGCAGTTTAAAGTGCCTAAACCCTGACCGATCTGTACATGTAGCTGTTAATATGGTCTAAGTATTTATGGCCATGATCAATTCTGTTGTGTCAAAGAGGTTTAACCCGTGAACACATGAAGTACTTAAGAAAATCGATTTTTAAAACTGAGGCCTTCAATGAACCATTCGAGGTAAAAACAAAAAACACTTTAAATAATTTGAATCGCATCTATAATTTTATCATAGCGTACATTATTCCTCATGACTATTTTATACTACACAAAGTCAATTGTGCACATTTTCATGTTGCATATGTAAACAGCTATGGTTTAGATACCTGCCTAATGAGACAAAGATCCCTGGTTTGAACCCAGGAGACAAATCCCACTGGGATCATTGTCAAGAGTGTTATTCAGTGTTTTTTTAAAAAAAAAAAAACCCTTGCCAAATCAAACAGACACCTGCTTTTAAATAAGGGAAGAGCTGAAAGTAGCTACACTGGCTTTGGGTATAGTACTGTATAGCTTCCAGGTTTCTTTTCTTACCAAACAAGTCTATACACTTCGTTTTTTTTGTTGTTTTTTTTTTAAACAACCTATTCCTTCATCAACTCTCAAAACAAGTCTCAAATTAACAGGACCCTTTGTTGTGCCACTTACTGTTGCACTCGTTTCTCTTCTTTGTTGTCTGCTTCACTGTGCACCTTTAAAGGTTGTGCAAAGATCACATTCATTTTATTAAACCGGATGATATAGTTCTGCTACTGATGGCAGGGAAAGCTCGTCCCGGTCTGACCACCAGCAGCAGCAGCAGCACCTCTCTGCCTGTTAACGCCTTTATTGCAAAGCCAGAAGAAGAATAAGGGGCGAACAAAGTAATGGCACAGTTACTCTCCTTTTGGAATATGTAATAAAAACCACAAATATATAAATTACACAAATTTTTTTATATTAGAGTGTGATTATTACTGAATCATCATAATAAATTTTCCATGTGACTGCTTCACTGATTTTTAAGGTTTTCCAGCTGTAGCTTGATCGGGGGGGGTGTGTGTGTGTGTGTGTGTGTGTTCATTAATGCCATCACAAATCCCCCCCCCCCCTCCCCTTTAAATTCCTTCTCTTATGTTTCACAAGAAAAGCTCATCCAAATTCCTTCAAGCTATTAAATTGTCGATCATTATTTTTTCACATAATTATATGAATGACGTGGCGATCATCAAACAAATGCATGAAGTGTGAGACACACTGCTCATACAACGCGGTCCTGTTACGATTTTACATCACCCTTTCGCACAAGTTCAGTTTCTGAAGATGGCAATAACTGCCTTGTTTAGTCGTTTCTCAGTGTTTGCTTCTCCTCCTCCTTACCTGAGGGGTCAGGTTGCTCAACAGCAACCAACAGCTGCCTCTGGAGGCTGCACCATCACTCCAAGCTGAGCCTATAAATTAGGGATAAAATGACAAATGTAAGATTTCTTTATTTACACTGACTTCATCCTCTACATCATAAACAGTTAAGCTGTAAACTATGAAGTAAGGTCCCTGTAGAGGTACCTTGCCCAAATCTTGACTCTTGATTAATCCCACCCCCTCCCCAGCTCCGGGCTAACCGAGGGCCACCAGTACCCCATGGCGAGGGTGAGGCTTGCTTCTGATTGGTTAGGCCAGGAGGGGGGCGTGGCAGCTGGGAGCTGTTGCGACTGGTCTTCCACAACTTGTTCTGTCCAATGGGCTCTGGAGGCCAGCTGGGCTTGTAATCAGAGTACTTTCCTAAGAAGGAAAAGGTGAGTGGAAGAAAGAGGCATTAAAAAAAAAAAAAAAAAAAAAAAAAAGAACTCTTAACTTGTAAAACACAGTGCTAACACATGACAGAAACAATATAATGAAGCTAATAAGTCAAAATGTAAATACAGTTTAACAATATCCACCAATCAAAAACCCACCTGTGCTGTGTACATTGCTGAGGGGGCTGTCTGAGGCACTGTAGGGCCAGGCACCAGGTGAAGGCAGCGAGGTGTTGAGAGAAGGATTTGGCCCTACAAAACATTACAATATTATCTAAACACCACTACACTTCTGAAAAGTTTATACACAAAGGCCATCGCCACCCTGAATGCTGTGACTTTGTCATTGCCAAATCATTGTCTTTCATTTTATATTTAAAGCATAGTCTACCACCTCAAATTACCACCTTTGTGTGAGAGAATTTTTATTTGCTTATTTTCTCCATTTTTTTCCTCTCATCTCTTCTACTATTAGTAGTTTTTCCTATTTTATACTATACAGGGTGAGACACTGTTTAAAGCACTAGTGCAGCTTTTTTTGTTGTATATGACAAATGCAGAACTAGGAACCTTAGGGGATGCAGCCACTATAACTTATACTGATTAAGAAAAAGCAGCAATATGCTTAAAATTGCTTTATCCGGTCCTGAGCTTGGCATAGCAGACAACTGTAGGCTACAAGAGAAACAGACAAAATAAAAATGTCATTTTCAGATCCGAGTCCCTGTTTTCTGGGATTTTTTGTTTTTAGTTGGTAGAAATCTGTGAAAGAGAGCCAAACTAACAGCTCTGTAGTAAGAACTAACACAAAAGAAATGCCTGCCATATAAAATAATCACCAGCTGACAGCTATAACAGTAAGTGGTGAAAAGATTTAGTACTTAGCCTTAATCCTCGTAGGGATGAGCTGCAGCCTTCAAAGGGGAACTTAGATTGTAATGCAGTCTATTAACAACTGCACCTTTAGTGATATAGCAGATTAGACGGCAGAATTTCAGATTCATGTTCATTCTCAAAATGACTAATCATTAGCACAGTGAGTCCCTGTAATCTATTCTGGGCTTTATTTGGGACAGAAGCAGAGTTCTTGTAATACAAATCATAATACCAGAGTCAAAACCAACACCTATGCTCGTCAAAACTTCAAATACCTATGTTGTCTCGCAGTAACTGGTGGTCAGAGTCGTTGAGGCTTGGGGATCCTGGGGAGCCAAGGACACTACCAGGGGTCATATAGGGATCAGACTCTGGGTCTCCACTGTTCTGTATGCCCTTCCAGGGCACACCGGGCTGGAATTCTGTAATTACGGAGGAAATACAACAAAAAACAAAACCCCGATTAACAAATATGCCGTGCAAAACAGTCCAACTTAATAACCGTGTGCCTGCAGGGTTTGTTAACTATGCTGGCTCCAAGTCTTCAACTTAAGTACTACACATACTGGATGTCCCCAGCATTAGAAGCAAATTATTTATTTTAGTTATTAAGATGAAAAACAGCTGTTTTGGTAAGTAGCAGACAAAAAAACAAAAAAACAAAAAAAAAAACAGAAAAAAAAAACCACTCACCTGGAGGCCAGCTTGATGTGGCAGATTTGTTCCCCATTTTACTACCAGGGGTCCGGTGCCAGCTGTCTGCAGAGCCCTGAGGGGGAATCCCCAAACCATCACTTCCCAGCATTTCATACTGGGAGTAAGGAGACCCTCCTCTAACCTTTACAGCACTGGGTAAAGGGCCTTTAAAAATGGGACATGACAGAGAAAGGAGGTCAGACAGACTGACATGAATATGTTTCGCAACATTTTGGTTCACAGCGGCTCATTCAGATACACTGTGAACAAAGATGATTACCAGACCAGTTGCTGACCATCTGTTTACCTACCGTTCTTGTGAATGGTTGAGTCGGGGGGAGAGGGAGCTGGCGAGTGTCCCTCCATCATCCATTTAAAGCGGGACTGCTGTCCTCCTAGATCCTTCATCCCTCCCATCATGGGACCGAGCTCCAGTCCTGACAGGTTACTTCCAGGAGTAAGCCCTGGCAAGATGGAAAAAAAAAAGTGTCAGCTTTAATGCGCACATAATATTTTGATAGTCAGAGCCTTGAGCTTTCAGCATTTCTTCTTCACTCAATATTTACACACCACTCTGCATTTAACCATTGTTATTATTAATCTCTGGCTCTCTTCCACAGTGTGCCTTTTATCCCGTCTCCCTCTCCTCACCCACTACTGGTCACAGCAGATGGATTTGCCTTTCCAAGGCAATTGTTGGGATTTTCTGTCTATTATTGTAGGGTCTTCACCTTACAATATAAAGCGCCTTTAGGTGACTGTTGTGATATTTGGTGCTATAAAAAAATTAAATAAAACTGAATATTATGCAAATCCGGGGAGCGCTGAATTTACACCTAACCACAAGCACTCACCAGAGTACATCCCTGGTGTTTTGGTGTGAAGGTCTGATAAGGTTCCCCCAATTCCAGGATGTGGAACAGGGTCTACCATGGCCTGTTTGGATAGGCCTCCTCCCAGGTGAGAGGGGGACAGTTTGGAACTCCCTCCTGGTGCTGCTCCTCCAACTCCACCCTGCTGATGCTGTCTCTGTTGCTGCAGAATAGCCATAATCCTCGCCAGCTGACAAGATGAAATTTAAAAAAGTACAGTTGAATAGTCACCACTAATCTATATTTATATTACATAGTTTCACATATTCTAGTCTGACGTGACTGAAGCAAACACTAGTGTCACATCTGTCACCAAAGGTTAAAAATAAAGTGATGGTTCTGAACTACACCTCAGCTAATTAGCCTAACAGAACTTCTGAGTATTTCTGACCACATTTTACAGAGTACTATTTATAGTGTTGTTACTGCTCTGATGGCATTTTATTGGCATGCACGCTCACCTGCTGTGGGTCTGGCTGCTGCCTGAGAGGCTGAGGCTGAGGGAACTTCCTCTGGTTCTGCAGAAATTGCTGCTGCTGCTGTTGCTGCTGCTGCTGTTGTAGCAGGAACTGACAAGCCTGTGTGTTGGCGGACAAACAAAACAAAACACAGCTGTTTTCACAAACATTTTAATCCATTACAAAGTGACATTATTTAGTCAACATCTTCTGCTTCGACATCAATGTTTTCCACTATAAACTAATAAGAAAAACTACTGACAATCAATCGATGACGTATCATTCAGGCACTTACCAGATGGAACTGCTGCATTGGGGGGTAAATGTTGCTGAGCATTGCTAGCTGCTGTGGGGAAATCTGGGGAGGGAACACGCCTCCGCCAACCCCTCCGACACTTCCAACACCACCGACACCTCCTACTCCTCCAACTACACCACCCACACTTCCACCAGGAGAGGGCATCTGCTTCAGCATAGGACCCGGCACCTGCAAGCCACAAGAATTCACAAGTATATGGGTGCTGAAAGACACTCCAGGCAAAGCACGTTATGAGAAACAGGGACACTCTATCAATAAGCCCTGTCAGGTTTCCAGCAGTGCAGGATAAGCTGGAGCATCGAAACCAAACGCAAGAAATGTATGAAAGCCCTGTCAAAAACTGATATTCAGTTTAAAAACATTTCAAATTGGTGTCACATTTACATGAGGCAGATTATGTGCCTGTATCACATGTGCTAGTGCATACTGCAGTGACTCTGCACGCTGTAGGCAGGCAGCTTCTAGTTCGATAAAACTGAAATTTTTATAGTCTGTGATTGCAGAATATGACTAAATATTAGTTGGCGACTAGAGCAGGGCGATATGGCCAAAAATATTTATCACGATATATATTTGAAAATTTGCGATAACGATATAACCGACGATATAATTGATGCGAGACAAAATACAACTCCACAACATTACTAGCGCAAAAAGACAACCTTCCATTTATTTTCACTTAAACAAGAAGCTGGTTTTTATGTACATTAAAGCTTTATAAAAATGTAACAGTGCAAATGCAAATTCCTTGCTGAAAGTTTAACCAAAAGGCATTTCCAGTAGAAATGGGCTGACATATCCTGAGCATAACCATGTATAATATCCACTGAAGTTAAAAAGAGGTGCTTTGCAACATTAAACTGCAGTGTGCAGTACGTATTTTTCGGACCATAAGGTGCACGGGATTATAAGGCACATTAAGCGAAACAAAGCAGTCAGATAAATCAAACTTTATTAAACTCATTCTTCTTGCTTCCTCCACTTCTGTACCATTGATTCATTAATGTTGAATTCTCTGGCAGCTGCTCTATTCCCATGTTGTTGCAGTATATTAATGACTAACCTCGTATTGTGGATGGATTATCTCAGTTGTTCTCCTGACTGAAGTTTGGTCCGTTTACAGTATCCTGCCATGCGATTGCATTTGTCTCTAACCATGAAGAACCTTCACGTTAACTTTTATAAGTGGAAAAGTGTTAGTGTTCGTCCTCCAGCTTCACTGTTTATGTTATGCTAACATAGCTGTGTCGCTAGCGATCACGTAGCACATCATTATATACCAGCTAGCCCAACTTCAGTAACCCTACAAACGTCACTGCTGTTTAGTTTCCTGTCTTCATTTATGTTGGAAGTGATAGCAGAGCTGTACGTTTGATTTTTTTCAGAAATCTCTCTGTCAGAACATGCTATATCATGCTTAGGTAACTAGCGAAACTAGCGAGCTAACTTCTTCTAGCTTCCTGCTAACTTCTAACTCCGTTAAATGTAATAACTTTTGTTTTCATGGATGCCTGGAAGTTAAACTTTATAGTTACACCTGGTAAAGCAGCAATGCTGATCGTTTTATTAAAGATGAAAGAATTTAGACAGTTTTTAACTCTAAGTGATGCTGCAGTGTTGTTTGACCTGAAGAATTACGGAGTTTAGGACCCAGATTACTCCCAGATTTAAGAGCATCTTAGTCCGACAAATATGACAATAACAACGGCCGCTTGCATGTTCTGCAAAAAAATGTGCTTTGTTGTGTATCTGACGGACAAACACCAAACCAGTTCCACATCACTGAAGTTGCACCATTTTTACAAACCAATTCTGGTTCATCTGTTTCACTCAACAATCGGCCATGTGCGTATGAAAACAAAGGCACTGCGCATGCGCGTTTTACTCCCATTCTATCGCGATATTTCATTTTCCTATCGTTGCCTAACATTATACCGGTATTACCGTGAACGGTATAATATGGCCCAGCCCTATTGGCGACGCCATTATAATTACTTTAATAAGTGGTGGGAGTAGTCAGTAAAATAACTAAGCTAAAGTTTAATTAGTTGTTAAAAATAATATAATTATATTATATATAATTTAATATTAACTAACCAACTGTAATGCTATAATTTGTTTATGTCATGTATAGTGAAAATCAATTGTTTTCTTTACTTAATGTCACGTACAGGTTTCAGTTACCTTCATAAAATTGGCACAAAGTTTAATGGACTATGTTATTATATATATTTAATAATTATGTATAAACTCTTCTCAAAAAACTTGTGAGACCACCAGATGTGTGAGGTTAGCTGACCTTGATGACCCATTGCTCTGCATTTGTATAAGATATCCAATATACCAAAAAAACCAAACCAAACCTTGTACAAACAGCTTCATCATAATTAATAACAACAGGAAACAAACCTGAGCAGACAGGAACGGATGAGGCACTTGTGCACGTAACCCCTGGGAGGGGTTCATCGAATGCATGCCAGGCTGGTGCATCCCTCGAGGCTGAGACATCCCTCCACCACCACTGACAAACACTCCGTGGCCACCCATCTGGAACAGAATAGAAACAATTTACAACTAAAGCCAGGGCTCTCGAAGTGTGGCCAGTGGAGGCCCTTGGTAACATTCTGTGCAGTCCCTGAGCACAGCAAGAGAAAACGAAGCATCCACAATTCATATCATCCTATCTTTAAAAGGAAAGGAGCATTTCTCTTCAATTTCAGCTCCATGGTTCTACCTGCCATAATTGATTAAATCTACATAGCACTGATAAAGCTTGCCAAAGTGTAGAAGTGCCACTTTACATCTAAAAACTTTCCAGCTTCCTTAACCCTTTAAGACCTACCATAGAACCAAGTCCGCCAGAGCTTATATTATATTTTTACATGCTGTGGAGCCATTTTTGGGAGCATTTCAAGTTGATATACATCAATACAACCATTATAGCCCAGATTTTAATAATATGTATTCATTAAGTGCATAGTAATTACATAAATTGCAAAAAAGTGCAATAAACTACAAAAAAATTGAAAATCGTTTTTGCTTTTTTAACATATATTTGTAGTTAGAGAAATTTAAGAGGCTTATCCCTCAAAACTGTAAATACAAAAAAGTTGCACAAAATAGTTTCCCACCACAGGAAATTTATTTTAAGTGTCTTCATAGTTTTATTTTTGAAATACACCAATTTATGCAGGAAAAACGAAAATAAATATTATACTGCAAATTTGCAAAAAAGCAGCATATGCATCAAAATAAACTATTTCCAGCAGTGCAATATGAGTCCTAAGCATCCCAGAAACGACACAGAAAGTCATAAAGTCAAAGATAACTTTTAAAAAGACCAGTATAGGCCCTGAGGCCCTGATGGTAAAAAAGACTACATTTCCGCGAAAATGACGTCACTTCCGGTTTTGGGCAGGTAATGGCGGAAATGCAAAAGTTCGCGCTGACGTCTATTCCAACGTAGGAAGTGTTATGAACAGCTGATCGGATCGGCAAAGCGTGTTTCTGGAATATTATGTTTTTGTTCCTGCAAGCGCTTTTTATGCAGTTTTTGCAAAGCTTTATGTGGAAGGAAACCGTGACCTAGGACAAGCTGATGGCATGAGATGTAAGTACAACTCCTCCGGTTTCATATGCAAAAAAAATTTTTGCGCTAGCTTACGTGGTTGCAGTGCTACCGGGATTTAAAAATAGTTACGCAAAACAGAGCGTGCCCGCTCCGATCGGCTCTAAAGGGTTAATTGGTCATTAAAACCCTTACTTTATTTGTGGTAATATTTTATAACACTCAGTCGATACTGTGAGTACTAAAGTTCAAATTATTCAAACTGACAGCTACCTTTGTTCTTATAATAATTAAAGACTACTTAACACTCCCAACACACCTTTTCACCATAGGGCCCCATGTCAACAGGGCCCATATCTTTGGAACTAGGCATGCGGTAACCACCTCCACCTCTTCCTCCCCTCCGCATTTCTCCATTATAGTCAGTTATTCCTCTCTTGTCTCCTTCCATTTTTTTGTCGACACCTGGATCATCCTAGAGAGAGGTAGAAAAAAGAAAAGAAAATGACCTCACTCTTTAGTAGTACAGTGATAGCACCCTCACTGATAATGTAACCATTATAACAACATTAGTGATAGAGGGGGAAACAAAATCATATCAAATCATACAGCAGCAATGGCACTAAATACATGAAAGCTATAAATCCATCCACTCTCTTCCCTTATCTAATTCAGAGTCAGGGTGGGTGGAGCCTGTCCCAGCTGTCTTAGGGCAAGAGGCGAGTTACACCCTGGACAGGTCACCAGTCTGTCGCAGGACTAACACACAGACAACCATTCGCAATCACATTCACACCTATGGGCAATTTAGAATTACCAATTAACTGAACTCCACTAATTGCATGTCTTTAGACTGTGAGAGGAGAGCTAAAAAAATGTTTTTTCTTAAATAATTATCTTATTCGTATCTTACCAGAATGCCCATATTTGAAAACTGGCGTGACACTGGGTTCATCCAACTGTCCCCTCCTCCGGCCTTTAAGGAAAAAAAATCCAAACATTACCCTTTAAGTGCTAAACAAAAATCAAAGTGTTTTGTTGCAGTACAATGAACTTCAATTTGTAGTTTATAGCCGTTTGTGTGTCCTTGAATCTTTCTTCCCCACCTTCATGTTTCCTCTTTTCCCCCCATGTGTCTGACCCCAGCCTCCAGAGTTGAAGGAAGAACTGCTTCCCTGTGAGCCTGTGCTGTTCCAGGCTCCGCCACCACCATCTTCTTCCTCATCCCAGCTTGGATGACGGGAAGCTGAAATAGAGTCTCCTTTTCCAATCCAGTTTTCAATAGACTTGGCACCTGCAGTGAAAACAAAACAGATGGTTATGATAAAGTCAGCTGTTTCTCTATTTGGGGATTGTGGAGTTAACATTCATGAAGCCTAGTCATACTAAGAAGTGCAATGTTGCTAAATGTCTGATATGTGGTTGAGGCATCATCAACACATGAAAAACAAAATGCTGGGTTTTTTTTTGTTGTTTTTTTTTGTTTTAAATCCTTACCAGGTTTACCAGGGTTGGGTGAAGGATTCCCCCAGCCAGAAGCTTTACCAGGTTCATCTGGATCAACCCAACCTGATGTTGCATCTGAAGCCTGACCCCAAGCTGCCGTACCATTATCCACAGTTTGTACACCTCCTCCCCACATGCCTGCACCTTGATAAAATTAGACATTGTTGTTTAGAAGAAAGTACTACGTAAAAGAAGCTTAATCGTTTATGATTTTAATAGCAAATGTCCATAAGGTTGTTAACAAGGCTGACACTGTGAAATAAAAGCTTTTTCTTACCCATGGCGCCATTGCCAGGAGTTGTGCTGCTGGACTGCATCCCCTGTTGTCTTCTAGGTGGTTGTTGCTGCTGCATGGATGGTGGTGGGGCCTGCTGACTGTGGCTCTGGCCTGGAATTGCACTGTTCTTGTCCCACAAGTTCACGTTCTTGGTGTTGTAGCGGTTTGGGTCTCCCCAGGCTGATGTGCCATCGTCGATTTCCATTTTGCGGCTGATGGACTGAGGGGAGGGCTCTTCCCAGCCGCTGGGTTCTAGGGTGTCACTACTGCCACCTCCGGAGATTTGGGGAATCGGGCCAGAGGTCCAGCCTGAACTTTGGTTCTGATTCTTGGAAGGTGGACCTCCACCTCCAACATTTGGCCGGCTGTTCCACCCTCCTTGTATGGGACCTCCTGGTGGTTGCTGACCCTGTGATTGGTGCTGCTGCTGATTTGGGGCTTTCATTGGTGTCGCTTGGCTGTTTGGTATCTGTGCTGCTGCTGTATGGGGCTTTGTACTCCCCCAGTCCGGGTGGGATTTGACGCCACCCCCATCTCCCCATCCTCCTCGCTGAGACCCTCCTTCATCCGATGCACCCCAGGAAGATCCCTCATCAGAGTTGCTCCCACCTCTACTCCTCCCATCTCCCCACCCACCTCCAGGTGTAGAATCTCTCTGTCTCCAGTCTCCTCCCCCCCAACCACTTGTCTCCCCTCTTCCACCTCCTTTCCACCCCCCTTTTCCTTTATTTTCTGGACCATCTTTCCACCCACTACCCTGTTCTCCTATGTCTCTCCAGTTACCTCCTCTTTGATCCCCCCATTGTTGTTCTTCAGCCCCCCATGTTTTGCCCTGGCTTTCAGGTGGGAGATCACCCCAGCCTCCAGCTGCCTTCCCCTGGCTGCCCTCTAGATCTTCTTCTGGTGATCCCAGCTTCCTTATAGTGCTACTTGGCATATGAGGACCACAGGTGGACTGTGCAGCGCCACCATCCCAGCCATCCCTTACTGTAGAGTTCAGGCTGGTTTCATGGCTGCCACCAGATGTATCATTAGTTACTGAACCAGTGTTAGATGGGTACCTAGGACTGCGAGTAGTGGTAGTGTTCATGGTTGCTGATGAAAACGCAGAGGAAGATGATGTGTTTCTTTCATTTCTGTTTCCGACTCCTGATGAGGTGTCCAGGTCCCAGGCCACATTCTGTCGAATCTGGGTCTGCCCCCAGCCCGTGTTTGACAGAACCTTGGGGTCCAGGTCAGGCCGATTGAGCAAGCTAAGTAAGGCCACTTCAGCATTGGAGGTCTGATGGGAGTGGTGGTGCCCAGATGAGGAATGCTCTTGTTTCTGTTCGCTACCACTCCCTCCTCCACCACTTCCAGCTATGGATCCTCCTCCACTAGAGGATGGTCCTTCACCTCCAGTGCCTCCACCCCATTCCATTACTGCCCCGTCCCCAGTATCAATCCCTTTCTGATTGTCCCAAGCTTTTGTCATAGTTGCAAACTTTGGTGAGGAAGAATCCTCCAAACTGCTGCCAACAACACCAAGGCTGCCTGCACTACTGCTGATGCTGCTCCCCTCTTCTCCTCTTCCACTGGCTATTGCTAAATTACTTGAACTTGCACTTCCTGCAGTTTCACCCCACTCTGCATCTGAACTGCTTCCTTCCCACGGTCCCTGAGATACCACTGGGGTAGTTGAACCACCACCATTTCTCCTGCCCCACCCCGTCTTGTTACCTGGGGTACCAGAGCCCCAAACATTCCCTTCCTGCCCCTGAGCTCCAGTCCCTCCTCCACCCCACCCATCTGCCTGTGAGGCCCCTGCACTGAGGTCAGTGGACACTGGGGGTATGGATCTCCAAGAAGAGCTGGCAGAGGAGGAAGACGTAGAGCCAGAAAGATTACTGCTCCCTTCTCCTTCACTAGCAGCCCCACAATCCCCCTCACTGCCACCTTCTTGATTTGGTCCTGCTTCTCGTGCCGCCCCGCCTGAACCCAGCTCCTGTCCTGGGTTTCCTAAGTGCTGCTGCTGCTGTTCTCCACTCCTGGCACCTGCAGCTGTTTCAGTGTGCTGCTGATAAAGATCAGTTTGATTCACAGATGAAAAAGTGTGAGTGGTGATGAGGGTGGTGTTGGCGGAACATGAGGAAGATGAAGTAACGGATGAGTGTAGTGGAGCACTGTCCCCAGCCGAAGTTGATGTCCCACTCTGCACCAGGGCGGGCCAAGCGGAGGGGTTCATGTCAGGGTTGAAATTGGCACCAGGGACACTGCTGCTGCTGCCACCTACAGGGCTCTCCTGAGGGCTAGGAAGAAGATGGGAGACTTTGGAATTGTAAAATGCTGCTAATCCTAGCCCCGCATCCACCTGAGATGAGGTGGGAGAGACCCATACACCACTGCCGCCACCACCACCACCACTTGACTGAACACATTCGTTTAGTGAGGAAGTGGAGGATAGAGGAGAAGAACGAGGGGGGGAAGGATTGTCCATGTTCCCTGCTCCTCCCTTCTGCTGGATGCTTATCTCACTCCATGAGGCACTACTGTTGTTGTTTCCGGGGCAGTCCTGCACCCCTCCTCCAGCCCCATCGGAACTCACTTTGGCCCCCCCTATAATGGTAGGCCAGTCCTCCAGGTCAGTCCCATCCACAAACACCTTCCCGCAGCCCTGAGAAGAGGACTGGCTGCCAGAGCCTGCCCCCCATGTGGAATTTGCATAAGTTGAAGTAGTAGTAGTAGAAGACGACGGAGCAGCGACACATAATGAGGATGAGGAGGAGTTTGGGGGTGAAGGGGAGGATGAACCCAGGTTGGAATCTACGGAAAAAAAATCATGAACAACACTCAAAACTTTCAGAGTTTACTACATGTTGCTAACACTACCTGACTAATAAGAACAGTGAACGTATATCACTACTGTCATGAACAACTTTATAATGAATAAATTAATTGTAAAGGCCACTGATTGATTCTCTTCATTGCGTTATCTGTAAAAATTCACCTTAAAACAAAGTTTCTGTTCTAATGTAGGACAAGACTACTACTGGGTTACTGGACTACCTATTAAACTTGATCGTATGTTCTGAAACATTAACCCACCTGTGCCTCCAGCTGTGTTTGCATTGGGGTTATCTGCTCCCTGTGAGGGAAGAGGTGGGGCGGCCCCCCAGCCGCTGCCTCCTTCAGCCCCTCCAGAGCCCCCCTCACCTCCACCCAGCAGCATGGAGGACAGCGGTGGCTGGCCCCTCTTCAGTAGCACTTTGTGGTCCTGCTGGCAGCGAAATCTTGGTGGAACCTCGCGAGACATGTATCGCTGCTGCTGGGTGGTCTGACTTCCAGAGGGTGAGGTGGAGGGCTGTCCGTTGGCCACAGCAGTCCGCTGCTTTGCATTGTTCCCACCACCAGGAGGAACTTGGGCAGAACCCCCAGCTGCACCAGGACTGGGGGATGAGGGGGCAACAGGGCCAGGGCTGGGGGACACTGAGCCTGGGGTGACAGGTGGCTGGGAACAGGAGGGCTTGGCTGATTCTGGCACTGGCAGAGACACAAATGAGAGAAACCATCACTCTGTAGGTGCGTTACTCAATTTATGATTAGTTTAATAACATTCACTATGGGTCTAACATATATGTATGCATGTGCATAACCACATCCAACAAATTCCCTACGTCGTTACCTCATACTGAAGTTCATTACAGCATATTTAAGAAGAAGAAACAAAGTCATTAAACTGACATGTGGAATACTCAGTGATGGAGGAAGGAAGAGTGACATGAAAAACACATACCTTTGATTTTTTGTTCTGGCACCTAAAAAAGAAGAAAGAAAGAAAAGAAACTGAGATGTAAAGCAGGAGATAATTAGATTTTTTTTAATGCAAAAAAAGGTTTGCATTCATGTGACTACCTATGTCCACAGGGGACATTCCATATAAAATACCCATCTGAGAAGCTCAGATTTTTGTTCAGTACCTTAAGTTTATTTATGGAAGATATGGGAGATTCTGCCACAATACTCTCAAACTTTTATGAGGTAAAGGCCCTTGAAATAAATAACTTTTGATTTTGATTTTAGAGTGTTATTTTCCAGCCTTTTTTAGTCCTCTACAATACAGGAAGCTGGCCATGTGTGCACAATAAAGCAAACTGCAATTTTATATCTGCTTCAAGTGTCACAATCTAAAGCCAAAATCTTATTTCTGGTCGACTCAACATTTTTCTATGACCAGCATTAACAAAATATATAATGGGATATAATAGCTTCACTAGCAAATATTTACCAATTCAATGTCTATGACACAAAGGAAGAAAAACAATCGTTTGGCATGCTTGGTTTTTGGGAGGGGGTTTATTTCTTTGTGTGTGTGTGTTTTTTTTAAAATCTTTTTTATCTAAACAGGGCATTTCGGCTAAACTTTCAAGAGTCATACCAATGTGTGGGATAGGCAGCTTGTCAAGTTACAGCATGTTAAAGCAATTTCAGCTCTGAAAATTTCAAATGATGTTATTAGGGCTCAAAAATCTGGCAAATAAACTGTAAATTTTATCAACTCCTGTTCAACACAAACAGTTAGTGATACAGAAACAGACTTTCTGCAAACTAGACAGAGCACAGCTTACCTTCTGAGAGGTTTCCCTTTTCTTTTTATCTTCTTTCTTCTTTTTCTTGTCTTCCATGAACTACTGTTCCCCTTCTTGATTCTCCTGTCTGAAAAGAGAAATATACATGTTCAATTATTTATCTAACTAAAGCCTCAATGAATTTGGCTTGTTGCTTAAAAAGAGAGCATACCATTGTTTCACACACATAAATTCTGGCTCGAAATTTATAACATGCCATCACCGCCAAATGTACTCCTACACAGTCAGTGTTGTAAGAACTGTAACGTTAACCAGAAGCAGACAGCTTGACAACAGCCCTTGGTAGTCTTGTTTCTCACTGCATAATTCATTAACCAGCAAGCAACTGCAATTCAACCAGTGGACAAACAGAGCAGCAGCCAAACAAACATGACTTTATAGTCTACGGCATTTCTGGGAAAAAAGGGAAAAAAACTGGGATTTTTTTCAGGCAGTAAAGTAGGAAGTAAAATGGCTGCAATGACCCAAGGGGTACAAAAGAAAAAGAAATAGCGACCTGTCCACTGTTATGAAGGAGACACTTGTTTATGACCTCCTCACCATGCCAGAAGTAAACAAATGACATATGCAAACGCACAGCTCGCATCTAACAACAAAACAGATGACATTAAAATAGCAAAAACGGCCACAGAGGGAAACATAAAGGGATCCCAGCTTCTACAGAGTATTTATTTAGTATTTATTTATTTATTGTCATTGTCAAGAACAATGAAATTGCGTTTGGGGCTTCCATACAACCCAAAAAAAGAAGAAAATAATAAATACCCCTTAAAACCCAAGTGTACATATTTAACCCAGTGTGACTCCAATGCTGTAAATGTGACTAGGCCAAGTAATTCTGTTAGCCAAGCTGTTGATAATTAGCCCCACGACACAAGACGCTACTGAATGCTAACCCGACAAGTTACAGCCGTGACCCTTCACTGTTTAATGTCGCTCGCTGACATTACAGGTAATGATGAGAAGCACAGCCGGACATCTGCGCAGTACTGGGAGCAAACAACCTGCACCTCATGTAAATATCGGTCGGTAGGGAACAGACCTGCAGTCACGAAGGGGCACCGGGAGAGCAACTGGCTAATGGTAGCGGGTTTTAAAGCAGCTAGGCAGGTGAGCTCTCGCGCTTTGACCCGAGAGCCCGGGCTCGCGGCGGTGAGCTGTCACAGAGGAAGGTGCCTCTGTGGCTCCGCGCGATCGTAACCTGAGCGAAGTTGACTGCTGAGGCACGTCAGGCCCATTATTTCCACACGCTGCCCCCTCCTTTTACACGGTTTATTCTTGTAATTCGTAACGTCACGGCGGGCGCAAAACCCAGGACTAACATGTCAGCGAATACACCGAAAACCAGTCCGTAGCAAGGGGTCGACAGGGCCAAAACACACGACGAACCTGTGACGTTTCCCCAGCTTTTCAACGCCTAACAAGCGAGCCTATTCCAAAAACCGAGAAACCTCGAATGCTCGCCGTGTGAGTGAATAAATACTTCGCGTTTCTACTCGGTACTTCTGTTGTGTGAAGGCCAAACGTCCGTGTTTTAGTACTCACCTCGGGAATCACGCAGGACATAAAGTGCTTCTGTGCAAAAATTCTTGCAAACCTACCGCTAGCAGGTTAGCAAGGTAGCTACCCTAGCGAGCTAGTTCTTCGAGGCTTTCAAGGCTAAATTGAATAAGAAATGACATCACCGAAAGGCGAAATGTTAATCGTAGAAAAACTGAAGAAAGGCGAGTATCCTTTTTTGCGCGACTGTAGCTCTCAAGCTGTAAACAAAACATGCATAACCCCTTGATTACTGTCAGACGGTCTGTGATCGGTTAGTTTACTATCGGCCATTTTGCTTCTGTGTGGAGGTTTTTAGGCAGCGTATTATATCACCAGGCTCGTTGTTGATCAGAGAGGGGAGGAGGAGCAGAGCTCGCGCCTACACTGTCCACCAGAGGGCGCTTTAACTCTGGAACATGATAACTCTGGAACATGACGTCATGCATAAATAAGTAAACAAATGTGCTGAAAAAACAACAACACAGCAAGCGCCTCCCACCCCACCCCCCCTTTTCCATGTTTGACATTTAATTAGTTTAGATAAAATAATAAATGTGCTCAGATGTAAGTATTTAATAATGACTTAATTAATACTGTAATAGGATATTGTACAAGATATGGTACTATTTGGAGCTTGTACTGAATTTTCTTATTCCTGTGAGCTATACATTAAAATGGTTAACACTGTGACACACTACATTTATCCATCAACCCACCCATCCATTTTCTTACACTCATCGAATTCAGGATGAGGCCCGGAGCTTAAATCACATCTGTTCTATAGCACATGTGACAAGCTCTAGGTAACCATTACTGCTCAGATTTACACCTACGGTCAACAAACTGAACACAGAAAGATCCCCCAGCAGGGTTAAAACCCAGGATCCTCTTGCTGTGAGCCCACAGTGCTGACCACGCTATAACCATTTTGCACACTGTATTATGTCACATTTTATGGCATTGTATATATATGTATTGCAGTAGAAATTAAAATGTAAATTATCTGCCTTTACTTTCTATTACTTTGTCTACATTTGTTTCACACTGTACACCGACCATCCTCTGGATGGTGCAGAGGAGGCACTCCCCCTCTGGCCGCCTGTGCCTCATATATATATATATATATATATATATATATATATATATATATATATATATATATATATATATGCGCATTTCAATAATTAAAGAGAAAACAAATCACTTTAGACATGAGTGAAATTTAATTCATTTATTTTTTTAAATGGATACAAAAAGCAGTTAAAAGGAGTACACTATAGCAGAGAAATGCAGTACTCCCTGACTAGTCAAAAACAATCCACTTAAAATGATCAAAAAACGCACAGTTTGTGTTTTAAAATGTGTTCACATAAAGTCACATTGTTTAACACCGAAATATGATATGTATAGTTGTTTAGTGTCCATGCTAGAAGACATTTGAGGTCTGGGGGTGCTCCGCCCCCCGGTCTGGGGTGCTGGCCGGGCCTTGGGGGCTTGGGTCCTGGCTGTTGTGTCGCCGGAGCAGTGGGCGGGTGGGTGCAGGGGGGCTCAGCCCCTCCCTTTCTTCCCTCCCCATCCTCAGCTGCCTCCCTATTCCCGCTCTACCACACCCACCCACACACGCATGGCTTGGGGTGCAGGTATGTCACCAGGGTGCAGGGGAGGCACTCCCCCTCTGTCCCCTTCTGGCCGCCTGTGCCTCAATTTTATTCGGCAACCTAGACATCCACATTACTCACACTCTCACATAACACATACATATAGGGCCTTGGGGGTGGGCACGTTTTACAGCATCCAGAGGATGGTCGGTGTACTCCAGCCCACCTTTGGCGCTGGTGCCCTACCCTCAATTTTAAATGCATTTATACACTAAGGGTTTTCAGGAAGAGCTGTGCTGCTCTCTGAGAGGAAGCTAGTACCATGCTCTCCTGAGTTTTAAATGCACTTTAGAACAGCACACAGCAACACTACATATGAGCGGGCGTAGGGAGGTTTGAGGTCTTCCTCACCCCGGTTCTGTTAGCCGTCAGGGCTGGGGGGCTGGGAGGAGGTGCTGGCCGTCAGACTGGGGTCTGGGATGCGGGGCCTCCCTGCTACTGCAGATAAGGAGGTGGTCCGCTTGCCTCCACCCCAGAGAGAAGGGTTACATGTCCTGGGTCTAGGTGCGGCTTGCCCCTCTGAGGGCGGGGGTACCTGGACCTGGGATATAGAGTATGTTTGGGGAGTGCGACTGTCTGTGCAGTGTCTATTTGTGTCTGTCTACACGTTGGATGAGTGCCGAGTATTTGGTTGTGCATAATAATAATAATAATAATGGATTGCATTTATATAGCGCTTTTCGAGAACCTCAAAGCGCTTTACAATTCCACTATTCATTCACTCTCACATTCACACACTGGTGGAGGCAAGCTACAGTTGTAGCCACAGCTGCCCTGGGGCAGACTGACAGAAGCGAGGCTGCCATATCGCGCCATCGGCCCCTCTGGCCAACACCAGTAGGCAAGTAGGGTAAAGTGTCTTGCCCAAGGACACAACGACCCGGACAGAGAGCCCAGGGATCGAACCGGCGACCTTCCGGTTACAGATGCGATTCCCAACCCCCTGAGCCACGGTCGCCCCCAATATGGGGTGGGAATGCACGTCTGTGTCCGCGTGTGCCTGTTCGGCTGTGTCTATATGTCAGGTTGGGTCTTGGACTCAACCTCTCTGGGTACATCTCAGGTCCTCTAAAGTACGGAGGCCTATCTCCCCTCACCACACTCCCTGCCGGTGGCTGATGCCCTCAGACGTTGGTGTGTTGGTGGTCCTTGTCGTCTGGGGCTGTGCGCTCATGTATGTACCGGCGGGGCCGGGCGCCTGTGGCCCGGCTGGGCTCCTTCCGGGGGGTGGGATGCCCTCAGACCTCTGGGCCTGAAGCTCGGTCCTCTCTGGCACAGCTGGCTGCCGGCAGAGCCCGCGGGCACGCCACTGCAACCCCCTCTGGCCTCTGCTCCGTAGCTGCGGGGTGACCTCTCCTTTGGGGCTCTACTCAGCTCTTCCCAGGAGGGTGGCACGGTTCCCCCCCCCTTTGGTGGTCCTCCTCGGGTCCTTGTACTCTGGGGCCTCTGGATATCTGGGGCCTGGATCTCCTCCATACCTACTTCATACCCTGGTGGATGGGGCTATGGCTCCCCACACTCCCTAGCAGATCATTACATGGAGAAACCTTTGGAATAAAAGCATGCTGATCCACACAGGTGTGCACACAGGTGTACACACGGGTGTTCACAGACGCGGACTACACCTTTCTTGGCTGCTGCCTCAAAGCACATTGTGCGCTGTCTATCTTGCGTGCTGCACAATATCGTTTATTATTTAGTATCTACTGCTAGCTAGTTTATTGTGATGGTGCTGGTTTTTTTATTATGTTGCTCTTTGTTGTTTGCTTTCTCTTCTGTTTTTTTTTCTCCATACAGGTGATCCAGGTGTTTTGTTTGTTTTTCCTTTCTCTTTTTTTTTTTCTTCCCCCCCTTCTCACCGTCTCTTCTCCCCTTTGGTTTTCTTTCTCTCCCTCTCTTTCTTTCATTCTTTCTCCCTGTCCTATCCCCCAGTCATGTCTGTCCCGTTTGTAGCAACTGAAAATAAAATAAATTCATAATTATAATAAAGGTCAATCAAATGGACCAATATGGCAAGGCCATGATGATCCACTTGGTAAAATAAATCCACTTGGCATCTTTCTTGGCCTCAAGACAACAATTCTGATGGCTAAAGATCCAAACGGGACACAAAAAAAAAAAAAAAAAAAAAAGAAGACATTTGAGCAGCTAAACCTATTGTTTCAGGCTCTTTGCTTTGCATTCAGTTCAGTTTGCAGTACATTCAGATTGAAATACAATAATGAATCCACTCCGTCTAAACTCGACACCTTAATGGAGCGTTCATTATTTCACTTCAAATGAAAAAAGCTGAAGAAAACAGGCTGACATAAAATGTAACTGTCCAAACAAACACTGGCCTAGATCTATAATGCACAGATAATATTGTATGAAAAAAAGCTTCAGTTCCCTTAACCTACAACATCTGTCACACTTAATATTCTCACAGCTTCAGCTTTTCACTTAAAACATAATTAAATGACCCGTGGCCTAAATACCAAAAAGTAGGCTCCTTGTGTTATTGAATATAGTTTTGAAGTACAGAAGTATAATAATAAAACCTTAGGTGTGGTAAGTTGAGGGGAAGATTGCAGTTTTAATGAGGTAAGTACATTTGTACTTACATGTACCTTCCTTGTGCGGCTCAAATAAGTTGCAGTTTTTTTTATTTATTCTAGCCAGTCCAGCTTGGCTATTATAGAGACCTATAATTATGAGAATTTCAAAATTATGTTAAAATGTATGTACACAAGCCTAGTGTGGGCTCCTTTGAAATTCTTAGTAGATACTGGCACATGCACTAGTCATACATGGTACCACACACATTCTCTCTCTCTCTTCTACTGCAGCCTATCCAGTTCAACCCAGACCATCGCCCTCTGCTGGCTGTGGATGTTGGTACGTAAAGCAGCCAGCAGCTCATCAGTGCAGCTCCAGGTGTTGGGCTCCAGGGTGTAGTGAAGCATGGGCAGTGTCTCCAGCTGCAGCTCCTCGGCGTGGCACAGCTCCTCCATCACACTGTCCTCCCCACAACGTGGAAAAAACTTTCTGTTTCAAGTGATGGATAAATAATCACCGAGTATCTAAGACATGACTTTTCCAAATATATGTATTTCAAGTAGAGCTGGGCGATATGAGATTTTTTCATATCACGATATGTTTTTTTCATTTCAGGCGATAACGATATCTATCACGATATAAGCCAAATAACTATATTTGTAAGATTTAAATGTGCCGTTGCTCACAAGTAAAATGTGAAATAATCAGCAGCTTGTTTTTAAATATTTATTTCCCATAATAAGTTCAACAGGGTAGATGTACTTAAGGAACATGAGACTTTTTCAGATAAATAAAGGCAAATATTGCAAACTACACAAAAGGCAGCCGCTAAAGCGTTTAAGTTTCAAAATAGAACAAATGAAACAGACTAAATTGTCAATTCCACTTAGAAACAAAATATTAATTCTAAAAATAAATCTTAGTTTGTTTTACAGAAGAACAGACAAAACTGACTAACTTTTGTCAATATCAAATAAACTGAGAACTAAAAGGAAATTCTCAATCTCTCCTTGTTGTATAGCTTAGCTTTTCAAACAGTTTTAACAGTTACTTTAGTCTGACAAAAGCCGAATGACGAATTAGCGCTTCCAGTCAGAGACTGAGGCTACGTCCACACGTACACGGGTATTTTTGAAAACGGAGATTTTCCGTTTTCGTTTTAAAAAATAATCCCGTCCACACATAAAGGCAGAAATGAAGGAAAACGCTGCTATGAACATGCCAAAGCAGCAGGTGGCGCTAGATTCCTAACCGTGCAGAAATGTTGGCCAATCAGAAGTCTAGAAGCCTCGGTGGGAAAAAGTAAACAAAGCTGCGGCATAGAAGCAGAACCGAGTCGTATGTGTGGAGGGACAGTAACTGTGTGTATATGTAAGCATTTAAACACTGCAGAGAGTAGAATTAACAGTAACAGTATTGTAGAAATTCATTTCACCGAAACAATAACGTGGCGCACAGTGTGACGCATGCACCAGTTTATTGTATTTCCAGACTTGCTTTCGGCACAATTTACAGTGCACGCTACTCTGTTTTTTGTCAGACTTGAAATAGCCGAAATACCTTCACACTACGGAACTTCTTTGGCTCTTCCGTTCGACAATCTCTCCGGCGTTGGAACCATCGTCTGTTTTCTCTTCGGTCACGCTCGGTTGATTTTTCTAGTCGGCACACTCATTTCCTCCATTATGCGCTGGCTCCATTACCTGCTGGCTGCTTCCCAAACAAACACACGTGCGGCTTGGCACTTGTGCTGTACGTAACAAGTCACGCGACGTGACGCTGCGGCTGTGATTGGTTCGGCTCTGCGCTACTGAATTTGGATCGGCTGACCTTTTTTTTTTTTTTTTTTTTTTTTTAAGAGGACAAGAGCGGCGAGGTCTATCGCGATAGCTTAATTTCTCTATCGAGTAAAAGTTATATCGCGATACATATCGTTATCGTTCTATCGCCCAGCTCTAATTTCAAGGTAAGAAATAATCACTCTAGAGAAGTTAAACGCTCCTTACTCCACAAAGTGGATTGCCATTAAATACATACAAAGCTTGGATAAAGTACAGTAGTGCTGCTATGGTGAGACCAGAACTTACTGTAGCACTGAACTGAAAACTGCCTGTGTGTGCACTTACCTCAGCTTCTTGTGTTTTTTGTTCTTGGGGCGAATATGGATGACGATGGGGTAAATCCCAAGTCTCAATAAGCCTTCAACACTGGACAAGCCCAGCTCGAGCAGGCAGTGTTTATCCTGAGACAAAGAGATGGCATCTGTTTATCTACAGCTCGTTTAAGGTCCCAACACACCATTTCCATCAGGTTGGGTCAGGACTTTGCCTGGGCCATTGCAAAACTCGCTGTGTTTGGTTTTCTACAAACGTGGTGCCTTCCATTATGACCAAACATCTCCGTATGTATGCTGTCATACAACAAGCCATCCTTGTTTAGTCTTTTTTAAATCATGCTCTCATGAACTTTAACATTTAACATGCTAACTGAGCCTAGTTTTTTAAAGGATTTCAGAGTCCTGTGGAAATTTCTCCCCGCGATTGTCGGTAATTGACTTTTATTGGTTACTTAATCGTCCTAAAAACAGCATTCTTCATTGTCCTTGAGGAAGACATTTAGTAGGATGGTTGTAAAGCAAAATGTGGTGACATTTTTGCATTTTCGTCAGGCAAAGCAAAAGCTTCTTTTTGAAAACCACACCCCCAGAAAACACCGCTGACCTTACCTGGCTGATGACATCCTGTATTGACTGCAGCCTTATGCCAAGGGCCTTCTCTGGACTGCAAGAATCCAACAAGAATATTCTCTTGTCTTGTCTCTCTGAAGCTGGAATGGGCTCTGAAAATATTTAATGTATGATCAACAAATCAGCACCAAACTTTGTGCACTGTTGGGTCACTGTGCGTGGATAGGTCTGTGTGTTGCACAGATACCTGGCTGGCAGGTGTTAAACTTTAATCCAGACTGTGCTGGTTGCAGGAGCTTCTCTATCAGACCACGGGACAGCAGAGACGGTGAGAAGATGACTGGCCGCTTGGTCTGAACCTGCACTGACTGTACTAAACTGTAAGGGATTAAGTGGTCCTCATGGCCTGACATGGCAAAAACAAGTACAAATACATCAACACAAAGTGTGCACATACACAAACAATTCATTTATGACACAAACATGCTATTTCATTGAGGGAGCGACAGGGCTTCAACTTACGTTTGCTGAGCGTGTAAAGGACCTGTTGTGTGGAACCAATCCCACGGCAGTTTGGATCCACCGCTTTGACCAATCGTACACGGCCTGATGTTTTCTTTAAGAACTACGCAAAGAAAAATATACATCTTCCAATGAGGAAACGGGCAAAAACTGTAATATGAGGCACCACAGCCGTTGTGCATGCTGATCATGTAATTTAAATATGCATCAACTTACCATCTTCTTCTTAGAGTCCTTTTGCTCCACTGACATTTTTCGTAACCTTATGAGTAACAACTGTTGAGCCCTGAAAGAGAAGTCGATATATTCTTAGTTATTTACACTAGTCACACAGCTATTTTGTTATCAATCTAAATTTATTCGCCAGTTTTGTAAATATATCTACTTTCTCTTATATGTACTTGAACTAAATAACACTGGCCTTGTGGAACTTTCAGGACTGAATTGTGCCTTTAAAATAATAATAAAGCAAAGTCACGTCAAAGTCTGACTGACATACCGGTTGTAGTTGGGCATGGATCCTGTCTGCAAATGCTTGGCTGTGCTCGGGTCCACCAGGGAGCAGCGCCATTGGTATTTTCCATTGTACCTTGTATCTGTGACATGTATAATGTCATCACAAGAAACACCCAAAGATGGCGGGTCACCATGAGGCTCCATGCTGAGATTAACACGCACATAGAAAGAGTCGGGACCCAAAAAAGTTGGCGATGAAACCTGCGAGGACAGGTTTGAGTACCCTGAGGATGAGAAAGCATGAGAGGGGGCACCTTAGCGTCACCTTTCTGCACCACGAGGGGAGATTTCAAGAGCAGACTGACCGGCCTCATATGAATTTTTCAAACCTCTGAAGTAACAGACTCACCCTCTGGGTTGCTCTGGAATTTAAGTGTTGACGGCTCGGTCCACCACTGCAGAGAAAAGTGGGCCACCTCAGCAGTGCACTGACTCAGCAGCACACTTCCCCCACCAAACAGGACTTGCTCCAGCTAAAAACAACAGGACAAAAACTGCATGTCATTCTACAGCCTCATTTTCATAGAAGCAAAGGCACACACTTGTCCTTGTGGTACACGTATTTCCACATGCACACATTAAAAGTGCTCATATATGATTTAATCGCATATGCAGACGCCAACCTCCAGCAGCTCGCTGCCCTCCTTCAGTCCACATTGTTCAGCTGGGGAACCTGCTCTCACATGGCTGACAAATATCCCCGTTTGGCTTCCTCCAATGATGGTGATGTCATCGGCAAGACTTGGTCTCCTGTGCTTTGGAGAGGTTGGGGGACTTGGAGATGGTGAGCAGTGTAGGTTCCTGAGAGATGGCAGAAGACCGTCAGAAGCAGTAAGGATGAAATTACATAACACTAGTCTGTGACGGCATTCACTTTGCTTTGGTGCCACTTTTGTGCTCTTTACATTATGTTGTACACTATGACAGAAAATTGCACTTATATAATATTAATCACATTCAAAACTGTTTAAATTTTTATCATACAGTAATTATGTAATGAACTCCATTTTTTAATACCAAAAAGATAATAATAATAATAATATATAATAATAATAACAATAACAACAACAACAACAACAATAATAATAATAATAATAATAACAATGATAATAATAACAATAATAATAATAATAATCCACCAGGAGAAAATAAAATGAAGGACAAACCAGATACATTTTAAAGACATCTAAACATTTAAACCATGAAGTTTTTTTCTTTAATTGTTTAAATTTGAAAATTTTACTTCATGTGCTGGAAAGATTTTTTCCTTTGAAGCTGTAGATTGACATCTGCTCTTCCTTTTTTTTTTTCTTAGCTCTGTTGGTTTGTTCTCGCCTGTTTGTTTACAATAAATAAAGTTATTTTTGAGTTGTGTAATGGTCTGTGGCCTAATACCCACAACGTACCTCTGACAAAAGAAATGTTAATGCTCTTCTATACTAATGTTAATGTTAGGACCTTTTAGGACCATCATTCTCACCTACGAAGATTAAGAGATTGCCCTGCAGAAATTAATATTACTTGTAATTAAGGAGGAAAAATGACAGTTTAACAGAGCTTTTACTGGTTTCAGTGACAGGCATCAAAGCTGTAAGTTTGTACCTGGGCACTTTGGGACTGGGCTGCTGTGCAGAGACTATGGGCAGGTTGACCAGGTCAGGGGGGAAAAAATGAGACTGCAAGGAGCTCCACGAATCTGACAAAGAAGGCTCACTCTGCTCACCTGAAAACACCAGAGAGCCTTTTAATGTACACTTACATTTTTGTTATTATTAGATTGAACATGATTAATCACCAACACATTGATTAAAAAAAAAATGGTTGTAAATGCAAAGAGTCAAATGTACCTGGAATGTTGTCATTCTCATCACTGCCCCATGAGTCCAAGTCAAACCTTTGTGGAAGCAAAACGAGGAAAATGGTAATCAACGTGAGAATAACGGGGAAAATTGCAGGGTGAAAAATATATGAACTCACTCTGTGTTGACTCGACGGTTGATGGAGTTCATGCAAGGAGGAAAGGGGAATGTGGAAAGGCGGTTTATTTCCTTTTCATTGGTTTCTGTCTGAGGGTGAGGAGGTAAACATAAAGATGCAGATCTTTAGAATCTTATTTTTATTATTTTTATTATAAGCAGGGCTTTGATACTCACTGACAGCAAGAGGTTCTCCTCTGAGTTTGAACCAGAATCTGTGAATCAGCAGAAAAACACCGTTTACTTTAACCTAAAACACTTGTGATGAAATCCCCCACCGACCTTCCTACTTTGTGTAAATGAAAAGTACAAAAGCAAAAGGATTGCACAAAGAAACACTAGATAAGCATCATCCAGCTGCCAGTGTGGTTGACTTACCCTCTGAGTTTTCATTGGCTGGGCCACTAGAGGGCACCTGTGACACAGAAAAGATGCTCAACAGAGTATGAGCTCGCAGATAATGAGATGTAAGGTACAGGCACGAACATGCAAAGAGTTGCACAAGAATGCATTGCAACATTTCCTGCTCATAATAGGACCCCTTGCCTTGTCTAGCTGCAGTGAAATGTTTCAGTCAGAAAGATACATTCTCTGCATAGCACACAAACAGCATGAAAAAACAAGTTTTTATCCTGTGGGAATTCCTATGATATAAAATGAAGTGGTGATTACACAGCAGTTAGGTCAGTAAGGCCTGTTTCGATTCCTTCTGATCTTAATTTAATCAAACAGGGCAGTTGTGATTCTGTTGTTATTGTCATTCTCATCATAATAACTAAACTACTGGTATTAACCGCAGCACTGACCTTTCTTAGTAACAGATTGGTTCTTCTCGGCTGCGGGCTCAGATCCAGGCCGGGGGAACAGCAGGGGCCAAAGCACTGTTCCTCACTACACAGAGACAGGTGGGACTGGGGGGCAGAGATGGAGGACAACATTTGCATTAAAAAGTTTCTGTAGAAGGCAGGGGAAGGTGAGCGCTGCCCTCATGACTTAGTGTTTGAACTCACACAGTGCAGGCAGGAGCTGTTTGGCTCCATTTTCTCCTGGCTCCTCTCCCTCTCTTTGTCCAGCTCTCTCTGCTGCTGCTCCAGGTTGGCCTGCAGCTCAGCAATGCGTTTACGCAGACGGTTCTTATCCAGCAGACAGTCGGTGTACTCAAGCTGCAGGCTGTCTCGACTGCGCAGGGCCTTGAGATGAGAGGACAGAAGTGCAGAAAGTGAATAGGTTGGTGATGTGCGAGAATAAGCCAGAGCAGCTAAAGTGACTGATGAACTCTTTGTGGTTAGACAGTGTGCTCTCACTAACCTGGTCTCTCTCCTTTTCCAGCTCCATGATTTGGTTGAAATAGGACACACTCCTCTTCTGCTCTGTCTCCCAGTCCAGCTGGAGAGTCCTCACCTTCAGCTGTAGCTCTTCGCACTGAGACTCCAACTGCAAGTACAGTCCAGAAAAGAAAGTATCATGAAGGAAAAGGTCATTATAATGTTATAATATATAATATGATGGCAGACAACCTCTCACCTTGTCCCTTTGCTCTTCAGTGTTTTGGAGCTCGCTCTGTAGTTTGGTGATGATATCGCAGAACTCCTGTCTCTGCTCGGCAGCCTCCCTGCGGTCCTGCTTCAGGATATCCATCAGAGCCTGAGGTGAACCAAAACAAAATGAACACAGATAAAAAAAAATACAACAAAGAATGATAACAGCTTAAAAAACATGATTTCAGATGATACACAATATGCAATCAAAAACATACAACGACTCCAGTGGGTGGGATCGAGTTCTTCATCTGACTTCCTGTAGTCTCAGTTTTCTTAGGCAGGTTTTCTGGTAGAGCAGGTGTAGAACCAGTTACAGCTTTAGAGGCATCAGGGGCACCACTTGTTTTTTTCTCTGCTGCTGCCAGCCTGGACTTAAGCTCCTCTACCTGCATGTATGGAGAACAAGCAAATAATAAGCATATCAATAACCTGCTAGTGTGGGACTCTTTTATATTTTAATATCAGGAGCTAATATCAGCTGCTCCTTTATTGACAGTGGGTTACCACGACAAATGTTTTTTCCCCTGATATTGAACCAGGGATCTTTTGTTTTTCAGGCAAATATGTGAACAATAACACAAAGGTCCCACTGATAGCAGTATCTCTAAGTCTACAAATATTATCCATTAAGGGGACTTGTTACACTCGTAATCCACAACCAGTTCAAAAGGTGAGACCCAAGGAAAGTCACAAAGAAGACAAAATGAATATAATGCAAGATGATATTGGCAGTGCAAAGGTGGAGGTGTGTATATGAGGCAGGGTGATTGGCTATTTAAAAACGGGTATCAAGAACGATAATGTGGGGCATCTAGCCACGAAGGATGGAAAACAGGAAGGGAAATAGATAACGATGTGACCTAACTGAGAATTAAAAAAATTAAAAAGGGAATGATGTCACTGAAATGTTTTAACCACTTGGTTCTTAAAATAGTCGTTGCTGCTTTTAGGTCAGCATGATGTCGGTCAAAGCGGGCATCCCTAATATGGTCACACAGATCAGGCTGGGAGCACTGAAGCCCCACCCACCGCTAAACAAACTCTGTGTTTACGAGGGACAGCAAACAGAAGTAAAGTGGCTTAAATGGTGTGTGGCCTTCAAAGGAGAGAAACCTTAAATGGCTCATTTTAGACAGTAGACAGCAGCCGCTGGCAAAAAGATCCCACTTTGAGATAAGAATGACTTTCAGTAAACAGCTGGAAATGAGCTTAAAGCTTTAAGGTGGAACATTTAAATGCAAAAACCAAAGAGAATTCCACAAGTTGCTTCTTTCAGAGTTTACGTTTCTGTGAAAATCTTTCAGTAATCTGAATTCAGAGGCTGGGACTCGTGATAAGGTGTCAACTGGTCCACTATGGCTCTTCAGAAGATGACAGGAAGGGCTATAGGGTGGGTGGACCTCTCTTGGTTTTGCCATTTTGGACTTAAAATAATAAGAAAAAACCCAGGGCTAAATAATGATGATTTCAAACTATTCTAATAAAAATATAGGATTTTAAAGATCATAGATAGACTGTAGATCATACACTGACTTGCAGCTATTAATATCGCCTTATTTTTACAGCCAGCTGGCTCATTCCTCAGTGGTTCTGTCAACATGTTGTAACAAATCCTGGGGTGGCTGATAACATCTGCCCCTGCTGGCTCGAGCCGCTTCATTTATCTCTTTTGCTGCGTGCCATCCAAAGAAGTTTCGTTGCCTCAGGTGCTTTTATTTGTTCCCTTTTTTATGCCTTCAGACACCACATAACTTCCGAGAACAGCGCTTGTTTCTGTTATATGCATGGCAGCAAGAGGTATCGAAGTCGTATCAAAGCAAACAAAGCTCTTTCTGGCTGACATGGAGCACCTAAAACAGCAGCTTAAAAGTGAAATCAAACAGATGCAAAATGCAAGAGAACTAACATTAATATAAAAATATATTTTTCTTTCACCCAAACCAACTGACCTGACTCAGCAGTTCTCTCTCTCTGGTTGAGGCTTTGCCTTGATCCTCCAAGGCTCTGGAGTACTTCACAGCCTGCTCCAGGTGTCGGTCTTTCAGCTTTCCCAGCTCTCGACTGGCTAACTCCCAGTCTTGACGCAGCCTTGAGATCAAAAACCATCCAGATCAAACATTTTCACTTTTTGTTACCAACTTGTTTTTCTACAAATGTAAAGATGAATTTTCGTGGCTCAACAATTTTAGATAACTCTGGAATTGGCAGAGGTGAAGATGTTGAGATTTGAATTTGGAGTGAGCAGGATGGACAAGATTAGAAATGAACATCAGGTGGACAGACCAGATTAAGTGGTGCAAAGACAAAGTCACAGGCTGGAGGTGCCAGGCTGGAGGACAAGAGGAAGTCCACAGAGGAAGCTCATAGATGTAGTGGAGGAAGACTCGTGGAGAGATGGTGTTTCAGAGGAAGATGCCACCACAACCAACATGTTTATTTTTTTTGTTTTTCTCAGTGTTTAAAATGATTTCTGCAGAATGAGAGTAAAACAGTTTGAAGAAAGTAACATGAAATGTTCTTAAAAGTGTTTTTTTATTGTTCAAAAGTTGTTTAATGACAGAGAAACACATTCTGGAGCCAACGCTGTAGCAGCACATCAGGTTTCTTCCCACTGGGATATAAAGTAGAGGGAAAGTAGGCGGGAACAATGGTGCCCTGACCCCTGTAGCTCTGACAGCCTTTGTGGATTATTAATGTCACCTTGTAAATTCACCCCATGTGAATTTACAGGTTTCTATGACATATTTGATTCTTTGACAGAAAAGCTTTAAAGGAAGAAACTGGAAACTAGAAAAGCCCAAACCTTTCCAGCTGTAGTTTGTCATGGCGTAACTCCTGAGCTTTACGCTCAGCGCGGCTTCGCTCCTCCTCCGCCATCCGGCAGCGCTGAGACAGGCGCCGTTCGCACATGCGGCTGTTTCGAAGCTGCTCCCTCAGTTTACGCACCTCCAGCAGCAGAAACTGAGTCAAACCCTCTGGACCTTCCTCATCTGCGTAGAAAGAGAATCACACGTGGAGGTCATTATCATGGAAGGAGGGTATTGTGAATCAATGGAAATTGTAAACTGAATTGTGAGCCAGAGAAACTGGCTTTAATGTGTGGGGAGAAAGGACAAATACATGTTTATATGTTGTGGCTGTCAGTAAATGGCACGCAAGAGAACATTAATGCCAAATGTGCAAATGTGTTCACTCTTTTCTCTGCTCTTGGGCAACATAATAGCTTTGTAAAATAATCATATGCTCACTTTCAAAGAAAGCGCTTATGTTCCAGTTATTTGTTAACCATTTCTGTTCGTCAGCAATGAAAGTAAATTAGATGTGTTTGCGGTTAAGATTCACATACGGTCCCTTTTAAGTTTAAATGTCTTGGCTTTAATTTGGTTGTCAGTAAAGAAGAACTCATCGAACTCATCACTTTGGGCTAGGCTAGTTTTTGCAGTCCAGAGCTGAATTATGTGAAAATGAGTGTATTCAACCATCGATGTTATTATCCTGTCATAGCACCACTGTGAGAACCCCTATGACAGCTGGGATAGGTTCCTGGCTGCCATAGGGGTTAGATGTCAGGTACATCTGTCTGTCACAGGGCTAACAGAGAGCGATAGACAACCATTAAAGTTCAAAGTCACAGTTTAGAATCATCATTCAGCCCAATGTGCATGTTTTTGGACTGTGGGAGAAACTCAGAGTACCCATGCATCACGGGTAGAACATAAGTGGGTTAACACTTGGGACTGAATGACTGTGACGTGACAGACTAACCATTGTACTGCCTAAGTATAAACCTTAAATCCTTAAATGTAATCATCAAAATACTTTAGTAGTCTTCACAAACACTCAGTTGTTTTTAAAATTTATAGTGAATTAAGCTAAAATGCATTAAAAAAAACACACCCACAGTAATTTGAGTGTATAAGTTCATCATGAAATCTAGAATATCCCCATACATGGAACATTTTCCATGTCACGTAAATGCTTTGGGGGATTTTTCTTAAGCCTGAGTTACTTTAACTTTAAAGTTTTAATTTAAGGTTAATTGATGGTTAAGTCCCCCTACTATGCCATTCTTCTTTCTATCCACAAAAAAATCTCTGCTTGCCTAGTATGAGGGAGCATCGGTGTGTTGGCTGTTGCCCGGTCAGCTGTGTGTACTGCTCTGGATGGTAAAACTCCAGTGACTCCATGAAGGCCTGAAGACCTCGCTGGCCCTGACCGCGCAGGATGTCCAGCAAACGGCCTTTTTGTGACAAATAGGGAACAGAAAACATAAGGTGAGTAACACTGCAAGTGTGGAATAATTTACTTTCCGTTGCATGACATTATACAGTGACAATGCTGAAAGATAGGTGCAATGACAAAAGGTCAGGTTAGGGTAAAGCAGCACGTTTAACTAACAGATTAAAGAGTCTCAGCACAAGAATGCTACCTCTTTGATGTATGTGTCATTACCTCTGTAGTTACATGCTGTTGGTATTTCAAACACGACAATGATAAAAGACTGAAACAACAAAATTCTCCGGGGGTTGGACCAGGTGTTTGCCTTCAGTGTCTCTTCATTTACAACATACCTTTCATCTTTATCCTCATCCTTCTCTCTGCCTGCCTCGACTTAGCAATGAAGTTCCTGCTCTTTTCTCTCACTGGAGCATTTATTCAGTTTTCCTGTTTCTGACTGATGAACTGTTAGACAAACATTCACATCTAATGTTTATCCTCTTGAAGTTTCACCAAAGAACCCACTTCTTGTAGTCTTTTAAGACTGCAGCTCAGCGTCAAATGAGTAATCACGTGTTTGCTTAAATTTCAGTGCTCTGACACCATTGAAATGATGCTGAAGCACAGATGTCACTTTGACTCTAAAGAAAACCTGAAAATGACAATTTATGAATAATTTCCTCAAGGCGTCGCTCGCACTGAGACTTTAAATGTGTTTATTTATATTTCAGTTACAATCATTTAACGGGCCAAATGAGCAGGCCAAATTCTCTGAGCAACGGAGAAAGGCCCAGTGTTATGTTACACTCCCATGAACTGTAGTAGACCATTGCTGGTTGTGACTAAAGCTTGGATTACTGCACTTTCAGCTGTGGCAGTACAAGTCTGTACAAACGGATTAAGAAAGAAAACCAGGAAGTGTGGGATGTGACCCATATCTTGTTATTGGGCGTCGCACTGACTGCGGAGGATGTACGCTGATGGTTTTGGTGGGTGAGTGCACTGTTGAAAGCTACAGCACTTCTGAACCCCTGTGGTATGGCATGTTCGTATCGTTCTGAAGCACCATCTTTTCCTCATGTCTCTATAAATCTGTAGGTGCTGATCACTGATTTGACTTTTCAGCCGAGCTCTTCTTCCTCTCACCAGCTTTGCTGATGCGCAGGGGGTACTGCGTGGAGTTGAGCACCTCATCTTCATCCTGCTCGTCGATGACCTTGCACTGGCGCAGGTACGGCGTGAGTTTTGCCGGGTTGAGGATCCGCGTGAGCTTGTGTCGTACTCCCTCCACGCGGTCCCACAGCTCCTCGCAGCGCTCCTCTGACCACGAGGGAGAAGCTTGTGATTCCTCCTGAGCGATGTCGTCCTCCTCCTCCATCCAGACGGTGACACCTGCGCACGACCAAAAAACGTATCAGTTCAGCAAAGAGCCTGGTCTGGAAAGATAAAACAATGTCCCTTAGTTCATGTTTTTTTCCATTTACCGAAAATATGCTTGTTGCCTCGGGCCTTGCTCATGTCCCACTTCAACTTTACGAGCCAGATTTCCAGACATGCCCTATGTCCACTCCCAGACTAAATATTTTCCCAAGCAGAATTCCTTTGTGAATTTGTTTTTGTCTGACCCCTCTTATCTGAATTCCTTTAAACATCAAAGTAGGTCAAACATTGTGTCATTTATGCGCTTTCTAAACAGTAACTATCTGTTTTTTAACAAATAATAATAACAAAAACCTTTTGAGAGCAAGTTTAATATAATTTCATGCCATAATTCGCTGTGCCTAACACTGAAAGGCTATAAATCCTGGTAGGATTACTGGATTAATCTGCTGCATAGCGAGGAAATGAAATGGGGCTCCTTTACTTAGAGGAGTCTACTCACTACAAAACAGCCTGACAGGTCTGTTGTGGAACTGAGTCTCCAAAAAAAGACTAAAGAGACAAAGAGAAACTGATTTGATGAAGTAAGTGAACAGGAACTTCAATATAACAAATCAGAAGTAGTTAAATTGTTGTAGAGCAAAGGGTCTGCTGTTGAAGTAGCAGGGAGGACTCCGAATCATGGGCTCAGAGGACAGGAATGCAAAGATAGGTGTGACTCATATTGCACATCAACAAACACTCCAGGGGACCACAGACAAAAGCTTTCTCAGCCTGATTCACTTCACGAGACAAGGGGAGAAAGTGAATAGAAACTGTCACACAGAATTCCTCCATATTAAAGAAGAGACAACATAAAGGGCGGTGATTCAGTTATCAGTGAACTATAAAGTACGAAAATATACCGTAAGGCCCCCAAAAGCTGCATGGATCGCAGACATATGTCATTTTTGTTGGGGGGCAAATATAGTGGGGTTTATATTTCCAGGAAGGCAAACAAACTGATCCATTACAAAAAAGAGAGATTATTTTTCCCATATTGATGCCTGAGTGATAATGGGAGTTCCTGCCACTCTGTGCAGGTGATCAAAGCAGTCTGAGGTAACAGGCAGGTTGAGGCAGGCTTGGCTGATCTGTTTTCATGGGATTACGAAGCAACTCCTTACACTCAAGGAAAACAAATACTGGATAGTCATTAGCTGTAGGAAGTAGTTCATCTGCACTGCTAACCAAAGACCTGTTTTATATTCAGAGTAAATAAAAACAGCGGCACACAGTAACACCGATAAGATAAAATTAAGTATCGTTTGGTTCAATGAGAAGATTATGCTTGAAACCTGTTTATCACAGGGTTCATCTCCATATCTTTCAGTAAATTTCACTTATTGTTTGTTTTGGAAATGCGATACACCCCCACACCTTCTGTAAAGTGCAAAAGTCTTGAGTCAACCCTGATTTTTTATATTTTGCAAGGAGTCAGACTTTCCTGTAAATATAAAAAGCAGTCTTGATCAATATTTCTTGAAGCTTTCTGAAGCTTTTTCAAAGTTTTTCTTTCTTTCTTTGGCTGCTTTTCCCACTTGTTTTCAGTCCAGTGTTTGTACCTGACAATTTTCAGGGGAATATTTTTTTTGTTTGTTAAGCTGCTTAGCACTGACCTTCGAAGCATTCAGGCTAACTCGAGGGATGAAACAGTGTTTGTTGTGTCTACAGATAAAAGAAAATTCGGCAAAGAGCCAATTTAAAGTTGTATCTTAAGGCACTTTTTACTAGAAGCATGTCCCACATCATTTGTTCCCATTTGTTTTTTGAATCTATGGAAAATGTCTAAGACAAAAAGACAACACAGTCTGACAGCCAAGTAGTAGTACTCTAAAGAGCTAAAGAGCCATTAGGAAACTTGGGATATCTCGGCAGTATGTGCTGTGTGTGGTGTGCAGTGTGTCCATAAAAAACTTCAGAAGTAGATAAAAAAAGAAAAACTGGCGGGCCTACAAAACCATTTAAAGCAGATAAACAGTACCTGGAAGTCCTGTTGTTAAAAGTCCCGACACAGGACCTGAAAGATGCAACTGGCCCTTCCGTTGCTCCATGGACTGTAACAGACCGCTGAAGCCTAACCAAAAATGATCTCAGTAGAAGGCTTACTGTAACAAAGTCATTCTTAATGAAGGGGAATAAAGGCCGAGGTAGCCAAATTACAGAAGAACTGCAATGAAAGCAGGTCTTATGAAGTGATGTATCCAAGTTAGAAATTTTTGGCTAATCGTCTGTAAGTTTGGAGAAGATCAGGAAAGAGGTACAAAAGTGAGTTTATAAATCTATCAGTAAAACACGGTGGAGACTCTGTCAGTCAGTGGTGATCCTCCCTGAATTGATAGAATTATGAATGCAGAATAGTGGAGTACTATCTGGAAGCATTTGATTAGAAACAATTTCATTTTTTGGCAACAATAAATGATGCCAAACAGACTGCCAATACAGTAAAAGTGTAAATGGATAGAAAAACACACTGTTGAGTCTGGATTAGTCTGGAGAATTATTCTTGAAGAACTTAAAGAAATGTCAAGAAATCTGACTAAAAGATTAAAGGTGGTCATAACAAATATTGACTTTCAAGTATGTTATAATTATACAGACTCCGTTTTTGCCTTATAGTGTATTTCCATTTATGTTTGCATATTTTTTAAACTGCTGTAACCATTTTCAGTTTTCCGATTAAAACATAAAGCAATAAGGAGTGACTCTGTCGGACTTTGGGGAAATCCTTAGTTTGTATTTGAAATGAGTAAAAATATACTAGAAGTGTTCATAAATCACCATGGTCTGAAATTATTTTGTTGCAAGAAACTGGCCTTAAAAAAAAAATCAAAAATAAATAAATAATGAGAATAATAAACTTGCAGAGACTGCCACTGCAGCTGTTACTACTTCAGCAGTTGTTATGCTTGTTTACAGAAATCAGACATAAAAGCGTACCACTGATAATAACCCAGTAACAGGAGCACACTCCTGCTGCCCGGTAACACCTGTTTATTCGGTTAATGATTGCTAGAAAAGTCTGGTAACCTGTTACTAGTAACACCGTTCAAGCTAATCAAGCTAAAAATTACGCTAAACAGCGACTAAAAATCTGTTGCTTTAATCTTAAATGTTGACTTACCACTCATAATTTTCTCCTGTGAATCTGAGTCCCAGTAAACCGCACTGCGATCCAGTCTTTACATCCCAGTCAGGTCCACAAACACAGCCGAGGAGCGCACGATACACGCTCGCACACCTTTGCGCACTCTGCTCCAGTTCCTCCACCCTCAACCACAACATCCAATTGTCAGGCAAGAGGAAGGAGGGAAAAGTCCCACTCCTCTCCAAATCACGGCGGATTTCCTTATCGGGACTTATGATGTCAGTGTAGCAGAGGCCGGAGGCACTAGATGGCGCTTTCAACCAATGCTTGTCCACACACACACACACACACACACACACACACACACACACACACACACACACACACACACACACACACACACACACACACACACACAGCTGTCACGTATAAACTCCGCATTTCACACTTTCCACGGCTGTCAGATGGAAAAATTAGACAGTCTACCTTAGGTTCTCACTGCTGCGTCAAATTGTTAGTTGCCACACAATTGTCATAAAGAAAACACTAGTCATTAACCGCCAGGTGCTACAAGAGTAAAAGGAAAAAAAACCTGCTACCTTTTAAAACTACAGGGGAGACGGTTGTTATTGCAGGAAGCCCTGCCCTGGAGCTCAGCAGGTTAGTCACCAAGACAAGGGACACCTGAGAGAGCATTTTGCCCAAAATACAGTGACGCACAGTTTCATTCTCAGACTTTTTTCAAACTTTTGTTTGGGCTTGTCCTCGGTATCTTCCAAATCTCTTAGTAAATATAGTCTAATGAATCAGGGTTTCAAATAAGTGGGAACCCTGACTCATCCATACAGGAAGAAAAGAGGTAACAAGCCTGTGGAAGGTGTGGAGGTGTGGAAAATCAGTGTGTAGATAGGTGGCAATTACCAGTCATATATAAGGAAGTAGAGGAGCAGTAAAAGACTTTATGACATCTGTGTTCATTTTTCCCTTTAAACTAAATTTAAGTACATCTTTAACATGTATGACATAAACAAAACATATGGTTATAAAGCCACCCATAGACTCTTTTCTTTTTCAGGGCAGCTAACACTTAAAGTGGGCTCACTCAGGGATTGTCATGTGAAATGAGTCCTTCAGTTACAGTATAATTCAGAGAGGAAATGCAGGGGGCCGGCAGAAGAAGGTTATTTTCCGTCCCCAGTTCTGGGCTTGGGGTCTCTGTGGTCCTGCTGAGAGACAGCGTGGGTTAATGCAGACAGGGGATTGTAAATGAGATACCAAAATATGTATTCATACACCCATACATTACAGGAAGCTAGGTGGGGAAATCAGCTTCCTCCCTCTATTTTCTATCTTCTGGTGTATCATTTTTCTTTGACTTTCAGTTTCACCCGTCTGTACTTATAGGTCAAAAAGTCATATCTTGCCTCTGCCTGTTTGCCTTCCTGACCCCCTCTTTTGTGCTCCCTCTTGCCCACTCTTTTATCTTCTCTATTCTTCCCTTTTCTCTTTCACTTCGCCTTCCTGTCTGTCATCAGCTTTCTTCTTCAGACAGCCCAATCCCTAACTCTCGGTTCAGGCCTTGGCCTGCGGCGTGAGGGAGGGCTGCAGTGAATGAGCATTCCTGTTGTTTCTGAGGTGACAGCGGCACAGAGGAGCCATTGATGACGGCACCGGACCCCACAGTTTGTTCATGCCGGAATGTGTGATATTGTGGAAGTTCAGTCAGACAGAAATAGTCTGCGTAGAGTTCCTACGTTCACTACACATATTTAATTTTTCTTCTCTTTGACTTTTTCTTTTATGAATAAAAAAAAAGTGCATGCTTCAACATCTGAAAAGCAAAATGCACTATCGTGACCACAAGAATGCGGTACTGATCCAACAACTTCAGCTAAAGCAATAAGAACCCAGAACAGAATGAAAACATCTCAAAAATGCTGATTTCTGTTGGGTTCATCTGTGTTGTTCTTCTCCGCTCCTGCTCAGAACACAACAGGCCTGGCTCTTCACCCGGCAGCTGACCCCACCGATGACTCAAGGCTGGCGGCTGCACAGAATCACCCCTTTGTGTCCACAAAGAATGCATCTTTTCTGGCTTTTTTAGAAAACAGAGGCAGAGAAAGCGAGCCGCGGGGGCATGAGTAACGGAGACAGATTTAAATCTGATGACATGTGATTTATGCTTCCTTTGGAGGCAGAAGATTGTGACAGAAGATCCCCTGACTGATCAGGCTGCTGATAAGGGATACTTTAAGATAAAGTTTATAAGTGAGAAATTAATATTAGGTTAATATTAAATGATGTGTAGCAACTATTCCCTACTGGTAAAGAGGAAGATAGATTTGTAAAAAAAAAAGCCTGATTAGATTCCCACGACTAAGAAATACACTTGCTTTTCCTCTAATGTGGGAACTCCAGCATAGCTTAATGAGATCTTGTAAATATCCCACAGTTATATGCAATTTCCTGTTTAGCATGGAATCAACATCGATAATCACCAGAACATCAGAGTGAAGGAAGAAATTCTTAGCAAAGCAAACATCATGCCTAGAAAAACAATGTGTGGGATGACATCTGATAACCTTCTTGTTATGGTGGTATTTTTAATTGCCTTAAACTGACCTGCTTTTGTAAAATATTATTATACACAGTGCTGCTCAAAGGTCTTGTGCCACACATCATTTATATTTAGCTTCCAAGGAGCCAGACTTTGTTATACTTTATTCAAGGCGTCTTGAGCAATAGTTCTCTGGGTTTCCTGAAAGTCTGTGACAGTTTTCTTTAGACATTTGCTGCTTTTCACTCATTTTTTTAGTCCAGTCCTTGTACCTGACGTGGCACATCGAGGTTTGTACCAGTGTTGTGTCAACTTATCAAAAATATAACTTTTAGACACTTTGTAATTAGCAGCCTGTTAAAAATAATTTGTTCCCATTTCTTTAGTTGAATTTATGAAAAGTGCTAAAGATAATAGAAATTGAAATATTTCAATTCTCGTCAAAAATGTTGGACACAGAAAAGTACCGTCAGACTTTTATCCAGTATGCAATACAATTTAGAACGTGTCTCATTCGTTTGTCAGCATGACAGTGATACCAAACACACTACCGGGATAGAAAAACACACAATAAACACTGACATCAGTCATGGATTGGCCTCCCCAGAGGCCGGACCTCAACATTATTAAAGCAACAAAACAAAAGGCAGCCAGCATCTAAAGAAGAGCTTTGATGTCCTTCAAGAAACCTGGAGAACTATTCCTGAAGACTACTTAAAGAACAGAGGTGCCAAATAGATCAAATATTCACTTTCAAGCTCGTTAGAATTGTACAAACTCTATGTTTGCATATAGAATAGAATAGAATAGAATAGAATAGAAAACTTTATTTGTCAATTTCTTCAAATGTACTTGCTATAAACGAAAAATAAATGAATACTTCAGTTCGGTGTGATTTGCTCTGAGCTTTTCACCCGTGCAGCACGTTAACCTACACAAGTGTCTCATTGTTGTTTATTCACCTGACTGTTTGTTAACTGTAAATCTCTGACACAAAGGAATTGAAATTACGTTTCACACTGTCCCATGCGTAGACATTGACAACAATAAAGTGCAGATGCACAACAAAAACAGCCCTAACAATAAGGTAATATTAAATAGGTAACAGGATAGACAAAAAAAAAAAAAAGTGTTCCAACAGTGTTCCCTGGAAAATAGTATACTAGTCTACTTGAGGTAGTCCCAGGTTGTGGTTGGTAGGGGCATATGTATTTCCATATATTTTTCCTGGCAAAATATAAATGGCGGTTGGCTCTTTTGCCAGTATTGTAGTCACAACACAGTGCATAATCAATTTGGTGTCTCCTTCTTTATACAAATCATGCATTATTGGTCTTGGTCAGGCTGTTTTGCAGCTGCTGGAATGAAAGAAGAGGAAAATGTCTTTGGTTTGTAGTTGGGATTATACAACACAAACGGACGCACACATCTAGAGCTGTGTGAAAGGCAAATATAAACTCTTAATGTACGCTCTAGTAGTAAAAAAAGGTAGTTTAGTCCAAAAGTAACGTCAACCACTAAATGTAACCTTTCTAAAACACGGCATCAATCATCCTTAATTGACCCATTATGCTGCTTAGAGTCTGTTTTCACATTTAGATAAACCAACACAGACAAATATTCGCACACGCACACACAAACATCTTTGTGGTGCCAGTGAAAACTGGCGCCCCGGCCTGCTCCTCTTCCTGTCACTCTCCTTCCAGGGCAGTGAGGTTTGAGTAGAATTACAGGGTGTAACAGGGCTGTCTAAATCTGAGCTTCACCACACATTTGAAATGCAGACACAGACAACTTTACAAACCGCTGCACATCAATTTTCAGATACGCAGTGTTAAAAAGGCATCTTTTGCTATAACCGCATGCTAAAAGTTGCCTTAAAACAGAATCAGGGTTATATAGTAATAAAACCGTCACAATACACATTATATATATTTTTCTGGTCTTTTTGGATTCCACTCGTTTTTCTGAGTATTTAAGCTCACATGTCAACATGCCTGGTGTTATTTTCTGTGGCAGCTCCTGCTTCTGTGCTTTATGTAAAGTTGAAGAGGACAAAAGCAGAGATAGCATATGGGTGTCATTGTTTTCTGTCCAAGGTCAAAGGTTTGACAGATGCCACACCTGCTGCTGGGTCACATACCACTGGCTTTTTCATGTTAACTGGCATCAATGAAACTCACCAACAGGACAATCAACCCTCCTGGAGAGAGTATTAGTTGGGTTAAGTTATTCAGTAAGATTTCAAGAAGCCATCTAGTTGTTGCTCATAATCTTTGACATATCCTTTGTTTTCATATCCAGCTCAGCATCTGGGTGTACGCGCTGAGCAGGAGCAACTATTTCTGTGAGAACAGTGGCTGGTTTCTCACCGGTGCTCCTAGGCACCGTCATCTGTCTCCACAGGCAGACATAAAGGGACAAGAGATTAACTCTTGCTGAGTCTTTGTATCTCTAATGATTCCTCCTGGCTTTTAAAAAGGTCATGCAATATCCCTGCACAAAACTGTGCCCTCACTTACTTATGCTGTTTTCTGTCACTGCAGAAGGTGAGAATCACTGAGCTGGAGTGTGGCTTCCTACAGAGCAAAGTAAAGCTTCATACATGCATGCACACTTTTTAGAAAATTGACAGAGACATGCAGCACACACATGCAAATTGAATTTTTGGACACTATGTGATGCAATGCATTGAAATGTCTTAAGAGATCTCAGTACTCCAGATTCTTGTTTTTCTAAAGCACACTGCAGAAACGCACCAATAATTGTGTGATACCCCACTCATATAAAAGCTCCCCACATTTTAAATCACCATTGTTATTAGGCACATTTTCAGTCTGATCTAAATTTATTTATTTCCTTTAAGACATAAATTAAGGTTCGAAAAGGGCTCAGCCGGGATAATTTGTTGACTTCTTTGTTTTTAACTGGTAGAAACTGGTTGAGGAAAAATGTTTTCTCAGGAACTGGTGAAAAAGCTGCTTTCTTTCCTTCTTTGTGGTTCTTCTTTTTTAAAGTGTTTGTTTGTAAAACTTAACCACAAAACTATGAATTGCACAACCCCATGGCTTTTGCTGAAGAACTAAAGAGCAACGTCCCTGAACGTGGGAGGGGTAGATGTGTGGGTCAAATACTGGAATTTTGCCCTGGACACTGGGGTTCAACTTTAGCTCAAGCCAAATGTCAAGGCTTACCAATTACTCCTCATTATTCTCATATTTTTTCTTTAGCATCACAAACCCATGTTAGAGCATCTCTGGGGCGCATTGCTTTGTGTGAGACTACTAACAGAGATGGCTTTCTAGCAGGAGGTCACAGAAAAAGTCCTGTAATTAACCCTCACAACCTTAAGCCTTTGCGTGTTTTGGTAGTTTTAAATATTTTTATTTATATATAATTTCCTTGACCTCTAAAAAGAACCTGCAAAAGATCTGCATCATCATAAAAAAACATCTGGCTTGCCTCTCTGGGCTTCTCTTGGAGACTTAGTGGATCAACAGCTAAGAGGTAGATTACTTTGCAGGAAGAGTTTAACAAAGTTCTGATGCAAAAATGCTGATGTGATGCAAAAGGTGAGAAACTTTTTGTTGCAAAGTTTCCAGGGAATGATCTCAGTATAATTATAGAATAGAATAAACAGATAATCTGCGTCAGACGTTATTGTCTTAAAAAACACGGCTCTCCTAAATTTAAACCCCGGTATCTAAAAACAAAGTGTTTCAGCATGCGTCTTTGTGTTCATGCCTGTTGTTTTATTGCAGCCTAGAAAGCACTGAGGATTTGCTTTACAATACTCTATTGTCTCCGAGCCAACACTCAGCTTCCTGGCAGGCCTGAATCCATCCAAAACAGGAGCGTAGATCCAGCAAAGACAGAGAGATCAGCTTCTTTTTTGTCCCTTTTAAACCTTCCATATATCACCTTCAGAGTCTTCTACAAACGCACATCTGGGTTTGTGGAGATCAGGAGTCTACCCTGTATCTGGTCTCTAAATCAGGAGCCAAGTGCAAAGTGAAATCACCCTTATATTTAACCATAGCTAATTTGTTTAAATGTGTTTATACTGGATGAGCTCATTACACTGACAGGCCGATGGCGATAGTGAGACGTTAACTGCTAAATGAATTTCAGCATCTGAAAGGAGTTTTAACTTCTTGGCGTCCTCTCTGATTTGCGAGAAAGCCATTTCCTGTGCAGAAAGCCTTCGTCTGTCTGAGACTTCTCATCCTGTTTGACTAGCATTCCTTCCTCTTCACCCCCTTCTCTTTCCTCCTCTTTTTCCCACAAGCTTTGTGTGTGTTTTTTGTGGGGGTTTTTTGGTCAGTTTGTCCTCTTTAATCCATGCATGAGCCCATTTCTGCCATAACTTGCTTGTGCAAGAATTCAAAACGTGATCTCAAACACTCCTGAGCAGAGACAATATTTTCAGCACAATAGTTTATGGTGCCTGACTTCCTGTTATTGCTCACTCCCTCTGTCTTCTGTTTCTTTTTTTTTTTCCACTGCTCATCAGAGAGCCTGTGATACTTGTCAGTGGGAGCTGCTCAACCACTCAGATTAACACAGCAGTGATGAAACCTTGTCTCGTATCCGTCCGCAGTACCGTCTCCCTTCATCACATCTGCTTCTCTTCAAGCGCCTCCCCTTTACCAACTTCATCTGAGCTATCAGCTTCTCTCCCACAATCCTCCCTTTTTTATCTTGCTCTTTAACATTTGCAATGAGATCGTATTTTGCAGGTTTCAAAATGATTTTTCATTGTCATATATACATCATAAGGTAATCAGATCAGACATCTGGGCTTCTGTTTATCCAGTCAAATCTTTAGACTTTTCTTTTTTTTTCATTTCTGGGACTACAACAGCTGGTGTGAGTGATAAGTAGGCATTAGTGGACCTACGGGGATAATTTAACCTCTGAATCTCAGTTTAAAAGAGCAAAACTAGTGAGAATAAGAAGCACCAAAACTCTTCTAAAAAGTCATATTAAAGAGTTTGATGGATGTCAACTGAAGCAAAGGTTTAACAGATTTAAAGTAAAGAATTATTCTGTGTCTGCTGTGGATATATGTGTGAGATATGTGCTTTGTTAAAGAGCTGTTCACACAGATATCCCACACAATCACACACCTACCTGCAAACAGATAGTTGCATGCCCACATAAGCTTGGCCACGAGTGTATTTTTTCTCCTCAAAAAGCCACAAACCCACAGATGACATCTATGCAGATATGAGGAAATCTGAATAAAGGTCAGGGCGTGTGCATGTGTCTGTGTATTTGCTGCACATATCAGGTCATGTTTTTGATAAAGAGTTACTGCTTCCTGCCCAAAGGCAGGGCCAAAGATGCAGATGAGTTCAGACAGGAAGTAAATGCACATTAAAAAAAAATAAAATAAACAAGAGCAAAACTTCTAGACATGTGCTCATATTTATAAGTATAACCTCACAGTGGCTGGACAGTGTGGGTACGGCCACTATAGTTTCTTATTAAAGCCTCCAGCCCTCCATGAGGCTCACACCTGCCTGTGACTGTGTCAGCTATTTCTGCTGTTTGAGTCGTTCTGCTTTATCACAAGCCTGATGAACAGATCTGCACGTTGTTCACACTCTTTCTTCTTTTCATTCCTCTTATGTTGAGTTAATGTTGATCCTTCTCGGTCAGGTTTTAGCTTTGCATTGCTTCACCTATAACATACATGCATAAGGCAGGGTTTCACACTTCCGAGGTCCTCCTACCACCTCCACCCACACCCTTCTTTCTCTCTCTCTCCTCTTCCTCCCCATCCCCTTCCAGTTCACTTGCCAGCAGCAGCAGCAGCAGCACGGATCCGCTACGCTGCTGCGGTGCACTGATGTCCCAGCAGAAACTTACGGTGCACGCCGCAAACCGAGCAGGATGAAAACGAAAATAGATGGTAACCTCGAATTTTTTTAGAATCCGCTCTCTGCGTTTTTTTCCCTTCTTTTCTCTAAGGTAAGATTAATCGAGGGAGTTTGTTAATGGCTTTGTGCATGTGGCTTGAAATTTACCGAGAACTGCTAATGAGCCTGCGATAAGAACAGCAAAAGTTATAGCCGAGGTGCAGTTACGCGGTCTGAATAAAGTGTTCCTATGAATTTACGCTCCAGTGTGTGCGTTTTTAGGCATGCATTCAGTGTATGAGAAGAACAGCATGGAGCTGTTTCACTTTTGCGTCTTATTCAGTTGTAATAACCTGTTACACGCCTTTGTTCCAATGACAGAGTCCGTTTGTCTCTGCAAAGTAACAAAGAAACAAACAAAAAGCGCTATCCAAGCTTCACACCGTTCATATATTGCAGGTGTATCAATCCAAATGCAGCATCATTGTTCAGTAAACGTCTCTCTGTATCCCCGAGCTTGTCAGTCACTTCATTTGAAGTGACTTTTTGCGTAACTTTTTCTGTACATCCTCTTTAACAGCGTCACTTCCCACAAACTCAGAGGTGGTTTGTGTTTTTAATCAAATTAAAACAGAAGTGACTGTAAAGCCCTTAACGTGCACTGAGGTGGTGAGATTTTGTTTGGTTTAAGCGTTTTAAATCAATTGGTTGGTGTTCTCCTCCAGCTGAGCCACAGAACAACTGTCCCAGATTTGTGCCAGGTCTCAGATCACTGGGCTGGCAGCCTGTCAGGGAGCTGGCGTCACTGTTAGAGAGGCTGCCCTTCAACCATCTAAACAACTGGAGTCCTTTCAGAGGCTTGGGCCTGTGTTAATCGCTGACCTCTCTTGAGGATGGTGAGTGAACGAGGACAATGAACTAAACATGCTTTATGTGCTTAATAATTACTCCTTTAAACTGCCAGTTTAATATTTCATCAACTGCACCTTCTCATTGTGTTTGCTTGATGGAAGTTTGGCAGATTTCATTATAGCCTTTGTCAGGCAATGCTCTCAAAGAGAATCAGACGTGTTTGCACGTAACTGTTGCCGGGCCTTGTTTCCCCAGAGTTTTGTTGACCCAAGTCCCAAACATAAAAAAAGGAATTCATGAAACTAGTGACAGATGGCGAGTGTTAAACAAGGCCACAGTGACTGATGTGTTTGCTTACCCTGCAGTTGTTTTGCAGTGCTTTCCTCACAGTATTTGTGCACTAAAAAATAAGTTAGTGAACCCGTCAGGGAGTGTTAGTGTTGTTATCTTCAGTGTTTCTGCACAAGTTTTGTTGACTCAAGAGAACATCAAGGTACGCGACAGAGGAAGGAAAAGAAAGGTCATATACAAGTGAGCGCTTCCATGTACGCACTGTGATATCAGTTGAATCAGCGTAAACCCAGATGTCACACCTCTCAGTCATCACTGACAGAGTCAAATCATGTATAGTGCTCTTGAACGTGTGCAGCACAGACACCCTCATGGCAGGCCGTGAAGTGCATTGCCACGTTGCAGCAGTCGATCCTTGTAAAGTGAGCGCATGCTGTATTTTTGAGCTGTGTGTAATGGTCAGGGTGCTCTGACCTCAACCGCAGTTTGCTGGTGCAGTGCTCTAAGAGGACGACGGCCCTCCGGTCCAGGGGAGGAAGCAACTTCAGAGCTGATCCACTCTGACTCAGCCTTGCATCTCCATATAAGTCTACATGCGACCATGTTTCGCTGCCAGCCTCTCAGATGTCTCCAGAGCCCATTTTTGCAGTTTGTGGGTCTGTGGTACCAGATGTTTAACTAACGCGGTAATTCCACTTGCAGCTGGGTGACTGACAGAGACAGGAAGCATGTTTGACAGTGTGTGTGTTTTTGTGACATAGGGAAAGACAGAGACAAAGGACAGTGAGATTAATTAAAGTGAAAGCCTAAAATAGAAGCCGAGGGGGACACACACTTAAAGACGGAGGTATAAATGTGCTTCTCATCAGCGTCCCCAGATCCTTTATTTGATGCACATAATTGATGGCGTCCGGTCTGCTCTCCCAGCTGCACGCTGTTCCCATTACACTTTTCAGACCTGCATGTTTGCCACTGTGTCTGCAATCAGCCCGGCCGCTCATGTGAAACAGGTTTGTTTACGGATGCCCGCAGGTTCAATTTAGGGATAATTAGCATGTTTAGCACATCTAAACGTCTTTCTGTGTGTTCCTAACAAGGCCAATTGTAGGACTGAAGTTTCCAAACTGAGTTTATGTGCCGGAATTATACTTAATTTTACATGGAGAGCTGAGCTGAATTACTGCTCACAAAGTCACAAGAGGGGAGGGGGAAGAAGATTATATAAAAGTCTGTTATGTACCTAGAAGAATTTGGCAGCTAGAAGAGCTGGAGAAACATAATAGCTGCACCATGAGAAGCTGTGATTGATTAACACACTTAGTAGTAATAATTCAAGGAGACTTTGTCCCTGTGTTTGCTTTTCATTTGCATCGATAGCGATTCATATGGTCCTTGTCAAACATCGCTAGGAACCTGAGTGAGTGCAGCACCGAGTTTGAGGCCAGTTCTACCAGTGCTTCTTATATGTACGCGAAAAGTTGTTCCATGATGCCAGTGTTTATGCAGCGTTTACTCTAGAGCAGGGGTGTGCAATTAATTTTGCCAAACGGGCCTCATGTGGAACTGGGACTGTTGTGGATGGCTGCACCAAAAATGCTTACATAGAGATAAAATTCATAATAAGCAGAATATTGAGGCAGCTATGACTGTGAATTGGGGCTATGTAAATAAAATTGAATTGAATTGAATTGAGTTCATTGATGCAGCCCTCCACAACAGTCCCAGTTTCTAATGTGGTTAACTTGGAAAAGTTAACACTCCAACCCTGCCCTAGAGTGACTGCTAGCTGCTCCACTCTGTGTGTAGTAGGAGGGGCACATAGAAACACAGGTGCACATTTGTTTAGTTATCTTTGCGATCATTGACATTAAATAATTGCCAAGCTTCTTACTTCTAAATTTAACCATCAGAACAAATTGACAAAATTGTTAACTTAACCCCGGCCTAGTTCTAAACCCAAACCTAAAACTTAGTCCGAATTCTCAAAATGTCTTTTTCAATGGGTGTAGAAAGTGAGGACAGGCCATAAAGTTGTCTTTTTTAAAATGTCATTACTCTGCTCCCCACAAAGAAAGCTGGACATGTTTGGATCAGCAGTTTTTAGAAAGCTGCAAACCATTCTGCCTGTTCTACACAGCAACATGTTGAAGCCACAATCACACAGACACAAGCATTTACTGCAGCGACTGAATCTTCCTAACGTCCCTGTTTTCAAAACTCTGAGGTCATGAGTGCCTGCACGTGATGTGTTTATGGGACATCTGTAAATTTTAGCTCCAAAAACACAAGTTGCACTCTGCCTGAAAGGGTGCTCCACTCGTTCATATGTAATACTAATGTGTTAGGAAATAGGAATAAAAACAAAAAGCTAGTCATATTTTTTATTTTAATTGAAGGAATTCAAAAGTTGGGGATTTAATCTAAAACTCCCAACAGCACAAAGCAGTTTCCAATCCAACTCTTTCCAAGGCTGGTGTTGTCATCTACACTGCATGTTTGCCTCTGAGGTTAATGGTTATCTGTCACTCACCTTCTTGTGCTGCACAGGCCCAAATCACTAAAGCTAAGTATTATTAAGCTGAGCTGAGAGATCAGAAGTGGTCAAATCCCCAGACTTTCCCTCTTCTTGTATGAATGGATATTGGCTCTTTCTGCAAATATGTCCACTTTTTCCTCTGATTTCTTTCCCTTCTTCAGGTCAGTAAATGTTATCTGTTTCAAAATCTTTGTGCTGGAACTCTATCAGTAACCAAAAATGAATAGAAAGCGATCTTAGTTCATACCTATGCCCAGCAAGCGTGGTGCCATCATCTTACTTAAGTTCTTAGATCACACTTCCAGATTGGCCTGGCAGCAGCCTCGGCTAGTAACTCCTGCAGCCTGTGCTGTTAATCCATCGCTGGCTGTGTTGTTGAAAGGTCTCGTGTTTGGAGATTACTAGTGCTCCTTTTGCCTTGGATTCATTCGTTCAGCAGGAAGGAAGACAGTCCTCTAAGTGTGTCCAGGAAAAACAGAACCTGGGGACCTTCGGATGTTTTTGGAGAGTCGTTTATTCAAAGAGCTGATTATTTCCCCACCTGTCGAGTCACTGCTTCAACATTAAACTAAATCAGATTCTAAACTACAAAAGTGTGTAAAGGGTAAGGAGGTGAGTCTAAGTACACACAGAAGACCTCTGTAAGCTCCCCGTCAGGTTTTATTTGTCAAGTTCGGTCACAGACTTCCCAGCAAATAATCCCAGCAGTGCAACATATTAGAGCTCTGATGCATTTATGTCTGCCTGAAAACTCCTTGTTTAGGGTTTGGTCTCGCGTGTAACTCTCATCTCTCTCCTTTTCTCTCCCTAATCTTTAGCTTGCCCCATGTGAACTGAATGAAAACCTACCTGGCAAACACTGAAGTCCTAAGTGGATTGAAGAAGGCTAGTGAGGGAGTCCAAGAGGGAGGGAAGACAGAAGGGATTAGCAGCTAATCCAGTGCACGGACAATCCTGAAGGAGCTTTATCGTTCTCCCAGAACGATGCAGACGAAACAGTTACTGGATTACACCGCTTTACTTTATTGCCCTTTCCAAGAGCGCATCAGCCTTCTTCTTTTGCTCTGATTGCTTTCGTTGGCTCTCAAAAGGTTTTACCTCTTGGGTGCACAGGGAACAGGGAACAGAGGACAAAGAAGCCGGGCGACAAGGCCTGGGGACAGGATGTCCTGTGGACAGTGTGGTGCCACACATGGATAAATCTTTTCAGCGGTAGACTGTGCATGGCAGCGGACGCTCTGTTTTTTGTTTGCTCGGACACTAAGGAAGACAAGTGGAGAACAGCGCAGTGGATAAGACACTTAAGACCCTCTCAGAACAAACACTTAATGCCAGTAAGCAATATCGGAAATGCAGCAGTGTTAAATTTCAGCTGTATTTTTTGAGTCTTTACAGAAAGTACCTGAAAGCTTGTGAACCTCAAGCAAGATAAAGCTCACTGACCAATAAAAGCAAAAGACTGACAATTTCCATTCAGTGATTCAGGATGCATGCATTTCATCACTGCTTGCCCCGTGTGCATGCAATGTTCATGGGTTGCTAAAGTGCGGTTAGAAACCACAGAGACCTGAGTAACACCTCAGGCACACACTCAAGTGTTTGTCTCAAATTTAGGCTAATTTAGGCTATCAGCAATAGTGAGAAGAGAAAGTACGTCAAGTGAAGGAATGTAGTAATATTTCTGTTATACCCTTTAATGTCTGCTGTTTGTTTCTGTGTAAAAGCCTCATAAAAGGGAAATTAAGCACACCTTCATAAGACTTCCTGGTGACACAATTCTCTTAATGTGTGCAAGCAAAATTTAAGTTCTTCAAGAGTAAACAAAGGATTAAATTAAGTGAAAGCATTATAAAAACCAGCCTGGTTTATTGTTTTCAAACAGCTGTCTGACAGCTGAGTGTCCTTTCAGCTGTGAAGTGATTTTCTTTTCTTAATTTGCTGAATAACTACTCAGTCAGCCTTATGCTCTCAGGCTGAGGTAACCAGAGGAAGCGTGGTTTGACGTTTATCTTTGTTATTTTGTCATCACCGAAATCTACAGTTGCGCAGTAGAAGTACGTTTGGTCATTTTGGACAAAAGCAGCGGTGAATGAGTGGAGACAGAGAGGGTGAAATAGACGGGGATGGCTCTACATTCATTTTGGCATCTTAGAGTGGAGATGTAAAAGGACGCCGGGGGCAGGCAGTGGATGAATAGCTGGCTGTGACTGTATTGAGAATTGATTATACACACATTCTCTGCTGACTGAACGACCACATATTTCTGTTCTCTCTCCTCGCTGTCCAGGCTTTTCAATTTTTCCTTCTTTTTTTTTTTCCCAGTGGACCCCAAACTGGATTTCAGACTTGACTGACGTGTAATCAGAGTCCAGGCGTTTCCATTCAAATTTTAAAGGGAAATTACGCAACTTTTCTTTGCCACTATGAGTCTTGGAAAGCTGCCAGGGATTAAAGGCCTTGTGTCTGGCTCTCAAGGGAAACGTCGCTTCAAGAGCGACCTCTCTGTGGACATGATCAGCCCACCGCTGGGAGATTTCCGCCACACCATGCACGTCGGTCGTGGCGGGGATGTGTTTGGCGACACTTCCTTCCTCAGCAACTACGGAGGCATCAGGGAGCCAGGAAGTCCAGACTCAGCGAGCAGCTCCAAAACAACAGGATTCTTCACACGCACCTTTCGGCATGTGCGCAAGACTTCTGGTCCGCGACCACGAGGGGGTTCTCGCGATTTGTCTTCCCCGCCGCCAGATATCTCACCTATCATCAAGAATGCGATCTCCTTGCCCCAGCTGAACATAGACTCATCTAATGGGTGCCTGCAGAGGGTGCTGTTCCCCAGCTCCATCAGCTCAACAGATGATTCCTTCTGCACATATGGTGAGATAATACAGATAATCACTTCCAGCATGGGACTGGACTTATGTAAAGCATCTTAGCGGTGAGATTATCGTCATTAAAAGTGAGCAGAGAAAATGTAGAGGCGGCGATCATACGCAAATATAACGGTTTATTAAGAAGGCAGCAGCGTGTTATCTGAAAGAGTGTCACACGAGCTACGGCGGCACAGATTAATCGACTTCGAGCACAGACTGCGTGCGCTCGTGTTGACAGTGGGACTGCACAGTTGGCTGAAAAGGTCAAAGGTCACAATATAAGCCATTAGAAGCACTATCCATTTACAAATTGCTTGTTCCTGTTACGTCAGATAAACCTGTGAGGTTGTGACAGAAGCTTATTTTGAAACTTATTTCTGAAACCTCACAAATAAACCCAGCAAGATAACCAGAATTGTTACCTCTTATAATAATGAATATACTTTAGTCTTCAGCCCCTCCTTTATCTCACACACATTCTTGATCTTTTTAGTTTTTATTATCCAACAGAGGCTACAGAGGCTAGACTACATGTGTCAAAACATGCCTACGAACATTGCCTTGACATTTGAAGGTTTTGAGCGATTAAATGCCAAAAGGCACAGTATTCATAAAATAACAGGTGGAAACAAAATTGAAAGTTAATACATCATAGAATTAAAGATCAAACAGAGCAGGGAAGCTTTAAAAGAGAGAATTCCAAAGAAAAAAGCTCCACAAAAGTTTGTGGTGGTCAGAGGAGCAGGTGGTTTAAAGAGATCAACAGAGGGATCCCATGAGTATATAAAGGAGGGGAAGTGTGCAGAACATCAGAGAGAAAATAGGAATGGAGGTGCGATGCTATGGTGAGACTTTAAAGTAAGAAGCAGAATCTTAGACTGAGTGTGGTATTTTACAGGAAGTCGGTGAAGCTGTTAAAGGACTGGAATAATTAGTTCTATGAACGATGTTTTTGTATTGACACCAGCAGATGCATATTTTTAATCCTTTGAACTCTGTAGAGAAGTTTGTGTGGTCAGCCAGAGAGGATAGAACTACAAAAAACAATACAATATGTAACCAGAGCACGTTTTAGAGTAGCAGTGCTGTTAGCTGTGTGGATAGAGAATACCACATTTGTCCAGTCAGACGGACTGAATGTCGAAAAACTGCATCCTGTTGCTGAAATTGTAGTTATTATTTTTTACGACACATCAGCATCGTCTGGTTTTTTTTTGTACTTGGTCTGACATTTGACATTTGACAGCCTTGATAAATGTGGAACTCGTGGTTTCGCCTCACCTCACATGGGACAAAGTTTTCTATTGTAGCATAAGAATGATTAGTATTGGCAGGAGGGGCACAAACCAAGGTGATTATATGAGTTTGACGTCATGATCTTCTAGTCTTTTAGAAGCTTTCCAATGCCACATTAACATCACAGCCAATTTGTGCTATTTTGTTGTTGAGATAGAAGTTCCTGCAAAAGGTATTTATATAGAAAATTAAATGTGATGCTCCAAAATAACCAGGCAGCGAGCCAGTATCTAAGCCATGCTGTCATATTCAAGATGAACTATGTTCTTCAAATTCAAACTGTTACTATGATACAATTTCTCATTGTCGTCTGAGCTCACTCTCCAGCAGACTTTGACTATAAATACAGAGGGTGAGGTTGCCCTTCTTTCAGCACCATTCCCACATTCCTCCAGGACAACCGGTAAACACGCTGGCATCTTCTGAATCATTTGGAATCACCAAGGCAACCCCTGTACACAATTAGGCCCATAAACACACACACTTACACATACACACAGCTGGTTTGGAAGAAAGAGAAAGACTCGCAGGGCTTTTCCTGTCATCTCTGTGTGCGTGTGCCTCAGTGAATGCCATAAACACACCATTCATTATATCTGCTGAGTGTTCAGAGCTTATCAGGCAGCGGTCTGCAGTGTGGAGACTGGAAATCCCCTTTTGCTCTCCAGATTTATTACCCACCTCATAAGGAATGCACACAAAGTTGATGATGTAAGCCATCAGAGAGAGAGTCAGTGAGCTAAGGCACGAGCTTTTTCTTATCAGTCTTGAATTCGCCCTCTGTTGTCATTTGCAAATATAGTTTTTTCACTGATGCTCTGCAGTCTGGATTTTTTTCTTAAACATTATTTCTCAAATTTTTACACATATAATTTAAAACTAAATCAATCAAACATCACCAGCACTTCACTAACGTTGCTGGACTTCCATTATAAAACATTTAACACCCTTCACTGCTCTTGCATTTCTGCTGACTGACGGTTAACAGTAAGTGATGGTGACACTAAATCACAGTGTTTACGACAGCGTGAGTTATCGTTGGTTAGGCACCGTGGAGCCTGACATTACCAGTGGGTTGTTACATGCTGCCCCCTTCTGGTCAGAGAGCTAAACTGCAGAACATAACCTCCAGCTCACACAAGAATTAAAGCTTATTATTATTTTTTTAACATACAGGCATTATTCTTTTTCTGATCGTGATATTCAGACTGCAAAGATAATTGTTTTTGAAGTAACTCAAAAGGTGTAAAAAGCAGCGAGGATCTGTCCTCACCTCACATGTGCATACATGGAAAGCTGGAGGCAGGACCAGCAGCAGAAGACCAACAGACTGATCAGAGTAGAGAGCAGATATGACACTGATCAGTATATGGCACTGCAGGGAGGAGCTGGAGGGGAGATGTGTTATAAAGCAGCTTGTAGTAATTGTAGGCAGATATAAGCAACTTAAGCAACATGTGGTCATTTCATGATCAGCTGAGGTTCAGCCTATGTTTGTTCTTGTTCGCAGATCAAAAAAAGGATTCGTTTGATTTGGTAATATAATTAATTCACATCTTTTTGTCTTTGTTTGCAGGTCTGCAGTCTGGGTTTGTCACTCTGCCGCGCCTCTCCCGCATCGACAGACAATTCCATGATGGAAACGCGCAGAAAGGCTCGGCACCAGACAGTGGCAGGCTAACACGTACGCGCTCGGACTCCCTCACTTCCTTCACTGTGGACCTCGGCCCTTCTCTCATGGCTGAGGTCTTGGACTTGATTGACGACCCCAACCGCCTTCGGATATCCAATCACAGCCAAGAGGCAGGGGAGGAAGAGCAGGGTGAGGAGGGAGACGACAACAGCTCGCTAACAGAGACGCCCGTGCAGACCCCTCTAGTCACCTCACCTGACCTTTCCGTGTGCAGCGGGTCAATCGGGCAGGACACAAACAACAGGCGGTGCTCTGGTACGTCTGATTTGACAGAGGAGGAGGACAGGAAGTCTGTAAGGACACCGGATGCGTCCGCTCGGTCCCCTCATAGATCGGAGCCTGTCATGGAGGCAGAAAGGTTCCAGAAGGCTGCTGACGTGCTGTCCCGCCACTACGGTGGAGGATCCTTCACGAAGGGAGTGAGGAGGAGCAGTAGCGGTACAAACCAATCTATTTCCCAAAGCCGCGAAGCGTCTCACGAATTAAGTGAAGAAGAGGAGGAGATAAAAGTATAGATGTCAAAACTCTGAAACTGTCCAGCGACCTGGGTTCACGAGGGAGGAACGTGTGACTTTCTGTTCCTCAGAAACATCCTTCATCCTTTACACATGCATATACACGGAAATAACTGACCAGTACTCAGTCATGATGCCAGACTTCCCCCCTCTTCCTGGACAACACTGCTGTTGTGATATTAAACTGTCTATTTATTTGTTGCTTTTCAGTATACAGACAACTAACACTATGTAGTCATGATGTTCTGAAGCAAATTAAAAGAACAATAAAGAGTTCGCAGGGCTGAGGTGTCAAAGGGAAGCTGGGATTTAAAGGAACAAAGTAGCTGCATTATGTTTCAATATTAACACATTACAGTCCCTGTAAATAAATTTAACAGAAGGGATTGTTTTGTTTTTATTTTGTTTTTTTACAGGTTCAATTCTAATACTAATCCAAAGTCTATATGATGACCTCCTGTAACAACTATAATACTCAGTAAACATGTATCAGTGTTAGACTCGATGTTGAATAAAGTGTGGGATGGTGTAATAAAAGACTGATTTAAAACATGAAATATCTGCTTACATTATCCATTAATGATGTAATCCCACTCCCACTATTAGTCTGTCCTCTGGATTTCCTTATCTTAATGTTTTACTGCAAACATAAAACGTGGCTGATCCTGATACAATGCAGCTCAGTCTACTGTGATCCTGCCTCATAGACTCTGATTGGCTCTGTGAACAGTCATGAGTCAGACTGTAAATCACTTTGACTCATGACCTACTTTGAGAGGGGATGGTCTGCACCACTACAGTGGCCGGAGTCAGCTTATTTACAAGTCCTGTTTAAATGTGATAAAGTGCTGCACAACGTCAGACATCGGTGATAATAAATAAGAAACTCTGAGAAGTGTTTCAGCTGTGCACCCTGCCTCATATACACTAAAGGTGACAACGCTTCTACAAAAGAAGTGTGTCTGAATTAGAGGGAGACAGGTGGAAACAGAACATGCAAGGAGCAGAGATAGTTAAGGCAGAGGAGTTTAAATACAACCATCCAAAGAAATGGTCAGTGCACAAGAGAGGTGAAGAAGAGAGAGCAGGCAGGGTGGAGCAGGTGGAGACCTGTGTTAGGGATGATGTGTGACAGAATGATAGCAGAAAGAGTGAAAGCAAAGGTTTATAAGATGAGAGTAAGATCTGCTGTGATGCTTGGTTTGGACACAGTGGCACTAACAAAAAGACAGGAGGCAAAACTAAAGACATGAAGAAGAAGAAAAACAAGAAAAAAAAACACCTGTGCATCCTTGATAATAACTCCTCCACAAACCTCCTCTTTTATCTATCTTCCAGATTAATTTTAGGAACTGATACATCCTTCAAGGTTGTGTACTAAGCCTGACTTCTGGTCTGGTTTTTATTTGGAAGAAGTAATGTTGAGGCTGCTGCAGCCTCTCTTGGTAAACCGTAATGGAGCTGCATGTCCGGCAACTTCATTGTATGCATTAATTTAACAATCATAATCTCTTAATCTCTCAATTTTCATTTATTTGAAAACAGTTTATGATTTTTTGTCACTTAAGTAAATGTTTAATAGTGAATGTAGTAGACCGATTCTTTGGGTTCAGTCATGTCTTCGACAACTCTGTGTTCACCACGCTTGTTGCAAAGACGTGCAAAAGCACACCTGAAAATGTGTGTGCAAAACTGAATTTAAGACGAATCCCTCAAAAACAGCAAAGCTCTGCAGCTGCACAGGTCATGTGGTGATAGAATAAATACACTGGTATGTGTAAGTAAATTTTTTTTGTCAGCAAGCGAGCTAAAATGTATTTAGCTGCCAAATGGAGATTATCAGTGTGATTAAATGAGTTTGTTAGGCCAGCTAGAAGCCTGCTGGACACTCCTGGGTGAGGTGTTTCAGATATGTCCCATCAGGAGGAGCCGCTGAGTTAGAACTGTTACATCTTTTGGCTGGCTTGCGAAATGCTTTGGGAGCATCAGTAGCATCAGGAGCATGAGTAAGACCAAATTTTCACTCGGTGCTACCTCAACACTCAGCATAACTGCTGTTACAGTCGATCTGATGTGCTTGCTTTGCCTACAAATATAACAATGACAACCCTCAGATCAATGTATTTTCTAAAACTACCTTACATAATAACCAGTAAATAGCCGAGCCTTAGTTTAGTTCAGATTAAACATACTATGAAGAACAAAATGGGACATCATTGAGAGCCGCATTTCTTCATGGGAGACTTCATTTACTCACTCATACACACATGAATCTTTTTCAGGAGGGTTCCAACCATTAAAGACAAACTGGAGCTACAATCCGTGTTGTGTACCAACTTGAAACCATTTGTGGTTGATTTTATAGATCTCACTAAAAATAGGATGTATGCCATTCAAATGCAATAGTATGCCGATTGCAGTGGAGAGTCAGATGATATAACCAAACACGACGTCAGGTATAGAAGCTATTGATGCATTTGATGCCCAGAGTGGACACCAAACATACATAAATATAAAATTTATTTAATCCCACACTGGGAAATTCACTTGTTACAGCAGCACAACTGACAGCTAGAAAAGTGAATTGGAGATATATTATATCAGCGCATTAAAAAAAGCCAAAATCCTATAATATTTACAGATGGTTACTATATACAGTAAAATACAACATTTTTTTAATAGTGATAATTATATACATGAATTTTTAAATAGTATTATCACCTCAAACAAAGAGATGCCTACTGGGTTTAGGCTCTTTAGGTCACCAGTTACCCTGGACGTCTATGGCTCATGTGTCTTGTGATAATTACTTTGGTCCTAAAATAGAGTCACTTTGTTGGTATAAATTAAATTAAATCAAATTTTTAATGCTGGGAGGTCAGTTTCTTTATCATAATTATGCAAATTCTCCTGACAATTGATCAACAACCACTGATCAAGGCCCACTGATCAAACACCACTGACCTCCCAGTCCATTGTTCCTTCTGTGGGCTGGTTTCAGTCATTGGGGAAACCTGCAGTCAGCTGAGACTGAAGGAGTCACTTGGATGAGTGATGAAACGTTTCTCCCACTGAAAACGCTGCGTCCAGACTAGCACTGAAGTGTTTGTCACACCTTCTGCAAATACCACCTTTTCCACAGAATGCTTCAATGAGTCTGGTAATGCTTGAAGCATGACGGCTTAATCTGGTTCATTTTTCAGATGTTTCTTAGTATTACTGTTTCATCTGAAAGCTGGCAGAGCCTGTTATCACGCCCCTTTGCCCACATAGTGTTTTTCCAATTTTTCAACAATAAATGACCTTTGGACTGCTCTTATGTCTATTTGCCCCCGATAGTAAAAGACTTAAAAAACAGGTTTAAACCCAGGTCTATAAGGTCTGTGTGATTTGTTTTAATCATTGCTTGTTCGATTTTTTCCACTTCTCTTCAAATGACCTCAATTCAATTTAATTCAGTTTCATTTATACAGTACCAACTCAGAACAACAGTCGCCTCAAGGTGCTTTAAATTTATATTGTAAGGTAGACCCTACTATAATACATGGAGATGAAAACCCAACAATCACATGACCCCCTATGCACAAGCACTTTGGCGACAGTGGGAAGGAAAAACTCCCTTTTAATAACAGGAAGAAACCTGCGGCAGAACCAGGCTCAGGGAGGGGCGATCTGCCGTGACCAGTTGGGGTGAGAGAAGGAAGACAGGATAAAAGACATGCTGTGGAACAGAGCCAGAGATGAGAGAGGTGACTGAAGAAGACATACTCAGTGCATCATGGGAGTCCCCCAGCAGCCTACACCTATTGCAGCATAACTAAAGGAGGATTCAGGGTCACGAGGTCCAGCCCTAACTATACGCTTTAGCAAAAAGGAAAGTTTTAAGCCTAATCTTAAAGGTAGAGCTAGTGTCTGTCTCCCAAATCCAAACTGGAAGCTGGTTCCATAGAAGAGGGGCCTGAAAACTGAAGGCTCTGCCTCCCATTCTACTTTTAAATACTCTAGGAACAACAAGTAGGCCTGCAGTGCGAGAGTGAAGTGCTCTAATGGGGATATATGATACTATAAGGTCATGTGAGAAGCAGGATTTTAAATTCAGTTCTGGATTTAAGAGGGAGCTGATGAGGGGAAGCCGTATAGGAGAAACATGCTCTCTCTTTCTAGTCCCTGTCAGTACTCGTGGTGCAGCATTTTGGATGCATACATACAAGTGTTTTTAACTGTGGATCATATCAGAATACTTTATTAATCCCGAGGGAAATTTGGGTTAATTAGGGATATTTCAGGTGATTTGAGATAGTGGACAGAAACAGCAGGCATGGTTGGCAAGTTTTAGCATGTCAGACAGAAATACTTTTCTAAGTATTTTTATGTACTAATGATTTTATCTGTCTCTTGTTTATGAGTCATCTGCATGAAGGAGTTTTCTTTAGCTTCCTCTGTTGTGCATTGTGGTCTATTGGAAGTATTCCCTCATATCTTGTCAGATTCCTATTTATTCCAATAAGTAGAGCAGCCACCTGTGAGAAAAGATAAAATCTGTGTGTGTGGGTGTGTGTGTGTATTTGCCTTCAATAACAAGTTGAAAAGGTAAAACCAAGCGAGCATAAATGTAGGATTTAACGCTCTATGTCACCTCCATGTTTCCAGTAAATATTGTATCTCTTACTATAATTCCTTCTTGGAGAATAGTACCTGCTTCACTTGGGCTGCACTCAGCCTACAGTTTTTTTGTTTCCAGATAAATCTTGCAATCAAGTCCCTGTCGCATTAGTTCACACCATAAAACCAAAACCCAATTGGTGGTATTTTAAAATCAAGTCTAACTAGCCTTACAGGTCTCAGTATCAAACAGCAACAAACGCGGGGTTTTCTGTAAGTTGCAAGTCTTGACTTGAATTTTGTTTCTCTCTCTTTACCTGTTTTCATCGCTGAATGGCCGGTTTTATGTACAATTAGTTTTCCTGGATCACTGCACACAGTTCCGTCAAAAGAAGGTAGGAGGGATTTGTTAAGGTAGGGAGTTAAATAGTACCTCAGATCTCAGATAAAGCAGACCCGAGGAAAGGAACACAAGGTGAGTCCATGCTACAGAGCTTACAGAATACGCTTTCAAATATATGATTCAAACTGAATCTTTTCATTTTATCATTTTGAATAATGTGAAGCTGCCTTTAGGTCTAAATGATACTAAAAAGCTGCCTGAAGTCACATCAGTAAAAAGGAGCACTGTGAGGATGTTGTTTGGGCAAATTTACTCAGCGGGGTAAATCAGAAAAATGCTGATGTGAGAGAAAAGCGCAGAGTATTTTCTACTAATAATGCGCTAATTTGTTAACAAAGATGCAGTCAGTTCGTTTCAGTAAAGAACTACAATCTATGAAGAAATCAACAGCAAATCAGTGGATCAAACACGGTGGTGGAGCAAAAGAAACAGTAAAGGGTTCTCTCTGAAACACGGCAGTCAGATAAATGAGAGGCTGATGAAGCGGAATTGAAATGATTTTGAAAAAGGGTTTATATTTACACACCGGTGCATATTTACACACTGGATCTTATAATAGTGAAGTGCATTTGTCATGCGTTTCATTTTTAAATAGCTTTTATTCCTGTTACTGCAAGATATCTGTGTTTCTTTCTCTTGTATGACTCTGCAGCTCAGATGGAGGAGACGGCAGCTGACAACAAGGTAAAGGAATTTCACCGATGTCCTTATCTCACAGTTACATCGTCGTGGTAATAGGATTTTCTGTCACTTTGAGTTTTGGATTCATCTTTTATTATCATTCTTACATTTTTAGTTTAACTTTTATTTTATTTTGCTTCAGTTCTTTCTTTCTTTTTTGACTTGTTCCCCTCACTGTTCTGTGTTTGCACCTTTGTCCTCCTGTGGTCCTGTTTATTTGGGATCTTGTTTAGTGTTAGTCTTTGTGTGTCAGTGCACTTGGCTCTTGTTTATTTCTACTTCCACAAGTTACTTTGGTGGCTCGCGTTCATTTGTTTCTCCTTTGTGATTGTTCTGCATGCTTTCAACTGTGTGAAATTACTTTCACAGCTTCTGTCTCTCATTCCCCATCAGCCCTCATTGTCACAAACACTGTGTACGGTCCCTCGTGTGCTCTCCAGAAGGAGGTCCTTGTTATTCATCACTGGCTTTTGTCTTTGTTTTTGTTAATGTTGGGTTTTTTTACTGGTTTTTAAAGGCTCGCTTACTGTTGGAGCAGTTCAGCCTGCATGCCACATTTGGATGCTCACCTCCACATTCCACACACCTGTTGTGACCTGCATTTGGTTTATGGTGTCAGATTTGTCACAAACAAAAATGTCACTAAACAGAGTCATAAATACAGGATTCTAAACAAGACTATGTAGTATTTTCTATGTAAAGATTTAGTAGAAAATGGCATCCTGTGTAAATAACAAAGTCACACCAACCTGGTGTGTGTTGTAGTTCAGGTTTCTCTGTTCAGTGTTTGGATAACCAGTTTTGGCCTTTTTATACAAAGAAAGAAACATAATCTTTACAGGATGCAGAGTAAATGTGAGTTTACATCTAATGTTTCACTCTGAACACTGAAATACTGGTGGAAGTAATGCTCAGGATTTAGAAAGTGATTAAGTGTAATGATGTGGGCGTTTGTTGTCTTTGTCTGAAGTCCAAACCTGTTGGGCTGTCTGTAAATAAAACACACCTAACTGTTTTAGTCTGAAATCCTACTGTGATATGAGTGGTTCTAGATTTTTATCATCTCATATTTAAGTTATTTTATTTTTCATTCAAATGAGCATTTATTAAATATACTTGAACCTCTCTTTTTCATTTGAGATTAAAATGTTTTGATTGAATGTTTTGCCCTATAATAGAAGAACAGAATAGCTCTTTATTGTCATTGTACATGCACAATGAAATTATGGAAAAACACACTGTAACTCTTTTCTTAGTGCCTTCTAGCGAATGATGCTCATGAAGCTCAACAACCAGAAGAGAATGAGGAAAAGGGCAAGACTAAAACTACGTCTGAATCAGTTGCAGATAAAGACAAAGGTAATATTTTTAATCAGAAGCTTGGATTTTATAGCTTATATTTGCATTTTAAACTTACTGATTTTGTTTGGTTTGTTTCAGAACTGCCTGAGCTCACAATTGTGTTACTTGGTGACACAAATTCCATGGAGATTGGGCCAAACAACATTTTACTTGACCACGAAGAGAAATCCAATGTGGATCAGTTTTCATCCAAGTTGTATGATATGTGTGGTCGGCAAATCTCTGTCATTAATATGATCGGTCTCCAAAATGTTGCTAAAATCCCATCAGATCAGGCATTTCATGTCTTTCTCTTACTGGTGCCATATGGTCTGCATTGCAGCCATTACAGCTCAGGGATTCAGTGGCTAGAAAAGACGTTTGGAGAAGGATTTCTTCCTTATGTAATGACTGTTGTAACTCGTGAGCCAGGTGAAAAATGTGAAAGTGCACTGGCAGACCTGAAAGCTAACAGTGGTTTGACCGAAAAAAGATTCCACACATGTACAAGAAATATGACAGATGAAGATGAGATAATAGCTCTGTTAGAGAAAATAGATATCATGGTCTCTGAAAACAATCCCCACTGCTACAGTGGACTGATGTGTGATGAAGACAAAGACGAGGATCATCTGCAGCCAAACAAAAAAGAGGATGAGATCAGATCTTCAGGTTATCAGCATAAACAAAAAGGTGAGATGTTATGATGGAGAGAACTTAATTCCCATAAATACAGGTTTTTATGTTGAATGTTGTTGTTTTTATTTTACTTTTAATGCTTTTTATTGTTTTTCCCCCTGATTTTTGCTCTTGGCTTTCCAAAAATATTTTTATTAACATCCAATTCCCAATTACTGTAGAAATTAGCAGTAGATGTAGTAGAAGTTTTATGTTATTAACTCCATAACTGGTTTTCTTGAATGTTTACAGTGACCATTTCGTTTTAACAGGATTTACCTCATGTCAGCAAAATGCCCCCAACTATATATCAGATCCCCTCATTGTAGGAGTCAGTTTCTTATTCCTTAGTTTAACATTTGAGGCACTGGTTTATAGTTATTACTTTGAATACATAAACCAAACAATCCTCACCAGTTACTACCAGAACATATAGCTTTTAAATAGAAACAAAAACACGAATAACATGCCTTCACATAGAAATAAAAAAATATAGCTTCCCAATCCCACTAACACTTTCTTCCCTGAGAAGCTCATAAGAGTTACTCAGTCCAGGATCAGGATAATTCATTTAACTGTTCAATGACGCAGCTGTTACAGTAGTCCATGAACATGGGTTTTCTGGGTTTCAGGAATATCTATTACGCTGTAATTAAATATTTTAGTGGAGAAAGTGGCCTTTTGTATTTGTGGCTATTGGTAGCTGTCAAAGCTGAGCATTGGTAATTATGGCTACTGGATCCTGTCAGCGGAATGCCAGTGGCGGCTGGCTAAGGAGGTCGTGCCCCGCCCCCACCCAGCTGCTTCCAGGTTGACCATCTCAGGGGAAGACCCCCCATTTTCAATGTTTGTATGGGTGTCAAGCACACACAGTGTTGCTGCCAGACCTAGACTCCTGCGAGCACTGCTGCATAATGCAGATTGTTGGAATGGTGTTGGCAGCCTGAAAAGCCATTGCTTGTGTTTCTGACACGACAGCGAAGCCTAGTGGTGAATCCAGCTCAGCTGCTGCTTGCAGGGTGGACATAGTCAAGGACACGGAGGCTCATTTTCCTCCTAGACTCTAAAGAAGGGCACAGAAAAGATGAGGAGGAGGATATTAACAAACATATCCTTGGAGATGAAAATTAGGTGGATGAGGAAGATTCCATTCTTTTTTCCCTACAACTATAGGCAGATCACACTACTCAGCCTTCCCAGGAAGGCCTGTGCTAGGGTACCAGAGAGGGGAGTCCATCCATTAGTTGAACCTCAGATTGAAGAACAAGTCATGGAATGCTAAACCAGCTCTTTGTCCTCTCTGGGCTGTTTGAGTGTGTATGGGAGTTTTTCCAACCACTTTACATGTGCTTTGTAGACTTGCAGAAAATAAGTCACCATGTTGAAGGATTCTGTGGTGGGTACTTTCGGAGTATTGGGTACCTGGCCCATTCTTATGAGCCTTTCGGTCCCTGCACAATCTCAGTGAGACCCTAGTTTGCATTACCAACAGTAAGTCATTTTTATGAGGCCATGGTTCTTAGCTGGAAAAGGGTTAGTGCCCAGGGATGAGTTGCAGCCCCAAGTGGAAGTGTTTAAGTTTCTTGGAGTGTTGTTCACAAATGAGGGGAACAAGAGAACTCTATGGATCCCAAAAAGTTGATTCTGTTCATCTGGGCGTAGGGTTTTCAGTGGGAGAAATGTTTCGTCACTCAACAAAGTGACTTCTTCAGTCTCAGCTGACTGCAGGTTTCCCCAATCGTATAAATAGTATATTGGGGAAGATTGGGGAAACCTGCACCCAGGACCCAGGAGAGGGAGGTCTGGGCTTCACTGCATCTTGGCCTTGGACTGGACTGGTTAGATCTAACTGAATGCAGGCAACCCCACAAATAGAAACTGAAGATGGCTGCATTAAAGGCCTGGCAGAGCATCTCAAGAGAGGAAACAGCATTTGGTCCATGTTTTTTAGAGTTCAGTCAGTCATTGACTGCAATGGATTCTCATCCAAATGATAAAACAATCCTGATCTAAAATGATGTCATTCTGTCCAATTAATTTTGAGTCTTTGAAAACGGAGGCTTATGAATAAAAATGGCTGTAATTCCTAAACAATTAACACAACCTTTTTTGTAAAATCCCTTTAATTAAAGCTAAAAGTCTTTGCTTCCATCACATCTTGATTGTTTGATTTAAAATCCACTGTGGAGGAGTATAGGGGCAAAACTACAAAAATAGTATCTTCATTTAACTAATTATGGAACCACCATTCCTAATTATTTAGAGAACTTAATTAGCTCCTGATATGGTCGACATGGGTCACTTCTCTCAGTTAGGAACTTTAAGTGAAACTGTTTGTGTTTGTCTGAATCTGCATGTATGTAAACTTACAGACTTTTTTTTACACTAATTTTACTAGTTGGCTACACAATGCTTCCCCCAGCAGATTTACCTCATTATGCATTTCAAAAAAGTTCATGAAATGCTTTTGCAGCAGTTTGACTGTTTATTTACTCATTGTACAGATTATATCGGATATGTTCTTTAATTTTTCTTATATATAATTGTGCTGCTACTATAGTGTATTATACCATTATTGAAATGTATTTTGTCTTTATTATTATTACTTTTAGAACTAGCCTCTGCTCTTCGACAGTCGGCCTCTGCTGTTGGACGATCAGCATCTGCTGTTGGACAGTCAGCCTCTGCTTGTTGGACAGTTGGCCGCTGTTTTTGGACGGTTGGCCGATGCAGTTGGGCATTTGGTCGCTGTGGTTGGAAGGTTGGCCGCTGCGGTTGGACGGTTGGCCGCTGTTTTTGGACAGTCAGCCGTTGTGGTCGTGCGATGAACTGCTGCCTTTGGTTGGCCACCCGCTGCTGCTGGGTGGTCAGCCACTGTGGCTGGGCATTCAGCCGCTGCTTTTGGAATTTCAGGCACTGGTTTTGGGCAGTCAGCCGCTGCTGCTGGAAGGTCATCCGCGCATGCTGGAAGTTCATTCGCTGGTGTTGGATGGTCAGGCGGCATTGTTGGGACTGTATGCCACTGCTCTAATATCTTGTTTATATTTTAAAGACCAAATTTCCAAATGCAGAATTTGCTTTAAACAGACTAAATTGTTCCCGTTTTGATCTAGATTTTGTATTATATATGATGCGATATTGTGTCCACCCAGTAGTAATCTATCCCAGTTGAATTTTTGTGCATTTTCATAGTGTTTTTATGTTCATTTATCATAATGTCTGCTTCCTTGTTGCCCAGGTCACTCGGGAAACTAACTTTTTAAATCTCAGGGAATTTGTTTATCAAAAGAAATCATTGAAATTACCCAATGGGCAGAAATTACAACTGCGATAATGATGACTAGCTCCCCTATTTATCTGGAAAGTTTTTTTCCTAATATCATCACTTTAATTATGTAAATTTCCCCCTGAGACATTATGTCCTCTGTAGTTGACACAGATAAACAGAGAGGTGCGTTTTTTCCCTCAGTTCTTAAGAGGTTAATAATGTTAAATCATATACAAACACCAAAAGATTTTGGTTTAATCGAATATATAAAACAATATATTTGTAGATTTGGAAAAAAATGTGCGTCATTGAGTGTTGTAGTTCCCTAACTCCTTTACTCTGCAGTCTCTAAACAAAGGCCGTGTGAGACTACATTTTAATAGCGCCATATGTGATTTCAGTCAGTAGAGGGCACTGTTTACTGTTAACTTATTTGTAGTGGCTCAGCATACAGACAACTAATATTATACAATCATGAGTTAATTTACAACAGCAAGATGCACTCCAACAACACAAACCTTCACCAAGGCAACTCACTGTCAGGGCAGTACTTACTATTAAGGGAATAGTGCTGTATTTTGTATATTTTCATTGTGTTTTCTTTGATATTTTGAAACCTTTTTCATGTGAATATATACATGCATGACATTTATTTCATTCTTTAATAAAATTCATTTAAATGTTTAATAATAAATATTAAAAGTATGCATGAGAATTCTACATGTATTCAAACTGTTATGTATCTAAACACTGATAATCTGTTACTGCTGTGTGCATAAAGTCATAATAAAATAAATGTTACCAAAACAAACAAAAGTTGCACAATTTTAAGCCTATTTTTAAAAGATAAAAGACATTTTATGAATGTTTCACCTTATTTAATCCTACAGAAGAGGTCAGAGGTTCAAAGTAACAATATAATTAGAATAATTCCCTAAATGTCTGTATGTTGTCAATACAAATGTCAGTGAGAAACATAGATTTAACTAGTTATAGCAGTTTTTATCACTTTGACGGTCTATTGACTTTGAAGGAGAGGTCAGAGGTCAAATGTGACATGATATCTGAAATCTGCATATGGCCAGGGACTTGCAGGGGGCGTGAGCACCTGCCCATTTCCTGATGGGTGCCCCAAGTGCCCTTTTCATGAGGCATTTTTTAAAACTTTATTTTATTCTTTTTTTTTTTTATGTCTGTGTTTGTGTGTGGAGTCCTGCCTGTGCCCCTCAACAATAACACTTAGCTAATATTCACAATTTTGCTAAATAAAATGATCTGGCTTGCATTAGTCACATGAAAACCATGAACCAAAGCTCACCTTTGGCAGCAGAGCGCGCTGGTGGAACAAGCTTGCAAAGCGCACGCTCATTTTTTGCTGCCTGGGCGATGCGGAGCTGTAGGGGAAGCACCGTAATTAATTGGGAGACGTAGACTGATGCAACAAAAACCAATAAGTAGGGTGTACAGCGTACACTATAGTCTATAACAACAGGAATATTAGGTTATTGTGTGCACGATGAAAGCTGTCTCGTGGCAACTGACGAATTGAAACAAATGAGTGTGCTGTGTGTGCAAAAGTGCGACAAAACATTACCTGTCCTTTTATTAAATGCTCAATTAGTGGTGGTCATTAGCTGCTAACTAACTGGGTAAGGGTTACAGGGGTCTTAGTCTGGCAACCGTTTTAGGGAACATATTTAGTTTTAAAGTAAGTTACAGGGCGTTCCCCTGCCTTTCTGGTATGCATATCCACATAATTATGGATTATTATAATTACGATATAAAAAAAACACAAACTGTAATTTAAAGAAAATACACTAAGAAACAGATTAGATTACATTTATATTTCAAATATGACAAAAATGCAGATTTTTCAGCAGCAAAATTATTGTATCTCTACAGTTTAAATGTTTAATAGGCTTTCTGCCTGTACAGATAGTCAAACAGATTGAATCATCATAAATGCATTATTTTATATTTATTATTTATTTTTTAAATTCTTATCACTTAGCACTAAGAATGAATAATAAGGGAAGGATTCTGGATCAGCACCATGACACAAACTTGTGGCCATAGTATGTACAGTATTCTGGAGAAGGTATGAAATGTAACTGTATATGCATGTGTGTATGTGCGTGTGTATTTTATGTGCATAGATTTTTTTTGTTACATTCTTACCCTACTATGACAACCCCTTTCTTTTGCCCTACTAATACTCTGGTTTCAGTTTATTTCCCACATTTAAAAAAAAAATCTGTTGTCTTATGGTTCCAAGAGCTGTCACCAGTCTTTGCATTTAATTGTTATCTCATTACATTTCTTTAATTAGCTACCCTCTCTCCTATGGACTTTTTAATGTCTACAGTCTCAGATCAACACAGCCCTGTCCTCCAGCATTATCAGCATCAGGAGCAGCAGTAACCCCTCAACAGCAACATTGTACCCCATCAGGTAAAACATAGGCTACGTTTGCTTTGCATTGTCCCCACCCGATTACAGTGATATAGTTTGATGCGTTTTCATATTAGATGACGAATATGGTTCCATGTGCCCTTTTTAACTTTGAGCACCTGCCTCTTCGGAAATCTCTGCACGGCCCTGCTCAGCAGAGCTCTGACTTTTGGTCAGTCTGGCTGTAGTGCTGAAGAGAAACCAAGGGTTGTTCTTATTTCCTTCAATAAGTGATGAATAGTAAGATGTCTACTACTGAGGTTTTTTTTTTAAAGCAGCAAATTGGCTTAAACTGGCTCCAGGCTAAATGATGATCTTCTAAATTAGTGAGAGGATATTTCTTCTCCAGCCTACGAGTTATCTGCTTTAAAAGAAGTTGTTACTTGAGTCACCTTTGCCTTCCTATCAGGTTAAATGCATCTGGACATTGTCCTCTGGCATAAACAATGCATTTTCTTAAATTGTCACTCACTGGGTATTTTTTCTTTTTAAGACCGTTCTTTATAAACTTCTGAGATACTTCTGTGGGGAGTTCCACTTTCTGAGATTCTCAGACTAACCAATCTAGCACCAACAACTATGCCACATTAAAAGTCACTTAAATCACCTTTCTTCCCCATTCTGATGCTCGGTTTGAACTTCAGTGAGTCGTCTTGACCACGGTGCATGCTTAAATCCTAAATATACTGAACTGCTGCCATGTGATTGGCTAATTAGATATTTACATTAACAAGCAGTTGAACAAGTACACTTATTGAAATGGCTAGCGCCTGCCTGTTTGTGTGTGTGTGTCTTTGTCAGTGTTGGGACTAACGCGTTATTAAGTAACGCGTTACAGTAATTATGTTATTATTGTGATAACGAGCACGGTAAGTAGTTATTATGCCAAAACCAGGAACGCGGATTTAGAGAGGCTCGTTATTCGTTACTTCATGTGGTGGCAATCGCGGAGCTTCCACAGATTCAGTAACATTAGCAAGTGGTGGAGGCAGCAGGTGGATGAGGGAAAAGGGAGGCAGGAGGAGGAGAGAAGTTATGACCTGCAGTCTATCTGGGTCAGATATAAACCAAGTTTAGTTGGAGTTATGCTGACTTTTTCGTACTGCGTGCTAGCTAGCATGACGGGGTTTCTATACAACTGGGTGAGTGCTATGTTACTGATGTTGAACTTTATTTTGTTCATAAGGTTAATTATTAGAGTTGCCAGCCATCCCCTAAAAAACAGAATCGTCTCATATTCAGAGAAAATATTACGTTTCTTATTGAGGTGAAAAGAAACAGTTTGTCCCGGACTTCAGCTACAATGAAAAAGACACAAAGCTGGAGTTATTCTGTGTCTTTGCTGCACAGCTGCCTCTTCTTCTCTCATTCTCCCCCTCCCTCTCCTGTTTCTACTTCAATCATGAAACTGATCAATGATCAACTGATCGGCTTTTCTCTGTTGTTTGTTTATTGCCTACTTCGTGTGGACGTCGCGTTAAACAACAGCAGCATGTTTGATCAGCTGTTGTTAGAATTTATTTAATATTACTTTCTAGTATCAGCTGATGTTTGCTGGAGCCACAGCTGTAAAAGCTGCTGGTCATGATGTCGGTTTGGATATGTGATGAGATGGAAACATGAAGGTGAAACCAGGAGATGTCCTTACTGAATCATCAGAGCTGAACAGGTGATGGAGAAACAGGTTTACCTTTTAGGTGACATGAATGAGTTGAAGGGAAGTTATGAACTGTTTCTGAGAGACAAATAACACCAGGATCCTTTTTTTACTTAGCTGACAGCTGGTAACTGTGCAGGGGCGGGTCTAGCAAAGTTTTGCCAGGGGGGCCATGTAGGGCATTAACAGGGAAAGGGGGGCAGAAAGAAATACTTTTCTTTCTTATTCTCATTTAAAATGTCTAGCTTTTAAAAAATAATTATCTGAGTCTTACCACAAACGATTGATAGATTGATACATATAAACCATCAAGACAGTGTACATCACTGTCACAACAGCGTTTGTTTTCATTCAAAGGCTTTATGATTTTTCCTATAATGGTGGGCTGGTCTCTAGTCAAAATGCCCGGGCTGATTTTTTGTCCCAGTCCAGCCCTGTATGTAGCTTATCTGCAGTCTGGTGTTGCCTACATCTTTCTATTCAGAAGGCAGAATTTCCGAGTTCCGAGTACAATCGAAAGCACCACGACTGCAGTTTTTGTGTTGGATGTAAAAAGTGCACATGACGCTGTGACGTAGGCTAGAATCATGGCGGCAGTCAACGACGGTCCAGGCGTGGGATTTCTCTCGTGGAAATGTGCACATTATCTTTTCCTTTCTATTGGTAGGTGGCACAGTGCACTTGTGGCAAGTAAGCAAGCTAGAAGACTGGCAGTCTGGCTGGGTATCCAGTTATGGAAGCAACACATTAACAAGAGAAGTCTGAGTAAAACCAAAGTTACTTTCCCTAGTAACTAGTTACTTTGAAAGTAATGAGTAACTTGAAGTAACTGAGTTACTTTTGATGGAAGTAGCTAGTAATGTAACTAAGTTACTAATTTAAAGTAACTTACCCAACACTGGTCTTTGTGTATGTGTATGTACACAACGTGAGTGCTGTATTTTTTGTTTTTTATTTTTGAATGTTGTTATTCCTGAATAATTTGCCAGTGTGTTGTTGTTGTTGTTGTTGTGTGTTTTTTTTTTTTTTCCCCCCTTATTTTTATTTTTTCTGTGTTGCACGCCGGTTGCCTATAGGCCGGGGTGTAACAATGAAGACTTTTGGCTAAACTGTGTATTGCACCTTTTTCGCCCCATAGTCCCTTAATCTGTCCCTCTGCTAATCTGGTAAATCAATTGTCTTGTGCAGGTACCTCCAATATGACAAGGAGTGTAAGCGAGGATAAGGTCAGAATCTTTTTTATTTACTTATTCATTATTGACTTATTTATTTATTTGTTTTTTAACGTTTATCCCACACAGTCTTAATAATTTGTCAGTTCCTAAGTGTGCTTTATTTCTTGCAGCAGTCAGTGACTCAAGTAAAAAAAGGACAATGTACATGAAACATTGAAGGACTTCTCAGCAGGCTTCACCTTCAAGACAAAAAAACAAAGATGTCACCAGCAGACTTACTTAAAATATGTCCTCCTGTGAAACAGATCCATGACACATCTGAGAAAGATCTAGCGCGTACATTTCTTCAGAAGTTATCAATGCTGGACTATCGAGTCAGATACATTCCTGTAAGACAAGACGATGCTGATGTGAGCTATTCACAAACTGTTACGATTTCTGACAGTGATGACTTAGATGCTCTATTTAGCACCGGTGTAGATTCCCAATCAAAAGAGTGTCATGTGCATCCATGCTGGGAGTTAACCGCCAAGAAAAGACTGAAAAGATGAAGAGAGAATGAACAGAGAAGAAGAAACGGCTGATTTGGGCCTGTGTTTGATTTGGGAGGCCACACAGGAAGCTGTGAGAAGAGGGGACGAGGACCGGTGAGAGGTGAAGGCTGGACGTGTTCAAGTGAAAGTATAGGAAAATTGGGTTGAAAATTGAGGCTGAACTTGTGGGGTTTAGAAATGTCCAGAGCATCGCAACAGAAAGGTGAATTAAAAAAAAAGAGAGAGAGCGGGATGAAGAAATAAATAAACTAATAATACATAAATGAATAGAAAAATCTTTTGTATATGGCGAGGTGCTGTGGGCACCTAAGTCTTTGATAGTGTAGAATTTTCAAGTCAATATCATGGTTGCATCTACTGAAAATCTCTGTGAAGCTTAAATCTCAATGACCTTGACTTCAAGGTCAGAGGTCAACTTTTCTGAAAATCAGAGGAGTTTCACATTCATAACACAGGTATGTCTACTAGGAGGCTGAAGGGTAGCACTATATATTCATAAAAAATCAAAAACAACAATTATTACACAATTTATTTCCAATTTGTATGGAATTTATTTCTGTAAAGGTGGTGTTTTAGGTCTGATTGAAGGACTGATGTGATGGTAAGGTGTCCGCTGCTGCGCTTTGAAGATTGGTAGGCTTTTTTTTTTTTTAATTTTCACAAGAATTGCTACTTCCCCTAGAGTTTTGGCCACTCCAACAATCAGAAGATTTCCCTATGAGCAAGCATTTAGCGACAGTGGGAAGGAAAAACTCCCTTTTAAAAAGGAAGAAACCTTCAACAGAGCCAGGCTCAGGAAGGGACAGCCCTCTGCCATGACTGGTTGGGGTGGGGGGAGTGAAAATTTAAAAAAAAGAAGCCAAAGTGATCATTTTTGGAGCAGCTTAATTAATTTTTGCATTGTAATTTGCTGTTAATGTCATTTTCCAACCCCAGTTTGTATTTTTATCACTTTTGTCCAGGGTGGAAGATGCCATGCTGGAGACTGATTCAGTATGGTCTTTCAATGTTGATACATGGGAACCTTTTAGAGAGGCCAGAGCTGAAAAAGGGATGCCGGAGAACCTGAGAGGGTGTTATCCGCTGGTGTGAATCCAAGGCCAACATCTGTTTAATTAGGCTGACAAATAAGCGTTGGCCAGCTTCTGGTCCTCGTCTAAACATCATTAGCTGTTCGAGGTCATCCAGACGTGTAAGTATTATGTATCTTGTCTCCAGGGATTCATGTCCTGTCCCTGGAACAGAGCCTTTATATTGTTCTTCCGTCTTAAATGTCCAGCGCTGTTGCTTGTATTTGTCTCCAATGAAATAGTTTTCAGTGTACACGCCAGAGTCTAGCACATGATCTGGTGGCTGACCCTGAGTCTCTATGATGAATTTCAGATAATCATAGTCATTCTCCGAAGGGTAGAGTGGCACCCCTGTAGCAAGCTCCACAGCCACCAGCCCCAGAGACCACATGTCACTTGCTTCATTGTAAGGAAGGCCAAGCATAACCTCAGGTGCACAGTAACCAACCGTCCCCACAAAGTCACCAGGTATCACTGCAGACGCAGGACATGCGAGGCCAAAGTCTATAAGTTTGACTTTGATGGGAGACTCATGGCGGTTTACAACCATGATGTTTCCAGGTTTGAGGTCAGCGTGCACTATTCCCACAGAACTCAGGTGGGACAGAGCATTTGTGATTTGACCTAAAATTGGCCTGACTTCGCTTATGGGGAGACCCTGTTTATTCCGGTCCCCTATGTAGTCCCACAGGCATTGATCAAGGAGTTCAAATTTCAGGCAAACCCGCTGTCCGTCGTGGAAAAAGCCGTTCCATTGAACAATGTTGGCGGCATCTGGATCCAACCTTCGCAGCTGCTCCAAGATGAAAATTTCCACATGTGCCTGTTGCAGAATATCAGGGTCGCTCTTGTTGACTTTAATGGCAACAGCTTGGTTGGTTGTTGTGTCGCGACATTTGGCTACAATACCAAAGCCCCCTTCTCCGAGGAAAGCCTCTACCTTGTAGTGCTTTCCCAAAATGCTCCCTTTAACTAATTCAAGCTCATCTGAGCTGAATGATGGACTGGCTGATGTGTGGACGAATACTTGCTGAGAAAATTCAACCGAGTTTTGAAAACTGCAGTTGATTTTCTGTGATCTCTTGCTTTCCAAGTTTGAAGGGTGCTGAAAGACCACAGGGTTTTGTGATCTTTCAGCACTCATGTCAATGCACAGGGAACTCTTAGGGCTGAAAAAGGGATGCCGGAGAACCTCCGAGGGTGTTATCCGTTGGTGTGCATCCAAGGCCAACATCTGTTTAATTAAGCTGACAAATAAGCGTTGGCCAGCTTCTGGTCCTCGTCTAAACATCATTAGCTGTTCGAGGTCATCCAGACGTGTAAGTATTATGTATCTTGTCTCCAGGGATTCATGTCCTGTCCCTGGAACAGAGTCTTTATATTGTTCTTCCGTCTTAAATGTCCAGCGCTGTTGCTTGTATTTGTCTCCAATGAAATAGTTTTCAGTGTACACGCCAGAGTCTAGCACATGATCTGGTGGCTGACCCTGAGTCTCTATGATGAATTTCAGATAATCATAGTCATTCTCCGAAGGGTAGAGTGGCACCCCTGTAGCAAGCTCCACAGCCACCAGCCCCAGAGACCACATGTCACTTGCTTCATTGTAAGGAAGGCCAAGCATAACCTCAGGTGCACAGTAACCAACCGTCCCCACAAAGTCACCAGGTATCACTGCAGACGCAGGACATGCGAGGCCAAAGTCTATAAGTTTGACTTTGATGGGAGACTCATGGCGGTTTACAACCATGATGTTTCCAGGTTTGAGGTCAGCGTGCACCATTCCCACAGAACTCAGGTGGGACAGAGCATTTGTGATTTGACCTAAAATTGGCCTGACTTCGCTTATGGGGAGACCCTGTTTATTCCGGTCCCCTATGTAGTCCCACAGGCATTGATCAAGGAGTTCAAATTTCAGGCAAACCCGCTGTCCGTCGTGGAAAAAGCCGTTCCATTGAACAATGTTGGCGACATCTGGATCCAACCTTCGCAGCTGCTCCAAGATGAAAATTTCCACATGTGCCTGTTGCAGAATATCAGGGTCGCTCTTGTTGACTTTAATGGCAACAGCTTGGTTGGTTGTTGTGTTGCGACATTTGGCTACAATACCAAAGCCCCCTTCTCCGAGGAAAGCCTCTACCTTGTAGTGCTTTCCCAAAATGCTCCCTTTAACTAATTCAAGCTCATCTGAGCTGAATGATGGACTGGCTGATGTGTGGACGAATACTTGCTGAGAAAATTCAACCGAGTTTTGAAAACTGCAGTTGATTTTCTGTGATCTCTTGCTTTCCAAGTTTGAAGGGTGCTGAAAGACCACAGGGTTTTGTGATCTTTCAGCACTCATGTCAATGCACAGGGAACTCTTAGGGCTGAAAAAGGGATGCCGGAGAACCTCCGAGGGTGTTATCCGTTGGTGTGCATCCAAGGCCAACATCTGTTTAATTAAGCTGACAAATAAGCGTTGGCCAGCTTCTGGTCCTCGTCTAAACATTATTATTTGTTCAAGGTCATCCAGACGCGTCAGTTTTATGCATCTTGTCTCCAGGGACTCATATCCTGTCTCATACTGAAATTGTTGGTCAGTCTTAAATGTCCAGCGCTGTTGCTTGTCTTTGTCTTCAATGAAATAGTCTTCAGTGTAGACGCCAGAGTCTAGAACATGATCTGGTGGCTGACCCTGAGTCTCTATGATGAATTTCAAAACATCATAGTCTTCATTTCCAGGGTAGAGTGGCAGCCCTGTAGCAAGCTCCACAGCTACCAGCCCCAGAGACCACATGTCAATTGCTTCATTGTAAGGAAGGCCAAGCATAACCTCAGGTGCACAATAACCAACCGTCCCCACACGGTCACCAGGCATCACTGCAGACGCAGGACATGCGAGGCCAAAGTCTATAAGTTTGACTTTGATGGGAGACTCGTGGCGGTTTACAACCATGATGTTTCCAGGTTTGAGGTCAGCGTGCACCATTCCCACAGAACCCAGGTGGGACAGAGCATTTGTCAGTTGACCTAAAATTGGCCTGACTTCGCTTATGGGGAGACAGTGGTTTTTCCGGTCCCATATGTAGTCCCTCAGGCATTGATCAAGGAGTTCAAATTTCAGGCAAACCCGCTCTCCGTCGTGAAAAAAGCCGTTCCATTGAACAATGTTGGCGGCATCTGAATCCAACCTTCGCAGCTGCTCCAGGATGAAAATTTCCAATTTCGCCTGTTGCAGAATATCAGGGCGGCTCTTGTTCACTTTAATAGCCACAGCTCGGTTAGTCATGGTATCACGACATTTGGCTACAATACCAAAGCCCCCTTCTCCGAGGAAAGCCTCTACCTTGTAGTGCTTTCCCAAAATGCTCCCTTTAACTAATCCAAGCTCATTTGAGCTGAAGGATGGGTGAGCTGACATGGTGAAATGTGTCGGCTTGGTCGGTGAATTGCTAAGTAAAATTCTCTCAAAACTCTCCAAAAAGGGTTTGCTTGCTGTCAGGTCAAGGTCCGTTGAGCATTAAAGTTTAACAGAGCAAAGCTCCTATTTAAGGGTTTTTTCTCTCAGCAAGATGATGACATAACAAAGGATCTATGTCATCATCTTGTGATGTCACAAGATGTCACCTTTTTTCACAAGATGCATTCCATTTGGATCAAAGGCATTCTATTTTTTCAGTTGAAACACTAAAAAAAAAACAATGTTTCAACAGGCCAGGCTGCATTTTCTGCTGCAACATCTCAACAGGAGATAATAAGATAAAGACAAGGAAGACTGGTGATCTATCCATATCAGCAACATCGGCAGGTTTCTAGTGCAGGAAGTAATAAATTCAGCCCTCGTGTTTGCACTACAGGTTGCTTTCATGAGTATTTCTGTTTTTGTGGTGGGGGAATTTTTCCTCGTTCCAACGATGTAAACAAAAACATTAATTGTGCTTTCCGCAATGACTAGTAATCATTTTGTCCTACTGTTCATTTACAGAACAGGAAAGGTTTTGTTTGGTTATGATTGTTTTGCAAGAAATACTTCAATCACAGTGGGGTAGTCTTGATTAAAATGTTATATGAGAACTGTGGCACCATGTGTGACCAGATATCGGCATGTAGTCGTCGCCAGACTGTCATCAAAAGTGTGAAGTTTGGGACAGACTGGACAAAATACATTTTTAGAGATGAAAATCTTATGTCCAGTGATAAATGATCAAAATTCCACCACAAACATGGCTTTGACGAAGATGTCCCTTTCTGAAGTAACCCCAAAAAGTTCCTGAAGTAACCAAATGGAATTTAACCAGTGACCTCTCACTTTGCAGGCGAATGTGTAAACCAGCGATGCCTGGAAAACACTAAAACTGTGCCAAAATGTCATTTTACATTCAAAATGGCGGACTTCCAGACTTCCTCTTTGGATTGGGTTCACTGAATCTGTGTGTAATAAATGTCATACACGTATTTCAAGCTGTAAATAAGTTGTTAGAAGTTCTTTAAAATTTCTTAAGTGGTGCTGTAGATCCATTTCCGCAGTGCCAGTCACTTTTTAAAAAAAAGTACATTTTGACCTGATGTGAAGAATGCAAAAAATGTCATTAGTTTGGAAGCATGTTTGGTATATGATATACTTGCCTGACTAATAATAATTTATTATTACTATTACTACTGTTGTTGTTGTTGTACAATGGAGCCTTTCCCCTGTGAATGACCAGCTCCCAGCTAAAATGTGTATTTTGTGCCATTTATAAGGTCAGTGCTTTATCATACCTTAAACTGTGCAGGGTAAAAGCCTCAGTTGCTGGGAAAAGCACAGGTGTATTAGAGTTTTTCTGAATTGCTAAAACACTAAACCCCATTGTAAAAACTAAACTGTCAACTATGAAAACTCTTTCATCAAATCAGTCCCACTGTTGCCAAAATCTTAAACACTATTCAAAGCTCAGTCTCCCATTTAGCAAAACTCTAAACACAAAACACACTTAGCAGTGTGGTGCACCTGTTGTCGTGTGAAGGCTGTGTGCAGTAGTGATGTCTCCTGTGTGTCGTAGCTTTGAAGCGTGTGTCGGGTAATCTCGTGGTAGTTTTGTAAAGCGCGTATCGAGGCTTGCTTTGATTACGTATGCAGTTCGAGGCCTCGCGGGCAGTCCGTACCACGTGACTGATTCAGGAACTGGCTCGCCGGTTTGCACCAGATTCTAAATAAATTGGGCAGCAAAACGCAGCTGATTCCCCGTCACATTGTGTTGTGGAATTGGATTACGTCCCAGTTACATACTTACTTGAACATTTCTCCTTCGATGGAACCAGCAAGGAAGAGAATATTTGTCTGACAACATTTAATCTCATCTCTCCTAATAAAGTATGCACACAGTAATAAATATCACAAATGATAAGTACCATAATATAAATCAACAACACCACAGATCTTATAATCTGATTTTAGTTTATTAAAAAGTGAAGCACCACACACTAGTTTGTGTCATTGTCCAGATGTACACAAGCATGATTACACAGTTACACAATCATACCAAAACTCTGTCCTGATAGTTTCCACTTTCTCTTTTGTATCAGACATACTGAGACAATATTCGGGATAAATAACCATGAAAACAATTTATTTATTAAGTTTAGAGGTTTACACATCACATCATTATAATCATTGAGCCTGTCTGACTTTAATCGTCCACTTGATGGCGCAGTAGAGCCAATGAATCGTCACAATGCTTCGAACCATGAGTCGACCAGTTGGATGGAAAGCTTCAGTTCATCACAAGGCTTCATCTCACCATCACTAATGAAAGCTCTTATAATTTGGCTGCTATTAGAGACCATTGATTTAGTCTCTCTTTGGTTACTACGTGGATCTTTTTTCAGACAAATTAATGAAAAAAAATATAATAAATGGAAAAACAGAGTACAAATGTGGACAGTTAACTGGATATTACAGCGCGATTTCAGTGCATAAATACATAAATACAGGTCTGAGACGTAAGTGGTGCAATATTGATAGAGCTCACATGACTCCGTCCTGTTCGTATCCCAGAAATCCACCAGGATTTTAGTGCCTCATATACTGCACAGGTCATTGGCACACCTGAGATTCAGGACGACATGCTAAGCAGTGCTGTGTCACCATCAATAATACACCATATTAATGCAAGGTACAATTACAGCTGGGCTCCGCCACATTTTATTTTAATAGAGGAAATAAAATATGCAGAGCTAGCTGAGTTGGTTGAAATTCAGTTGCTACTTTAAGAGAATTTCATACAAGAATAATTGAAGATAAAATAGGTTATTAAAGCTGTCATCATCAGAGATGGGCAGTAACGCGTTACTTGTAACGCGTTACTGTAATCGGATTACTTTTTTCAAGTAACGAGTAATGTAAGGGATTACTATTGCAAAAACGGTAATTAGATTACCTTTACTTTCCCGTAGGAACGCTGCGTTACTGCGTTACTAAAACCGTGAACTTTTTGCGAGAATGTCTCATGACAATGACGCAAGCGAGTGCGACGGCTATGGTAGCTCGTGTGTCAACAATAGAAAACATGGAGCGAGGGATAGAGTACGATCGTGCAGCATTTAATACTTGGAAATACCGACATTATTTTGAATTTGACTCTTTAAAAAGCGACAAAAACATAAGCGTACGTTGTACACTCTGCATCGGAAGAAAACTTCTTTCTACGTCGAAAAATTCCACTTCCAACCTGAGCAAGCACCTAGCACGCTGCCACAAGAATGTTAAATTGACAGAAAACCCCCAGGATCCCCTCACTGTCCTACACCATCTACTTCCACCGGGCAAACCTCAGATGGACCCACTCCTGCTAAACAGGTTAAACTAGACGTAAGAGCGACAGGACTTAGTGCCGCTGAACTGAAGAAGCTTGTCGCTGCCTATATCGTCGAGGACATGTTGCCGATTTCCACTGTTGACTCTGAATCATTCCGACGCATCGTAGAAAAAATACCAACTAAAAGTGGTGTCAAGCTGCCCCAGAGAAAGTCATTTGTAGGATACCTTGAGAGAGAATATGACAAAATGAACTCTAACTTGAAGGCTACACTCGAAGAGGCAGAGTTTGTTTCCACCACTGCTGACATCTGGACGGTAAATAATAAAAGTTTTATGGGTGTAACAGTTCACTGGATTAATTCCACATTACAACACAACAAGGCCGCTCTAGCATGCAAGAGAATTAGAGGCAGCCATACCTATGATGTAATTGGAGCAGAGATTGAAGAAATCCATTCATCATATGGACTACAAGGCAAAGTTATTGCCACTGTAACGGATAATGCATCCAATTTTTCCAAAGCATTCAGAGTATGTCAGCCCTGTCATTTGGAGTCTGAATCTGAAAATGAAGAAGGTGATGACGAGGAACCGACCTTTACTGATGTCATAGAAGCTCTTTCAGCTGCATCTGGTGATGCACAGTTCAGCCTCCCTCCACACTACAGATGTGCATCGCACACAATTAACTTGATTTCAGCAAGCGATGTTGACAAACATCTAAATTCCTGTGCAGACACCAAGGCTGTATATAGGAGTAGCATTGCAAAATGTTCTGCTCTTTGGACTAAAGCAAGTCGATCAACATTAGCCTCTGAACAGGTGGAGGAAGTCAGTCGGAGGAAACTAATGGTACCGACATCCACAAGGTGGAATTCCCTGTATGAGGCCATTTCTAGAATCATCACAATTCCCTTGAATGAACTTAATCCCCTGTGTGTAAAACTGGGAATCAAGTGCCTTAATGAAAGGGAGTACCAGTTCTTGAAAGAGTACTGTACTGTGATGAAGCCCCTGACAGTGGCTCTGGACATCTTACAAGGGGATGAGTGCACCTACGGGGCTTTACTGCCAACACTCACAAGCCTGATGTCAAAGACCCTTGCCCTGAAAGATGACCTCTCTAGAATGACAGCCAGCCTTCCAGATGTCATTGTAAAGGTAAGATTATTATTAATTGCTTTGGGTGGATTTGTTAAATTTATTATACCATTCACAGTGGGTGGATGTTATACTTTGTTTTAAGCAGTGGGTACAATTATTAAAATGATAGAATAAAAGACCAAGTATTCACCCCTTGTTAAATATCAGGGACATTGATCATCATTAATCATGAATATTAATCATAATATCAACAAAAGCCTCAGCCAAAATTAAATCTCATACAGTATTGATAATAGAAAATATAGATGGTTTAGAGCTGTAAAGCCCACAAAATATTGACAATAGGTAATTATACAGTAAAATAATTTTATTCTTAGTTGCATCATATTGTATGTTACAGGCCATCAAGACTCGTTTTGATGCTGTTCTGGACAGCCAAGAAGGACTTCTCGCAGCGGCCACTTGTCCCAAGTTTAAACTTCGTTGGCTGAGAGATGAGCGTAGGAGAGAGTATGTGAAGGAGCTCCTGATAACAGAGTGTCGTAAAGCTGCTCCTGCAACTGAGAACACTAATGTGTCCCAAATCCCAGCCAGCCCAGCCGAAATGGACTTTTTTGAATTTCAGAATCAGCCCACAGAAAGCTTCTCAGCAGAAAAAGAAATAACTGACTTTTTAAGGTCAGGCTATGAGCTTGAGATTCTGAATCAGTTCCCAAATCTCAAAAAGATGTACATGAAATACAACAGTCCAACTCCATCCAGTGCACCAGTGGAACGGCTGTTCAGTTTAGGTGGATTGGTGCTTTCCCCAAAAAGGAACAGAATGTCTGATAGAAGGTTTGAGAAGCTTCTGCTGATGCGATATAACCACTGTTTCAGTCCAAAAGAAAACAATAAAACATAGGTCTTTTTCAGGGTTGCCACAAACTGAGACTGGATTAACAGCCTGAATGTAGCATGCAATAGCATTTTCTGTTTTTGTAATCTCAATATTATGCCTCTCTGCACTTTACCAACTGTTAAAAGATGTTTTTGTTAATTTTATTTATTTATTTTTTGCTTTATTTATATGAAAAGATGTGTGTATACACAAAAATAATTTATGTTATATGCTGGAGTATGCAGAAATACAGTTTAAGCCTTTATTTTCTTAAAATATGGTGTAATGTGCAGAAATATGTTCAAATGTTAAACAAATTTATTAAAGTCAAAGACTGTTGAATTTAATTTAATTTTTGTTTGATGCACTGTTTATAAAGTTAAGATTAAAAGTAATAAACAATTTTTTAAAAAGACACTTTTCCATTTGATTCACTTTTATATGATGGATTATGCAGAAAAAATAGCATTGGCCCAAAAGGTCTATTGCTTTATCAAGCATTCAGGTAGTGTATCATGTTTTTTAAAAGTAACTAAGTAACTAAGTAATTAATTACTTTTGAAAACAAGTAATCAGTAAAGTAACGGGATTACTTTTTTTGAGAAGTAATCAGTAATCGGTAACTAATTACTTTTTTCAAGTAACTTGACCAACACTGGTCCTAAATGAAGGAGGGGTAGTCTGTCAGTCACTGCATTCCTCACCTGCATGGGAAACTTCCCAAACTGGAAGTTATCAGAAACATTGGAGACAATACTGAATCCACCAGAGACAGCTGGGACAGGTCCTAGTCATTACCATACAGAAAAGAACGGATTTATTTCAGTTCAGTTCAAATTAATAAGGTGAAGAAAAAACAGAGACTGCATCTTATGTGTTTTCTATTCTATTCTAGTAGTTTTAGAATCCAATAACTACACAAACAATCATGGCAGTGAGGTGTGGAGGGCCAGGAGTGACAAAATGAATGAATTAAATATGCCATTAATTATTGAATTAAATGTTTCATTATTTAATTAAATGCCCATTCACTTCACTAGTGTTTGTAGTTGTTGTTGAGAAATGCCCACTGAAAGAATGGCCACCAGGGCAAGTGCCTGTAATCGGATTACAGTAACACGTTACTTGTAACGCATTACTGCCCATCTCTGTTGAGAACAAATAATGTAAATGAATAATAGTGTTCAAATTGTTCGTTAAAACTCTGCATATCTCAGAAAAACTAAAAAAAAATCAGCTTTCTTCACTCACTTCTTTACAATGCAGCCATTACAGTCTTCTTTGATTGGTCGCTGCAGGATTGCCATTCTTCTCATGTTTAGTTTTTTTTCCTATCAGTGTTTTAATTCTATGAAATAAATTTTTCAAAGTCACTTTTTGCTTTCACTAGCTTGTTTTTAGTGTCCCACTTTTGGATCTTCTGAACTCACTCTGATTAAAGTTGTCATTGTACTAATGTTATTCATGTGCAGCTGACTTCACAGCTGTGTGTTTTTTGTTTTTTTTTGCAACTTTTTGTGATATCTAAATGTTTAACCTGTTCAATAACATTATTACTATTCAGTGATTATTATATATGATTATCACTTGGCTACGTGAACATACATAAATCTGTTAAATCTCAGCGACACAAGCATGTCTTCATGCGCACACACAGTTTCTACTCCCATTCATTCAGGTTTATATTTACACCTTTTACAGGACGAATGGACAGCCATCACTTTAAGGAAAAACAAAGAGAGAGAGAGAGAGAGATTATAAGTTCAGGGCAGGTCAGTTTTTATAGAAATGCATAGATGTGTGTTGTACTTCCATCTGGCTTATTACTTTCTAATGCAGGGGAAAGACATTGGCAAAGAAACACCTACTACATAAATAGTTTGATTTGAAGTTGCTCTTTTGAGTCCTCTCTATTGACTCTGACATCCTGCTGTTAACAGTTTCATGGTATTGCTTTGTTTGCTTTAAACAAACCTCACAGGGTGGTAGAATATGTCTGCGGTGCAGAGGTCCTTGGATCGCCTCTCTGTTGTCTTTGTTGACAGCAATGAAGGTGGTGAAAGAACTGCTCACTCCTGATTGGACACTGAGCTGCACCACCTTCTCCTTCACTCCTCCATCTTGCTGTCCTCTGAGCTCTCTCTCCTTCATCTCCAGGGAACGAATCAGAGTGCGAGCACCCAACCTGTGGACTGTTAATCTGCAGACAAGGAAGAAAACATTTACAGTTCTAATGTTTCCTATTTTTGCTACATTTGTACATCACTGACTTTTCTGTTTTTCTGAGGGTGCATTCTTTTTATATTAGAATTAGTAGAGTTACAGAGGGTATATAGAGTGTGAACATAAAATAAGAGCTTGATTAGGCTGTAGAAACGGATGAAAATCCAGTAAAGTGAAGAGTGTGTGTGTGTGTGTGTGTGTGTCTGGCAGGAAGTGAAGCAGGAAGTCTGAATATAGCTTGTGAGCTTGTGAGAGACGTTTCAAAAGGAAAACAGAGGAATTAGAGAGTGAAAGTGCTAAGAAATAGTAATGAAAATGATATTAAATAAATGTCTTAGTGTGTTAATACAGGTGCCCATGGACTTGGCTCAACCTCAGATGAGTACAGCGGCAAAATGATAGATTAACATAATTGGAACGACAAACAGGCCAGGCTTTGGCTGAAACTTTACAGCTTCACCTCTCATCCTGCCCTTATCCTGAGAAGAAGCTTAAAGGACAGTCAATCTCCTGATGAAGACAGAAGACAGACAGAACAACACCGTAGATTTGAAGAATTAACAGCAGGCAGAAGACAGTACAACTGACCTAAAACACTGAAGGGTCCAGCAGCATGTATGTTAATGGAACATGTGCTCTGAATTACAAGCTGGAAAGTGTACCAGTGACATGACTGTGTGAAAGCACTGCATTGGACTGTCTGAGTTCATATTTGCCATGCTGGGAGTTAACCGCCAAGAAAAGACTGAAAAGATGAAGAGAGAATGAACAGAGAAGAAGAAACGGCTGATTTGGGCCTGTGTTTGATTTGGGAGGCCACACAGGAAGCTGTGAGAAGAGGGGACGAGGACCGGTGAGAGGTGAAGGCTGGACGTGTTCAAGTGAAAGTATAGGAAAATTGGGTTGAAAATTGAGGCTGAACTTGTGGGGTTTAGAAATGTCCAGAGCATCGCAACAGAAAGGTGAATTAAAAAAAAGAGAGAGAGAGCAGGATGAAGAAATAAATAAACTAATAATACATAAATGAATAGAAAAATCTTTTGTATATGGCGAGGTGCTGTGGGCACCTAAGTCTTTGATAGTGTAGAATTTTCAAGTCAATACCATGGTTGCATCTACTGAAAATCTCTGTGAAGCTTAAATCTCAATGACCTTGACTTCAAGGTCAGAGGTCAACTTTTCTGAAAATCAGAGGAGTTTCACATTCATAACACAGGTATGTCTACTAGGAGGCTGAAGGGTAGCTCTATATATTTATAAACAATCAAAAACAACAATTATTACACAATTTATTTCCAATTTGTATGGAATTTATTTCTGTAAAGGTGGTGTTTTAGGTCTGATTGAAGGACTGATGTGATGGTAAGGTGTCCGCTGCTGCGCTTTGAAGATTGGTAGGCTTTTTTTTTTTTTAATTTTCACAAGAATTGCTACTTCCCCTAGAGTTTTGGCCACTCCAACAATCAGAAGATTTCCCTATGAGCAAGCATTTAGCGACAGTGGCAAGGAAAAACTCCCTTTTAAAAAGGAAGAAACCTTCAACAGAGCCAGGCTCAGGAAGGGACAGCCCTCTGCCACGACTGGTTGGGGTGGGGGGAGTGAAAATTTAAAAAAAAGAAGCCAAAGTGATCATTTTTGGAGCAGCTTAATTAATTTTTGCATTGTAATTTGCTGTTAATGTCATTTTCCAACCCCAGTTTGTATTTTTATCACTTTTGTCCAGGGTGGAAGATGCCATGCTGGAGACTGATTCAGTATGGTCTTTCAATGTTGATACATGGGAACCTTTTAGAGAGGCCAGAGCTGAAAAAGGGATGCCGGAGAACCTGAGAGGGTGTTATCCGCTGGTGTGCATCCAAGGCCAACATCTGTTTAATTAGGCTGACAAATAAGCGTTGGCCAGCTTCTGGTCCTCGTCTAAACATCATTAGCTGTTCGAGGTCATCCAGACGTGTAAGTATTATGTATCTTGTCTCCAGGGATTCATGTCCTGTCCCTGGAACAGAGCCTTTATATTGTTCTTCCGTCTTAAATGTCCAGCGCTGTTGCTTGTATTTGTCTCCAATGAAATAGTTTTCAGTGTAGACGCCAGAGTCTAGCACATGATCTGGTGGCTGACCCTGAGTCTCTATGATGAATTTCAGATAATCATAGTCATTCTCCGAAGGGTAGAGTGGCACCCCTGTAGCAAGCTCCACAGCCACCAGCCCCAGAGACCACATGTCACTTGCTTCATTGTAAGGAAGGCCAAGCATAACCTCAGGTGCACAGTAACCAACCGTCCCCACAAAGTCACCAGGTATCACTGCAGACGCAGGACATGCGAGGCCAAAGTCTATAAGTTTGACTTTGATGGGAGACTCATGGCGGTTTACAACCATGATGTTTCCAGGTTTGAGGTCAGCGTGCACTATTCCCACAGAACTCAGGTGGGACAGAGCATTTGTGATTTGACCTAAAATTGGCCTGACTTCGCTTATGGGGAGACCCTGTTTATTCCGGTCCCCTATGTAGTCCCACAGGCATTGATCAAGGAGTTCAAATTTCAGGCAAACCCGCTGTCCGTCGTGGAAAAAGCCGTTCCATTGAACAATGTTGGCGGCATCTGGATCCAACCTTCGCAGCTGCTCCAAGATGAAAATTTCCACATGTGCCTGTTGCAGAATATCAGGGTCGCTCTTGTTGACTTTAATGGCAACAGCTTGGTTGGTTGTTGTGTCGCGACATTTGGCTACAATACCAAAGCCCCCTTCTCCGAGGAAAGCCTCTACCTTGTAGTGCTTTCCCAAAATGCTCCCTTTAACTAATTCAAGCTCATCTGAGCTGAATGATGGACTGGCTGATGTGTGGACGAATACTTGCTGAGAAAATTCAACCGAGTTTTGAAAACTGCAGTTGATTTTCTGTGATCTCTTGCTTTCCAAGTTTGAAGGGTGCTGAAAGACCACAGGGTTTTGTGATCTTTCAGCACTCATGTCAATGCACAGGGAACTCTTAGGGCTGAAAAAGGGATGCCGGAGAACCTCCGAGGGTGTTATCCGCTGGTGTGCATCCAAGGCCAACATCTGTTTAATTAAGCTGACAAATAAGCGTTGGCCAGCTTCTGGTCCTCGTCTAAACATTATTATTTGTTCAAGGTCATCCAGACGCGTCAGTTTTATGCATCTTGTCTCCAGGGACTCATATCCTGTCTCATACTGAAATTGTTGGTCAGTCTTAAATGTCCAGCGCTGTTGCTTGTCTTTGTCTTCAATGAAATAGTCTTCAGTGTAGACGCCAGAGTCTAGAACATGATCTGGTGGCTGACCCTGAGTCTCTATGATGAATTTCAAAACATCATAGTCTTCATTTCCAGGGTAGAGTGGCAGCCCTGTAGCAAGCTCCACAGCTACCAGCCCCAGAGACCACATGTCAATTGCTTCATTGTAAGGAAGGCCAAGCATAACCTCAGGTGCACAATAACCAACCGTCCCCACACGGTCACCAGGCATCACTGCAGACGCAGGACATGCGAGGCCAAAGTCTATAAGTTTGACTTTGATGGGAGACTCATGGCGGTTTACAACCATGATGTTTCCAGGTTTGAGGTCAGCGTGCACCATTCCCACAGAACCCAGGTGGGACAGAGCATTTGTCAGTTGACCTAAAATTGGCCTGACTTCGCTTATGGGGAGACAGTGGTTTTTCCGGTCCCATATGTAGTCCCTCAGGCATTGATCAAGGAGTTCAAATTTCAGGCAAACCCGCTCTCCGTCGTGAAAAAAGCCGTTCCATTGAACAATGTTGGCGGCATCTGAATCCAACCTTCGCAGCTGCTCCAGGATGAAAATTTCCAATTTCGCCTGTTGCAGAATATCAGGGCGGCTCTTGTTCACTTTAATAGCCACAGCTCGGTTAGTCATGGTATCACGACATTTGGCTACAATACCAAAGCCCCCTTCTCCGAGGAAAGCCTCTACCTTGTAGTGCTTTCCCAAAATGCTCCCTTTAACTAATCCAAGCTCATTTGAGCTGAAGGATGGGTGAGCTGACATGGTGAAATGTGTCGGCTTGGTCGGTGAATTGCTAAGTAAAATTCTCTCAAAACTCTCCAAAAAGGGTTTGCTTGCTGTCAGGTCAAGGTCCGTTGAGCATTAAAGTTTAACAGAGCAAAGCTCCTACTTAAGGGTTTTTTCTCTCAGCAAGATGATGACATAACAAAGGATCTATGTCATCATCTTGTGATGTCACAAGATGTCACCTTTTTTCACAAGATGCATTCCATTTGGATCAAAGGCATTCTATTTTTTCAGTTGAAACACTAAAAAAAACAATGTTTCAACAGGCCAGGCTGCATTTTCTGCTGCAACATCTCAACAGGAGATAATAAGATAAAGACAAGGAAGACTGGTGATCTATCCATATCAGCAACATCGGCAGGTTTCTAGTGCAGGAAGTAATAAATTCAGCCCTCGTGTTTGCACTACAGGTTGCTTTCATGAGTATTTCTGTTTTTGTGGTGGGGGAATTTTTCCTCGTTCCAACGATGTAAACAAAAACATTAATTGTGCTTTCCGCAATGACTAATAATCATTTTGTCCTACTGTTCATTTACAGAACAGGAAAGGTTTTGTTTGGTTATGATTGTTTTGCAAGAAATGCTTCAATCACAGTGGGGTAGTCTTGATTAAAATGTTATATGAGAACTGTGGCACCATGTGTGACCAGATATTGGCATGTAGTCGTCGCCAGACTGTCATCAAAAGTGTGAAGTTTGGGACAGACTGGACAAAATACATTTTTAGAGATGAAAATCTTATGTCCAGTGATAAATGATCAAAATTCCACCACAAACATGGCTTTGACAAAGATGTCCCTTTCTGAAGTAACCCCCAAAAGTTCCTGAAGTAACCAAATGGAATTTAACCAGTGACCTCTCACTTTGCAGGCGAATGTGTAAACCAGCGATGCCTGGAAAACACTAAAACTGTGCCAAAATGTCATTTTACATTCAAAATGGCGGACTTCCAGACTTCCTCTTTGGATTGGGTTCACTGAATCTGTGTGTAATAAATGTCATACACGTATTTCAAGCTGTAAATAAGTTGTTAGAAGTTCTTTAAAATTTCTTAAGTGGTGCTGTAGATCCATTTCTGCAGTGCCAGTCACTTTTTAAAAAAAAGTACATTTTGACCTGATGTGAAGAATGCAAAAAATGTCATTAGTTTGGAAGCATGTTTGGTATATGATATACTTGCCTGACTAATAATAATTTATTATTACTATTACTACTGTTGTTGTTGTTGTACAATGGAGCCTTTCCCCTGTGAATGACCAGCTCCCAGCTAAAATGTGTATTTTGTGCCATTTATAAGGTCAGTGCTTTATCATACCTTAAACTGTGCAGGGTAAAAGCCTCAGTTGCTGGGAAAAGCACAGGTGTATTAGAGTTTTTCTGAATTGCTAAAACACTAAACCCCATTGTAAAAACTAAACTGTCAACTATGAAAACTCTTTCATCAAATCAGTCCCACTGTTGCCAAAATCTTAAACACTATTCAAAGCTCAGTCTCCCATTTAGCAAAACTCTAAACACAAAACACACTTAGCAGTGTGGTGCACCTGTTGTCGTGTGAAGGCTGTGTGCAGTAGTGATGTCTCCTGTGTGTCGAAGCTTTGAAGCGTGTGTCGGGTAATCTCGTGGTAGTTTTGTAAAGCGCGTATCGAGGCTTGCTTTGATTACGTATGCAGTGATGTTCGAGGCCTCGCGGGCAGTCCGTACCACGTGACTGATTCAGGAACTGGCTCGCCGGTTTGCACCAGATTCTAAATAAATTGGGCAGCAAAACACAGCTGATTCCCCGTCACATTGTGTTGTGGAATTGGATTACGTCCCAGTTACATACTTACTTGAACATTTCTCCTTCGATGGAACCAGCAAGGAAGAGAATATTTGTCTGACAACATTTAATCTCATCTCTCCTAATAAAGTATGCACACAGTAATAAATATCACAAATGATAAGTACCATAATATAAATCAACAACACCACAGATCTTATAATCTGATTTTAGTTTATTAAAAAGTGAAGCACCACACACTAGTTTGTGTCATTGTCCAGATGTACATAAGCATGATTACACAGTTACACAATCATACCAAACTCTGTCCTGATAGTTTCCACTTTCTCTTTTGTATCAGACATACTGAGACAATATTCGGGATAAATAACCATGAAAACAATTTATTTATTAAGTTTAGAGGTTTACACATCACATCATTATAATCATTGAGCCTGTCTGACTTTAATCGTCCACTTGATGGCGCAGTAGAGCCAATGAATCGTCACAATGCTTCGAACCATGAGTCGACCAGTTGGATGGTAAGCTTCAGTTCATCACAAGGCTTCATCTCACCATCACTAATGAAAGCTCTTATAATTTGGCTGCTATTAGAGACCATTGATTTAGGCTCTCTTTGGTTACTACGTGGATCTTTTTTCAGACAAATTAATGAAAAAAATATAATAAATGGAAAAACAGAGTACAAATGTGAACAGTTAACTGGATATTACAGCGCGATTTCAGTGCATAAATACATACATACAGGTCTGAGACGTAAGTGGTGCAATATTGATAGAGCTCACATGACTCCGTCCTGTTCGTATCCCAGAAATCCACCAGGATTTTAGTGCCTCATATACTGCACAGGTCATTGGCACACCTGAGATTCAGGACGACATGCTAAGCAGTGCTGTGTCACCATCAATAATACACCATATTAATGCAAGGTACAATTACAGCTGGGCTCCGCCACATTTTATTTTAACAGAGGAAATAAAATATGCAGAGCTAGCTGAGTTGGTTGAAATTCAGTTGCTACTTTAAGAGAATTTCATACAAGAATAATTGCAGATAAAATAGGTTATTAAAGCTGTCATCATTGCTTCAGTGCCATATTCTCTCTGCTGTAACTCCGATTTGAAGAGGGCTTGTTTAGGCAACAACTCAGAGCACTAACTATACGATCACTGCCGGTCACTTAGGTGATTTGTTATAAATGTGAAAACAGCTATGCAGGTTTAATGCAAGGAAGTCTTTACTCAGTGTTTGGCATGGGTCCTAAATGAAGGAGGGGTAGTCTGTCAGTCACTGCATTCCTCACCTGCATGGGAAACTTCCCAAACTGGAAGTTATCAGAAACATTGGAGACAATACTGAATCCACCAGAGACAGCTGGGACAGGTCCTAGTCATTACCATACAGAAAAGAACGGATTTATTTCAGTTCAGTTCAAATTAATAAGGTGAAGAAAAAACAGAGACTGCATCTTATGTGTTTTCTATTCTATTCTAGTAGTTTTAGAATCCAATAACTACACAAACAATCATGGCAGTGAGGTGTGGAGGGCCAGGAGTGACAAAATGAATGAATTAAATATGCCATTAATTATTGAATTAAATGTTTCATTATTTAATTAAATGCCCATTCACTTCACTAGTGTTTGTAGTTGTTGTTGAGAAATGCCCACTGAAAGAATGGCCACCAGGGCAAGTGCCTGTAATCGGATTACAGTAACACGTTACTTGTAACGCATTACTGCCCATCTCTGTTGAGAACAAATAATGTAAATGAATAATAGTGTTCAAATTGTTCGTTAAAACTCTGCATATCTCAGAAAAACTAAAAAAAAATCAGCTTTCTTCACTCACTTCTTTACAATGCAGCCATTACAGTCTTCTTTGATTGGTCGCTGCAGGATTGCCATTCTTCTCATGTTTAGTTTTTTTTCCTATCAGTGTTTTAATTCTATGAAATAAATTTTTCAAAGTCACTTTTTGCTTTCACTAGCTTGTTTTTAGTGTCCCACTTTTGGATCTTCTGAACTCACTCTGATTAAAGTTGTCATTGTACTAATGTTATTCATGTGCAGCTGACTTCACAGCTGTGTGTGGGGTTTTTTTTATTGCTTTTTTGCAACTTTTTGTGATATCTAAATGTTTAACCTGTTCAATAACATTATTACTATTCAGTGATTATTATATATGATTATCACTTGGCTACGTGAACATACATAAATCTGTTAAATCTCAGCGACACAAGCATGTCTTCATGCGCACACACAGTTTCTACTCCCATTCATTCAGGTTTATATTTACACCTTTTACAGGACGAATGGACAGCCATCACTTTAAGGAAAAACAAAGAGAGAGAGAGAGAGATTATAAGTTCAGGGCAGGTCAGTTTTTATAGAAATGCATAGATGTGTGTTGTACTTCCATCTGGCTTATTACTTTCTAATGCAGGGGAAAGACATTGGCAAAGAAACACCTACTACATAAATAGTTTGATTTGAAGTTGCTCTTTTGAGTCCTCTCTATTGACTCTGACATCCTGCTGTTAACAGTTTCATGGTATTGCTTTGTTTGCTTTAAACAAACCTCACAGGGTGGTAGAATATGTCTGCGGTGCAGAGGTCCTTGGATCGCCTCTCTGTTGTCTTTGTTGACAGCAATGAAGGTGGTGAAAGAACTGCTCACTCCTGATTGGACACTGAGCTGCACCACCTTCTCCTTCACTCCTCCATCTTGCTGTCCTCTGAGCTCTCTCTCCTTCATCTCCAGGGAACGAATCAGAGTGCGAGCACCCAACCTGTGGACTGTTAATCTGCAGACAAGGAAGAAAACATTTACAGTTCTAATGTTTCCTATTTTTGCTACATTTGTACATCACTGACTTTTCTGTTTTTCTGAGGGTGCATTCTTTTTATATTAGAATTAGTAGAGTTACAGAGGGTATATAGAGTGTGAACATAAAATAAGAGCTTGATTAGGCTGTAGAAACGGATGAAAATCCAGTAAAGTGAAGAGTGTGTGTGTGTGTGTGTGTGTGTCTGGCAGGAAGTGAAGCAGGAAGTCTGAATATAGCTTGTGAGCTTGTGAGAGACGTTTCAAAAGGAAAACAGAGGAATTAGAGAGTGAAAGTGCTAAGAAATAGTAATGAAAATGATATTAAATAAATGTCTTAGTGTGTTAATATAGAGTGTGAACATAAAATAAGAGCTTGATTAGGCTGTAGAAACGGATGAAAATCCAGTAAAGTGAAGAGTGTGTGTGTGTGTGTGTGTGTGTGTGTGTGTGTGTGTGTGTGTCTTATACACCGAGCTGTTTTTTCAGTACTAATAAGAAAATTCTGTCCTGTTTCATGTTCTTATTATTCCAGAAACTGTCTTCTAAACTTCAATAAAAAATGTCAAAAGTGCTTTAAAGTACAATGAAAGTAAAAGCTGCTCAAGGTCAGGTTACTGCTGTTAGAGATAAAATATTTTTCTTACCTGCAAATAAACTACGACAGAAGATAAGCAGCAAACACAACTTCATCGTTTCTCTATCTTTAAGGTCATAACTATTATTCCTTTTCTTTACAGAAATGTGAATCAACAAGTCGTCGTCCACCGACAGTAAGTGACCAACCCGTGTCCCTCCCCCTGTTCCTCCAGTTTCTCCAGTTAGCACGCTTGTAACCATGGAAACACTTAAATCTGCAGTTCTTACATACAAAACCTTTTTTTTTTAAATTGCAGTAATAATAAGAAACCATAGAAAGTCTTGTGAAACTATGCAAACTACTGAATGATTTAACATTGCGTTGTTTCAAAGTTTTCATCAGTGTTGCCTAAATTGAAAATTGGCGCAGTTTATGTCTGCAGGGGTCTGCAGAGATGTTTTCTATCTGTTTCCTTACCCTGGACCTGTACAGACGTGCAAAGTACAGACTGGATAACGGCAGTGTAAAACAAATAACCAGCAGGTCCTGCAGATGAACTTGTTGAGCTGCCACAGGAAGTAGGAAGGTTGAATATTATTTTTGTTTGTGGCTTATTGGCCAATATATGATCGCTGAATAGTCTTGTTAAGCAGACTGGACAACAGCGACGCCTTGTGGCAAAGACCCAGAAGGTTCATTCAGTCAATCTGAAAGTAGCTTTTTTAGTGGGAGAAACTTTTCGTAACTCATTAAAGTGACTTCCTCAGCCTTGCCTGGATGATGAACCATGCACCAAGACTTGTGGCAAAGAGTTTAATTACGGTAACATGAGCAGCTCCCTGACATTCATCTCTAGCTTTATTGTCAGGAATCTAAGACCACGATACATTTAAAAGAAAATAGGAATGAATTAAGTTTTTTATTTTTTATTTTTTAGGTTTTTAAAGTAGAGCCTCATCTGGAAGGTCCCATCATTGTTGGGGAGGATCTCTCCATTATCCACGCTTTCATGAAGCTCCTCTCCATCTTTCCTCCAGAACACCTTGGCTCTTTAAGGATAGAAACCTGCAGCGTGGCAGCTGACTGGAGAGGAGGAAGTCTTCTGGAGGAGAGACACTGAGGGAAGAACAACAGAGAGAAAGGAAAAAAGCGACAAATGTTAGATTCTGAATTGTACTCTATCTTAGAAAAAGGAAGCCATATGAATTTCGCCGCTTACTACATCAGATTATGTGATTATACCTGCTGTCTCCAGAAAGCTCCTCCCATAGTGGAAATGCTTCTTTAAAAACCTAGGGCATAAATGGCTTGAAGAGCTTTTATTATGTTCAAATCGGGCATGTTCCATATTCCATCTTAGTTTGGTGATGACAGCCTGTGGTTTTGGAGTGATATGCAGTGATCTGCAGGTCAAACACTATAAAGTCTTCTTCATCATAACCATACTGATTGTATCCATCAATTAGTCTCATCACTCCATTTACAACCACTCATCCTTTGCAAAATATGAACATCTGAAAAAAAAAAAATAAAGCCACAAAAGCTGCAATAAACCAGTAAGATGTCAGCAGAGGCCATAGCTAACATCATATCTGCAGACACAAAAATAGAGGCTCTACACCCACTGCACTGTTACAGGAACAAAACCAAACTACCAATTTGCGGGTGGAGTGAAAGGCTGATATTTTAAAGAACTTTTACTCTCTGGATTCTTTTGTTTTATTTCAGCAGTGTGGTAGGTTGACCATGACATTTCAGGGCTGCATACATGTCCTGCTAACACCGGGGATAGCCTTTAACAATAAAAAAGAGAATTAAATGAAGCTTATGCCAAATTTTAGTAAGTATGTGAGTGCATACAATCACTATGATAAATTGTAAATGGACTGATTCTTATATAGCGCTTTTCTTTTCTCCCGGAGCAGTCAAAGCGCTTAAGTCGTCTGCCTGCTTTCCCAGGTGTTTAACTCCTTCTCTATTCTTTACATCTTTTCCACTTTACCACACTGTAAAACTCAATGCCAACATCAGCACTGTAGTAAAATAATTTTCATGCCCATCTTCTTCAAGCCAATCAGTCTCCACTCAGCATAGTTTAAATCACACTACTTACCTTTGATCCTCCCTTGCATTCACTTGCATACACCAAGAAAACAAAGGAAGTGATCATGGACTTCCGCAAAACAAGAACTGATCCCCCTCTCCTATCCATAAAAGGTACTATGTGGAGAGGGTGTCCTCCTTTAAGTTCCTCGGCACCCACATATCCGAGGACCTATCCTGGTCCACAGACACATCAGCCCTAGTAAAGAAAGCCCAGCAGCGCCTCCATTTCTTGAGGGTTCTGAGATGGAACAGGCTGCAGACTGAACTCCTAGTGTCCTTCTACCGTGCCACTATCAAGAGTGTGCTGGTGCACGCCATCCCTGTGTGGTACGCTGGTTGCACAACAGCTGACAAGAAGAGACTACAGAGGGTCATCAGAACTGCAGAGAAGGTGACTGGCTGTCCACTCCCCTCCCTGGACTTAATTGCCAGCTCAAGATGTCTCTCCAGAGCCAGGGCAATTATAAAGGACCACCTCCATCCTAACCACCACCTCTTCAACATCCTGCCCTCTGGAAAAAGGCTCAGATCCATCAGGTGCAAAACCAACAGACTAAAGAACAGCTTCTTCCCGAGGGCTGTCAGAACTCTTAATGCAAACTAAGAGTGTGTAAAGACTTCCCCAACACATCCACCCTGACACTGCTGTTGATCATCTATGTGCAACATCTCAGTCTTTCCATGTTCTGTGCAATAATTTTGGCTCATGTGCAATTATTTTGGTCCCAGTCTGTTTCAATGTTTCCTACACATACACCATGTATATAGTTCCACTCACATATGTATACATATACACTGTTTTTTATTTTATTCTATTTATTTATTTAATTATTTATTTATTTTCCGCCTTCGTCGTATATTGGTTTCTCTTCTTCTTACTTTAGCACCTTTGTGGTTCAGCTACCCAATTTCGCTGTGCAAGAAACTGCACAATGACAATAAAAAGCTCTAAGTCTAAGTCTCTATTCTGCCTTAATTTCTGGCATAGCTTCGATTTCATTCAGCTGTGATAGACCATCAGAGTCTAACAGCCAAGCAGCTTACAAGGACATGAACTGCTGCACATAACAAGGCTGATTTACATCGTGGAGCCCTGGTCTCAAAAACTGGCATAGATGTAACTCTGTCTGTAAGCTGGATTTAAGTGCTTCAAGTTTTACCAACATGTTTAGTGGCATCTTCTGTTAATACGGAACATGACGTCATGTGGTTGGTTGGTTGCGGCTAATTGATTTACATTCGTTTATGTTGGCTAACCAGTGGGCGACCTTGCCATGCACCTATAAGGAATGTGGCACATCACGAACCAAAGCACCATCATGAATTGTCTGAAAATCACAACCATTTCTTTGGCCACCATGAGGTGGGGGATTTAGAGACTGGGCACCCAGCAACAATCTGGTACTTGTCCTGCAGACTGCTAAAGTACAATAAACACTCTGTAGGGTCAGCTTATGGAAAGCACCTCATCCTGATGGTGTACTGGGATGAGTACAGCAAGACTGCACCATGGAAGTAGAGAGGTCTTCACAAGCATCTTTAACACATCTTTGTCACATTGCTCTGTTCCCGCCTGTTTAAAAATATCTTTAATATGCCATTACCTAGGGTGACCAACTGTCTTCTTTTCATTTTTCACGTTCTGTCCAGGGCGTCCAGGGGGATTTTCAAGATTGATAAAAATGTCAGTGATTTCCTATATTCCGACAGAGGACCCATGTGTGTGACATCATCCCTGAACTGCTGCTTTGCGAGTTGTTCTGCGCTCACAGACGGGACAGACAGCAACGTGCCTAATGATGTTTAAAAGATCCCAAAGCGTAAGTGCATCTTTTCAGATGAACTGCAAAAGAAGTTTCCCTCGTACCAACCTGGTAATTTTTCTTTACCAACTTTGAGGAATCACCAGTCGAGACACTTTTTTAAAGATTATTATTTATTAAAGCATTGAATAATTAAAAAGTATCATGGATCTCTTCTGTTCAGAAAACCACAGATACAGCTAACTTCCCAGAAGTGAGTACTCAAGCTTAGAGGTACAGCTGCTACTCTGTTACACGTGTACTAGATGTTTTTCTCTATTCTTTCATCCTTCACCCAATAACTTGTTGTTTTAGTGACCATGAGAGCAACCGTGGCTGAGATACCTGACGATGTTTATGTCTCACATGGTACCGATGACCCACCTTATCATAGTACTTAGTGTCCCTTTACTTTGAAACTTCTACACTGTCACCATTTCTAACAAAACACTGTGTAGACATCTAAATTCTTAAGCTCTTATTTGCTATAATACTTAACACATGAAAAAATCCGATTTGAGCTGACCTCGTTGTTCTCTTTCCCCCTCACCCCTTTAGTAAAAGCTATTTCCTTACAATTGACACATACTTAGCATAATTCACTCGATTTAGCATTATTTCAACAGGATTTCTTATTTTAAACAAAAATACATTGTTTTCCTCCATCATTCTATTCTTTACACTCACATACAGCGTTTAAGGTGACATCTGCACAGAAAGAGTGCAGATGTGACATTGTGCAGTACACACACAGAGAAAGTCTGGGTTGAAAGGTTATTAGAATTATTTCATTGTAGTGATAATTTTCTTGTTCGACTTTATTAATTCTTGATTATATTTTGATTACGTTTCTGATGTGATTAGAGCAGAAATAACTATCAGCAAAAACACTTACATATAACTCTACATATACCCCCAAAGGCTGGATTTCAGGCCTTTTGCTTAATTTCTAACTGCATCACGGCTGAGGAATCTCATTCTTCTTTACATTATTTTACCGAATGTTATTTTAACACATTCAAAATAACCTACAAAATAAAAAAAGATTCTTAAAAAACGGTGTGAACAAACGTGTGTCTACTCGTTTTTTCTCAATCAACGACACCCCCACCAAGGAACACGTCTGTCCAGCATTATCCCCCACCACCTGATCATCAGGATAAATACACCATACAAATTATATATACATTATATCATTAATAGCTATAGCAGTGCTATAGGAAATATGATATGATAAAATATTAAAATGCATTTTACCTGAGTTATTACAAGTTAACTTGAATTTAAAACAATAACAAAGGAAAAAAAGATTTTGTGTAAAAAGTCATGTTTACATAAAACAAAACTGAAATAGACAATCTTCTCAGTTCTTGTTTGTTCAGTGTTAACTGCAGGTGTCAACACTGTGTAGACTCCTCTGTCTGTCTGTGTGGTCTTTCGGAGAGTTCTATCGTGTTGTGAGGAGCTGTTACATCCAAAAGTCCAAATAATAATAACAATAAAGTTAACAATAAATAAAATTAGCACAATATTAATCAAATAATTTAAATCCAGGGTGAGAATACCAGATTAGAGGGGGATAGTGTACTTACAAGAGGAAGGGCATCTGCCTAAAATAAATTAAATAAATCAATAAAATTCATTTTGGACAGTTTTAAATGCCTAACAATCAAACCTTCTCTTACAAAAATCAGAAGTAACAATGTTTAACATGTAGACTATTATATTGCAGAGATAATGAAATTAAGCATTTATGTCTCTACTGACTGGTAAATAAACTTTAAATCTCTTACCTTCTTTCATTTTGTGAATGGCAATTACAGTGACAGCAACAATGATGACAACAAGAACAACCGCTGCAGCAATGATGAGGATTTCTGCTCAGTGACAACAAACAAGATAAAATGTACTGATAAATAAGATGGAATAAAACTGCATCCAATTATTGAAAATATTTTTTTTGACAATTTGTTTGATCATGAAGCCACACACTCAACCTGATGAAAGAAATCTAATTTAAATTGTTCCCTTTCGAGGTCACCACAGCGGATCATCTGCCTCCTTCTCAGCCTGTACCTAACATCCTCCTCTGCTATCGTCTCCAAACCAAACATTGTAGCAGGTCTCACTGCTGCACTGGCCTTTGCTTTGAAATCATTGACCCCAAGTGTTTTACTACATCTGCTCCTTGCATCACAGCTTCACTGTCTGCACCGTCTTGAACCAACTTTCTCTAGAATTCCTTTTTTTTCTTCTAACTAATATCCAAATCTGTGGGCCGTACACACTGACAACATTGAGCATTACCTCTTTGAGTTCCAGCTTCAAACTCATGATCCTGTCTGATACTGTTCAGCTCCAGAACACTCTTCACATGCTCTTCTTTCTAGATTACTCAGTTTCTCTTCCCAAATGCACCATGATAGAACAGTTTGAATAAACCTGGCACTGCTTCCCTCCCACCTGTTCACTTTACACAAAGTACCTACATTCTCTCTGTTATATCAGCCAGCTTTCTCCCATAATCTCTATATTTAAAATCCCACTCATGATGATGATGATGATCCCATGCATTCTTTAGTGTGAATACTTTTTTGATAACATATGTCACATATTGGATTTAAATATGATATGATATCTATGTCAACTCGACTGATGTAACCACAAATGCAGCAATATACAGTGCTTAACAGACACACCATAATTCATGTCACTGAATTTTTAACCCATTTACATGAGCTGTTTTTCACCAAACAAAATGCTCCTAAATGGGCCACAAATAAACAACCAAGGCTTTCATAGACTGCAGATGCTGAATTTGAAACATAGAAGTACTAAACTAATTTCAGCTTGATGGTTTTCTTGAGAATATTAATTTCAGTTTTGTTGAAGTGCTGGAAATTTTTTTTTTTTTTAGGATCTCCATCAGTAATTCCCATAGTAACAGCAACTCTTCTTGGGATCCGATAAAACATTTAAGCGTAACATTAAACATGATCCACAATAACAGCAAACAAAATAACTCAAATCTGTTTGTCTTACTTTGATCATGTCTAATTTTGTTTTTTCGCCAGTTGACGGTTTTATTCAGGTTGGTAATGATGCTGTCCTCAGCGTTAGAAAACTGAAACACACACTCATATCTTTTCCACTCCTCAGGTGTGACTGATGAAACATTCAGGCCAACACTCATCTGGAAGGTCCCATCATTGTTGGGCAGGATCTCTCCAGGATCCACACCTTCATGGATCTCCACTCCATCTTTCCTCCAGAACATCAAGGCCCTTTGAGGGTAGAAACCTGTAGCGTGGCAGCTGACTGGAGAGGAGGGAGTCTTCCAGAGGAGAAAAATAGAAGGAAGAACTGGAGAGAGGGAATGTGGGAAAGAGAAGGTGTGAGAATCGGTGAAAGAAGCAAAGCAGTATACATCAAAGAAGAAGTAAATGTAGTACACTTGTTTGATGAAAAATGTTAATCAAGAAAGACTGTAATAGTAATAAAAAAAGTAATAATTTAAAATGGAACAAGCAATTTGAGCAAAAGTTTCACTTTTTGTCCCTCTGTTTTCTGTGCACAGGTACCTGCCTAACTGTGAGTGTGAGATCTGTACATATTGGATGCCTGGAAACCCTTCCTCCCTTGATCCCCTCAATTCCAATAATACTTTTTGTATTTAGTTTGGACCACTGTAAATAAACACACTAAAGTGAAATTTTCCAAGTCTGTGTCTGGGTCCATTAGCCTTGACACTGATGACTGAGGGACTATTTCATGTTATTTAGATTTTGTTTTATTTGTTTGCACACATATGTGTGTACATGCATACATGTAAATGAAGGTATGTGTGTATATTAAGGGTATACATGAACTCAAGGTAGTGACTGAAAGAGTGTTATAGTGGCTACAAATGGTGGAAAATTGTACCTAAGGGGGGAGGAGTTTAGTAAGTATGGGGTCAGAGTAGACCTGCTACTCCCTGGTTTAGACTGCTGCCCCCATAATCTGGACCAGAATAAGAGGCAGAAAATGAATCGGCGGATTTATTTTGATAATTTATTTTCCTTGTGTGTCATTTACTTCCCAGTTTTCACCACTAATTTTCATTTTGATCTGCATAAAACAACACGTTAACACACGTTGCCGTTTTTTTTTTTTAAAGATCATTAATAGAAAGATAAAGGATGTAGTTTACACACTCATGTGATTCTACCTTTTCTCAGCAGGGTGCTGTTCCCATTTTTCAAATATTTCTTCAGCCAATCAGGACAAGTCTGAGTGAGGAAGATTGTTTCTGCTGAGTTTCCATTAGCATTCCAGTCCTGTTCGATAATGTCAGCTTCTGGTTTCAGTGCAATCCATTTCATTGTTTTAAGATCAAATTCAAGAAGGTTCTCTGCATTATAACCATACTGTATCACACCATTCACCTCTCCAGTGTTTTCATCCCATTCACAGCCTTCCATCATCTGTAAAGTGTTGACAACTGAAAAGTGAATTAGAAATTAATTAAAATGAATAATATTAATACTGTGAGGCACTGCTATTCTATCTTTGTTGTGTTCTTCCTGTGATTTAACTGATCTGACAACATTATATTGGAAAACAGGCGCAATTCATGATTAAAAGAAAAAGATGAAGGACAAGAGGAAAAAAAACAATTCAACCATCTAGGGTATCCGTAAGAACCAGAAAAATAATTACAGGCAGTTTGAAGGCACTAATAATTAATGCAATTAATGTAAGGCAACTATTTAGAACAATGTGTACATGTATTCTTTTGTCTCCAAAAGTTGATTCTGTTCATCTGAACGTAGCATTTTCAGTGGGAGAAATGTTTCGTCACTCATCCAAGTGACTTCTTCAGTCTCAGCTGCAGGTTTCCCTTTTCTTATAAATGGTCCAGATGAACAGAATCAACTTTTGGAGATTTACTTACCTGGATGATTGTGAATGCAACAAGATATTCTTTTGTCATGCAGTTTGAAGCATGTTCACATTAGTAAAATTTCTGGTCACAATCAAGATGCACAAAATTACAATTTAAAATCTAGAGACTAACAACATGATGTGACATAAAGTATAAGAGAAAATACTACACCTTCACTTTGGCTGGCCAGCTGCTGCCACTTTGAAATCCACTTTCTGAAGACGTATGGCAGTATCGCAAAGCAAAGTTCATTGTACGAATCCAACTGAGCCTTGTCATTATATAATGTTTTTTGGACCCAGTCTTGTCTTGTTTCCAATATCTTTTTGCTGCTGTCACAGTAACCAAACTCAGTGCGTTTAACCTCTGCAACTGCCATAAACTCTGGGATGTTTCGGACTTCAGAGGATTCAGTAATAAAATACACCAGTGAGTGTTTCACTGTGGGAAACAAACATTGATAACGTGATACATTAAATAAGAAAAACAATATAGACATTATTAGAAATATGAGTCATTCATTGTGATTCAGCTTGAACTTTTTTAAATGTAAGCTGCATGCGTTATATGCTGCAGAACGTTGGTTATAAACATTGTTAGATAGAATTTTTTGAGATCCTAATAAATATTTAAGATCAAAAGATGAAATGCAATTTCACCAGCTGTTCATAATCCTGGACCTATTCACATTTTTCCCCCTAACTGTGGGTGTTTTATCTGATCCACATGGTGGCAGTGTAATTAATAATTTCAGAAAAAAAAATCCTGACAGACAGAAACACACGCATAAATAAATAAATAAATAAATAAATAAATAAATAAATAATTCAACTTTGTCACAATCAGTGGGGCTGACTGTGTGTAGAGTCAAAGGTGGACCCAAATGCAGATGAAACAAAACGTGACTTGAATAACTAAACACGAGCCGTTTATTGAGGCTGGCAAATGAACTGCACACAAAAGGCAAAAGGCAGTGCTAACAATAAACTAAACTGGGTGAGCTAAATTAAATAAAAAGCGACAACAGGAACATGGACCTGACATAAGAAAACTTGACATGAACTCTTGGCCTAGAAACCAAGCAGACGATCTGACAATGACACACTGAAAACAGAGGACTACACAGGAGGTGATTAGGGGACGTGGGAACACATGGGGGAACAGCTGACTGACATGAGGGTAATGACAGGACAGGGGAAGTGAAACTAAATACAATGAGCAAAGAACACACGACTCCTTCAAAATAAAACAGGAAACATGAGACGCAGACATGACAAAACAAACTTGATAACATAAGACACGCAGCATAAAACACAAAGGGTGAGGGGAAACTTAAATACAGGGGAAGAAAACACAAGGAGTCTAATAACCAAATGAACTTCGCTAATCTAATGAACTTAAACATAAACAGCATCCAAATACTGTAAACTAAACCTAAAACGCTGGGTCAACATACCCAGGAACATGACAAACGTAGAATAAATATTCTATTAAAAATAAAGTTCTACTAAAAATAGTTCCTTAGTTCCAATAGTTCCAAATTTATATACTCATAATGAGTTTTTTTTAGAGGCAATGAGTTTGCATATTTCTTTTTCTTTATTTCTTTTTCTTTATTTCTATTCTTTTAATATCAATTTTATAAAAATTAATAATGTAACAGCATGATAATATTTTTTCATCCTCCTGTTAGCATGAATTACATATTTGTGTGCATATTTGTACTTTGGTGTTCTGTGGCAGCTGCAGAGATTAGGAATTATCATAGCCAAGAGTTACTTTGTATTTTTTCTTGCTTTTCCCTTTAATGCTGATGGACATGATAACCAGATGCCAGGGCTGTTTAGGGGAAATTCCAGGTTCATCTTTGCTTCCTTTTTCCTAACTTAAAGAGCCACCCCTGGTGACCATCGCCCGATTCTCCTGTCTCATTAAAACCAGGACCATCACAGGTGACCCCCTTGCACCCTGCCCACCACCTGTCCCACACCCCCAGACTCACAAACAGCTTCTTCCTCTGGGCTATTCAGACTATTAACGAACACAACCTTTACTACTTAAGTAAGCTTTACTTAGTTTTTTAGAAGCAACAGGTTTGCATATTTCTTTTTAGTTCTGAGAACTACTTAGCTTTTACAGTGCACTTTACATCATTTAAAAAACTATGTTGCTATATTCTTTAACATTTTCACTAAAGCTTCTGCTAAACACTTTTGAGACAGAGTCTTTGGATTTGCTAAACTGCAAATGATGAAGAATCATCTGTTTAACAGAAATATGTATCAGGAAACTATTTCACGTGTATTAAAAGCATTCTGCCTAAATCTTGTGGGAGTGTAGGAGTCTAGCAGTGTAAATAAACCATGTTTAAAATATATGTTTTTTATACTACATACCAACCCTTTTCTACTACATCACTAATGGACAGTGCAGAAGAGTTGTAGTGCAAATCAAATTCAATTGTTAATCACTGGCTGATAAAACATGCATTTGTGTTATCCATTTTTTTAATCCTAATTATTTCAGAAAATCAGAGCTAAAATGTTTTGGCTCTCCCAATAAAATAAAGCAAAAGTAAAACCACTGCTCGAGGTCAGATTATATTTCTGTTAGAGCTTGAATGTTTGAATGCATTTCTTAGTTGCACTAAGAAAAGACGCCATGGCAGAAAAGACGCAATAAAAATAAGGTATCTTTTCTTTATCTTTAATGTTAACTATTGTTGTTCTAACATTTGAAAAAATCTTCAGGGCTGGCAGTACTTAGTTTAAACGCTTATCTATTGTTGCATCTGTTCCTGCTTTCACCCACTGAAGCATGAAGTGCTTCACTTGCCTGCTTGCCAATACCTGCCTATGTCCAATACAATGTGCCAAATTCTTTGACTGTAACACAAAGAACCTGACACGCAAACTCGAATGTAACAAGTTCATAGTGAGTCCCAGCATGTATGTATTGTAGCTGGGATGTTTGCTACATCAGTAGATATTGTGATTTTTACCTTCAAGGAGTGCAGAATAAATATCATTTATACAACTGTTTGACTAGCTCTGATGTCGGAGTGCAAGTGAGTTTTTTTGTTTGTTTTTTTTTAAAGTTGTGCTAAATCCCTATATACATGTCAAAGTTAGCATACTTTACTAAAAAATAATTTGCTCCAGTAAAAGGATTTTGGTTCATGATCTTACCTGCAGAAGCAATGTGACAGCTAAGGAGCAGCAGCATTAGCTTCATCATCATATTTAGAAAGATAGAGTTGAAGTGAAGACCTGAGAGAAGAGTTGTGTGGTTTTACAGGTTTGTTAAGGTTTGTTTCCCGGTGCAAGTTTAGTTCACACTATCAGTATATGAGGTGTGCTTAACCTCAGCTGACACTCAGCATACTTGAACAAGGGTTTAATTGATATTATTATTATTATTATTATTATTATTATTATTATTATTATTATTATTATTATTATTATTATTATTATTATTGAAAAGGCATTTCTTTTGTGTCCCAAAAAACAATATAAGCATTTATCTATATGTTACCTGTTCCTGCCTGTTTCCTGGAAAATAAAGATGCATCTTCTGATGCATGCATCCATCAGAAAATGATCCAAGATTTTCTCCTAATAATATTAATACATCTGTCAAGTTCCTTACAGCTTATGCCATTTAAGACTGCCATTGTTTCATGGGGATAACATAAGTAACATATTTTTTATATACATCTTTCTAGACAAAAGATCACAAAGTGCTTCAAAAAGAGATAACAAGATATAAAACAAAAAAAGACAAAAAGTTAACGAAATGTAATTCTAAAAAGATGTGTTTTTAGTTGTTTCTTGAAAGAGACTACTGAGCCCACAGATCTTAACCTCAGTGGGAGAGAGTTCCACAGTCTGGGAGCCACAGTGGCAAAAGATCTGTGTCCCTTAGTTCCCAGCCTTGTATGCTGTATGACAAGTAGGCCCTGATCACATGACCTCGAGGCCCTGCTAGGGACATAGTGCTGTAGAAGTTCAGTGGCGTAAGCTGGTGCGTGTCCATGAAGAGCTCTAAAAGTCAGAATCAAATCCCTATATACATGTCAAAGTTAGCATACTTTACTAAAAAATAATTTGCTCCAGTAAAATGATTGTGGATCATGATCTTACCTGCAGAAGCAATGTGACAGCAAAGTTGGGCTAAATCCATTGTTAAGGTTTGTTTCCTGGTGCAAGTCTAGTTTACATTCTCGGTATATGAGGTGTGTTTAACTTCAGCATATTAGAGCAATTATTATTAATTATTAATCATTACATTTTTTTAAATTAAAAAGGCATTTCTGTTATGTTGTTACGGTCGCTGACCTTTAGTGGCTCTCCCTCTGTGAGAGAGTTTTTTTTCTCCTTTCCTGTGTTACAGGTCTGCCTCATGAGCCACAGCTGAGGTGTGTTGCAGCTTGTCAGCCACGGCATATAGTCTGCCATCCTAAACTGCCACGCCCCTGCCACTTCCCCCATTTTGCCAGAGCTGTGAGCTACAGTGCTTTGGGCAGCAAACTTTAGTGTGTGTGAATTTAAACTCTGTGTAACTTTGGCTTTCTTTCTTTTATTGTGAGCAAAGGTGTGCCTTTACAGTGGTAATTAGTTCATCACAGTGGAAGCAGGTAGGGGTTCTCCTGTTTTTGGCTCGACAGGGAGCTCAGCCACTGTGTTTTGTTTTCGGCTAGAGAGTTCTTGGTTTGATTTTTAGTTAAAGGGGGTGTTTTGTTTGTTGTTTTGGCCGGAAGACTCTGAAGATAAGCGCTTCCCTGTGTTCATTTTTACTTCAGTAGTTTTCTGCAATAAATCATGTTTAATGACATGATTTATGTCCCCCCCCTCACTTCAGTCAGCACTTCGTTTTTAAGTGGGGCATATTTTTTAAGTCTAAAAACTACAATATAAGCATTGATCTACTTAAATGGTTAGGTATCTTGGGACAGGGGAGCGGGACATCAACAAACAGACTGTAGCGATGTGGACAGTGTACCAGTCAGTTGTGATGAAGAGAGAGCTGAGCATAAAAGCAAAGCTCTCAATTTACCAGTTGATCTATGTCCCTACCCTCACCTACCCTCATGAAAGAATGAGACCCCGAAAACAATTGGCGAAGGGTGGCTGTCCTCACCCTTAGAGATAGGGTGATGTGTTCGGCCATCGGGAAGGGGCTCAGAGTAGAGCTGCTACTCATCCACATCCAAAGGAGCCAGACTATTGTCTTATAGTCTCATACTGTTGCTTCAGATTTTCAGTGTCTGCAACCACATTAGGCAGTTTAGATTAAAAAAAATAAGCTAGAAAACCAATGTCATTTCCTGTGCTGAGAATGATCACTTCAATTATATGATTAGATTTGCCTCGGTAAATTTGACAATGGTCACCATATCACACATGACCTCAGAATTTTTTTTTTTCATGTAAAACTCTTACACCATTAAAGAAACCCTATAATCCATCGATCCTTGGGTGAGAACACTTCAAAGGAAAAGGAAGAGCTAGCACAATGCACAAACTGCAGGTCAGATCCTGAAATGGACTGGAGGCCAGTGTAGGTTTAACACTCTTTCTTGCCCAACAAAAGGCAAGTTGCTGCATTTTGAACAGCAACAGCAACCCGACCAATCAAGTCCACACAGTTGAGCTTAACAGTTGGGCAGAACTCTTTTGGCTCTCAGCGAAGGCGGTCGCACTTTTCTCCTCTCCTGCCCTTATCTTCCCTGCTTAGCTTCTTATGTCCTTGTCTTGTGTTTTTACTTACTTTTCCCTGGAACACTCTCTCACAGTCTGTTCTCTAAAACCTAAAAGAGGAATTATGGATTTGATCACCTGAATGCAATTGACAGCCCTTCTCAACGAGACGTCTGGGCTCGGGTGAGCCTGACTGCTGAAGATATCTACCTATTCGGAACCATGATAACAGGGTTCTTGCTGATCGGAGCTGGCTTGGCCCTGGCTTATTGAAGAATTAATGAAGCATGGGCAAATGTTCCCATAACTCACATTGCAACACCTGGTCTGTTCTATTTACTTTTTTTTATTTATACATTTGATAAGCATTCCAATATCTTAATGAATACAGAATATAGATCTAGCACAAAGCAAGAAAGCGCGAGATAAAGCTAATCAAAAAGGTATTGGCTGAAGCAAATGTGTGTTATGCCAACCCTTTTAACAAAAGATAATTTAGGAAGCAGCTCATTTACAGGCCTTGAAGCAAAAGAGTAAAACAAAACAAACAAACATAAAAACAAAACAAAAAAAGTCCATCTTAGATGAGTAAGTACTTTAAATTAAATTTCATGACGATAATCCACGCAAAACAACCAAGAGTTTTAGTCTTATTATTATTATTGCTCTTCTAATTCTTGATTTATACATTTTTCTAATCTCTGGTTTTAAACATGTTTTAACCACCAGCAAGTTAGGTAAACCCGGATGAGCAGGAAAGGCAAGATGGATCCACTGAAGCCCCAGTGATCGTTGAGTTGGGAAAAAAAATCCACCTGAATAGCAGAAAGAATTAAACCAACAGCCACATCTCAGGTAAGATTTAGCTCTCAGCAGAAGACCTACACATCTCCCTCTTCATCTGAAAGATTAGATGACAGCAGGCAAGTAAACAAGTGTGCCGGTTTAAACACCAGTGATCGTAGAGGGGTTGAGGTTTGATCACCCACATTATGCTTTATTCAAGTTTTGTGGGATGACTTGATATCAAAAAGTGCTTGGTCGTCATATGCCACAAGAGCAGATACACATTGGCAACAAACACAGAATAAAACAATAGCAACTGCTAAGTAAGTTTCAGTAATTACAACAATGAGAAACTACTTCTTAAGTATGTATGGTGTGCCATACTTGAGGGTGCAAGAACACATAATGCTTACAGTAAGTAATCAGTATTGAGAGAGGGTTTACTTTTTTTTTTTTTTTTTTTTTTTTTTTTTTTTTTTTTGCCTGTCCCGTTTGGCTCTTTTGCCATCAGAATTATTGTCTAAAGGCGAAGAAAGATGCCCAGCGGATTTACTTTACCAAATTGACCATCCCAGCCTTGCCGTAATGGTCCATTTGATTCACCTTTTATTGTTTATTTTATTTTCACTTGCTGAATACGGGACAGACTTGACTGGGGGAAAGAACAGGAGAAAGAAAGAGAAAGAGCTGAGAAGAGGGACAGGGGAGAAGGGCAAAAAACAAAAACCAACAGAATGGGCAGAAAAAGAAAAAAAATGCATATATCAATCACCTGGATCACCTGTTGAGAAGGGTTATTAGCATGGGTTAAAACTGGGATTAATCTGAAATCATACAGATTAACTGTATGATTTCAGATTAACTCAAAAAATGTAAAAATTAAACATAATTTATGGACACCGTTTGATTTCTTTGCATGTAGCTATATTAACATTTATACATTTAATAAATCATGAAATTAATACGCGCATGTTCTCGTAACAATGCAACTAACTGTTTGCTCTTCATTCAGTGAAGTGAGCATCACACGCTGCTCATATAAAACATATTCTGACAAACAGCCGCACAGCTGAGGAGCCTTTTTTTCAGAAACTTGAAGGATAACTTCCCAAAGTCTGACCTGCATCGGACCATCCGCTCAGTGTCCGTGGTTACCATGGTTACTGCAGAAGCTGCTATGAATTAAACAGTTGTCCCTGAGATAACTTACCGGAGACATGAATGTTTGTTTTTCCATTACAAAAGAATTGGATGACTTGGATAACTTATAGGAGTATCAGACTCCACGTGCCATGTCCTCGGAAATCTGGACTCGTGTGGATTTTTCAAGGACAAACTGGTAAGAGTCGCACACCACTATACTGAAATAAAGAAGCTATTACTGAAATACACGTGCTATATTATAAACTATGATATAAAACTTAAGGTTTAGTTATAAAGGACACCTTCCTACCTTTAGTCTTATTCATGAGCAGCATCAGTTGTCTTCTAACATCCAAGAGTCTGCACGATGTGTTTCATAGGTCCTAACTAGAGATGGACGGTCCGATACTGACCTAAATTACTGGATCGAATATCGGAGAGAAATAAAAAATGTAATCCGATCCATTAAATATCAAAAAAGCACCTCACAAAACTTGCGACCTGGCGTAACTCGGCTCATAACCGTAGCACGTCGGAGCATTATGCATCAAGTGATAGAGCGGCTGTGGCGTGCGGGACCTGTCACGGTCTGGTTGAGCATTTGGAGCCTCGCCACCAAACCGGCATTTCATCTCCAAGAAAGTGATCCCAGAGAGAAGTAAAGCAAGTGTGTAAGTTCATCTCTGAATGTTTGTAAAGCATTCCAGCGTTAAGCTTATCAACCGATATATGGAGCGACTGCCTCTTCTCTCCCCCTCCCTCTCCTGCTGCTACTTAAATCATGAAAATGATTAATGATCAGCTGATCGGCTTTTCTGTCGCGAGTCCGTGTCTCTTGTTTGTTCGTGCCAGAAAGAGGAAACAAGCGGCTGAACAACAGCAGCATGTTTAAGCTTGATAATCTGTTGTTAGAATTTATTTAACATTACTTTCTAAACCAGGATCTTTTTCTATGTAGCTGACGGCTGGTAACTGTGCAGGGGCGGATCTAGCAAAGTTTAGCCAGGGGGGCCGATAGGGCATGAACAGGGAAAAGGGGGGCACAAATATATACTTTTCTTTCTTATTCTCTTTTAAAATGTCTAGCTTTTAATAAATAATTATCTGAATCTTACACCCAAAATTTTAATTTGATGTAAAAAGTATAGAAGACCATTACTGTATATAGTAACTATTAAGTCTAATATACCCTTGTAAGCTATAGTACTTTTTCCTTTGGGAAGGTACCACCTGTGCATTCTGCAATTCTGTTGAAGAAAGATGTTGAATCTATTTAAATATTGTAGAAAAATAATTGATTTCTGTGCATTTTTTTCACACTGCATCAAATTAAAGTTGATTACGTCGATTAAGCATCATGAGGTGGGGGGTGGTTCCCTTTTTTTATTTATTTTTTGCTGGGAGTTTGCAACCCTATTAGTTAGGTTGCTTACTCTTTTAAATACCAGAATAGGGAGGATGGAGTAGGTTTAAGTTTATTAGATTCATCAGTTTTGCTGAACTATGAAATATTTTCGGTGCAGTGTATTTTTTGCATACAGGTATAACAAAATAACATTAGTGTTTTTTTTAAACTTGAGTTTGGACCCATACAAAATGCAGCAAGATATTAAAAAAACAGTTTTATTGATTATAAAACACACTATATTGGATTCATATCGGTATCTGCCGATATCCAAATTTATAATATCAGTATCGGACATAAAAAAGTGGTATTGTGCCATCTCTAGTCCTAACATGAGGATCCCAGAACCAAAAAATAACCCAAAGGGTTAAAAAGATTTCCACATTGATGCAGATGATGTATATGATTGTGGGACTTGTATAAAAAAAATGTATATGCCATATTTGTCTGTGAAGGTTCTCAGTCATCCAGGTCATCGTAGTCAAAGGAGCTTGCAAAGAAAAGCGTCTGGACTTCTTTAAGCTGCTTGAAGACATTTCACCTCTCATCCTAGAAGCTTCTTCAGTTCTAAGGTCAAATGGCGGAAAGTCCCAGATTTAAACCCAGTGGGAGTATCCCCCCAAAGAGGGACAAAAGGACCCCCCGATGATCCTCTAATCATGGTGTGAAAATGGGTGTGGGTCCCAATCAGCCAGGGTTTCAGGTGAGCTCATTGTGAAACCTGGCACCACCTTATCATGCAATTTCCTGAGGTCAGATGGCCCAGGAAGTGAGTGGGCGTTAAGGCGTCTGGGGGAGGGAACTCAAAACTGGATTATAGATGGCAGACAGTTGGTGTCGTAAACCACCCTCTGTTCAAAGACGTTCGCTCACAGTGAACGTAAATGGCTTCTTTCACTCCTCTTTCAAACCATCTGTCCTCTCTGTCCAAAATGTGAACATTGGCATCCCATTTCACCGAAACAATAACATAGCGCACAGTGTGACGTCAAAAAAGGCACACACATTTGACGCTGCGCTTGTCTGGAGGAACGGAGTTTTCGAAAATCTCCACCCTGGCAGGTGGTTTCAAAAATCTCAGTTTTCAGTGACCAAAAACGCCATTTACGTGTGGACTAAAGGTGCAAAAATATGGGTTTTCAAAAATACCCGGGTACATGTGGATGTGTGGACAAAGCCTAAGGCTTTTCGTTTGAAAACGCATCCTTTTCTCTCCGTTTTGGCCTCCCATCCACACTGAGATGGCGTTTTCACAGATGGAAAACACAGCGTTTTGAAAACACATACATTTCAAAAGGGTGCTTTCCGTGGCAGTGTGGACAGCGAAAATGGAGACTTTCTAAAACGATGACGCATGATGCAGTCATGTGATCAATTAAACTAAGGCTACGTTCACACTGCAGGCAAAGCGCATCAAATCCGATTTTTTTTGACCCTATGCCACCCATATCCGATCATGGTATGACAGTGTGAACGGCACAAATCCGATATTTTCAAATCCGATTTGGGTCACTTTCGTATGTGGTACTGAATCCGATACATATCTGATGTTTTAGAAAGCGACTGCTGTTTGAACGGTCATGTCGCATTAAATCCGTCTTTTACGTCACTGACACAAGACAGACACCAATTATCAGCGCCGGGGAAGCGCCCGAGAAGACATCGCGAACGCTTCCTGGCCATCCCGTGTAGATGTTAGTGAAACTGTTGGAAAGACAACGTGAACATTTTATTTGTACTGCATAATCTGCAGATTCTGACAGAAATCTGCAACTATCCTTTGAAGCACCGCTCCTCTCTAAAACAGCAATAAGGATCATTATTAGGTTATCTACATTATTATGTAAATAACAAAATAACTTAAAGCAAAATTTGGGAAATGTAAAGTCTGAAGTCTTTCTATTAAGGGCCATCAGTCAAACAATATTGTTTGCTTTGGGTCTAAACAGAGCGCGTTGTGTATGACATCTTCTTTTGCGCATGCGGGCCGCATCGAGCGTTCACACTAGAGCACGTTTGCTGTCGCATTTTATTTGTAGTGTGAACAAGCAGACAAAAAAAATTGGATGTGAACGTAGCCTAAGATAGCGGAGGGCATTATACAGCAGTGGTTTTGTTTGCTCTCAATTTTGACAGCCTATTAAAGATTAATATCAGTCTGTACATGCTCCAAATAGCTTTTCTTCAAATTCTTTAACTTTCACTCGCTTTTGCAACTTTGTACTTTTGTGTTACTTGCAGCAACAACTGTACCTCATTGTTATTCCATTTAAAAAACTTGGTGCTTTTCCTCAACATTTTGCTGCGACGTTTCAAAAAGCCGGAAAGTAAATAAGCGGCAGACAGAAATGAGGCAGGTCAAATCATCTTGGGTTTCACATATGAGCAGTACTGGAACGTCAGCGTTTTCGGCTGTTTCAATGTGGACGCACAACTCTGTGAAAATGACTGAAAACGCTACTGTGGACGCGGAGCGTTTTCACACACGAAAACGCCTTTCAAATCTATCCGGGCTACTATTAAAAACCAAAACAAACAAACAAACAAATAAAAAAAAAACATTAAAAGTCACAAAAACCTACAAGGGCACTTAACACCACACACAGTCAAACAAAATACACAAAAAAGTATTAAACAGAAAAAAGTATACAATCCTAGTAATTTGCACCCCCACAGGTGAACTGCTGCCTGAGCCAAATGTAGTTGTTGTGATATTTGATCCCAGCGCACTCCAAAAAGGAATGTAGAATAGTTCTGTGGCGACTGAAACAAGTCAAACATCGCTGTAAACAACCATCAAAACGCACGGGCAGGGGATCACGAAAGCCCGACTACTTGGGCACAACAATTATAAACCGTCTCACAAAATAAAACTGTAGACAGGAAAAGATAGCAGTTCCTTAAAGGATGGGCCCAAAACAGCGGCTGCTGCAGGCGTTTCCCTCATCCTGACACATATCTTTATATTTTGCTGGGCAAATTTGGTTACCAGGAACAGTAATTTCTTGACAAATGTGCAATCATACAGGTGTGGTGAAAAGTTTAGATTCACTCCTTATGGGTATGAGTGTTATGGGAATTTGGGTTTTTAATGATTTAGCTGAACTGTTTTTTGTTTTTTTTACCTGAATGGTATGATTGTACAGTATTGTATCTTTAATGACTTTAAAAAGTAAGAATTGGGTGCACACGTTTTTAATTTACTGAGGAGAACAAACAGCTATATGGCAGCTGTGTCACTGACAACTGACAATCTAAATGTTCTTGCTTAACAATGACTGTAAAAAAATCAACATTGATCAGAAACTTTTATTCCTCATTTATGCAAACAGATTGAAAATTGGAATTATTTCAAATATACAGTTATGTTGTTTAAAACTGTTCACTATAAATGAGTTTTTAGCTTCAGCCTAAACTGAAAATGTATACACAATCTGAAGACAAATAAAACAAAGCTCAAAATCAAGATCTTTTTTTTAATTTTTTGTTTTTTATTATTTGTTGGTAATAATTTCATGTGGTCTTTAGTGAACAGTTCCACAAGTTCTTGTTACTCTTCTGGGCTTTTAAATAAAGTGAGTAATCTTCTTTGTAACGCCACCATGTGTCAGGTAAACTTTAGCGTACACATGAAAACATCCTAGAGAAGATATTTGGTCTCTTAAATGGTGCATTTCTTATGAAACTTTTGACAATCTCTTTGTCAACATTTCGGTGGCCAATTTTCATTAACTGCATGACAGTGTTTGGATATTTCCACTTATCCTGGAGTTCATTGTATACTGCCACGCTGACCTCTTCAATGTCCTCCAAGGAGATTTTGAGCTTTTTGGACACAATTTTAGCCCAGACTTTTTGGGCAAGCCTCTGTTTAATGGCTTCATCAGCCCCTAGAGGCAATTTCCCTGCTTCATTTGTATTGCTCATTGCGTGCATAACCAGATCTCTGGCAAGGCGTTCCACAAGTTCTCTGTACTCGTCTCGGTTTTTAGATAAAGTGAGTATTCTTTTGGGTAATGCCAGCAGATGTCTGGTGAATGTTGGGACAGTAATATCATCCTCAAGCTCTTCCTTCAGACTTGAAATCAAATCTTTTTCCTTGCACTTATGCACTTTACAAAGATTGGTGAAAATGGCTTTCGCCATACTGGGCAGCCTCTTTGGACATAGATCCAAATGTTTTCCCTCAATTTCAGGCCAGATTTTCTCAAGCAGACGATAACAGTTGGGAATCCTTGTGGAGTCTTTGTGTTTAGAGGAGACTTTCTCTAAGGCCCGTGAAACTACCAACTGAGTAAGTGCATAAACAAACATTTTTTCTGCAGACACATCATCAGATGCCAGACTGATGACAGAAGAAGAATCAACTTCTGACTCATGTACAGCTGGAATCACAGGCTTTTCCACGGGACAAGCTTCTATTTTGTCCCAGTGTTTTGTATCAGCTGTGGGCTTTTTCTCCATACAGCTTTTCTTTGGTTCTGCTGTGGCTTGGGATTGTGTGTCCACATGCTGAAGACTTGCACTGGCCTCTGTCTCCAGTTCCGGAGTTTCGGTTTTCTTATCATCACCACAGTTGTCTACAGATATTTCTGTAACCATGTCTTCCTTTGCTGGTGTTACCCCTGTTTTCTCATGGGAATCAGCGTCCACTGACTCAAGACACTCCTCTGTCTGTGTGGACACCGGAGCTCCCTTCTCCATGGTTGTCTCTGTTGCATCCACTAACATGGAGCAAAGTGATGTTGTGGCAGGTATGTCTGCTCCGGTGTCCACATGCTGAAGACTTGCACTGGCCCCTGTCTCCAGTTCCGGAGTTTCGGTTTTCTTATCATCACCACAGTTGTCTACAGATATTTCTGTAACCATGTCTTCCTTTGCTGGTGTTACCCCTGTTTTCTCATGGGAATCAGCGTCCACTGACTCAAGACACTCCTCTGTCTGTGTGGACACCGGAGCTCCCTTCTCCATGGTTGTCTCTGTTGCATCCACTAACATGGAGCAAAGTGATGTTGTGGCAGGTATGTCTGCTCTTTGTGAACTAAATGTGTTTAAATGTTGCTCGCTGTTCTGATGCATGAATGCGCTCTGAACTAAATCGCAGGTGTTTATGGAGTTCTGGAGTTCTATTTATAGGGTCGTGTCCTGTAGGCCCCGCCCACTGCCCTTTGATAATTGCCAAGCCCCGCCCACATCGAATGACTGTTGCCTAGCAATCGCTAGATGATAGTAGCACGGATGGGCACAGCCACTGTGACGTCATCCAGTGTTCTTGATCAAAGAGAAGTAAGTGTTGGCTTTCTTGCCGCGCAGCAATTGATAACAAAGAACCTTGAAATGTGTTTTTAGCTAAACTTTGACACAGCTGCAGGACATTAATAATAATGAGAAGCTACTTAATATATATATATATATATATATATATATATATATATATATATACACACATATATATATATATATATATATATATATATACACACATATATATATATATATACACATATATATATATATACACATATATATATAAGGTGTGTTGATTTCTCCCTAAGATGGCAAACTGAAACACTCAGTTGGTGACTTTTGGAGATTTATTTCCCTGGATGATTGAGAATGCATCAAGATGAAACACAAAAGGAAGTTCACAGCTTTTTGCAGCTCCCCCACCCCCTCAATCACACACCCCCACTCCCCTCCCTCCAGAATTCCCAGGTAACAACCTAATTTACATATGAATGACTAGCCAATTTAGCTTCCACTTGGCTGAAGCTAAAGCTTAGCTAAAAGCCTACCAGCCATTTGGCTGCTCTCCGGGTTTTAAAGGTAGAAAGGTAGAAGCCTGGGACTCCTAGTGTTAAAATATGCAATTTTCACGTGCGTGAACCAGAAATGTGGGAGGAAGTAGTGCCAGACGGTATGTTTGCAAGATGGCAGCTGTCGATCTAGCGTTTGAAGAGAGAGTCTCCCTTCTCTATTTACTGTGGAGAGCAGAGCAGCGGCGTAAAGGACATCCTGACCGTACCTGGGTCCATCAGGTCCTCCACGAGTGTGAGCAGTTTGGTGAGTTTCACCACTTGCTCCAGGAGATGCGTCTGGCTGACGGCCACTTTCAGCGGTACCACCGTCTGTCCCTCGCCCAGTTTGAGGAGCTGCTGTCCCGCGTCGGTCCAAGCATCGCCCGCTCAGACATCACAGACGCATGGACGCCGACCTGCAATTAAATTTAAATCTTGAAAATATCTTAACCCATTGTTGCGACTTCTATCCACAAATAAAGCCGCTGCCGGCTGAGTTTGTTTCTGTACTGTGACGCGTCTCCAATAAGCCATACTAAGTCCCACTTGTGTTTCACGTATTTATTTAAAACTTAAACAATAAACGTTTGCTTTCAATCAAAACAAATAGCGCATGTATTAACTTACATCATTTGTGAGCATTTGTATTTGTATTGAATCTTTATTTTAAACATGTTTAAATAAAAACAACAGGGGAAAAAAGAGACAAACAAACAAAAGGAAAACAAAGCAACAATATTTATAAGTAACTTACATGTTCAAAAGGACGAGGAAGAAGCATAAGCTTATTTAATCCCACCCCCTTTCCACTATTTAGTAATTAATAGTCAACACTTTTTCTTCACTCAGAAATTCATTACAATTACATTACATAATGCATGTAATTTTTATTTATTTAACCCCAGTAATACGTCAAAAGATATACAATTTACAGACATATATGCATACTTGTGCACCCACAACACACATATATACACATCACTGTTGTGAAAATAGTGGGTGAACACCCGAGCCACCTCCTCCCTGATGAGAACGCCTGTGTCACGTAAATAACACGCGATCACCTGAGGTGCAGGAAAATCTAAACACCTGTGCCACCACAATAAATAAACAAAACAGAAACATTCACTTTGGCTCTTACACACTTTTTAAAACCCTTTTTGTATTTATCTATTTATTGCAGGACATTAATAACAATGAGAAGCTACTTAATATTAATGAGAAGCTACTATATGTATATGTAAATGGTAAATGGCCTGTATTTATATAGCGCTTTACTAGTCCCTAAGGACCCCAAAGCGCTTTACATATCCAGTCATCCACCCATTCACACACTGGTGATGGCAAGCTACATTGTAGCCACAGCCACCCTGGGGCGCACTGACAGAGGCGAGGCTGCCGGACACTGGCGCCACCAGGCCCTCTGACCACCACCAGTAGGCAACGGGTGAAGTATCTTGCCCAAGGACACAACGACCGAGACTGTCCAAGCCGGGGCTCGAACTGGCAACCTTCCGATTACAAGGCGAACTCCCAACTCTTGAGCCACGATCACCCGCTTTGTATATATATATGTCCTGCAGCTGTGTCAAAGTTTAGCTAAAAACACATTTCAAGGTTCTTTGTTATCAATTGCTGCGCGGCAAGAAAGCCAACACTTACTTCTCTTTGATCAAGAACACTGGATGACGTCACAGTGGCTGTGCCCATCCGTGCTACTATCATCTAGCGATTGCTAGGCAACAGTCATTCAATGTGGGCGGGGCTTGGCAATTATCAAAGGGCAGTGGGCGGGGCCTACAGGACACGACCCTATAAATAGAACTCCAGAACTCCATAAACACCTGCGATTTAGTTCAGAGCGCATTCATGCATCAGAACAGCGAGCAACATTTAAACACATTTAGTTCACAAAGAGCAGACATACCTGCCACAACATCACTTTGCTCCATGTTAGTGGATGCAACAGAGACAACCATGGAGAAGGGAGCTCCGGTGTCCACACAGACAGAGGAGTGTCTTGAGTCAGTGGACGCTGATTCCCATGAGAAAACAGGGGTAACACCAGCAAAGGAAGACATGGTTACAGAAATATCTGTAGACAACTGTGGTGATGATAAGAAAACCGAAACTCCGGAACTGGAGACAGGGGCCAGTGCAAGTCTTCAGCATGTGGACACCGGAGCAGACATACCTGCCACAACATCACTTTGCTCCATGTTAGTGGATGCAACAGAGACAACCATGGAGAAGGGAGCTCCGGTGTCCACACTGACAGAGGAGTGTCTTGAGTCAGTGGACGCTGATTCCCATGAGAAAACAGGGGTAACACCAGCAAAGGAAGACATGGTTACAGAAATATCTGTAGACAACTGTGGTGATGATAAGAAAACCGAAACTCCGGAACTGGAGACAGAGGCCAGTGCAAGTCTTCAGCATGTGGACACACAATCCCAAGCCACAGCAGAACCAAAGAAAAGCTGTATGGAGAAAAAGCCCACAGCTGATACAAAACACTGGGACAAAATAGAAGCTTGTCCCGTGGAAAAGCCTGTGATTCCAGCTGTACATGAGTCAGAAGTTGATTCTTCTTCTGTCATCAGTCTGGCATCTGATGATGTGTCTGCAGAAAAAATGTTTGTTTATGCACTTACTCAGTTGGTAGTTTCACGGGCCTTAGAGAAAGTCTCCCCTAAACACAAAGACTCCACAAGGATTCCCAACTGTTATCGTCTGCTTGAGAAAATCTGGCCTGAAATTGAGGGAAAACATTTGGATCTATGTCCAAAGAGGCTGCCCAGTATGGCGAAAGCCATTTTCACCAATCTTTGTAAAGTGCATAAGTGCAAGGAAAAAGATTTGATTTCAAGTCTGAAGGAAGAGCTTGAGGATGATATTACTGTCCCAACATTCACCAGACATCTGCTGGCATTACCCAAAAGAATACTCACTTTATCTAAAAACCGAGACGAGTACAGAGAACTTGTGGAACGCCTTGCCAGAGATCTGGTTATGCACGCAATGAGCAACATAAAGGGGTTGAAGAAATGGCGTCCAGCTGAAGAAGTTATACAGAGGCTTACCGAAAAGATCTGGGCTAAAATTGTGTCCCAAAATCTTGAAATCTCCTTGGAGAACATGGAAGATCTCACTGTGACAGTATACAATGAACTCCGGGAAAAGTGGAGAGGTGCTGACAATGTCCTGGGGTTTATGAATAATGGAAATCCAAGACTTGACAAAATGATTGTCAGAATTTTCAAAAGTAAGGCCCCATTGAGAAGACCAAATATCTTCTCTAGGATGTTTTCATGTGTACGCTAAAGTTTACTTGGCGTTACAAAGAAGATTACTCGCTTTATTTAAAAGCCCAGAAGAGTAACAAGAACTTGTGGAACTGTTCACTAAAGACCACATGAAATTATTACCAACAAATAATAAAAAACAAAAAATTAAAAAAAAGATCTTGATTTTGAGCTTTGTTTTATTTGTCTTCAGATTGTGTATACATTTTCAGTTTAGGCTGAAGCTAAAAACTCATTTATAGTGAACAGTTTTAAACAACATAACTGTATATTTGAAATAATTCCAATTTTCAATCTGTTTGCATAAATGAGGAATAAAAGTTTCTGATCAGTGTTGATTTCTTTACAGTCATTGTTAAGCAAGAACATTTAGATTGTCAGTTGTCAGTGACACAGCTGCCATATAGCTGTTTGTTCTCCTCAATAAATTAAAAACGTGTGCACCCAATTCTTGCTTTTTAAAGTCATTAAAGATACAATACTGTACAATCATACCATTCAGGTAAAAAAAAACAAAAAACAGTTCAGCTAAATCATTAAAAACCCAAATTCCCATAACACTCATACCCATAAGGAGTGAATCTAAACTTTTCACCACACCTGTATGATTGCACATTTGTCAAGAAATTACTGTTCCTGGTAACCAAATTTGCCCAGCAAAATATAAAGATATGTGGAGGGGCCAAAGACTTTGAACATTACCATACATAAAACAAAACTATGATCTCTTTAAGGTCTGCCAATATCAAACATTAAAATAGTTGACAGCAAAGGGTCCACAATTAAAAAGTTTTTCTAGCAATACAAAGTGCTGTGTCACCCCTAAGGTTCAAACATGTAAAGTGAAACACACACTTGTTTCATAGCACATGAAAATAAAAACTAACGAACTATTAAATCATGATACATCCTAAGTGCAGAGCCAGCACTGGATAGTTCAGGTGTACTATAATCAAGCGGTAATGACAAGAACTGCTAACCAAGAACATACCCACAGAAACAAACAATGCTGTTACCAATATTTTTATCTGTACGATATCAATGGAACAGATAATATGAAATATTAGTCAGATATTGCTTTTTTTCTAGTATGAATATAAAAAGAAATAAATTAAATAATTACTGAAGTGCATGCAGTTAGTTACAGACAATTGCAGCAGTGAAATTCTGGTTTGCATTTCTACTCTTTACATTCACTGGAAACCTCATCTATAACATCTGATTAGAAAATTACCTCATGTTTAACATTTGGCTGGAAAAAATAAGTAAAAGTAATGAAAAATGTGAGGGCTGATTTAAGTATTCTGGTCTCTTCCAGTGCGTATTTCCATATCAAATCTAACTGAGGCACCAGCTATACCACATTTCTCTCTTACTCAATGATGACCTGTTTATTAATGTGATCTGGCTTATGTGAACTCGCACTACGCCTTAAAATCTTGGAGTCTCTCTAACATGTAAGAATTGTTCTCCTACATATTCATGCCCCATTTTAGCTTAAAGATCTCACAGTACTGTATAACCCCAGCAGAGCACTGAAGCTCCTTCCATTCTTTCTCCAGAATATCACGGCTCTTTGAGGATAGCAACCTGTTGCGTGGCAGCTGACTGGAGAGGAGGGAGTCTCCTGGAGGACAGAAAATGAGGGAAGAATTGCAAAGAGAAAGTAAAAACAGACACATGTTAGATTCTGAGTTGTAACCTTGGAAAAAGAAAGCCATGTTACTTTTTCTCTTACTACACTCAGAAAAATAAAGGTTCCAACTGGAACCAAAAGTGGTTCTTTAGACTGATGCCATAGAAGAACCTTTTTTGGTGCCACAAAGAACCTTTCAAACAATGGTTCTTTGAAGAACCATTTCTTTCAGTGGTTCATTGAAGAACCTTTAAAGGTGCCCCAAAGAACCATCAAGAAATGGTTCTTTGGGGCACCTTTAATGGTTTTTCAAAGAACCTTTTTTAAAAATGGTTCTTTAAGAACCATTTTTATACAGTAGCCCCTTTCTGTTTTCACACGGAGCATGGGGTACTGTAATCTGTCTGGAAGGTCACATTATGGTTATAGAAAATCTCTCCTTTAAACACATTCATGGATGTCCTTCCATCTTTCCTCCTGAAGATCGTGGCTCTCTCAGGGTAGAAACTTGTAGCTGGCAGCTGACTGGAGAGGAGGGAGACTTTAGGAGAAGAGACACTGAAAGAACAACTGCTGAGAAAGAGCTGTTTAAAACAAATGAATGATACATCTTTTTAAACTGTGTAAATAAATCATGCTCCATCATCTGATGCTATTTTTTCCTTGTAATAACACAGAATTAACAAGATTCTGTACTACACTGATGAAAGCAGAAAAATCCTTCCCAAGTTGTTTACATATAATGACTCTCTACTGAAGATGCTTTGCTGAACTCATAGACTTGTGGAAAGTGGTACAAACTGTTTTCTGTAAAGTGTCAAAAAGTAACCAAGTAAAAGTAAATTTAAAGCATTATTATGTTTTTTTTATTTGTTTCTCATTTGTTTCTGAGTTTCCTTTAATCACGGCATCACGTCTGGCTTTTGAGGATTGGTATTGCACTTTGACAAGCAGGTCCTGTTTGAGTGATTTCTTGAGAACAGTTGTGACAGTAATGAAGAAAGAGAACTCAGCTTCACAAAGAAACACCACAGTTAATTGTTGGGGGAGCAATCCCTTTTTCGCACAGGAATATGTAGGCTTCCTTTTTTTTTCAATTGTTAATAAACATCTTAATTCAGAAACTACATTTGGTGTTAACTTTTGTGATCTATTTGATCTGAAACATTTAAGTGTGACAAATATTCAAAGTGAGATCATGAGGGACTTTTAAATACAGACAGAAAAACTGGTGATGCCTAACCAAGTGGAAGTAGTAGTGGAGGGCAAGCTGAGGAAGATGGCTATAGTGACAGATGTTGCTATACCGAGTGACAGCAAAATCACAAAAAATGAACACGAGAAGCTGGAGTAATAGCAAGGGCTTAGAGAAGAGCTCAAGAAGACTGTTGCCAAAGTGCTTGCTCATAGGGGGTCATATGATTGTTGGGTTTTTCTCTGTATCTATGAAGCGCCTTGAGGCAACTTTTGTTGTGATTTGGCGCTATATAAATAAAATTGAATTGAATTGAATTGGAGGGAAAAGGCACCAGTGTTCCCAGTGGTAATTGGGGCACTCGGTGTAGTGCTCCCCAAACTGGGTGAGTGGCTCGCAGGAGATCCCAGAAACAACTTGCCTGATAGAAGGCAAGTTCCTAATTTTCTGTTAGGATCTCCACTAGTTATTCTCACATATCAGCCAACATAAAAAAACAAAACAAAACAAAAAAACAATAAAAAACAGAAAAAACATTCAAACATCACATTACAGACAATATTCTCATTCTCGCATCTTTCCCGTTTGTTTTTTTGTTTTTTATTTGTTTACTTCTCAGTTGGTTCTTTCATTTTATTCCATTTGGTGAAAATATTGTTCTTTACATCAGAACTTTAACGTTACAGGCAGCTGAACACACCAGCAGGTGGAGCTAAAGGTCTCGTATTTCAGTTCTTACAAATGGTGCAGAAACGGATCCTGTGTGTTTGTGTATGTGTGCGTATATGCATGCCTTCAAATAAATTACAAGAATTAATAATGCTGCCACAGATGTGACTCTGGAAGAGTTCGTGGCATGGGAGTAAATAGAAAAATAGTAAACTTGCATTTATTAAATAGAGATGGGTTTTTTTTTTTACATATTTACTACAACTTCATTTCATTTTCATGAGATGTTTAATATCTACAGCTGTTCAATAGAAAGAAAACTTAGAAGGCATTTAAGCTTCTGTTTCATGTCCATCACTATTTCTCTTTTTCCTCAGGCTCATATGGACTTCGGAAGTTCTGTGAGATTTTTTTTCTGTTTGAGTGAAGCAGGTCTCAGCATGTTCAGACAGAGCTGCTAGGACAGGAATGTTGCTGATACGCATCATGCTGTGGAAACAAATGGTTTGATGATTCTATAACAGGGGTGTCAAACTCAAATACACAGTGGGCCAAAATTCAAAACAAGAACAAAGTCGCGGGCTAACGTTAATATTTATTGAAATATATTTATTCCTCCAGATATAAGAATGAATCTTTTCTTATGGACTCAAACACGTTTGAGTATTCAGTTTTTTCTGAAAAACTGAATATGGAACAAGCAAAGCTTAATGGTTTCTTTATAGATGGACAAACACAGAAGAAAAGAAGCTGTTTCAGAGCTTTTAAAGTGTGCCTGGGAGTGCTGTATCTTCTGATTCTCGCTGGAATCACGACACGCTGTGAGGAATTTTATTCCAATAACGACGGCAGTATTATTTCCACATTAGATATTTTTAAGCAACATTATTTGATGCTGCAAGTCTGCTATTCTTTCCTTCCTCTTCTGACTTCATATTTCCATTTAAAGCAACCGCCCTACAGTGTTTCCCCATGTGTGTTACACTGCTTCTGCAATATGACCACTGCTGAGGTTTTTTCTTTTTCTTTAATTGACAATGTAACCAGAGTAGGCATATCTTCTCCTTATATATCATCATATACATCGTTTTACAGTCATTTTAATGTTGTAAGCCCACTAAAGAATGCTAAGCTAACCATCTTCCTTATTTGACTCCTGAGACCTGTACCATAAAGCATTATTTTCAAGTTTAGTCCTAAGCTTGAGATCTTACAGGGGTTTGAGATCATTATATACTATGCAACTGCTTACTGAGCAATCAGTTCACTGGGAAATAGCGTGACCATGCCTGATCAACATCTACAAGCACTGGTGTGCTGTTAATGGGAGGATCTGTAGGTCTTAGATATAGTCTAAATGTTTGCTCTTTGCTTGCTCTCACAGCATTTAGCCTCAGATTGGAGCTGCAGCTGAAGGAATAAGGCTAGAACTAGCAACATCAAACAACATCAGACTGTTATTTAAATGGAAATGCAATTGTAGTTATAGTCAGTTCATCCTGTGATTCATGAAAATCAAATCTGTGAAACTGATATATCTTCTAACTCACCATTATCATTCATACATCTCTTCTTAATACTACACACACTATACTTTTCCTTTTGAGATACAGATGGTCTGTCTGTGGCAGCTGTTTTTTTCTGCTGTTTAATCTGTCCATATTTTCTAAAGTTATAGTTTAATCCTCTATGTTAAATATTCTAATCTGCTGTTAATAGACCTGTCCATGTTTGTTATTAGTCATATGCTAACCAATGTTCTTAGTCACTTAACAATGAATAACAAAATTAGTTTGGAAAAAAAGTGTGATGCTGATTTTTACAATAAAAATATGGCTGTATTTATAAAGTTGAATATTTAGATGTTTTTTTCGTTTTTGCTTTGTTTTATTTCTAAGCAGATATTTCAGTCACTTTGGAAAAAGAGCAGCTGCAGAACAAATACAACAAACTGAGCAACAATTACAGCCAACTGCAAACCCAACTTTTAGGTAAGAAAGTTGTGCCTCATGTGCAAATATAGCAGTACTCAGAATTGTATTTTATACTTGTTTTATTAACTATTTTCCTCTTAGGTCATGGAAGTGACTGCATATCAGTTGTAATATACTATTACTAAAAGTGTTCACTGAATTCAGGTGTTTCAATCGCTTTTATAGCCACAGGTGTATAAAATCAAACCCCGAGGCATGCAGACTGCTTCTACAAACAGTTTTCAGAGAATGGGTCACTTTCAGAAGCTCAGTGAATTCCATCGTGGTACCATGTTCAACAAGTCCATTTGAAATTTCCTTGCTACCTAATATTCCAGTCAGCTGTTAGTGGGATTATAACAAAGTGTAAGTGATTAGGAATGACAAATTCAGCCTTGAAGAGGTAGACCACATAAAATCACAGAGCAGGGACACTAGAGGCACATAGTGGTCACCAACTTTCTGGAGAGTTAATCAATACAGACTTTCAAACTTCATGCTTCCTTTGGATTAGCTCAAGAACAGAGCTTTATGGAATGGTTTTCTATTGCCGAGAACCTGGATCCAAGCATTACATTACTAAGCACAATGCCAAAGATATTTTAGACAATTTTATGCTACCAACTTTGTTGGAACAGCTTAGGGATATCCATTCTTGTTAAAAGATGGCAGCACCCAAAGTACATAGAGCAAATTCTCTAAAAACATGGATGAGCAATTTTTGTGTGGAAGAATTTGACTGGCCTGCACAGAGTCCCGACCTCAACCTAAAAGAACGCCGTTGGGGTTATTAAGAGTGGACACTGTGAGCCAAAAAAACAACAAACAAACCTCAAACTCTTGTAGCTGCAAAGGGTGGGCCAAAATCATACTAGACCCTGTAGATTAAGAATGGGATATCATTCAAGTCCATATCCATATGAAGGAAGACAATTGACTACTTTTGGCAGTATAGTGTATTAAAAAAAGTTGTAGTATGATGTGTTGCAGTTGAAAACCCAAACAGATGGGGAGCAACTGTCAATTTGTTTTGTTTTATACAAAATGCCCTTCCCGACACAACCCCAAAAGGATTTGTGTCTCTTCTGAGAACTGAACAGGGGATCTTTTGCTTATTAGGTGAAGATGTAAACCACTATACTATGGAGCACTTTAGTACTTCGGTTATTTTTTCCCCCCTTCTTCACAGTTTTGTCTTAGTCTTCCTTAAACAACAAGCAGTCTGAGGAGTGTCCAGAAAATTATGTGGGCTTTGTAAATAATTGCACAACTTTCTGTTGAAAACCTGTGATTAGGTGAAATGGTATCCATCCAACATTTGATGGACACGCTCTCATTTCTAGAAATCTTTTAACACACACACCCCTCCGCCCCCCCCAAAAATATGACTGTACAGCGTTGGGACAAGGAAGCCAGACTGCAGTCTTATATGTGTCTCTGAAGCTTACAACAGCCCTGTTCAAGTATTGACCAAAACATTCATACATATGGTGCTTTTAACGCAAAAGTACTGCACGGTGATTTTCTTTTCACATTACTGAATTATTCACAGGAGCTGTGTTACTTGCATGTTGTGTTTTTTGTGCAATCACTTCATATTTTTGTAATATAGTGTACTCTTTCTGTGTAAAATCAACCACTCAGCTGCCAGCACACTAATCATGCCATGGCTATGCTGTGTGGCAGGCAGCATGTAGGACCAAATTGCAGGTCTAAAACACAGGAAGTTAACAGAAAATGGTAGCGTTTTTGCTGGACATAATAATACATCTATACAGGAAACAAAATCAAAAACAAGGAATTCGAAATAAGAAACTTAACCAAAAAGAAAAACAAAACAAGAAACAAAACAAGATACTCAATTCAGAGATGGTCTTTCCCTTTGCATCTAAATGGCCTCCTTGACTCCGCGCTCAAACCAGTGTTCCTCCCTGTCGATGATGTGTACATCCTCATCATTGAAAGAGTGTCCACTGGCCTGTAGGTGTAAATAGACTGCAGAGTCCTGACCCTAGTTTCAGGAGACATGACACCTGCCGGCATCCAAATCTGCTTACGTGCATCTTTTGCCCGTTTCTCCTCTACTTTTCTCTTCTTTTCTAAACTGAGAACCTGATGGCTTTGACCTTTTCTTGTCCATCTTCCATCAGTAATTTTGCACTCCAGTATCAACACTCAACCCCACAACATAAACTAACAGACTAATAGACCTACACCTTGTATATTAATTTTTTTTTCTAGGATTTTACACAACCGAGGAGAAACAATGAATATATAATGGGCTTGGATTAACAACATTATGAATGAAATGTGCACTATTTAGAAACAGCATGCCCCCTCTCCTTTCGACAGGTTGTGTTGTAAGACTTCAGCACAGCAGCAAGCAGGCACACCAAGGGCCCTCGCGCTCACTTTTCTCGTATATGTGTGTGAAAGAATTTAGAAAACACATCGGTCCAAAATTATTATAAGTCTATATCATAATGTCTTCAGTTTTTGTGTTTGTTGTAGGCTGTCAACGTTAATGCGTTATTACCGTCATCATGATTAACCCGACTAAATATTTCTTAACACAATCAACCCATTTGGAGCACAGAATGGACAAACAACAAATGCGTTGACAGACTTTTCAGGGATTTTAAGTACTTCTGCACTCCAGATGGATTAATTGCATTAAAATTTTTAATTGCGTTAATCGTGATGACAGCGTTAACGTTGACGGCCCTTTTGGTTTGTTTTTATTTTGTTTTTGTAAAGGCACGTTTACTCCTCGCAAATGGGCAATTGAAAACAGATCGGTGCCCATGCAATCCCCAAAATGCACTGGCATGATGTCGGGGCACCATGGGTGCGAGCAACTTCTTTATTTGGACTCAGCCATGATGCTGCCCCCACCACGATGCTGCCCTGGGCAACCGCCCATGTCGCCAATATCAAAAGCCACTCCTGGAGACAAGGGTGATAATAATAAAAGAACATAATTCCAGAGTCTGAAGCATATATGCTGGGTTTCAGACACAGTACTGTGACAAATCAGTGTGACTGATCAATGTTGCCAGTGCCAACCCTGAGGTCACTAGATTCAAATTTCACATTGCACACCTTAATATCATTTTAACATTTGATTTCATTATTAACACCATGTGTTTTTTTCATATTGTAAAACATGCTGCAAAACAAACTGAGGTAGACTAACTGTGTTATTTAAAGAAACACTCTGGCATTTTTAAACAGGCTAGTTGTCTGTACTGTGATGGATTTAACTTAAAGAACACTGTGTGACTGGTGCACAGTGGCAGTGGTTTCATGGTCAGAGTCAGGTTACATCGAGTGTAGCAGAGAGTCCATATGAATTTCAGGTGATGATGCTGAGATCAACTGACTAAATTCCACCTTCATACCAACTTTATACTAAATAGAAAAGAGCATAAACAGTGTACTGTCATTGTAGAGGATGGAAATCAGCCAGGAACACTCATGAAACATCTGCTGACATCTGATTAAATTTAGTTGTGTACATCCATAAAGAGCAGACTGTACACTAAGAAAATCTACTAGAGCTCTCAATAGAAATTATTATGAGTTATGATTCTTTTCCCCACACTGAACCATTACAACCAGTTTTAGGGATCCTCAAACTTGTGAATCCACTTTAATCCCTGATTGTACAAATTTTCCTGTTTAGAGGAAATCGTTTTAATTTTCTTTCTTTTTCTTCTGATTCAAGCTGAGTATAATTAGAATTTTAAAAAGTTAGACTGAAGTTTGTATTCTTATCTATTGATATTACTTTATCATTATGTTAATATAACACAAGGTTCAGTTAGCTTTGCACAAAAATAGAAATGTCCTCTAAAGAGCTACTTTTTACTTTCTCAGTTTGAACACATTTCAAAGACTGTACTTTTTTACTTTTACTTGAGTAAAGAAGTTGAATCAGTAATTCAACTTTTACTGGAGTATTTGTTAAAAGTAGTGTATTTCTACTTAAGTACAGAGTGTCTGTGCTTTTGTCAACTCTTACTAAGCTTAGGACCTGAGGATGGAATAGCTGAGGAACAACAATTTGATAAATATGTATTAATAGACCTCTCTGCATTGAATCATATCTGTTATTAACCTCTGTCTCTCTTATCCTGTCTTCCTTCTCTCACCCCAACCGGTCGCAGCAGATGGCCGCCCCTCCCTGAGCCTGGTTCTGCCGGAGGTTTCTTCCTGTTAAAAGGGAGTTTTTCCTTCCCACTGTTGCCAAAGTGCTTGCTCATAGGGGGTCATATGATTGTTGGGTTTTTCTCTGTATCTATGAAGCGCCTTGAGGCGACTTTTGTTGTGATTTGGCGCTATATAAATAAAATTGAATTGAATTGAATTGAATCGAATAAATAGACTCATGTGTGCAACCAGAGTTTGAAGTCCAACAGTATGTCAGAACCCCAGCCTCAAAACGTTGGCAAAATGTGTTTTTTTCCAGACCAAAGGAATGACGAGCTTTCATAATTTATCTGAGCTTCTATGACCTTCTCTTTGTCTACAGAGAGTGCTATGGCTTTTTTGTCCTCATAGAAGCTCTATTGAGACAAGTGCACTTTTACAGTCTGGTGTTTTTTTTTCACTTAATGATGTCATTAAGATTCACCAAGTCTTCCTGTTCACAAGCCTGCACATGTCACAACACACACAAGCAATAGAAGGATAAAAACGTGAATTCTGTTTTTGTATCATGTGTCTGACTTTAAGTGAAGTGTCCTGTCGATTGGGCCAAATTTTGAATGAGCTGTTACTTTAAATCCACTGAGAGGAAAATTTGGTCTGACAGCAAGGCAGACTGTCAGTCCAGAGGAGCCAATCTGGTGATCATAAACAACAAAGAGGAACAGGTGGGTGTGTTTGTTTGATGCAACTGCCAGAAGTTCTGTGTTTTGACCATCTGCCCATCTACTGTCTATTGATCTATCTATTCTATAAAGGACAAGAGAAGTGAACTGAAATGTTTCAGAGAAGTGAACTGAAATGTTTCATCTCATTTAGTTTTTCTTTCAGACAAATTCACAACATGATATTACAACAACAGAAGTACTGAATTATGACTGGCCGAAATATTTATGTCTGTTTTCAATTAGGAATTTATTGAACTGAATATGAGAGGAGACTCCTGGATTGGTCTAAAAGCCGGTTACAAAAGTAAAACTGGGGAACATGAATGGGAATGGGTGGATGGATCCCCGCTGACAGAGGCGTGAGACATTTTCCTTTAAATTAAAACCAAAACCAAAAAGTTATTATTTAATACCACCATGTGTTGGAAGACAGCATGGCAATACATTACATCAGCAAACAAATATATGACCCACATTTAAAACCGATGTCTGTAAACAGCTGTGAAAATATTTTCAAAGAGCAGAGAGTCAGCTCTGCCTTCGTTTTATTCTAAGATTTAAGAGTATGAAGATTTAATATTCATAAAAAACTTGAAAACTGTTAATGTACATGATGATACTCAGAGAAAAGTCTAAAGCAGGTCAATTGCGACAGAAATCTGGAAAATGCTTATAGAGAGTCATAGTTATATAAATGTGACAATTGACATGATTTTAGTCTAGTTTAATATAATATTTTTTTTTATCCAACAGGTTTTTGGCGCCAGGCCAGCAGGATCCTGTTCATGGTTTTTCTGCAGTATGCTGTGAAATTAAGGGAAAATGGACACGATCACAATCTTCTGTATCCAAGACCTGGATCTGTGAGAAATGATTTTTGACTGATGACACAAGGAAAATTAAAATTTCTGAATAATCCAAGTAGTTCTCCAACTTCAATTAGACATCATTAGTGTTAAATTTCATAAAGGTTTGTCATCTGTTACTCATGTTTTTGTTCTACTGTGAACAACTTCCTGTCTTCACCACAATGGATCATTTTAATGTTCATATTTTTGACTTGGTATTTTAATATTTTATTGTTTGCTTAGGTTATTGATCATTGGTTTTGGACAGAAGTTTTTTTCTAAGGATGCAGGAAAGATTATCGCTGATGTATTTTAAGAATTCAAAACATTAAAAACAGTTACAACTGTTTTGAATTCTTAAAATCTGTTTTTCATTAAATTTTAATGAGAAACAGATTATATGCACATAATAAAATATTTACAGAATATGCAACAGAGAAAAATAAAATAGAAAATATAAATATAAACTGTAAAATCAATTGTTTATTTTCTTAATGGAACAATGACAAACACACACCACACACACATATATATGACTGATTTCCTCGTAATAATAATATTATCTCTGCTCGTCTAAGTAGCTTGGAAAGAAAAGCCTCTGGACTTCTTTGAGTTGCTCGAAGACGTTTCACCTCTCATCCGAGAAGCTTCTTCAGTTCTAAGGTCAAATGGTGGAGAGTCCCTTTGTCCCTCTTTGGGGGGATACTCCCACTGGGTTTAAATCTGGGACCATTTGACCTTGTGAAACGTCTTCGAGCAACTTAAAGAAGTCCAGATGCTTTTCTTTCCAAGCTCCTTAGACTACAATGACATGGATGACTGAGAACCTTCACAGACATTATCTCTGCTCAACTAGGGATCATTGGGTACAAGTACTATATGTGAGGCTAGAATACTCTTGTCTACAAATTAGATGTCTATGAGAAAATTGTCCTTCCCTCCCTTTAGACATGTTGTCCATAAAAACCTTTCAGAAATGTATGGTGAGATGACAGTTTTAACTCTTACTGAACATTATGATCTTTTTTCTTTAACTATGGTCCCATTAGAATGAAAAAGGTCCATAAAGAAAGATATGTGTCGAAGCACATTTGCCCTGTTTCCGTCTGTCTGATTAATTTCAAAAGCCTAATAATGATGGTTATTAATCGCTGTCTCTTCCACATTGTGTCTTTTGTCCTGTCTTACTCCTCTCACCCCGAACTGGTCATAACAGTTTGTCCTTTGCCAAAGTGCTTGCTCAAAGAGGATCATATGATTATTTTTTTGTTTTCTCTGTATTATTGTAGGGTCTTTGCCTTAAAATATAAAATGCCTTGAGATGGCTGTTGTTTTTTATTGGCACTAAATAAATAAATTTCAACTGATTTGAAAAAAACAAATGTACTGAATTTGATTCGACTGGCCTAATATGCACCGCTTTGACCACGAAGAGGATTTCAACACACAAAATTAATTGTATGTGACTGTAGCTCCTGACACTAAAGAGTCACTCTAGGAGCTCACAGTAGCTGAAATACAGAGGGGCAGAATTCAGGAATGTCTGGCTGCCTTTCAAGCATGAATGAATTCACTGAGTCCTTTTAATCTCACAGGCTGGAGGAGAACACCATCAAAACATTTTAAAGATTTCATTTAATTGAGAAAGTTTTCTGCAAAAAAAGTAAGTTATATAAATGTACCGCTGTACTTTGTTGTTTTTATGATAACATCTGTTGTCAACATATCTGTGACATACTTGAAGAGAATATTCAACTGAGAAATGACATTGACTTAAGGACTTTGAGCTGCTCTCCAGCAAGTTGTATTCTGAACCCAATGGAGTGGATGCAGAACTCAATAACAGATGAGCCACAGAATTCAGAATGGAAATTAACAGGTCATCAGAGTCAGCATCAATTGTTTTATGAACATTTTCAGTCTTAATTTTCTTGTATTCCTTTCTGATTTCTTCAAAAGTTAAAATATTCAGTTTGATGGAACATTACCAGCAAGCCCTTAAGTTATCTAAAGACCTTAATTAAATATTGCTATTACTTTTTCCAAATATGTACTTAAGAATAATTGAAAATGATTATTTGATAAGTGACTGTAAATATGTGGCAAATATGTGCATTAATGTTAATATTTGTACAGAGAAATTAAAAAAAACATTCAGCTGTTAAATATTCTTTTTATCATCAAAAAAGTCAACCTGATGAAAAAACAAAAACAGCAGGTTTGATCAGTGTGCATATATCAGCAGATCCTTTAGCTCAAATAGCATTAAAGACACGATTTTAAAAATAAAATAAAAACATTTCAGTCTTTTTTCATAAAGGTGAACACAATTCAAAAAATGTGTATTTATGCCTTCTTTAGCTTAATTTTCTTAATACGAGCTAAAGTTTAGAATATGAAATATACAAATATTTTCTTCAATTTTCCTTATTTATAATGTAATTCACCCAGCTCTTACTTGCAAAGTGCTTCACAGAGCAAAAAATTACAACAAATCAATGACACAAAACCATAACAAATGAAAAAAAAAGTCTTATAAAAGATATATGAAACACTAATGATGGAGACACTCTGACCTCAGTAAGACTGTTCCAGAGTTTGGCAGCTTTAGTCATCTCTGTTTACAAGCTGAAAATTCTAAATAATGAGAAGACCTCTAATCCCAAAAGGACCTGACTGTGACTGTGTTATGTGACTGTGACTTTTATTTTGACACAATCAAACAAAGTTTGTAACTCGTGGCACTTTCCAATGCACACTGCTCTGGCTCCGGTGCTCTTCTCCAGCAGCAGATTCCTCTTTCTGGCCTGGCTGCTACTGAAATAGGGAAGGCATGATTAGAAGATGCTCGCTGGCTGTGACAAACAAGTGTCCCTGACACCACACCCTGAACCTGCCACTCCACTCCTCCACTCTGGCCGAGCCACCAACCACACCCCGCAACAAGCTCTTTTCACAGAATGCTTTAAAAATACATCTTAAAATCAATGTGTAGTGCTGTGTTTGTTTCTGTGGTCTATGGATTCAGTCTCGAGAATTCAAATATGTTTCCAGAAAGGTCCAGAACACAATGTTAGTCCCACTGCCTCTGTTCGGTAGTGTCGAGCCAAACGGACTTTAACGTGTGTTTGAACGAGTTTAAGTACTTGAGAAACATCAAAAATATCATTTATGTATACATTGAAAAGTTTTGGTCCCAACACTGACCCTTGGGGAACACCACATGTAATACCAAGTTTCTCTGAATGGTAATGCCCTATGCTAACATATTGTTCCCGACCTGTTAGGTAACTTTTTAACCATTTACCAGCTTTCCCTCGAATACCATATCTTTCCAATTTATCCAATAAAATTGAGTGATATTTGTCCTCAAAACACTTGTGCTTGTACCAGTCCAGTTGCTCAGGGTGTTTTTTTAAAATGTTCTTCGCCCACTCCTGTCTTGGTTCCAATATCTTCTTGCTCACGTCACAGTAACCCATCTGAACGCCATCAACCATCAGCACACCAGCGAATTCTGAGATGTTCAGAACTCCGGAGGATCCAATGATAAAATAGTTCAGCGAGTGTTTCACTGTAGGACAATGTTTATAATGGTAGCAATTAATTCAGATGCACAAAAAGTATCAGAAATATAATTCATTTAGTTATCCAGGCTGCACCCTTTCTCTTGCCCAGTGACAGATCAGATAGACTACTAGATTATTCAGTCAAAAAAATCTCATTTAATCTGCACTAACAGAGACAGAAGGCTCTACAGCAGGACTGTGCAGCTTTTAATTTATATTTTGACAAAGATTTGGGGCTAAAGGACCAATGTGGCTGATACGCTTTGCATGTGCAAATTATCAAGAATGTCCAAAACTATTAATATTCAACCTAAATCTTAAAAAAAAAAAAACGTATTTAATAGGTCACATCTGACATGAATAGAATAGAATAGAATAGAATAGAATAGTTTAGTTACCTTTTACCAAACGAATGTAAAATGAGATTTAAAGCAACTCCTACCCACAGCAGCGGTGACAATGAAATTCAGTTGTCAAAGTATACCTGATAAAACATGGATCTTTTAAATTCTAGAAAATAAATATAAAAACTGAGTTTACAACATTCGGGCTAAAAGAGCTTTAAAGTGAAACAAAGCAAAAACTCAGCTTTAGGTCAGATGACTCTGCTGTCAGAGCTCAAAGGTTTAACGTTTTTTTCTTACCTGCGAATGAGCCATAGCACAGAAGAATCAAGAAAAACAGCTTCATGTTTTCTTTATCCATAATGTTATCATTGTTATTGCTCTTGTTCCCTCTAACATGTAAAGACCTTTGAGGTTAGTTTAACTTAAGCAGCTATTGCAGCGTCTACTCCTGATTTCTGCTCCTAATAATCTGCCTGCACTCGCCCACTTTCCCACATGCCTATACCTGTAATAGTCTGATATAATCCTGACTACCAGGAAAAAAAATGTTGTCCAATCAAAAAAAATTTAAATCCCCCAATGTTTGTAAGGTACGGAGCCCCGCAGGGGACATGGGAGAAAAAAAAATTAAGGAGGAAAAAAAAAAAATTAGGGAGGAAAAAAAAAATTAGGGAGGAAAAAAAAAAATTAAGACGGACTTTTGCGAGCTCTCGCAAAAGTATTGCGAGAGCTCGCAAAAGTTTTAGCCGCATTCTTCGGAGGCCGCCAGCTCGAAGCCGACCGGGAGGTCGAGGCACGATGTGCCGGGAAAGCTGTGTTCCTCCCGGCTGTAGTAGGTCTCGACCTCCCGTTAGCTTCGAGCTAGTGGGTGTCAGATCTCCAAAAACGTCGGAGCACTTTTGCAAATATGTGATGTCTTGTAAACCGAGCAGGTATCTGACGTTTACACAACTACATTCACGCCTCAAAATATCTTAAAAGTGTATTTTGTGACCCAGAAAGAGTAATATTACAACTAAGTAGCTGCCGCCATTGTTGGAATTCAACTTTCGCGAGAAAGTTTTGCGAGCGCTCGCAATACTTTTGCGAGCTCTCGCAATACTTTTGCGAGAGCTCGCAAAAGTCCGTCTTAATTTTTTTTTTTTCTCCCTAATTTTTTTTTCTCCCATGTCCCCTGGGGGGCTCCGTATTAAGGTAATTAGAAGACTGAAATAATTTTTTGGGAAAAATAAGTTTACATTTTTTAGATATCACATGTCCACTGCAGAGGACATTGGAAGGCCAAACGTGTAAAAATGAACTTTGATGGCAAACATTTTCTTCAACTCTTCACCAAGGAGAAGTTTGAACTCAAGGAACTGTAGTGGTTTCTTCCCCCAAAACTGCAAGTCACTGCTATACTGAAGCCACGAGTTGGTGATTGCCAGATCAAAAAGTAGAAAACTGCACATACTGTCAATTTCTGAGTGTGAGGGACCATCCTGTAGAAACTCAACATTCGGCAACAAGGTCCACGTCACCTATATTGGTAGTGTACTCAGCAATTGCCAGTGGACTTGGCACATGGACAAACCTTTTGTTTTTCTTAGACCATCTTGTGCGTCTGTCCTGAGGTTGATTGCCATAGGCAGAGGATGCCATGACAACTGTCCAACCACTTAATGACAGCAAGTTCAGGTCTGAGTACCATCCCTGATGCTCCTCCTTCTTTCTTCTTCAAGGGCTTATTCCCTATGATCTTCTTCATCAGACAACTCAAGATCTGGGTTTCCCTCATCAAACTGCAATAAATTTCTTTCTGCTTCTAAAAAGGACTCCTTTTCTGGTCATTTAAAAAAACAGAACAAAATGGAGGAAATGACTACAAATGTCCACTATGGAGGACATTTTTTAAACACTTCAATACTATACTAAAATGAAGTTAGAATTAAGCATACTATGTTTTAATGTGTTATTAAGAGACTTATTTAAAATATGTTAACAACATTCATTGCTAAAAATTGCTCAATAAGAAGTTTTATGCACTTACTTTTCTTCTTCCCATAAAATGTGCTTGCAGCGATGGCCGCCATGTTCCTTCATGAAAAAACTAAAGTTCCCAAAGCTCCACCCCTTCACATTTGGTATCATTGGAAAGCCCTAAATGTCCTCTGTAGATACCAAAAGGAGGCAATTCTGTAGTATGCAGTGCATGGGAGATATTCAGGTTTAGAAAGGTGCTCTACAGAGGACAAATTTGCATTGCTGGTAGTCAGGAGGATATACTGCTTCTTTAGAACACAGAACTGGAAGGATCAGTTTTGTTGTCATGGTCCCTGTGCCTCCCCGGCCAGCCCAGTGTGGCCACAAGTGTTTGTGGTTTTTCTCTCGCTCTCTCTCTCCTACCTGTCTGCCTGGGCAGAGCTCTGATTGGGCTCCTGCCCTTGGCCCACGCACCTGCAGCTGATCTCGAGCGAATTGCAGTTCTCTGGCTCTTCTTAAGGCTGGGGTCTGAGCTATTCGTCGCTGGAATATTGAGTAACCCTCGTTAGTATTTCCTGGCTTCCTTGCGATTCTACTGTTCCCGTGTTTGCCTTCAACTTACCCTCGTCTGTGTAAATAGGTTTACCAGGATCAGCCCTTTTGTGACCCCTGGACCCCGTGAGTAGGAGAGTGAGCTGCTTGTGTGGAGACTGTTTGGACGAGGAGCAGAGCGAGTGCGAAGAAGTGTGTCTCCCCAGCCTATTGATCCCCGGGACCCTGGTGTCCCCCCCCCCCCCTTCATGTGTATACAGCGCACCAGTGTGATTAATAAAGTGTCGTTGAACTGTGCTACCTCAGTCTGCGCCTGAGTCCGTTCCACTCCCGTGACATTTGTTGTAACACACTGAGAGCAGGGTCCCAAAATACTTAAAAAACAGTGTCTCTTTATGATATTCTGATTTTCTTCTAATTATGTTCTTTCAGCTGTTCATGTGTCTATGGTTTGTTTAGCATGTATGTATTTTATTTGAGTTATTTTCATAAATTCAAGATTCAGTTTATGTTTAAAGAGTGTACATGACCTGCTGTTCCAATAAATAGGTAAATAATGTTTTGATTTATGAATAATTGTAACATTGATAATAGCCTGATAATAGCCACTGGTTATCAGCAGTCCACAGGGATTTGTCTGCAGAGGAGCAGAGCTCAGCCAGTCTTCTTCCTGCTGATTAGCCAGCTTAGTCTGGCCTTTAAAAAGGCTTCAAAATAAAAAGGCTTTCATGGAAATTTCAGACCTTGTTTTTTTCCATTTTAAAAGCTGTTTTTATTAAGCCATCTGTCTTTTTTAAATTTAAATATATTCTGATCTGTCTGCACTTCCCATCTTGCCTCTACCTGCCTCCAGTGCATCCCAGTTTCACATTTTGTCACATTAAAGCATTGTTAAAAAACGCATTAAATCGACTTTTTACCTTAAAGTTCTGCACACAATACCCCATAGTGTAAAAATGAGAAACATTTGCTTAAAATTCTTGCAAACCTAGTTGAAGTCTCAAGTCTTGTTGAGTCCTTAAGGTGTTTTGAGCATGATGTTACAAGCTTGGCGCACCTATTTTGGGGTATTTTCTCCCATTCTTCTTTCAGGATCTCTTCAGCTCCCTCAGGTTAGGGGAGTGTCAGTTATTCTTTAACCCCTCAACAACTAGTGTCTCATATTACACAAACACAGTTTTTCTGAGTTTTTGAGACTTCTGATTTAATGACCAAGTTTCTCTGTAATGCGGAAACAGAGCACGCTGTCCAGTCTGTGGATTAGACCATACCAGCTTCAGCTCATTGATCTCAAACACCCTCTTCTCCACACAATAAACTGCTCTACAAGTACAATTTGTGTTTGTTGGCTCATTGGCAAGAGTTCACTGCTCCATCGCTTAGTGCTGCTTCATCTACAGTGGAATTTATGGTTCAGAGAGCGTGACGCATTTGCAGTCTGCTCCAATCCAGGGACTGCCCGTCTGCCTGCAGTGAGCTGTGTTACCAGATGGGGGCAGTCTACAGACTACGTGGTAAATCCTATTTGGATTAAGAATTATATCATTACAAATCATTGAACTCCATCTAAGCCTCAGTTTTCATCTTTACCACCAACAGCTCCTAGATTGCAGGGGGGCATCTTGTCCTAAATCCTCTCACCCCTGCAATTCTGTTCTGCCATCATGGTTCATCTCAGTCTATTTGCTAAATACATTCATTTTTCTATCACAATAAAATGTTCAGTTCTTCCACGCAGGGACGTGCAGAGAGGTTTAAAGGGGCGGGTGCTCAAAGTTAAAAAGGGGCACATTGAACCAGGCTGAATAACAACAACACACATTCATCAAGAATCTAATATGGGCAACAAGGCAAAGCCCCTAAGCGCTTCCCACTACATTCAGTCATTCACACACAGGCGATAGCAAGCTACATTGTAGCCACAGCCACCCTGGGGCGCACTGACAGAGGCGAGGCTGCCGGACACTGGCGCCACCGGGCCCTCTGACCACCACCAGTAGGAAAACATGGGGTTAGTATCTTGCCCAAGGATATTTGGCATGCAGCCAGGAGGCAGCCTGGGATCGAACCACCGACCTTTTGATTAGTGGCTGACCTGCTCTGCCACCTGAGCTACAGCCACAGTACAATGTTGCTGTTGAGGGGTTTCTGCTGCTCCTGCTGCTGATAGTGCTGGAGGGCAGGGCTGTGTTGATCTGAGACTGTAGACATTAAAAAGTCCATAGGAGAGATGGTAGCTGATTAAACAAGTGTCATGAGATAATAACAAAATGCAAAGATTGGTGACAGCGCTTGGAACCATAAGGCAACAAAAAACTGTGAGAAATAATTTAGGCTCTGCCTGTGAATCACTCTTTGCTTCTCTTCTTCCTTCCATCCCATCATTTCATATATCACTCTCCACTTGCTGTCCATCTGAGAACAAGGCACAACTTGCTATTGCAATGAACTATAATTTAATTATCCACACCTAACAACTCCAGCACTTAATCTAAATGATGACAGAAAAATGTTATAGCCCTGCTTTTAGTAGCCTCACACAGCTCCTACTGTTTCCTCCTCATGTCCTTACCAGGCATGTCTGGACAATGTTATATCATGAGTAATATTTTTTTTAAAAATCCATCTAAATAAAACACACACATGCACGCACACACAGTGACATTTTAGACCTTCTTCAGAATACTGTATATACTATGGGCATCACGGTGCTGATCCAGAATCCTTACATTATTATTTATTACTAGAGCTACAATAATAAAGCAATGAGGAGGGGGAAGTAATAAATATGAAATAATGTATTTATGATGATTCCATTTGTTTCACTATCCACTCTGTGCAGGGGCAAAGCTTATTACATTTTTAAACTGTAGAGATACAATCATTTTACTGCTGTAAAATCCAAATTTTGTCTTATTTAAAATATAAATCTAATATAATCTGCTTCTTAATGTATGTTCTTTAAAATACAGCGTGTGTTTTTTAAAATATTATAATAATGCATAATTATGTGGACATGCATATTAGATCGTTTTTAGTGAAATATAATCCCTCCAGAAAGGCAGGAAAAGCCCGGAAACTTACTTTAAAACTAAATATGTTCCCTAAAACGGTGACAGAGCTACAGACCCATGACAGCCAGGTAGCCAGCAGCTATGACCAGCACTACTTGTGCAGTTAATAAAAGGACAGGTAATGTTTGTCGCGCTGTTGCACACACAGCACGCTCGTTTGTTTCAGTTCGTCAGTTGCAACAAGACAACTTACCAACGTGTACGTAATAAGCTAATACTCCTGGGTGCTACACACTACAGTGTACGCTGTACACCTACTTACTGGTTTTGTCGCATCAGTCTGTGTCTCTGAGTTAACTTGTGTTTCTCCTACAGCTCCGGACCGCAACAAATGCGCGTGCTCTTTGTGAGCTCGTTCCCGGCTCGTAACCAGCGCGTTCTGCCGTCAAGGGCGATCATTGGTTAATAGTGATCATGTGACTGATGCAAGCCAGATCCTTTTATTTAGCAAAACTGTGATTAATAGTTAAATATTATTGTTGAGGAGCACCGAAAGGACTCCGCACGCACACACACATTAAAAAAATAATAATAATAATTTTTTTTTTAAAAAGTTGCCTCAACAAAAGGGCACTTTGGGCACCCATCAGGAAAGGGGCGGGTGCTCAAGCCCCTCTAGCCCCCCCTGCACGTGCCTGCTTCCACGTGATCTATTTTTCTTGAACTTTAGTTGATGAGATATTCAAAACCTTCACAATTTTGAGAAACAGAATTTTGAAATTGTTCTGTAGAATTTATAAGAACAGTTTTTAAGTGATTGGTGAATCTCTGTCCATCTATATGGTAAAAATGGTAAATGGCCTGCATTTGTATAGCGCTTTACTAGTCCCTAAGGACCCCAAAGCGCTTTACATATCCAGTCATCCACCCATTCACACACACATTCACACACTGGTGATGGCAAGCTACATTGTAGCCACAGCCACCCTGGGGCGCACTGACAGAGGCGAGGCTGCCGGACACTGGCGCCACTGGGCCCTCTGACCACCACTAGTAGGTAACGGGTGAAGTGTCTTGCCCAAGGACACAACGACTGAGACTGTCCAAGCCGGGGCTCGAACCGGCAACCTTCCGATTACAAGGCGAACGCCCAACTCTTGAGCCACGATCACCCCCATGAGCTGTGTTGCCAGATGGGGGCAGATGGGGGCAGTCTACAGACTACGTGGACTGAGGCAGACTCTGAGGAAGTCTGCCTCAGTCAGTCCACTTTGATGCTCGCCACGTCACTTTGTGACAGGGAAACAGAGAAGTTCAGAACATGCAGAGTGAACTGTCATGTCATATTTTCCCAAACAGCTGATGTTTCTGGGTCTTAACAACCACCTGAGCCCAAGCAATATAAGACACACAGCATCTCTTACCTTACTGAAAAAGCTGCTGGTTTCCTCTGATAGCTGTGAAAAGTTTGGCCATCAGTCTGAGTCAGAAAGACTCTGGTCAAAAAGCATGTTCGAGATAAGTACCTCAAAGAGGTCTTGGATCAGCAGACCAGACAGCGTTCATGGGCTCATTATAAACTACACGCAGTAAACAGAAAAGTGAAAAGGCTGTAAAATTGCCGTAAGCATTTATACAGTGTGTACAAAGTGTAATTTTCCGGTTGAGCTTTAATCAATGCCTCCGCTGTTAGAAAGCTCAGCAGTGACGCCTTCTGGGAAAGAGCTAAATTACATGCATATGATCGGCTGCCTCGTTCACCTACAGCAGTGCCGAGGACATTTAACCATGCATGTGACATTTTGTGTGCATTTATAAAGGAATTATCACATATGCACTTACTGCATAAAAAAACCTACACAATGTCCAAATATTTGTTTTGTTCTAAAAGAGAAAAAAGCTCTTTAAAAAAAAAAAAATCTAAAGTTCACACAACACAAAACACGTTTGTTGATCAGTGTCTGATATGTGGATTTAAGGCCTAACAACAACATTTAACCTGTTCTACAAAATTGTTTTTACTTGAGACAATTTTTTTTCTTAAAAATATATCAGGGGCGTTCATTTCTCTACGATGATAAACATCTTTCTGTCTTTTTTAGAAAATTGAACAAAAATTAATAAGGTTGTGTATTTGCAGTTTAGCCCTTAATGCTTCTAAAAACATTTTAATAGAGCTTTTAAAAAAAAGTCAATAAAGAAAACAAATACAGTAGTTAAGAGATTTATCATTTTTATTTATTTGTATTTGAATGAAACATGACTGAAAACCATTTTTATGTGAGCAACAAAACACAGGACAGTATCCCTCCAAAAATCCCTGATTTCTGTCACATTTTTATGCTTTGAGTTTTCTGGCTGATGATTATCACTAAATTTTGAAAATGATTGCGAGGCTGTCATATTTGACATTAAGTTGAATAAAATAATTATCAAGGCAGCCAGAAGGGGCATAATTGCATCTTATCTGCATATCATTATTGAGATACACACTCGTGACACAGATATACACTCATAACATTGGGGAAAAAAAATCATAAATTCATTTTATTGGAAAATAAAACAACTTTAAGCAAAGTGTTGCATGACACTGCCAAAAACCTTTGGCCAGCTGATCCAGCTGAAAGCAGTGGGTCAGGCTCTGGTTTGACACTTAAGAACATAATAAATGTAGAGCGACCTTTTAATACCCACACAGGAGAACAGGCAGTGTTGGAGACACACGGGACAGTTCGATGTTTCTGAGCTCTGAAACTCAAACTGAAAACTACTAAAAGTTGTTAATATGGATGAAATAGATTAATTTGACTGAAATGGATATTACAGATTCTGACTTGTCTCTTTCAGTAACAACTGAATGATCATATGATGGTATTGAAAATTACTAGAAATTTAAAAACTGTTATTTAGAAAAATCACTAATAAAATAACCATGAATCTTCGGTTCCCTAAACTTGTCTAACTGGAGGGGTGTATCATCGGTTGTAGGGTGCTGTGTTTGTCTACGTGATGTTGATTCAGTCACACAGAGAGTTCAGTGACACTGACAGGAGCTGGAGGGTTAAAAAAAATAAAACAATTTCAGTTAGTCCACTGATCGTGGAATGGCTTTTGTATGAAACATTAGTGGAACTTTTTTTAATTCACAGACTAAAAAAATAAGTTTTTTTTCTTAATCTTAAGAATATTAACAGCATTAACAGCCTCGAAGAATGTACATATTTTCCAGCCCAGCTTGGATCTCCATCAGTTATTCCCAAAGTAATAATAATAATGAAAAAAGAAGCCAGGAAGAAAGATTCAAGCCTCACATTTTAGACAATCCACAGTATCAACAAACTAAATTACTCAAATATGTTTTTCTCACCTTTCCAGTTGGTCCTGATAATGCTTTCATTCAGATTTGTGATGATGTCCTCACCACCAGAGAGCTGAAAGACACAGTCGTACCTTCCCCAGTCTTCAGGTGTGACTGATAATATGCTCAGGTCAGCACTCATCTGGAAGGTCTCATCATTGTTGGGGAGGATTTCTCCAAGATAAACATCTTCATGAATCTCCTCCCCATCTTTCCTCCAGAAAATCACAGCTCTGCCAGGATAGAAACCTGTAGCGTGGCAGCTGATTGGAGAGGAGGGAGTCTTCTGGAGGAGAGACACTGATGGAAGAACTGGACAGGAGGAAGATAGAAGTTGTGTAGAGTGAGTGAACGTGGATGAAAGTAGTATTGAAAGTTGAGAAAGAAAAACAGATAAGGAAAGGAAATGCGAACAGTTAAGGAAAAAACGCAATTTGCAGTATTTCCACACGTCATATTTAACTGACATTACTTTAACTTGAGGCTATGAAACAGAAATGTGTTATTTTGTTAAACACCTGCTTGCTCCACAGCTCCACTTGGACCTCTGGTGGGAGGTACCAAAACAAAAGAAATGGGTTTAAGGTTGTCCAATGTTGGAAATCAGCCTCTTGCTTCATCGTCTCACATCCTCAGTAGGCAGCACTACCTTCTCCTCCATAGTTCAAGCATTTTGGTTTGACACCAGCCCCACATTTTCCATTCATGATCTCCACATCCTGAAGACCTTCTCTTGCCTCCACGTGCTTTGGCAAGGTGCCGAAACTCAACCACTTTATAGGTATTGAGACATTCCCTCACATTTATACTTTATAAACACTAAATACAGTTTTTATGTTCCACCTACACGTTTCTCTGACCCTCTTATCATTCTTTTTGTACTCCACAGTTACGCAAGCTTAGACTATTTCTGCTGTGTTAACACTAAAGGGGACTCCTGTTATCATCTCCTTACTCCCACTTACTCTCTGCACTCCAACTTTCACACTTCTTTACACTTTGACTTTTCCTACACTCGCAAGCTTTGTCGCCTTTTCCACCTGTTTTTCTCCATTACCCTGGAAGCTCAACACAAGAAGGGATTCCAGCTGTGGCTTCTTCACCACATCCTCCCAACTCTTACTGTCTCTACCTTCCAGCCTAGCCTCCTGCTCCTTGTTTCTCTTCCTGTCATTGGCCATCCAGTATCCACCTCCTCTCACCACCTCCTGCTGCTCATTTACCTCTGTATTACTCCCATATACCTCCTCATCGCTCAACTCCATAACTGCTGTTATAGCTCTCCACCTCCTTCCCTATCATGTTAGTCTGCCCAACCCTCCCACACTGACTCCACTTTGAGTGAAGGATTTTTTATATTGATAAATGCCTGCTGCTTCTGCTCCCCTGAGATCTCTACTGGGAGTAAGACACAACGGGAAGAGTCGGTAGAGTCAATCAGTTGCAGTCTGGAAACGTGAAAAGTAGGGTTGCCTGTCTCCTGTGGCTTTACTTCCCACCTCTGATTCGCTGATTGTCTGCACCTGTGTCTAGTTTCCCTCCTGTGTGATTGTCTGCCACACCCTCACTGGTTTCACCTGCGTTCACTCCACACTGTGTGGATATAGTCTTCTCCCTGAGCCTCACAGGTGTCACACTGTTTTACCTTCTGTGTGACCTTCTGGCGCTCTCCATGTCCTTTGTGCTTTACTTGTTACTGCTACTTTTATTTTTCATCTGTCTGTAGCATCTGTATGACATCCCCCTTTACCTCTCCATATCTCTTTGGGAGGCAAAGTGAGCCAGTAAATATTGTAAAAGTTGAATAAAATGTTTGTGTAGGCAGCATGATCAGAATCTAGCAACTAAAGGGAGTGACAAGCTCTTTGGACGAAATCCTTTTTCTCCTGCTTTTTGGTTGTTAGTATAGGTTTGAGAACTGTTGTTTAAACTTTGTTCAGGAATCTTGGGATTGAAAGAATGGAAAATTACAATCCTGTTAAGTCTAGGCTGAGGATGTAATAGTCAACCTATACATTTTTTCAGAGATAACTATTTTTATACATATATTTTAACATAAACTACTGCATATAATATAAAAACACTGCAGACTACTGCATCCATGAAAATGCTTTGGGTCATGTAATTTTACCTTTTCTCTGCAGGGAACTTCTTGCAGTGTTCCAAACTGTCTTCAGCCAAGTTGGACAAACCACATTGAGAAAGTATTGATCGTTTCTCAGTTGAGCTCTCTCAGCATCCCATCTTATTTTGGTATTGACAGCCTCTGGTTTCAGTGCGATCCATGTCAGTGTCTTTAGATCAAGCTCAATAAAGTCCTCTCCATCATACCCAAAACGTGTCAATCCGGTCACCTTGCCAGTGGTTTCATCCCATTCACAGCCATCTATCCTCTGTAAAAAGTGGACACCTGAAGAAAGAGAAACAAAACACACACTAAAATGAACCTGTTAATATTATTCATTTCATGAATCAGTGCTATTTTTCAAGGTTTGAGCTATGCTCAGATCTGAGCTGATCTGTCAACTTTTTATTAGCATGACTAAAGGAAGATAGCTGAAATGCTGTAACATGTACAAATTAACTTGATGTGATACCTCAAAAATAAAAGATGAAGGACAAGAGACAGAAACTAATTTAACCCAGGAGTAGACATCTAGATGACAAATTATAAGAATCAGAACAACTGTTAAGATACAATTGTTAAGGGCAGGACAAACAACAGTGATTATAAGTGATTGTTTTATCACAGTTTTAAGTATGTTCACATCTACAAGGTTTGATGATTCCTGGATTCAATGGAGAAGTAAATTTTCAAGATTTAAGATCTTTAATTACAAAATTAAAAAAAAACAAAATTAATTTACTTAAATCATTTTTGTGTAGGTATTTGTATAATTTGTACTGACTGGTGTAAGGAATAACATAAAATATCACACCTCCAGTTTGGTTGAAATCCTGCTTCACAGTGGACATTGTATCTGTGAAGAAAGGTGGCAGATTCTCAAAGCACACATGAGTGTAATACTGTAACTGCCGAGGGTCTTTGTCTACTATTTTCTTCGCCCAGTCCTGTTTTATTTCCAATATCCTGTTTCTGAGGTCACAGTAACCCGCCTCGACGCCATCAACCATCCCAATACCCATAAACTCTGAGATGTTTGGGTTTCCAGAAGATGCCGTGATGAAATACTTCAGTGAGTGTCTCTCTGTGGGGCGAACAATGTTTATATTGTTAGTATATAAGTCAATAAAACATACAAATAGAGTGTGAAATGTGATGCATTCAGTATGATTTGGTGAACGCATTCTCGTATGAGAATCTGTAAAAGTGATGTGAGTAGGAGTGTGTGTGTGTGTGTGTGTGTGTGTGTGTGTGTGTGTGTGTGTGTGTGTGTGTGTGTGTGTGTCTGGCAGGAAGTGAAGCAGGAAGTCTGAATATAGCTTGTGAGCTTGTGAGAGACTTTTCAAAAGGAAAACAGAGGAATTAGAGAATGAAAGTGCTAAGAAATAGTAATGAAAATGATATTAAATAAATGTCTTAGTGTGTTAATACAGGTGCCCATGGACTTGGCTCAACCTCAGATGAGTACAGCGGCAAAATGATAGATTAACATAATTGGAACGACAAACAGGCCAGGCTTTGGCTGAAATTTTACAGCTTCACCTCTCATCCTGTCCTTATCCTGAGAAGAAGCTTAAAGGACAGTCAATCTCCTGATGAAGACAGAAGACAGACAGAACAACACCGTAGATTTGAAGAATTAACAGCAGGCAGAAGACAGTACAACTGACCTAAAACACTGAAGGGTCCAGCAGCATGTATGTTAATGGAACATGTGCTCTGAATTACAAGCTGGAAAGTGTACCAGTGACATGACTGTGTGAAAGCACTGCATTGGACTGTCTGAGTTCATATTTGCCATGCTGGGAGTTAACCGCCAAGAAAAGACTGAAAAGTTGAAGAGAGAATGAACAGAGAAGAAGAAACGGCTGATTTGGGCCTGTGTTTGATTTGGGAGGCCACACAGGAAGCTGTGAGAAGAGGGGACGAGGACCGGTGAGAGGTGAAGGCTGGACGTGTTCAAGTGAAAGTATAGGAAAATTGGGTTGAAAATTGAGGCTGAACTTGTGGGGTTTAGAAATGTCCAGAGCATCGCAACAGAAAGGTGAATTAAAAAAAAAGAGAGAGAGCGGGATGAAGAAATAAATAAACTAATAATACATAAATGAATAGAAAAATCTTTTGTATATGGCGAGGTGCTGTGGGCACCTAAGTCTTTGATAGTGTAGAATTTTCAAGTCAATACCATGGTTGCATCTACTGAAAATCTCTATGAAGCTTAAATCTCAATGACCTTGACTTCAAGGTCAGAGGTCAACTTTTCTGAAAATCAGAGGAGTTTCACATTCATAACACAGGTATGTCTACTAGGAGGCTGAAGGGTAGCACTATATATTTATAAACAATCAAAAACAACAATTATTACGCAATTTATTTCCAATTTGTATGGAATTTATTTCTGTAAAGGTGGTGTTTTAGGTCTGATTGAAGGACTGATGTGATGGTAAGGTGTCCGCTGCTGCGCTTTGAAGATTGGTAGGCTTTTTTTTTTTAATTTTCACAAGAATTGCTACTTCCCCTAGAGTTTTGGCCACTCCAACAATCAGAAGATTTCCCTATGAGCAAGCATTTAGCGACAGTGGGAAGGAAAAACTCCCTTTAAAAAGGAAGAAACCTTCAACAGAGCCAGGCTCAGGAAGGGACAGCCCTCTGCCACGACTGGTTGGGGTGGGGGGAGTGAAAACTTAAAAAAAAGAAGCCAAAGTGATCATTTTTGGAGCAGCTTAATTAATTTTTGCATTGTAATTTGCTGTTAATGTCATTTTCCAACCCCAGTTTGTATTTTTATCACTTTTGTCCAGGGTGGAAGATGCCATGCTGGAGACTGATTCAGTATGGTCTTTCATTGTTGATACATGGGAACCTTTTAGAGAGGCCAGGGCTGAAAAAGGGATGCCGGAGAACCTGAGAGGGTGTTATCCGCTGGTGTGCATCCAAGGCCAACATCTGTTTAATTAGGCTGACAAATAAGCGTTGGCCAGCTTCTGGTCCTCGTCTAAACATCATTAGCTGTTCGAGGTCATCCAGACGTGTAAGTATTATGTATCTTGTCTCCAGGGATTCATGTCCTGTCCCTGGAACAGAGTCTTTATATTGTTCTTCCGTCTTAAATGTCCAGCGCTGTTGCTTGTATTTGTCTCCAATGAAATAGTTTTCAGTGTAGACGCCAGAGTCTAGCACATGATCTGGTGGCTGACCCTGAGTCTCTATGATGAATTTCAGATAATCATAGTCATTCTCCGAAGGGTAGAGTGGCACCCCTGTAGCAAGCTCCACAGCCACCAGCCCCAGAGACCACATGTCACTTGCTTCATTGTAAGGAAGGCCAAGCATAACCTCAGGTGCACAGTAACCAACCGTCCCCACAAAGTCACCAGGTATCACTGCAGACGCAGGACATGCGAGGCCAAAGTCTATAAGTTTGACTTTGATGGGAGACTCATGGCGGTTTACAACCATGATGTTTCCAGGTTTGAGGTCAGCGTGCACTATTCCCACAGAACTCAGGTGGGACAGAGCATTTGTGATTTGACCTAAAATTGGCCTGACTTCGCTTATGGGGAGACCCTGTTTATTCCGGTCCCCTATGTAGTCCCACAGGCATTGATCAAGGAGTTCAAATTTCAGGCAAACCCGCTGTCCGTCGTGGAAAAAGCCGTTCCATTGAACAATGTTGGCGGCATCTGGATCCAACCTTCGCAGCTGCTCCAAGATGAAAATTTCCACATGTGCCTGTTGCAGAATATCAGGGTCGCTCTTGTTGACTTTAATGGCAACAGCTTGGTTGGTTGTTGTGTCGCGACATTTGGCTACAATACCAAAGCCCCCTTCTCCGAGGAAAGCCTCTACCTTGTAGTGCTTTCCCAAAATGCTCCCTTTAACTAATTCAAGCTCATCTGAGCTGAATGATGGACTGGCTGATGTGTGGACGAATACTTGCTGAGAAAATTCAACCGAGTTTTGAAAACTGCAGTTGATTTTCTGTGATCTCTTGCTTTCCAAGTTTGAAGGGTGCTGAAAGACCACAGGGTTTTGTGATCTTTCAGCACTCATGTCAATGCACAGGGAACTCTTAGGACTGAAAAAGGGATGCCGGAGAACCTCCGAGGGTGTTATCCGCTGGTGTGCATCCAAGGCCAACATCTGTTTAATTAAGCTGACAAATAAGCGTTGGCCAGCTTCTGGTCCTCGTCTAAACATTATTATTTGTTCAAGGTCATCCAGACGCGTCAGTTTTATGCATCTTGTCTCCAGGGACTCATATCCTGTCTCATACTGAAATTGTTGGTCAGTCTTAAATGTCCAGCGCTGTTGCTTGTCTTTGTCTTCAATGAAATAGTCTTCAGTGTAGACGCCAGAGTCTAGAACATGATCTGGTGGCTGACCCTGAGTCTCTATGATGAATTTCAAAACATCATAGTCTTCATTTCCAGGGTAGAGTGGCAGCCCTGTAGCAAGCTCCACAGCTACCAGCCCCAGAGACCACATGTCAATTGCTTCATTGTAAGGAAGGCCAAGCATAACCTCAGGTGCACAATAACCAACCGTCCCCACACGGTCACCAGGCATCACTGCAGACGCAGGACATGCGAGGCCAAAGTCTATAAGTTTGACTTTGATGGGAGACTCATGGCGGTTTACAACCATGATGTTTCCAGGTTTGAGGTCAGCGTGCACCATTCCCACAGAACCCAGGTGGGACAGAGCATTTGTCAGTTGACCTAAAATTGGCCTGACTTCGCTTATGGGGAGACAGTGGTTTTTCCGGTCCCATATGTAGTCCCTCAGGCATTGATCAAGGAGTTCAAATTTCAGGCAAACCCGCTCTCCGTCGTGAAAAAAGCCGTTCCATTGAACAATGTTGGCGGCATCTGAATCCAACCTTCGCAGCTGCTCCAGGATGAAAATTTCCAATTTCGCCTGTTGCAGAATATCAGGGCGGCTCTTGTTCACTTTAATAGCCACAGCTCGGTTAGTCATGGTATCACGACATTTGGCTACAATACCAAAGCCCCCTTCTCCGAGGAAAGCCTCTACCTTGTAGTGCTTTCCCAAAATGCTCCCTTTAACTAATCCAAGCTCATTTGAGCTGAAGGATGGGTGAGTTGACATGGTGAAATGTGTCGGCTTGGTCGGTGAATTGCTAAGTAAAATTCTCTCAAAACTCTCCAAAAAGGGTTTGCTTGCTGTCAGGTCAAGGTCCGTTGAGCATTAAAGTTTAACAGAGCAAAGCTCCTATTTAAGGGTTTTTCTCTCAGCAAGATGATGACATAACAAAGGATCTATGTCATCATCTTGTGATGTCACAAGATGTCACCTTTTTTCACAAGATGCATTCCATTTGGATCAAAGGCATTCTATTTTTTCAGTTGAAACACTAAAAAAAACCAATGTTTCAACAGGCCAGGCTGCATTTTCTGCTGCGACATCTCAACAGGAGATAATAAGATAAAGACAAGGAAGACTGGTGATCTATCCATATCAGCAACATCGGCAGGTTTCTAGTGCAGGAAGTAATAAATTCAGCCCTCGTGTTTGCACTACAGGTTGCTTTCATGAGTATTTCTGTTTTTGTGGTGGGGGAATTTTTCCTCGTTCCAACGATGTAAACAAAAACATTAATTGTGCTTTCCGCAATGACTAGTAATCATTTTGTCCTACTGTTCATTTACAGAACAGGAAAGGTTTTGTTTGGTTATGATTGTTTTGCAAGAAATGCTTCAATCACAGTGGAGTAGTCTTGATTAAAATGTTATATGAGAACTGTGGCACCATGTGTGACCAGATATTGGCATGTAGTCGTCGCCAGACTGTCATCAAAAGTGTGAAGTTTGGGACAGACTGGACAAAATACATTTTTAGAGATGAAAATCTTATGTCCAGTGATAAATGATCAAAATTCCACCACAAACATGGCTTTGACGAAGATGTCCCTTTCTGAAGTAACCCCAAAAAGTTCCTGAAGTAACCAAATGGAATTTAACCAGTGACCTCTCACTTTGCAGGCGAATGTGTAAACCAGCGATGCCTGGAAAACACTAAAACTGTGCCAAAATGTCATTTTACATTCAAAATGGCGGACTTCCAGACTTCCTCTTTGGATTGGGTTCACTGAATCTGTGTGTAATAAATGTCATACACGTATTTCAAGCTGTAAATAAGTTGTTAGAAGTTCTTTAAAATTTCTTAAGTGGTGCTGTAGATCCATTTCCGCAGTGCCAGTCACTTTTTAAAAAAAAGTACATTTTGACCTGATGTGAAGAATGCAAAGAATTTCATTAGTTTGGAAGCATGTTTGGTATATGATATACTTGCCTGACTAACAATAATTTATTATTACTATTACTACTGTTGTTGTTGTTGTACAATGGAGCCTTTCCCCTGTGAATGACCAGCTCCCAGCTAAAATGTGTATTTTGTGCCATTTATAAGGTCAGTGCTTTATCATACCTTAAACTGTGCAGGGTAAAAGCCTCAGTTGCTGGGAAAAGCACAGGTGTATTAGAGTTTTTCTGAATTGCTAAAACACTAAACCCCATTGTAAAAACTAAACTGTCAACTATGAAAACTCTTTCATCAAATCAGTCCCACTGTTGCCAAAATCTTAAACACTATTCAAAGCTCAGTCTCCCATTTAGCAAAACTCTAAACACAAAACACACTTAGCAGTGTGGTGCACCTGTTGTCGTGTGAAGGCTGTGTGCAGTAGTGATGTCTCCTGTGTGTCGAAGCTTTGAAGCGTGTGTCGGGTAATCTCGTGGTAGTTTTGTAAAGCGCGTATCGAGGCTTGCTTTGATTACGTATGCAGTGATGTTCGAGGCCTCGCGGGCAGTCCGTACCACGTGACTGATTCAGGAACTGGCTCGCCGGTTTGCACCAGATTCTAAATAAATTGGGCAGCAAAACACAGCTGATTCCCCGTCACATTGTGTTGTGGAATTGAATTACGTCCCAGTTACATACTTACTTGAACATTTCTCCTTCGATGGAACCAGCAAGGAAGAGAATATTTGTCTGACAACATTTAATCTCATCTCTCCTAATAAAGTATGCACACAGTAATAAATATCACAAATGATAAGTACCATAATATAAATCAACAACACCACAGATCTTATAATCTGATTTCTGTCTTTTAGTTTATTAAAAAGTGAAGCACCACACACTAGTTTGTGTCATTGTCCAGATGTACATAAGCATGATTACACAGTTACACAATCATACCAAAACTCTGTCCTGATAGTTTCCACTTTCTCTTTTGTATCAGACATACTGAGACAATATTCGGGATAAATAACCATGAAAACAATTTATTTATTAAGTTTAGAGGTTTACACATCACATCATTATAATCATTGAGCCTGTCTGACTTTAATCGTCCACTTGATGGCGCAGTAGAGCCAATGAATCGTCACAATGCTTCGAACCATGAGTCGACCAGTTGGATGGAAAGCTTCAGTTCATCACAAGGCTTCATCTCACCATCACTAATGAAAGCTCTTATAATTTGGCTGCTATTAGAGACCATTGATTTAGGCTCTCTTTGGTTACTACGTGGATCTTTTTTCAGACAAATTAATGAAAAAAATATAATAAATGGAAAAACAGAGTACAAATGTGGACAGTTAACTGGATATTACAGCGCGATTTCAGTGCATAAATACATAAATGCAGGTCTGAGACATAAGTGGTGCAATATTGATAGAGCTCACATGACTCCGTCCTGTTCGTATCCCAATGGATGTTCAGATGGCAGTATTTCACTGCTCAGACAGTTTTCTGAAGTAGAACATAATTACAAAGCTATCCCAGTGTCAGTACGCCTTACCTTTGCTTGTCCCTGACTCAGTCACTATGGATGTTGAATGTCCTCTGTGGACATTCAGGCAGATAACAAAAACATGGAAGAAAACTAAAATCAAGGGTGATTCAAATGCCATCACCATGAAGACAATGCCCATCTGCAAAGCCGAGACACCCATGGTGTTTTTCTTCCGCCTGGGTTCACTTCCAGTGTCAAAATCTCAGCTCATGAACACTGTGATCAATGACCGTCACAGCACCTTCTTCCATAGAAATTGTCCAGGTAGCACCAAATCTCGCCTGCTGATGGATGGTGTGGCAGAGATTGCCTGGTACTGCCCTGCTGGAAAACCCAATGACTCCTTCACAGACTGCACTGCCTTTTGTAATCTTCATGGTGATGCTCTGTCATTTGAAAAACAGCGTGAGATACTGATTGAAAAAGCTTCAGTCACTGTTGTTCTTGTGAGAACTCTGGAAAAAGGCCAGAAAGGTACTACAGTCATCTCAGACCTTTACAGGTCACCAAAGCCTCTCATTATTCTCATTGCTGATACTGATGGTAGTGCAGTTCAAGTCAAAGATGGAAAATACAAAGTGGGTCTGAAAGACAGAAGCCAGTCAGATGTTTCTGAAGAACTGAAATGTCATGATCCTGGGCCATGTTGGCCCAGTATTCTTAGTTTCATGTATTTTTGTATTTTGTTCCTTATTTAGGCCATGCTTCCTGGGCTGCCCTGTTACGTTGTTCCCTAAGTGTTTTCCCCTTGTGACTCTTACCCCTTGTGTGCCCCTCTGTGTATCTGTGAGCCCTCGTCTCTCCTTGTGTTTTATTCCATGTTTTCCCCAGCCCGTTATGTCTGTGTTCTCCCCGTGCTCTCTCTCCTCCTGTCTGAACCTCTGTACTTCCTGTTTTACTTTGCCCGTCTCCCGTCAGTGTTGCGTTCACTCCTGCCGTGTCTTGTTATGATTATCAGTGTCACCTGTGTTCCCCGTGTGCTCCCACTTCCCTCGTTAACCCTCTGTGTATTTATGTCTGCGTCTCCCTCAGTTCTGTGTCGCGTTCTCCCTCATGCTGTGTGTTTCTACCTGTAGCTCCCTGTGTGTTTTGTTAGAGTCTTCCCAGTTTAGATTTTGTATTCAGCAATAAAAGCTGCCATTTTGAGTTCAGTCCTGTCTCCAGTGAGTTTGCGTTTGGGTCCAATTCCTGCCGGCACACAGCCAGATCATGACAGAAGAACGCGACCTCGACATGGACCCAGCAACTCACAACCCCTCTGCTGAGCTCCGTGAGGATTTAATTTACACAGTGGAGTATCACTGTCAGGAGTGGGCAGCGCTGCCAGGGGAAGAATATCGGGAAACCATAGCCATCCGTTTACAGAGGATGGTGTCCGGACTCCCATGGCTATTCTGCGCGCTACACCCCCACATCCAGGACTTCCTTTTCTCCACCGTACGCATCCACCCGGAGCAGCCGCTCCAGTATGAAGAGTCGGAGGATGTTCAGCCCGGTCCGCTGGAGGATTCGCGGCCTGGCTTGTCTCCTCCCCCTTCTCGGCGAAAACGGCGTGCACGCCGCCGGCGTTCCCGAGCAGCGGAGCAGCTTTCTTCCTTTGGTGAGAGTGATCGTGTTTCTCACATTCCGCTCAAGCATTCGGCTCCCAGGCTTCCGGACATTGCACCCTCTTTGAGTAAGACTGTGCTTCCCTCCGTGGACTTTGTTAAGCCTGAATCTGTAGATTGTGACTCAGCAGAATTAAAGTGTCAGGGTTTTGAGGCAGTTAACTCAGTAGCATCTGTTTCCGTGCCTGTTGTTCCTCTGAGTGAATCCAGTGTCAATGAGCGAGCAAGTGATTCTTCTGTTCTGCCTAAACCTGGTAATATAGAGACAATTAGCCATGTAGCTACTCAGAGTGACTGTCTTACCTGCTCACCTGCTCTGTCACCAGAAATCCATGACAGTAACCAAATGGGCTCTGTTAAGTGTTGTGTTCCACGGTCTGACCATTTGAACTCTGTGCACCAGGCATTTAGCTCAGTCTCTGCAAAGAATGTTCAGGAAGCGCCTCACGAAACGACTGTTTGTGTTGTTTCCTATGGGACTGCCACTCAAACCTGGGACGGTGCTGCACCTCAGCTGGTAAATGTAGATGGCAACGGAGCGCCACCTTCTCTCGTGCCTGCTAAGCAGGAGACTGTTTCTGTTTTTCCTCGTGGACTCTGTTATGTTTACATACACTGCTAAGATGGTGAAGGGTTGCTTTACAAGAGGGGACTGAATATGAACATATACTCAGTTACCAGTAGGGGGCTCTGTGACTAAGAATGATGGAAGGAGAGAAGAAGTGAAGTGTATGGGGAGATGTAAAATGGCGAACTACTGCTGAATATATACGTTCCATTACAAACCAAGCCGTCTCCGTTCTTCTGTCGAAACACCACAAATTGGCGACGAGGATGAGTGCATCAGTTCCGAGTCCACCGTCTTTCCTTCCACATGTGGGTGAGCCGCCGATTCCATTTACTACATGGCGGAAAATATTCGACAATTACATGCTAGTAATCAATGCCACGGGAGACGCATGGCCGGATGCTAGGAAACGCGCTGTTTTGCTACACTGCTTGGGCCCGGAGGGACAGCGGTTATTCTACACATTACCGGAGCAAGGTGATACATATGCTGACGCCATGAGCACACTGGAGAAGCACTTTGTGCCGAAAGTGAATGTCGTGGCGTGCCGTCATACATTCAGACAGCGTATGCAACGAGCGGATGAGACTGTTTCTCAGTATGTGGTGGCTCTGAGAGCATTAGCTTCATCTTGTAACTTTGGACAAATGGAAAGTGAAATGATAAGAGATCAGTTGATTTCCAATGCTCATCTCAGCGCTGTGAAAGACAAACTGTTACTGGAGGATGAACTCACACTGGATAAGGCTCTAACTATTGCGAGCCAGGTAGAAGCAGCAGTCAAAAACGCTACTCTACTCTCCACACCCGGCTCGTGTCCGACCGCGCCTGTTCAGACAGTCGACGCGGCAAATTCCCACTCTCACCAGAGGAGAGGACCTCGCCCTGCTAAAGGCTGCACTCCAGACCAACGCAAATGGGGAGGTTCGAAGCAGCAGCAGCGGAAGTGCTTCAGGTGTGGTTCTCACAGGCACTTAGCTAATGATAAAAACTGCCCGGCTGCTTCTTCAAAATGCAACAAGGGACATTTTGCCAAGGTGTGTAAGTCGTCAGTCAGTGAAGTGAGAGAAGTAGTGGTTCCAGAATTGGCAGTACTGTGCGTGCAAGATGCTAAAATGATGGCAGCTATTCAAGATAAGCTTACCTGCACTGTCGACATTGAAACTGTACAAGGTGGCTCTAAGACAGTAGAGCTGATAGTAGACACTGGAGCTTCTGTGTCTATTCTGCCAGAAACTATCTACAGACAGTATTTTGCAGACTGTTCACTGGTGCGACCTAAAGTCAAACTAGTTACTTATGCTAAAGATGAGTTGGCTGTGATGGGTTGTCTGCCTGCATCAGTTGCACTGCATGCACAGAATGAAAAAGTTCCTGCTTCCTTCTACATTGTCAAAGCTGGTTCCCCGCTATTAGGCCTCGACCTCATTAGAGCACTGAACGTCTGCATCATCGGAGGCAAAGTGGACCGCATTCAGGATGAAACTGCAGATGAGCCGGATTCGTCTAACCAGAAGTCTGCTGTGTACAATGTTGATCCTATTCCACCAGCTCAACTTGGATGTGTTAAAGGGTTCATCCATAAAGTACAGGTAAACAACAATGTGCGGCCTGTACGCCAAAAGCTGAGACGCCTGCCATTAAGTGTACGTACAGAGGTGTCAGCAGAACTCTCTCGCTTACTCAAAGCTGGCATAATTGAAAGGATCGATGCAGCTGAGTGGGTGAGTCCTCTGGTCGTGGCCCGGAAGCGCAAAAGGGAGTTGAGACTGTGTGTTGACCTTCGTGAACCCAATAAGAGCATTATTGCTGACTGCCATCCTCTTCCTCATATGGAGGATCTGTTTTCTGACTTGGCGGGTGCCACTCACTACAGCCAGATTGACCTCAGCTCAGCATACCACCAATTACCTTTGCATCCGGAGAGCCGCAAGCTGACTGCTTTCATCACTCATGAGGGACTGTTCCAGTTCACACGTGTCCCATTTGGCCTAGCATCAGCACCTTCGGCGTTCCAGAAAATGATGCAAACAGTCCTGAAAGATCTGCCTGGTGTTCGCAACTACTTGGATGACATCATCGTCTACGGAACATCAAAGGAGGTGCATGATACACGCCTGCAAGCTGTTCTCCAACGTCTCAGAGATGTCGGCCTGCAGATTAATGCTGGGAAAAGTTCCTTCTGCCAGTCACACATCACATTCCTGGGCCATGTAATCTCAAAGGAAGGCCTACGTCCAAGCCAACATCACCTTACTGCTATTGCCGAGGCTCCTGCTCCAAAGGATATGGCTGCATTGCGCTCGTTCCTGGGTTTGTCATCCTGGTTCAGTAAATTTATTCCAGATTATGCTACACTGGTGGAACCACTGCGACAGTTGCTGAAAACAGACATGAAAGTTGAACTCCAGTGGAACGAGGCAGCGCATGAGAGCTTCAGTAACCTGAAAAAACTCCTTCTGGAAAGTCCCGCACTTGCCGTCTATGACCCTGACTTACCTGCTTTTATCACCACAGACGCATCAGACTATGGGCTAGGCGCTGTGTTGACACAGTTACATCCAGATCAAGTGGAGCGGGTTGTGGCGTTCGCCTCCCGAACACTGTCTCCTGCTGAAAGAAAGTACTCCACCACAGAAAAGGAGGCGTTAGCCTGTGTCTGGGCGGTGGAAAGATGGTGTACATATGTATGGGGCCGCAGATTCACGCTTCGTACTGACCACCAAGCTCTTACTACCCTTCTCAGCACCAAAGGTATGAACAGAGCGGGCATGAGAATCGCACGATGGTCTGCAAGGCTGATGTGTTTTCAGTATGATGTGCAGTACCGTCCTGGTGTTCAGAATGTCATCGCAGACTGCCTCTCACGGGTTCCCCTGACGTACTCCAGCACTGACATTGATGCTGAAAAAGACCTTCTCTTGGAGATAGCTGAAGTTTCTCCTCTCTTGACAGCGACACCGTTGACGGATTTTAAAGCTGAATGTGAGGACTGCCCTGACCTTTCTCTGCTGCGACAGGTTATCCGCTCAGGCTGACCTAAGGTGAAAAGGTCTCTCCCACCTGAGATACAGCCGTATTTCCTGGTGCGACATGAACTTGCTGTGAAATCACCGTTGGTTTTCCGGGGGACACGTCTGGTGGTCCCAAGGTCCCTGCGGGAAAAGGTGATATGCCTCGCACACGAAGGTCACCAGGGCATAGTTCGCACAAAGCAGCGACTCAGAGAGCTTTACTGGTGGCCATGCATGGATACTCAAGTCCATGCGATTCTGTCATCGTGCTCAGTCTGTCAATTGTGTGACAAAACGGCCAAAACTGCTCCTACTCCCTTACAGCCGGTTCAGTTTCCAGATGGTCCCTTTCAGCATGTGGCCGTTGACATTGTTGGACCTTTTGACCGCGGGTCGCAGGACTGCAGGTTTGCCATCACACTGGTCGATTACTTCAGCAAATGGCCAGAAGTAGCCTTTACTTCATCAGCTACTACAGACACTGTGATTAGGTTCTTGTCTTCAGTTTTTGCACGGGAGGGAAACCCTTGTGAGCTTACCACAGATAATGGACCACAATTCACTTCATCTGCCTTTGCTGATTTCCTGAAGGAAAGGGGCGTCAAGCACATCAGAACAAGTGTGTATCACCCTCAAGCGAACGGGTGTGTTGAAAGATTCAACAGAGTGCTGAAGGACTGTGTTCAGGCTGCACAGGTGTCCCAGAAGCTGTGGAAGCCCGCCGTGACAGAGATGCTACAGAATTACCGTGCTACAGCTCATGCAACAACTGGAGCAGCTCCGTTCCAGCTTCTCAGAGGGAGACCCATGAGAACAAAGCTAAATGTCCTGCCGTTTCCCAAAGACACAGGACAGTATGACCAATGCAGGGCCAGAGTCTCTCACCAGCAACGTAAGAGTAAACGCTACACTGATGCTAAGAGGGGGGCAAAACCTCCCCAGCTTGTGGTCGGTGACAGGGTGCGGATACGTAAACCTTTCCGAGTGGGGAAGGGAGAGAGACAGTTCACTGATCCACTGTCAGTGCAGCAACAGACTGGACTGAGCACTTTCATCTTGAGTGATGGAAAGAGATGGAATGCAGCCCGTCTCTCACTCTGCCGCGCAGAGAATGCTGAGCCGTTGCAGGCTGGTGACGAGGTTGAAAATAACACAAGAGAAACTCCTAAAAGACCTTCTGTTCCTAACAGACCGAGACAGTTACCAGCTTGGACCAAGGATTATGTAATGAAATGAGTTTAGAAAAAAGTGGGAAAATAACACGCTTGAGCTGTTGGATGCTAATGTTAGGTTCCATACTACTAGTTCTGAGGTCCAAGTATAATAGATGATTGATTTACTGTGGTTTACTGTGATTTATTTGTGAAGTGTTGTGGCTTAAGGTTGTTAAGTTACTACAGTAACCTTAACTGTACAAGTATTCATTATAAAGGACGATTTAGGCACCATAACAAGATGGGTATGTTAAGATCACAGGTATAGTTCAAACACCCAGTAATGTTATAAGTGAAATAGGTATTGAAAATGCTGTCTGGTTGCAAAGTTTACTACTGATAATGTTCTGTGCAAATAGTAATGTTACCATGCTAAATAGTAATACTGAGGTAGTAGAATTCTGTGAGAACGAGGAGAGATGTTATGTTTACATACACTGCTAAGATGGTGAAGGGTTGCTTTACAAGAGGGGACCAGTGTTGCCACAGTTACTTTGAAAAAGTAATATATTACGGACTACTGATTACTCCTTCCAAAAGTAACTTAGTTACTTTACTGATTACTTTATTTTTTAAAGTAACTAAGTTAGATTACTAGTTACTTTATTAGTTACTTTCAGAAGCTGCCAATAACACTCCCCACTGCCTCAACATAAAAACATCAACCGGTTTTGCCAATACTCACTTTATTGGAAGTGTATTTTAACAGTAATGTCAACAATATATCTCCTGACATTTGAAGTTGAACTTAAAACTTTTTTTCTGACAGAAATACTTGTTTGTATGAAAATAAAGACAGTCTTGTTACTTCACTTAACATAAATACTTTTTATAAAAAAAAACAAACAAACAAACAAACAAAGAGTCTTTCTTGACTTCCCTTAAGATACTTTTTATACCATCCACATGTAAGCACTATTGTCCGCTTTTGTAACTTTGGACTAATCTTATGAAAAAAAAAAAAGAGACTGCAGGTCCAACTTAAATTGCCTTACTTCCTTGCAGGTAATTGTTTTAAGTTAATCAACTTGAAAACTTTAATAAGTTTATTAAGTGACTTTGATAAACTTAATTCAATTACTTGTAAATAGTTATTTAAATTGGATTCCCCATTCTCTGTTTTTTCAGTATATGTTGTCATCGCATGTTATGGGGGAAACAGTAGAGTGGAGCGAGTAAACCAGTGGTTGTACCTCATTAACAGAAGCTTCTCAAACCTTTTGTCAGAAAGTCGATTTCTTTTAGGCGTGAGCACCAAACCTCCCAGACTAAAAAGTCGCTCCACAGGAGCACTTGATGGGGTTGGAGTGTTATACTTTAAAAAAATTGTCTTTATGCTTGAAAATTTATGCAGAATCTGAAGGTCGTAGCCTGACATCAGGTAGTCCATGACTTCTTTTTCTGCAGAATAGGTCTCCTCCTCTGGCTCTGCCTCAAAAGTGAAAAAGTCCATCTCACCTTGGCTGCTAGATGTAGTAGCACTGGGCACACTGGCAGGGTTTTTTGCCAGAGGAGCAGTGGTGCAACACTCTGCTGTCAGAAGCTGTTTTACTCGCTCCCTCCTTCCTGCATCTCTCAGCCATCGGAGTTTGAATTTTGGACAACTGGCAGCTGCAAGAAGGGCATCTTTGTCATCCAGCACACCGGCGAAACGAGTCTGAATAGCCTAAAAAACATAATTGATATTTTTATGCCTACAATTTATTATGTTATTGAATTATTTGCAAACCATGCCTAATATGAGATCAGTATTATGGATTAATTTTGTTTTAGGTTACTTGTAAACATTTTAATTGTTTTAATCTTATTTTTCAATGATAATTAATATTCTGTTCCATGTTTGTGAATTGTATGAAGCAAAAAATCTGACTAATTTCAAGATAGAGCGTACCTGTACAATGGCATCTGGAAGGCCTGCAGTCATCCTGGAGAGGTCATCTTTCACAGCCTGGGTCTTCTGCATCAGAACTTCAAGTGTTGGTAGTAAAGTTCCATATGGACAGTCGCCTTGTAAAATGTCCAGTGCTGCAGTCAGAGGTTTCATGGCCATGCAGTACTCATGCAGGAACTGGTATTCTTGATCTTTGAAGCACTTCAGTCCTAGCTTTGTGCACAGAGTATTCAGCTCACCCATGGGGATTTCTGCAATTCTCTTTACAGCATCAAAAAAGGAATTCCACCTTGTGGATGTTGGTATTAGGAGCTTTCTTTTGCTGATTTCTTCCACTGTTTCTGATGCAAGTGTAGATCTACTCGATTTGGTCCGAAGAGCTGTGCATTTTGCTGTGCTGCTCCTATACACAGCCCTGCTCTCTGCATTGGTTGTTAAATGTTTCTCCACATCACGTGTGCAAATTATGTTGATGGTGTGCGAAGCACACCTGCGGTGCGGGGGAAGAGACAGCTGACCATCACTTTCATTCTCAGCCGAGAGGATTTCTGACAGATCAGAAAAAGTGACATCATCGTCTTTGGGGCTGGACTCTTCCTCCTCCGTCTCATCATCGGACTCCGTGACAGGATGATAAACTTGAAACGCCTTAACAAAGTTGGATCCATTATCAGTAACTGTTGCAACTACTTTGTTGAGTAATCCATAAGAGGAGTGGATGTTTTCGATTTCTGTACCAATGACATCATACGTGTGTCTACCACGAATTCGCCTACATGCTAATGCAACCTTGTGACGCTCTAATGTGGTTCTACTGATCCAGTGGAGCGTTACTCCCATATAGCTTCTGTTGTTAGCAGTCCAAATATCCGCGGTAGTTGAAACAAAGTCAATCTCATTCAGTGTGGCCTTCAAATTTCTCTCCATTTCTGTAAACTCCTTCTCCAAGTAAGAAGTAAAAGTCGTTCGGTGAGGCAGCTCGGCATTAACAGAAGTAGGGATCTTTTTTATTATGGCACGAAACGAGGGCGAGTCAACAGTGTTTATAGGTAGCATTTCTTCTACAATATACTGCGCGACCAACTTCTTCAATTCTTCATCACTTACTGGTTTTGCACCAAAGTCCAACTTTTGTTGTTTGGGGGGTGTAGGACCTTCTGCGGAAGTCACGGCTCTCTGCTTCGGACCACTTGGTGGGACTCTCTCTGTGAGTTTGACTGTGCTGTGCTGCGACTCCAAATGTTTCTTTAAGTTTGACGTAGTGTTTTTGAAGGTAGATAACACTTTTTCGCCAACACAGAGTGTACAACGAACCTTAATATTTAAATCTTTAGTTGACAGAAACTCAAAATAGTGACCATATTTCCAGCTAAAGAACGAACATCTCTCTCCCTCCATTGTTGTTTACACTTTTTTACGTCGCTGGCTGCGCTTGTGAGCGGGAAACGTGACCTGTCGCTTATGTGACGTTTCACGACACGTATGCGTTTGTCATCCGCTGAGACGAAAAGAAAAAACCAAATCTTTTTGCTTAAAAAAAATAGTAACGCACAGTGGTTTGGACAAGTAACTTTAATCTGACTACTGTTATGGAAATAGTAACGCGTTAGATTAGTCGTTACTGAAAAAGGGGTCATATTCGGAGTAACGCGTTACTAAGCAACGCGTTACCGGCATCACTGGAGGGGACTGAATATGAACATATACTCAGTTACCAGTAGGGGGCTCTGTGACTAAGAATGATGGAAGGAGAGAAGAAGTGAAGTGTATGGGGAGATGTAAAATGGCGAACTACTGCTGAATATATACGTTCCATTACAAACCAAGCCGTCTCCGTTCTTCTGTCGAAACACCACAGACTCCTTGAAACTGTGTATTCAATGCCTGCTAAGGTTAAGAGCCGCAAGGTTTCATCTGCTATACATAGACTGGCAAAGGATTTTAGTTTGAGCACAGCAGAGCTGGTTGCACAGGTTTACTTTTCTGTTCCCCGGTCATGTCAGTTTAACTCTGTGCGCCATGCTTTTTGGCCAAGTTTCATGGACTCTGTGTGTACTACGTCTCGGGCTACATCCTGTACGACTGTGTGTAGTGTTGTTTCACATCCAGGTTATACAGACGCTGCTTGTGTGAGTTCTCCAGTACCTGTGACTGCTCCTAAACTCACTCCTTCTAAGACTGCTATCCTACACCAGACTCACCCACATACTGCTACCAGAATTGCAGCCCCGCAGAACTGTTGTAATCAGCTTGTACACTCTGAGGTTTTCCAGTCTGAGCTCAGCCACACACCACCACCATCATCAGCCCTAGATATAACAGTGCATGCTGAGGGCACAAACCATCTGAGACTGAGTGTTCTGTAACTGATGCTCCTTCTAGTGACTGTTTCATGTGCCAACCCGTTCTGTCTTTTGACATGTCCAGTGGGGCCCAGTCAGCTCCACAACCAGTGATTAATCATTCAGTTTCTCGAGTGAGCGGTAACAAGATGGTCGCTTCCTTTGTTAAGCTAGCCAAAGCTGTTCGCTACTCCTCTGAACCTGTTGCTGTGAAAACTGTTGTGGGTGTTACTTCGTCCCTGGACTGTGTGGCTCCCCATCCAGTTAGATCTGAGTCAGCCAGCCGAGTCGGTTCACCTATGGACTGTATGAAAATTGACTTTGTTTCCCAACCTGTGATTGTCCTTCCAGCCTCGATTCTGAAAAGACCTGTTTCTGGCGTTCTTCCTTCTCTGACCTGTGTTAGACAGCACACCGTTCCTCAAGAGACTGTTGTTGATGTCTGTTTTGAAACTGCTTCGGTGACTGTCCCTGAGCTAACCTCCTCCAGGACCGCTAGCACTAACCTGGAGAGTTTAATAGCAGTGGATTTCCTAGGACCTGCTTGCTTTAAGCCTAGGTCTCCTAAAACTGAGTTTGGCACCAATAACTTAGTTCACCCAGTGACTGTTACTGTTCCTGTGCTTCGCTCTCCACCTCCAGTTCCTCTACTCAGGGCAGCACGGGCCCAGCTTTCCCTTGCACCCGTATCAGCTCCTCGGGTGAGGGTGGCTGAGGTCCAGCTGGTCCCTGCTTCTGTCCCCAGCCTGGCAGAGGCTCCGTTCATCCCGGCACCCGTACCTGCTCCTCGGGTGGGGTTGATGGACACCCAGCCATTGCCTGCACCTGTTCCGGTTCCCCGGGTGAGGTCAGCCGTGACCCTGCCGACTCCTGCACCCGTCTCAGTTCCTCGGGTGGGAGCGGCAGAGGTCCCGCTAGCTCCTGCACCTACACCGGCCCCCAGGGTAAAGGCAGCCAGAGCCCAGCTCGTCCCTGCACCCATATCTGTTCCTCGGGTGGGGATGGCTGGTGTTCGGCCAGGCCTAGCACCTGTTCCTGTTCCCAGGAGGAGAGCAGCCAAGAGTCAGTCACCTGCTCAATCACAAGTTCAACTACCTGCTGACCCGCCATCACTGCAACCACCACTACAACTTGCATTTCTGTCCATAGCACAGTCATTAGCTCAGTTATCAGCCCAGTTCCCTGTTTGGTCACCAGCTCAGTCTCTAGTTCAGTTAGCTCAGTCACCAGCCGAGTTAATAGCTCAGCAACCCGTTCAGACACTGCCAACCTCAGCTGGAAGCATTTGTGAGCTTTCTCCGCCAGCTGAGGACTGCGTGGTGCTGACAAACTTTGGACAGACTGTTTGCCCTGCACAGCCCCAGCCGTTGCATCCCAAGCCAATTGCGTGCCCTGTGCAGCTACAGTTAGCATCCCCTCAGCCAGAAGTCTCTGCACCCGCTGGCTCTGCATCTGTTCTCGCTGGGGGTTCAGGGGAACCTCTCCAGCCTCTCCTCGTCTCCGCTGGGGGTTCAGGGGAACCTCTCCAGCCTCTCCTCGTCTCCGCTGGCGGCTCTGGTCAGCCCGGCCAGCCTCTCCTCGTCTCCGCTGGCGGCTCTGGTCAGCCCGGCCAGCACCTCCTCGTCTCCGCTGGAGGGTCCGAGGGGCCCGTTCAGCCGTTGCCTGGTCCAGCCTCTGCATCAGCTGCACCCACGCCCGGTCCGGCCTCTGCATTGCCTTCAACGTCGCCTTCAACGTCGCCTGGTCCAGCGTCGGCCTCGGCCTCAGCTTCGCCTTCAGCTTCGCCTGGTCCGGCCACCGCTTCGGCTTCAGCTTCGCCTGGTCTGGCCCCCGCTTCGGCTTCGCCTGGTCCGGCCCCTGCATCCGTTCCAGCTCCGTCGCCTGTGGCTGCCACGCCGCCGTCTGGTCCTGTGCCCACCAAGCCTCAACCAGTACGCCCGACTCTCTGCTGCCGCCGCCGTCTTCCACGCAGCCGGCCTCCGGACCCGCTCTGCTGCCACTGCCACTTTTCGCGTGGCCGGCCCCCGGAACAGCTGGACTGAACTTTTGTGCTGTCGCCCCCAGGTTAACCTTCCGACCTCTTTGAACATTGCTTCCATGTTTTGACCTGTTTTTGTGTATTTGTGGACTCAGTTTTGGTCTCATGCTCCTTGTCTTTTGTTTGGTTTCGTTCTCTCCGTCCTGGTCCCCCGCCTCCCGCCCTGGGTGGGTTGTTTTCTGCTTTTCTTGTGTTTTGGTTCTTGGGTTTGGGCTGTCGGGAGCCAGCCCTTGAGGGGGGGGGGGGGGGTTATGTCATGATCCTGGGCCATGTTGGCCCAGTATTCTTAGTTTCATGTATTTTTGTATTTTGTTCCTTATTTAGGCCATGCTTCCTGGGCTGCCCTGTTACGTTGTTCCCTAAGTGTTTTCCCCTTGTGACTCTTACCCCTTGTGTGCCCCTCTGTGTATCTGTGAGCCCTCGTCTCTCCTTGTGTTTTATTCCATGTTTTCCCCAGCCCGTTATGTCTGTGTTCTCTCCGTGCTCTCTCTCCTCCTGTCTGAACCTCTGTACTTCCTGTTTTACTTTGCCCGTCTCCCGTCAGTGTTGCGTTCACTCCTGCCGTGTCTTGTTATGATTATTAGTGTCACCTGTGTTCCCCGTGTGCTCCCACTTCCCTCGTTAACCCTCTGTGTATTTATGTCTGCGTCTCCCTCAGTTCTGTGTCGCGTTCTCCCTCATGCTGTGTGTTTCTACCTGTAGCTCCCTGTGTGTTTTGTTAGAGTCTTCCCAGTTTAGATTTTGTAGAGTTTTTGTGTTCAGCAATAAAAGCTGCCATTTTGAGTTCAGTCCTGTCTCCAGTGAGTTTGCGTTTGGTTCCAATTCCTGCCGGCACACAGCCAGATCATGACATGAAAGGAATTATCAGAAAGATTTTATATGAACCTCATACATCCTTCCAGCTTGAATTCATGGCCAAAGTCCCTGGAGTCACAGTGGATGAAGATGATGAAGTCTGTCAAAAAGGGAAGTCTGCTGCACTGAAAACAGTTAAAATGCTTCAAGGGATGGGAATTTCAAAGAACAAAGATACATTTCTACCTTGTCAAGGCGATCTGTGGCATGAGCGGTGTAAAATAAATAAAGAGCTGTATCACCTTAAAGGAAACATTGAGAAGGAAAAAAGTCATAAGCAACAGCAACTGAATAAAATAAGACAAAATCAATGCAAAGCTTCATGTAGTGAACTGATGAAGTCATTCACAGAAAGCCTCTTGTCTTTGCCATCAAAACAGAAGGAGTACTTCCTGAAATGGACTCAGATCTTAATAGATGCCCTATCCACAGACATAGCTGGACTGGCCATCGCGCATACCGGGCAAATGCCTGGTATGTTTTTATGGGCCGATGGATTTTTTTTTTTTTTTAGGAAGGGTATATATAATGAAAGGTGTTGGATTGGCCAATTGGTCATGATCGACTCTGGGCTGGACCAATTACAGGCCGGATGCACCCTCCCCCTTGTTTAGCAATCTCGTGATTTTCGCGCATTGCATGCCGGGAACTAGTGGCAAAACAATCCAAGTAGCGCATCAAATGCAAGCATTTGCAGCACCGCAAAACGTTCATTCTCCGGTTCCAATACCTTCTTGTTTTTTCTTTGCCGCACAAAAAAGGAATGTACAAAACAAAAGGAGAACAATGCCGGTCCGTACAAAGACAGACTCGACGAAAAGACAAAGAAAGGATACGAGGAAAAATCAAAGGAGTGAAAGGGTCAGACCCTTACGAGCACACAGAGTGGACAAAAGACGTTAGCGTGCTGCCCAACTTTCACCACGCTCAGATTTATAATTATACGGTTCTTGGAGTGAGTGCATACACTCATGAAGTTTAGTAACTTCAGGTCACTGCAACAAGCCCAGGTACAGTTTACCGACGATGGGTACAGGACCTTGAAATGCACCGTGAAAGACCATCGTATGAACAAAGGTAAGTTTACCAGTCTCACAAATCGTCGTCATAAATACACATTCGCTAACCGTTTATTAATAGGACCTTTGAGCTCAACGGTAATTAATTAGTAGTGGAAATAATCTCTGGTAGCATTACAGAAATGTAGCAGTGACAATAATATTGTATGTTGTAATCACACTGGACAATTAGTGATACAAAACAACTGTTTTATCCTGTGAATAAAAGTATATGTTTTTGTAAATGTACCATAATAACAGAAGCGAAACACAATATTGTGTCAGGACAATTCACTATTTATGCACAATAAACAAAGGAGCATAGCGCAACAATTTCTGTTCAGCGCCAGACTTGCTTGTAACCTATATCACCAATTATGTTAAGAAAAATGACGTATTAACTACTACAAAACTCTGACCTTTGTGGGAATGCTTGGAGCAGACTAACATGTGAGCTGGAGTGTTCTGAGACGTTATATTTGGTATATCCAGACCATCCGTCGGCTCTTACTTCGGAAACATGGCTTAAAAAATTTCTCTTCAACGACGTAATCCGATAAAAAAAAAAAGATCTCTTTACCCGTCGGCTTCCCGTGGCTGTCATGCGACCGACTATTGCAGTTAATAATACAACAGCTTGTTGCCATTTTTTGGGTTTCTTTTTATCGCTGTGTAACTGAGTTCAATTGAAAGCCTGCGTGCGCTAGTACCGCTTGCCACAAGTTCCCAGAATCCTTTGCGGTTTTACCCCTGAATGACATCACATTTTCAATCTTTATCCTGGTGGGCCGGTCTCTAGTCAAAATGCCCGGGCCGATTTTTTGTCCCAGTCCAGCCTTGTCCACAGATGATCTCTCTTCAATTCTCCAAAGCTATGATGAAAAGTGGACTGAGGTCTTGAATCTGAAAAAGGAACCCCACAAATCTGATCTGTTAGCAAGCAAACAAACAGAGCTTGAACAAATATCCAAAACACTGCAGTCTGCAACCTTTTGCCTGGAGCACATCTTCAGAGAAATGGGACAGATCTATGAAGCCCATAGAGCAGTACAAACACAGAATAAACTGACTTCCTGGTCTAAATATCCAAAGTTGGCTGCAGATCTGATGATTTCAGGACACCCAGTGGAGCTGATGGATGGTGATGCAGGTCATGTGCCTCTAACATGGATCTGTAGTTTTTTAGATGAAGTCATCAAGAAACTAGTGTTAAGGTTCAAAAATTGAGGAAGGAGAGTACAAACCACCATGGTCCAGAAGCTCTTGGTCAAACAATGATTTTAATGACTACACACGTGTGGGAAGAACAGGAATTGGTCTTCGACTTAATCAAAGCATAAACAGATATTTTATACCGTCAGGGTTTGATTTACTGACGCCCCCTTCATGCGTCACAGACAGGATATATACACATACGTCAATATCAAAACCACAACGACTTTTGACACAATTTAAAAGAACAATTGTCTTCTATCTTCATAACAGGTGCTTCCTGTCACTGCCGGATGCTCGCTTGTCATCTTGACACCTCAGCAGCAGTTCTGCTACAAACTGCTCTTTTTGCAACCCCAAGCAAAACATAATTAAACTTTCACCTATAAATGATTCTCTCTAACTAAGTGTGTGTGTGTCTGTGTGCTAACCACAATTGCACCCTGTTTCACCTCGCCGACTAGCTCCTGACCCCTAACCAGACAGAGACAGAAGCCACCCTCAGATATGTAATAACCGAACTGAAACTTTAGATATGTCATCTACTAAATAAATGTTTTAATCAAGAACCCCTACTAAAAGCTTAATACAAGAATATGAACATATAAAAGATATTAAAATGAACTGTTGTGTAAGCATGTATTGCAATTCCTTCTATGTTCTAGTTTTCCCTCAGCATGGATCATCTAGACACTCTCACTAGTGAAGCTTTAGACCATTAATGAACCTGAACATCAACTCAAATAAGCACAGATATGCATTGTGTATAAAATAGTTAGAACTGCACCTGGAATACAAAGTTAACATTATCATAAACATCTTAAGGCCATCTTAAAGCTATCTGTTACATTGTTAAAGCAATGATCAATTTGAATAACCTAGTAATTCAAATAGCCTCGTCTGGCCTAAACTACAGATTATATTATTAATGCAATGGTAATAATGATGATTATTTAACAATAGCAGTAAAATAATTTCCCTGCTCCACACTCCCTCTCTCGACCTCTGGAACACCAGAGGTCGCAATACATTGTGTCCTCGCTCAGCAAATCAGACAACCTCATGTCATCTAATTGGTCCAGTAATAAACACCCGCTCCCATTCGAGAACACTCCATGTGTAAGCTTAGGTTTTCTCGGTCCCTCTCTGGTGGTCTCGGACCTCCCTGTGGTCGTTGAGATCTTCTGCAAAGGAAACAAAACACCTTTTCCTGCACCTCCCTAACTTATCCTATCTGGGACTCTTTAATCAAAAGCCTGATCCTAATTATCTTCTTAACTTATTGACTTGTATTTATATATTCTTCAACGTTACTCATCACTTTGAAACCCTTTAAGCGCTGGTTTCACGTCCGGTTGCTCGCTCTATTTTTCCCTTATCTGATCATCAACATCCTGTGCACAAATTGTCGCTGCTGCAAGTTCCTCTACTCTAATCTTAAGTCACCTTTTTAACAAGAAAATCATCGTAAGCGCCTATTCTACTAAAAGATCCAAAAGAAAACAACCACTTTAATCAATTAAGTTTAAGCATATAAGCAATTACTCCTGTATACATTTCATCATAGCTAAATGCTGCCTAAAAACAACTCCTATGTGTTAACTTCATTTTAACCTCACATTTCCTATGTTATAACCTGTTTTTGGTATAGCCTTTTTATTTCATTTGCTCCTTTTAATTTAACAATACCTTCTATGTAATATCTGTATGTGTAAGCCTACATTATAACCACTTCTTCTAAAGATCAAAAAAGAAATCAAACCTGTTCTCCTCCTTCAACCCTCACTAATTTTCCCCTAAGATTTATTCACAGCTTTGAAAAACCGGCATTGTATCTTCTAAACAGGATTCAGTTCTTTAATCCTTTAACCTTAACATAAAAATAACAGTTTCAGTTTTACCATACCCAAATGACCAAAAACCCCAAAAAGTCCTGAAATAATCCTAAATTATTAAACCCTAAATTCCCCCTTTTATTTTTTGACACATTTCATGTGTCAAAAATACTATACATCCACAATACTATACAAAACTTAAAATGCTCAGTTTTCCCCACTCATGATCCAATCTATGTCATAAAAATAAACTTAAAACAGAACAATTATCAGTCATGTGTTCCTCCAATTAATGGTAACTGAGTCATAACCGAAAATGTTTCCCCTTTAACATTTGGCATTCTCCCAACAATATACTATAATCCCATAATCTAACCCCAGTCAACAAAACAGAAATTTTCTCTGGTAGAAGCCAATTGTTTGTCCACATTTATTCATTCCCCCACCTTCATCCAGTCACACACATTCACATTCAGTCACACCATATATTTGCTAATAGTGGAGCTTCAGATCAGATTCTCCACCCTCAGCAAAATGAGCTCATTTTTTATTTTCCATAGGAAAATATTTCTTTATGCTTTTGGACTGGATTGAATCGCTACAATCCTTTTTACAGGGACTTACGACCTGATTAGTCCCCACAGGTAGCTTTCTCCTCAGCCAGTTGTAATCTGGAAAGCCCCCCTTACATTTGCTCTCCCCGAGAATTTTCAGCGCTGTTGCAGGCCTGCTTAGAACAGAAATGAGAAAAAATAGAGCTGATTATTAGCTCACAAAACACAAAACAAAATCACTTGACCGGTTTTCTTTAAGTGCACTGTTACAAATAATGGGCCAATTCTTAGACATGTCCATGTTTCCTAAAACTCCCTCTATTAAAAACAAAAACAACAACAACCCTAACCTAACTGACAGAATCAACCCATCACCCCAACAACCTCAACAACCTTAAGCACACAAGTTTTGCCACCACATAATTTCACCTCCTCAATACACCGAAAGTCTCATTAAAACCACACAATTTGCACAAAAAAATCACCCCCTTTATGCACTTCAACATACTTGGATTCAACATAAAACACAACCCCCCTTACAACAACATATCACTAAACTATAAATTTCCTACCCCAATCTGCACTTCTCTTCTCTCTGCTATGCTTCCTCTTCTGAAAGCCACTTCCTCAGTCACACACACACACACACAGGAAGTTCCTTCGTCACCACTCACTCCAGCTAATTTGCATACTGAGTCATCTCTCAATGAGTTGCTGTAACAACAGAAACATATGTATAAACATTACCACCTTATTAAATTATTTTATTTCTTTCTACAGTGATCACTGGTTTTGATCACTCAGTACGAGAGAGCACTCCTAAGTCACTATTTTAAAACTACTTTAATCACTTTTTTCATAACTCCCTTTGTCATATGGCTTCTTCTATTCCTCAATCACAAACTCAAATGTATTTTATTAACCATTCACACCATTCCACCACTCATACAAGTAGCAAGCTGATCTTCATTGCGTATCTTTGTGTTCTAAGCCAGGTTTAATCAGTGTCTATACATGAATCATCATGGGCTTGTCTTGTCTTTATAAGGTTAATGCATTTTCTGTTTGTGTATGTGAATTTGCATATGTTGCTTTTGCAGTGTGTCAGACTCCTTCATAATTCTCCACTTAAGCCGTCAGTTTCTTTCCCAAATTTACTAACCCTCATTTTGATTTCCCCTTAAATAACAGCATTCCTTGTCCTCAGCCAGAAGTTAGGGCTCCACTTGCCACTTACCCCCTCCGCCTTGGCCCAGCGGCTTTACCCTTGAGGTCCCATCTTCTTACTGAGGCCGAGTAATCGTGACTGTGCCTGCCTTAGGTTGTCCCAGGGTTTCGAGGTGGGATCTTACCCGTCATGGGCTATCCAGCCTTCCATACTCGCCTGATACGGGGGCCAAGTGGGCAGGGAAGGGAACACACTGGCTCTGGAAATTAAAGGAGTATAAGCTGCTTCCTTCATTGCATCTTATATTAAACTATCTCACTTCTGATTCTTTCCTCGAATAATTTCACATATGACACTTTGTGTATGTGTGTTTTCTATTCATTAATGTAATTGTCAGTTATTTTCTCTCTTCATTTTACCTTCTTTTGTTTGTTTGTAACGTTCTACTTTGGTTCTACTAAATCTTGATGTAAAAACAATACACCCTTATTTCACGCACACACACTCTGCAGACTTCCTCTGTTCACACACTCGCCTATGAGTTATTATTATTAGTTATTTATTATTTTGTTCAAATCACACAGAATCATTCAAATCGAGTACTCACAGCATTCACATCACAACCTTCAACGTGCTCACTTTCAATCCTGCAAGACGCAGAGATGGACATCTCCTTCACCTAACATAAACTAAATTACCATATCAACATACAATTACTGAAATTCAGACTCAAATACACCGTCTGTTTTAATAAAGTCAAAGAGTAAACGGGTGTACCAAGTGTATGTACTTATGCGTTCTTGAACTGAAAGAAAAGAAACTCAAACTCTTATAACATCACTCATGCATCTCTCAAATTAAAAACACTTTCAAACTTTAAAACATCCTACTTTACATCACCAAAGAAATTGCACCCTGTTTCACCTCGCCGACTAGCTCCTGACCCCTAACCAGACAGAGAGACAGAAGCCACCCTCAGATATGTAATAACCGAACTGAAACTTTAGATATGTCATCTACTAAATAAATGTTTTAATCAAGAACCCCTACTAAAAGCTTAATACAAGAATATGAACATATAAAAGATATTAAAATGAACTGTTGTGTAAGCATGTATTGCAATTCCTTCTATGTTCTAGTTTTCCCTCAGCATGGATCATCTAGACACTCTCACTAGTGAAGCTTTAGACCATTAATGAACCTGAACATCAACTCAAATAAGCACAGATATGCATTGTGTATAAAATAGTTAGAACTGCACCTGGAATACAAAGTTAACATTATCATAAACATCTTAAGGCCATCTTAAAGCTATCTGTTACATTGTTAAAGCAATGATCAATTTGAATAACCTAGTAATTCAAATGGCCTCGTCTGGCCTAAACTACAGATTATATTATTAATGCAATGGTAATAATGATGATTATTTAACAATAGCAGTAAAATAATTTCCCTGCTCCACACTAGGTGACCAGAGAGTTTTTGTGTTGTCAGTTTTGGGCGTACAAAGCAGTGGAAAATCAACAATGCTGAATGCCATGTTTGGATTGCAGTTTGCAGTGAGTGCAGGCAGGTGCACCAAAGGTGCCTTCATGCAGCTGGTCAAAGTGTCAGAGGAAATCAAGAAAGACTTCCAGTTTGACTATTTTCTAGTGGTGGACACTGAAGGACTGCGAGCTCTTGAGCTGGCAGGAAATGCTACTCTTCATCACGACAATGCACTAGCAACATTTGTTGTTGGCCTAGGAAGCTTGACACTGATCAACATCTTTGGTGAGAATCCAGCTGAGATGCAGGATGTCCTGCAGATTGTTGTTCAGGCTTTCATGAGGATGAAGAAAGTTAAACTTTCTCCCAGTTGTGTGTTTGTTCATCAGAATGTGACAGATATCGCAGCTGCTGAGAAAAACATGGATGGGAAAAGACACCTGCAAGAAAAACGGGACCAGATGGCTCAACTAGCTGCTAAAGAGGAAGTGTGTGATGCTGAGTGCTTTAGTGATATCATTGACTTTGATGTGCAAAAAGATGTGAAATACTTTGCTCAGCTATGGGAGGGAAGTCCACTGATGGCTCCTCCAAATCCAGGCTGAAGAACCAACACAATTAAAGATCACAGTCCTGAAGATCACAGTGTCCCCTTTCATCGATCTCAATGGTTGGCACTACAGAAACACTGAGATATTGTGTGTTGACTTTTGTACAACCCAAGTTGCAAGTGAAGGAAGTTTTTACCCTTGCCATGACTCAAATCATACCATTCCTTTTAAAAAATACAGAACTGCTGGACCACCATATGAAAATTGGAGCATTACCCCTGATGAGTCTAAGCTCAAGTATTGGACATGGTTTGTGTGTCAGTTTCAGGAGAAACTCGAAAACCACCATGGTTTAAAATTCACACAGCGTGGTGAGATTCCCAGTGAATGGAAAATGCACGAAAAAAAAAGAGGCTATTCAAAGTCTGGATGAAATGTACAGTACAAACTGAACAGTTTCAGTTTTACACATTTTTAGTTTGCTGAAAATCACAAGAGCTGTTTTACCTTGATTACTCACAAATAAACTTTAAAACATAATGTTAGTGATTTAAACATTACATGTGGGTGACAGAATGGTATATATATTTCTGCTTTGGTCACATAAATGCTCACACATGAGAGAAACAATCATTTTGAGAATATAATGAGAATTAAAACCAAATATATTGTTGTGAACATTAACGAATAGTTTATTGTTTTATTTTTAATGAGAAATTACAATATTTTTCTTTTTTGTAGCTTCATGAAACATTTCTTTCGATAATGTGTTTATGTGTGTGTTCTATTCTAATTTTATTTAGATGTAAGGTGTAACAAATGAATATTTTATCTTTCTGATTTTTATGTTTCTTTACGTTTCTGATTTGACATACGAACTTTAACTTCATTTAAATCATCACAGCATGTTTTACCTTTTACTCAAATCTCAGTTTATTTTAACTATTGAATATTTTTAAACAATGTTGTTTTGATTATTTGTGGAATTGTTAATCAATGACAATAAAAAAGTGGAATTTGACCCCATGTTATTAATGGTAAATGGCCTGTATTTGTATAGCGCTTTACTAGTCCCTAAGGACCCCAAAGCGCTTTACACATCCAGTCATCCACCCATTCACACACTGGTGATGGCAAGCTACATTGTAACCACAGCCACCCTGGGGCGCACTGACAGAGGCGAGGCTGCCGGACACTGGCGCCACCGGGCCCTCTGACCACCACCAGTAGGCAACGGGTGAAGTGTCTTGCCCAAGGACACAACGACCGAGACTGTCCAAGCTCGAACCGGCAACCTTCCGATTACAAGGCGAACTCCCAACGGTGTTTTTATGTAGCCTATCTGTTTAGTCAATTTAATTAAAAACTTACAGATGACTTCTTATTTTATAGGGTAATCTTAAGATAAATATCAATACCACTGATTTTTTTGGACACTTTTTCTTCTTTCTGAGGTAACTTCCTCCAAACCATCATTTTAGACCATTCATTAATACTTCAATCTTAAATATGACGAACATATGTCTATTAATTGGCTATGTTCTAGGCTGTCTCCTCCTTTAGGAGAATTTGGAGAGTTCATTAGTGGAAAAGAGGATACATCTGAGATGACTGTCAGGTTTATATTGTTGATTGTCATTTATGCTTAGAAATATATAACCATATATGCTTAAAGGTGTATAATCAACTGTGTAGTGATAGGATGTGTGATCCTTAGTAGTCTGCAAAGACTTTGTGTGCATTCCAGAGGCTTCTGGCATACACACACTCAGATCCTAGGGTCATGGGGAGAGGTCGTACCTTATTTTATAGTTTTATGGTAGTATAACTGTATCTATGTCTGTTTTAGTCTAAGTGCCTTTTGTTTAGATGAACTGCTGGACTTCCAGACCAGCAGGTTTAGGGAAGTGCCCCCCCCACACACACACACACACACACACTTATACAACGCACAGACAAGGTACTCTTTGTTTGTATGTATAGGGCTTTGGAGTTGACGTCACGCCGCAATGCATTATGGGAGCGCAGCGCCATTTTCGGGGTCTACGAATCAAACCAAACACACTGTGTTGGAACGACGACTACAAGAAAGATGCTTAAAAGCAGCTCAAAAGAGAATGGACTGTATAGAGACCGATTTCATTCAGAGGCGAAGCAGCGGTACTTGCAGAAAATAGCGTGCATTGGAAATGTGGACCCGTATGAAATACGGCCGTGGAGTAGAAACCCTGAAGACCAACCGCTACTGACGTAGCCTGACATATTTTCGTACCTTATCTGTGGAATCAGCGCGTACAAGTCGTCATTCAAGCAAAGGTAAGTCAGCTCGAGTACTGCGAGTGAAATGCGTTTGATTTCCTTGCAAACATTCAGATTAGTGCAGCATAAATTCATTCATGAGGGGAAATTACAGTGAGAACATGTGGAGGCTGTTAGTTGGATAACATAGCGAGTTCAGTGCATTGATGTGACATTCTCCTGAAGGATTGTTATTCTTTATGGTTAAAGAAATTGCACTAATTTATTCATATTTATTATAAATAATCCTAATTAAACATCTTGCTTCCATGTTTGTATCTTGTGTCACTAAAAATACATTTTATTTTAATTTTATATATTGATCAATGACCTGCAGAATCCCCTTATCATATTAAGGGATTCATAATTGTCACTTTATGCTTTCTCCATCTCTAAAGTGATGACATCCTTGCATTACCGGTACATACTTTAGGTTCATTTTCTGCAGGCAGATTTACACTATAACATGCAGCGTTCTATAGATGGACACATAAAGAAATGAAAAATTACATGTATGTGCTAACTTTCTAAACACTTTGTTACATTTATGATAAAGTAGATAAAACACATTTCACCAAGCATTTCACTACATATCGTACTGTGTATGACTGTGTACGTGACAAATAAAATTTGAATTTGAACATTTACGTCAGCCTTGGCTCATAGTTCTTGTCTTTAAATGAACTTTGTCTGTGTGTGTTTCAGGTCCTGCACTCTCAAAGACTGAATGAACCAGCATTGCAGCCATGGGTCACTGTGAGCATCACAGGGAAGGTTGAAGCCGCCCACTGCACCTGTATGGCCGGAGTCGCAGAGACCTGCAGCCATGTCGCTGCTCTTCTGTTTAATGTAGAAGCAACAGTGTTGATCCGTGGCACAAGGACTGTTACAGATGAACCTGCATACTGGGTTTTGCTGGGTAATATGACCAAGATACAGCCAGAGGTTGGCCATAAGATAGACTTCTCCTCTTCAGCTGCCCAAAAAAAGGCTCTTGATCAAAACCTAAACAGACCATCTGTAGTGACAGGTAAAAGGAGCTGTCCTCAAAACAGAAAAATCCCACCTGCTACTTTGGAGGAGTTGTCACTGCTATTGGATACTTTGCTGGAACACAGTAAAGCTGTGGGTTGTGGGAATGACCCATAATGTTTTATCTAGGGGTCTAGATTTATGCCTGTAGTGCACTGCCGTGTAAATAATTTGCATTTACTGAATATATACTGACTGAGTACCACTGTTCAAAAGTTGAATAAAGAAACAAACTAATTTTTGCCTCTTTTTTTTTTTATTGAAACCACCTTATAGAACATCACATCAGTTACAATGTAGAATCCATAGTTTACAAATGACAAAATGTTTACACAAAATCATGAGTGTTTACATGACATCACCCACTACTAACATTATTTACTGTATCTTTTGAAAAAATACAGCAATTTTAACAGCACAAGACTTAAGAATATTTAACAGGAGCAGGTTTCATTCTTCCCTGGTTTTATTATCACACTGTTCACCAAAACGCAGCAAACCTTCACCATCTTATCCAGAAGGGTCCCCTCTTCACCCTCACATGGAAGAAGTAATCTGATTGGCATGGTGGTATGTTTGCAGCAGGTCCCTTGTGTAGCGCTGGAACCCAGTCACGATGTTTCATCCATTTCATAGGCTGGTTTGCTGCAATAATGCCAAATAATTAGCATCTCTATAGATAGAAGGTAGTTCTGCAAAATCACTCAGTAGGATGTTTGTTCTAATTTGCTATGACCTCAGAGCGCATAGAAAATAAAACTAATAGGCTATAAAGAGTGATATGAACATATTTAGAACTTACCGGAATGAAAATGTCTGGAGCACCAACAGATATTTGGAGATGGAAGAGAACTGCACGTCAGCTCGTCTCACAGCTGCTATCCAGGCTAGACGCCTTCGTTTGGTAACATCAATACACGAGCTGCTCATGTTGCTTCCAGGTTGGGAAAGAATGAAAAGATAAACCATTTTCAACCTTATTCTCTTGCCGGTCGTGTGATCGAACATTGCAGCCGACCACACAGCAAATACGAACCATGGCTGTTGTGTGTGACTTCGCTCCCTTTTCACTTGCGCTAGACCCCCAAAATGGCGGATCGGGCCAAAATCCTTTCCACGCCCACCCCCCGTGACATCACGCTTCAAAGCCCTATACGTCATATGTTAATGAACCTATGCCTACTCATGTAACCTCAATAAAGAGCAGTGTTACAGGGGGAGCGGACAAGAGCAACTGGGGTCAAGCGAAAGAACGGTGTTTGTCCAGTTCTCTCCCATGCACGAGAAACATAAAGAACTTTGCCTGCTTGGTGTTTAATCCTTTTGGTGTGTAGTTGAACTGTCTTGAACGTTCCAGCGAATAGGTTTATGCTACAAACCTATCAATGACCGATTGTCCTCTGATATATATGCTGCTGGCATCAGTCTCTCTCTCTGTCTCTCTCTCTGCATACTCTACAGACTTCACTGACCTACATAGTTATGGTTATTTTACTTTTGTTTTGTTAAATAAACACTTTGCTAAAATATGATATGTGGCCACCTCCTTTTTGTCCCTCCCATGCTCTGGCAGTACAGATACAACAATTCAAAATTGCCACTGTCAGCCAACTCTAAGCTGCTGGGAGTCCTCCTCCTTCTCATGGGGTGTATCTACTTTCGCCCCTTTTAGTCAATTGCAGTGTCACCAGGAGATGGTGCTTTCTTCAAAAAAACTTTGACTTTGATAGTTAGCTGTCGAAGTTTATCTTAGTATTATTTCATCATGGTAATGGAAGTAATCATCAGAGCTTCAAAATGGCTGGTGGTGGGGGTGTCAGCGGCTCAAATCTGGAATCCAGTTAACACCAGTCAGGGCCTTCATGGATCACATAACGACTAAACAAATTGCATCTAGACTAATGACTGTTCTTTCTACAGTCATTGGCCTAGACACCATTTTTTGGTAGTATTCTAATGTCCCTTTTTTTGAAAGGCACTATGAGGTGTTTGCTCAGTCCTGCCGTATATACCAGAGGTCACTAACAGGCAGACTGCAGTCCGGGTCAGGAACCAGAAGCGGTCCCATATGGACCCAAAACAGATTTAAAACCTGAAGGGACGTTTCTATTTTAAATGGTGCAGCTTTTCTGTTCTTTACAGTAGTAGTCCAGCATGTGAAGAAATGCACAAACCAGTTGAATGAAGGTTAGCCATTCCACCACTAAACCAATCAACCCTGTACATTCTGGCAGTAAAACCTGGGACTCTGCAGTGCCACCAACTGAGAGTTATTTAGTTACACATTAAAAGACGGTAGAAAGAAGAAGAAAGATAGCATGTGTAGAATAAAGAAAGAGAGAAATACAGACAACAGCGCCAGAGTAAGCTGAGAAAAAGAAACTGAAAAACTGAGAAAGGGAGAGAAAAACAAGGAACAAATGGTGCTGTGTAAAGAAGAAAATTGAACAGTGAAAATAGAGCATTTTTAATGGGTAAATGGTAGACTTCTCCAGATGCAATTGGTGATCTAACAAATGTGGCCCCGAAAGAGCAGTTTGTAAGAACTAACCTTCCACTTTTTGACTGCATATAGTCCTTGAAACAACTTTGTCAGGTAAGAGAAAAGTAGCCGGGCGCGGCGCTGTGGTGTAGTGGCAACGGAGATAGCGTGGTGCAGAGGAGCTAAGTGAGAGCTAAGACTAGCTTCCCTGCCCTTTCTAACTCACCTCCGTTCCTGTCGCTCGAGGCTGAGTTGGGGAGTTGGGCAACTTCGCTTCGCGTTGCCCGTGGACTGCCGGAGCTTCGATATATTCCACGGACCCGACGTTTGGGACCACGTGAGTCGGCGGCATTTGGATTACCCTGCCATCCAGACGACGTCCGGGTTGTTCACCCTGCTCCAGCTGGCTGTATGTGAGAACATCACTCTTTTCTAACTCAGGAGTTCTTCACGCCCCGTTTCTCTGGAGGCAAAGGTACAGTTTCTGTGTTCTTTGTTTTTTTCTGAGCCCGGGACTGGATAATCTGATCCGACTGCAGAATCTCTGGGCAGCCTAACAGACTGGAACTCTGGTTCACGACAGCTACACCTAAAACTATTTATTGGTTTCACACACCAGGGACAATTCACTGGATCGGACTTTACTTTAAAGACGGGAACTATTTTTTTGTGTGGACATTTCGAATAATGTGAGCTGTGTTAACCATCCTAAATAAGAAAGTTTCTGTGTTAACCTTTCATTGGTTTGCTGTATTGTGATGTTGGGCCCTTTTCCCGTAGCTAGAGTGGTTCGGGAGGGGTTGAGAACTCACAACCTTGGGGAGTAACAGCCTGTTTTATTTGTTTTATTGGGGTTTCTTTAATTTTTTGAGTATTTTGGGGTTTTTCTTTCTGTTACTTGTGTTCTCCAGGGCCCCGTTAACGTTGGTGGATGGTCTAGGTTCACGAGGGCCAGTTGAACAAATAAAAGGGTTACACGTGATTTAAAAGTGACTGTAGTATGTGGGGGGCACTAGTGAGCATCGGTAGGATGTAGACGTGCTTTTCGGAGCTCTCCACCAAAACTCAGATTTTTACTGAACACCACCATAAATTCTTACACAGGCGGATATTTTCTGCGGGTGAACGTTTCCAGGCTGATCTACGCTGTCCATTTTTGCGCAATGAGACCGAAAACGAACCCTCCGAGCAAGAATAAAACCATCGAGGGCTATGTTAGCAACGCCGCTAGCGGGGCTAATGCTAGCACCAGTAGCCCTACCGCACCAGAGGCTGGCCCCCACGAGGACAGAACCTACACCCTATGCAAGGAGATGTGTCGGGAAATGGCCACTTCTATAATGGGGAAGATTGATGAGCGGTTTGATACTTTTGAGGCTAGATTTCAGTCGCTCCTTTCGGAGCAGAAAGAGATGAAAAACCGCATGGAAAGTCAAGAACAAGCGACGTGTGCCTTGGACGAACGCGTAGAAGCGCTAGAAGCCAAATGTTCGGCCCTAACTCAGCACGCCAACCAACTCAAAACCAAACTCCAGGACTTAGAGGCCCGCTCTCGCAGACACAATATCAAAATTGTCGGCATACCCGAGGATGAGGAAAAAGGTATGCCCACTGACTTTGTTTCTAGGCTTATCCCGGAGTTGCTGGGAAATGAGCACTTTCCACATCCGATAAAAGTTGATCGTGCACACCGCGCACTACAAGCGAAACCACCTGCTGGTGCTAAACCACGCACTATCCTGGCCCGCATTCATCATTTTCAGGAGAAGGAGCTGATCCTGCGTCGCTGAAGGATGCAAAAAGGCTGCGAGTATAAAGGAAACAGGGTGATGATATTTCCGGACTACACCAACGAAGTGATGAACCAGCATCGCGCTTTTAATGGTGTGATGCAAACCCTGCGCAGTGATGGAATCAAGCACACACTACGTTACCCGGCAAGGCTCTATGTATACTGGCGTGATGGGCAAGCACCGTCAATCTTCAACGACGCAGATGAGGCAGCACGCTGCCTTGAAGGACACGGGTCGACTATGAGAAATTAAGGTCTCAATGTAAGGTAACTGTAGTGGTTCTGACTGCAGGAATGCCTGAGCAGTATTAAGACTTCTAACTTTAAAAGACACCATGCTGAGAACTGGCTTTGGACTTTCAAGTACAACATTGTACCAACAACTTTAGATGAGACCTCCTTACTGGTGTAACATTTTCTCAGTGAATGATGTTTGCTTTTTCTATTACATGGTGGTGGTAATTCACAACACTTTTATGTTTTTATTCTGAGTGGTGGGTGTGAAGATATCTTGCCATTTGCCCGGCAGCTCCCTTCGAAGTGAAGAGGGGATGTTATGCGTCAGGTTCCGGGGGACGCGTTTTTTGGGGAGAGGGTGGGTTATGTTTTGATTTGTTCTTGTTCTACAGCTCAGGTGCATTAGTTTCATTACTGCCAGTTTACGACTTTCTGTCATTTTATATGAACAATGTCACTCCTTATCATTTTTCTTTTTTTCATTTTCCCCCACTATAATGGCTAGATCACAGGCTAGTATACAAATGGGAAACAGGGATTTGCAGCTTGTATCATGGAATGTTAGAGGGCTTGGTTCAGTTGTCAAAAGGGGCAAAGTATTTAAACATTTGAAATCTCTTTGTGCAGATGTAATTTTTCTGCAAGAAACCCATGTAAAATCTACAATGCGGCATGTTTTAAAATGTAACTGGATATCTCAAATATATCAGTCACCCTTTACATCACATGCCAGGGGGGTAGCTATACTATTTAAGAAAAATGTCCCATTTCAACTAAAATCTGTAATCAACGATCCTCAGGGACGATACATATTGGTTTCAGGGATGATAGCTTCTCTCCCGTTAACCCTACTAAATATTTACGGTCCAAATACAGATGAGCCTATGTTTTTCAGAAAGGTGTTTGACTTGCTACCGGATGATGCTGACTCAAATATAGTAATAGCAGGAGATTGGAACTGCTATTTAGACCCTTACCTTGATCGGCTGTCAACTCGCCCTCCCCCAGAGATTGCCTCTGTGCGGCTTCTGAATAATCTTTCTAAAGCTAGAAATTTAGTGGACATTTGGAGACTTCAACATCCCACTGATAAAGATTACTCCTTTTACTCTGGCGTCCACAAATCCTACAGTCGAATTGATTATTTTTTGGTCAGTTCAAGCCTTATTTCTCAAATTTCGAATTCCAGATATCATAATATTTTGATTTCTGATCACAGTCCCACATCTATATCACTGAGTCTTAGTTTGCCTAAAGTGAACTATTCCTGGCGTTTCAATCCAACCCTTCTCAGCGACGAAAAGTTTATTAAATATATTACACCCAAACTCAAGGACTTTCTTGACTCAAATGACAACGGAGAGGTCTCTGATTCATCACTGTGGGAAACATTAAAAGTCGTAATGCGTGGCGAAATTATTTCCTATAGCTCAGGCCTCAAAAAGGAGAAGATGAAGCGACTTTCTGAAATTAATAGTGCCATTCCTCGTCTAGAAAGGGCTTACCAGAATTCTAAATCACCTGAGGATTACAGAGAGATATTAAAACTCAAATACGAATACAATGCAATTATGAGTGACCAGGTTACCAACCTACTACTGAAGCTGAAACATAAACATTTTGAGATAGGAGACAAACCCGGTAAATTGCTAGCGCAACAACTAAAAGGAACACAAGCTTCGAGAGCAATTCACAAAATAAGATCTAAATCTGGTGCTTTTCTAACAAGCCCTATGGAAATTAATAAGCGCTTCAGAGAGTTATATCAGGAGTTGTACTCATCCCAGCTGAATGTAACACAGTCTGCCTTAAATGACTTTTTTGATTCTCTCAGTCTGCCTAGGCTAGATGAAGCTGCCAGAGATCAACTCGATTCGGACTTTACATTGCAAGAAGTGGTAGCTGCTATTAAGTCATTTGCATCTGGGAAGGCTTCAGGCCCTGACGGTTTTGGCATAGAATTTTATAAGAAATTTTGTGATGGTCTTGCTCCATTCTTGCTTAGGATGATGCGTGATTCTAAAAACAGGGGCGTACTACCCCAAACTCTGTATGAAGCAAATATTTCGTTAATCTTGAAGAAAGGCAGGGATGACTCAGATCCTGCTAACTTCAGGCCAATTGCTCTTCAAAATTTTGATCGAAAAGTGATAACCAAAATTTTAGCAACTAGACTGAACAAGTACTTGACCTCTATTATTCACCCCGATCAAACGGGATTTATCCCTGGCAGACTTTCTTTTTTCAATGTTAGACGTCTTCTCAACACCATCTATTCTGACCACGGTAGTTCGGCAGGAGCAGCAATTTTAGCTCTTGATGCACACAAAGCCTTTGATCAGGTTGAGTGGTTTTATATGTTCGAGTCATTACGGAAGTTTGGGTTTGGTGAGATATTTATATCTTGGGTAAAATTAGTATACGCAAATCCAATCTGTTCAGTTCTCACAAATGGAGAGAGGTCGGCGCCATTTCCTTTGCAGCGCTCTGTTCAGCAGGGCTGCCCCCTGTCTCCTGCTCTATTTGCTCTGGCATTAGAGCCCCTTGCGATTAAGATAAGAGCACATCCAAAAATACAAGGGCTCTTGGTCGGAGGGGTTGAAACTGTTATTAGTTTGTACGCAGATGACGTACTATTATACCTGCGTAATGCAGAAGACTCTGTACCATCCCTTCTTAATCTGGTCACCTCATTTGGCAAAATTTCAGGATATACAATTAACTGGGTTAAAAGTGAACTTATGCCTTTATCTAAAACCGGTTCGCCGAGTTTTCTTTGTAACGTTCCATTCAAAATAGTTAACGACCATCTCACATACCTTGGATTGACTGTTCCTAAAGATCCCAAATTAATTTTTAGCTTGAAATTTGCTGAATTCTTGTCAACATTAAAGCATAACATCGAGTCATGGAAAATTCTTCCCCTATCTATGGTTGGTCGTATAAATTCCATAAAAATGGTCTCTCTTCCTAGATTTCTGTATCTTTGCCAAAATCTTCCTATTTATCTCACTTCCTCTTTCTTTAAGGAGTTGGACTCAATTATTACTTCTTACATATGGAACAACAAGAATCCTAGGATTTCAAAACTACATCTACAAAAATCCAAATCGGAGGGAGGTCTGAGTTTACCAATATTTAAACATTATTACTGGGCTGCAAATCTAAGAGCCTTGACCTTCTGGCAGCAGACATCCTCAGATCTTGGTGATTTCAACATCCCCCTTTGGGTTAAAATGGAGGCTGGCATTGTAAGGGGCTCCTCTCTAGAGGCCCTGCTTCTCTCAAAAGTAGGGAGGGCTGAGAGTCTTAAGAAACTGGGGTTTGTTCTGAAACAATCTGTGCGGATTTTAAACCAAGTTAGAGGTTTTTTTGAACTGCCAAACTCCTCTGTGCAGGCACCAATATGTGATAACCATGCCTTTTTGCCTCCTTGGGATGATAAATCCTACTATGCTTGGAAGGAGAAGGGCTTACTCAAATTCAAAGATCTTTATATAGATGGAAAATTTGCATCATTTAATCAACTTAAGCAAAAATTTGATTTACCGCATTCATATTTTTCCCGTTACCTACAAGTCAGGCATTTTATGCAATCCAATATGAAGAATTACCAAGATGTTCCACATGAACATAACCTTTTTAATGTGCTCCTGAGCCCTCCTTACTCCAAACATTTGATTTCTACAATTGTACAATTGTTTGATGACAGCATTGAAGTGCAGACTACGAGGATAAGAGACGCTTGGAGGGAGGAATTGGGCATAGAAATATCAGAATCAATGTGGGACAAATGCCTATCAAAAATTCATTCCTGCTCTGTTAACAGCAGACATCAATTAATACGATTTAAAATTGTCCATCGGCTACATTATTCTAAGGTTCGACTACACAAAATTTATCCTTCAACTTCCCCCATATGTGACAGATGTAAAACATCAGAGAGCACATTGGCTCACGCTTTCTGGCATTGCCCCTCATTGACCAATTTTTGGTCCAAAATATTTGATTGGTACTCTAAAGCTTATGGGATTTCCATCTCACCCAATCCAGAAATTGCAGTTTTTGGCTGTGTACGTTCCAGAACTATCCCTGCGACTGTGCGGGTGCCAATCGACCTCGGAATGATGATTGCGAAAAGACTTATTCTAAAGGAATGGAAGTCCGCTGCTCCTCCCTCCTTCAGTGTCTGGCTCAATGACATGTTATCAGTCATTCAGCTGGAAAAAGTTTGATACCTGCAAACACCTGCAGCAAATGTTTTCTCAAAATCCTGGACTCCGTTTTGTTCTCATCTTGAGAAAGCTCACGTTGTATAAACATGTAGCATGGCACTGCAATTTCCCTGTTTATTACATGTTCATGACATTTAATTCATTATGGATACTGGTAGTTTCTAATTTTAATGTTTTCTTTCTTTTTTCTTTTGTCTTTCCCTATTGACTGTTATTATTGTGCTATTTCTTGTCCTATCATCTCAGCGCCTGAGCTGTATTTGTTTGTTGATGGAGTTTTCTATGCTGAAAAAATTTAAATAAAATATTGAAAAAAAAAAAAAGTGACTGTAGTATGTTTCTGTCAAACCAGGTTGCTTTGGAATAGGGGCAAGTTGTCTGGTTGGGTACGGGTATGTGGGGCTAGGCTGAGTTAATGGTTCGACAGCATAGTGCACTCCGGGCAGCCGTTGTTTGCAGGTTCAAGCCCTGGAGCCCTCCCCTACTGCACCAGCAACAGCCAGACAGCTAAAACCATTCTTACAGTAGTAAGTATCCGGATCAACTGTACTAGGGGAGGTCACAGACCCAGATCCCACTACCCCCTGGTCGTTCAAGGCAGCCCGTGCACTTCTATACCCCTACATAACAGGGCTAGTAGACCCTCACACTAGGTTTAAAAAGGGGAAGAAAGTGAGCCTCTAAAGCACTTTCAATTGTTGAGATTTGTTTATTATCTGTAAAATTGGTTGAGACTGTTAAGTCTTGGTGTAAAACAGAAAAGGGGAAATTCAAGCTTTTGCTCCCTGTATTACATTTTTTGGAAGTTTTTTAACATGCAAAGTTTGTCATTTGAACATGCAAAGTTTTCACATTTTTTTTATTTTCTGTTGCTTTGAAATGGAGATTGTGTAAAGGGGCATCTTTACACAGCCTGCTCCTGGGGTCTTGATCATACAGTACAAATAAAATGTTCACGTTTCTCCAACGCTGTCTTCCCAAAAGTTTCACTGGATGGCCAGGAAGCGCTCACGATGTCTTCTCGGGCGCTGATAATTGGCGTCTGTCTTGTATCAGTGACGGATGTAAAGCGACATGATGGTACATACCGGCCGATCCTTTCTATGATGGTTCCTCTTCTTGCTCCTCTTCTTTCTCGTGTGTCTGCTATCTAAGGTATTCACTAAACACGTGGTCGGTTGTGGCGAACTTCCTCATATACTCATTGATGTTTGTTGTCTCCTCCTGGCCTGTGGTTCTGACTCTCACCAGTCCTCAGCCTCCTTCCTTTTGCTTAGTGTGCAATCTCAAAGTGCTGGATTTGGGGTGAACGCTGACCCTGTGGGATTCCCAGGTAATTTTAGCTGTCCTCAATGTCTGCAAGATTGTCTTCTGGTAGTGCAGTCCCCTCAGTTGTGACTACCTTCCCGGACTACCAGCCGTTGTGGTCGTGCGATGAACTGCTGCCTTTGGTTGGCCACCCGCTGCTGCTGGTTGGTCAGCCACTGTGGCTGGGCATTCAGCCGCTGCTTTTGGAATTTCAGGCACTGGTTTTGGGCAGTCAGCCGCTGCTACTGGAAGGTCATCCGCGGATGCTGGAAGTTCATTCGCTGGTGTTGGATGGTCAGGCGGCATTGTTGGGACTGTATGCCACTGCTCTAATATCTTGTTTATATTTTAAAGACCAAATTTCCAAATGCAGAATTTGCTTTAAACAGACTAAATTGTTCCCGTTTTGATCTAGATTTTGTATTATATATGATGCGATATTGTGTCCACCCAGTAGTAATCTATCCCAGTTGAATTTTTGTGCATTTTCATTGTGTTTTTATGTTCATTTATCATAATGTCTGCTTCCTTGTTGCCCAGGTCACTCGGGAAACTAACTTTTTAAATCTCAGGGAATTTTTTTATCAAAAGAAATCATTGAAATTACCCAATGGGCAGAAATTACAACTGCGATAATGATGACTAGCTCCCCTATTTATCTGGAAAGTTTTTTTCCTAATATCATCACTTTAATTATGTAAATTTCCCCCTGAGACATTATGTCCTCTGTAGTTGACACAGATAAACAGAGAGGTGCGTTTTTTCCCTCAGTTCTTAAGAGGTTAATAATGTTAAATCATATACAAACACCAAAAGATTTTGGTTTAATCGAATATATAAAACAATATATTTGTAGATTTGGAAAAAAAATGTGCGTCATTGAGTGTTGTAGTTCCCTAACTCCTTTACTCTGCAGTCTCTAAACAAAGGCCGTGTGAGACTACATTTTAATAGCGCCATATGTGATTTCAGTCAGTAGAGGGCACTGTTTACTGTTAACTTATTTGTAGTGGCTCAGCATACAGACAACTAATATTATACAATCATGAGTTAATTTACAACAGCAAGATGCACTCCAACAACACAAACCTTCACCAAGGCAACTCACTGTCGGGGCAGTACTTACTATTAAGGGAATAGTGCTGTATTTTGTATATTTTCATTGTGTTTTCTTTGATATTTTGAAACCTTTTTCATGTGAATATATACATGCATGACATTTATTTCATTCTTTAATAAAATTCATTTAAATGTTTAATAATAAATATTAAAAGTATGCATGAGAATTCTACATGTATTCAAACTGTTATCTATCTAAACACTTATAATCTGTTACTGTTGTGTACATAACAAATTCATAATAATAATAAATGTTACCAAAACAAACAAAAGTTGCACAATTTTAAGCCTATTTTTAAAAGATAAAAGACATTTTATGAATGTTTCACCTTATTTAATCCTACAGAAGAGGTCAGAGATTCAAAGTAACAATATAATTAGAATCATTCCCTAAATGTCTGTATGTTGTCAATACAAATGTCAGTGAGAAACATAGATTTAACTAGCTATAGCAGTTTTTATCACTTTGACAGTCTATTGACTTTGAAGGAGAGGTCAGAGGTCAAATGTGACATGATATCTGAAATCTGCATATGGCCAGGGACTTGCAGGGGGCGTGAGCACCTGCCCATTTCCTGATGGGTGCCCCAAGTGCCCTTTTCATGAGGCATTTTTTTAAGCTTTATTTTATTCTTTTTTTTTTTAATGTCTGTGTTTGTGTGTGGAGTCCTGCCTGTGCCCCTCAACAATAACATTTAGCTAATATTCACAATTTTGCTAAATAAAATGATCTGGCTTGCATTAGTCACATGAAAACCATGAACCAAAGCTCACCTTTGGCAGCAGAGCGCGCTGGTGGAACAAGCTTGCAAAGCGCACGCTCGTTTTTTGCTGCCTGGGCGATGCGGAGCTGTAGGGGAAGCACCGTAATTAATTGGGAGTCGCAGACTGATGCAACAAAAACCAATAAGTAGAGTGTACACTATAGTCTATAACAACAGGAATATTAGGTTATTGTGTGCACGATGAAAGCTGTCTCGTGGCAATTGACGAATTGAAACAAATGAGCGTGCTGTGTGTGCAAAAGCGCAACAAAACATTACCTGTCCTTTTATTAAATGCTCAATTAGTGGTGGTCATTAGCTGCTAACTAACTGGGTAAGGGTTACCCTGTGTTGGCCTGTGTTGGCTATAAAAAGAGTGAAAATTCACATCTATACAGAAGTGTGCAAAAGTCTTGAGCCATCCTGTTGGGTCTGCGCTTAGCAGCCCCACTGGTTCAGAGACTTATTCCTGTGGACAAAACAAGACAAACAGCTTAACTGGTTTTCACTTGCTAGCAAGGGGAGCCTGGTTGGTAGCACTTCTGCCCTCGACCTCAGATGACTCCAAAGAACCAGCCTCCCCCTGCAGCCTTTATTAAGTGACACACAGTTTCACAAACACCCATTGTAAAAACCCCTTGTGGTGCCTCATGAAACTAAGGCACTGAGTGTGTGTATGCATGTGCAAGCATGTGTGTGTATGTCTCTGTGTATGTGACTTCCTGCCACACAATATATGCTTACAACCGTTTAACCACATTTCCTAGTTATCCACAGGTCATGTCCCCACACCCGTATATGGCTTAACTTTAATGGTTCACCATATACAAGCATAGGCGAGCCCCTAAATGGCTGGGATTGAACATCCTTTCCCAGATAAGGAAACCAGAATCTCACATGGAATGTGCCTGCAGTTAAACACTTACAGCTATAGCATCCCAAACCTAGATGTAGGCGAGGAACAAAAAAATATATCTGAACATGCAGTTCAGGACAAGGTTTACAAATTTAAGTACAACTATGGCAACATTTAACAATTTACTCTAGCACATCCCTCATTTCTTCATAATTTGTCTCAAATCATGCAGACTTTCTTGTAATTGTCAAAGTGCTGAGCAATGGTACTGAAAGTAGCTGTAGATAATCTTGTCTGTGAAATGGTTAAAAGTTTTTTCTTCTGTAATGGCTAAAATTTTATTTTTGAAGAAATTCATGAAGTCCTTACTAGTTAATGTCAAAGGAATGTCTGGCTCAACAGAGCTCTGACTTTTTGTCAGTCTGGCTATCTCTCTCTCTCCTGTAATGAAATCTATTCCACAATGTGATTAAAGTGGTGGGGGGATTCTTTTATATTTAAAAAGAAGCCAATTGAATCTAGTAGTAGATTAAACGCCACGTTGAGGCTGTTATTTTTAGTATCTATATGAATCTTAAAATCAGCTATAATAATTATTTTATCTGAGCCAAGCACTAAATCAGATAAAAGGTCTGAGAATTCAGACAGAAACTCTGAATATCTCCTGGAGAGTGTTTATATTTTCAGTATTTTCAGTTAAATTGCTTCAGTTTAGGAGATTTTAAATATTATTTTTCATAAGTCAGACAAAAGCTTTACAGTATAAGCATTCACATTGCGTTTTCTCAGGGGTTTTTTTGTAGTATTACTGTGTGCTCACTGAAACAATTGAATACACAAGTACACCAGTATATTCTGCACTATGTGGTGAGAAGGTTTCATTTTCCAGTAAGTGAAATGGTTTTAGCTCTGGTACTTTCACTTTAGCTTTTTCTCAGAGAAAAATCTAAAATGAAAGTAACTAACTCATAATGTGGGCACATCTCCACAGGTGAAGCAGGGTGAGGAACCTGATCAATAAAAGGTGGGTTTACTGTTGTAGTATTTTTGTGTTAAAATGTCAGAGTGTGCACACATGGTGTAGCAGAGAATGATGTATTTAGGTAATCTTGATGCTTAATTTAAGTTTTTGTGTGATGTGTAAATGTATTCAGCAGATATGTTCAGTTGATAAGTAGCAGTACTGTGTTGGCTATAAAAAGAGTGAAAATTCACATCTATATAGAAGAGTGCAAAAGTCTTGAGCCATCCCTCATTTCTTCATAATTTGTCTCAAATCAGGCAGACTTTCTTGTAATTGTCAAAGTGGTGAGCAATGGTAATGTAATTAGCTGTAGATAATCTTGTCTGTGAAATGGTTAAAAGTTTTTTTTTTCTGTAATGGCTAAAATTTTATTTTTGAAGAAATTCATGAAGTCCTTACTAGTTAATGTCAAAGGAATGTCTGGCTCAACAGAGCTCTGACTTTTTGTCAGTCTGGCTATCTCTCTCTCTCCTGTAATGAAATCTATTCCACAATGTGATTAAAGTGGTGGGGGGATTCTTTTATATTTAAAAAGAAGCCAATTGAATCTAGTAGTAGATTAAACGCTACGTTGAGGCTGTTATTTTTAGTATCTATATGAATCTTAAAATCAGCTATAATAATTATTTTATCTGAGCCAAGCACTAAATCAGATAAAAGGTCTGAGAATTCAGACAGAAACTCTGAATATCTCCTGGAGAGTGTTTATATTTTCAATATTTTCAGTTAAATTGCTTCAGTTTAGGAGATTTTAAATATTTTTTTAATAAGTCAGACAAAAGCTTTACAGTATAAGCATTCACATTGCATTTTCTCTATTTTTTCTTGGGGTTTTTTTTTGCAGTATTACTGTGTACTCACTGAAACAATTGAATACACAAGTACACCAGTATATTCTGCACTATGTGGTGAGAAGGTTTCATTTTCCAGTAAGTGAACTGGTTTTAGCTGTGGTACTTTCACTTTTTCTCAGAGAAAAATCTAAAGTGAAAGTAACTAACTCATAATGTGGGCACATCTCCACAGGTGAAGCAGGGTGAGGAAACTGATCAATAAAGGTGGGTTTACTGTTGTAGTATTTTTGTGTTAAAATGTCAGAGTGTGCACACATGGTGTAGCGAAGAATGATGTATTTAGGTAATCTTGATGCTTAATTTAAGTTTTTGTGTGATGTGTAAATGTGTTCAGCAGATATGTTCAGTTGATAAGTAGCAGTACTGTGTTGGCTGTAAAAAGAGTGAAAATTCACATCTATACAGAATAGAGATGGACCGATCCGATATTACGTATTGGTATCGGTCAGATACTGACCTAAATTACTGGATCGGATATCGGAGAAAAATAAAAAATGCAATCCGATCCATTAAATATCACGAAAGCACCTCACAAAACTTGCAACACACCGTAACTCACCTCAGAACGTTAGCACCTCGGAGCAGTATGCATCACGTGATAGAGCGGCTGTGGCATGCCGACCTGTCAGTGGTCTGGATAGCATTTGGAGCTTCGCTAGCAACCCGGCATTTCATCTCCGACAAAGTTATCCCAAGAGAAGTAAAGCAAGTGTGTAAGTCCATCTCTGAATGTTTGTAAAGCATTCCTGCGTTAAGCTTAACAAGCAATATATGGAGCGACTGCCTCTTCTTGCTGCTACTTCAATCATGAAACTGCTTAATGATCAGCTGATCGGCTTTTCTGTCGAGTCCGTGTCTCTAGTTTGCTTTTGGCCCACTTTGCACCAGAAAGAGGAAACCAGCGGATAAACAACAGCAGCACGTTTAAGCTTGATCAGCTGTTGTTAGAATTTATTTAATATTACTTTCTACTCGAGGATCTTTTTCTACGTAGCTGACGCTGGTAACTGTGCAGGGGCGGATCTAGCAAAGTTTAGCCAGGGGGGCCGATAGGGCATTAACAGGGAAAAGGGGGCACAAAGACATACTTTTCTTTCTTATTCTCATTTAAAATGTCTAGCTTTTAATAAATAATTATCTTACACCCAAAGTTTTAATTTGATGTAAAACGAATAGAAGTCAATTACTGTATATAGTAACTATTAAGTCTAATATATATACCCTAGTAAGCTATAGTACTTTTTCCTTTGGGAAGGTACCATCTGTGCAGTCTGCAATTTTGTTGAAGAAAGATGTTGAATCTATTTAATATTTCTTGAAAAATAATTGATTTCTGTGCATTTTTTTTCACACTGCATCAAATTAAGGTTGATTACGTCGATTAAGCATCATGAGGTGGAGCGTGAGGGGTGGTTCCCTATTTTTTATTTATTTATTTTTGTTGTTGCTGGGAGTTGGAACCCTATTAGTTAGGTTGCTTAATATTTATGCTAAGTACTCTTTAAAATACCAGAATAGGGAGGATGGTGTAGGTTTAAGTTTATTAGATTGATCAGTATTGCTGTACTATGAAATTTTTTTTTTTGCATACAGGTATAACAGAATAGCTTTAGTGTAGTTGTTGTTTTAAACTTGAGTATGAACTTATACAAAATGCAGCAAGATATTTAAAAAAAACAGTTTTGTTGATTAAAAAACACTATATCGGATTCATATCGGTATCGGCAGTTATCCAAATTTATGATATCGGTATCGGACATAAAAAAGTGGTATCGTGCCATCTCTAATACAGAAGTGTGCAAAAGTCTTGAGCCATCCCTCATTTCTTCATAATTTGTCTCAAATAAGGCAGACTTTCTTGTAATTGTCAAAGTGCTGAGCAATGGTAATGAAAGTAGCTGTAGATAATCTTATGTCTGTTAAATGGTTACAAGTTATTTTTTCTCTAATGATTAAAATTGTATTCACTTATAAAGGGATTTTTTGAGAGTTATACCACAAAGTCAAGTACTTCTGGTTTAAGGCTTTCTTTTTCAGAGAAGCTACAGTAATTAGATTGTACGCAGTGAAGATGTAAAACCATTAGCAAGATAATCAACCTCTGTGGAAGTAGTGTTCAGGTATGGTCTGCACTGTGCTGGAATACACAGAACACAGGCATCTAAAATATCAATTTTAATTATGAATACTGATTTTATAGTTTAGTTGTGTATTTTATATACCTTTTATAACTTTGAAAATGGAATTTTAACTGTTAAAAAAAAGCAGCTAATAATAGTTTAGATTGAAAATGAAATGGCACAATCCACATGTAATAACTATGATTTAATGCAATGTTTCTGTCTTGTGTTTTGTTTTTACATGATCCCACAGCAGAAGGGATGGGAATTCTGCTGAGCAAAAATGAGGTAAGATTATTGTAATGTTCTTTATCATAGCTACAAGCCTCACTTCTATTTGAATGCTATATGTTTTTGTAAACATGTCTCTCTAAGATTTACAATCTTCCAACTCAAAAGTTGAAAAATAAAAGCCTTCTGGTAGTATATTCCTCTCTGTTCTGACTACCTTCCCTCTCTTCGTTACCATCCGACTGTAGTTCTCCAGTCAGAATGACATTCTGATGTAGCTGATGGAGATCCTAATGGTGTGGATTAGTAAATCAATATCTTCTTGTCAATCCAGTTTGATGTCATCTGTGTAGAGGAGGTGGCTGCCAATTGCGTAATTCTGTCGTCGGTATCCATAGCCAGTCTTGCGGAGGGGATTCAGGCCTATGCAGAACAGCAGTGGGGACAGGGCATGTCCTCAGTAAATCCTGCACTTGATGGTGACTTGTGCTATTGGCTTGAAGTTGGCCTCTAGTGTTTTCGCCGCATCGCCTTTGAATTCCTGATGAAGGCTCTTAATGTCCTTTTGATCTTGTGCAGTTCTAGGCATTCCTGGAAATATGTGTGTCATTCACTGAATCATAGGCTTTCCATTTTTATCCATTCCATTTCCATTCTTGCAAATGTGAATGATTTCTACAAGTGAATTCAGCAACTCAACTTTCAGTTGGCATCTGCAGATGGCACGCCAAGAAATAACCGCCGGTTGTTTCTGGAAGTATTCCTGAGCCCATTTAGTAATGTCAGTTACACATGCCGATTAACATCAGTGTCATCTCAGGGCCCGCAGACCTTCGACTTTTTTCCTTACACAAAGAGCCATCTTCAGTTTCTCTGACTTGTTTGATGATGTTATGCACTGTAGATGAGAGTTGCAAAGCCTTTGCAATTTGATGTTGAGGAACATTGTTTTTGTATTCCACAATCTTTTTAGTCACTCTTTCACAGATTTTAGAGTCTCTGCCTATCTCTTTTTTATAGCTAATCATGTTACAGACCTGATATCAATCAACTTAATTACTTGCCTTACCGTTACCATAGTGGGATCCAGTGGATGAACCTGTTGTTTCTGACGACTCACCAAAAAATGATGATGGCACAGGAGAGGTTGATGACCTCAATTCTGTACCAACTAAAACAATGGAGAAAGGTAATCTCATTAACTCTGTATTGTTCATTGTGTTTATGTTATTACTCATACATTTGAAGCTCTGGTGGGCCTGCTGCCTTTTGAATGATTATATCAGACATGAAAACTTTCTAAAAAAGTACTACAAATATTTACTTTATCTCAGTTCCAAAAAATATATATGGTTAATATTTGGTATTTACCTCTTTAAGCCCTAATTATGAATTTTTGGCATAAAACTTAATTAAAAAGTAATCCTAATCAAAATATGGGTGGAAAAATCATGTTTATTTTGAGTAAATGCAAAGGCATCTCAGTGCTGTTGATATTTATTCCTTTGAACTAGTTCTGCAACTCTGAAATAATAATCTATGCCAACTATAAAACACGTGAGGGACAGTTTTGTTGTGGGTGCTGCATATGTACTTTTTGCGCTTGATGTATGAAAACTGAATCTTCCTGTGCATCTTGGATGTGGCTCTCCTTTTGTCTGCTACTGGACCTAAAACAGACTCTAGATCAAAGAAGATCGTCTGGTCAGGATGATTTTGTAGACAGAATCTAGGATGAAAAGTTAAAAATTAGATTTAATGTCCTGAACAAGAATACGTTTTGAACCTGCTTTACACCATTACACCTGGTCTATACCAGTGTGCTTCAATCCTTCGGCAAGTCTCACCATTTTTTGACATCCATAGTTCTCCCCTAGTTGACTTCTAACAGGGTTTTTTTGGTCAAGCCATCTTTATTGTAAAACTCAGTAAGAGCCTGTATTTTTCAAGTAGGCAACCAATTTAGAAAGCTCTAAATAGGAGATGAAAAGAATTTCTTTCAAAATATATTATAAATGACCTCCACACATGGTCTCACTGACCATTATTTTTATTAAACTTAAATGGTCTTGATGCATGGTCAATCATCCAGGTAAGAAAATCCAGAAAGTTGATTCTGTTCATCATGTCACTCGGATAGGTGATGGAAATGAGTGACGAAACGTTTCTTCCACGGAAAACACTATGTCTAGATGAACATAATCAACTTTTTGGTATTAAATGTTTTAGTAAAAATGGCTGGCATGCATGCATGCATACATACATACACAGAGAGATATCTATCTATATCTCCACTCCCATCCACAAAGGCAGAATTCAATGAGTTAATTAGGAAATACTAGCTATTAGATACTAACCAGACTAATAAAAACACCAGTTTTGTAATCAAGCCTCTAGAAACAAACAAAACAAACAAACAAAAAGCTAATACCTATTTATTGCATTCCTTCTGGTTATTACATCCAGATCTGAAGAGGCCTAAAAATATCTTTTAAACACTAATTTTTTTGACTCTATAGATGAGTTTTTATCAAAGCTAAATGCTTTCTTTCATTCAGTCAATGATGTACAATACCAAAAGAATGCAATTTTGTGAAACTATAACCTTGTGATTTCTGCTTTCCCCCCCCCTTAAACCTGCATCAAAAGAGACGGACAATACAATTTTCAATGAAAAGGTAAGACTTATGTTCTAGCTAATCATCAGAAAGACAAGGTTTTTTTCAAAAGCTGTATAACTTCTGTTCGGATGTCAAGTTCCAGTTTAAGAGAATACTACAGGATGCATTTCGTCAGGAAAATGCAGTGTGAATAGCTGAGTGATCCGAGTTAAATTTTTATAACTGCTGAATCTTTGGTGAGAAAAAAAAGGCAAATGAGCTGAAATATACCAAATCAGTCACATGAAAGCCAAAGTACAGAACTGTTGAAAGCTGAAGTACCAAAGCTTTAAAGTTGGCAAGTAGCTGGACATCTTATATGTACATTAGGAAAAGCTTACTAATGGCAAAATAAATTTTTGAATTAGCAAAATATCTGAATTAATGTTGAAATATTAAATATTGTTTAAACCACTTGAAGAGTGGAATCATGTATTTTAAATGTCTAAAATCAGGAATCTTAATCTTCTCTGTCTTAAGAGCTCATTCAAATCTTTGGGAAGTCATCAGGTGACACTAACCTGCTGAGTGTCTGTGCATGTTTTTTTTTTCTTTTCTTTTTTCTTTCTTTTTAAGACTGTGTGTTAGTGGGGAGATAAACTATACAGATTAAAATCAGAGACATTAAATTAGGTTAGATGAGTTGAAATGTAGGAGAATCCACTACAGACAGATAAATGGTTTCATTTCTAATTAGCCAGACACAAAAGATTATTCTAAAAGTCATCAACTGACTCCAACTGCCCAGTTTTGAACCATGTGTCTGCTGAAGACAAAACCACCAGGGAAAAATGAGCCTAAAGTTAGTGTGCCAATCAGAATGCTCCATCATTCCCATAAGTTTAAATTCATCAATTGAAAATAACCGCCAAAAGCTTTAGGTTACACTGCAGTAAATACTGACATACTGTTACTCTGTGGCAAATCACTATCAAATATGCCTCAGGTGTGACAGTGTGCAGAGGCAATCTGTGGAGTGTGAATAGTGGGCCCAGGTGCAGACAAACCAAAGTGTGGAAACAAACTTAATGGGAACTTAAAACGTGATGTTTATTGTAGAGATGGACCGATCCGATATTACGTATCGGTATCGGTCAGATACTGACCTAAATTACTGGATCGGATATCGGAGAAAAATAAAAAATGCAATCCGATCCATTAAATATCACGAAAGCACCTCACAAAACTTGCAACACGCCGTAACTCACCTCAGAACGTTAGCATGTTGGAGCAGTATGCATCACGTGATAGAGCGGCTGTGGCATGCGGGACCTGTCGGTGGTCTGGATAGCATTTGGAGCTTCGCTAGCAACCTGGCATTTCATCTCCGACAAAGTTATCCCCGAGAGAAGTAAAGCAAGTGTGTAAGTCCATCTCTGACTGTTTGTAAAGCATTCCTGCGTTAAGCTTAACAAGCGACTGCCTCTTCTTGCTGCTACTTCAATCATGAAACTGCTTAATGATCAGCTGATCGGCTTTTCTGTCGTGAGTCCGTCTCTCTTGTTTGTTTTTGGCCCACTTTGCACCAGAAAGAGGAGACCAGCGGCTGAACAACAGCAGCTCGTTTAAGCTTGATCAGCTGTTGTTAGAATTTATTTAATATTACTTTCTACACCAGGATCCTTTTCTACGCAGCTGACGGCTGTAACTGTGCAGGGGCGGATCTAGCAAAGTTTAGCCAGGGGGGGCCGATAGGGCATTAACTGGGAAAAGGGGGCACAAAGACATACTTTTCTTTCTTATTCTCATTTAAAATGTCTGGCTGTTATTAAATAATTATCTGAATCTTACACCCAAAGTTTTAATCTGATGTAAAATGTATAGAAGTCCATTACTGTATATAGTAACTGTTAAGTCTAATATACCCTAGTAAGCTATAGTACATTTTCCTTTGGGAAGGTACCATCTGTGCAGTCTGCAATTTTGTTGAATCTATTTAATATTTCTTGAAAAATAATTGATTTCTGTGCATTTTTTTTCACACTGCATCAAATTAAGGTTGATTACGTCGATTAAGCATCATGAGGTGGCGGGTGAGGGGTGGTTCCCTATTTTTTATTTATTTATTTTTGTTGTTGCTGGGAGTTGGAACCCTATTAGTTAGGTTGCTTAATATTTATGCTAAGTACTCTTTAAAATACCAGAATAGGGAGGATGGTGTAGGTTTAAGTTTATTAGATTGATCAGTATTGCTGAACTATGAAATTTTTTTTTTTTTTGCATACAGGTATAACAGAATAGCTTTAGTGTAGTTGTTGTTTTAAACTTGAGTATGAACTTATACAAAATGCAGCAAGATATTTAAAAAAACAGTTTTGTTGATTAAAAAACACTATATCGGATTCATATCGGTATCGGCAGTTATCCAAATTTATGATATCGGTATCGGTATTGGACATAAAAAAGTGGTATCGTGCCATCTCTAGTTTAGTGTAGGCTGGATAACGGTACAAAAACAAAAGGCAAGGCAAATAAACTAAAGTGGGTGAGCTAAAAAAAACAACCTAAAACCGGAACATACACCTAAAACCTGACATGAGAAAACTGAAACATAAGGACTTACATGAATTCATGACCTGGAAACAAAGCAAATGATCTGACAAGGAATTACTGAAAACACACAGGAGGTGATCAGGGGAAGTGGAAACATAACAACGTCACAGGGGAAGAGTAAAACTAAACACATAGAAACACAAGACCTCTTCAAAACAGGAAACATAATGAGACAGAGACATGACAACATGAACTTGACAACTTAAGACACACAGCCATGAAGACACAAAGGAAATCTGAAAGATAAAGTATAACAAAGCAACCTAGGCAAAATAGAAATGAATTTATAATAAACATAAACATCAATATAAAAGTATAAACTCAAAATGCTGTGTCAAAAGACCCAAAATCGCAACACAGTGTACCTGTTGAAAAATTGCTTCTAAATCCAAGACCGTAAATCCTATCCAAATAACCCTTGGACCATGAGGTTTTGTAGGACTTGATCTATGCAAGAATCAGAGGCGGAGCCAGACATTTTACACACCGGGGCTTAGCCATAAAGGGTAGTATGCATGTGGGGCGGGGGGCTTAGAAATGACGGAAAGATTTATTAGGCTGTGTTTTGAGTTTTGTTCAAAAAAAGAATAACGTCACATAGGAAAAAAAACATATCACATATGCAGGACACCTTAAACTAATTTTTTAATTAGGCAGTGTCGGGAAATCAGTTTTACCCTGGTTCTTTTAATTCCTTGAACATCCAGAGATGGCAGTAGTCATTTTCACAAAATCTTTATTCATCTTTATTCATCTTCATTTAAGCATGCACTTCTAGAAGGGAAGATGAGGCCGGTGCCCCTCTGCAAAAATCTTCACCCCTTTGTTAGTTACAGCCAGCTTTATAGAAACGTCCCCATCATAAAACCCCCTACGGTGTGCTGCAAACTCTGTCTGTGTCTATGTGCACGAGCACATGGATGCCTACATGTGCGCGTTCCCGCGTGCCTATATGAGTGCTCGTGTGTGACCATGTGCACATGAGTAAGTGTGTATGTGGATGTGTGTGCGTGACAGTTAAAACACTGTGGGTGTAGGTAACTCCCTAGAGGTCATAAAACCCCTCTCACTTCCAGACCACAGGTATCCAGTTACAATGTTGAGACCCCCACCCTAAAACTTAATCTGGGGAATTTCCACTCAGCATTAACTCTTCTCTGTTTTACTTTCACAGCTCAAGTGGGGGAGGGGTACCCTACTCCTAAATTCACGACAGATTATATTGAGGGCAGTGTCAGTGTCTCTACAACAGTTCTACATTCTATGATAACACATTTCTAAACTCTACATCAGCTAAATATTCTACAGCACCAAGGCAGATCAAAATCAGGGCTGTATCAAGACACGAGGACTAAACTCCAATTCAACCAGAACTGATCGGGAATTAAAATAGGACTACAACAGTTCAAAATCAGGACTACTAATCAAAACACTGAAAATCATCATAGACCTGCACTAGACCTATTTTTTGATTCTACCAAAGTCCACTATTTAGATTCAGAAAAGTTTATATAATTATTTAGCCTTGTTGTGCAAACAAGCCTGCATAACTTAATAAATATAGAATTTGAAAAATAGCAAACCTAAAAAGTTACACTAGGTACTAGATACATGTTCTGATGAGTTTTGGCAAACAACCATTTGACTAACATGTGTGTCTCTCCTGCTCTTGTTCCCTCTCTGTTCCTCTCTCTCCCTCTCTGTGCTGACAATCAAGCCAAACACCAGCATCATCAAATATACAGTTGAAACCGGATATTTACATACTCTTCAGATAAAAACACAAACACTTTTTAATTGTAACATCAAATCAGACTAAATGTTTATTTTTTTAGATTGATAAATATAAAAAACACATTTGTTAAATTTAAGAGTAAAGAGAGAGATTGTAGGCAGCCAATACATTGTTAACACTAAGTGAGAACAGCAGAGCAGAAAAAAATAACACAAAAGTAGCAGAGCGCGACAAACTGCACCCGGCAGCAGCAGAGTCAAACACGGGTGCCATCATACCAGAAGCTGAACGCACTAAGGCAGATTGCGGCAAGTTAGCTAGGCAGAACAGACTCCAACTTTTAATCCTGTTAGTCAACGTGAGTCTAAGGGTGTTAATGAAATATTTCACTGATTCGATAGTTCAGTATTAAAGAGATTTTGCTCAGCTTTGGAGTTAGTAAACTTGATTACCCTCTGGAGTCTGGGGAATAATTGGCCGTTTTTTTTTTACTACTTCTGATTTTACCTTTTGTATTTCATCTTTAAAAACTGTTTACCTGTTTTTTTTTCTCAGCACAATGCCCCATGTTTGAATTTACATTTATTTTTTGTTCTGATTTACTGTATTAACACAGTTGACTTAAAATCACACAACAAACATAAAATCCAAGGAGGAAAGTTACATGTTTAATGAAATGGTAAATGGCCTGTATTTATATAGCGCTTTACTAGTCCCTAAGGACCCCAAAGCGCTTTACATATCCAGTCATCCACCCATTCACACACTGGTGATGGCAAGCTACATTGTAGCCACAGCCACCCTGGGGCGCATTGACAGAGGCGAGGCTGCCGGACACTGGCACCACCGGGCCCTCTGACCACCACCAGTAGGCAACGGGTGAAGTGTCTTGCCCAAGGACACAACGACCGAGGCTGTCCAAGCTGGGGCTCGAACCTGCAATCTTCCGATTACAAGGCGAACTCCCAACTCTTGAGCCACGATTGCCCCATCGTGGTGATCGTGGCGATCGTATTTGCATTTTCATAACTTGAAATACAAATATAAATTGTACATTTTAAAAACGTACACACAAAGTTTGCAAACACCAACATTATATATTATTATTTACCTAAAAATGCTGTCAGTGCCTCAAGTGTTTTTGTGCAACTATTTAAAACTATTTACTCAACAATCAGGTGTCACAATAAGATGCCAATGAAATCATTTGTTACATTACAGGCCTAAAACCTGCAACAGGAGGTCTATCGCTTCTATTTTCCACCTTGATACAGCGTTTATATTGCAATCTTCCCTTAATGTCTTTTTGGCCAGCATCTGTGACATACTTATTGTATTGACATACAAAACAAAGCAAACAACTACACTGCACACTAACTACACAACATTAACACAACACTACACACTGATTATAAATTCCCAAAACGCTAAATGTAACAAATCTCTTACATCGTAAAAATTGCTATCGCTATCTCTCCTCTCTCTTTCTTGCCACCGCCATTTGGAAAACCTTCCCCTCACTCTAAGATAAGGGGTGTCAAAGTCTTGCTTTTACCATCTCTTCTTGCGCTAAATGTGACAATAGAATTTATGATAAATGATTAAATAATTAAAAAAATTGATACATTATTATCAATAATTATTATTATTGATGAATTATTTGTCATAACTCTGGTTTTCTGTGGTCTATCAACACAATTTAAAAACTAGTATTTATTTTGAAGTCCACACTTTCAACACAAATTGACACAGACATGCAGTGTAGGTGCAACTTACTGCTATATCATTTTAAAATGGTTATTTGGATTATTGGTTATTTTGGATGTGTCAGCACTTTCGTTGACTTCATGTCCAGGAAACACACAGACTGAAACTCAAACTCAGGGCACACAAGCTTAACAAAGTAACTGGGGAGGATTGTTCATAAACATAAACTCACAAAAAAAACAAACTAGACCCAGAACATGAGAACAAGAAACAAAACACTGGAAAAAGAGAACCTAGAAACGTGGAACTGACAGTGAAAGCAGTAGCACAGGGAGACTTACACACAGGCAGAGATAACACAACTAAGATCACTGAGAACCAAAACCATGAATCAACAATACCCAAATAATAATAATAATAATCACAAAGTCTGAAATGCTGGGTCTGCGAGGCATACTATGCTACATTAAGAACTGCATAGACATTGTTAAAGTGCTTCGAGAAGCTCATTAGGAGCCACATCATGTTGTTCATTTGTCCCATGTTTGATCCGTACCAGTTCGTCAACAGAGCTAATAAGTCTACAGAGCATGCTGTCATCACAGATCTTCATGCTGTTCTGTCCAACTTGGAGGAGAAAGAGAGCTAAACACGGCTTCTTTTCATAAACTTCAGCTGTGCTTTTAACACTGTCAACAGTGTGGTCACCAAGACTGGTAACCACACTGTTGGACATAGAACCTCCACACTCCACTTGCTTCTAGATTAAGGCCTTACTAAGTAATTGGACATTGAAGATTAGAATGGGCACCCCACCTCTTTGCATCCATCAGACTCAGCACACAGAGCTGTGTGCTGAGTCCTCTGCTCTTACACCCTCTACACACACAACTGTACTCCTGCCCACATCAGCGACAAGCAACAAACGAAGAGGCTAAGGAACAGCTTTCATCCCTCATTGATCACCATGCTTGATGATGCTAAGTTTCAGACAATCAGATCCAATATAACTCTTATGAACAATGTTTACAGTGTTACATTACAGTCTCGTGTTTACAAGCTTTCAACTGCAGTTACCATTGGATTTTATATCAACAGTGGAAAATAGAGACTATTGCAATATGGAAACAATTGATGTATATATCACAATTGTTTCAATATAAAAAAATCTACCACAAATTCTACCACCCTGCCAGCAGTTCAGCCCCCAGTATCTGAGCGATGAAGGATTACGCTGGACTGAATTTCATGAATGATTCTAAGCATTCCTCCTGCTTTTCACTGAAGGTGTGCCATTGGTTGCCCCAAAATTGCAAAAGGCTATTATTTCTTCACTTCCCACAAAGGTTTGCACTCACCAGCCACTTCATTACTTACACCTTGCTAGTACTTGGTTGGTCCCATTTTTTTGCCTTCTTAGGTGTCTTAATACTTTGTGGCACAGATTCAACAAGATGGTTGAAACATTCCCCAGAGATTTTTATCAATATTGACATGATAGCATCACACAGTTGCTGCAGATTTGTTAGCTGGAGATCCAATATACAAATCTCCCATTCCACTACACCCTAAAGATACTGTATTGGCATGAGATCTCATCACTGTAGAAGCTATTTGAATACAGCAAATTCATGGCTATATTTTAAAACCCACTTTTACATTATTTGATCTTTGACACAAGCCACCCATCAGAAGAGGGGTGCATTGTGGTCATAAAGGGATGGACATAGTCAGCAACAATACATAAGTCCATTGCTTCAAGGCAGAATTGATCCAAATGCTGAAGTAGAAATCTAGACTCGTTAGACTAGATGACGTTTTGTTTAATCTTTTTGCAGTTTTAGTGAGTTTATGTGAATTGTTTCCTGTTCTTCCTGTGTCTGCTCCTGCTCTTCCCCATCTGCTTAAAAGAAGTTGTTACTTGAGTCACCTTTGCCTTCCTATCAGGTTAAATGCATCTGGACATTGTCTTCTGGCATAAACAATGCATTTTCTTCCTTTAAATTGTCACTCACTGGGTATTTTTTCTTTTTAAGACCATTCTTTATAAACTTGAGAGATACTTCTGTGGGGAGTTCCACTTTATGAGATTCTCAGACTAACCGATCTAGCACCAACAACTATGCCACATTAAAAGTCACTTAAATCACCTTTGAACTTCAGTGAGTCGTCTTGACCACGGTGCATGCTTAAATCCTAAATATACTGGACTGCTGCCATGTGATTGGCTAATTAGATATTTACATTAACAAGCAGTTGAACAAGTACACTTATTGAAATGGCTAGTGTCTGCCTGTTTGTGTGTCTTTGTGTATGTGTATGTACACAACGTGAGTGCTGTATTTTATGTTTTTATTTTTGAATGTTGTTATTCCTGAATAATTTGCCAGTGTGAACTAAAACTCATCTTAACTGACCGTTTTCGAAGACTGAGTCCTTGAATGAACCTGGTGTTGCTGAACACTCACAGAATGAGGACATCCCCGGAGGAGAGGATGAATTCAAGCCTTCACAAACTGCATATTTGGAGAAAGGTAACATCTTAACAAATAAATAGTTGTACTGCACTACAAGGGTATATATTTCATTGATAGGTTTGCTCTATATAATACAAAATTAACTCTATATTTATCTGTTTGTTAATATAAACAACATGCCATCACCAATGTTTTTCTATTAATGTCTTTATTTTACTATTCTCAGTGTCAGTAAAATGAGTTTGCCAACGGCACAAACAGATATATTCTGTAACATGGGCTTAGGTATTTTATAGTTTTATGAAAGAATAACCTTGGAATTTCTGCTTTTTTTCTTTTTGATCCTGTAGGAAAAGAAAGAGAAAATGCAGTTATTAAGGAAAAGGTAAGAGTCAGTTTTTAATGCTTTTTCTTTTTTTAAATTGAAGAACTAATGTATGTTTAAAAGAGAATGTCTGTTATTAACTGATCAGAGTGGGACTTGGTGTGATCTTCTGCTGCTGTAGTCCATGTTCTTCAGTTTTTAACTTCAGAGATATTCTTCTGCATACCTTGGTTGCAATGAGTGTTTGACCTGTGACATTAACAACACATTTTTACCCAGATAATTATGGCTTACTGGGGTGGCTGTAGCTCAGGTGGCAGAGCAGGTCAGCCACTAATCAGCAGGTTGGTGGTTTGATCCCAGGCTGCCTCCTGGCTGCATGCCAAATATCCTTGGGCAAGATACTAACCCCATGTTTGCCTACTGGTGGTGGTCAGAGGGCCCGGTGGCGCCAGTGTTCGGTAGCCTCGCCTCTGTCAGTGCGCCCCAGGGCAGCTGTGGCTACAATGTAGCTTGCCATCACCAGTGTGTGAATGACTGAATGTAGTGTAAAGCGCTTTGGGGTCCTTAGGGACTAAGTAAAGTGCTATATAAATGCAGGCCATTTACTTACTGGTTATTTTCTCTTCTTCAGATCATTCTCTCTAGAGATGATTCTGTGTGAAAATCCCAGTAGATCAGCAGTTTCAGAAATACTCATGCCAACCTATCTGGCATCATTAACAACATCAAAGTCACTTAAATCACAGTTTTTTTTAAAAAAGTTCTGCTACATTTTTTCACACTTTATCGGGTTGTCTTGACCATGTCTACACAGCTAAATCCTAAATATACCCAGTTGCTGCCATGTGTTTGGATACTTTTGTTAACAAGGTGTGTGTGTTGCTGTTGATGTGCTTTTCTTTTCTGACTTATGAATGTTGTTAATCCCACAATCTGTGAACTAAAGCTCAACTAAACTATTTTTTCCATAGTGCAATCTATTGAAAGCCCCTGGTGTTTCTGGACACTCACAGAAAAATGATGACAATACAGGTGGAGAGGGTCACATCAAGCCTGTACCAACTAAAACTAAGAAGAAAGGTAACATTCTATCACATCTTAAACAAAACAATTTATTTATACAGCTACTCATTCTAGGTTGTTTTTGTTTGTTTGATTATTAGTTTCCCACATTTTGGCATTAACTTCATAAGATGCAGTTGTAAAGTAATGAGACCATAGCAAAGTCTTGGATGTCAAGGACCTTTGCATCTAACATTTTTAGTTGATTGCAATTGATTCAGTTCACATTACAATAAATCTGGGTTTCTATAAGAAATGGATTTGATCACAGGGTAATTATGGGATAGTTAGAGATTTAGGGAATTTATGGGTGTATTCAATATTCAGTTATATATTTGAGGAACACATGAAGGCAGTCCATAAACACATTGTTTATATCTGTAGAATTATGAAAAGACTTCTGAGTTGAGTCATAGGTAATTGTGTATGTTTTTGTTCTTTGTTTTGTTTTGATAAGATTTCCCAGGCCTTATCTCTTTATTTCTTCTTAGTCTCCTTCTGAGTGGTATTTCTATTGGAGTTCTATCATAGAGTGTGATTTACAGTCTAATTGGAACAGCTCAGACACAACCCATGGTCAAAGAAGGCAAAAATAAATTGAATGAAGACTTTTGGCTGAACTGTGGATTGCACCTTTTTCCCCCCATAGTCCCTTAATCTGTCCCTCTGCTGATCTGGTAAATCAATTGTCTTGTGCAGGTACCTCCAATATGACAAGGAGTGTAAGCGAGGATAAGGTCAGAATCTTTTTTATTTACTTATTTATTATTGACTTATTTATTTATTTGTTTTTTAATGTTTATTCCACACAGTCTTAAGAATTTATCAGTTTATCAGTTCCTAAGTGTGCTTTATTTCTTGCAGCAGTCAGTGACTCAAGTAAAAAAACGACAATGTACAGGAAACATTGAAGGACTTCTCAGCAGGCTTCACCTTCAAGACAAAAAAACAAAGATGTCACCAGCAGACTTACTTAAAATATGTCCTCCTGTGAAACAGATCCATGACACATCTGAGAAAGATCTAGCGCGTACATTTCTTCAGAAGTTATCAATGCTGGACTATCGAGCCAGATACATTCCTGTAAGACAAGACGATGCTGATGTGAGCTATTCACAAACTGTTACGATTTCTGACAGTGATGACTTAGATGCTCTATTTAGCACCAGTGTAGATTCCCAATCAAAAGAGTGTCATGTGCATCCAATGGATGTTCAGATGGCAGTATTTCACTGCTCAGACAGTTTTCTGAAGCAGAACATAATTACAAAGCTATCCCAGTGTCAGTACGCCTTACCTTTGCTTGTCCCTGACCCAGTCACAAAGGATATTGAATGTCCTTTGTGGACATTCAGGCAGATAACAAAAACATGGAAGAAAACTAAAATCAAGGGTGATTCAAATGCCATCGCCATGAAGACAATGCCCATTTGCAAAGCTGAGACACCCATGGTGTTTTTCTTCCGCCTGGGTTCACTTCCAGTGTCAAAATCTCAGCTCATGAACACTGTGATCAATGACCGTCACAGCACCTTCTTCCACAGGAACTGCCCAGGTAGCACCAAATCTCGCCTGCTGATGGATGGTGTGGCAGAGATTGCCTGGTACTGTCCAGCCGGAAAACCCAATGACTCCTTCACAGACTGCATTGCCTTTTGTAATCTTCATGGTGATGCTCTGTCATTTGAAAAACAGCGTGAGATACTGATTGAAAAAGCTTCAGTCACTGTTGTTCTTGTGAGAACTCTGGAAAAAGGCCAGAAAGGTACTACAGTCATCTCAGACCTTTACAGGTCACCAAAGCCTCTCATTATTCTCGTTGCTGATAATGATTGTGGTGCAGTTCAAGTCAAAGATGGAAAATACAAAGTGGGTCTGAAAGACAGAAGCCAGTCAGATGTTTCTGAAGAACTGAAAGGAATTATCAGAAAGATTTTATATGAACCTCACACATCCTTCCAGCTTGAATCAATGGCTAAAGTCCCTGGAGTCACAGTGGATGAAGATGATGAAGTCTGTCAAAAAGGGAAATCAGCTGCAATGAAAACAGTTAAAATGCTTCAAGGGATGGAAATTTCAAAGATCAAAGATACATTTCTACCTTGTCAAGGTGATCTGTGGCATGAGTGGTGCAGAATAAATAAAGAGCTGTATCACCTTAAAGGAAACATTGAGATGGAAAAAAGTCATAAGCAACAGCAACTGAATAAAATAAGACAAAATCAATGCAAAGCTTCATGTAGTGAACTGATGAAGTCATTCACAGAAAGCCTCTTGTCTTTGCCATCAAAACAGAAGGAGTACTTCCTGAAATGGACTCAGATCTTAATAGATGCCCTATCCACAGATGATCTCTCTTCAATTCTCCAAAGCTATGATGAAAAGTGGACTGAGGTCTTGACTCTGAAGAAGAAACACGACAAATCTGATCTGTTAACAAGCAAACAAACAGAGCTTGAAGAAATCTCCAAAACACTGCAGTCTGCAACCTTTGGCCTGGAACACATCTTCAGAGAAATGGGACAGATCTATGAAGCCCATAGAGCAGTACAAACACAGAATAAACTGACTTCCTGGTCTAAATATCCAAAGTTGGCTGCAGATCTGATGATTTCAGGACACCCAGTGGAGCTGATGGATGGTGATGCAGGTCATGTGCCTCTAACATGGATCTCCAGTCTTATAAAGGAACTGATTAAAAAACTAGGTGACCAGAGAGTTTTTGTGTTGTCAGTTTTGGGCCTACAAAGCAGTGGAAAGTCAACAATGCTGAATGCCATGTTTGGATTGCAGTTTGCAGTGAGTGCAGGCAGGTGCACCAAAGGTGCCTTCATGCAGCTGGTCAAAGTGTCAGAGGAAGTCAAGAAAGACTTCCAGTTTGACTATTTTCTAGTGGTGGACACTGAAGGACTGCGGGCTCTTGAGCTGGCAGGAAATGCTACTCTTCATCACGACAATGCACTAGCGACATTTGTTGTTGGCCTAGGAAGCTTGACACTGATCAACATCTTTGGTGAGAATCCAGCTGAGATGCAGGATGTCCTGCAGATTGTTGTTCAGGCTTTCATGAGGATGAAGAAAGTTAAACTTTCTCCGAGTTGTGTGTTTGTTCACCAGAATGTGACAGATATCGCAGCTGCTGAGAAAAACATGGATGGGAAAAGACGCCTGCAAGAAAAACTGGACCAGATGGCTCAGCTAGCTGCTAAAGAGGAGCTGTGTGATGCTGAGTGCTTCAGTGATATCATTGACTTCGATGTGCAAAAAGATGTGAAATACTTTGCTCAGCTATGGGAGGGAAGTCCACCGATGGCTCCTCCAAATCCAGGCTACAGCGAGAGCATCCAAGAGCTGAAGAACATCATCCTGTCTAAGGCTAAATGCTCTCCTGGGATCACTCTCTCACATTTTAACAGAAAGATACAAGACCTGTGGAAAGCCCTGATGAATGAACAATTTGTTTTCAGTTTCAAAAACACATTAGAAATTGCAGTTTACAGAAAACTTGAGGTTGAGTATGGAAACTGGACCTGGGCCCTGAGGAGCAACATGCTGGTGATTGAAAACCAGCTTCATACCAGAATTGAAAATGGAGAACTTGACAAGGTTGAGCGTAGTGATCTTTTCAAAGCAATGAGTGAAAAATATAAAGAAGTAGAAAAAGATATGTCAAAGTACTTTGAGGATGACAGAGACAAAGAAATGTTGGTTCAGTGGAGAGGCCGATTTGAAAACAAAATAAAGGAATTCCAAGAGGAACTGGTGAGAGGAGTGGAAAGAAAACTGGATGAAGTTATTCAGCAGAAGAAAGCTTGTAAAAAGCTGGATGATAAGAAGACCGAATTTGAGAACAAGCTGCTGCAAAAGAGTAAAAAGCTTGCTCATAAGTTAAAAGACAAAGCAAAAAATGAAGAGGAACTTAAAAAACGTTTCAACTCAGTTTGGGATTACTGGGTAAAAGAGTTAACTGCAGATGCACAACCCATTCAGGACATCAAGCTGGATGACGATCAGGCAAATATCCTTAATGACCTTGGTTTTGAATGGAATCTCATATTTGAATGCAAAAAGAATGGCAGATACAAAAAAATATCTGAGGTTGGCAATTATTCTGATTATATTGTCCTTGGCAAGCACCAAGATACAACAAGAAAAGGGCTTGCCAGCCAAGTGGCTACATTTTTTGAAGCTGGTGCTAAAACAATAATACATTACTTAAAGAGACCTTTTGAGCATGAAGACCAGGAAATGATAAGATCCCTCATAAACAGTATTGAAAAACAGTCTCTTGATGCCATTATGAGCAAGCCTGTAGCAACAAGAGGCTACAGTTCAACTTACTTACAAGAAGTGGCTAAAACAGTTCAGTACACAGTGACAGAGTTTGAATCAAATAAGAAATGTGCTTTCAAGAAGGAGTTCAGAGTTGACCTGTTACTGTATGTATTTGACACTGCTTGCAGTTGGCTTTCACAGTCTCACAAACAATACAAAACGAGCAATGATGCACACACTTACTTGGAAAGCAAGAAAACACAATACTACAACATTTTCAGCAGCTTTTGCAAAGGAAACTCATCTGCTGTTGTGTTTGGAGAAATGATCTGTGAAAAACTGAGGGTTTCCATTGTTGAAGCAGTCTGTAACAAAGTTGCCATTGATCTCGCTGGAGAGATGAGGTGCACTTTCCCAGCATTTAATGGGAACAGACTGAACTTAGAGAAACATTTGTTGAAGTCACTTGCAGAGAAAGAGGACTTTGATGCTTTCATCACCTACATCCGAAATCCGAGGAAGCAAGTAGAAGCTTTTATCAAAGAGAAAGTAAACGCACACATGCTTGGAGAGCACAAAGATAAAGCACTAAGTATACTCAGGAAAAATGTGGAGGACATCAACAAACTTGTCATTCATGCTTTATTTGACACAACAAAAAAAGTCAAAACCCATAGAGGAGACACAGACATGTGGGCAAAGGAGTTTTCTAGTCTCCTCAGTGATAAACTGACCCTTGATGCCATCTCTTGTCAAAACTTCAAGGACATAAAAAATTTTGACTTCCTTCAAGAAACGATTGAGAAAGGCCTTGTGGCCATCACAAAGACGATAAGCCAGACTTCGCTGGATAAGATGAAGGAATTCAGACTGAGACCTGATCAAATCCTCATCGATCAGCTGTGTAACTGCTGCTGGGAAACCTGCCCGTTCTGTGCAGCTGTTTGTACCAACACAATTAAAGATCACAGTCCTGAAGATCACAGTGTCCCCTTTCATCGATCTCAAGCAATCAATGGTTGGCACTACAGAAACACTGAGATATTGTGTGTCGACTTTTGTACAACCCAAGTTGCAAGTGAAGGAAGTTTTTACCCTTGCCATGACTCAAATCATACCATTCCTTTTAAAAAATACAGAACTGCTGGACCACCATATGAAAATTGGAGCATTACCCCTGATGAGTCTAAGCTCAAGTATTGGACATGGTTTGTGTGTCAGTTTCAGGAGAAACTCGAAAACCACCATGGTTTAAAATTCACACAGCGTGGTGAGATTCCCAGTGAATGGAAAATGCACGATAAAAAAGAGGCTATTCAAAGTCTGGATGAAATGTACAGTACAAATTGAACAGTTTCAGTTTTACACATTTTTAGTTTGCTGAAAATCACAAGACCTGTTTTACCATGATTACTCACAAATAAACTTTAAAACATAATGTTAGTGATTTAAACATTACATGTGGGTGACAGAATGGTATATATATATTTCTGCTTTGGTCACATAAATGCTCACACATGAGAGAAACATTCATTTTGAGAATATAATGAGAATTAAAACCAAATATATTGTTGTGAACATTAACGAATAGTTTATTGTTTTATTTTTAATGAGAAATTACAATATTTTTCTTTTTTGTAGCTTCATGAAACATTTCTTTCGATAATGTGTTTATGTGTGTGTTCTATTCTAATTTTATTTAGATGTAAGGTGTAACAAATGAATATTTTATCTTTCTGATGTTTATGTTTCTTTATGTTTCTGATTTGACATACGAACTTTAACTTCATTTAAATCATCACAGCATGTTTTACCTTTTACTCAAATCTGAGTTTATTTTAACTATTGAATATTTTTAAACAATGTTGTTTCGATTATTTGTGGAATTGTTAATCAATGACAATAAAAAAGTGGAATTTGACCTCATGTTATTAATGGTAAATGGCAAATGGCCTGTATTTGTATAGCGCTTTACTAGTCCCTAAGGACCCCAAAACGCTTTACACATCCAGTCATCCACCCATTCACACACACATTCACACACTGGTGATGGCAAGCTACATTGTAACCACAGCCACCCTGGGGCGCACTGACAGAGCGAGGCTGCTGGACACTGGCGCCACGGGCCCTCTGACCACCACCAGTAGGCAACGGGTGAAGTGTCTTGCCCAAGGACACAACGACCGAGACTGTCCAAGCTCGAACCGGCAACCTTCCGATTACAAGGCGAACTCCCAACGGTGTTTTTATGTAGCCTATCTGTTTAGTCAATTTAATTAAAAACTTACAGATGACTTCTTATTTTATAGGGTAATCTTAAGATAAATATCAATACCACTGATTTTTTTGGACACTTTTTCTTCTTTCTGAGGTAACTTCCTCCAAACCATCATTTTAGACCATTCATTAATACTTCAACAAACATCATGGATGTTTGTTGTCTCCTCCTGGCCTGTGGTTCTAACTCTCACCAGTCCTCAGGCCTCCTTCCTTTTGCTTAGTGTGCAATCTCAAAGTGCTGGATTTGGGGTGAACGCTGACCCTGTGGGATTCCCAGGTAATTTTAGCTGTCCTCAGTGTCTGCAAGATTGTCTTCTGGTAGTGCAGTTGTGACTGCCTTCCCTCTTGCCCCATACAGGGTGGCCCATTTATATGGATACACCGTAATAACATGGGAATGGTTGGTGATATTAAAGTCCTGTTTGTGGCACATTAGTGTATGTGAGGGGGCAAACTCCTCAAGATGGGTGGTGACCATGGTGGCCATTTAGAAGTCGGCCATCTTGGATACAACTTTTGTTTTTTCAATAGGAAGAGGGCCATGTGACACATCAAACTTATTGGTAATGTCACAAGAAAAACAATGGTGTGCTTGGTTTCAACGTAACTTTATTCGTTCATGAGTTATTTACAAGTTTCTGACCACTTATAAAATGTGTTCAATGTGTTGCCCATTGTGTTGGATTGTCAATGCAACCCTCTTCTCCCACTCTTCACACACTGATAGAAACACCGCAGGAGAAATGCCAGCACAGGCATCCAGTATCCGTAGTTTCAGGTGCTGCACATCTCGTATCTTCACACCATAGACAATTGCCTTCAGATGACCCCAAAGATAAAAGTCTAAGGGGGTCAGATCGGGAGACCTTGGGCGCCATTCAACTGGCCCACGACGACCAATCCACTTTCCAGGAAACTGTTCATCTAGGAATGCTCGGACCTGGCACCCATAATGTGGTGGTCCACCATCTTGCTGGAAAAACTCAGGGAACGTGCCAGCTTCAGTGCATAAAGAGGGAAACACATCATCATGTAGCAATTTCAAATATCCAGTGGCCTTGAGGTTTCCATTGATGAAGAATAGACCCACTATCGTTGTACCCCATATACCACACCAAACCATCACTTTTGTTGTTCCAACAACAAAATCTTCTGCGTGAACTGAGGGTCCTGTTCCAATTTTTGTTTTTCCCATTCTGCAAATTCTGCGCGCCGATCTGGGTCATCCTCGTTGAGATGCTGCAGTAGCTGGAGTTTGTAAGGGTGCCATTTCTGAGTAGCTAATATCCGCCGAAGGGATCTTCGACTAATGCCACTCTCCAGTGACATGCGGCGAGTGCTACACTGTGGGCTCTTGCTGAATGAAGCTAGGACAGCCACTGATGTTTCTTGCGTCCACATTTTGGCAAATCCAACACTGAACTGGTTTCATCAAACTTAGCAAGCAGTTTGCTAACTGTAGCATGGGAGATGGGTGGTCTCGTAGGGTGTCTTGCATTGATATCTGCTGCAATGATTTGTTGAAAACACGCAGTTCTTTGAATCTTTGGGCTGAAGGAAGGACAATACTCGGTGTATCAATGCTCAATCAACAATCATTTATTTCCATACAATTCAACAGTCAGAGCATTACAACGTCCGGACGGGAGAGATGCTACCAGAGGGTCAGGCACATGTCTCAAAATGGTGACGGGTTGCTCAGCTTTTTATAGTCTCTAGTGGCCCCCAGCTAGTCGTAAAAGCCAAAACATCACATTTTTTCTCTGTTACAGCGCCTAAGTTATGACCTCGGCAGTTGTTTCTCTGCTTTCTGTAAGGTGGGGGTGTGGAATGTGGTCTATCTATCTCCCCTGTCTTTAGACACAGAGTCTCCTGCTTACAACCTTCTCTTCATGATTCAACAATTAAGCATGTCAAGAAAACAGTGTAACACATTCCCAGCCGATCAAGGATACAGAGTGATGCACATTTATCTAATGAACTAATATGTGAATATGTTCTGTTAACTCAAAAGTATAATGAGAACTAAACTACATACAGATCACACACTCTATTTTAAAGGGTATAATATGATCTACAGCAGTATTCTAATTCAACTACTTTGATTACATATATAAGGTAACATATAATAACAGAATAATTTCGATCCGCTCCTCACGTGTTAACCTCTTCAACATGTCAATGGCTGTGAACAATGGCTGTGTATTTACCTGTGCATTCATCCATTTTCTTCCGGTTGTCCGGGGATGGATCATGGGGGTGGTAGCCTAAGCAGAGGAATCCAGACTTCCCTCTCCCCAGCCACCTCCTCCAGCTTGGAACACCAAGCTTGTCTGAGGGAACATCAAGGCGATCCCAGGCCAGGTGAGAGATATCTCTCCAGCGTGTCCTAGGCCTGCCCAGGGTGGGACACATGCGCGTCTGATAAATATCACCTTTTTGCGCCCCCCATATAACTCACCGAACTTAAAACAGCTTTCAAGTGCTTATGTTTGTTTTTATGTTAAAGGAAAAACACGAAAGCACTTAAAAACATTAATCATCATCATCCTAGGAATCGGCAAGTGTTTTCATTCACTAGAGGGCACCAAATAGCTATAAAGATCTCTGCAGTCCATTTCTAAACACAAGCAAACCAAAATCCAAGATCATCTAAAATTATAGTGCTGTAACTATTTATGACTTCTTTCTTTTTTTCTTCTTTTCTTTTCTTTTTGTATTTTAATCAGAGGTTAAAAATATTGATGATTAAATTTTCCTTATGTGTTGACTGTTGTATTATTTGTATGTGTCATTAAGGTTTCATGCTACACCCTTTCAGTTTGCCACTGGATTTCTTAGGATCAAAATGAACTGAATTAAAAACAAACAAACAAAACAAACTAAAAACCCTACTCTGACTGAAGACAATCATAAAGGGTATTCACTGAATACTCATGATATACTTACATTTGCTTTAAAAGAAAGGAGTTTGAGTAAAAAAAAAAGGTCTTTCTTTCTTTTTTATTTTTGTCATTATGTCACTAAGTTTCTGGCACCTGAAATTCACGCAGAAAAAATGTCTAAAATAATCTTTTTACCTCTTGAGTTTTACGAGAGATGGTGAATGTCACTAGGCCTTTAGGTTACATTTTACAGTTACATTCTTTGTGGCATATTTCATTTAGGGAATTATTTTTCATCATTACTGTAAGAATGAAATGCAGAAAAGTGAACAATGGAAGAGAACAATGATAGTAATAGCATAGCATCTTGAAAAGATGTAAAGTATAAAGCCAAGTCTGTTTCACTGATGACAAATAACAAAGGTAATCAACTGCTAAAATAAAATCTTCCTAATAATTTTCAATCAAAAATAAAAATGATCCTATATGATCCTTTCTTACATGACATGACTCTGCAGTCCACTTGTGGGAGAGAACAGCTGACAAGGTAACAGCATTCATTTATGTTTTGACCCATTCATTATATATATTGTATCAGTGGAGTGTAGCCACTTTTACAGAAGGGAAGCAGAGATGATTCTCACCCTCATCCCCCCAAAATGCACAAACAAACAAAAATGCCTTCCTTCACTATTTACCTATTAGACAAGATAAACTGAATCTGAATAAAACATACCATTTGTACTGTCTGTCTGCACTACATGGACATCATAATAACATCATAATCTTAAATCATCATTCATGTAACATGATCTGACTGCTCAACACATGGTGTGTCAAAGTTCATTTAGTAATTTTATTCTGTATAATATGTTGGCTGTATAAAAGCATGCTGATAAGAATACAGTTATTTGTAATCTTTACAACATAATACTTTGATCAGGGTAAAATAAATTTATTAGTACGTGGGTGTAGAAAAGCTTTTACTTGGCATAAAATCCAAAAAATGTATCAAATGAATGAAGAAATTTTATGACCTCACTGCATTTATTTTGTTTTTTTAAGTTGCCATGTATTAATCTGCTTTGACTCCAAGCTTTGAGTTCAGTAGTTGAATTTTGCTCATTATTATATTTTTTGCATAATCTGTTCTTTATTCTTGTACTTTAGATTTTCATATTCTAACCTTGTTTTTCTTTCTGTGTTGTACTGTTTGTACTGGTTCTCAGCCCTTGTGGTTTCCCATACTACATTTTGACTTGTTCAGCTTCTGTCGTTTACTGTAATTTATATTTGCTAACACAATTGAAATAAAGGTGTGTTTTATTTTGTGTTAGTTCTTATCTGAGTCTACATCTGGGTACACTTCACTCCATGACAGGGCAGTGCTAACAGTTTCATTACCAGTATCATTACCAGTAAGCCCAACCCAAAATTTTCCGTAAGTGATAAGGTTTCAAAGCGCCACATTGTTTTCTCTTTTTACCTTTGTGGGAGGGATTGGTCAGAAGCAGAAATATAGTGCGACATACAATCATCCTCTGATCTTACTCTAAATATCTCAGGGGTACTAGGAGGATTTCTGACAGGGCAGCCGTATCTAAACAGAAATGGTGAGTTGATCAAGCAACAAATTTCTGTCATTGTAATGGTAGCCGTAGAAGAGTGTCATGCTGACAAGAACATGATCATTTTTATTAAAGCTTTATGAGAGACTGAAAACTTAGTCAGCTGGAAAATCAGAGAATGTGCAACAAACAAACTAATCAAAACAAATAATTTTGCTCTGTGCATTTTTAAGTCATCAAGGCTTCAAGAACTTCTTGACTGGTAGTTAGGCTTGCTGAGAAACTGTCTCTGCGTTTCATTGCAGACATGTCATAAGAGAGAGGCACTAAAAATGGACTTTGTTCAGTCCATTTAATTTGTTATTGCATAGCAACAGGAAGAATAGAGAATTTTTTCTACTGACACACAGATACTTCCCCCATCAGTTTGTTATTATGGTATAAAGATTAAAAAACTTTATTCTTATCACCTTTATTCATCTTTTATAGCCACGATAAGAGACAGTGAATCTTTAAAATTTACCAGTAAATGTCTGTTGCACAATTGGGTCATCCTAAGAAGTGAGAAAAGTTGGCATGTTTGCAAACTACTATACTTGCAAGAGTTCACTTTTAATAAAGTTCTTAATTTGTAAAACAAACAAACAAAAATATGTTTGCATTTTAATCATTTTACAAAAAAATCTTTCTATGTGATTTCATCTTTTTTTCTTTCTTTCTTTTTAAATTACTTTGTCCTGTGACTGTAATGGTAATAAAGCCGCTGGATGGAAGAGAATAAAGATAATGCAGCACCTGGAGGTGGAAAATAATCCAAAACCAATTGAACTACATCTGTGAAAGATAACAAAGGTAGTCTAGCATTTTAACATAATATGAAAGGTTTGCCAAACAGATTTTATGTTTTTCATCCAAGTGAGAATTTGTTGTATATTTTTTTTCTGCCTTGTTGTATATTTTTTTTCTGCCTCCTTCCTTTTGGTACCATATGCTTGTTTTATCTAGCTCTATATGTAATACTGCAGTAGTGCAAGTGTATTCTGACATGGCGTATTGGTGCATGGTTGCTCTTTACGTGGTTTCAGGTATGACCACTCTTTTAGTTGGAATCCCAGTAATGAAGTTTGCTACTCAGTGAGCAATAAAACTACAAGAAGACAGAGAGAAACTATGTCTGCATCAACTGCAGTTAGTGACAAAGGTAATATTTGTAATAATATAACAATTTTTTTCTCTGATAGTGTCATTTTAATTCTTTTGTTTGTTTCTGTTTGTTTCAGTGCTGCCTGACCTCACGTTTGTGCTAACCGGTGAGCGAAATGCCATTGACTTTGGACCGAGAAACATTTTATTTGACCATGATGAAGAAAGAAATGCTGAACAATTTTCATCCAAACTATATGATTTGTGTGGCCGGCACATCTCGGTCATCAACATTCTTGGTCTGCAAAATATTGACAAAATTCCTTTAAACCAGGGAATTCATGCCTTTCTCTTACTGGTACCATATGGTCGGCATAGCAGCCATTACACCTCAGGGGTTCAGTGGCTTGAAAAAGCTTTTGGGAAAGGATCTCTTCCTTATGTAATGACTGTTGTGACTCGGTGGCCGGGTGAAAAATATGAAAGTGCACTGGCAGACCTGAAAGCTAACAGTAGATTTAGTGAAAAAAGATGCCACACGTGCACAAGAGGCATGATGGATGCCAACGAGATAATAGATCTCTTAGAGAAAATAGATGTCATGGTCTCTGAAAATGATTACCACTGCTACAGTAGACTCAAGCACGAGGAACATGAAGAGCTGGACCAAAAAGAAGAAATGGTCAAGAGAGGTGAGATTTTAATATGTGGCGGATTGATTTTGACACTTTATGAAAGTTTAGGTTCAAAGGGTTGTATTTTTGTTTTTAATTATCTGAACATTTGGATGTTGTAAAGTTCAAAAGTTTGACTTTACAGCAAACTTTACCACAGCTGTCAATCAAGACAGCCAACAGAGCATGGCTGCTTTGAGGGCCAGGGCCAGTATTGCAGATAACAATACAGATACTGTTACTTTCAACCTATAAAGGCAGCTTATGTAGAAGAGAGCAGTGTGTCATAATTTATGACACGAATAATTACACGTTTTCAAATTCTGAATCAATTTTAATGATCACTAAATCACTGTGCCGGCTGCCCCAGAACCGGAGAGGCCCAATCAGTCTAGGATGGCTCAGCTGATGTCAGTCAAGCTCCCTTGTAAGGCTGGCAGCAGGCTCAGAGCTGCTGTCTGCGCCTCTCCTGACAGCAGTAGCCCTGACCAGCCTCTCCAGCACCCAGGTTTGGCATTTGGCCTGGTCCTAAAGCCTGGCATCTGCACTTCTTTCGCTGCTGCATGCTCCCTGTGCACTGCGGCCATCTCTGCGTGGTCAGCACATCCAACATTGCAAGCTGGGTTTTGGCACCACTTGTAAACCCCAGTCACTTGCAGTCACTCAGTACGCTTGTAAAGAACTTTAATTATTCCTGTGATGACCAGACAGCTTTCCAGTTGTCACCACACCACACCTCTTCTACCTGGAACCAGCTGGACTGAAAAGGGAAGGGCGTAGTTGCCTGATGAGCTGCACCTGCCCTGCCATCCTCCCTGACCGTTCCCCTCAAGCCTGCTGCCTGCTGCTTCCCTGCAGTGGAGCCAAAGACCACACCTCAGCCACAGACTTCTCACAGAATTAAGTTTGAATTGTAATTCATGTACAACAACTTATGTATTTGCCATTAACACACAGTTATTAATAGGTTATCGAGGTAACTTTTCTTTTGCAAGTAAAGCTCTGACCTCGCTCTGACCTCATCTGTCAGGCTGTCCATCCCCACTGTGAACAGTGAATTTCACTCCTGCTGCAAACTTTACCACTGTCTCCCTGTCCTCATAGATGTACTGCAGCAGCCATTGTTTACATTCACAAAGAAATAGTGCAACTGCTTCTGACCTTCTCAACACACACTTTACTTGTCAGCACTTTAACATTGCTATCTTTCATCATACTAAACTGCTGTAATTCCTTTCCAGCTACAGCTCTCCTTCTAGCCAATTGCCTACACTGAATGTCAATTGCCTAAATACAGTGCAGGCAGTTATAATGTAGGCTGGATTTGTTACACAAAATTATATGTAATTACTAGGGGTGCAGCAATACTCGTATCGATATTGAACCGTTCGATACAGTGCTTTCGGTTTGGTATGCATATGTATCGAACAATACAACATTTTTAATTTATTTTATCAACTTTTCTTCTGACGATGCTGTCTGTGTTGAGAGCTCAGTGGATCTGCGTTCGACTACTCTGCCTAGGTTGCACTGTCGAGCGCAGATCCACTGAGCGCAGCGCAAGCTAGCGAGACAGAAGCTAAGCTCATTGCAACATGGCAAATTGAACCTCCCCACCCTCATTCAGATCTGGCGTTTGGAACTATTTTGGTTTTCATGTGAAGTATGACCCTGAAGGTAAGCGCATCATGGACAAAAGCAAAACAGTATGTCGGATGTGCCACGCAATGCTCAATTACATTGGATGGGAACTAGTGCGTTAGCGCAGTTAGCTCGTTAACGTGTTGACGCCGTCCAGCACCAAGCACGGGGCGATTCGCGGTAACTCATTAACGGAGATTTGCAGCGTTATGGCGTTAATGTCATTTAAACGAGATTAACGCTGACAGCACTAGTGGGAACACAATGATTATGACTGCACATTTATGCCGACACCATCCTAGTGCAAAGACAAGTGGAAGCAGACAAAAAACAACAAGCATGCATGCTACAAAATTTACCAGAGTCATTTTGAGTTAAAATATATATTTTTAATTTTAATAAATGACAAATTAAAAAGGCATGAATATTTTTTGTATCAAAAAATATTGAACCGTGACACCAAAGTATCGAACTGAACCGTCCTGTGAATTTTGTGTATCGTTGCCCCCATTGTAATTACAGGGTACCCTGTCGCAGGTGTCACAGGTGACCCCATAATATGGCCTGCACCCCATAAAGGACAGGGTACTTACAGTGTAGTTGTTTCCTGCAACAACCTGACTTGTTGCCTGCACATTGCACATAATTACAGGTACTTGCACCTTGTTATCGGCAAACTGCATGTAAATACAGGGTACATGCGCCTTGTTACGCACAAACTGTAATTACAGGATACTTACACCTTAGTCGCAGGTCTTACAGTGTAATTGTTTCATTGTTTCCTACAAATATCTGACTTGTTGCCTGCAAATTGCATCTAATTACAGGCTACTTTTGCCTTATTCTAAGGACTATTATAGAGTGCTGCTGAAATGTGTAAACAAATGGTGGCCCAAACTACTTTAGGCAGTTTGGGCCAAACCATTTGTACCAAAAAACTGAGAAGCATTGATCTGGGCTGACATTTGAGGTTTTGGTTTATTTGCAAGGCTGGTAACTAATGAACTGCTCTTCTGTATTACAGTAAACTTTTAGTCCTACTTATTAGGAGTTATTGTGTTGTACTATACTTTGTTCCATATATTTAATGGTTTAAAGTAAAATATTAAAAACAAAACCTTCAATGAGCAGGCACAGCACTATTGAAACTACTATCACTTCCTTCTATTTTGCTTCCAAGGAGTCAGACTTTTCTGAGATTTCTGATGGTCTTTCAAAGTTTTCTGTGCACACTGGCTGCTTCGTCACTCATTTTTAATCTTGTCCTTGTACCTAACCATTGCAAAGAAACTTTTTTTTCTTTGTGATTATTTTAAGGCATTTAACACTGACCTATGAATACTCAAAGCATAAAAACCCACCTAACTCACAGGATGAACCAGAGCGGTATCTGCACATAACAGACAATATAGAAAATAATTTTTTGTAAATGTTACTAGCAGCTTTTTGCAAAAACTCATCAATTGTTCATATTTGTTTTATTTTCATTCAAAAAATGCCAAAGATAACACAGTTTAAGAGGCAAATAATAATATTTTTCCACCAACAAAGTGAGTCTAAACTTATCTTCCAATGGTGTGCTGTGTGTCCTTATAAATTCTCTGGCATTTTCGTCCTTGTTTCACTAAATTGTTGCAACTATTTTCCATTTTCCTAGCAAAATGGAAAGAAATTAATGTGGCTCAAGATCTTTGCACAGTACAGTATATACAAACGTCCAAGCAGTACTAAAAAAAGAAAAGAAAAAAAAGGCTGTGTCTTCAGCTCTCAGGCTGAAGACACAGCCTTCTGTGGAACAGCTTCCAGTTTAGATTTGTGAGACAGACACTATTTCTACTTTTCAGATTAGACTCAAAACTTTCCTTTTTGATAAAAGATACCGTTAGGGCTGGATCAGGTGACCCTGAATGCTCCATTAGCCCCTTAGGCTGCTGGGGGATTCCCATGATGTACTGACTTTTTTTTTTCTTCAGTCACCTTTTTCACCCATTATGTGTTCATACACCTCTCTGCATTAAATTGTTATTTATTATTAATCTCTGGCTGTCTTCCACAGTGGGTCTTTTGTCCTGTTTTTCTCCCCTTACTTGGTCGCTGCAGATGTCTGCCCTCACTGAGCCTGGTTTTGCTGGAGGTTTCTTCCTGTTAAAATGAGTTTGTCCTTCTCACTGTTGCCAGAGTGCTTGCTTATAGGGGTCATATGATTGTTACGGTGTTCTATGTTTTCTTTGTATGATTGTAGGGCTCTTACCTTACAATATAAACAACCTTGAGTCATTTGTTGGTGCTGTATGAATAAAACGGAATTGAATAGAAAGGTGTATCTCTGCTAATCTGTTAAATCGTTGCTATTCTGCAGGTACCCTCAGAATGAATAAGAGTGGAAACAAGAATAAGGTCAGAAACTCACATTCATTGTACAAAGTCTTCAAGAAGCTATTTATTGTTCTTTACAAACAGTAAATACAAACACTGATTTATCTACAGGATTTATTAGATGTTTCTGAAGAAAACTACACAATGAAACACAGTCAACGAGAAGATGAAATACTACTCAGAAGACTCAACCTTCAAGACAAACATCAGCAGAAGATGTCAACAGCAGACTTTCTTAAAATAGGCCCTCCTGTGAAACAGGGCCATGACACATCTGAGAAAGATTTAGCTCTTGCTTTTCTTCACAGGTTGTTGATGTTAGACTATAGAGCCAGATACATTCCTGTAAGACAAGACAATCCTGCTGTGGGCCATTCACAGTCTGTGCAAATGTCTGACAGTGAAGACACAGATGATGATGACTTTGATGCACTATTTAGTGAAAGTGTAGACTCTGATGAATCAAAACAGTTTCATTTGCATCCAATGGATGTTCAGATGGCAGTATTTCACTGCTCAGACAGTTTTCTGAAGCAGAACCTGGTTACAAAGCTATCCCAGTGTCAGTACGCCTTACCTTTGCTTGTTGCTGACCCAGTCACAAAGGATATTGAATGTCCTTTGTGGACATTCAGGCAGATACAAAAAACATGGAAGAAAACTCAAATCAAGGATAATTCACATGCCATGACCATGAAGACAATGCCCATCTGCAAAGCCGAGACACCCATGGTGTCATTCTTCCGCCTGGGTTCACTTCCAGTGTCAAAATCTCAGCTCATGAACACTTTGATCAATGACCGTCACAGCACCTTCTTCCATAGAAATTGTCCAGGTAGCACCAAATGTCGCCTGCTGATGGATGGTGTGGCAGAGATTGCCTGGTACTGCCCTGCTGGAAAACCCAATGACTCCTTCACTGACTGCATTGCCTTTTGTAATCTTCATGGTGATGCTCTGTCATTTCAAAAACAGCGTGAGATACTGACAGAAAAATCATCAGTCACTGTTGTTCTTGTGCCAACTCTGGAAAAAGGCCAGAAAAGTACCACAGTAATCCAAGACCTTTTCAAGTCACCAAATCCTTTGATTATTCTCATTGCTGATAATGATTGTGGTGCAGTTCAAGTGAAAAAGAGAAAATACAAAATGGGTCTGAAAGACAGAAGCCAGTCAGATGTTTCTGAAGAACTGAAAGGAATTATCATAAAGATTTTACATGAACCTCACACATCCTTCCAGCTTGAATCCTTGGCTGAGGTCTTTGGAGTCACAGTGGATGAAGATGATGAAGTCTGTCAAAAAGGGAAATCAGCTGCAATGAAAACAGTTAATATACTTCAAGGGATGGAAATTTCAAAGATCAAAGTTACATTTCTACCTTGTCAAGGCGATCTGTGGCATGAGTGGTGCAGAATAAACAAAGAGCTGTATAAACTTAAAGGAAACACCGAGCAGGAAAAAAGTCAGAAACAGCAGCAGCTGATGCAAATAAGACAAAATCAGTGCCAAGCTTCATGTAGTGAACTGATGAAGTCATTCACAGAAAGCCTCTTGTCATCAAAAGAGACATCAAAACAGAAGGAGTACTTCCTGAAATGGACTCAGATCTTAACAGATGCCCTATCCACAGATGATCTTTCTTTGATTCTTCAAAGCTATGATGAAAAGTGGACTGAGGTCTTGACTCTGAAAAAGAAACACGACAAATCTGATCTGTTAACAAGCAAACAAACAGAGCTTGAAGAAATCTCCAAAACACTGCAGTCTGCAACCTTTGGCCTGGAACACATCTTCAGAGAAATGGGACAGATCTATGAAGCCCACAGAGCAGTACAAGCAGAGAGTAAACACACTGACTGGTCTAAATACCCTGAACTGGCTGCAGATCTGATGATTTCAGGACACCCAGTGGAGCTGATGGATGGTGATGCAGGTCATGTGCCTCTAACATGGATCTCCAGTCTTTTAGATGAAGTTATCAAGAAACTAGGCGACCAGAGAGTTTTTGTGTTGTCAGTTTTGGGCGTACAAAGCAGTGGAAAGTCAACAATGCTGAATGCCATGTTTGGATTGCAGTTTGCAGTGAGTGCAGGCAGGTGCACCAAAGGTGCCTTCATGCAGCTGGTCAAAGTGTCAGAGGAAATCAAGAAAGACTTCCAGTTTGACTATTTTCTAGTGGTGGACACTGAAGGACTGCGAGCTCTTGAGCTGGAAAGTAATGATACTCTTCATCACGACAATGAATTAGCAACATTTACCGTTGGTCTGGGAAACATGACACTGATCAACATCTTTGGTGAGAATCCAGCTGACATGCAGGATGTCCTGCAGATTGTTGTTCAGGCTTTCATGAGGATGAAGAAAGTTAAACTTTCTCCGAGTTGTGTGTTTGTTCACCAGAATGTGACAGATATCGCAGCTGCTGAGAAAAACATGGATGGGAAAAGACGCCTGCAAGAAAAACTGGACCAGATGGCTCAGCTAGCTGCTAAAGAGGAATCATGTGATGCTGAGTGCTTCAGTGACGTCATTGCCTTTGATGTGCAAACAGATGTGAAATACTTTGCTCAGTTATGGGAGGGAAGTCCACCGATGGCTCCTCCAAATCCAGGCTACAGCGAGAGCATCCAAGAGCTGAAGAACATCATCCTGTCTAAGGCTAAACAGTCCACTGGGATCACTCTCTCACATTTCAAAATCAAAATTCATGACTTGTGGAAAGCCCTGATGAACGAACACTTTGTTTTCAGCTTCAAAAACACATTAGAAATTGCAATTTACAGAAAACTTGAGGTCGAATATGGGAACTGGACCTGGGCCCTGAGGAGCAACATGCTGACTATTGAAAACCAGCTTCACACCAGAATTGAAAATGGAGAACTTGAGAAAGTTGAACGCAGTGATCTTTTTAAAGAGATGAGCAAATCATATGAAGCAATTAAAAATGACTTGGTGACATACTTTGAGGATGATGGAGACAAAGAAATACTGGTTCAGTGGAGAGGCCAATTTGAAAACAAAATAAAGGAGTTCCAAGAGGATCTGGTGAGAGGAGCGATAAAAAAACTGGATGAAATTATTCAGCAGAAGAAAGCGTGTAAAAAGCTGGATGATAAGAAAAAAGACTTTGAGAGCAAACTGCTGCTAAAGAGCAAAGAGCTCGCTCATCAGTTAACACACAACGCAAAAGATGAAGAGGAACTTCAAAAACAGTTTAACAGTTTTTGGAGTGATTGGGTTAAAAAATTAACTGCAGATACACAACCCATTGAGGACATTAATCTGGAAGACGATGAAGCAAACATTCTTAATAACCTTGGTTTTGAATGGGATCTTATAATTAGCTGCAAAAGCAACGGCAAATACAAAACCATATCCAACGTTGGTGATTATTCTGAATATATTTTGTTCAGCAAGCAGCAAGACACAAAAGAGAAAATGAAAGTCAAAAAACTACTTCAATTTTTTGAAGATTGTGCTACAAAAGAATCTTTTAGATTTGAAGATAAACAATTAATCAGAGCCCTCATAAGAAATGTTGAAAAACAATCACTTGATATAATCAAGAGCAAACCTGTAGCAACAAGAGGCTACAGTCCAACTTACTTACAAGAAGCGGCCAAAAATGTTCTGGAGAAAGTGACAGAGTTCAAATCAAACAAGAAATATGATTTCAAAAAGGAGTTCACCGTTGATCTCTTACTGTATGTGTTTGACAGGGCAGCCATTTGGCTTTCACAGTCTCACAAAAAATTCAAAACAAGCAATGATGCACACACTTACTTGGAGAGTAAAAAACCACAATACTACAACATTTTCAGCAGCTTCTGCAAAGGAAACTCATCTGCTGTTGTGTTTGGAGAAATGATCTGTGAAAAACTGAAGGTTTCTATTGTTGAGGCTGTTTGTAACAAGACTGCCATTGATCTCGCTGGAGAGATGAGGTGCACTTTCCCAGCATTCAATGGGAACAGACTGAACTTAGAGAAACATTTGTTGAAGTCACTTGCAGAGAACGAGGACTTTGATGCTTTCATCAACTACATCCAAAATCCGAGGAAGCAAGTCGAGGCTTTTATTGAAGAGAAAGTAAATGAACATATGTCAGGAGAACACAAAAGTAAAGCACTCAAAATACTCAGGAAAAATGCAGGTAACATGCATGAGTTTGCCTATCAAGCTTTATTTGATGCAACAAATAACGTCAAAACACAAAGAGGAGACATCGACATGTGGGCAAAGGAATTTTCCAGTTTCCTTAAAGATAAACTGACTCTTGAATCTATCTCTTGTCAAAACTTCATGGACATAAACAATTTCGAATTTCTTAAAGAAGAGATTGAGAAAGGTCTTATATCCATCAAAGAGGAGCTGAATCAGCTTTCCTTGGATAAGATGAAGGAATTCAGACTTAGACCTGATGAAATCCTCATTGATCAGCTGTGTAACTGCTGCTGGGAAACCTGCCCGTTCTGTGCAGCTGTTTGTACCAACACTGTTAAAGATCACAGTCCTGAAGACCACAGTGTCCCCTTTCATCGATCTTTAGCAGTTAAGGGCGCACAGTATCATAACAGTGAGGAAATGTGTATTGAGTTCTGCACGACAAAGGTTGCAAGTGATGGAAATTTTTATGCTGGAAAAAATACAACAAAACTAATTCCTTTTAAACAGTATCGGAGTGCTGGACCACCATATGCAAACTGGAGCATAACCTCAGATGAGTCTAAGCTGAAGTACTGGAAATGGTTTGTGTGGCAATTTCAGGAGGAACTTGAAGACTACTATGCTTTAAAATTTACAGGACATGGTGAGATTCCCAGCGAGTGGAACACACACACTAAAGAAGACGCTATTCAAAGTCTGGATGAAATGTTCAGTACACACTATGAATAAATCAGCACAGTTCCAACTCTGCTGAAAATCACAGCAGCTATGTTCATGCGGCATTTTTACAAATTAAACTGTGTAAAATGACAGTTACATAATCTTAGTGATTTAAATTTATAATGTGGGCAGTGAATAGGTGATTAGACCAATACACAGAAACCTGCTTTACTGAAAGGAATGCTTATACAGACCAAAACGGTCGTTTTGAGAATTTACAGTAGAAGAGAAATAAAGGTAAATATATCAAGGTTACTAAAACGATATCACTACCAAAGGATTTCTGGAAGAGGAAACAGTTTTAATAAAGGAGAATTTAGTTTATTTATTATTTTTAAAGAAAAGTGACAATTATGTGTTTGAATGATTTTATATTTTATGATATGAAGCATAGATAATATAGAAAAGAGCTGCTATGTGATGTATCTTGTCAAAATTGACATTTTGATGAACTGGTGAATGTCTGCCTATAGTCTGAATCTCTCTTAGATGATCTTGTCTTATTCATGCTACTGACCTGTTGTCAGTTAATCTAATTAGTTGCAAAATGTTTATTTTGACTACCAATTAATTTTAAACCCTTTGTTGCCCCATTCCCAAATTTTGTGAGACATGTTACTGCCATAAAAGGTAAAAAAAAAGCCAATCGTTTTCTTAAAATGCAACATTTTGTCAGTTTAGTAGTTCTGCAAATGATTGCATTGTTTTTCTTTACATTCACATTTATTGAATTGTCAATCAGTGACAACACGAAATTTTATTCTTGTGTTATTAATGATAGTAAAGAGGTTTAATAATCTAACTGCTTAATACATGAATTTTTTTTATTTTATTTATTTGTTCAGTTTGGGGGGGGGGGGGGGGGGGGGGGGGGAGTGTCTGTATTTCCAGCTCCCTACGTTGTTTACCACCTTCTGATTTCTAGTCTTTATGTATTGTTAATGTACCTTTCCTCAGTTCCATGTTATTTTTAGTCTGCGTCTCTGTCGCGCATTTTTTATTTTACTTTGACAGCCAGTGTATTGAGTTTTGCGTCCTCGTGTCTCGTCATGTCAGATTCGTCCCGGCTGTATTCTCACCTGTTCCCCATCCTCTTTTTTTTCTACTTGTGTATTTAAGCCCTGCGTCTTCCTTGTTCATTGCTGGTTTGTCTATTTCTCATCCTGCGTCTCCCCCTCTCGGTGCTCATGTCTCAGGCCCGTCATTCCCTGCCCTGTGTTCTGCCTTCCTGCCTGTTTTTCATGTACATTCCAAATTTAATTAGTTTTCTATTTCCTGATGTTCAGCAATAAAGCTGCCTTTTGAGTTTATGTTTTGCCTCCTTGAGTCTGCGTTTGGGTCCTCTCTTGCCTGCTTCACATGGCCAGCATATGACATGTTCATTTAATCTAAATTTAATTTAGCTATTTTCTCACAGAACAGCAGACAGTGTAGCAGTCCTTTCCACTCATCCATCATGTTTAACTCTAACCACTGTTCTCTGGCAGCCTCTTGACAGTCACTAAAGTGGAGTAGGAGGATAGTAAGCTTTGCACTGACTCTTTTTGAAAGGAAGAGAGTACTTAGTCTGAGAGTACTCACATCTTAAGGACAGGAGAAGGAAAAATTCCCGTTCTGCGTCACATGATACCTCCATCAATTCAGACCACCACCAACTTAGTCTGGAGGAAACTTTTAGACGCTTACTAGGTCATTTTGTTTAGTTTCTGTGTTTTTCATGATGCAAAAGGTATCTGAAGCATTAGTAATTTGTACTTACTCCCACAGTATTTTTCTTTATATTAAAATTGTAGTAAAACGAAAGCATGGTCAGTATATTTACTTCTACTTTACTGAGAGTTAAAAGTACAAACAGTAGAAAGTACTTAGTTCATAGCTCAGTGCAGCATAATAGCAAGTTCTCTTTGAATTTACCAGCACAAGCCAGTCCAAGGGTCAATTTGATACAAATCTTTGGAATGCATTCTATTGTTTTGTAATCTACTTTCACCCTGCTATTGTAGCACAGTACAGCTCATACATCACACAGAGAATTAGAAAGCTGTGTTATTTTAAAACACATGAATTACCTGTCAACACTTTTAACATATTCACTTTGATATGATTCAAAGACAGTGTGGCACACTTAAAAAGTTGCACTTCTGTCTTAACACTTCTTCAGTAGGGGTGGGTTTAAAAAATTGATTTCCCTATTCAAATCAGTTTCTTAAAATATAAATGTATATTGCCAGGAATGCCAAAATTTCAGGTTAAAGCTCACGAAATGTGACGTCGGACCCCTCCCAAGAACGCACAACACTCGCCAGGCACACCTGTTCACCCGGCCTCCACGCCACCCTGGGAGCTCACTGTGCCACCCATCCTCAGCAGCAGGCCAGAGACCCCCCGCCCCCGGTCCTCTGTTCGAGGCAACTGTCTGCAGGAGAAAAGGAAGGGAGAAGTTAGGCGTGAACAGCAGCGGCTCCCCACAGAGAGTCCATTTTACCTGCACAAACGCCGCATTGGCACTGCTTCGTCCACTGGACCAGGTCCGGGGCACCTTTCCGGGTGAAATCAGTTAAGGGGTTGGTGAGGTCCTCAACACAAACCGGCAACAGTAGCCGGCCAGCTTGGGCACCCCAAGTGGTACCCCAAATACTATACGTCCAACTGCACACTTCTTGAGGTTGGCCGTGAGCCCTGCCTGCCTCAGAGACTCCAGGATCGCAGCCACCCACCACACATGCTCCGCCCACATGTCACTGTAGATGATTACATCATCTAGGTAGGCGGCAGCATATGGCCGCAGCACCCGGTCCATGAAACGCTAGAAGGTGGCAGGGGCCCCGAACAAGCCGAACGAAAGTGTAACGAATTGGTAAAAACTGTAAAGAGTGGAGAAGGCCGTTTTTTCCTTGGACTGCAGACAAGGGAATCTGCCAGTAGCCACTGATCAAATCTAGTGTCGTGAAAAAGCGAGCAGTGCCCAACTCGTCCAGCGGCTCATCGACCCTGGGCATTGGGTACGCATCAAAACGTGACACCTCGTTCACCTTGTGATAATCGACACAGAACAGTATAGAACCATCCTCCTTCACGACCAGAACAATGGGCCTACACCACGCACTGTGCAACTCGTCTATTACTCACAACTTCAGCATTTCGCTCTATTCCCACTGAACTACTTGTCTTTTATGTTCAGGCAGCCTGTAGGGCCATGAATGCACCATCACACCAGGCTGCATATCAAAATGGTGCTCCATGAGAGACGTACGGCCGGGTAGGGGGTAGAACACATCAGCAAAGCGCTGTTGCAATGCAGCAACATCCACAATGGAGGGAGGCGGGAATGTTGGATTTTGGAACCAATGTGATCTCGGACCCTCCCAAGGACGCACAACACGGTCCATGTGGTGACAGCGCTTTTATTGTTACAATAATCCAACTGTGGTTTCAGCACACTGGCATGGGACACAGACACTCCCGTTCAGCCATCACTCACACACCACTGCCTCGTCGAATGTCACTGCAAAAGTTAATCACCTCGCCAGGCACACCTGTTCACCCCGCCTCTGCAGCAGGCCGGAGACCACATGTCTGCCACACAAAACTATATCAACAACCGCCAAACAGCTAAAACAGTAAATGATAGTATGTAAAAAGATTCCACAAAAACATGTAAACACAAGTACTGTAACCCCCCCCCCCACAAGACAGCTCGAACGCAGTCAAGCTTTGTTTTTATACATAGATATAAAAATATGGATATGTGCAGATAAATGATCATAATTATAATATTTCTGACTGAGTCAAAAGTGAATTAAATTGAATCAGAAATCGAATCAAATCGGGACCTTGTAAATCAGTTATAGGAATCAGTGATGATACCCAGCCCTATTCTTCAGTACCTTAAGAAAACCCACACACATTTTGTTCATTTCCAACAAACAAAAGGTTATGCAAAGAATGTTTATTTGTCAAGCTCACAGATTGATGCAGCAAGAGAAAAGTAAACACATGCATATGTCTTTAAGAAAGTCAGCTCTATGGGCAAGCATGTTTTCTACAGGAAAAGAACTGTGTTGAGCACTCTGTAAGCCATTGAGAAGGTGACCAGCATGCCCACGACCCAGGACAGAGCCCTGCTCGGCTGAGGCAGAGCGCCAATGTAGGCAATGGTGTGGAAGATCCGAGCGCCAGCGAAAATGCGAAAGTGAAGAAGAGCGACAGAAAGCTCGGGTCCAGTCAGAGCATAAAGGAGGCCGACAATCACGAAGGGAATAATGTTCTCCAGGTCATTCTGGTGACACCTAGAGGACAAAACAAACAGAGGTTTAGAAACTGCGATGGCCACATTATTAGTAACAGTAGGCACGACTAATTTACACAATTTATTATACACATTTATGTTTTTTGGTAGTGTCTGTCCAAAGAATATCAAACACGCCCTAAAACCCTAAAACAACCCCCCCCCCCCCAAAAAAAAAAAAACCCCAAACAAACAAACATGATATTTTCTTAACTTCTTTAGATCAACCGTTGTTCTAAAGCAGGGGCGTCGAACTCCAGGCCTCGAGGGCTGGTGTCCTGATTAGTTCATTACCTCTGGAGAACTTCAAGACATGTTGAGGAGGTCATTTAGCCATGTAAATCAGCTGTGATGGATCAAGGACACATCTAAAACCTGCAGGATACTGGCCCTCGAGTCCTGGAGTTCGACACCTGTGTTCTAAAGACACATCAGGATTCTGTAGTATTTGAATTTTAGGGCCAGATTATCTCACCTTCGAACTCGTTCTACATCTGGGTGAGTTTTCAGCAGCTTCTTCTTTTCCTCTGCAGACTTTCTGGCTACATCCTCTTCATTAGAGAAAGACTTTAAAAAATAGAGAATACAAGTGTTTGTTTCTACCAGGACTTATCACAATAATATATCAGGTTGAAAGGATCAACACTGAGAAGTGAGGATGGTTCGGGAGCAGTTATGCATTTCTTTATTCTTTAGTTATGTAATTCTTTATTTTTCTTAAACCAACATGAGTCTTGTAAATTTTGAACTTGCAGTTTTATAAAACCAGGACAAAAAAGCAACTAAGCTAATCTTACAGAGAAATACCCAAAATGTAGAACATGCTGGCATTTGAACTCACCCCTCTGGTGAAGCGGTAGTATCCAGTCATTGGCCCCATCAGTAGCATCTTCACAACAACAATAACTGCATATGTACTGAAAGCCCTCACTACCTCATTTTCCATCAGCTCTGCCATCTCTGCTTATTTACAGCTGAAGAATGAAGAAAAGAAGGAAGTTTGTTTACCTTCCTATTAAAGCAAGTTTACTTCAAATTTAAATCTATTTGTAGTTTCTGTGTTTTTTAGAGGGTGTATACCCAACACAAAGTACCACTGTGAAAATAACTCAATCCAAAATAGTAAAATATTTAATGCTAAACTATTCATACACCATTTAAGCATCAAATAGGACCGACTGCACTCATAACCATAATATAAAGCATATAAGACAGTGCTATCAGTAAGACTACAAACTTACTAAAATGCACAAGGACCAACTGAAGTGGCAAATATGAAAGGATGAGTAGTAGCACAGCAGCAGAGCAAACGCACCAAAACCAGTTTCAGCTTGACACTGTTTGTTGATTCAAAGCACACATGTTAACACAGCACTCATAGAAATTTGTCATTGTCAAATAATGAACTATTTGACAATGACAAAATAATTTTTATACAGTTTACTTTGGAGTTTTAGGTAGTTTATCAGGTTTACTTACTTTGCGCGGTGACTCTGCAGAAAACAAGCAAGTCTGGATCTGTTGCACAAGAAGAATCTCAACTGTTACCCAGTTATCTCTGGGGGCAGGGCAAGTACAAAGGTGCTGTCATAGTTTGCAGCAAGAAACATGGCCCAAATGCAAAACGCAAAGGCAGATGAGATAAAGAAAAAAGAAAATATTTTTGTTAGGCAGTAGGCAGCAGTTCAAGTGTAATGCAACTAAACTCAAAAGCCACAAAGTTCATGCAGAAAAGTTCACTTTCTATATGTCTGTGAAGGTTCAGAAAGAAAAGTGTCTGGACCTAAAAGAAGTCTAGATGCTTTTCTTTCCGAGCTCCTTAGACTAGATGTTCTATACTTGAGTCTAATCTGCTGCCAAATCTCTTTTATTCTGCTGGAACTGCAGCTATTAGAACACCAAACACACACCAAGAATGTTTAATCATTCAAATTAATTTGACATTGAACTGCCAACAAATGAAAGAGACTTCCACATCTAATTTATTTGGCTGTTCAACACTAAGATTTAATGTTTAAATGTCACCAGTTGAAAGTTTTCAGACCTCAAATATGCAGCAATCACCCTGTTTGTTGTTGGTTTTACACATGTAAATACTTTTTTTTTAACATAAATATCTTCAAAAATAAGACTTCATGTAAATTTAAAGCTACAATAACTGTATTTTAATTTACTGTCCAACAGAATTTTTTGAATTAAGGAAAAAGTAAATCTCCATTATTTTAGAGTATTCCTCCGGTGCAACTAACTAAATTAAAGACTAACTTCAAGTTGCCAAAACCACAGTAACTGCAAAAACTACATCATAACATTGCAGTCCTTTATTTTATAAATAAGCATATGACTTTGTAATGGGTGTGAAATTGTATTGAAAGTGAACAAATGGTAAATGGTGTCTTGACACGTATTTCCTCTTATAGAGGAGTGGCTTTAAGCCTCCATGAGTTTTGGCAGAGAGCCAACAGGAAACAGTGACTTCTTTATTCGTTTTAACCTGATGGTGTAAGCTAATGTGACAAAGTGGTTAGGCATGAACTCATTTACTACTTGTCCCTTAACCATATTGATAATTTATTTCCTTGTTATTTTACCTTCAGCCATAATGCTTTAATTTAGACATTGCTGGTGTAACTGTCATTTGAATTTTCTCCTGTTCACAGGCAAATGTCTGGTAAATTATGTTTCTTTATGTTACTTTGGTTTGTCCATTTATTCAGGTCCTATATTTAAGACAGGTATATGGGAAGGGCCGCCCCAGTACTTCCTGTTTATATAGCGTCATGAGGTCATTGATTGCATCACTGGGTGTAACCAAATGAAGGGTTTTCATTTTGTATAGTATTGTTTATTTTCTTTAAAGTTGCCTTTTTAGTTATATTGTATGCAATGTTTTACTTTTCAAACCATTTAGCTTTGTTTAGAATTGTATTGTTTGGTCTGACCTATTTGTTTCAATGGTAGCGACTAACGAGGTTCAGGTGTGGGTAAAGTCCTGTATAAAGCAAGTGGGATTTTTGGCTACCAGGTTGATTGTTTTATGGTAGAATGGCGATGCCAAAAATAAAGTATACTTAAAAGAAACTTAAATAGTCTGCTGGTGCTGTTTACTTATAACCTTCCTTGGTGCTTATGTTATGCTACCTCACAGCTACCCGCTTTTAGCCTTCATAACTGCCTTAGTTATGTATAGCAGGGATTCAGCAAATAGCTTTTCCAGTTTGGGTACATACTGAGAGCATCACTCAGTTGCTGAAAAATTATGGCTAACACTTGAAATCTGGTAATTGTCCCAGGGTGCCCAACCCTAAATCTACCCCAAGGCAATCAGAACATGAAACTTTAAATTTTATTAAATTATCTCCTATAAACCTTAGCAGATGATTTCTTGTGAGAGAGACGCTCTTATTTTCATGTCATCCTGTTGCTGGCAGTCCTCGGCCTGTTTATTCACACTGTATGATGGTCGGGAACAAAATCATGAAGTTTGATGAGTGCTACAGATCACGTTCCCAAACTACAATTAATATAAACATTTTGAGTACAATGAATTTTATTAAGTAGCAATATGTAATATGCATGCAGAGTTTCACATATTGGACTCTTCACATCCCATCAGATCTATTAAAGACATGGGAGGAATTTGTTGGTGCTGAGAGTTAAAAAGGACGTCAGCTCTTGGGTTAGACAGATGAAAAAAAACAACAAAAAGTGAGTTCATGTTACAGGGCTTCCAGTTTTAAATGAGTATTTTCACCAAGTTATTATTGTTAAGCTGCATTTATTTAATGGCACACCTTCTCACATGTGTGAGATAAAACCTAGAATTTAGCAATTCAGAGCCTGCTACAAGAAATCTATTTATTATAAATAGTATAATAATAGCATAAATTAATAATATAAATTAAGCTTTTAAACTTTTTCAGCTTTACAGTGTGTTTCTATCTGTCTGTCAATGACTGTCATGGTCTGACAGCCCTCACTGGTCAGCTTGCCTGTTTCGTCTATGTGTTTGGATGTGTGTGTATCCAGAAGGCTGGTTTCCAATCAGGCTGGGAAGAGTTCCCGCGCTGAAGTCAGCCACACCTGCTGCTCTTCAACCATCACCAGCTGCAGCTGATCATCATCACGGGCAGTTTGCTGCTGTTCTGAGTTTCCGTCAACGCTGGATCGTTGAGTTTAGACTTTGTGTGTGTGTTGCTTGCCAGACTAATCTATGCATCTTGTCCTGCCAGGATTTGGGAATGGAGTGATCCATGGGAATGGAGCCATTGTACAGTTTGAGACTTGGAGTTTCACGATTCATGCCACGGACAAATAAAAAATAAATCTCTGTAAAATAAAACTTTTGGGAAAGGATCTTTTCTTTATGTAATGACAGTTGTGACTCATGAGCCAGGTGAAAATGTGAAAGTGCAATGACAGATTTGAAAGTTAAGAAATGTTTTGCTGAAAACAACAACACACGTAAACAATTAGTATGATGTATGAAGAGAGACAATAGCTTTGTTAGAAAAGATAGACGCCATTGTCTCTGAAAACAGTCCGACTGCTACACTAGACTGAAGTGTGATAAAGACAAAGTGATGAAAGAGAATGTGAACCTACACTCCTTCAAAGAACTGATGGGAGCGACTCTTCAGTTTCACAAGATAAGATTTTTTGGACAGAAAAAAAATTCTTATATATCAGTGTTTTGTTTTTCTAAAAAATTAAGAAAAATTGTCATTTCACTGCATTCCAGAGACAGAATTTTGCTATGTTATGCAAAATAACAATCTATGTGAGAATTCAGTGCTGTGCATCTGACAGAACTACTCTAGCTCCCCTTTCCTGCAGCATCTGGACACAGTACAGAGGGTTGATCCAGGAGTTTGGACTGGAGTGAAACTGCCTCCAGATCAGTGCTGGTGAACCACCAGTGAACATCCACGCACCAACTCCTGTGTCTCTGTCATAGAGGGGAGTGACTGAATGTTTGTCCCAGTATTAAAAAGTCAGTTTGATCACAAATGAATGGCAGGAGCCAATGAGCCAGAAAAGCTGATTGCTCACAGGTGCGGTGAGAGAGCAGCAGAGATAGATTAACATCTCCAGATGTCAAGGAGGTGAACACTAACACAGTTATATGTTTATGTACCGAGGTTGTAACCCATTTTGTCAGTGGATGGTGGTGTTGTACTACTGGGGAACCACTAGAGACATGCACAGCTCAGAAATACATGAGCTCTGACCTGGGAAAGATGCTAACTTTGGTGTCCTCTCTATTTATCTACAGGTACTGAAAAACTTACATTTATATCACTAAAGTAATGTAAGTTAGATAACAACTGTTCTGTCATTTTTGTGATGACTTTGAGACGTTGTTTTGTTTTTTCTTATGTGTTAACAACAGTGCCAAATTATTTTGAGTTATGACCATTATATAAGTTATCCTTTAACTATGAGTGCTTTTGTTTAATTTATGTGTATAGGAATATGTCAAACTCATTTCAGTTGGCTACACAACCTTTGGAGTTGAAGTATGAAATACCTACCTGTCTCACTTAAGATTGTCCACCTTGCCTGTAGGTCCTCTCTGGAGCACTCAATTCATTTACCCACCTGCCTGCTCACCTTCCTTTTCTCCTGTGAAAACGCAAGCCAGTGGCTTCTCCCTCAGAAAGTACTCTTAGTGCCCCTAAGTAAGTAATCGCATCACCACTCACCAACGGGACTTTCCATGCGTTATCTTTCTGTTTGGACTAACTAACTATACTCTAGCTAGTTAGTTTAGTTAGAGTAACCCAGATCTCCTTAGAATCATCTTTAACTGCTACTTTTCTTGCTTGTGTAAAATAAAGACTATTAAAAATTATAATTGAATCCACTTGACTCCTGCATTTGAGTCTACCATCATTTATCAGCCTATGTGGCCTGAAACACAGACAGAGAAAAATTGTTTACTTTTGCTTCAAGGCTGTAGATCTATATCAAATGCGCTGCAAGTGACACTGGCAAGCACAACATTCCTCAGGTGGCAGTGCAGAGGGCAGCACTGAAGGGCCAACAACATCCTCTACCCATGTCCACTGGCATCATCCTTCACTCTGGGTAATATTTTAAGGCCCCATCCCTTGCGTCACTTCTGTATCATTAACTATTCAAACAGCGATGTCATAGCCCCACCCCACATATGTAGTAAAACAGCATACTGATGGTCATCTTTCATGCTTCCACAGACAGATTTCACCATTTTTATCGTGGAACGGTCAGGCCCCAGTGGTGGAGAAAGTAATGTACTTGGGAATTTTGGCAATGTTTCTGAAACATTCACAGAAAATCCTGTGAAGATAAAATGTTTTGGTATTGTGGAATTTTGTCCTCTGTTTTTTCTGATATCTAGACACAGGTGAAAAGTGTTCTTCCAAAACCAGCAAAAAGATCTCAAAACTGTTGACTACATTGTAACAAGAGACTTGAGAAGAAAGACGTGGGAGTCCCTTCTAAGTGCAGTGCACTGCAAACAGTTGTAAAGAACTGTTGGATGCACTTGGATCAATGGCAATATTACAGAAAAATTGCAAGATCCATAGACAGCTGCTGACCTGACAAACATGCCCAATATGGGAGCAAGAAAGATTAGAAGTCAAAGTTAAATTGCTTCGTATTTGTGCGTGGACTGAAGCACGCGTTTTTGAGTCCTCAAAGATTAAACACAAATCAATGCACACATTTTTAAATTTGGCCATTCGATGTCCCACTTGTCGGTCTGGATAGCCCTGACCAACACCCAACGCACAATAATGTCATGAAAGCATATTTTTGGTGATTAATATCCCATAGCTACTAACTGTTATCCTAAGCTAGTAATTAGCATTAACTGTCACGGTCCTGGGTCTCCTGACCCAGCGTTTTTAGTTCTTTGTGGTTTTTGTATTATTGTACTTCTGTGTGTGATTTATTCTATGGCTTCTAGTTTTGATCCCTTGCCCTTCATGTCTCTCTGTGTCCCCTCTGTTCTGTGTAATTGTGTGTCTTTGCATGTTTGAGTTTCTTGTTTTCTGTCACTCTGCATTGTGCGTTATGTTCTCATGGTTGGTCTTTTGTTACTCCCTCTAGTCTAGTCTCTTGTGTTCCAAGCTGAGTATTTCCCTGTGTATTTTGGTTCTTAGACCTCTGCCTTATGGTTTATGTCTCTGTGTTTCTTAGTTGCTGTCTCCACTGTGTCAAGTTCGCGTCTCTGTGTGATACTTCCTGTTTTACTTTGATGGTCCGTGTCTTATGTGAATGCGTCCTGCTTTGCTTGTCTCGTCAGTCCTGATTTCTCCCAGCTGTGCCCTCCTTCTGTGTCTCATTCCCCTCATTACTTCCCAGTGTATTTAAACCCTGTGTTTCTCTGAGTCAGTGCCGCGTCGTCCCTCATGCTGTGTGGATCTCCCTGTGTCGCTCTGTGAGTTCTTAGTTTGTTGTTTCCCAGTTTAGTTTAGTTTGTATGTTTGTCCTACCAGCAAATAAAGCCGTGGTTTTTGAGTTCATCCCCTGAGTCTGTGAGTCTTGCATTTTGGGTCCACATCTCCTGCCTGCCGCACAGCGATTCATGACATTAACTAACATCCCGATGCTAGTAACAATCATCCTTTATGTGCCAATCACCAATAATTAGGGTAAACCTTTTCCCAAACTATTAAAACTACCCATATGGAAAAGAAATAGAGAAAACTCATATAAGGCTTAATATGATTTACCGTATTTCCCGGACTACAAAGCGCACCTGAATATTAGCCGCACAAGCTAAAATCAGGGGAAAATCCTGTTTTGTACATACATTAGCCGCACCTGACTAAAAGCCGCAGGTGTTTCAATATTGACTTATCATATGTAAGAGAATATGCACAAAGCGAATTGTCAGGAAAGAGATGGCTGTTTGGAGACATCACTTTTATTAATATTTTGAAAAACAAGTTATGGGTACATATTTGCATAACTTTTTAGGTATATGTACAAGTAGCGGTAATTACAAGTGGGAAACGTACTGTGCTTCATAAATGAGTAACAAATGTAGTACATAACAATAACCTAGGGCACACCAGAAAAATAGATTCGGACTACCTTTTAGGCTCAGGTGCAGTGACATGGCTTTAACAAGAAGAAAAGTCAGTCATTCACCACCATCTTCCTGCGCACTAAAACCACCAAAGTCCTCTTCTCCAGTGTCGGATACGAACAGGCTCAGGATGGCTACGTCATCCACTCTCAGCTTCTTTCCTTTGTTGTCAGTGTCAGAGTCGAACACCCTCTGAAGGGCCGTGGCGGTGTCCTCCTCTCCATCATGCAGCAGTCCAGCCCTTCGAAATCCGTTGGTGATCATGGATGTTTTTACACTTTTCCACGCTGTCAGATTCCACCGGTGGAGTTGAGCATAACTTGCTTTTCGCACGCTTATCGCCGCACATCATCCACGCCTCCCGCTGAACGCATAGCACTACTTTGAAGTTTGTTTTTCGCGCTACTTGTACGGCACTATGTTGCCTGGCGGATGGACATGTGACCAACATACCACTCTTGAACCCGATACTGTGTGTCTGATACCATGCCCTTCCGCCAGGCAACGTAGTGCCGTACAACACCGGAACAAACAAAACAAATCGTCTTACGATATGACAAAAATCATGGACAATCCATAGAAAAGCCGCACCTGACTAAAAGCCGCAGGGTTCAAAGCTGGTGCAAAAAGTAGCGGCTTATAGCCCGACAATTACGGTACTCATGAAAGTGGCCACTTTCTCATTACTTTCATATATTGTTTTAGGAAGTATCCAAAACATACAAGTTTCATTTATATAACTTTTCAAGGGATCTTACATCTGTTTTCACTCTTGTATGCTTTTCATACAAGTTTCACACAAGACAGATACAAACCTTAGAAGATTTATATATATCTTTTCCATATGGGTACTGACTGCATTTTTTTTTAATCCTGGACGTCGCTGGACGTCGCCCGGATCAACAAGGTAGGGGTTACATGAATAGGATGAGAGACCTATGGATTCTTCGATATCCAACATCCACAATGACGGCGAAACAACTAGTAACTCAGTGTTCCAACATTTTTCGTCTGCAGTCTGGAGGTATTATAAAGTTGATGATAACAACATTGCCATAGCAAACTGTGAGATATGTAAACTTGGAAAAGCGACCCACTTCAGTACTGGAAAGAACATGCTAACCAGTTTCCCTCTATGGCTGCAACCCAATATCTCAGTGCCCCCTGTAGCTCTGTGGACAGTGAGAGACTTTAGTGCCGTTGCAAACATCCTTGATGAGAACAGAAACAGGCTCAAACCTGACAAGGTAGAGATGTTAGTTTTCATTAAGAGAAAACACACATTTCCTTCTGTGAAACTTACTGCTATGATGACAGTAAGAGTTAGGAGTGCAGTTTCTAAAACCACATTACTAGCTTTGCAAACACTGTGGCACTTTTATTTTTTTTATTTGTTTACATGCCTGCCGGATATTTTTAGTTGAGGTGCTATTTGTTGTTATATTAGTCTTTTTTTATATTTACTGTTGCACTGAAGTCCATAAGTGAAGAATTTATGTTATTTATTACTTGATTGTTCAAGCTACCTCACAAAAGTGCTTTGTTTGTTAACAGAGTTGTTGAACGTTAAAATAAAGTGAATTAAATAAAAAAATGAGGAACATCCAGGATCTGTTTCTTCGTTCTGCTTCATTCTTTTTTTATGTATTATTGAAGTATCGGATCGGGACTCGGTATCGGTAGATACTCAAAATCAAATGACTTGGACTCGAGGGCAAAAAAACATGATCAGCACATCCCTAATTGACACCTTGCTCGGACACTGAGTGGCAAATAGCAAAGATTGCAGATGAGTGCATTTAATGTTTTTGTCTTGTGTAGCCATTCTAAAGCTAAACAAAGGACAGGCTTTGTGTATAACCGGTGGTATGTAGCATACACATGTAATATAATAGAATTTTACACATCAGCTGAAACAAAACCTTCTTGGATGGTATCGTCGATTAAACATAAATCCATTTCATTTGTTAGATAATTGCACTAAAATGCTGTAAAGAGCAAAAAACGCACAAACATTGTCAAGTGAACCAGTTCGCAGACTTCAGAAGGCACTCACAGCAGTTGTTGCTGTCACGATTGAACTTGAGCTAATGCAGTAAAATGAGACACTCCGAGACCTGATGGTAGAGAGATGAACCAGAGGATGACCTTCAATGCAGACTGCAGAGTTCACAAGTTGCTTAGCGGTCACATTAGGGTCAACTTTTGAGATAAGGACGGTTGATAGGTTTTGTATTGTTGATTGTCATTTATGCTTAGAAACATTTACTCATATATGCTTAGAAGTATATAATCATTTGTAGATTGAAAGAATGTTTTATCTTAAAGGAGGTCTGTATTAACTCTGTGTAGAAGGAAGTGAATTCATTCCTCTAGAGTGTCCTTGGCATAAATCACATACTCCCTAGGAGAGTTTATCTTTTCTTGTTGATTTATGGTATAGCAAGCACACGTATATCTGTTTAAGTATAAGAGCCTGTTGTTAGATGGACTCAGACGTCCTGGCACCAGCTTTAGGGAGTCTTCACAGGGTCACATCTTGACCGACCCCCCACACACACACACACACACACACACACACACACACACACACACACACACACACACACACACACACACACAGGCAAGGTACTCTTTGTGTGAATGTAGACGTCATATGTTAATGAACCTATGCATATTCATGTAACCTCAATAAAAGGGCAGTGGTACGGGAGAACAGACGAGAGCAACTGGGGACAAGCGAAGGAACGGCGCTCTGTCCGGTTTTCTCTCCCCTGCACGAGAAACATGAAGAACTTGCCTACTTCGTGTCTTGCTTTGCGGTGTAATTATATTGTCTTCAACGTTCCAGCGAATAGGTTTATGCTGCAAACCTATCATTAATTGGTCCTTCAATGCTGGATCCCTGGAATCGCATTCACCGAGGGGAGGAGGACACGCTGAAAGACTGACGTCAGCCAGGAAGTTCCTGTGGATTCGCTGTCTGTCCTTCTCCTCGATGAATGGCGATCGGCGGGATTCGAGGGTGATATTACACGCTAAGCAACGCCAAGTAAGTTTAAAGAGGCCGACTCTATAACCGTGTCGTTGTGCAGTCTCCGCCATTTTGTGAGGCGTTGAGAAGTTCGCTGCTTTGTGGAGCGATAACTGGGTTAGTGTCCCGAAAAAGAAGTTTTGGTTAAATCGCCCAAGGGCCCAAGCGTCCGGTGTGTGTCCGGTTTTGAAATCGCCCTGGGTGTGTGTCCCGAGCGTCCCTTCATTGGGTTTTGTCGCGCGACTGGGTGAGCGTCCCACAACTGGGTCAGGGTCCCGAGCGGTCCGGTGTGAGTCCGGAGTAGGCCTATTTTGTGTTATTGTCATTTTCGTCGTCGTCTCGTTGTTGTTGTTGTGTGTGCGGAGCAGACCGCGTGGTGTGTGACGTCAGCAGCTGTTGTTGTTATCATGGGTTTCCTAAGCAGCCAGGAGTGTGTGGAAAAGGCCAGCCCACATCAGCAGCTATGCTCTGGTGGGTGGCTTTCCCCCCACCCCTTGCTGACACAAAATGTTAACTCTTTAGCTTGTGTGCCAGACCATAGACGTAATTGAGGTGGATAGTTGTTAAAAGTAATCTACATTAAGCTTGTGGTTGCTTAAATTCAGTATAATGACATGTGAGGTGAAGTGATATAGGTAAATATTTAAACTAATGAAGTGCATAGAGGCACTTGACCTGTGTGAAAGACTGTCGTCTTATTATGAGCCATTGTTGAGATATAGAGCACACCTGTGAAAACAACTAATATGCTGAACCCTGTATGAAACATCTAAAAGTCCATGATGGAGAAGCTGTGTTGAATATGAAAGAAACAGAGTTATGATAACTATGATAACTGGAGTGTGCAGCGTTTCCATGAGCAGTTTTCCTGCATCTTGACTCATGTGTGTGGAGTGTTCATAGCATCAGCATCATGTTTTTGTTTATTTGGTTTGTTGGGTTGAAAATAATTAAATAAACGTGTGATCATGCCTATGGATCACCATGGCACATATCTCCAGCCATATGGTTTATTTATGCAGATGAAAAAGAGTTGAATTTGAGTGTGAATGTGTCTGACATCACAGTGTTTTTGTGCACTGTGCAAAAGTAATTGCCTTTGATTGTGAGTGAGAGCGGTGATTTTGCGGATCACAAGCTATTGTAAAGGAAAAAAAAAAAAGAGTGAAAAAGAGACAAATTACATTGTAGACGAAGAAAAATAATCATAGGAAAAAGGTTTTGTGTTGATCAGCCGAAAAACAACTACAATGTCATTTTCTGCTTTTAAGAAAGGATTGTTCACAAAAACACAGAGAGAGAGAGAGAGAGAGATGTGTGTTGATTAAGCAGTGATGATAATAATGAAAATGTTTTAGTTTGTCACTTTCAGGTGAAAAAGCAGACCTGAATCAATTTTCCACATGCAGCGGTCGGAAGAAATTTATAGTTAAACATCATTGGAAACATGCAGGCCAAGTTTCTGGCTGACTTATTTACAGCGCAATGTGTATGTGTCTCTCAACCTCACAACCAAGTGCTCACTCCTCCCTGAAGAATGCAGCTCCAAAGCAGTAAAATGGCAGATAAAGAGACAGCAGCAAGTCCTGAGCAAAGAGTCCCAGCAAAGCAGCAGCAATGTGGACAAACAGCATCAGAGAAGAAGAGCAAACCCATCATCCTGACTGATCGGATGAATGGCACTGTGTTTACAACAAGCTGCAACTTCACTATGCATGTGAAGAAAACTTTTGAGGAGAACTGAGGAGACTGTTGGAGTTTGACATTTGCCACCTGTGGAGTAAAATGGCAAGAAGAGACAGTGGAACACAGGACAAAGCTGAAGGAGAACTGCCGGGACTGTTGAAAGTGGGAGAGGACAACAGAGTGAGAGTAAGTGGAAACACAGAGGAATGCTGTTATTAACACTAGGAGTCCCAGGCTTCTACCTTTCTACCTATAAAACCCGCCACCAGCCAAATGGCTGGTAGGCTTTTAGCTAAGCTTTAGCTTCAGCCAAGTGGAAGCTAAATTGGCTAGTCATTCATATGTATATTAGGTAGTTAAAAAGGAATTCAGGAGGGAGGGGAGTGGGGGTGTGTGGATGAGGGGGTGGGGGAGCTGCTAAAAGCTGTGAACTTCCTTTTGTGTTTCATCTTGATGCATTCTCAATCATCCAGGGAAATAAATCTCCAAAAGTCACCAACTTGGAGTGTTTCAGTTTGCCATCTTAGGGAGAAATCAACACACATGGGTGTTTGTCCTTTGTTGCTGAGATTTATTGATAAAAACAGTACAAAAAACCAACCATTTGTATACATATTTACAAATAATAATGAGAAACAAACTTACTAATAAGCTGTTGAACTGCCGGTCAAACAGATATTTCTACTGTGTCAGAGATGATGAATGTTTCCGTGTTCCTCTTTATATTTTCCATCAGTACACACACGTCATGACATTGCTCAGTCAATCAGCTGCACAATATACACAATATAGAGTTTAAATGTAAATTAAAAATATAAAAATGTAAAAAGCATTGGTCAACAGAAAGCTTGTTTGAACAGTAAAGTTTTTAACTGCTTTTTAAAAGATTCCACAGAGTCAACCAAACGTAGTTGTAGAGGTAGACTTTTCCACAGCATTGGTGCCACAGACCCCTTTCGTCTTCAGACGTGTTCTGGGAGAAACAAACAAACTCTTAGTCTGTGAGCGGAGACGGCGAGCAGTAGTGTATTTTGTGAGAAGCTTGGATAAATAATCTGGGGCTTGGCCATTTAGTGCGCTGTACGTTAAAACAATAATTTTAAAACGAATTCTAAAATCTATTGGGAGCCAATGTAAAGAACATAAAATAGGAGTGATGTGAGCTCGCTTGCTAGAGCAAGTTAGTAGTCTGGCTGCTGCGTTTTGTATAGCTTGGAGGCGAGAAAGTGATGATTTATCCAAGCTGGTAAACAGGGAATTATAATAATCTAAACGCGATGACACAAATGCATGGACAATTTTTTCCAGTTCAGCTAAGGAGACCATATGTTGCAGTTTAGAAATATTCCTTAAATGAAAGAAACAGGAACAAGACAGAGATTTTACGTGTATATGACTAGTTAGGAGTGAGAACGTGTTGATGTAGCATGTAGTGGAGGTGGAACTCCTTTCTAAAGCTTTTCTAACATCAGCTACAATCAACAAACAACAACAAAACAAACTGGATGAGCAGGATTCCAGTGAACTTACTGTGATCATGGGTAATGCTGCAAACCTTTATCACATTTTCACAGAAAAGAAACTAAATATATATCCTCCTTTAAAAAAAACACACAATGAAACACAGACATACTTATTTATGATAAGATCCACAGAGAGAGAGCCAAGCACGTACACAACATAGCATTGATGAGAAAAGAGTAAGAATATACAATCACAGGTTTACATAAGTACACAGTTGCGACTGAGGCCCTGATCAAATGTTCAAATAAACTGATCATAAAGTCTGTGTCTCTGTTTTATTTCAGGGAGTGCTGAGGAGGGTCTAACATGAAGTCACAGTCGTGCTCTCTGGACAAGATGTGGCTCATTTTCTCACATTTGTACAGCTTTTGGGATGTCAGAGTGCTGCACTCATCAATGCATTTGACTTCATCAACTTCAACTTCATCTTCAGGTGTGTGTGAGAAACCAACTCACCATAAACTGTTGAACTGCATGCCAGTGAAACAGAGACATTTTTGTTATTTGTGTGTGTCAGAGAAGATGAATGTTTCAGCGCTTCTCTTTACATTTCCCTTAAATACACAACTTTGTGTGTGTTTGTGACACTGACTCAACTGTCATCCCCTTTTCTCCTGTACAGCTAGTGCACATCTATAAAGGAGAATCAGAAAAATAAAACTTTTTTTTCTTAATGTGTCACTTACTCTCTATGGTACAGATCTGGGTCCACTCTGCAGTCATTCGACCCTCCAGTACTAACTAGAGATGGCACGATACCATGTCCGAGACGATACTGATATCATAAATTTGGATACCGATATGAATCCGATATAGTGTTTTTTCAATCAATAAAACAGTTTATTTAAAATCTTGCTGCTTTTTGTATAAAAAAATGGTAAATGGCCTGTATTTGTATAGCGCTTTACTATGGACCACAAAGCGTTTTACACTACATTTTGTCATCCACCCATTCACACACACATTCACACACTGGTGATGGCAGCTACATTGTAGCCACAGCCACCCTGGGGCGCACTGACAAAGGCGAGGCTGCCGGACACTGGTGCCACCGGGCCCTCTGACCACCACCAGTAGGCAACGGGTGAAGTGTCTTGCCCAACGACACAACGACCGAGACTGTTGGAGCCGGGACTCGAACCAGCAACCTGCTCAATCAACGTAATCAACTTTAATTTAATGCATGTATAAAAAATTGAACCGAAATCGATTATATTCCTACAATAATTAAATAGATTCAAAATCTTTCTACAACAGAACTGCAGACTGCACAGATGGCACCTTCCCAAAGGAAAAAGTACTACAGCTTACTAGGGTATATTAGACTTAATAGTTACTATATACAGTAATGGATTTCTATACATTTTACATCAGATTAAAACTTTGGTTGTAAGATTCAGATAACTATTTATTAAAAGCTAGACATTTTAAATGAAAATAAGAAAGAAAGATATTTCTTTGTGCCCCCCTTTCCCTGTTGATGCCCCACCTGCCCCCCTGGCAAAACTTTGCTAGACAAACTTGCTTTAGTTCTTGGGATAACTTTCTGGAAGATGAAATATTGGTTTGGTAGCGAGGCTCCAAATGCTCAACCCGACTGCCGACAGGTCTCGCACGCCACAGCTGCTCTATCACGTGAGGCATACTGCTAAGGTTATGAGCTGAGTTACGCTATGGGATATTTAATGGATCGGATTACATTTTTTATTTCTCTCCGATATCCGATCCAGTAATTTAGGTCAGTATCGAACCGATACCGATACGTAATATCGGATCGGTCCATACCTAGTATTACCACGGGAGATTCAACCTGTTCGGACTCTCTCATTGGTAAGTGTGCAGGACTGTACCAGCTGTAGTTGATGGTTTTCCTTCGAGCAATTCTTTAATGTTTCCTTTTCATCAGCAATGAAGTTTTGTTGATGGTTTTCATTTGCTTTAGCAGCTTTGCCAGAAGTTAAATCTTTATTGAAATCCAGTTTTAGGTTTTTATCTGCATTGACTTTTCTCCCCTGAAGGTTCAGTTAGTTTGATGGAGTCCATAAAAGGTTTAAAGGCACTTACTGGGATTTCTAAAATATCCAGATTTTACGAATTATAGACAAAATTTATATACAGTATAATTATGATCATTTACAGTATAATTGATTGCTTTATTTATTATTTATTCATGTATTGAAATATAAGAAGCAGAACAGTGGAGGCAATCAAAACACTCGCTCACAGAGAAAGAAGGATGAGGGCTTTTACTGGATGTGACTGAACTGTTCAAAAAAAGAAATGGATCAAGAACACAAGAAGCATGATGGAGAAATCATGTCTGCTGTGGCTGCTCATAGGAACTCTGTAATGGTCCTCTCTCTCTTGTTTCTCTATATCAAACATCCGGTTTGCGTAGGAGGTAAACAAGACAGCTGTTTCCTCCTTTCTCTGCTTGAACCCCATCAGTCTGTCCTGGAAGTTACTGCTTTTCTCTATTGTTTTGTTAAATGTCAAACTTTGAGGTAATCTGGATGTCGTTTCTCTTTAGCTCTGACCTGTCCTCTGTACTGGGTGCAAGCCAGCACCAGCAAGGTGTTCCTAAGTAGGGCTGGGTTTCGTCACTGATTTCTAGAATCGATTCAATTCCAATTCACAAGTTCCCGAATCGATTCAATCTAGGATTCAATTCAATTCGATTTGATTTGAATCAGGAAAATTTTGCCTCAGACAGTCAGAAATATTATAATTCAGACACATTCAGTACATTTCTATATTTTTATATCTATAAATAGAAATCTGACACTTGCAAGACTTCAGCAAAGGTGTATAAGCATCACAGCAGATGCCTTTGTGTCAAAGAGGATAAAACAGAGAAAAACATGAAGGTGATTTTCCTGGCCTGGGATTTTGTAAAAATATTCTGCAGTAGATCAAAAACGAAAGAAAACCATTAATCAACATATGAACATTACCTGATGCTGCTGAAGTGAAGCAGAGCAAAGTTACAAAGGTTTTATTAGAGACACAGCTGAGCGTTTGCAATTTTGCATAATTTTAAAAAGTTTAAATTTGTTGAGAAGCCCATTGAACAGCAGAAATGGGGCTTTTTTTGGAAGTAAGTAAAAGGAAAAAAAACAGTGTCTGACAGAGCTGTAAACAACTTGTGCGTAACAAGCAAGTGAATAATGCAGAAAACAGATTTTTAGACGGGAAACTGTTCTTGGAGTATACAGAGAGAGAGAGAGAGAGAGAGAGAGAGAGAAAGCTGTGCATGAAGTGATTTTTACCGTGGTGGAAGCAAAACAGCGAAACTAAGGGAATTCATGACGATGTTTATGTGAAGTGTAGTTTGGATCTTCTTTTGCTGTTGGTTCAGTCAATATTGTTTGGAGAGAGATCAAACCTGCAGCTTCATAATCACAAGAAGAGCGTAAACACAAAGCGCGGACCCGCCAACGGATCAGAATCAGTGAGTTTTCAGCCATGACCGTGTCATCGGGTGAGAAAGACGACATCTCACTGACCCATCGGCAAACATGCAACCTCCACACAGAAAGACCCCGGCCTGATGTTGGAATTGAACTCAGGACCTTCTTGCTGTGCAGCAACAGTGCTAACCACAGTGCTGCCTTGGTTACAAAACATGTTCACTAAAATTAAAAAGCAATTGTTGAAGAGATAAAATGGTCCTTTCTCGTTTTTATAAATATGATTTTTAACTTACAGTTATTATGCATTTCTTGTATAAAATAAAAAAGATAAAATGTGAGTTACTGCTAATTGTTGTATGTTTATGTAATAACAAATCCCATTCACATTTAAACACTGAATTTAGGCTTGGACATTATATTTAACACTTAGTGTGGAGTTGTCATGTTTTCCCTGACAATTCTCTCTGGACACTCCAGCTTCCTCCTACAGTCCAAAGACACACATGTTACTCCTAAAGTGGCTGCATATCTGTGTACATGTGCTGACCCTGTAACAGACCTGTGACCTATCCAGGATGTATCCTGCTTTTCACACATCAAAGTTGGGATAGGTTGATAGGTAGCGTTGGCTGAGGAAATCCAAATCATGTGACGTCACCCTGAGATGCTTCTGAGAAACAAACTCACTAATAAGCTGTTGAACTGCATGCCAGTCAAACAGATACGTTTACTGTGTTTGTGTTTCAGAGATGATGAAAGTTTCCGCGTTCCTCTTTACATTTTCCATTAGTACACACCCATCCTGACATTCCTCCTGTCAGTCAGCTCTCTGGGTGGAAGAGAACAAAACACATAAATAAATGTTTAAGACAGGAGCTACTTAAACTGTTAATGTTCCTTTATTTGTTTTGCACACAGGTTTATCATTAAAAATCTTACCAACAATGACATAAACTACTTATCTTTATAATCTTTATAGAGAAATAAATAAAGTTGAAATTCGTATGTATTTCTTATGCCCAGCAGCAAAGCCAGACTGTGACTTTAGGCCTGTCTTCTTACAATTACTTGTGTGTGTGTGTGTGTTCTGAGTTTTCATCAGAGCCAGAGGTCAGCTACTCTTCACTGAAGTTTTCCACCAGTCCCACCACATTACACAATATGACACACATTAGCTGGTTCAGTGTTTAAATGCTGTAGGCCACAAATGATGCATTTTTCTGATTATTACAGATACAAACACTTTTTATCCCCTCCTTGAATCGCCACCTTATCGTGGTGGAGGGGTTTGTGTGTCCCAGGGATCCCAGGGGCTATGTTGTCTGGGGGCTTTTGCCCCCTGGTAGGGTCTCCCATGGCAAATTGGTCCTGGGTGAGGGACCCGACAAAGGCAAGGCAAGTTTATTTGTATAGCACAATTCAACAACAAGGTGATTCAAAGTGCTTTACAGAGACATTAGAAACAAAAACAAATAAAAAGCATGATTTAAAATTGATTAAAACAAGCAAATAAACTAACTAACTAATTAACAAACAAACAAACAAACAAAACAGTATATAAAATCAAAACAGATAAAATCAGAACAGTAGATAAAATCAGTAGTTAAATGTAAGTTTTGAAATTTAAGCTTAAAAGTGTGGATTTGGTGCTTTATTCAAATGCAGCTGAGAACAGGTGAGTCTTCAACCTGGATTTAAATAAACTGAGTGTTTCAGCTGATCTGAGGCTTTCTGGGAGTTTGTTCCAGATATAAGGAGCATAAAAGCTGAATGCAGCTTCTCCGTGTCTGGTTCTGACTCTGGGAACTGATAAAAGACCGGATCCAGATGACCTGAGGGATCTGGAAGGTTCATACTGGGTCAGGAGGTCATTGATGTATTTTGGTCCTAAACCATTCAGAGCTTTATAGACCAGCATCAGAACTTTAAAGTCTATCCTCTGACGGACAGGCAGCCAGTGTAAAGACCTCAGAGCTGGACTGATGTGGTCCACTTTTTTGGTCTTAGTGAGGACTCGAGCAGCAGAGTTCTGAATGAGCTGTAGTTGTCTGACTGATTTTTTAGGTAGACCTGTAAAGATGCTGTTACAGTAATCAAGCCTACTAAAGATGAATGCATGGACTAGTTTTTCCAGGTCCTGTTTAGACATCAGATCTTTTATCCTTGAAATATTCTTGAGGTGATAGTATGCTGACTTTGTTATTGTCTTAATGTGTTTTTCTAAGTTTAGGTCTGCATCCATCACTACACCCAAATTTCTCGCCTGGTTTGTGGTTTTTAGATGTATAGATTGAAGTTCTCTGGTGACCTGTAATCGTTTTTCTTTGGCGCCAAAGACTATTACCTCAGTTTTGTTTTTGTTTAGCTGGAGAAAATTGTGGCACAACCAGTCATTGATTTCCTCAATGCATTTACCAAGAGCCTGCACAGGGCCTTGGTCTCCTGGTGACATTGTGATATATATTTGTGTGTCATCTGCATAGCTGTGATAGTTTATTTTGTTGTTGTTTATAATCTGTGCCAGTGGGAGCATGTAAATGTTAAACAGAAGGGGTCCCAAGATAGAACCTTGGGGAACTCCACATGTGATACTTGTCTGCTCAGATGTGAAGTTACCTATTGATACAAAGTATTTCCTGTTTTCTAAGTATGTTTTGAACCAGTTTAGTACAGTTCCTGAAAGACCTGTCCAGTTCTCCAGTCGTTTGAGTAATATGTTGTGGTCAACTGTATCAAATGCTGCACTGAGATCCAGTAAAACTAAGACTGACATTTTTCCACTGTCTGTATTCAGACATATGTCATTAAACACTTTGGTCAGAGCGGTTTCAGTGCTGTGGTTCTGTCTAAAACCTGACTGGAAGGCATCGTAGCAATTATTCTGTTTTAAGTAATTGAGCTGTTGAGAAACTGCTTTTTCAATGATCTTACTTAAAAATGGGAGATTTGAGATCGGCCTGTAGTTGTTCATTTGTGTCTTGTCAAGATTGTCCTTTTTCAGTATAGGTTTGATTACAGCAGTTTTTAGTGATTCTGGAAACACACCTGATAATAAAGAAAAGTTGACGATCTGTAACATGTCTGACTCTAAAGTCTTTGAGACCTTTTTGAAAAAACTTGTTGGCAGGACATCTAAACAGCAGGAGTAGGAGTTCAGTTGACCTAAGATGTCCTCCAGGTCTTTGCTGTTAATAGGTTGAAACTGTTTCATGGTGTTTAAACAGTTTTTTGGTGGACACAGTACATATCCTGGATCTGCTGTTGATGTACCAATAGCTTGTCTAATTTTTTGGATTTTTTCTGTGAAGAATTTGGCAAAGTCATTGCAGGCCATGGTCGAATGAAGTTCAGCTGCCACTGACACAGGAGGGTTTGTTAGCCTGTCAACTGTAGAAAATAAGACCCGAGCATTATGGCTGTTTTTAGTGATGATGTCAGAGAAGTAGGACCTCCTTGCACTCCTCAGTTGTAAATTATAATTGTGAAGTTTCTCTTTATAAATGTCATAATGAACCTGGAGGTTTGTTTTTCTCCATCTGCGCTCAGCTTTCCTACACTCTCTTTTTTCATTTTTGTGGAGGTTTGCTGTTTGTGGAGTTTCTCCATGGAGACTTTTTCCTTCCAGAGATAACCTTCACCTTAATGGGAGCAATAGTGTCCATTACATTTAACATGTTAGCATTGAAGCTATTGACGAGCTCATTGACTGACCCTCTGGACAGGTCAGGTGTTAATGGGAAGACCTGGTTAAAAATTGCACTACTGTGTTCAGTTATACACCGTTTTGTGATCACTGTTGTTGATATATTTGTGTGGGCTGAGATTTTACTTTCAAAGAAAACACAGTAATGATCAGACATGCCCACATCAGACACAGTAACCTTTGAAATGCTCAGGCCTTTGGAGATCAGTAGGTCAAGAGTGTGTCCTCTATTATGTGTGGCCTCTGTTACATGTTGAGTCAGCCCAAAGTTGCCCAGAATGTTACTCAGGTCTTTAGTCCCTTTGTCCTGAGGGTTGTCCACATGGATGTTAAAATCCCCAACAATAATTACACAGTCAACATCAACACAGATCACAGACAGCAGTTCACTGAGGTCATTAAAAAAGTCTGTGCAGTATTTGGGAGACCTGTAAACATTAAGAAACACAACTTTGGATGGGGCCTTCAGCTGTAAAGCCACATATTCAAAAGACTGAAAACTTCCAGGAGATAGCTGCTTACATTGAAATGATTCATTAAATAAGACAGCAACCCCCCCTCCTCTCCTGCTCACCCTGGCCTCACTGATAAAACTGTAGTTAGGAGGGGTCGTCTCGATGAGAACAGCTCCACTGTTACTTTGGTCCAACCAAGTTTCAGTTAAAAACATAAAATCAAGGCTGTGCTCAGTGATTAAATCATTAATTAAAATTGTTTTCCCAGCTAAAGATCTAACGTTTAATAAAGCCAACTTAAGTGTTTTAGAGGTATTACTTGTCCCCTCGTGTTTGGGAGCAGTCTGTGGCACACAAGGTATGTTTACTATGTTTAAAGATCTTTTAGAGTGCATCTCTCTGTGTTTTGACCAGGCCACATGTCTCCTTCTGTCACTTAAAAGTACAGAGATTTTAAAACCTTCTAGTAAACAGGGTCCCAGCTTCTCCTGGGAAAAGTCACCACTGCCATAATCCTCACAGCCCGGACCCTTCACACATCACACATCAGACTGCGGAGACAGAGCATGAAGATGGTAAGGAGGAACTAAGGGGGGCGAGGCTGGGCAATGTGACTTCGATTGCTCTGTTGAGGGTGGGGCTCGATGGCGAACCTTTGGCCGCTCTGGTGGGGGGTTTATGGGGGACAAAAAGGGATTGGGACGGGGGGTAGATCTGAGCCCAGCATTGACCCGCTCCATCATCTCCTCAGTGAATTTCAGGTGTGGGGAGGAGGGAGAAAGGGAGGGGGAGGAGGGTGATGGCCTGTCAGGGGTTTTGGGGACTGGGGAAGGTCGTGGTCCCTTGTCCTGGTCGTTGGTGTTGTTGAGAGAGTTGGAGGCAAATAGGGACCCCTCTTCTTGCCTTAGATGTCTCTCCTTTCTGAGGCTCTTCCTCAGATGCCTTAGGTGTCTCTCCTTTCTGAGGCTCTTCCCGGGTGGGGGCAAATGGAGCTCCTCCTCAAGGTTTCTGCTGGGCTTTGTCTGTTCTTGGAGTACTGTTTGTTCCTCTTTATGAGATAACTCCTCGTTTATCTCAGCCTTGGCACCAAGCACAGATGGATGACGTATGGAATAAAACAAGTTGGAGGTGAACAGTTTCACCCCTGACTTGTTAAAATTAAATCCATTTGCTTTAAACAGATGCCTGCGTTCCCAAAAAATATTAAAGTTGTCGATAAAATGCACTGAGTGGTCGGCACATGCTGATATAAGCCATTTATTCAGTGTAAACAACCTGCTGAATCTCTCGTCTCCTCCTCTGACCGGCGGTACAGGTCCACTGATGAATACAGCTGCATTCAGAGAGTTTACAGTATTTAATAATCCAGTAAAGTCCCGTTTCAGAACCTCCGACTGTTGTTTGGACACATCGTTTGACCCTGTATGCAGAACAATGTTTGTCACAGTTGGATATTCATCTGCAATTCGAAGAATTCTCTCCTTCAGGTTGTTGACCATATCCTTAGGAAAGCAGAGGACTTTAGTGTTCTTACCGCACATCCTTTGTACATCCTTTACGGCAGAGTCACCCACAATCAGAGTTTCAGGCCTAGCCTTTAGCTTTCCCTGTGGCCTTTCACTTTTCAACAGATTTTCAGACCTTACTTCGCTGCTTTTAGATGGATGGTTGTCCGATATAGATCCAGGGTCCTTTGATAGTGGAGCAAATCTGTTCTGCAGTTTCACATTCAGTTGTTTTGGAGGTTTGCTGTTATTCTTCCTATTCACGGTTGTCCAGTCCCGTTTCCTCCCGTATACAGGGGTAGAAGAGCTTCTCTGTCTCGTAGGAAGTGAAGGCCAGTCGGTTTCAGAGATTTCAGCTCGCTGTGCCCTGCCTGTGGTACGTCCTCCCCCTTCCAGGAGACATGATTTATGTCTTGGTTTTGCACCAAGACAGTCCAAGGGAGGATTATCACTTGAGGATTTATAATAATGCACAGAGTCTACTTTCTTGGTCATGTTATCTGTGCTCCTTAGCTGTGTACTAGCTTGCTCATCGCCATTGTTTTGAATCAAAGGCAAGGTTGTTTCATTTCCACACAGTCCATTTACCTCCACGTTTACTTCTAAGCGATGAATTTTTGTCTCCAGTACTGCAATCTTCTGCAGGAGGCTGTGGTAGTTATCTGTGGAGAGGGAAGGCATCTTGTTGCTAGTTAGCCTAGCGGTTAGCCCCTTTCCAGGCTATTGAGGCTGTTCGGTGCCCAGACGCTGTAATCAGGCTTCAGCTGTGTCTAGGCCACAGACACACGGAGCGCTGAGGATAAGGTAACTATAAAAATGTTGCTGTTTCTGTTAAGAACACTTTAGTCCTAATGATCTATAAGTGTCCAGAAGCTATCGCAGGTAAGCTCATAAGGAAAAAAGGGAAAAAAATCAGCATAAAAATCAATAAAAGAAGCAAAGAGCAAAGAGATGAAGCGTCCACACTCACAAAAGGGGAGGAGCAAGAAAAGAGCGATTCTGAAGACCCTTATGAAAAGCACATCGAGGGAACAGTTTACCCTGCCCTGGATAGGGTTACCGGGGCCCCGCCCTGGAGCCAGGCCCGGGGAGGGTGCCTGAGGGCGAGCGTCTGGTGGCTGGGCCTTAGTCCATGGGGCCCGGCCGGGCACAGCCCGAAGAGGAGACATGAGCCCATCCTCCCGCAGGCCCACCACCCGCAGGAGGCGCCATAGGGGTCGGGTGCATTGTGTGCCGGGTGGCGGCCAGGAGCGAAGGCCCTGGCGGACTGACCCCCGGCTGCCAAGACTGGCAATAGGGACATGGAATGTCACCTCTCTGGTGGGGAAGGAGCCTGAGTTAGTGCGTGAGGTTGAGAGGTATCGGCTAGATATAGTCGGGCTCACCTCTACTCAGGTGCTCCACCTGGAGACTCTGTTGGCCTGCTGGGAGACTTCAATGCGCACGTGGGTAACGACAGCGAGACCTGGAGGGGTGTGATTGGGAGGAACGGCCTCCCTGATCTGAACCCGAGCGGTGCTTTGTTATTGGACTTCTGTGCTAACCACAGTTTGGCCATAACGAACACCTTGTTCGAACATAAGAGTGTCCATAAGTGCACGTGACACCAGGACGCTCTAGGCCGTAGGTCGATGATCGATTTTGTAATCGTATCACCAGACCTGCGACCATATGTTCTGGACACTCGGGTAAAGAGAGAGGCTGAGCTGTCAACTGATCACCACCTGGTGGTGAGTTGGATCAGGTGGCGGGGGAGGACGCTGGACAGACCTGGTGCACCTAAACGGGTAGTGAGGGTGTGCTGGGAACGTCTAGCAGAGGCCCCAGTCCGCGAGATCTTCAACGCACACCTCTGGCACAGCTTCAACAGCATTCCGAGGGAGACTGGGGACATTGAGTCCAAATGCACCATGTTCAGCGTCTCCATTGCCGAAGCTGCTGCATTGAGCTGCGGCCGCAGGGTGGTTGGTGCCTGCCGTGGTGGTAATCCCCGAACCAAATGGTGGACACCAGAGGTGAAGGGAGCCACCAGGCTGAAGAAGGAGTCCTGTCGGGCTTGGTTAGCCTGTGGGACTCCGGAGGCAGCCGACAGGTATCGACAGGCCAAGCGGAATGCGGCTCGGGCAGTGGCTGAAGCAAAAACTCGGGTGTGGGAGGAGTTCGGAGAGGCCATGGAAAAAGATTTTCGGACTGCCTCGAAGAGATTCTGGCAAACCGTCAGGTGTCTCAGGAGGGGAAAGCGGTGCTCTACCTGCACTGTGTATAGTGCTGGCGGAGCGCTGTTGACGTCGACTGAGAAAATTGTCAGGCAGTGGAAGGAATACTTCGAGGACCTCCTTAATCCCACTGACACATCTTCCGAGGAGGAAGCAGAGTCTGGGGATGAGGGGAATGACCCGCCAATTTCCGGGGGCGAGGTCACTGAGGCAGTTAAACAACTCCTTGGTGGCAGAGCCCCTGGTGTTGATGAGGTCCGCCCCGAGTTCCTGAAGGCTCTGGACGTTGTAGGGCTGTCCTGATTGACACGCCTCTACAATGTTGCGTGGAGATCAGGGGCAGTACCCCTGGACTGGCAGATCGGGGTGGTGGTCCCCATCTTTAAGAGGGGAGACCGGAGGGTGTGTTTCAACTACAGGGGGAACACACCCTGTAGGGGGACGCTGCAACGGTCCGTCGTGGTGAAAAGGGAGCTGAGTGTAAAAGCGAAGCTCTTAATTTACCGGTCGATCTACGTCCCTACCCTCACCTATGGCCACGAGCTGTGGGTAGTGACCGAAAGAACGAGATCGCGGATACAAGCGGCAGAAATGAGCTTCCTCCGAAGGGTGGCTGCCTCTCCCTTAGAGATAGGGTGAGAAGTTCCGGGAGGGGCTCAGAGTAGAGCAGCTGCTGCTCCACATCGAAAGGAGCCAGCTGAGGTGGTTCGGGCATCTGACAAGAATGCCCCCTGGGCGCCACCTGGGTGAGGTGTTCCAGGCATGTCCCACCGGGAGGAGGCCCCGGGGCAGACCCAGGACATGCTGGAGAGATTATATCTCTCGGCTGGCCTGGGAACGCCTTGGTGTTCTCCCGGATAAGCTGGAGGAGGTGGCTGGGGAGAGGGAGGTCTGGGCCTCTTTGCTTAGGCTGCTGCCCCCGCGACCCGGCCCCGGATCAAGCGGATGAAGATGGATGGATGGATAAAGTTCTCTTAATTAAGTCTTTAAGATTTAAGATATTTAAGGTGAAGTAGCTGTTGTAATCCCCACTTTCTGAATGGGTGTTTAAGATGTTATATTATACACATGTGTGCACAGAATAAGGGACATGGTGCTGCAGAGATTGCTGTTGCTTAGTGTTTAGCACTCCCACCTCACAGTCAACAGGTTTTGGGGTTTGAATCTATCGAGCCTTTCAATGTGGAGTTTACATGTTCTCCCTGTGTGGACACTCCAGCTTCCTCCCACAGTCCAAAGGCACACGTGTTAACCGTTCATCCTAAAGTAGCTGAATATCTGTGAATGTGTGCTGACCCTGCAACAGACCTATGACCTGTCCAGGATGTTTCCTGCTTTTCACACTATCACAGCTGGGAAACGATAAGTAGCGTTGGCTGATTAAATCCAAATTATATGATGTCACCTTCAGGTGCTTCTGAGAAACAAACTTACTAATAAGCTGTTGAACTCCTGTCAGTCAGCTCTCTGGGTTTATCAACCACAGATGTGTTGTTTATAACAAAACTCTTAATGTTTGTTTGCTTGTTTTGTACACAGGTTTATCTTAAAAAATTCTAATCCCAATGGCATTAACTGTTTAATGAAATAAATCATGTAATGTAAAAAATAAATAAATCACATTTTTTGCTCACGGTAGCTATACCTGAGCTCATGAGCAAGTGAGCTAATTATGTCGGTCAAAGTCAAATGTATGAAAACAAATTGACAAAAACATTCCTGATGCCACTCAATCCACACATGCTCTTATCTCACAGGCTGTGATCCACTGAAATAAACTGAAGCTGTCTCCTTCTCTCTGATGCTTCATATTAAGGTCTGATGCTGGTTTTATTAAGTGCCTGAAACGGGCAGAAATATGTGGGGCCTTGTTCAAAACATCTGGGATGAAGAGTCAGTGAAGACAAACATGATGGAGCTCAGTCAGAGAAAACAGTTTCCAACTGCAAAATAAAAATAAATAAATCAACTGAGAAAAATTTACAATTACAGAATTGACATATTTAACATTTTATTAGTCGTTCCACAAAAGCACTGTGAGTTTGCCTTTGTTTGTAAGTACTGAGCTCAGTTCTGTCGCACTTTTCCAAACAAACATCCCAGTTAAGTTAACGAAGTGAACACAGACCTGAAAGACTTTAGTTGCATGTTTCATTCATGATAGAGCGCTGTGCAAGTCTAATGTCATTAAAGTTTACTCAGAAAAAGTGAAACAGGTGATTCATTGTCCAGAGAAAAATGATGCAAAGAGGAAATATTTAGAGGTAGGCAGGATGATGACAGCGATGCTAATCAGGTGTTGAAAAACAAAAACATGTCATTGCAGCTCAGAAACCTCTCAGAAACTAGCTCATCCAAAACCTGCTGAACTGCATTTCAGTCAAATAAAGCATGTTTTTAGTCCGTGCACGTGTGTCAGAGGTGATGAATGTTTCCACATTCAGAGATTCCTCCTGTCAGTCAACTGGTAAGTAAAGGCAAGTAAAGTCCATGTTGTTGATCAGAGCAGCCTCACAGGGTTAAAATCAGACCTTTCAGTTTTGAACACTTTCAATTTGTTGAGCTTTTTTATCGTAAAAAAACTGTTTGTTTGTTTTTCTCCAGTTTTAACAAGGAAAACCTGCAGCATTTTTCTGTTAATCCAAGAGAGACATGTAGACATCGTTATGTAACCAGAAGATTCAAAATCACTGAATAAATGCTAGAAACTTTCTAACTGACAGACAGACTGCTGTGAATGTTGCTCTCACTCTGAACTGATAATAGCCTGAAAATGCACCGTGCACACATATAAAAACCAAAGAACGGAGGAAAAAAATTAATGGGAACATAATTCATGCCACACAAAAAACATAAAGGCACACACTGGAGAATAAAGCGCTCGAAAGCAGTGCAGAAGTCTGACCTTAGAGTTCATCTGTGACCTGAGTGATGAGGATTATTCAGAGCATGGCTCACAGGTGAGAAGAGTTTAAAAACTGTAGTTTGTACACAGGTTTAACTTGAAAAGTGTTGATCTCAATGACATAAACTGTTTAAATAAAACACCACACATGTCACCCATCTAACTGTGGATCTGTGGCTCATTCAAGGCAGTGTGAAGAACTAAAGAATTAAAAACAAAGAAAAACTATTCTGATGTTACTCAGACAGATTTGTGATCCACTAAAATAAACAGGAATATTTAAATGGAACTGAGTCTGGTCCACCACCTCCACACTTGAAATTTTAAACATTTTAAATTGTCTTTTTAAGACATGTTTATTAATTATTCAGCAGGTTTATTTTGATCAAATGATGATTTTTTTTCATCTGTCTCAGAAATTTAAAATAGAGAAAAAGAAGAGAAAGGGTTAATTAACAAAAACCAATCAGTCAATCATTCATTAAAAAAGTAAATGAGTGAATAAATAAATACATGAATAAAAACAATATTATCTTATTTTTAACATTCAGAATCTGCCTTCAGACAATGTTCTTTAGATTCTTAAAGGTTGAATCATGAGTTTGTTTTGAGTAGAAAAAGATTCTGCAGATACTTTCTGTTTCTGTTCTTTGTGGAAAAACAGGAACAGCAGCTCTGAGCAGGACATTTGTGGAGGTAAAAGTGAAAATCTGATCAGCTGTTTTCTCTCACACAGCCTCACTAGGAACCACAAAACTCTAAATTCAACTTAATTTGAGTCCCTTTGTTACAGACTTTAGTCCAAGAAGATCAGTACCGTCAATTTGATTTTAATGAATATTAACATCACGTGTTCTACAGACAGGATAACTGATGTAAAACGTTATTTGTGGATGTTTTTATGTCAGATTTGTTCATATTTAAAAATCAGCTTGAGCATGAAAGTGGTCGAGTGTTTTTCACCTCTCCAGAGCACCAGCTCAAAAGGGGTCATAGGTTTTCTCCATTTTCTTTGTACTATTTTTGAATCGTTACCTTACAGTATAAAGCACCTTGAGGCAAGCAGTGTTGTGATTTGATGGCTATATCAATACAATTGCATTATTTTAAATCATGTCAACAGGCCAACATCAGACCACTGACATTTCTAGTATCTATACAAATAGAAATATTAGAGCTCAGTGTGTATTTATATTGACTGGTTGTCAGTGATGCTTTCTTTCTAACAGTGTGGAGTTTTTAGACAGAAAGTTGCAGCACACTCTCTGGATATGCAGGGTCAGTTACTACTTTATAAGTGTATTAATGACATGGCACTGACCTTAATATCCACTGTCAGGAAAGCTGGACATAGAAGGAAGACACAGATGGGGGAAAGGTGAATGGAAAAGTGGGATGAGGAAGTTGGACCCGGCGTTAGGGAAAGAGGAGAAGAAAAGAAAGGGAGATAGAGGATGGAAGAAGGAGGACAAAGGACAGGGAAAGGAGAACGGGGAAAGCTAATGGGAACATCGGGGATAGGGACAGGGGGACAGGAAAGGTGGACAGAGAAGTGAGACAGGAATGTGGGAAAATAAATGAGAAAGTTGGAGATGGGAGGATGGGTATAGGGAAAGGTGGACCCGGGATGAGGGAAGAAGGACAGAGAACAGGGGAGGGAGATGGAGATGTCGGAAGAGGAAAAGTGAGTGAGAAGGGAAACTGGGGGCGAGAATGAAGGAGGAAGGAACCTGGATGAGAAAAGAGGACAGAGAATCAGCCAGTTCTCAGTCCCGAGGCGTTCCTTAGGTACGCGAAAGGTGACATCCGGCGTTCCTATCCTGGGTTCTGGCTGAGACCTAACCCTAACCTTATCCCAAACTAAAACCTTATCCCTAGCCATAAGCACCACTTTAATGACATTCGAAAGTTTTTTCTAAAGCGCTTTGTGGAAAATAAATATACATGTGTAGATAAATGTTTTCATGTCTATCGGCATCCTGGAGAGGCTGTCTGCATCCACATTTTCCTTACCGGGCCGATATTTAATTGTTAAGTGGAAATCTGCCAGTTCTGCTACCCATCGACACCCTGATGCATTCAGTTTGGCAGTGGACAGCACATAGGTATTGGATTGGATTATTCTACATGGTGAAGAATCCATCCTCGACACAGTCAACAAGATTCACAGGGAAATTCCTCAATCCACTAGACAGACAGATCGCAATGAATTCACCACTCAGGTATGTTGCAGGTCTTTTGTGGTTCTATGTTTATGTGTTTCATTGTGTGTAAAAGGGCTATGGAAATAACAATTTATCTTATTTCTTAGGTGTTTTCAACCTCTGCTGCCACGCTGACGGCGTATGCGGCCAAACGGAAGAAGACAGTCTATATTCTGAGCAGCATGCACAGCGTGGTTCAGACTGATAACACTACCAAAAGGAAGCCAAACACTGTCACCCTTTACAACAAAACAAAGTGTGACGTGGATGTGATGGACCAGATGGTTCGGGAGTACACTGTCCGCAGAGGAACACGGCGCTGGCCAGTTGCCGTGTTTTATAACATGATTGACATGGCAGCACTGAATGCACATGTGCTGTATCAAGCATGCACCGGGACGAAGGAAAGACGGGTGGACTTCCTGGTGGAGCTTGCAAGAGAGTTGGCTCACTCTCATGTAGCTGCGAAGAAGGCAAGAAAAGAACAGTTGCTTTGGACACAACCCTCCACACCTAGCCCTGGAAAAAGAGCCATGTGTCAGGTCAAACACAAATGCAAGAACAATCATGCCACTGTGCGATGTGTTCACTGCTACAGATACACATGTGGTAAATGCAGACTACAGATACCATGGCAGTGCCAGGATTGTGAGTGATTGCTGAAAATGTTGAAATGTACTCACTCACTTTTTATTATTATTTGTAAATATGTGTACAAATGGTTGGTTTTTTGTACTGTTTTTATCAATAAATCTCAGCAACAAAGGACCTACACCCATGTGTGTTGATTTCTCCCTAAGATGGCAAACTGAAACACTCCAAGTTGGTGACTTTTGGAGATTTATTTCCCTGGATGATTGAGAATGCATCAAGATGAAACACAAAAGAAAGTTCACAGCTTTTAGCAGCTCCAGCACCCCCTCATCCACACACCCCCACTCCCCTCCCTCCAGAATTCCCAGGTAACAACCTAATATACATATGAATGACTAGCCAATTTAGCTTCCACTTGGCTGAAGCTAAAGCTTAGCTAAAAGCCATTTGGCTGCTCTCCGGGTTTTAAAGGTAGAAAGGTAGAAGCCTGGGACTCCTAGTGTTAAATGTGGGAAATCAAAATTTGGGTTAGCAAACCTGGGAAAAGGAAACTGACTGCTTAAGTTGGAAAATTGAGACGGAGTCTGAAACATTGCGAAAATAGAAACATATACAAAATCACACACAAGCAGAACATGAATTAACCCTACTAACAATTCCAAACACAAAATGACTCATGAAGACTCATAGCACATTAGTTAAGAAATGATCAAATAATAGCAGAGAAGTGTGTAGGAAAGGCAGCTTTAAGAACATGCTCTGTTGGATATGCAGCTCCACAGACATGCATTAGACCTGCCTAATAACACAAACACCCATGCAATGAAAATTAGCTTGTTATCTTTCATCAGTGTAAAATAGTGTCAATTTAGCAGACACTTGTTATCAAATACTGAATTTATCCTAAAGAAAAAAAAATTGACTCTCTAGGTTGCAGGACAACAATTTAACTTTTGTGGGAAAAAAAATAAAATAAAAAATCCTGGTTTGACTAACCAGCGATCAGACAATAAATTTAGTGTTAAAATGGTAAATTGGGAGAAGCTTCCTGCTTGATTAATGCAGCATAAGTAATTTACTGTATGAGGGACATTGTCTTTTGTGATACTATTTTGAACATGCTTTTCTGTCGTCCTGTCAACTTAGTGGGTTAATAACTGATATGCAAATTAGTTGATCGGTTCTTAGATTAATGAAAGGTGACTGAATTCTAGCACGAGTGAATGAGATGTGTTGGAGTTTGTGTGTTAAGTGGTGTCAATGGAAAATTGTATTTAGTAGTCAGTATAATCTTTTAGTGATATAAGTTTGCTTATGGTAGGATGCTGTTTGTAGTTATTTGGTAGTGACAGGATGTGTGATTTTTAGCAGGCTTGGTTCACCCCCACATCCTGGGAGCATGGGAGAGGTCGTACCTTGTTTTATTGTTTTAACGTAGCTATGTCTGTTTTAGTCTAAGTGCTTTAACTGCTGGACTTCCTCACCGTGCCATCTAGGGTGGGGGAGACTACCCTCTTTATGACCAAGGATGTACCTTTTGTGCTTTCATGTTATATGACCCTTTGATCAAAACACACACACACACACACACACACACACACACACACACACACCACACACACACATACGCTCAATGGAGTATAAATAAAGACCGGGGCAGTTCTCTCACTGGAGTCTCTTAGAGTGGAGGCTGCCCTTGCTAGCAAGAAGTTCTGTGTGTTTCTCTTCTGAGTCTTTACTGAAGAAGTGTTTTAGAACATTTTCCCTAACATTTACTTGGTCCTTCGTAGCCGGAGCAGAATATATCAGAACTGTTATCTGTGACTCTGTTCCAGGATCCAGCACTGATTCCTGACGCCGTGGGGAGCCGGCACCGAAGTCTGTGCACAGCCCTCTTAGACGAGGAGAGAGTCCCAGAGCGTGAATTCGAGTCTGGGCCGGTGACCAGGTCCACGGCGCTGGGATTCAGTCTGGTGATCCGAACCGTCAGTGGGACATCGGGGGTGAGAAACACTATTTGGTATTTAAAGACGGCCGCAAAGATTTAAAGTAACGTGACAAATTAAAAATACGTTTAAGTAACGTGATAAATTAGGTTGGGTTCGCCGGAAGGAGCCGAATTTGACTAGTTTTAGAGGTAGCTGAAATTATCTCGTGACAAATTAGGTTTAAGTTCGCCAAAAAGAATTGTGTTTCGACCAGTTTTAGAGGTAGCTGAAATTATCTCGTGACAAATTAGGTTTAAGTTTGCAAAAAGGAACTGTGTTTTGACTAGTTTTAGAAGTAGCTGAAATTACTTCGTGACAAATTGTAAAAGCGCGCAAATGTCCATATGTGTGTGTGTCTGGAAGTAAGTTGATTTTACAGCACAATAAATTGCTGAACTACTTCCATTATTGTGTATCCTGCAAGAGCCCATGTACTGGTGACAAAGGAAAAAGGTTGAGTTTCATCTCATAAAACTGATACCGCTTCACCGTTAGGGTGAAGTCGAAGGCCGTATCAGTAAACCATTCCTGAGTCGAGCGTCCCAGAGAAAGCTTTGCAGTTCTGTGAAAATGGGGAATCAGCCCATTAAACTCACTGCTGACGAGCAGTGGCTGGAAAAGACAGGGGCGGGACAAATAAGTGTAAACAGGTGGAGAAATCCACGAAAAACAAAAAGCTGTAACTGGAAAGGGAAATGCAGCCCCTCAGCTGTTACCCAGCTGGGAGCTGCCTTAAAACAAGAGATTACATTAACGAAAGACCCAAAAAAGAAATTAAAACGTAATGAAGAGTATAGGTTTTTCCAAGCATGGAAAAGTGAAACTGAAAGGAGAACTGAAAATAAAATAAAAAAAGAGGAAAAGAAAAAACAACTAGCAGCAGCTTTAATAACCCCTGATGATGAAACTACAAAACAAGCATGTACTGAACAAAGACCTCCATTAACAGACCCACATAACTCTCTTTTAGACCCCTCTGTTAAATTTTCCGCACCAACTGTAGGAGAAACAGCCAGCATTACATCAAAACCTCATTTTGAACGATCTCCCATGTGGCTAAGACATAGGAAAATTCAACTTGACAATGCATACAGGGATGCACAAACGCTGTTAGCTGAGCATGAAATAGATTTTCATCCAAGAAGATCTGATCATGGCTCTGAAAAAGGGTGCAACAGTCGTGGTTCACACCCAGACCCACCACCACCATCATCTACATTAGCGTGTCCATTAGTTGAAGTGGCAAACCCCAGATATGGCACACTCCTAGGTGATAGTCATGGAGGAGGCAGGGATGACAGACCCACGATCCTTGTTTACCGCCTGTGGACACATAAAGATAGGCAGAATGTAATAAAAGGCATTCCACTAATACAGGAAGGATACGAACCATGGCAAGTTGCCGTGCGTGAAGTAATTACCCAGTGGCATTTAAACGGTCACAAGGTGATACAATTATTTCAAGACTGCCTAGGGCTCTCCTGGGGAAGAATTAGGGGAGACTTTACTGGCTCCCTACCAGATGGTAGAGCGTTTCCCCCAGGTCATGCTGATCTCCAAGCAGCATTAATACCTGTGTTTGATAGGGCCCGTCAACAATTAGCGCCAAAGGCCAATTATGGTAAAATAGACCAAGTTAAACAAAGTAACACGGAAAACCCACATGAATACATGGACAGGCTGAGACCAGTTTTCAGACAGAACTCAGGTCTAAATTATGCTGATGACCCGCAATCACCATACCAGCAACAATTTAAACGTGCTTTTATTAAAGGATTACTGCCAAGCATTAGGTCTCACGTAGAAAAATACTGGGTAACACAAGATACAGGCACAGTAGATGAGGCGCTTCAATATGCTAATCATGCACAAACAGTAGTGAAAAACAAAGAGAAGGCCTCAGTCTTTGCCCTAGACACTGACACCGTTTTTACGGCTTTTAGTGGGGGTGGCTTTTCAGAGGTCAAAGGAGAGGGAGAGGAATGCATAGAGGAGAAGCAAGAGGTAAAGGCAGGTTTCGACAAACACCAAACAGTGATTTTAACACTACATGCTGGGAGTGTGGGAAAAGGGGACACTTTGCACGTGACTGTAAGAGACAAAAAACACTTGACACAGAATGACTAGCTGCAACCACTGTGGCTGTAAACACCCAGATGGCTGAAAAAGAGAGCCACATAGATGAAAAAGAAGTAAAAGTTTTAACAAATGCGGAAAATAATTCAGAACAGGATGAAACTGAAGTATATAATGTTCATCAACTAGTAAGTTTACTGGACGGGAAGCCAACGCTTACGATCTATGTAAATGGCAAAAAGTTGCAAGTGTTGTGTGACACAGGAGCTTGTAAAACAGTGCTTAAAGCAGAGCCCCCATGCACAACCTTTTCTAGAGAAGTAGTAATGGTGAAAACAGCGTCAGGGCATGTAAAAACCCAGCCACTAACAATGCCACTGACATTTTTGCATAAACCCAGTCAACGCTCCTGTAACATGCCATGTATAATAGACCCAACCTGCCCAGTGAACTTACTAGGAAGAGACGCGATGACAAAATTAGGGATAGGAGTCATCCCCACAGAAACAGGTATGACGGCAGAAATAATGTTAGTAGAGGGAGACCCCTATCAGAGGGAAGGAAAGGGAGAGCCAAACTACTATTGGTCATTAGATTTGCCACCGCTTATGCAGCTCAAAGAAGCAGCTGAAAAACATCTCCCCGCAAGTGCCGAAAAAATGAAGCCAACTGAGTATCACAACACCCTGCGCTATAAACAAACCCCAGGCCCAGACCCTCTGTATGATAAACAGGTGCACAGCCTAAAAAGCCCATATTTGACTTTGCAACACTTATATGTTACAAAAAGCGGAAATGCAGTATGTTCCGTGATACAACGAGATCAAATAAAAAACCTGAATAGGATCACAAAACCCCATGTCTCAGTTGCAAAAACGACAAGTACACAATGGAACCAATTAGGTGACATCCTGCAAAAAGTAGAAAATGATAAATATACGCCTACGGAAGAAGAGGGTTGGGCACAGGGTAAAAGAACAGGGTGCATGAGATACACACTAGGCTGGGTGGTAAAAACTACACCCAACACTCATTTGTACGACAAGATGTTACAAACTGATATCTCACTTTAAAAGTTTTTTCTGACAACAGGAGGAAATGTCAATGGAAAATTGTATTTAGTAGTCAGTATAATCTTTTAGTGATATAAGTTTGCTTATGGTAGGATGCTGTTTGTAGTTATTTGGTAGTGACAGGATGTGTGATTTTTAACAGGCTTGGTTCACCCCCACATCCTGGGAGCATGGGAGAGGTCGTACCTTGTTTTATTGTTTTAACGTAGCTATGTCTGTTTTAGTCTAAGTGCTTTAACTGCTGGACTTCCTCACCGTGCCATCTAGGGTGGGGGAGACTACCCTCTTTATGACCAAGGATGTACCTTTTGTGCTTTCATGTTATATGACCCTTTGATCAACACACACACACACACACACACACACACACACACACACACACACACACACACACACACACACACACACACACATACGCTCAATGGAGTATAAATAAAGACCGGGGCAGTTCTCTCACTGGAGTCTCTTAGAGTGGAGGCTGCCCTTGCTAGCAAGAAGTTCTGTGTGTTTCTCTTCTCTGAGTCTTTACTGAAGAAGTGTTTTAGAACATTTTCCCTAACAAGTGGAAACTCTAAAACACTGAGTTTCCTGTTTGATGTGCGAGTGAATCCTGTATTTAGATACACAACTCTGAATACGTCAGAACAAACGTCTTTTGTGAAGTGCATGACAGCATGTCACATGTTTTATGATGAAGGGAAAAAAGGAAAATTGAATACAATAGATCTGTGGCCTAAATGAGTGAAGAGCACAGACCTGGTGATTAAATTCATAGCTAATATGACATTAGGGTTAGACTGTTGTGTGTTGTGCAGCTGATGGTTGGTTTGGAGTGAATCTAGCTGATGATTCTTCTCCTGTTGTGAAGTTGATGAGAAGTTTGTGTCATGACTTAACAAGGCCTTTTTATTTTGATACTTTTACAGTGCACTGAGAGTTTTGTTTGATAATCTCTGTTATTTTCCATTTTTATCTTTTGAACAGGCACTGATTTTGTTTGTCTATTTCTTTTCTTTAAGCAGATCTGCACGTCAGGAATTGAAAGTGCTATACGACCTGTCGAGAAAGCCGTTGCAAGTGACTTTTCTCCACATTAAAATGGGCTCAGGAGAAAGCCACTTATTTGGGACAATTATTAAATGAATGTCCCAGCCTAAAAAAGGATTCAGCGAGGTAATCCCATCTAAAAGTTCTTTTTCTTTTTTGAAATGACGTCATTTTGCTGGAAGTGGAAACTAAATGCGACGACAGGTTCCACTATCAGCAAAGAAAGAATGAATGAATGCATGAATGAATGGAAATAAAAAAGAAAGCTGACTGACTGGTAAAAGAAACTGTGAGAAATTGTATACATCTGCGCAGCGCTAACATTTGCATTTTCTTTTCTACAGCATTACAGTTCTTCATGTGGTTTGATCACATGATTTATACCAGGACAACTGGTTGATGTTTTTCCTACTACAGGATTTTTGGGTTTATGTGTGAGGAAAACTGTGTTTACAGGTTATGAGTGGTGATGCTGTTACATTGTGTTTTGGGAAAATGTGACGGTTACTTTGATGATATGAATAACATATTTTCCACAGCAATGGATGGTTGATTTTATGGTGTTTTTATGGCACCTCTGGAACCTGTTGACCTGTGTCTGACCTCCGTCTGACCACAGTCAATGTGTATTGCTTATGTTTGTTTTCTCTGAGAATGCTGTGGAGGATTCGGCAGAAGCGGACAAGTGACATGAGTAAAACAAATAAGAGATTACATTGATGTTAACTGAGCACATGGGATGATCCATGTCTGAGGCAGATTATGATAATAATAGTGATTTAATGATTTGAGAAAACCTGCACATGACACTTGTCTTGCCCGTGCTGAATGCTTATTACTCTTTTGATATAATTGTTTATACGTGTAAAGTTTGATTTTATTTCCAGATCTTGTTTTCCAGGCCATGATGGTGTGTATGCAGGCTCCTGGTGGAGCCAGCTTTTAAGACAGGGATCCAGGTTTGGTGAGTTGACGCATGGTTGTCCATGCGTCAAGAGGTGGGGTCCAGAATTAATATTAAACAATGTTTACTATTATTGTTGCAGTGATTTGTGTGATTAGCTGTTTATTTACAAGTATTAAATCTATGCAAGTGGTGCATCCATGTTCAGATGAGGCTTTGATGGCCTATAAGTGAAGTTCACTGAACTAAAGAATGTGGTTTGATGATTGTTGACATGCTCTCCAAATAGAAGCCTTTCTGAAATATAGGTGCAGCAGTGAGGAGAAACATTCCAGGCATAGCTGACAGCCCAGGCAGTGGTTGAGGTCAAAGGTCAAGCTGGTTGGGGCCCATCATGAAATCAGCTGAACCAGGAGGAAGGCAGAGAAGCTGAGTGTTTTGAGACAGATCCAGCAGGCCCAAAATCAGGACTATGCATGACGAGAAGGAGTGCCTGAGAGGATCGTCCACAGGATGGGAGCTGAGGCCAGGACAGAGACTTCAGGAGGATCAGAGATCATCTTCAGCAGCGCTGGGACAGGAAAACTCGAGGGATGAGGGGAGCGTGCCAAGCTCCATCGACAGCGCAGAAGGAGTTGGAGGATGACATCATTATTCTGTGAAAGCACAGGAACCAGAAGCTATGGTGGTGATGACAGCAGTTTCCTATGAACATCACCTAATGCTGTGCCACTATACTGTGCATACGATGACACTCTGAAGGCTGGTGGGATCATAACAGCAGTAAGACAACTGAACCCTGCACCCTTTCCACAGAGGTGTTTCTCTGCAGAGCGTGGACAATTAAGGAGTCATAAATATCCCCCTCACAGGACGAAGGCTTGAATGGGGTGATGGGTAGAGGCCATAAAACTAGAGTGCTGAGAGGTCTGCAGCTTTGGAAATAGCTGAGACCCATGTTGACAGACAACAAAACCAACTGGTATGTTTGAATGTATATTCTACATACATTTGGACTCTGGTCCTATGGACAATGAAACAACTGGAAGAGACATTTATGACGCCCTGCAGAACTCAAACCACTCTGCAGAGAGACATGTGATTTGCACACCCGGAGGAAGCATTACCAAGCTGAGATGTTTTTGAAAATGTTACTTTCTTATTTTCACTATTAAATTAACAATTTCTTTATTTGCTTGTAGGATGCAGTTTGCCATGAGATGAGATCAATGAATGGGATAACTGCTAATACATTTGTTAAACTGTGTATTTTTTCAGTAATTTAGGGTGATTTGACATATGCTGAATATAACAATGTTTGCATTGAAACTGTCAGACATGAGGTATTCATAACTGGGTACTTTTCTAGCATAAAGGTCAAAAGGGGGGAATGATAGGTTTTGTATTGTTGATTGTCATTTATGCTTAGAAATATTTACTCATATATGCTTAGAAGTATATAATCATTTGTAGATTGAAAGAATGTCTCATCCTAAAGAGGTCTGTAAGAACTCTGTGTAGCTGAAGAGGGGGTGCGTTCACTCCTCTGTACAGAGTGTGTTCTGGCATAAATCACATACTCCCTAGGAGAGCTTATCTTTGATTTATGGTATAGCAAGCATACGTATATCTGTTTAAGTATAAGAGCCTTTTGTTAGACGGACTCAGACATCCTGGCACCAGCTTTAGGGAGTCTTCACAGGGTCACATCTTGACCTCACACACACACACACACACACACACACACACACACACAGGCAAGGTACTCTTTGTTTGTATGTAGACGTCATATGTTAATGAACCCATGCATATTCATGTAACCTCAATAAAAGGGCAGTGGTACGGGAGAACGGACGAGAGCAACTGGGGTCAGACGAGAGAACGGCGTCTGTTCAGTTCTCTCCCGTGCACGAGTAACATGAAGAACTTTGCCTACTTCGTGTCTTGCTTTGCGGTGTAATTATATTGTCTTCAATGTTCCAGCGGATAGGTACAAGCTACAAACCTATCATCAGTCTACTCTTCATTCTATCAGAAACAGTTTTCACAGCTCGTACATTTGCTTTTTCCACACATATATAAACATTGCACCAAATTTAGTAATGCCAACATATTAAAAGAACAATATTTGTCTCTTATATATAATCACTCAATCTTTATTTATAAAGCACTTTTCATACAGAGAAAATGTAGCACAAAGTGCTTTACATAGTTAATACATCTATAGATACACTGTCACAGATACTTGTCTTTAAGTGAAGATTTAGGGTGATAGGAAATATAAATAAATGCAACTTGAATCTTTACTGAAGCTAAGTGTTTGGCACAGAGTTCAAGTTCACTGCTGTAATAACTAATAATGATTAATATAATGACTATAATATTGGCCATATTACCAAAGTGAGATGACTTTAGTCTCATGAACAACATTAGCTAATTGTTATTTACTAGCTAATCTTAAATGACTGTTCAGTATAGAAATGAAGACCAAAAGTCATGTTTTACAGTCCTGTGGTCTCAGCCTCAGATACTTATCAAATCACACAAAGCTCTTGTAGAAACAAATGTACAAAATATGTTCTCCTTCACTTCTGTCAAACAAAGCTGTATGAAACGTTTCCAGCTGTTAGTATCATGGTTGCTAGGCAACCTGGGCAGCGGGACGGAGGCTTGACCATCCCATTTCACAAGCCTACAAGCCTCGCACTTCCGGCCTCAGCGGTCTTTGAGTACGCGGCCATTGACGACCGTTAAGGCTGCGTACTTTAAGGCTGCAGACCCTGAATTGGGATACAGCCTCTATGTTGCAGGGCGCATTTTGTGAATCGGTCGGAAGCGGATGCCAGTCCAGCACAGCACTTCCTGAGACAATAGTTGCTAAAACGTCCGGTTATTGTCTCCCCAGAAACATTTCCGTTGTGTTGTGTGTGCTTTTGCAGCGTTTTTCCTTTTGCAGCGTTTTTCTTTTTGCAGCGTTTTTGTTAGGTGTAGCTGTGTGCAGACAGGAATAGGACCCAAGGTGCAGACTCCGGAGACAGAACTTAAACAAAAACAGCTTTAATGCTGAACGCAAACATGACATAACTGTAAAATGTCAAAAATAAACTAACACCGGTGGACAGGCAAAACACACAGCAAAATAAACGGTAGATCGCGACACAGACACCAAGAAACACAGGGCTTAAATACACAGAGGGAGCAATCAGGGAATGGGTAACAGGAGGGAAACACAGCTGGGGCAAATCAGGCCTAACGAGACAAGGGGGAAGCAAAACCAGACACATTAACATCAGACATGGACTTTCAAAGTAAAACAGGAAACATAACACAGACTCACGGGCAGGCACTATAACAAAGGGAACAGAGACGTGGGAACAGGGCAGACACAAACACTGACTGAACACGGGGATATAGGAACTAAAGATACACATAGACGCGAACTAGACAAGGGGATGCAGGTGATAGGGGAGACAGAGCAACTAAAGAAGACAGAGACCTAAGCCATAAGATAGAACTCAAAGAAACCAAAAACTAGACAGTATAAATAATATAAACTCAAAAACCCTGGGTCGACGACCCAGGCATCCTAACAGTACCCCCCCCCCCCTTAAGGGCTGGCTTCCAGACAGCCCAAACCAAAACATCAAAACCAAAAAAAAACAAAAACAACCCAACCAGGGTGGGCGGCAGGGGAAACAGGATGGAGGGCTCGAAACAAAACAAGGAGCCAGAAACAACAAAACAAAAAAAAGTGCAAACACTGGAGCCCGGAAAGCAACAGAACAAAACACAGAAACAAAGTCCAAAACAACAGCACCAAGGCCCAGGCAAAGTCCAAAAGCAAACAAACAAAAGAGCTCACGAAAGGCGCAGAGGCCCAGGCAATAGTCTCAAAAAAGTTCAGGGGGGCCGGCCCGGAGGCCGATGGTCCAAGAGCCCAGAAAACAGTTCAGGAGGCCGGCCAGGCAGAAGGCACCGGTGGCGACGGAGCAGATCAGGAGGCCGGCCGGGCGGGAGGCAGCGACGGCGACCGAGCAGGTCAGGAGGCCGGCCGGGCGGGAGGCACTGGCGGAGGAGTAGTTCAGGGGGCCGTCCATGACGGCGGCGTAGTTCCGAGGGCTGTCCATGACGGCAACGACGTCCAGTCATCGGCCGGACAGAACGTGCAAGACGAGCAGGCCGGACAGGATGTGCAGGCCGGACAGGATGTGCAGGCCGGACAAGACGAGCAGGCCGGACAAGACGAGCAGGACGAGCAGGCCGGACAGGATGTGCAGGCCGGACAGGATGTGCAGGCCGGGCAGGACGTGCAGGACGAGCAGGACGGGCAGGACGAGCAGGACGTGCAGGCCGGGCAGGCCGGGCAGGACGTGCAGGAACAGACAGATTGGAGACCTCAGGGGCAGACAAAACTGAACCCTCGGAGGCTGGACCAGGCGGAGCTGCAGAGTCAGAGGCCGGACCAGGCGGAGCTGCAGACTCGGAGGCCGGACCAGGTGTAGCAGAAGCCGAGGCAGAAGCTGGACCAGGCGTAGCCGAGGCAGAGGCTAATGGCGGCTGGATGGGCTCCTCGGGCCCTCCAGCTGAGGTGGCGTGAGACTGAACGGGCTCCACGGGCCCTCCAGCAGGAAGAGACAGCTGAAGCGATTCCTCGGACCCTCCAGCAGAGACAGGTGGCTGAAGCGATTCCTCGGACCCTCCAGCGGAGACAGGTGGCTGAAGCGATTCCTCGGACCCTCCAGTGGAGACAGGTGGCTGAAGCGATTCCTCGGACCCTCCAGCGGAGACAGGTGGCTGAAGCGGTTCCTCGGACCCTCCAGCGGAGACAGGTGGCTGAACAAACGACTGAGGCGGTGACTGAGCAGGGGACTGAGCCGATAGGTGAGCTAATGTCTGAGCTATGGAGAGAAGTCTAATATGTATCGACTGTTGTAAAGATGGTAGTAATGGTGCGTGAGGTGGTGGATCAGCATATGGTTGGGCTAGGTTGTCTGAGCCTATGGATTCTACAGAAAACTGCTGGACGGGCTCACCCGAGCCTCCAGCGAGGTCAGAAACAGGTGCAGGTACCTGCCGGACACCAGCCACTCCCACCCGAGGAGAAGGTACGGGTGCAGGAGCTAACTGGTTCCCGGTCATCCTCACCCTGGGAGCCGGGACAGGCACGGTCAACGGCTGGGCAGCTGCTGTCTCCACCCGAGGAGCTGATGTAACAGAGTCATAAATAACATTGTTATAATTACACAAAATGTGTTCTAAACCCCCAAACTTCTCCTTTTATACCTGACTTTTAGGACCTCCAAGCCTGTAGTTGTGTTCATTATCAGTTAGAGCCCCTCCTCATTCTTTTCTTCTTCTTTGGTGCAATACTATAAATACAGTGTACCCCTTTTGCCTCTCCCCTTTTTCTACAATTCCCCTGTGGGAGAGGTGGGTGTCATTTCTTTCCAGCACCTTAAAGCACACATAATTCATATTTAACCACCCTGATGTTTATGATTGCGATTTTAATTCAGTTATTGTCATTATTGAGCCTGTTTTTGTAAGATGTTATAAGTGTGTAGTATGTGTGTCATAAATGTGTTTTAGGCGCCATAAATGATAGCATGAATATGTATTCCTTGCTAGCTTGGGAGCTGTGGTGGGTTGAGCTAATCCTCTTCCCCACTGTCTGTATTTGGTCGTAGGAGCTGGAGTGGGCAAATTATTTACTTGGAGGTCTTTCTTTCTTTTACCTTTTTTATCAGGTATGTCAGATTTCATGTTGTTTTTGTTTTATCTTATGTCAAATATGTTACGTGTAAATGCATATTTTATGTTTAATGTAAAAATAAATGCCACGCCCCTTTTTCTACAATTCCCCTGTGGGAGAGGAGCTGGAGTGGGCAAATTATTTACTTGGAGGTCTTTCTTTCTTTTACCTTTTTTATCAGACACAACGCAGAATCACACCGGTTACACTTGGTGCCGTGACCCGTCACATCGCCAATCCGCGATCCACCCCTCCTCCTTCTGCTGCCGCTGTTTTCCCGCCTCCTCTCTGCAGCTGTGTGCCAGAATCCTGTGCCCTGCGCTTTGACTCACAGGTTTTTATATCGCGTGTGTGATCGATGCCCCGTAATTTGGCTTGCAGGCATCTCTGTCACGTGTGAACTTAAAGGGCAAATACGTAGGTGATCATTTCTGTCACTGTTTCATATTGTTGCCTCAAATTATACAGGCACGGATTGTAATTTTTTTTTTCTCTATTGATATTGGCTTTTACAGCCTGTTTTAATTGAGAGGAGAAAACAACATTTTATTTTCTATGGTGTTTTGATTCTTTGATGTTTTTTTTCTTCTCCCCACATTTTATTGTTTTGTGAAGTTTTGCATAATTGTGTGTGGGGGTTAGGCTCGTTTTTTTTTTTGCTGTTGAACAGTGATATCTCACTTGGGCCAACATGTTAAGTGAGGAAACTGTGGATAGCGCTTTGCCTGATCTGTTCTCTACGGGGAGTAATATGACCTTTGGTTTGGGGAGGGGTCATCAGATTGCTCCAAAGTTTTTTGGGAGGGGTAGGCCAGTAGTCCCGGGTATTGGTGCCCACACTGTAGACCAGCCAGTGATGCACTCACCATTAATGCCAGCAGCTAGCTCCACACCAGCTGCTTGCGAACGCCAAACACACACCCAGGCTGTCACTAGTGACATGTTGAGCAGCTTGATCACTGACTTAGCAAAGCAAATTGGGGAAAATATCACATCCTCTCTTAACTCTATGCACCAGCCAGCCCCCACCCAGCCACAGTCTCCCCAGAATGTGCCCTCGAGCTGCAATGACCAGTCCCAGCTGAAGGTTGTTGTTCAGTCAGACACCAAAGCTCCACCATACTTCAAGGGTGACAACACAGATCTATTTCCCATCGGTGAATGGGAGGACATGATGAGATGTTATCTGCACAGAATCAGCTGTGACACAGATGAAGAAATGTTTGCCATATTAATGTCTAGACTAACTGGCAAAGCCAGAGATGTGGTCAAGGTGTCACTTCGTTGCCGCCCTGAGTTGAATCGGAATGATCCTATTACTGCTGTGTTTGACATACTGAGGTCTAACTTCAGCAACTTGACATATTCCAGCCTGCCCATGAAAGATTTCTACAGTACTGTGCCACGTCCAGGTGAGAACGCCATGGATTACTGGATCCGGTTGAACAAGTCTATTGATGCTGCTGATGAGTGTCTCCGCAGGCGCGGCAAGATGGTAGAGGACCCCAGTAGTGAGGTTGTTTCGATGTTCATTAATCACTGTCCTGACCACAGTCTTACGTTGTCTTTTCAACTGAAGGCCCCTGAGGAGTGGACTGCAGCTGAGGTTCAGAGCCGTCTGGACAACTATGTGAGGAAAATGAGACAGTCTAGTGTTTTGTCTCATAATACAGCAAGTCTGTCCATCCCGCATCAGAGCCCTGTCGCTGTTAACAGCCAGCCCCACTCCAGCGGTGCTCAAGCAGTCCCAGTAACACATGAGCCAGCCTCGTATCCTATGCCCTCTGTTCCCTCTGCAGCCACATGTCAGCCTCTCTCTTCTGATGGCATGGTAAGTGTGCAGCAGCCCTCTGCTTGTCCTCCTTTGACTCTACATGTCATGCCCCCATCTTTGCCAGTTTCTGGCCCTCCTCCAGCTGAGCCAGGTGTTCAACAGATGGTAGCACTGTTTGACAAGGTTCTGTCCATGTGCACTGCATCACTAGCCACTGGTCCTAGGTGCCCACAACCCACAGGTCATTCCGATGGGCACCGCAATGCTCATCGTGCTTCGTGCAGAGTGTGTGGCTCACATGAACACACAACCCATGTGCATTGTAGGCTGTACAAGCTATGCCACAGCTGCTTTGACCCTGGACACATGAGGCGTGAATGCCCACAGTTGCACCAGAAACCAAGCGTTTCAGTCCCTCCTCCCACCGATGCTGCTTTAAACTAGCCAGCCCATGTAACGAGAGGGGTAGCATGGGCAGTGTTGATGAAACCCTCAGAAATGCAACAGACCCAGAAGCCATATATGTTAACTGCTGTAGTAGCCTCTCTGATGAGAAGACTGTTATTATGGGTTCACAAAGAGTTGGCAAGGCTAGTGAGTTGTTTTACACTCCAGTGTCGGTCAGTGGCCGGTGTTCCCTGACAAGCATGCTTGATTCAGGAAGTATGTCATGCACACTAAGTGAAGAGGCTGATAGCAAGCTAAGAGCCGCTGGTGTTGCTCTGATTCCGCAGCATATCCCTGAAAATGTGGTGCTGGTTGGTTGCGGTGGCCTTCTCACACAACCGAAATGCATCTATGATTTGGACATTGAAGTATATGGGACTAGGTTTCTTGTACCAACATTTGTGGTTCCTGGGCAAAAAGATGAGCTCATCGTGGGGAGCAATGTGATCCGGCCCATCATTCAGAAGATGAAGGCTGATACAAAGTACTGGGAGCTTATTAACTCCAATTACACTGGCACTGATTGTGAAGACTTCCTGCAGTTGCTGAGCTGTATCTCACGGTGGTCTGCTCCTGTGTTGCCAGATAAAGTAGGTACAGTCAGGTTGCGGAAGAGTGTCACTCTCCTGCCACAAAAAGAATATGTAGTTTGGGGAAAGCTGCCACCTTCTGCCCTCGTGTCTCCAGGAAGTACTGTCGTTGTGGAACCCACGTCAGCCCGTTCCACTCCAAAGAACATAATGGTGGGGCGCATTATAACACCCATGTGGGGAGATCGTTGGGTCCCTATGAAAGTCCTTAACCCAACAGAGAGCCCTGTGACACTTCGTCGCAATGCTAAGATTGCGGATGTCTTTCCTTGTATTGCTGTGGAGGACCTGCCCATCACTCAAGGTCTCTGCGAGACTCTGACTGACCAGCATACCAGTTTTCCCCCCTCATCAGACTCTGTGCCTGACTCTGCACAGCTACTCAAAGATGCTGGGTTGGCTGACATTGATATTGAGGGCTGTGAAGTGTCAGATGGGTGGAAGAGGAAATTGGTGGAGCTTGTGTTGACTTACCAAGATGTGTTCTCTAGAGACAAACTGGACTGTGGTGAGGTGAAAGACTTTGTCCATCGTATCCACCTCACTGACGACCGCCCTTTCAGGCTTCCCTATCGCAGAGTACCCCCGGCTCACTATCACAAGTTGCGAGAGGTGCTGTCAGACATGGAGATGAAAGGCATCATCAGTAAGTCCACCAGCGAATACGCCTCGCCACTGGTAATGGTTTGGAAGAAGTCAGGTGACTTGAGGATATGCACTGACTTCCGCTGGCTCAATGCCAAAACCATTAAGGATGCTCACCCACTGCCCCATCAGGCTGACTGTCTTGCTGCCCTTGGAGGGAATGCTTTCTTCAGCACCATGGACCTCACATCTGGGTTCTACAACGTTCCCCTCCATGAGTCTGACAGACGGTACACTGCTTTCACTACACCTCTTGGCCTGTATGAGTACAACAGACTTCCCCAGGGTCTATGCAACAGCCCAGCATCTTTCATGCGGATGATGCTCAGCATCTTTGGTGATTTGAACTTTTCCAGCCTCCTGTGTTATCTTGATGACCTGCTGGTGTTTGCGCCTTCAGAAGAGGAGGCCCTAAGATGTCTTGAGATTGTTTTCTCTCGCCTGAGGACCAGCAATCTGAAGCTGGCGCAGAAAAAATGTCACTTTCTCAGACGCTCTGTGAGGTTTTTGGGTCATGTCGTGGATGCTGGTGGTGTCTCGGTTGATCAGGATAAAGTGAGGGTTATCGCCAATTTTCAGAAGACTGACCTTATGGATGGTGACGGTTGCACCCCTTCTCAGAGGAAAGTGAGATCCTTCCTTGGCATGGTGATGTTTTACCAGCATTTTATTCCAGGGTGCTCTCGTATTGCGAAGCCACTCTTTGCTCTAACTGCCGGTCAGAAGAGGACTAAAGGCTGCCATGGGAGTCGGAAACCTGGAACTTTTCGCAAGCTCACCCCTCAAGATTGGACTCCTGCTTGTGAGAAAGCATTTGAGGGACTCAAAGGTGCACTCCTCAGCTGTGCGGCGCTGGCACATCCTGATTTTGAGAGGCCATTCATCCTTTCAACTGACGCTTCCATGGATGGGCTGGGTGCTGTCTTATCCCAGGTGCCAGCTGGTGAGGAGAGAGCAAGACCTATAGCCTTTGCTAGTAAGTCTCTCAGCCGCAGTCAGGCCAAATACCCAGCACACCGGCTCGAATTTTTGGCTCTGAAGTGGGCTGTGTGCGATAAGTTCAGCCACTGGCTCAAGGGTCATCGGTTCACTGTCTGGACTGATAACAATCCTCTCACATACATTCTGACTAAGCCAAAGCTGGATGCCTGTGAACAGCGTTGGGTCTCTAAGCTTGCACCATACTGCTTTGAGATCAAATATGTTCCTGGAAAGCTGAACATTGTGGCAGACACCCTGAGCAGGGAACCGTTTGTGAGGCCGTTGGCCCAGCGGCTCCTGTCGGAGCCCTACTTTGAGCTGCTAGAGCAAGTCAGTGGTGTGAAAGATGCCAGTGTCCAAGATGCCTTCCGTTTGACCTGTCAACCTCAATCGATACGCAGTGCTCCACCCTCTGCTGTGCTTGATGTGTCTCTGTCAACTGATGACGTGTCTTCTCTCATGTCTTCGCTCTGTGAGTGGGAGTCTGCTTCTCGCCAGCGTGCAACATCCCTCGCTGGTCACCTAACCTCCATCAGTCCACCTGACTGTGATGTTACTCATGCGCTGTCCCGTGCTGATCTCCTGTCTCATCAAACAGGGGATCCTGTGATCTCCAGAGTAGCCCGCTATGTTGAGCGTAAGCGCAGACCCTCCAGACGTGAGCGCTGTCATGAGAACCAACATACGTTGCGGCTCCTGAAACAATGGGATAAGCTCACATTCCTCAATGGTGTCCTCTACAGAGTCGTGAGGGACCCACTGACCAAACACAAGAGATTCCAGTTTGTGGTACCTGACTCCCTAAAACAAGTGGTGCTGTCTGGCATACACGACAATGCTGGTCATCAAGGTCAACCTCGCACACTCTCCTTGGCTCGTCAGCGTTTTTTCTGGTATGATATGGAGAAGGATGTGCGCGGTCATGTGAGAAATTGCCGCAGGTGTGTTCTCAGCAAGACCCCAGAGCCAGCAGCTAGGGCCCCGTTGGAAAGCATTAAGACCTGTGCTCCACTGGAACTTGTGTGCATTGACTTCTGGTCAGCTGAGGACAGCAACAACAAGTCTGTGGATGTCCTTGTGATTACTGACCACTTCACAAAATTAGCACATGCATTCCAATGCCAGGATCAGACAGCTAAGAGAGTCGCTAAAAAGCTCTGGGATGGATTCTTCTGTGTGTATGGCTTCCCTCGGCGCATTCACTCTGACCAGGGAGCTAGTTTTGAGAGTGAGCTGCTTGCAGAGCTTCTGGTTTTGGGTGGCGTTGCCAAATCCCACACTTCACCATACCACCCCATGGGTAATGGTACCACAGAGAGATTTAATCGCACCCTTGGAAACATGTTACGGTCCCTCCCCCCCAGATGTAAGCAGAAATGGCCGCAGATGATACAGTCCATGACGTTTGTGTATAACTGTACGGCACACGAGACCACCGGCTTTGCGCCATTCTACCTGATGTTTGGGAGGGTGCCAAGGTTGCCAGTTGACCTCATGTTTCGGGATGTCCTTCATGATGACACCATTTGTGACTATGATACCTATGTCAAGTCACTGATGGATGACCTGCGCTCTGCCATGCTCCGAGCCCAGGAACACAGCACAATGGAGCAGAGACACCAGTCTGACCAGTACAACAGAAAAGTGAAGGGTCTGCCTCTTTCACTAGGGGACCAGGTGTTGTTGGCAAACAAGGGAGTCAGAGGAAAAAGGAAGCTCTCTGACAAATGGGAACCTGTTGTGTACACGGTAGTTGACTTGGATCCTGCTCTTCACATCTGCCGTATCAGAGACAAAGAAGGTCATGAGCGTGTGGTGCATCGCAACCTGCTCCTTCAAGTTAACTTTTTGCCCTTGGACACAACACTGAATGACGATGCTGCACATCCTGCTGTGAGCGTTGTCAGTGGCCCCGCTGAGTCTGACCTGGATGGGTCTGTGACATCTTTTGGGGGCACAGGAGCTGTACCTCCTGCCACCTGGACTGTGGATTCCGTCTCCAGCATTGGCGAGTGTGATGACCGCACACTATCATGGATCCATCAGCAATCTGCCGCTGACCCGGTCGAAGATGGCGTTCATGGGACCCCTCCCATAATGGGTGTTTCTGATCTTGGTGGGCTGGCTGGTAATGGAGCCTCCCCAGGCTCCCCTGCTGCTTTCCCGTCCCACACTTTTCATTCTCTTGAACCCAAAAATGTGGACGTGGATCAAGGACTTACCACACGTTTTGGTAGAATCATTAAACCAGTTCGTCGCTTGATTGAATCAATGGCTCAACTTGAAACACTCCTTGGTGTTGAACCTGTTCAAGCAGCGGTTATTGATGTGTGAATTTGCTTATTTCTGTATGTTTTTCATTGCTATTGTTTTTGGAAAAGAATAATACAGGCACAGAGTTCATTGTATTTTGTCAGTCTGTGCAGTCTGATAGTGACGCCCATAGATATTATGGCCTGTTTTGTGTGGTGTAAATGGCACCTCATTTTGTCTATAGAAAGTCCTGGGATCTTGCTAGGCGCCGAGCAGGTCTCAGGTCTCTTATCCTCCTTGGAGGAAGCTATGTTGCTGATCTAATTCATTGTATATGCGATGTGAATTTGTTTGAGGCCACTGTATCTGTTATTGTGGGTTTATATATATATTTTTTTGGTGTACCCTTTAGGATTTTGTGTAATTCTTGGGGGGTGAATGTAACAGAGTCATAAATAACATTGTTATAATTACACAAAATGTGTTCTAAACCCCCAAACTTCTCCTTTTATACCTGACTTTTAGGACCTCCAAGCCTGTAGTTGTGTTCATTATCAGTTAGAGCCCCTCCTCATTCTTTTCTTCTTCTTTGGTGCAATACTATAAATACAGTGTACCCCTTTTGCCTCTCCCCTTTTTCTACAATTCCCCTGTGGGAGAGGTGGGTGTCATTTCTTTCCAGCACCTTAAAGCACACATAATTCATATTTAACCACCCTGATGTTTATGATTGCGATTTTAATTCAGTTATTGTCATTATTGAGCCTGTTTTTGTAAGATGTTATAAGTGTGTAGTATGTGTGTCATAAATGTGTTTTAGGCGCCATAAATGATAGCATGAATATGTATTCCTTGCTAGCTTGGGAGCTGTGGTGGGTTGAGCTAATCCTCTTCCCCACTGTCTGTATTTGGTCGTAGGAGCTGGAGTGGGCAAATTATTTACTTGGAGGTCTTTCTTTCTTTTACCTTTTTTATCAGGTATGTCAGATTTCATGTTGTTTTTGTTTTATCTTATGTCAAATATGTTACGTGTAAATGCATATTTTATGTTTAATGTAAAAATAAATGCCACGCCCCTTTTTCTACAATTCCCCTGTGGGAGAGGAGCTGGAGTGGGCAAATTATTTACTTGGAGGTCTTTCTTTCTTTTACCTTTTTTATCAGACACAACGCAGAATCACACCGGTTACACTGATACAGGTGCAGCGACAGGCAGAGGCTCAGCCAGCCTAGACACCTGAGCAGGGACCAGCTGGACCTCAGCCTCCCTCACCTGAAGCACTGAAACAGGTGCAGGGGAATGCTGGGCCCGAGCTGCCCTGGGAGCATGAACACAATGGTGCGAAGGAGCAGGCTCAGCAAATACAGACTCCTCTAAAATGTTTTTTAACTTCCTACCACCACCACGTCTAACAGTCTTTACAGTCTTAGGTTTAGCAGTGTTCACAGTCTCAGAAAAAACAGACTCGGCAAACTCAGGTTTTAATTTGTTCCCACCCCAACGAGCAGACCTCAAACTAAAAATCTCAGACGAATGCTTATTGTGATGAACTAGCGTGGGAAGATTCAAACCAAAACTGGCCTCCCAATCCAAATCCTCGTCGAGAAAAGAAATCCCAAAAGTGTCTGAGGTGAGTTCATAGTCTTTACTGTTCAACGGCTCAGGTGGAGTTTGGAAAATGTAGTCCTTTTGACTCACCACCGGAGCTTGCTCAGACGTGTCCATATGACGGCGACGTGAGCGCCGTTTCCTTCGGGCAGAGGTAGCTGGCGGCGTGAGCAACTGAGCCTCCGGTGCACAGAATGGTGACGCTGAGGCCGGAGCGTGAGTGCCTGAAGCCACACGGAGGACTCCCAACTGAAACGGCCGCATCTTGCGTGCTCGCGGAGCAACAGGTGGAGACTTCTGGCAGCTCCGGGGACCGCCAAGAGCCAGCCGAGTGCCATGGAAAATGCGCCCGACGTCAGGGGTGAGCCATGGCTTCCAGCGGAGTTCCTCCTCCAGCTGGGCAAAGGCTGCTCGGCATCGCTCCTGGAGTTCAAAGTCTGCTGGGTCCATAGTATGGTCGCGATCTTCTGTTAGGTGTAGCTGTGTGCAGACAGGAATAGGACCCAAGGTGCAGACTCCGGAGACAGAACTTAAACAAAAACAGCTTTAATGCTGAACGCAAACATGACATAACTGTAAAATGTCAAAAATAAACTAACACCGGTGGACATGCAAAACACACAGCAAAATAAACGGTAGATCGCGACACAGACACCAAGAAACACAGGGCTTAAATACACAGAGGGAGCAATCAGGGAATGGGTAACAGGAGGGAAACACAGCTGGGGCAAATCAGGCCTAACGAGACAAGGGGGAAGCAAAACCAGACACATTAACATCAGACATGGACTTTCAAAGTAAAATAGGAAACATAACACAGACTCACGGGCAGGCACTATAACAAAGGGAACAGAGACGTGGGAACAGGGCAGACACAAACACTGACTGAACACGGGGATATAGGAACTAAAGATACACATAGACGCGAACTAGACAAGGGGATGCAGGTGATAGGGGAGACAGAGCAACTAAAGAAGACAGAGACCTAAGCCATAAGATAGAACTCAAAGAAACCAAAAACTAGACAGTATAAATAATATAAACTCAAAAACCCTGGGTCGACGACCCAGGCATCCTAACAGTTTTTCTTTTTGCAGCATTTTGTCTTTTTGCAAGTGTTTTTCTTTTTGCAGCATTTTTCTTTTTGCAAGTGTTTTCTGAAGTTGCAGTCCATTCTGCCTCTCAGGGCCACCGTAGTTTTGCGCCAGTTTCCTGTTTCAAAATAAAAGCATGGATTTCAAAATAAAACCGAAGTACCTTTCAAACAAACGTAAGATTTTTCACCAAATGTAAAGGTCATTTACACTCCCATCAAATCATGAGTGTTTTAACAAAAGGGAGAACCATAACACAAATGATTTTTAAAAACAAATGACCTTAACCACAAGGCCTTTTACATAACGAAAACAAAAGAATTATCCAGCCCGCCGGTAATGTCCACAAATCTTCAAACAATAAAGGATATAGTCGTTGTCTTAGACAGCCTCTAAAAGCAAGATCGGTTTCTGAATGGGCCGTTCAACAATAGCTGGCTTGCCAGAACATTGACCCTCCCTTTTCATTTTCTGGTCTCCAAGACGAATCTTAACTTTCCTCACAAGTCCATCTTTATTTGCGACTGTTTCTTCAACTCTGGCTAATCTCCACTCGTTCCGTGGCAGATCATCCATCCTTTCGATGACTATGTCACCAACTTTCAGATTCCTTCTAGAAATATGCCAACGTTCTCTAGTGGCAATATTAGAGAGATACTCTCTTCTCCAGCGGTTCCAGAATTGCTCTGCTAGATATTGGATATGACGCCATCTCTTACGAGCATACATGTCTTCTCTGATGAATGTCCCAGGAGGTGGTAAGGCTCCAGTGGGTTTCATAGTGAGTAGGTGATTAGGAGTCAGCGGTTCTGGACCATTTGGATCATTCATGTTATCCACAGTGAGTGGACGGCTGTTCACAATATACATTGCCTCGTAAAACAATGTCCTCAAACAGGCATCATCTAATCTTCCAGGTGAGAGTGAAAGAGTGGACCGAAGTACATTTCTTACTGTTCTGATCTGTCTCTGCATTTGACAAACTGATGCACATAAGATGCAACAGCTCTGTTCATTCCTGGGATCCAGTATCCATTTGATCTGATCTCGTTGATGGTTATACCCCTTCCTTGGTGTTTAACCTTTTCATGATGATGAGCATAGCTGGACTGGCCATCGGGCATACCGGGCATTTGCCAGTGGGCCGCTGGCGATTTCTTGTTTTTATGGGCCGATCATTTTTTTTTTTTTTGGAAGGGTATAAATAATGAAAGGTGTTGGATTGGCCAATTGGTCATGATCAACTCTGGGCTGGACCAATTACAGCCGAGGAAGTCGGATGCACCCTCTCCCTTGTTTAGCAATCTTATAGACGAACTAAAGAAAATGGAAAACAAAAAAAGGAAAGGAGGTGCAGAAAAAATAAGGGCCAAAAAGAAACAAGCCCTTCAGGCAGACGCTGCCAAATGTGTAAAAATAACTGAATTGTTTGGCGGTAGCTATGGCATAGCTTCCACAGATTTAGCAACATCAGCAAGTGGTGGAGGCCAGCAGGTGGATAAGGGAAAAGGGAGGCAAGAGGAGGAGAGACCCGAGGCGGCCGCCGGTCATAGTGGTAGAGGAACTGAACTTCAGGTAAGAAGTTATGACCTGCTGTCTATCTGTGTCAGATATAAACCAAGTTTAGTTGTAGTTTGTTTTCGTTGTGCATACTTTTTACAGTCGCTTAGAATAACTGGTACTGCGTACTAGCTAACATGACGGAGTTTATATACTGCTGGGCGGGTGCTCTGAAGTTACTGATAGTAAATTTTATTTTATGCTTATGGTTAGTTTCTAGAACTCCTCAAAATCTTAAAAAATTGTGCCAATCCTTACATGTTGCACCAGGCTGATTTATCAAAATTGGAGAAGTCTGTGACAGAGGAGACAGAATAGCAGCAGAGAGGGATGGAGCAATTGTGCTGCCTCTTGGCCAGGACTTGCTTGAAAAAGAGGTTTTTGATCTCAACAGGACATTCCTGGTTAAATAAAGGTTTAAAAAAAAGAGAGAGAAATAAAAGAGCAGGAGAGAGAGATGGAGAGATGACTTTATGTCATCCATGAGGGATGCATTTGACATATGTTTCACATATTATAGCCCAACAAGTTACTTATAGCAATTTAATCACGAGCAATCAGTTTTGGGCAAATACCGGAAATCAGTTTTTTATAGACAATCACTTTTTGGCACAACACGGCTATTGCAGTTAATAATACAACAGCTTCTTGCCATTTTTTGTGTTTCTTTTTATCGCTGTGTAACTGAGTTCAATTGAAAGCCTGCATGTGCTAGTACCTCTTGCCACAATGTTCCCAGAATCCTTTGCGGTTTTATCCCTGAATGACGTCACATTTTTGGTGGGCCGGTCTCTAGTCAAAATGCCCGGGCCGATTTTTTTGTCCCAGTCCAGCCTTGATGATGAGCTATTATCATCCTCGTTATGTGGTGGTCCTTTGGAATGATCATTGGATATTTCTGAGAGGCAGGGAGAGATGCATTTTTCAGTCTTTCTCCCGCTTTGAGGATTTCATCTTTGTTATCCTCTTTGAGCCATTACTTGTGTAAACTCGGATTCATATCGGTATCGGCCGATATCCAAATTTATGATATCGGTATCGGACATAAAAAAGTGGTATTGTGCCATCTCTAATAATGATGCGCTGTGCATCGTCTCGCTCCTGAACTGTGACTTGTTGACTCGTCACTCTTGGCTCGGCACAGAAGTCACGCAACAGCTTGTTTGACCTTACACCATGAAGAAACCTTTGACAAGCGGTCTGAAAGAGTCACTTGTTCTGCAGACTCCAAATTTAGTGCTTGAACCCTTTTAACTTCAGGGCCCCCAACTGGGATTTCTGGGATTACCTCTACCTCTGGTAATACCTCTTTCTCCCATAAGAACTTGGGTCCAGTAAACCAGTTCAATGTCAGAAGCTTTCTTGCACTAGAACCTCTCGATGCAAGGTCTGCAGGATTCTTGTCAGTAGAAACATATTGCCACTGCTGAGGAGTTGTACTGAAATGTATTTTCTGAATCCTGTTTGATACAAATGTGTGGAAGTGACGTGCCTCATTTTTAATGTACCCCAGTACAACCTTGGAGTCTGTCCAGAAGTATTTATCAATCCCTGAAATTCCCAGTTCTTCCTTTAGAGTATTGCTTGCTGCAACTGACACAACAGCAGCAGTCAGTTCTAACCTGGGGATGGTCACAGCTTTGATTGGAGCAACTCTGGACTTTGCCTAATCAGAGCACAATGAACAGTTCCATTTTCATTCACATGTTTCAAATATGAGCACTGGCCATAACCATACGTGCTTGCATCAGAGAAGTGATGTAGCTCTCTCTTTGTGACCTTTCCAAAGTCAGCTGGTACATAGCATCGGGGTATGGTGATTTTATCCAAATTTGCCAGATCACTCTTCCACAATCTCCAGACTGGTTGCAGTTCACTGATGAGTGGATCGTCCCCACCTGTACCATGCCTACACATTTCTTGAAGCACCTTTTCCCCAGATAGCAGGAAAGGAGCAATAAGCCCAAGTGGGTCATAAAGGGAGGCAACAGTGGATAGAATACCACGCCTGGTTTCTGGTTGGTCCTTCAAACGGGTATGGAACCTGAAACTGTCTGACACAATGTGCCATTGGATTCCTAAGGCTCTTTCAAGTGATGAATCACTAAAGGCAAGATCAAGAGCCTTTACTTCAGTGGCAAACTCAGATGGTGCTATACTCTCAAGCACCTTTGCATTGTTACACACAAATTTGTGTAGTCGCAGACTACCCATAGCACAGAGCCTTTGGGCTTCTTTTGCAAGCTGAATAGCCTCATCTAGATCTGCTATGTGACACCATCATCCACATAGAAGTCCCTCATGATGAATTGGGAGCCCAGAGGAAACAGGCTCTCGTTCTCCTTAGCGAGATGTTTCAACCCATAGTTGGAACATCCAGGTGAAGATGCAGCACCGAAAAGGTGAACTTTCATACGGAATTCCTGCCACTCCACACTGAAGTTTCCATCCTTCCACCACAGGAAATGTAGGTAGTCTCTATCCGCTTCACGCACATGAAACTGATGAAACATCCTTTCGATGTCACACATCCAAGTAAAAAGGTTCTGTCTAAATCTGATAAGAACACCAGTTAGAGTATTTGCAAATCTGGGCTGGAGATGATCATTTAGGCAAGTTCCCTTGTACTTAGCCGAGCAGTCAAAAACCACTCTGAGCTTCTCTGGTTTTTTGGAATGATAAACTCTGTGGTTTGTCCTCTCCGTCATAAAAGGAAATCGGGCGGAAACACCAAATATTAAACCTGATTTTATTTTTATTCCTTTACTGGACAGAGAAAACACGACTCAGTGTGGTCAAAACTTTATAATTATTTTATTCAATCATAACTTTCCGGAAAGGCATGTGCATAAGAGTAAACCCTCTGCAGATCCGAAGCATTACAAGCATATCCCTATGTTATAATTCTGCTCGCTCCTCCCCTACTAAACCGTCACTTGATCTATTTCAATACTACATGTCTGCCCTATAGCTGCAACAAAACGTCTTCAGCCTAGCTGCCATGTCATACCTAGTTTCGATTAAAACAACTCTGAAATGCACTCTGCCTAGTTTCACTTCCTGTCTACATCCTGCACCCTGCAAAGCATCTCATTCTGCACAGTGTCGGGGTGAAATATTATTTTACTTTCATAATCTATGTTACTATTCATAATCCTTTTTATTACTGTTGCATCATTTATGATTTATCATTATTGTCATTTCATTGACACATTTATTGAAACAGTTGATGTTATATTAAAGTCTGTATTTCAGGTGTTAGCATAAGCACATAATAATCTTTCATTGCAGGTGTAACTGTAATTATGTTATACACATATAAGCTAGGTCAAGTTAATTAATGGTTTGAAGCGACAGCCAGCACGAGTTCGACTGATCAATGGAGCAAAGTTCAAGCTGAAAGAATTGCCTACATGTTTACAGTAATAATCTTTCACATATTGCCTGTGTGCATTCAGCAGCCTGCTGCACTGAAGTTTGCCTGGTAACAGATGACTCAAACGGAGTCAGGAAGTATACTTCTAAAATGTCTTTGTTTGTTGAGTGAGGTCATGCACTGAGGTCAAGACACACATAAGTCTTCCTGCACACATACATAGTAGACTTGTTTTGCTTGTAAACGGTATGCTCATGTTCTGTTCTGAAGCGCAGATAGTGGAATAACAGGAAGCATCTGGAGGAACAGAGGAAGTAGCTGTTCTTTTTTAGAATATCTCCTCGCTGGAGTTACTGGAACATGCATGTTGTTTTTCATCTGCGGTGACGCAAGTTACTGGTCATCATAAGTATAAATATCACACCCACCTATTGTTCAGGGGAGATCGAGGCTGATGTTTTGCAGAGCCCATCTTCACCACATATATGTGTTTTAATAAAATCATTTGTGTTGACCCACTATGGACTTTCAGTCATATGTCTCTTCCTCAAAAATCCGAACCACGACAACAGTTTCCTTTCTTACACAGTACTTTGTGACCTTTTACACACTTTCTGACTTTCCTAATCTACTGGCCTACCTAAAACAATATAAAAAGAAAATAAGCACTAAGAATATGTATATTTATTCTTTAACATATGCAGTTTAAATATATAGATTAAATGCTTTGAAATGATCCTTAAGGTGATTCATAAGAGGAGTCACCAGGATACTGGTCAGGGTACTCTTTGTCGACTAAAGCTCTGCCTTCAACACAGTCATCCCTCACAAACTCATCTACAAACTGTTTACACTCGGCCTGCACCCCACCCTCTGTGACTGGCTACAGGACTTTTTGACTGGCAGGCCTCAGTCTGTCAGGATCAGCAATAGGACTTCAGTCAGCATTACCATAAACACTGGAGTTCCACAGGGTTGCGTCCTCAGCCCCATCCTCTACCTCCTGTACACTCACGACTGTGTCGCCTCCAACAAAGAGAACATCATACTGAAGTTTGCAGATGACACTGCAGTGATCGGTCCAGGATCCGGGAAAGTGAAGTGGAGAGTGTGAGCAGCTTTAGGTACCTGGGCGTTCACATCAGTGAAGACCTCCCCTGGACACTGAACACCACACAGCTGGTCAAGTAGGCTCAGCAGCGGCTGTATTTCCTGAGGAGGCTGAGGAAATTTGGGATGTTGGCCAAGATCCTCAGCAGCTTCTACAGCTGCACTGTGGAGAGCACACTGACCAGCTGCATCACTGCATGGTACGGAAGCACTATTGCTATGGACCGCAAAAAGCTGCAGAGAGTGATAACAACTGCGGAGAAGATCACCAGGACCCGGCTGTCCTCTCTGCAGAGCATCTACCATCGCAGAGTCCAGAGGAGTTCATTTTGCACGCTAAGCTCCTTTGTACATCCTTTTACATTGAAAACTGCATACCTCACTTGCCTTTATTTACTGATTTTTGTACTTATCTTTTTTTATCCTTTTTCTTTTTTTACATTATTTATTTTAATATCTTGTCTTATTTTTATTCATCTTGTAGCTTCAACCCTACCTAACTTGGCATTTGTGTATGGACAGCAAAAGAAGAATTTCATTGCACAGAGAAATGCTATTTCTTCTGTACATATGACAATAAACACTTTAATTTTGAATTGGAAAAATAAAAGGATGTCCCACCATAGTTTCTGTTGTCTTCACCTGCGCACTGACATCTTTTTCATATAATCTATGGTTTCCACATCAGATAAACACTGCATCATTACTGGTACCTTGTTTAAACCATATAACCATAATTATATGTTAACATGTATTAAATAGTGTAGAGAGTTTGTAGATTTTCAAACCTCAGCATTTTCTTTTAATGATAATGAATTAAACACTTTATTTACTATTTTTTATGTTTTTGTATAGGTAACGCAGGTAGACAGTCGAAGCAAAGATGTCCCAGTTTTACACTAGGACTTAAATGTAGCTTACGTTGGCTGATCTGGGCAAAGCTGGAAGTGGTAAATTTATCTCAAAATGCTGTGTACATGTAACCCAGTGTTAATTTGGTTATCTGATATTGTGTGATATTCAGTATATATGTATATACCTATATTGGGTGTTATAAAATGTTCTTCAATGATTTTGAGTTTTTTTTATTGCTATTGGTTTGCGGCTGCTTTACGACAGTCGACTGTGGTAGTACATCCTAGCGGGAGGGGCTATGAGCTCACGTGGCTTGTAGCTGTGCCAGAGAGCAAGCTGGGGTGAGCTAGCGGGGAATATCGCCTTCTGCAGTAGCCTTGAAAAGGACTATTGTTCGTTCTCCTGCCAGGTAAAAATCTGTTTCGTATGTATATTATACTATTCCATGTGTTATCATGTGTTTGCTATGATGTGATGTGTAGTAATGGTTATTAAGGTGCTAATCGCTAATCGAGGCTAAGCTAGCAAGCTCGACAATTAGCCGCCATGCTAAGCGGACGTTGGTAGCCAAGTTCGTATGTCACTATGGGGCTATGAGCTCACGTGGCTTGTAGCTGTGCCAGAGAGCAAGCTGGGGTGAGCTAGCGGGGAATATCGCCTTCTGCAGTAGCCTTGAAAAGGACTATTGTTCGTTCTCCTGCCAGACGCTTCGCTGCTGTGCTGCCTTACTGCTGTGCTGCCTCGCTGCTGTGCTGCCTTGCTGCTGTGCTGCCTTACTACTGTGCTGCCTTACTGGTGCCATTAAAGGACAAGCGGCCGCCATCCCTTCATCCATCCGGACCTTGATTATTTGGACCGAAGTACTCACACACACGCCCGCACTCAGTGCCATACACTCTCTTTATTTTGCTGGCCAGCTAATATCATTTGTTTTTTTGTTTTGTTTTGTTTGCATTCACAAAGACTATCCAAAGACATTTTGGTTATTGTCAAATAGACACTCTTTGATTACGGACTGAGGAGGTTGTGGTGTTACAACCCCAGGACTGAGAAAAAGGACTCTTTACATAATATATTCACTTGTCTCCTGGTTAGGAAAAGTGACTATTGATGGAAATATTTTTCTTCTTCTTGTCTTTGTCTACATTGTATCCCAGAGAAGTTTTAAGTTGTTCAGGTTGAAACATTTGCACTTAAAGTCGGTTAAGTTTCCTTTGATATATCAGTGTCAAGCTGATGTTTAAGAGGGTATGTTAAGGACAGATGTGCTCCAGTCCATCAATCCTTTAAAGTGCTGGACACCGATGGTAAATTGCCATCAGACCCTAAATAAATTGTCCTCTGCTGTTATCCATATTGCTTCACTCATTCTTTGGTGAGTAGACGTATTGGTTACAACTAAGAGTATTAGGAAAAAATTGGCACCCGAACAGGGACTGGAGCGCATCACTAACTTTATCCTGAAGCACATGCACAGACATCTGTGAATTCATCTACTGCTTTGCAGAGAGAGACAATGGAGTTTTGTGACAGGTATGGTTTTGATCCAGAGTACACTGTTTTGTTAAAAGGGGCTAAAGCTGAGATTAAACTACAAGAGGTGCAAAGAGCATTCGCTTTGCTGGATCACGTTGTCAAAATTCAACAAATAGATAGTCTCCCTGACACTATTTTGTGTCAGTTCATGGAGTGCATTACCCCAATGCTCTTAGATGGAGAACATTCAGCAGATGGGGAGTGTTGGGAGGTTATTCAGATAGATGAGTACTGTCCTCAGGGACCTGACAGTTTTCACCTGGCGCATGATGTGGTCCCCCTCGCTCGAGCAATTGATGATGTGACTGCTAGTTTCAGAGAACAAGTGAACGAACTGGCATTAGCATATAATGTGAGCCCCATGACTTTAAATCAGGCTGCAGTGAGCCACATGTGTGGGAAAAATGATACATATAAGGGGTTAGCTACCTCAACTCCTACCTTGGGAGTTAAAACTCAGTCCACACCCGGTCCCAGGTCAACTGCCGCCTGTGATGATGGCCATGTGCCCAAGGCTAAACAGGCACTTGATGCGAACTCCCTGCTTGTTGATCCTTTGCCAGCGGAGGTTCAGAGAGTCATTGTGGAGCACATTGTAAAACATGACTCGCCCATGCACACTCCCTCTGGTTTTGAGCTCCGCTCATTTTCAGGAAACTCTCCAAAACCCCCTAATGAGGTAGAGTACAGGGTATGGCGACTTAGAGCTAAACAGGTACTAAATGACTCTACCCTTTCTGAAGGGCAGCAGCGCCGTGTTTTCCTCGATAGCTTGGCTAGCCCTGCTTTGAATGTGGCCCTTTCTATTGGGTCTCAAGCACCACCAAAAGACTATCTCGATGAGCTTGACAAGGCTTATGGCAATGTCACTGGAGGTGAAGAGCTGTATATCCAGTACCTAGAGACTCATCAGAATAGTGGAGAAAAGGCATCTGATTACTTGCGCCGACTCCAGACGTTGCTGCAGGAGGTAGTTGACGGTAATGGCATACCTAGAAGTGATTTTGATGTTCAGCTACTAAAGCAGTTCCTCAGAGGTTGCTGGGATGACTCTCTAATTGCCACTCTGCATCTAAAAGAAATAGTGGGATCTGCACATCATGTTATTCCCACTTTCTCAGAGCTGCTTTTTAAAATCAGAACGCATGAGAAAGAGAGTCAGTTAAAAGAAATGCGCAGGAGACGTTACATGAGCGGCACCTCAACTAAAGTGCAGGCTAGAACACTCGTAGCCACAGATGACGGCAGGCATTCTGGCACACCTCCCACAGCGCTGGATGCTTGTACCAGAGAGCAACTGGAGGAAAGAATCAGGCAGCTAGAAGCAGAGCTAATGAACAGCTCATCTGCAGCAAATTCTCAGTGTCCCAAAAGTGATAAAACTAGGCAGAAGCTATCGCACAGAACCAAAATCCACAATCCAGCTCCACCAACTCCTGCTAGGCTACCTGGTGATCATAAAAGGGTTGGGAAATTTTGCTATAATTGTGGGGAGGATTCACATATGTTGCCACAATGTTCAAACCCAACCAATGCCATATTAGTGCAAAAGAAATTGTGTGAGAGGCACAGTGCTGGGCAAAGCCAGTGTTCAATGGCTCAGCGACAGAATAGTCCACAGTCCAACTTGCCTTTAAACCAGTAGGAGCTCCTGCTGTGGAACGAGCAGGAGCTGATGGTCAGAGCAGTTCCAAGCCTTCAAGCCAGTGCATGTACGAAGCCCCAGCTCCAACGGTGCCTCCCCAGTTTCCTCAGGGTCTAATTGGGGAGCCTTGTGATGGTTTAGCATGGTTAGATCAAGTTCCGTGTCGGTGTTTAATTGACACCGGGTCCCAAGTGTCAATAATATCAGAGTCATTCTATTCTCGCTATCTTTCTCATAGAGAACTGTTCTCTATAAAAGAGGTACTGGACATCGAAGGTGCGGCTGGACAAAAGGTACCATATGTGGGGTACATTGAGGCTAAAGTTCAGTTCCCTGAAAGTGCTTGTGGCACAGACAAGTGTTTCAACATCTTAGCATTAGTTAGTCCAGATCAATCGTACAATGATAAGTTTTCTCTTCTTGTGGGCACAAATGTGTTAGGTCCCATGCTACAAGACTGTCAAAAAAAGGGTGGAGCAAAGTTCCTGCAGACTCTACCCATTGACACTAACTGGGTCATGGCATATACCGAATGTTTCAAGCAGGCTGACCCCCAAGCAGACGAGGTCAAAGCCCTCCGTGTTGCACTCTCCAGCAAGGTACCGGTGCATTTGAAACCAGGTGAGGTGTATACTTTGAAAGCCATCTGCCACACTAAACCTGGGAGCGATAAATTTCAGGCTCTTGTGTGTAGCTCGGAGGACACACCTACACCAGGGGGGTTTATCATCTATGACCAGATAGTTGATGTAAAACCTATGTCTCACTGTAAGTTTAAAGTTGCGGTCAAAAATGCCTCTCGGCGGGGCATCACACTGTATCCTGGAACAGCTATTGCTGAGTGCTCCCCCATTGATTGGGCGGTTCCTGTTGCACTCCCTGATATGAACCCCCAGCCCAAAGATGCTCCTCTGCAGGCACAGTCCCTGCTAGCTTCTCATAGCGAGGACAGTAACCAATCTGCCGTGCTTCTTGGCCTTGATTTTGGGGACAGCCCGATATCACCACAATTCAAAGAGCACATACAGGCTAGAATTGTCAAAGAAGCATCAGATGCTTTCTCGAAACATGATCTTGACGTTGGTAGTGTGACGGGGGTCAGTCACCGCATTGAGTTAGAACCTCATGTCCCATTCAAAGAGCGGACAAGACGTGTTTCGCCCGCTGATTTCAATGATTTGAAAAGACACCTCCAAGACCTTTTGGCAACAGGCATTATAGAGGAGTCACATAGCCCCTATGCCTCCCCAGTAGTGCTTGTAAGGAAAAAGAATGGGGAACTGCGAATGGTTGTAGATTACCGGAGACTAAACAACCTCACCAAAAAGGACGCATACCCATTGCCTCGTATAGAGGAGACGTTCACTCTGCTCTCTGGTTCAAAATGGTTCACTGTTTTAGATCTCAAGAGCGGGTACTATCAACTTGAAGTTGAGCCATGTGATCGACCCAAGACAGCATTTACAACGCCATTTGGAACATGGCAATTTCGGAGGATGCCTCAAGGCTTGACTAACTCCCCTGCCACGTTTCAACGGACAATGGAGAAAGTGATGGAGGGAATTAACCTCCAGGAGGTTGTTGCATTTCTAGATGACCTCATAATCTTCTCCAACTCACTGGAAGAGCATGAAGAGCGGGTGTTGAAGGTCCTTAAGCGCATTGCTGAGTTTGGTCTGAAGTTATCCCCTTCTAAATGCAAGTTCTTCCAAACCTCCGTGAAATATCTGGGGCATGTAATATCTGCCCAGGGGATCCAGCCTGACCCAGACAAAATTACTGCTGTGAAAGACTGGCCATGCCCACAAACTGCCAAAGAGCTTCGGTCATTCCTAGGTTTCACGGGGTATTACAGGCGGTTTGTGAGGGATTATTCTTGCATTGTCAGGCCTCTCAATGACTTGTTAAAGGGAGAACTAGCCCCCAGGCATAAAGGCCAAAAACATTGGCCACGAACAAAGTCACCCTCACTTGGGGCAAAATGGACCCCTGCCTGCCAGGCTGCTTTTGACCTTATCGTTGAAAAACTGATTTCAGCACCTGTTCTGGCTTTCGCCAACTGGCAGCTCCCGTACGTAGTACACACAGATGCCAGTATGTCAGGCCTGGGAGCAGCGTTGTATCAGGTTCAAGACGGCCAGACTCGAGTAGTAGCTTATGCTAGTCGTGGCCTCTCCAAAAGCGAAAAGAATTACCCTGTACATAAATTAGAATTTCTCGCCCTCAAGTGGGCAGTAAGTGAGAAGTTCCATGATTATTTGTATGGGGCTAATTTCAAGGTGCTGACTGATAACAACCCTTTGACGTATGTGTTGACCAGTGCGAAGCTTGATGCTGCAAGTCACAGATGGCTTGCTTCTCTGTCGATTTACAACTTTGACATACACTACAAATCTGGCCAACATAACACTGATGCTGACGGGCTCTCTAGGAGGCCTCATGGACCCTCAGAGGAGGACGAGGAGTCCCTGGAGACAGACAGAAGAATCTCCAGCATGCTGGACTGTGCTAGTTTGTCCCCTGAGGAGTTTAAAGTTCTCGATGGGGAGGCAATGAGTACTGTGTGTAAGCGTCATAGTGTCAATGTCAACACGATCTTAGGTGAAGGCACACAGACAGTCGACACTGTAATCCCTGCCGTGGAAACACTCTTGTGCAATGACAGTGCGGTTCCTGATGACCTTGAGGATCCGGTCCCCCTACCTGGCCAGTCAGCCCTACCAGGAATGTCTATGGTGGACTGGTATCAGTTACAGAGAAATGACAGCTCTTTAGCCCGCATCATAGGCATTTTAGAGACTGGGGATGAGACTTTTGACAGAAAGTCTGAGGAACCTGAGGTGGTTCTGTTTTTACGGGAGAAATCAAAGTTACTTCTAGTTGATGGGGTGCTATACCGTAGAGTTTTTGATCAAAAGGGGAAGGCCTTCCATCAACTTGTCATCCCTAATAGCCATCGAGAGAGAGCTTTCCAAGGTGTTCATGACGAGACAGGTCACATGGGTATTGAGAGAACCTTAGAACTGGCTAGAGCGAGGTTTTACTGGCCAAAAATGGCTAGCTACATTGAGAACAAGTGTAAAACATGTGAGAGGTGTGTGAAACGAAAGGCACGAGTGCAGAAAGCCTCTAAACTTGTCAACATCAAAGTCAGTGGTCCCCTCGAGTTAGTGTGCATAGATTTTCTGACAATAGAACCCGATTCGAGAGACACCAGGAACATCCTAGTACTAACTGATCATTTTACAAAATATGCACAGGCATATCCCACGAGAGATCAGACAGCGAAAACGGTGTCCACAGTGTTATGGGAGAACTTCATCAGTCACTACGGGTTTCCTCGCAGAATCCATAGTGATCAAGGTGCTTGTTTTGAATCTGAAATAGTGGCAGAGCTTTGTAAACTAGCAGGGATTACAAAGTCCCGTACGACACCCTACCATCCACGTGGAAATCCAGTGGAAAGATTCAACAGGACTCTGTTGGACCTCCTCGGAACTCTGGAGGATAAGAAAAAAGAGGAGTGGAGGAAGTATGTTCGCCCCCTTGTACATGCTTATAACTGTACAAAACATGACGCAACTGGAGAAGCGCCCTTCCTTCTGATGTTTGGTAGAGAGCCACGCCTTCCGATTGATCTCTGTTTTGGACATAGTCCACGTGGCCACAGCACCAGAACACATATTCAGTATGTACGAGAACTAAAGAGTAGGCTGAAGTATGCATACGACCTAGCCTCAAGAAATGCTGAGAAGAGACAATTGTTGAACAAAAGACGCTGGGATGCTAAGGTTACTGCCCTTCCATTGGAAGTGGGTGACAGAGTCCTGGTAAGGAATCTGAGCCTAAGAAAGAAACACAAAATCTCTGATAAGTGGGAGCCTATTGTGCACATCGTTGTTAAGCAGACGGATGAGTCTATCCCGGTTTATGTGATTAGGCCAGAGGATGCAGAGGGCAGAGAGCGAGTTCTGCATCGTGACATGCTTCTTCCCTGTGGGTTCCTACCGGTTAACCTGCAATGTGACAGTCAGGATGTGCTAACCAGTTCGGTTCAACCTCTCATGAGAGAGGATGCAGGGAGCAACACAGAAGAAACTCGGCTGGAGGAGGAGTTTGGGCAAGACGAGGAAATAAACTTTACATCCAGCCAATTTCCTGACAATGACTTGTTGGCGGATCAAAGGGATGTTCTGGGAGAACAGGAGGCGTCCCAGCCACAGTATCCTCTGAATCCTGGGGCACCTGAATTCATTGTAGATCTGACAGGATCGGAGACAGCAAACGATGAGGAGGTGCTCAGCCCAGCCCCAACATGTGGTAGGCCACAAAGGAGGAGAGTGCCACCGGCTTATCTCAGTGACTATCAGGTCGGCTACAAAGTCGATTGTAAGCATCACAGTTTCAATGTGCCGATGACACTTGCATTGCTCAATAACTTTTTCCTGTCATTACAACAACAGATTGCTGGGTTAGTGCAATCTCTGTCGGGTGATAGTGACGGGGACGTCACACTTTAAGCAGGGGTGGATGTAACCCAGTGTTAATTTGGTTATCTGATATTGTGTGATATTCAGTATATATGTATATACCTATATTGGGTGTTATAAAATGTTCTTCAATGATTTTGAGTTTTTTTTATTGCTATTGGTTTGCGGCTGCTTTACGACAGTCGACTGTGGTAGTACATCCTAGCGGGAGGGGCTATGAGCTCACGTGGCTTGTAGCTGTGCCAGAGAGCAAGCTGGGGTGAGCTAGCGGGGAATATCGCCTTCTGCAGTAGCCTTGAAAAGGACTATTGTTCGTTCTCCTGCCAGGTAAAAATCTGTTTCGTATGTATATTATACTATTCCATGTGTTATCATGTGTTTGCTATGATGTGATGTGTAGTAATGGTTATTAAGGTGCTAATCGCTAATCGAGGCTAAGCTAGCAAGCTCGACAATTAGCCGCCATGCTAAGCGGACGTTGGTAGCCAAGTTCGTATGTCACTATGGGGCTATGAGCTCACGTGGCTTGTAGCTGTGCCAGAGAGCAAGCTGGGGTGAGCTAGCGGGGAATATCGCCTTCTGCAGTAGCCTTGAAAAGGACTATTGTTCGTTCTCCTGCCAGACGCTTCGCTGCTGTGCTGCCTTACTGCTGTGCTGCCTCGCTGCTGTGCTGCCTTGCTGCTGTGCTGCCTTACTACTGTGCTGCCTTACTGGTGCCATTAAAGGACAAGCGGCCGCCATCCCTTCATCCATCCGGACCTTGATTATTTGGACCGAAGTACTCACACACACGCCCGCACTCAGTGCCATACACTCTCTTTATTTTGCTGGCCAGCTAATATCATTTGTTTTTTTGTTTTGTTTGCATTCACAAAGACTATCCAAAGACATTTTGGTTATTGTCAAATAGACACTCTTTGATTACGGACTGAGGAGGTTGTGGTGTTACAACCCCAGGACTGAGAAAAAGGACTCTTTACATAATATATTCACTTGTCTCCTGGTTAGGAAAAGTGACTATTGATGGAAATATTTTTCTTCTTCTTGTCTTTGTCTACATTGTATCCCAGAGAAGTTTTAAGTTGTTCAGGTTGAAACATTTGCACTTAAAGTCGGTTAAGTTTCCTTTGATATATCAGTGTCAAGCTGATGTTTAAGAGGGTATGTTAAGGACAGATGTGCTCCAGTCCATCAATCCTTTAAAGTGCTGGACACCGATGGTAAATTGCCATCAGACCCTAAATAAATTGTCCTCTGCTGTTATCCATATTGCTTCACTCATTCTTTGGTGAGTAGACGTATTGGTTACATACACACACATTGTGTTTCATGCATATCATGCGAGTTGGGTGCGTGTGCTTCATGACCACCCTTACAGCCTCACACGTTCAAACCATATTACATTCTGTTTTCCTGTGAGTCACTAGGATAGGATAAAAATAATTTTCTTACTTTTTCTAGAAGAGGCGGTGAGAGGGAGGTCTGAGCGTCCATGCTTGGGCTGATAACCCCCAACCCGAATTCAGAAATGCAGAAGAAAATGAATGGATGATTTAATATTTTGATATTTCAGATTTGAATTTTTATCAAAGTAATTGTCATGAATTTTCAAACAGCATGCATCATTCATAATGCACTGCGCCAAACTTTTCAGTCAGTTTTTTTAAAATGTTATTTTTGGTATATTTTAGTAATATGTAAATATCTTTTGTATGTTTTCATATAAAATCTAACATAAATTTGTTTTAAGTGTTTTTCTTCATTATTGTCTATTTGTGAAATGCTGAACAGTTAAGCAGTACAATTCATTATTGAAAAGTACGATAAATGGTTTAAAATGATTTTTAATGAGTTCTTTTTACATTTTCCATGTTCTCAAACTTTAAGTTATCTGACTGATACTTAGTTTTAGAGTAGCTGGTTAGTGTAATTTTTAAATTCTTTTGCAGCTAGATTTATGGTGAAGATAAAAAATTTAGACAAAGTGTGATGGAAGCAAGAGGTTCACAGGGAGTGCAGAATTATTAGGCAAGTTGTATTTTTGAGGAATAATTTTATTATTGAACAACAACCATGTTCTCAATGAACCCAAAAAACTCATTAATATCAAAGCTGAATGTTTTTGGAAGTAGTTTTTAGTTTGTTTTTAGTGTTAGCTATTTTAGGGGGATATCTGTGTGTGCAGGTGACTATTACTGTGCATAATTATTAGGCAACTTAACAAAAAACAAATATATACCCATTTCAATTATTTATTTTTACCAGTGACACCAATATAACATCTCCACATTCACAAATATACATTTCTGACATTCAAAAACAAAACAAAAACAAATCAGCGACCAATATAGCCACCTTTCTTTGCAAGGACACTCAAAAGCCTGCCATCCATGGATTCTGTCCGTGTTTTGATCTGTTCACCATCAACATTGCGTGCAGCAGCAACCACAGCCTCCCAGACACTGTTCAGAGAGGTGTACTGTTTTCCCTCCTTGTAAATCTCACATTTGATGATGGACCACAGGTTCTCAATGGGGTTCAGATCAGGTGAACAAGGTGGCCATGTCATTAGTTTTTCTTCTTTTATACCCTTTCTTGCCAGCCACGCTGTGGAGTACTTGGACGCGTGTGATGGAGCATTGTCCTGCATGAAAATCATGTTTTTCTTGAAGGATGCAGACTTCTTCCTGTACCACTGCTTGAAGGTGTCTTCCAGAAACTGGCAGTAGGACTGGGAGTTGAGCTTGACTCCATCCTCAACCCGAAAAGGCCCCACAAGCTCATCTTTGATGATACCAGCCCAAACCAGTACTCCACCTCCACCTTGCTGGCGTCTGAGTCGGACTGGAGCTCTGCCCTTTACCAATCCAGCCACGGGCCCATCCATCTGGCCCATCAAGACTCACTCTCATTTCATCAGTCCATAAAACCTTAGAAAAACCAGTCTTGAGATATTTCTTGGCCCAGTCTTGACGTTTCAGCTTGTGTGTCTTGTTCAGTGGTGGTCGTCTTTCAGCCTTTCTTACCTTGGCCATGTCTCTGAGTATTGCACACCTTGTGCTTTTGGGCACTCCAGTGATGTTGCAGCTCTGAAATATGGCCAAACTGGTGGCAAGTGGCATCTTGGCAGCTGCACGCTTGACTTTTCTCAGTTCATGGGCAGTTATTTTGCGCCCTGGTTTTTCCACACGCTTCTTGCGACCCTGTTGACTATTTTGAATGAAACACTTGATTGTTCGATGATCACCCCCCCCCCCCCCCCCCAACCTCATGATGCTTAATCGACGTAATCAACTTTAATTTGATGCAGTGTGAAAAAAAATGCACAGAAATGAATTATTTTTCAAGAATAATTAAATAGATTCAACATCTTTCTTTAACAGAACTGAAGACTGCACAGATGGTATCTTCCCAAAGGAAAAAGTACTATCTTACTAGGGTATATTAGACTTAATAGTTACTATATACAGTAATGGACTTCTATACAGTTTACATCACATTAAAATTCTGGGTGTAAGATTCAGATAATTATTTATTAAAAGCTAGACATTTTAAATGAGAATAAGAAAGAAAAGTATGTCTTTGTGCCCCCTTTTCCCTGTTCATGCCCTATCGGGCCCCCTGGCTAAACTTTGCTAGATCCGCCCCTGCACAGTTACCAGTCGTCAGCTATGTAGAAAAAGATTAACGTGGAAATACTCTGCAAACATTCAGGGATAAACTTACACACTTGCTTTACTTCTCTGGGATAGTTTTCGCCGAGATGAAATGCCGTGGTTAGGAAGCATGTAGCGAGGCTCCAAATGCTCCAACAGACCGCTGACAGGTCTGGCAGACAACAGCCGCTCTATCACGTGACACATACTGCTCCGATGCGCCGAGCTGGGTTACGCCAAGTAGCGCGTTTTGTGTGGTGATTTTGTGATACTTCGGATCGGATTACATTTTTTATTTTTCTCCGATATCCGATCCAGTAATTTAGGTCAGTATCGGACCGATAGCGATACATATTATCGGATCGGTCCATCTCTAATTTTAACCTTACACCTTAAGCCTATTATGAAAACACCATAAACCAATTCCCCACTCTCCCTTAACCCATGGCCTTTCTGGTACCTTTTAAATGGTGTCCGGACCCCTGCAGAGGACACCAAAAAGGCAGCTGAATAATCACATCTCAACAGCAACTTCTTTGCACCTACACTTTTACCTGTAGACTTTACACACACATTTGCCTACTTAACAGTAGACCTTATTTGTTCCCAATAATAATTCTTTCCTCTTCACAGACAACCACCACATTTCTCAATGAGTTAAAGTTAAAGTGCTCCTAATAAAGTGCAAAGGTGCTCATAAAGTACTGTACAAGTTACCACCAAATGATACGAGTAAGAAAGCACTCTTCCTTACAGCATCTTACAATTGCTAAAAAAAACAATTGTGCATAGCACCATCAAGATGTTGATTTCTAATTCCACATCATCACAATGACCTTCTGTTGAATTTACATGTAGAATTTCTGAGGCTATTTAACCATCTGAGCTCTGAGTAACCATTGATGAGGACTTCAAACTTTACCCAAACTCAAGGTCATCGGAATTTGTCATTTTCGCTTTTACTAAATTGTTCTTCCTCACTCTCCTCTCTCCCTCTCTCCTCCTTTACTGGTAAACAGATTTTCCCCCTATTTTCCTGTGATCACATTGATAACAGTCTGTTGTATCAGTTCACACTGTGAAAGTATTAGGAGTGAGTCAGCTAGTTAAAGTCTAACTAGTCTGACCAGCCTTACAGGTCACATTATCATACTACATTGCATGCAATGTAGTATGCAATGTAGTTTATCTGCACAAGTGCGTGCAGACAAGCACGCATTTGTCTGAGATAAAAATATATATTTTTCTTTCACTTTTACTTTTGTCATCATTGATTTAGTAGTTACGTGCTTGAAGAACTTACTGCATATTGGACCATTCACATCACACCACATCTGCTAAAAGTAGGTGGGTGTGGTTTATTTGAGTTAACTAGAGGCTCTGATGTTAGATGAGGCAGACCTGAAGAACCCACTGAAGGTAAGTGCAACTGAGGGCATTTAAGTGCTAAATGTGTTTTTTTTTAAAGCTGTCCTTTGGGCAAATGCATTTGATACTGAAAAGATGGCTTAAATGTAATTTTGTGAGCGCAGTAAGGAACTCTGTGACATTCAGTTAGACTGTAGCTGCTCATTGATGCGTTTTAAACATTTGACACAAAATAGTGGTGGTTTAAATGCTGTCGCATATTGTGGTGTAATTCATGTATTTCAACAGTGTATACAGAAATGATAATCTATAACCAAATCTGTTACAAAGTAATCTGGAATAATAAAAATATTGTTTGCTCACAAAAAATATTTTTTGTTGAGCAGCAACAGTTAGAGGAGAGTATATCAAGGTGAATGTAATAGACTTGTAGTCAAGATCGCCTAAACTGAGACCAAGACAATACCTAGACCAGAGGGTATCGAGACTAAGACAAGACCTAGACCAAGTCGGGATGAGACCAAGACTGACACAAAAAAGTCTTTAAACTGCAGCCAGATGCTGTTTCGTTTACGGGTGTCAGGCATATTTATGTGTTTTTGCGATGCACTCGTACAGCCCTCCTCACCGCTGTCTACTGTCTCGCTCACTTACTGAGAGGACAGACGCACGCTCCACTTGACTGTCACGTCTCTCACCCTCTCTGTTTTTAACGTAATGATATTGTCCTATATCCTTGCATGTGATTGGCCACAATATGGAGGGATTGGAGCATAGCTGAGCCACTGTGTGAGAGCTGAGCACCGAAAGGAAATTAAGTGAGAAGCCGGCTCTCGCTCAATGGGAGTCGACTCTTCTGATTCACTACAAAGCACTCTGTAAGCACGGCTCTTAGAGCTGATGCTTTTGCGCATGACACATTATCTAACGTTACATTGTGTGTCATGGATACTGTTGACTCCCGGGACTTAGCCCTAAAGGGTAGTATGCATGTGGAAGGGGGGGGGGGGGGGGGGGGTGCATTAGAAATGACTGAAAGATTTATTGGGCTGTGTTTTGAGTTTTGTTCAAAAGAAGAATGACTTCATATAAGAAAAAATATATATACACCACATATGCAGGACACCTTAAACTAGTAGTTTTAATTAAGCAGCAAGGCAGAACAAAGTCGGGCCTGTATCAAGACACGCGGACTAAACCCCAATTCAACCAGACCCAGAACTGATCCAGAATTAAAACATGACTACAACTGTTCAAAATCAGGGCTACTGAGGACTTAACCAAGACAGAACCAGAATCAAAACTACATGATAGTAGCACTAAAAATCACCATAGACCTGCACTACACTTATTTTTTAATTCTACCAAAGTACAATATTTAGATTGATAAAGGTTTATATAATTATTTACCCTTGTTGTGCAAACAAGCCTGCATAACTTAATAAATATAGAATTTGAAAAGTAAGAAATGGTATCTAAAAAGTTACACTAGGCACTAGATACATGTTCTGATGAGTTTTGGCAAACAACCATTTGACTAACATGTGTGTCTCATCTGCTCTTGTTCATCTCTATTCTGTCCTCATTCTCCCTCTCTGTTCCTCTCTCTCTCCCTCTCTGTGCTGACAATCAAGCCAAACACCAACATCATCAAATATACAGTTGAAACCAGATATTTACATACTCGTTAGATAAAAACACAAACACTTTTTTAATTGTAACATCACATCAGACTAAATGTTTATTTTTTTTAGATTGATAAACATAAAAAAAATATTTGTTAAATTTAAGAGTAAAGAGAGAAACTATCTGAAGGAAATCTCCGTCATCCGTAGATCGAGTTTCCTCCTAAGGCGTGGGCACCAATAAGCAGAGTTCATCCTTTAACATATAACAAAATTAAAATATTCTCGAGCATGATCAACGGTTAATCACGGTACCGGCCGGAGTACCGGGAGCAGTTTGGAAGAACAAGAAGACGCGGAGACTGTTCTAGATTGTCATTCCAAACTAACTCAAAGTTTATTCTTTTGTGCAACAGTTTTATAGGCAGACAACAAGTTTCAGGTTCAGACCCTGCCCACTGGGTGGGGTGGCGTCCTGACAGTTGAAATCCTTTGTTCAGCAAGGGCAATAAAGATTCACTCACAAGAACAATAAATCTTATACAGAGGTCTCCTACATCCTGAGTTCTGACACAAAAACCAGATGGTCTTCACATAAACATTTTCTGCAAGGGAGTAATAAGTAAAAGAGTGATTTGTTGGTGTTTTCCCTCCAACCTTAGCATCTAGTTTCACACCATAAATCTTGAGTTGACAAGGCAAGAGAAAATAACGGTTAACATAAAGAGCCTTGTTAAGTCACAGAATCTTCAGTCTAATATCATCATACACCAGTAAAAAGGTTCGTGTGTCAGCAGGTTCTCAGTTCAAACCATATAAGGAAGTTCCCCCTAGCTCTGAAAGGGGCCTTCTATAATCTCAACATATCTTTGACAGGTCCATTAAACACTAGACAGAATCCTTTAGTGATATAAGTTTGCACATGGTAAAATACTACATGTAGTTATTTGCATTAGGAAATGGTTAACCATATATACCTAGAGGCACATAATCAATTGTGTGTGATCTTTAGCAGGCTTGCAAGCTGCCTGTTTCAGTTTAAGTGCCTTCTTTACATATAGATGAACTGTTGGATTTTCCAAACCAGCAGGCCAAAGGAAATTCCCGTGGGGTCACAGCAAGAGGAGATGAAGTTTAAACAAAGGGCATTTGCAGAAACAGGGTCCTTTGTATAAAATCATCAAAAACAATATCCTGTAAATGCTAACCGTAGTGCTAAAATTCACAACACTATCTATATTTCTTAATTGCAAATGGCACCAAATTTTATTCAAAATTGAGCCACACTTATGGAGCTCCCCAATTCTTTTCCTGGTGTTTTGGTTGACATCTCTTGATTTTCCCATGTCAAAGAAACTGTCACGGTCTGGGGGGCAGACCGTGGGGGATGTAGGAGAAAGGACCCAAACGCTGGACTTAGTGGAATGAACAGTGGGTTTATTTACAGTGAGGTAAATGTACACCACACATTAGATCTCCAAAAGTGCTCCCTCGACTCCCGTGACGTGTCTTCTCCCAAGTGCTGGTATCCCGTGCTCTCTGCCCCTGTGCCTTCACACACCCCGTGTGTCTTGCAGTCCTGTGTTCCGCTGTCCTCCTGAGGAAAAACACAGACACAGCCGTTATGGCACCAACTCCAGCAGGCATACACTGACCAGCACTATAAGGCAAGGCAAGGCAAGGCAAGTTTATTTGTATAGCACAATTCAACAGCAAGGTGATTCAAAGTGCTTTAACAGAGACATTAGAAACAAAAACAAATAAAAAGCATGATTTAAAATTGATTAAAACAAGCAAATAAACTAACTAACTAATTAACAAACAAACAAACAAAACAGTATATAAAATCAAAACAGATAAAATCAGAACAGTAGATAAAATCAGTAGTTAAATGTAAGTTTTGAAATTTAAGCTTAAAAGTGTGGATTTGGTGCTTTATTCAAATGCAGCTGAGAACAGGTGAGTCTTCAACCTGGATTTAAATAAACTGAGTGTTTCAGCTGATCTGAGGCTTTCTGGAAGTTTGTTCCAGATATAAGGAGCATAAAAGCTGAATGCAGCTTCTCCGTGTCTGGTTCTGACTCTGGGAACTGATAAAAGACCGGATCCAGATGACCTGAGGGATCTGGAAGGTTCATACTGGGTCAGGAGGTCATTGATGTATTTTGGTCCTAAACCATTCAGAGCTTTATAGACCAGCATCAGAACTTTAAAGTCTATCCTCTGACGGACAGGCAGCCAGTGTAAAGACCTCAGAGCTGGACTGATGTGGTCCACTTTTTTGGTCTTAGTGAGGACTCGAGCAGCAGAGTTCTGAATGAGCTGTAGTTGTCTGACTGATTTTTTAGGTAGACCTGTAAAGATGCTGTTACAGTAATCAAGCCTACTAAAGATGAATGCATGGACTCGTTTTTCCAGGTCCTGTTGAGACATCAGATCTTTTATCCTTGAAATATTCTTGAGGTGATAGTAAGCTGACTTTGTTATTGTCTTAATGTGTTTTTCTAAGTTTAGGTCTGCATCCATCACTACACCCAAATTTCTCGCCTGGTTTGTGGTTTTTAGATGTATAGATTGAAGTTCTCTGGTGACCTGTAATTTTTCTTTGGCGCCAAAGACTATTACCTCAGTTTTGTTTTTGTTTAGCTGGAGAAAATTGTGGCACAACCAGTCATTGATTTCCTCAATGCATTTACCAAGAGCCTGCACAGGGCCTTGGTCTCCTGGTGACATTGTGATATATATTTGTGTGTCATCTGCATAGCTGTGATAGTTTATTTTGTTGTTGTTTATAATCTGTGCCAGTGGGAGCATGTAAATGTTAAACAGAAGGGGTCCCAAGATGCTCAGATGTGAAGTTACCTATTGATACAAAGTATTTCCTGTTTTCTAAGTATGTTTTGAACCAGTTTAGTACAGTTCCTGAAAGACCTGTCCAGTTCTCCAGTCGTTTGAGTAATATGTTGTGGTCAACTGTATCAAATGCTGCACTGAGATCCAGTAAAACTAAGACTGACATTTTTCCACTGTCTGTATTCAGACATATGTCATTAAACACTTTGGTCAGAGCGGTTTCAGTGCTGTGGTTCTGTCTAAAACCTGACTGGAAGGCATCGTAGCAATTATTCTGTTTTAAGAAGTAATTGAGCTGTTGAGAAACTGCTTTTTCAATGATCTTACTTAAAAATGGGAGATTTGAAATCGGCCTGTAGTTGTTCATTTGTGTCTTGTCAAGATTGTCCTTTTTCAGTATAGGTTTGATTACAGCAGTTTTTAGTGATTCTGGAAACACACCTGATAATAAAGAAAAGTTGACGATCTGTAACAGGTCTGACTCTAAAGTCTTTGAGACCTTTTTGAAAAAACTTGTTGGCAGGACATCTAAACAGCAGGAGGAGGAGTTCAGTTGACCTAAGATGTCCTCCAGGTCTTTGCTGTTAATAGGTTTAAACTGTTTCATGGTATTTAAACAGTTTTTTGGTGGACACAGTACATATCCTGGATCTGCTGTTGATGTACCAATTGCTTGTCTAATTTTTTGGATTTTTTCTGTGAAGAATTTGGCAAAGTCATTGCAGGCCATGGTCGAATGAAGTTCAGCTGCCACTGACACAGGAGGGTTTGTTAGCCTGTCAACTGTAGAAAATAAGACATATAAACACTGACATGGAGTCTAACTCAACGATCCTGCGCCGGAGGAAGCTCCATCGCTCTGTTAAGTAGCTCCCCCGACGATCCTGATCAGAAGCAGGTGTGTGGGAAGCTAGGCGTGACCAGCAGCTGGCAGGGCCACACCCATCAGGCCTGCAGGTGGCTGTCCTTCATCCTCCAGCCACACACACACGTACACACACCAGCATGGAACACAAGAGCACAGTGCAGCAAACATACATCCAATACACTAATAACAATAAAGGTCCACACTGTTCACGAACCCCGAGTCCCCGGAACCGGGTCCGTGACAGAAACAGGCTCTGTGTTTTGCCTTTTATGCATCCACAGCGTCGCCTAGTGCCTGAGCTTGGATCATACCAAAATTAGGGGGAAGTTACGAATGTGCGCTATGTGCTTTAAATATTGTGTGTAGTTTTTGTTTTATACAGATGCCAGTCAGGCATCTAACTATGAAACAAATTACACTTCAAAAAACCCCGGGCTTCTAAAAAAAATGACCTGGGCTTAAGCCCAGTAAGCTGTCCGCCTGCTCCGCCGATGGTTGACTCCAAATCTCCGACCACTATGTCGATTCAAGAAAGCAAGACCGAGACAGCGAGACCAAGACAAGACCAAGACCACATAAAAGTGGTCTCAAGACAAGACTGGTCTCGAGACATCCAACTCTAGAATTTAAGACTTAAAATTTTCACTTAATCATTATGTTACAAATAATTTGATTTATTTAATTGATTTACCTGCTTCAAATGCTTTGTTTTAGTATAGGCCTTGTCCAACAGGGGGAATTGCCCTTTCTGAGCATTCTTGGCACTTTTGTGTTTCTTTGCTGATTTTGTTTTTCTCCATGTCCACAATGTTTCTCTGTTTGTGTGAATTTCTTATCTATGTGCTTAGTAGTTGTCTTTTGTGTTATTTTCCATTTCAGTTTAATAATTAGTAATCTCTGCTTTTATCTTGATTATTTGTCACATTCTCTAGCTGTCCCCTAACTATCAACCCTCTCTGTATAAATAAACTTGCCTATTTTGTTATTCTTTTATCGTTTTCCCTCCTTTGTTTCTTGTAAATTGTTAGTTTTAGGATTTTTTTTTATTGCGTTTTATAGACTTTGTTAGCGTCTCAAGACTCAACTTTTTTTCCATGTCCTGTTCTGCATTTGTCTGATTTTCAAACTATTTGTGACATGCAAATGGGGTATTGGTCTCTTCTTTAACTATGATGATAAGTAGTCCATCAGAATGTCTGCTGGACTCATGTCTCACCAACAAGCTAGATTGGATCTTTTCAACTTTAGTATGTCTCGTTGAACAAAATGAACAAATTAGTTTAATTTATTTTAAGCTTCTATTGTCAATACTAGCAATAGTTATTACATGCCTTACTGGAAGCTAACTGCTTACAGGCTGCCCTTACATATCTCAGTGGCTCACACCTATCAGAAATGTTTAGGAAAACAGTTATAAAGTTGCTTGTCTGGTGGGACAAGCAGTAGTGATGTGTCGGTCGCGAACGGAATGGCTCTTTGAGTCGACTCTTTGAAGTGAACAAGGCAAGCCGGCTCCTTATTGGGAGCTGTGGGTTTTTTGTTTTTTTCTTTCTCTCACTCTCTCTCTCGCACTTTTTTCCCGCTTCACTCAGCATGCGAGCCTTGTGCTTTGTGCTGGGAAGCGGGGGGAGGGGTGGTAGTTACACTCACAGTAGCACAGGAACAGAGCGGGAGGGAGAGAGAGAGAAAGAGAGCCAGAGGCAACAACGTCACATTAGAAAGGTATAGTAATCATCCACAACTAATTTCAGTTGCAGATGATAAAGGATTCAGAAAGTTTATTCATGCAGGTCCATATGACAGAGAATATGCATGTTCTTTTTGTTTTCATATTATAATTTATATTTAATTGTGTTGTGGTTTGCAGTGTTTTGTGTTGTTTCACTTTAAATTTGTTTAAAAAGAAAAAAAAAAAGCTAAAATGTAAATAGTTAAAAGTTGAAATGTAAATAGTTGGTTTTTGTATTATATGATTTATTTATTACATTTTATGTGGAGTGAATAAATAAAAGTATATTTACGGTACCCTAGAGACAATGCATGTACAAACTCTAAAACACGTACAAACTACAAACTACATACAAAATACAAACACAAGAAGTGCTCCAGGATGCTAGGGGCAGTGTTGAGCTTTTGTTACCTAGTGGCTACACATGCCAGGAAGTACCAACGACCAGATTTGGTGTGTGGTAGTAACAGTTAACTCATTCACTGCCAGCCATTTTCAAATCAGGTAACTCCCCACTGCCAGGGTTTTTGAGCATTTTTACTCATTTTTGAAGAGCTTTTTTTGAAGAGTTTTTCAATTGACGTCTATAGACGTCAATGGCAGAGAATGAGTTAAGTGAACATTTTTTAAAATCATTTGAATATATGTGAGTGCTTGTGTATAAATACACAAACAATACACATATGCTTTCAATTGTGTAATTTAAGTGATCTAGGTAGCTGTGTTTTGGAAGTTCAGTTAACGCTAGAAATGTGTTTTGGAGTTTGTACGTGTTTTGTCTCTAGTGGCCACCGTGTATGTATGTGTGTGTGTGTGTGTGTGTGTGTGTGTGTGTGTGTGTGTGTGTGTGTGTATGTGTATGTATGTATGTATATATATATATATATATATATATATATATATATATATATATATATATATATATATATATATATATATAATAGTGGTTAGCACTGTTGCCGCACAGCAAGAAGGTCCTGAGTTCAATTCCAACATCAGGCCAGGGTCTTTCTGTGTGGAGTTTGCATGTTCTCCCCGTGTTTGCGTGGGTTCCCTCCGGGTACTCCGGCTTCCTCCCACCGTCCAAAGACATGCAGCTTGTGGGGATAGGTTAATCGGAAAATCCAAATTGCCATTAGGTGTGAATGTGCGAGTGAATGTGAATGGTTGTCTGTCCCTGTGTGTTGGCCCTGCGACAGACTGGCGACCTGTCCAGGGTGTACCCCGCCTCTCGCCCTATGACAGCTGGGATAGGCTCCAGCGCCCCCTGCGACCCTGAAAAAGGATAAGCGGAAGCGAATGGATGGATGGATGGATGGATATATATAATAATATATATATATATATATATATATACACACAACCACGTTTTTTTACATTAGTAATTCCTTTTGTGCATAATTTTATATTGTTGTTAATAATAAATTAATTATAGCAACAAAACAACCTGAAGAGCCAGTTGGGTGCTGAAAGAGCCGGCTCTTTTTAGTGAGCCGAGCCGAAAGAACTGGTTCTCTAAAAAGAGCCGGAAATCCCATCACTAAGTCAAGCAGACAAATAAAAATTAATCTGCGCAGCAGGAACTTTTGTAGTACAATTTCCTTGAAAAGTATCATTCTGTAAATTTCTACTTTGAAAACGCTCAACTTCTCCACATTTACAAAATGATGAAATCAAAAGTGAGATTGTGTGTTTGTGTTCAGCTATATTGCCCTCCACTGGCATATAATGTGATACAAAGTAAAGAAAAGCAGCATAACTGTCAAGATATGGTGTGAGGACCCAAGGTGCAGACACAGAGGCAAATGGAGATTTGACAAAAGGCTAGCTATTTACTCAGCTGAAAAAACAAAGCAAACAAACAAAATTTATAGCACAAGGAAACTACAAAGTACACGTAGATGATGTGCAAAGGGAGATGTCTCGTAACTAATACTGAGATTGAGACTAAGACATACAAACTTGACACAGGGACAGAACACAGAAACAAGACATGGAAAATGACTGGCCATGACTTGAGAAACAAAGGGATCGCAAAAGACTATAATTAATATCACAAAACCACAAAGGCTATTATAAATACAAGAAAATTATCATACATATTAATATACACAGAGAGCCCAGGTTTATGCATCTTGATGTAATTATTTGTTTTCATTGAAATTTCAAAATGCAGTGCAATCTCACTAAGTCTAACCCAAAAAATGTATTGTTGAAAAAAACCTTTTTCTTAGTGGGCACTACTTAATGACACTCAAGAAGCTCAACACTAAGAAGCCAGACTAAAACTATGTCTGAGTCTGCTGCAAGTAAAGGTAATATTTTAATTAAGAACATCTCAACATCGTAGTTTTAATTCTATCTAATTTCATGAACTACACAAATGTATTAATTGCTTAATTTTCTTGCATTTCTTTATTTGTTTCAGTGCTTCCTGAGCTCACACTTCTGCTAATTGGCGACACAAAGTCAATTGCAATCGGACCAAAAAACATCTTACTTGACCATGAAGGGAAAACCAAAGAAGGACAGTTTTCATCCAGACTCTATGATATGTGTGGTCGGCACATCTCTGTCATCAACCTGCTTGGTCTCCAAAACATTGATAAAATCCCATTAAATCAGAAAATTCATGCCTTTCTCCTACTGTTACCATATGGTCTGCATAACAGCCATTACAGCTCTACAGTACAGCAACTAGAAAAAAATTTTGGAAAAGAATTTCTTCTTTCTGTAATGACAGTTGTGACTCATGAGCCAGCTGAAAAATGTGAAAATGCACTTGCAGACCTGAAAACTAACAGCAGTTTTGATGAAAAAAGATACCACACATGTACAAGAAATATGACAGATGAAAAAGAGATAACAGCTTTGTTAGAAAAAATAGATGCCATGGTCTCTGAAAACAATCCCCACTGCTACAGAAGACTGATGCGTGATGAAGAGGAGGGAGAGCAACTCTATGACAATGACAAGGAAGCCAGAACAGATTATTGTGTTTATCAGCAAAATCAAAAAGGTGAGTGGATAAAAACTAATGACCTAAACTAATGATAAAGGTTTTGAACTTTTCTTGATAAGAAGTGTTTCACTCCTAATGTAATTTTTGCAGTTGCGTTTCCAAAGACAAATCTGAAAATTTCTCTTTTCTCTCTCTCTCTCTAATTATGTGAATCTGTAGCATTTTTGATCATTAGAATACAGTATGTAGTTGATACTGATTTACAGTAACCTTGTTTGATAAATGGACTTAAATATGTCAGCAAATTGGAAAAAATATATTTATAAATTAAATAATTTAATTTGCCTGAAGGCACAGTGGGTTTAGCTGCCTGGCTTTCTCTACTGGTATATTTGCGCCATAGATATTGTTGAAAACTGTGGTTCAGAAAACAAGGAAAAAGGAAAGGAAAGCAAACAAGGATAAGTTGGATAACCTCACATTAAACTTTAAGCCTTTTTATTTAGGAAATACTACACCTGAAGCCTGGCCTCTGTTCCCCAAAAGTGAGTTAAATGAAAATTCTGTGTTTGTTGACCCTGAGATGAGAAAAACTGGGAAAGAGAGCATGCTTACTGTTATAACCTCAGGATAAAAATGCTTGGAAACTCAGGTGCCACTTTTACGATCTTTACGGACCACTTTTAGAAGCCCACAACTAGTCGCAACACATACAGGAAACTGTTTCTCACATACCATTCTGACAGGGAAAAACCTCTGAAAGTTCCGGGGTGCAACGCCACCAAACATACATTAACAACAACACTGTCTACAACACTTACGTTGAGTTAATTTTTCTCTGAGTCCTTCCCAGCCATCCGACTCTCAGATTAGGTAAATATTTTCCAAAGACGGTTACACTATAATTATTTAAATACTATAAGCTGTTGAAATCCAGGCTGCAAATAGTCTGAATATATTCTGATGACTTTTCTTGTTTAGACACGACAACAAACAAGAGAACACTGAAGACTTAGTCTGGCTACGTCCACACATACATGGGTAGTTCAAGGTTCTTTATTTGTCACATGCATAGTTATGTTAGGTGAATAGTTAGGTGAATTCTGTACCTGCTTGCTGTACAGAATAGGGTAGTTTTGAAAACGCAGATTTTTCTATGTGTGTGGGCCTTTCGTCCACAGGTAAACAGTGTTTTCAATCACTGAAAACTGAAATTTTTAAAACTCCTGGCATGGTGGAGATTTTCACAAACTCAGTTTTTGTGTTTACATGTGGAGAAGGAAAACTGAGATTTAGTCATGCAACATCAAAGGTGTGCACCTTTTTTGATGTGACGCTGTGCGCCATGTTGTTCTTTATATGAGTTTAATTTCTGCAATGGCGGATGTACACAAAATACTGTTCCTGTAATTTGACTATCTGCAGTTTTTACTCGCTGACATATACACACGGAATTACTGTCCCTCCATTTAGAAAGACAGAGGCATCAGAGTGAACTTCTCCATTCAACACATTTAGGTATCACAACCTAAATCCCAACACTGCGCCGGTTATGAATAAATTTCAATTCTTTTTAATTAAAATGTACGCATCTGTATGCGTTTATTTAATTCCAAAGTTGTGAGTCTACACCAGCCAAAAAACTGTTTTTGGTTATTAACATTTGAAATGATGTAGGCACTAGAGCTGGGCGATATGAGATTTTTTCATATCACGATATGTTTTTTTCATTTCAGGCGATAACGATATCTATCACGATATAAGCCAAATAACTATATTTGTAAGATTTAATTGTGCCGTTGCTCACAAGTAAAATGTGAAATAATCAGCAGCTTGTTTTTATTTAAATATTTATTTCCCATAATAAGTTCATCTATTAAGCGGACGCGAATGGATGGATGAAGTTCAACAGGGTAGATGTACTTAAGGAACATGAGACTTTTTCAGATAAATAAAGGCAAATATTGCAAACTACACAAAAGGCAGCCGCTAAAGCGTTTAAGTTTCAAAATAGAACAAACGAAACAGACTACTAAATTGTCAATTCCACTTAGAAACAAAATATTAATTCTAAAAATAAATCTGTTTGTTTTACAGAAGAACAGACAAAACTGACTAACTTTTGTCAATATCAAATAAACTGAGAACTAAAAGGAAATTCTCAATCTCTCCTTGTTGTATAGCTGAGCTTTTCAAACAGTTTTAACAGTTACTTTAGTCTGACAAAAGCCGAATGACGAATTAGCGCTTCCAGTCAGAGACTGAGGCTACGTCCACACGTACACGGGTATTTTTGAAAACGGAGATTTTCCGTTTTCGTTTTAAAAAATAATCCCATCCACACATAAAGGCAGAAATGAAGGAAAACACTGCTATGAACATGCCAAAGCAGCAGGTGGCGCTAGATTCCTAACCGTGCAGAAATGTTGGCCAATCAGAAGTCTAGAAGCCTCGGTGGGAAAAAGTAAACAAAGCTGGGGCATAGAAGCAGAACAGAGTCGTATGTGTGGAGGGACAGTAACTGTGTGTATATGTAAGCATTTAAACACTGCAGAGAGTAGAATTAACAGTAACAGTATTGTAGAAATTCATTTCACCGAAACAATAATGTGGCGCAGTGTGACGCATGCACCAGTTTATTGTATTTCCAGACTTGCTTTCGGCACAATTTACAGTGCACGCTACTCTGTTTTTTGTCAGACTTGAAATAGCCGAAATACCTTCACACTACGGAACTTCTATGGCTCTTCCGTTCGACAATCTCTCCGGCATTGGAACCATCATCTGTTTTCTCGTCGGTCACGCTCGGTTGATTTTTCTAGTCGGCACACTCATTTCCTCCATTATGCGCTGGCTCCATTACCTGCTGGCTGCTTCCCAAACAAACACACGTGCGGCTTGGCACTTGTGCTGTACGTAACAAGTCACGCGACGTGACGCTGCGGCTGTGATTGGTTCGGCTCTGCACTACTTAATTTGGATTGGCTGACCTTTTTTTTTTTTTTTTTAAGAGGACAAGAGCGGCGAGGTCTATCGCGATAGTTTAATTTCTCTATCGAGTAAAAGTTATATCGCGATACATATCGTTATCGTTCTATCGCCCAGCTCTAGTAGGCACTTGGAAAGTAACACAAAATTAGCTGCCTTTCCAGAAAAACTCAAATACTTTTCAGACATACAAAACCCTGTTTACTCTTTCCCTCCAAGGCTTCTAGACTTCTAATTGGCCAACATTTCTACACGGCTAGAATTTAGCATGTTCTTGACAACGTTTGACTGCCTTTTTGGAGAGATTTTTTTTTAAAACTGCACGTGTGGATGGGATTTTTTTCTAAATACACCTACAGGATAACGAGGGAATAGGAAACAAGTGGGAACACAGCTGGGGCTAATAAGACATGACGAGACAGAGAGGAAGCAAAAGTGGATACAGTGACAATGTACAGGGCAAAACAGGAACACTCAGACAGAAACTCAAACTCAAGACACGCATGCTTGAACATGGTGACTGGGGAAACAAGAATAAATACTGAGACAAGACTGACTAACCACAGGAGGAGATTAGACTCTGAGGGAGTGAGAACTAGGATCACTAAGAGCTAAAAATTAAACCATCTAATAAGAACACAAAAGTACAGGCAAACAAACATAAGCACTTAGAGAATCTAACCTAACTTAGAATACAAATTTAAACTAATTAACACAGTCCAAAACCTAAACCCTGGATCACTGACCCAGAGCCATGAGAGATTCATATTTTTATGAAAAATACTGTCACCTCTATTTTGTCCTTGTCACGATATAGTCAAAATAATTACATTTAAAACTTCAGTGCAAAATTTGGCAGGATTCCAGCTTTATCTCTTAAGAAAATGAACTCTAGATCAATGACAACTGGGGGATGATTCCCGACAATGTCGTACTGAAGGTAGGAAAAAAAAATATTAGGCAGGGTGTAAAATTCCAAGAACCCCCACCCCATTATTTTCAACATTAATGACCAAAATTTATAAGGAAAATTTGCAAATTTTTCAGAAATAACTTGGAAAATATCAGGTTTTGGTCAAGGAAACTCATCGCTTTGCTCAATCACCACATTATCATATTTCTGTGAACTGTTTCTATTCAGAAGAAAACACGTTTTTTAATACACTGATATGCATTTAAATTTCTCACTCAACTGGATTATATTACAGGCTGTGTTATCCTGAACCTGGAAACTTTTGCTTAATAGGCAAATATGCATATTACTATAAAGCTGCTAAAGAAGCAAGTACATAAATAAACACAGAAAGAGATCTGGGCCACAATAAATAAAAATTGTGGTTCAGCTGTGTTGCGCCTAATACTTTCAAAAATAATATGGCACAGCAGGCAAAGCACTGATCAATGCAACAGTTAGCTTCTGCTGCTGTGATATGAGCTAGCTGTCTCTCTTCTTTGAATCCTAGGTCTTAACCAAAGTAGCCAAACAGAATCATGGTCAAACTCAATAAAGAAAATTAATTTTCATTCATGCTCTACAAAAAAAACAAAACAAAAAAAACTGATTTGCAGACGTATTCCGAACACATTTTAGAGCAGGGGTGTCCAACTCCAGTCCTCGAGAGCTACTGTCCTGAAGCTTTTAGACACATCCTTGTTTCGGCATACCTGAATCAAATGAATGACTTGTTATGAGACCTTTGCCAAATCTGATGGCATGCTGAAGAGGTAATCCAACCATTTGATTCAGCTGTGTTGGAGTACGGATGCATATAAAAGCTGCAGGACAGTACTGTAGCTCTCGAGTACTGGAGTTGGACACCCCTGTTTTAGAGCATCATCTTGGCCAAGCTCCCAATAAAATGCTTATTTCCAATGCTTCTATGACCACCATGAGCTTGTGACCATAGATGAGAGCAGAAGTGTAGATCAACAGGTACATCAGTATCTTCACTTTTACAATCAGCTCTATCTTTATCTTCACTTTTACAATCAGCTCTATCTTCAATAGACCAGTCCAGCACTAATCCAGTCAATTTCCCACTCCACTCTCCCCTCACTTTTGAATGAGACCTCATGATCCTCAAACAGCTCTCTTTGGGGCATCGACTCATCCCCCCCCCCCAAAAAAAAAAAAAAAAAACATAACCATAATCAGTGAAAAAGAGCAGCTCTGGTGGAGTCCAACACCCAGTGAGAATCAGTCCAATTTCCCAGTTTTTCTTGACCCAATGAGTATATTTTTTCCAGTCTCCATCAGAGTGGTTTCTGTGTAACAGTTTCATAATAGAGCCCTGATTCACTCACATATAGATTAAAATTAAACGCAAGACTGAATGAGTAGGTGCATTGTTTAGCCTTGAACTGTAAATATTTCCATATTTCAGCTGTTGTTTCGCTTCTCGTAGTCAAATCAGGTTTGTTTGTTTTTTTGTTTGTTTGGTTTTGTTTTGCAGGTGCCTTCAGTGTTGATGTGAGTGGAAGCAGGGATAAGGTAAGAAATTTACAGTCTTGGGAATACATTCTTACCATTTTTTTCCGATTAGTGAAAGTAATTTATTTTTATGTCAGAATGTGAATAGAACTGAAGAGAGCAACAGCCAACACACTCAGAGAGAAACAGGAAAACTATTCAGAAGACTCAACCTTCAGGACAAACATCAGCAGAAGATGTCACCAGCAGACTTTCGTCAAATAGGACCTCCTATGAAACAGGGTCAGGACACACCTGAGGAAAATTTAGCTCATACTTTTCTTCAGAAATTGATGATATTAGACTACAGAGTCAGATGTACTGAGAACTATTGTAAGGTGAGCTGTTCAAAATCTGTTCAAGTGTCTGGCAGTGATGTCATACATCAGCTGTATAGCAACAATGCAGTGTCTGAGACACCAGCACAGTCCCATGTGCATCCAATGGATGTTCAGATGGCAGTATTTCACTGCTCAGACAACTTCTTGAAGCAGACCCTGGTTACAAAGCTTTCACAGTGTCAGTACGCCTTACCTTTGCTTGTCCCGGACCCAGTAACAATGGACATTGTATGTCCTCTGTGGACATTTAGGCAGATAACAAAAACATGGAAGAAAACTCACATCAAGGATAATTCACATGCCATCACCACGAAGACAATGCCAATCTACAAAGTTGAGACGCCCATGGTGTCATTCTTTCGCCTTGATTCACTTACAGTGTCCAAATCTGAGGTCATTAATAATTTGATCAGTACAAATCCAAAAACTTTCTTCCATAGAAATTGTCCAGGTAGCACCAAATCTCGCCTGCTGATGGATGGTGTGGCAGAGATTGCCTGGTACTGCCCTGCTGGAACACCCAATGACTCCTTCACTGACTGCACTGCCTTTTGTAATCTTCATGGTGATGCTCTGTCATTTGAAAAACAGCGTGAGATACTGATTGAAAAATCATCAGTCACTGTTGTTCTTGTGTCAACTCTGGAGAAAGGCCAGAAAACTAACACAATCATTGAAGCCCTTTTCAAGTCACCAAAGCCTTTAATTATTCTCATTGCCGACGGTGTTCTTGATGCAGTAGAGATGTCAAATAACAATTACAAAATGGGTCTGAAAGACAGAAACATGCCAGAAGTTTCTGGAAAACTGAAAGGAATTATCAGAAAGATTTTAGATGAACCTCACACATCCTTCAAGCTTGAATCCGTGGCCGAGGTCCCTGGAGTCAGAGTGGATGAAGATGATGAAGCCTGTCAAAAAGGGAAATCTGCTGCAATGAAATTAGTTAATATGGTTCAAGGGACGAACATTTCAAAAATCAAAGAAAGATTTCTCCCCTGTCAATATATGTGCCATGTGTGGTGTAAAATAAACAAAGAATTGCATCACCTTAAAGGAAACATGGAGAAGGAAAAAAGTCATAAGCAACAGCAACTGAATAAAATAAGACAAAATCAATGCAAAGCTTCATGTAGTGAACTGATGAAGTCATTCACAGAAAGCCTCTTGTCTTTGCCATCAAAACAGAAGGAGTACTTCCTGAAATGGACTCAGATCTTAATAGATGCCCTATCCACAGATGAAATACCTTCAATTCGCCAAAGCTATGATGAAAAGTGGACTGAAGTCTTGGCTCAGAAACGTGAAAAATCTGATCTGTTAACAAGTAAAAAAAGTGAGCTTGAAGAAATCTCCAAAAAACTGCAGTCTGCAACCTTTGGCCTGGAGCACATCTTTAGAGAAATGGGACAGATCTATGAAGCCCATAGAGCAGTAAAAGCAGCGAGTAGTCACACTGAGTGGGTTAAATACCCTGAACTGGCTGCAGATCTGATGATTTCAGGGCACCCAGTGGAGCTGATGGATGGTGATGCAGGTCATGTGCCTCTAACATGGATCTCTAGTTTTTTAGATGAAGTCATCAAGAAACTAGGTGACCAGAGAGTTTTTGTGTTGTCAGTTTTGGGCGTACAAAGCAGTGGAAAGTCAACAATGCTGAATGCCATGTTTGGATTGAAGTTTGCAGTGAGTGCAGGCAGGTGCACCAAAGGTGCCTTCATGCAGCTGGTCAAAGTGTCAGAGGAAATCAAGAAAGACTTCCAGTTTGACTATTTTCTAGTGGTGGACACTGAAGGACTAAAGGCAGAAACTGCTACTCTTCGTCATGACAATGAATTGGCAACATTTGTTGTTGGCCTGGGAAACTTGACACTGATCAACATCTTTGGTGAGACTCCAGCTGACATGCAAGATGTCCTGCAGATTGTTGTTCAGGCTTTCATGAGGATGAAGAAAGTTAAACTTTCTCCGAGTTGTGTGTTTGTTCATCAGAATGTGACAGATATCGCAGCTGCTGAGAAAACCATGGATGGGAAAAGACGCCTGCAAGAAAAACTGGACCAGATGGCTCAGCTAGCTGGTATAGAGGAGCTGTGTGATGCTGATTGTTTTAGTGATGTGATTGACTTTGATGTGCAGAAAGATGTGAAATACTTTGCCCAGTTATGGGAGGGAAGTCCACCAATGGCTCCTCCAAATCCAGGCTACAGTGAGAGCATCCAAGAGCTGAAGAACATCATCCTGTCAAAGGCTAAACAGTCCAATGGGATCACTCTCTCACATTTCAAAATCAAAATTCATGACTTGTGGAAAGCCCTGATGAATGAACAATTTGTTTTCAGTTTCAAAAACACATTAGAAATTGCAGTTTACAGAAAACTTGAGGTCCAATACGGGAACTGGACCTGGGTCCTGAGGAGCAACATGTTGACGATTGAAAACCAGCTTCACACCAGAATTGAAAATGGAAACCTTAATAAGGTTGAGCACAGTGATCTATTTAATAAAATGAGCAACAAATATAAAGAAGTAGAAAAGGATATGACAAAGTACTTTGAGGATGACAAAGACAAAGAAATACTGGTTCAGTGGAGAGGCCGATTTGAAAACAAAATGAAGGAGTTCCAAGAGGAGCTGGTGAGAGGAGTGGAAAGAAAACTGGATGAAGTTATTCAGCAGAAGAAAGCTTGTAAAAAGCTGGATGAGAAGAAGCCAGAGTTTGAGAACGAGCTGCTGCAAAAGAGTAAAAAGCTTGCTCATCAGTTAAAAGACAAAGCAAAAGATGAAGTGGAACTTCAAAAACAGTTTAACTGTGTTTGGAGTGACTGGGTTAAAGAATTAACGACAGATACAAAACCCATTAAAGACATCAATCTGGAAGATGATCAGGCAAAAATCTTCAATGAGCTTGGTTTTGAATGGGCGCTTATAAATGAATCCAAAAGAAGTGGCAAATACAAAAAAATATCAGGGCTTGGTAAATACAATGATTACATATTCCAAAAAAAGCAGCAAGAGAAAACAGGACGGAAGTTTTATCAAGTGTTGACAGTTTTTGTAGATACAGCTAAAAATTACATTTTTGGATTTGGATTTCCAGACACTGAACTTATCAGATCCCTCATAAACAACACTGAAGAAAAGTCTCTTAATGCAGTCAAAAGCAATCCTGTAGCAACGAGAGGCTACAGTCCAACTTACTTACAAGAAGTAGCCAAAAAGGTTTTGGAAGCAGTGAAGGATTTTGAATCAAACAATAAATGTACTTTTAAAAAGGAGTTCACAGTTGATCTCTCACTGTATGTATTTGACAGTGTGGGCAGTTTGCTTTCAAAGGCCCATAAAACATTCACATTGAACAATGATGCACACACTTACTTGGAGAGTAAAAAATCACAATACTACAACATTTTCAGAAGCTTCTGCAAAGGAAACTCATCTGCTGTTGTGTTTGGAGAAATGATCTGTGGGAAACTGAGGGTTTCTATTGTTGAAGCGGTCTGTAACAAGACTGCTATTGATCTTGCTGGAGAGATGAGGTGCACTCTCCCAGCATTCAATGGGAACAGACTGAACTTAGAGAAACATTTGTTGACATCACTTGCAGAGAAAGAGGACTTTGATGCCTTTATCAACTACATCCGAAAACCAAGGAAGCAAGTAGAAGCTTTTATTGAAGAGAAAGTAAACATGTACATGTCCACAGAATCCAAAGACAAAGCCCTGAATATACTCAGGAAAAATGTGGAGGACAAGTATAAGTTTGTCTGTCAAGCTTTATTTGATGCAACAAATAAAGTCATAAAACAGAGAGGAGACATTGACATGTGGGTAGAGGAGTTTTCCTGTGTCCTAAAAGATAAACTGAATCTTGATGCCATCTTTTGCCAAAACTTTAGGGACATAAATAATTTTGACTTCCTTAAAGATGATATTGAGAGAGGTATTGACTCCATCAAAGAGGAAATGAATCAGCTTTCCTTGGATAAGATGAAGGAATTCAGACTGAGACCTGATCAAATCCTCATTGATCAGCTGTGTAACTGCTGCTGGGAAACCTGCCCGTTCTGTGCAGCTGTTTGTACCAACACAATTAAAGATCACAGTCCTGAAGATCACAGCGTCCCCTTTCATCGATCTCAAGCAGTCAAAGGTTGGCACTACAGAAACACTGAGATAATGAGTGTGGAATTCTGCACAACAAAGGTTGCAAGTGATGGACGTTTTTACCCTTACTATGATTCAAAAGAATCCATTCCTTTCAAAAAGTACAGAACTGCTGGACCAAACTATGCCAACTGGAGCATTACTCCTGATGAGTCTAAACTGAAGTACTGGACATGGTTTTTGTGTCGATTTGAGAAAGAACTGGAAAAGTACTATGGTCTCAAATTCATGGAGTATGGTGAGATTCCCAGTGAGTGGAAAACACACACTAAAAAAGAGGCTATTCAAACTTTGCATGAAGCCTACAGCGCAAACTGTGAGTGAGTCAACACAGCGTCTTTTTCTTTTTTTCATGTGGGTACTCATGAATCAGAATCATGAATTCAGAAGCATACTTTATTGAAATAAATGCTCACACAGGAAAGCCCACAGGACATTTTCAGAATGTTATGAGAAATAAAAACAAATATTTTAATTTAAATTTTAAATGACTGTGTTTCTGCACAGGATAAAATTTTTCATGAAGGAGAAACAGAACACAATTTCATCTTTGTATTCACAGATGAAATTTCTACATGTTTTGATTATTTTAGATTTGATTAAATCACAATATGAAACATCTGAAGCTCATAATTGTGTTATGAGTTCACTGGGTGTCAGTTAAGTTTAAATTACATTTTATAGCATATAAATTGAGTTGCTGCCAACTCAATAAGTTCATTTGAAATAAAATGAACATGTTCTGAATGTTTTAGTATGTGGATTGTCCAAACATGATAAAGAACATAACAGACACACACACACAATATTATGTCTTGGTATTTGAACTTTGTCATACTAACTTAATTTTAATCAACATCACTTTTTGTTTCTTTCTTTATTAGTATTTCAATTTATTTTGCATGTTTGTCAGCTGCAAGATAAGGGGCTGCTGTCCATCCAGTCATTCAATCTGAACTCAGGAACTTAATCAAACCAGCAAATGAACATCATGGCAATGGATAAAATACAAAAATACTAAATTAAAGGGTGAGGCCGCAAATTCAGTAGTAAGATTAGTAAGATAATTTGCTCTCCCAAGAGAAAAAAATAGCTTACAACAAACAAAACTGACCCCGCAGATCCAGTCCTTAAATATAAAGTTTAAGCTTTGTGTTCTGTGATAAGAGTGACATAAGGGGTTATTGGACATCCTTAAAGGTGTCTAAGTTTTACCATCTTCTTTATCCAGATATACTGTACATCAGGTGGTCAGAAACATAGCAGTTAGGACTCAATATCTCTGATTGCTGCCACTTTTTACTTTTCCTATCTGTCATTAACATCATTCATCGACAGCAGCACCAACATCCAGAAGCCATTTTCCCTTTCTGGATTTGCAGGATATGCTGATGCTACATTGATCAGATACAGCAGTGTTTACTATGCAAATGTTTATGTGACTCTGCATGTATGTAAATGTGCCAGGAGGGGGCAATAAAAACTTCTTTTGTTACCTTGTACACAAATGCTACCATTACTAGCACTTGAAATCAATTGTGAATAAAGTATAGACTATGTAAGTTATGTTATTGTGGGGGGTGGAGGATGTGAAATACTATTATTTACTTCAACCAATCAGTAAAATAAAATATATTATGACTGGACTATATTTGTGTGCCAGGGTGCATTATCTAATCATGTCCTCACTGCAGTATGAACAGAATCATAAAAACAAACAAAAAAAATGAAGAACCCTACTTTGTCATTTGATTGAAGATCAACTGATCACTAAACAAGAAGATTTTGAAATATCTTTCATACGACTTCAACTAAAAAAAAAAATTGAAATCGGACCAAGATTATGTATGTTTTGTTTGGCTGTTACATCTTTGCCAATAACATGCTTGGCCTACAAAACATTAAAATAACATCAAATCGGGAAACTCTTGTCTTTCTCCAACGACAATCAAGTGGACCCAAATAGCAAAAACCGTAATTGTCCACTTGGGAAAATAAACCTGTTGGGTATTTTTCTTGGCCGTCAGACAATAATTCTGATTGGTACAGTGCCGGACAGCACAAACAAACAGACAAAAAAAAAAAGAAAGAAGTGGAGAGCTCCTTCAGTGACAAGCTACTGCACTACTGTATATTTCTTTGAGTCTGAGTATGTTAATTTTATAACTGTACAGTATTCTTTTTTTCTTATGTTATAAATTTTCCCTGTACATTCTCTTATTTTTTATAAATAAATATATGTATGGATATATATATATATATATATATATATGGTAAATGGTCTGTATTTGTATAGCGCTTTTACTAGTCCCTAAGGACCCCAAAGCGCTTTACACATTCAGTCATCCACCCATTCACACACACATTCACACACTGGTGATGACAAACTACATTGTAGCCACAGCCACCCTGGGGCGCACTGACAGAGGCAAGGCTGCCGGACACTGGTGCCATCGGGCCCTCTGACCCCCACCAGTAGGCAACGGGTGAAGTGTCTTGCCCAAGGGCACAACGACCGAGACTGTCCAAGCCGTGGCTCAAACCAGCAACCTTCCGATTACAAGGCGTACTCCTAACTCTTGAGGCACGATCGCATATATATATATATATATATATATTCTTTACTTTATTTTGCATGCTGCATCGGCCTATAACTTTGCTGCTGGAACATGTGAATTTCCCCAATGACCGACAGTAAATTATATTTCTATGCTATTCTGCTCTACTCTATTCTAAATACTTTCATAGTGTATTCATCTGTTGCTCTCCTTTTTGTAATCGAAATTAATTCTGTTGGGCTGGTAAGGTAAGGATAGCATCAGAAACATACCTATTTCTTTTAATCTTAAGGATACCATGCTTACCATGTTTTTGTCACGATCCTGGGTCATTTGACCCAGCATTTTGAGTTTGAATATATTTTGATGTTTATGGTTTATGTTTAAGTTCTTTAGGTTATCGAAGTTCATTCCTATCATGCCTAGGTTGCCGTTATAGTTCATTGTTTCTTAGATTCCCCTTGTGTCTTCATCCCTGTGTTTAACTCTGCCACGCCCTTCATGTGTTTCATGTCTGCGTCTCATTGGGTTTCCTGTTTTATTTTGAAGAATTCTGGGGCCCGTTCTTCATACCTCGCTAAGTAAGTTAGCTGGATTAGATTGTTGACGATTTCGCGTGATCCTGGATCGTTCGGTTCCCCGAAGCTCATCCGGGACTTGCTGCCATAGCAACAGAGCCGTAAGCTTGTATGTCTGCTTCATTTATACGAAAGCAACAGCGATATTCCACCACTGTTTCATCATAAATAAATAACATCAATGTAACTAAAGATAATGCAGCACTTGATCCTTTTATTGATTCCATACAGATACATACAGGTAATTTCCTAAAAAAGGGAAATGTACTATTAACATTCTATTACATGTATGTGATTATTACAGATGTAATTCATATTTCAGAGTAGTAATTGTAAATTACTTCGTGTAATCAAGATGAGAGACCACGGCTATAAAAGCGAAGGTGGATTTGGGAAGTCTGTCGCAGCCATGTCCTGTCCGTTTACGCGAGCCACCCATTGCGGAAGGTGCAAGATTGATAAGGAGAGTCCTCAGAATTCAGAGTATATTGCGGGATAGACAGGATCCTTTAGCTCAGCGCGACAGTGTGCTCATTGAGAGATATCGATATTCCCGTGAGGGTATTATTCACTTAACCAACTTGTTGACGAGGGGGTGCAGGACCACCACCTGTCTTTTTTTGCTCTGCCCTTTTCTTGGTTGCTGTTATGAACAAACAAACAGATTATTTCAGGGTCTCTTTCCAAGAGACGAAAAGCAATATAAGTGATAAATATTACCATTCTGTAGAATATTCTTATATTTCACTTTTACTTGTTCCCATGTTCTAGTGGGTCCTGTTGTGGCTCTAATGTGAAAGGGGATATAATATAACAATATAATATAATGTAATATAATATTGGATAATATAGTGTAATATAATAAATCTATAAATAAATAATAAAGTGACTGAATAGTGGTATTGTCATGCGCTTTGGGTGCCTTGAAAAGGGCTATATCAATCCACTCCATTATTATTGTTATTATTAAATTACTTACGAGTTTAATTTGTCAGCAACTTTCTGCCAGCCCTCTCTCCTTGCTTTTGCAGCCTTTGCAGTGTTCCCTTGCATTTTAATTAAACTCTGAAACTCCTGAAATCCCTCAATCAAGAGTTCTTGCTCTGCTGCCGAAAAATACCGAACGCGCTCCTTCGACATTTTCACCGACCAATCAGAGGGTTGCCGATCAATGTTTCTACTATCGATGCGTAGCCCCTTTTACAACACCCAGTGATCTCACATTACTTCATCCAGCTGTACTAATCGTCAACAGCAGGTGTGTTCGGAGAACCGGATTAGCGAGCTCACGGTTAGCGCGATGATTTGGTCTTGGATGTGTCATTTGATCTTGGATGTAGTAAGCGACGTACGAAGAACGGGCCCCCTGGTGTCCCATGTTCATTGTGTTTAGTTTCACTTCTCCTGTGGCATCATTATGTTCATTCTAATCAGCTGGTTTCCTATGTGTTTCCACTTCCCCTCATCACCTCCTGTGTGCATTTAGTCCAGGGGTCTCAAACTCAAACTAGAAAAATTTGCATTTCCTGTGAAAATGCTGTGTGGATGCTTCAAAGCTGAAGCTGCCTACTAAAACTAGCTGAAAAAGCTGAAAAGTTGCAGAAATTGTAAAAACTTTGCCAAAGCAAAGGAACTTTGCAAAAATACAATAACATAGCAGACCTTCTCGGAAATATTGTAACTCAGCGAAAGCATAAAAACTCCTCAGAAATACAAGAATTTAGGAGAAATAGTACAAGATAACAGAAAGAATATGTTTAGCCAGAAATACTTAAACATTACAGAGATACTATGATTTGGAATATTAACATAACATCTTAGCAAAAATACTGTAATTTAAGAGAGACATGATAATTTTACAAGAATACAATGATTCGCTGAGATATTTGAATGCTAATCAATAAAAAATCAAAAAAATCAAAATCAAATTTAGCAGAAATACTATATTTAGCACAAATACTATAAAATAGCAGAAATACTATGATTTAGCAGAATAGCAGTAACTGAAGTAGAAATATTAGAAAAGCAAAATGACAAGCTGAAAAAAAACAGAACATGGTTAAGTTCCCTCAAAACTAATTGTTGTTTACCTGTGAAAAAAAATAAAAGATAAATAAATTTAAACAAACAAGAAAGAACAGCCAACAGATACACACAAAATCAAATATGGACACACAAATGCACAGAGAGAGACACACACTATGCCAGTTAACCAGTCTGAATATATTATATTCTTATCCAACAATGAGATGCTGCCCTACAAAGGGTCTCTCTCTCTCTGTTTGCCACTTAAAACAGCTACTACTGGTGCAGTGTTTTTTTTGTATTCACACACAGCACACAAACAGAGAGACCAGCTTTTTGCAGTCTATTTCTCATATTGAGGATTCCCCTCAAACAAATGGCCATAATTTCCTAACCTTAGGGGCTAGAACTGTCATTCTTAGAACGTTTTGTTCAGAAGAGATGGGCAAATCGTCAAGTGTTGACCATTTAGAATAAAAATATGAATTATTAGACATATATGATGTAGATGATTGGTTGGCTTAGAAGGCGTGAAGGCCCCGATATGTAAATTTGAATGCTCCAGCCCTCAGATATGATTTCCTGGCTGGGAAACTGTGCAGTCCCTGATATGTAAATTTGAATGTTACAGTCCTCACAGAGGATTGGCTGCCTGGGGACCTGGCAGAAATATATAGAAATACTATAATTAAGTAGAAATACTATATTTAGTAGAAATACTATTGTTAGAGTGAATTGTTAAATGTTGTCATTTTATGCTTGCCAACTCTGATGAAAGGAACTCCACTGTCCTTCCCCCCAGATTCTCGAGGTTCTGGGTGGGGGGCTGTAATGTTTTATTGCAGATACATCCTATCTGGAAGATCTGCGTCTTTTGATGTAAGCTTCCTGCATTTACGACCCTTTGGTCGGCAAGAGGTCTGACACACACACACACACACACACACACACACACACACATTCTTACTTAGATACAGAAGTTCACACATATACATACAATGCCTTGTCTTAGAACCAAGTGGGCGTTGCTTTGCTATGACGTGTTTTGTGTGAACTGTCTCTCAATAAAAAGGCAGCAGGAGGAGGTCAGAGTTGGGGTCACAGGCCTCCCTTATGCAAGTGATCGATCAATCGACTGTCTTGTTTTCTTCATGATGAATAAGTCTCTAGAATTAGCGGGGCTTGTGGAAACACAGACCCAACAACTATGTTTTAGCAGAAATACTATCTTTATCACAAATCCTATGAAATAGCAGAAATAGTATGATTTAGCAGAACAGGGGCCCGTTCTTCGTACGTCGCTTACTACATCCAAGATCAAATGACACATCCAAGACCAAATCATCGCGCTAACCGTGAGCTCGCTAATCCGGTTCTCCGAACACACCTGCTGTTGACGATTAGTACAGCTGGATGAAGTAATGTGAGATCACTGGGTGTCGTAAAAGGGGCTACGCATCGATAGTAGAAACATTGATCGGCAACCCTCTGATTGGTCGGTGAAAATGTCGAAGGAGCGCGTTCGGTATTTTTCGGCAGCAGAGCAAGAACTCTTGATTGAGGGATTTCAGGAGTTTCAGAGTTTAATTAAAATGCAAGGGAACACTGCAAAGGCTGCAAAAGCAAGGAGAGAGGGCTGGCAGAAAGTTGCTGACAAATTAAACTCGTAAGTAATTTAATAATAACAATAATAATGGAGTGGATTGATATAGCCCTTTTCAAGGCACCCAAAGCGCATGACAATACCACTATTCAGTCACTTTATTATTTATTTATAGATTTATTATATTACACTATATTATCCAATATTATATTACATTATATTATATTATAATATGTTATATTATATCTCCTTTCACATTAGAGCCACAACAGGACCCACTAGAACATGGGAACAAGTAAAAGTGAAATATAAGAATATTCTACAGAATGGTAATATTTATCACTTATATTGCTTTTAGTCTCTTGGAAAGAGACCCTGAAATAATCTGTTTGTTTGTTCATAACAGCAACCAAGAAAAGGGCAGAGCAAAAAAAGACAGGTGGTGGTCCTGCACCCCCTCGTCAACAAGTTGGTTAAGTGAATAATACCCTCACGGGAATATCGATATCTCTCAATGAGCACACTGTCGCGCTGAGCTAAAGGATCCTGTCTATCCCACAATATACGCTGGATTCTGAAAACTCTCCTTATCAATCTTGCACCTTCCGCAATGGGTGGCTCGCGTAAACGGACAGGACATGGCTGCGACAGGCTTCCCAAATCCACCTTCGCTTTTATAGCCGTGGTCTCCCATCTTGATTACACAAAGTAATTTGCAATTACTACTCTGAAATATGAATTACATCTGTAATAATCACATACATGTAATAGAATGTTAATAGTACATTTCCCTTTTTTAGGAAATTACCTGTATGTATCTGTGTGAAATCAATAAATGGATCAAGTGCTGCATTATCTTTAGTTACATTGATGTTATTTATTTATGGTGAAACAGTGGTGGAATATCGCTGTTGCTTTCATATAAATGAAGCGGACATACCTGCGTGGCCGCGATCTAATCCTGTTTACATAAAGTAAACCTGCTCCCGAGCGGGTTTACGCTTACGGCTTTGTTGCTATGGCAGCAAGTCCCGGATGAGCTTCGGGGAACCGAACGATCCAAGATCACGCGAAATCGTCAACAATCAAATCCAGCTAACCTACTTAGCGAGGTACGAAGAATGGGCCCCAGTAATAACTTTAATTGAAAAATTGGAGGAGGCTACCCCCCCCCCCCCCCCCCCCCGTCCCCTTCTGGCTGCCTCTGCCTCAATTTTATCTCACAACTTAGACATTCACATTACTCACTCATTACACATACATATAGGATCTTGGGAGTGGGCACGATACACGGAATCCAAATTACCATCAGGGTGTACACCTCACCTCTCAATTTTAAATACACGTAGACATTGAGGGCTAGCAGGAGGGACTATGCGCTTACCTGCTGCTCTCTGGCAGGTAGCTCCATGCCCTCCTGGGTTTTAAATGCACCTTAGAACACACATGCATCAACACTACAATGAGCGGGTGGAGGGAGGTTTGGAGTCTTCTCTCACCCCCGTTATCTGCGGCCTGCTGGAGCGGGGGGGCTAGGAGGAGGAGTTGGCCGTCCGACTGCGGTCTGGAGTGTGGGGCCTCCCTGCTGCTGCGGAGTCGGGGCGGTCTGCCTCTCCCCACAGCAGGGAAAAGGGTAACACCACCTGGGTCTGGGTGCAGTTCCCCCCTCCAGGGGCAAGGGTACCTAGACCCGGTTCGTAGAGTACGCTTGGGGAGTGTGATTGTGTGTACAGCGTCTCTTTATGTCTGTCTCCACGTTGGTTGAGTGTGGAGTAAGTGCATATGAGAGCATGAGGGTGGGAATGGATGTTTGTATCTGTGTGTGCCTGTTTGTCTGTGTCTATATGTCAGGTTGGGTATCAGACGCCACCTCTCTGGGGACATCTCAGGCCGTCCAAGGTATGGAGACCTATCTCCCCCCACCAGTGGCACCAGTGGCGGACTCCCTCAGACATCGGTGTGTTGGTGGTTCTTTGTGTCTGGGGATGGGCGTCCAGGTACACACCGGCTCACTCCTTGGCGGCCGCTTATCGGGGCCTGGATCCTGGGGCTCGCTCGGGCCACTTCGGAGGTGGGGTGCCCCCGGCCTCTCGGCCTGGGGCTCGGTCACTCAGGCACAGCTGGCTGCCGGCGGAGCTCACGGGCGCATCACTGCAACTCCCCCTGGCTTCTGCTCCGCGGCTGCTGAGTGAGCCCTCATCTGGGACTCTCCTCAGCTCTTCCTGGGACAGTGGCGCGGCTGCCCCTCTGTGGGTCTTCCTTGGTCTCTTGTGTTCTGGGGGCCTCTGGATGTCTGGAGTTTTGATCTCCTCCATACCTGCTTCATGCCCTGGAGGACGGGGCTGTGGCCCCCCCACACCCTCTAGCAGATCATTACATGAAGGAACCTTTTAAAAAAACAAGCAAGTCCATGCTCACAGGTGTACACACAGGTGATCACACCCACAAACTACACCCTTTTTGGCTCCTACCTCAAAGCACACTGTGTTCTCTTGATCTTATGTGCTGCACAATAATGTTTAATATTTAGTATTTACTGTCATATTCCCATATATCATTGTGATGTTGTTTATTCTATTACTCTTGTTCTCTTATGCTTGTTTTCTTTTTTCTTTCTCAACAGGTGATCCAGGTGATCGATATATGCATTTTCTTTTCTTTTTCTGCCCATTCTGTTGGTTTTTGTGTTTTGCCCTTCTCCCCTGTCCCTCTTCTCAGCTGTTTCTCTTTCTTTCTCCCCTTCTTTCCCCCAGTCAAGTCTGTCCCGTATTCAGCAAGTGAAAATAAAATAAACAATAAAAGGTGAATCAAATGGACCATTACGGCAAGGCTGGGATGGTCAATTTGGTAAAGTAAATCCGTTGGTCATCTTTCCTTGCCTTTAGACAATAATTCTGATGGCAAAAGAGCCAAACGGGACAGTCAAAAAAATAAATAAATTTTTAAAAAAAAAATTGAAAAATTGGATAAGAAAAATGGACGGCTGAAAAAATGCTGAACGTGGTAAGGGTCCCTCAAATGTACTTGTTCAACAGTAAAAAAAAATGTGTGGGTGTGGGGCGGGGAGGGGGGGGGGGAGAAGAAAAATAGAAATAACAGCCTGCAGATACACACAATTACAAATATGTACACTGATGCAAACACACATGCATGAGGGACACACACACAGGACCTAATACAGTCAACCAGTCTAAAAATATATTCAGTTTGACTATTAAAAATAAAAAATATGAAATATTAGAGATATATGACATAGATGATTGGTTGGCTTAGAAGTCATGAAGGCCCCAATATGCAAATTTTAATGTCCCAGCCCTCAGATATGATTGGCTGGCTGAGAAGCCATGAAGGTCTCAATATTTTAATTTGGATGTCTCAGCCCTCAGATATCATTGGCTGGTTGGGAAGCCACGAAGGCCCTGATATGTAAATTTGAATATTACAGTTCTCACAGAGGATTGACTCCCTGGGGACCTGGCAGAAATATATAGAAATACTATGATTACCCAGAAATACTACATTTAGTAGAAATACTATGTTTTAGCACAAATACTATAAAATGGCAGAAATACTATAATTAAGCAGAAATCCTATTGTTCTGATATCAAAAGTTTTTAAGGTAGACTGTTTTCTTGGATTTGGTAAATGTTTAAATATGCAATTGTAACTCTCTGGTGCCACCTTACAACCTGTAGTTTGTAATAGGACATGATGTCGTCAGTAAACAGAAAGTAAGTCTGTGAATTAAGGAGAAGGCATGTGCAGCATGGTGGCCTTAGCCAGATAAATCCGGTGGCATCCACATACATCCTATGCCTTTGGTAGCATTGTGGGTATGTATAGACTTGTTTTATATTTTATGTGCATATATAGACCAAGTTCATTTTTCTGTAAGTTTAATGATAAAACCAATCTTATGCAGTTTATGCTAGCAATCGCTTATGGAGCTAGTTAAAGGGGAACGACAAACTAATTGGAGGCATTCATTATAGCAAGACTTGTTAAAATCATAATTTGATGTTTGTATTTGACTTAAAAAGGGAAGTAATTCATATGAACATTGCATGTTGACATATTAAAAAACTGGGTGTCAGGGGTTTGACATTTGTTCACAAGTAAGAGAAAATAAGACACTTGCAGACCAATTCAGAGAGTTTTAAAACATGCGCATGGGTGTGTGCCTCTCAGCAAAAACACACACCGAGTGCATGCCTTGTTCCTTTATTTATAGGGTAAAAAACTGATTACATAGTACTTCCTCTTTTCAGTTACAGGAGGAGAGGTCAGGCATTATCTCAACTTATCTGACCTTCCAGACTGGGGTAAAGAATACAGAAGTTTATCATGCTTATCTGACATCACAGATACTAAAAAAGAATACATTGCGTTTGTGTTAACAAATAGACTCGGTTATGTGAAAATATATGAACACTTGAAAATAAAGCACACTTGATTATATTGTATTTCATAAAAATCCTCCGACATTTCCCTCCTGTTGTTAATATATTTCACAGGTTTAATCAATGCATAGTCACTTGTTAGTCACATTTTTAACTTGCATGTCATTCAGCGAAGTATTTAAACAACAGCTTCATTAAGACCATAGTAGGGATTTTCCACTCTTCCCTCCACGATCAGCGTATCATACTCGCGATGGGGATCTTCCATGTTTCTCTGGATCAAGACATAATTTCCTAACATACGCTTAAACATGTTTGTCATTATGCGTCTCAGACATGGGATAATACAAGCAGTGAAAAGGCAAAATAGTAACATCACGTTGAAGAGAGCCAACAGGCCTTTAACCCTTTACAGCCGATCGGAGCGGGCACGCTCTGTTTTGCGTAACTATTTTTAAATCCCGGTAGCTCTGCAACCAAGTAAGCTAGCGCAATAATTTTTTTTGCATATGAAACTGGAGGAGTTGTACTTACATCTTATGCCATCAGCTTGTCCTAGGTCACAGTTTCCTTCCACATATAGCTTTGCAAAAACTGCATAAAAATCACTTGCAGCAACAAAAACATGATATTCCAGAAACACGCTTCGCCGATCCATCAGCTGTTTGTAACACTTCCCATGTCCATCAGCGCGAACTATCACATGACCGCATGACCTGCCCGAAACCGGAAGTGACGTCATTTTGCGGAAATGTAGTTTTTTATGATCGGGGCCTTATGAGCTTGTGTTTTACTTGTTATGTGTTTTAAAAAGTTATGTTTGACTTTATGACTTTCTGTGTCGTTTCTGGGATGCTTAAGACTCATATTGCACTGCTGGAAATAGTTTATTTTGATGCATATGCTGTTATTTTGCAAATTTGCACTATAATATTTATTTTCGTTTTTCCTGCAGTATATAAAAATTGGTGTATTTCAAAAATAAAACTATGAAGACACTCAAAATAAATTTCCTGTGGTGGGAAACTAGTTTGTGTAACTTTTTTGTATTTACAGTTTTGAGGGATAAGCCTCTTAAATTTCTCTAACTAGAAATATATGTTAAAAAAACAAAAACGATTTTCAATTTTTTTGTAGTTTATTGCACTTTTTTGCAATTTATGTAATTACTATGCACCTAATGCAGACATATTATTAAAGTTTGGGCTATAATGGTTGTATTGATGTATAGCAACTTGAAATGCTCCTAAAAATGGCTCCACAGCATGTAAAAATATAATATAAGCTCTGGCGAACTTGGTTCTATGGTAGGTCTTAAAGGGTTAATCAGTAAGGATTTCCAGGAGCCACTCAGTAACCAGTTCCACCAGCCTTGCCTATCGGCTACGTAGTCCTGCTGCTGAGCGTCTCTCAATTGTTTCATAACATTCAAAGCATTTGTCATGTTTAATGAGTGTATGTTGTCAGGTATGTAGGTGCAACATGTAGTGTTAAACAACACGCAGAGACCTCCTTTCTCTGCAAGAATGATGTCTAAAGCCACTCGGTGTTGCATGACAGTGATGCGGATTGTATCAATTTCTTCATTCTGTCCTTTGTCAATGCGGGTATTCAAAAACAGTCCAAAACGATAGTCTAAAGTCTCTATTTGTAGTGCGTGCTTTCCTACTCCTACCCAGGGAAACAGGGCGTGCATTACCTTCTTGCCGGTGGTCCAGAGTTTGAAGTCATCTGGCACGTCAGAACCAAAGAATGGATCATGGGGCTTGAGGTCTATGTTGCGCTTAACTCTGGCGTTGTTGTGCACTGCTATCTTAAAGGTGTGGTCTGAGATGAAGATAGGTGCACAGCATCCTGACCAGAAAGGCGGTAGAATAAAGTATGCACGCTGTCCGCACAGCCATGCCATACCTTGTACCCAATAGGTGCCATTTACACGTCGGTATCTGTTGACTGTTCCATATTCCACTTCTCCATAGGTTGTGTTGCAGTTTCTGGTATGGCCCAGGGGGTGGCGTCCTTGCTCTGCTGCTTGATAGAAGCACAGAGGATGCCGTTTCTCTTTAGGGGCCATAAAGACGGGGAAAGGGACTGAGATATTTCTGTTCTTCACTGTCATGTCTACCCAGAATTTGTCGTCACAGGTTCCATTCTTCAGGCCTTCTGCCCACAGGTGCGAAGCTTCAATTCTGATTGCAACATGTTGTCTTCCAATGCTGGCGAAACTTGCTGCAAACTTGCTTTGCCAGTGATTTTTCATCATACGACCATATATGGTTGGGTGGACAGAGGTGCTGGGCATGTGAGAGCAGACATAACAGCCTCTGTCTTTTGTTCTATTGTATATGTATCGGTACCAGGCATTGTTCATCCAGGGGTAGATGTGGTCTTGGGTCATTTCAGAAAGATGAAGATTGTCATGGGTCCACCTTTTGGGTCGGAGAATAGTTAGTTCTGTTGTGGGGGCTCCGCTGGGCATCAACCAGAAGAGCATCACCATCAAGATGACGACCAGACAGAATAGGCGACACATGAGCCGTTTCCGTTTGAAATCACAAGCACCTAAGCACAACAGCTTTGGGGCTGGGGCTGGTGACTCTTCTCCTTCTGAATTCATCAGGCTGGTTTCCTTTATCTTTGTTGATTTTTCAGGCGTCCCTGGTGTTGTTATTGGTTCTTCTCTTTGGTGGGGGGCTGGTTATTTCAGTGGGTGTTTGTTCTTCAGGATGACCTGGCTCACCGAAAACTCCTGGTACGTAGACTGAATGCGAGGAGGATGAGGGCGGGATATACCCAATCGCCCTTCACCTCCAAACCCAGAGTACCAAGTGTCTCGGGGGGCTGGCGTCTTATTGTGGTTCAAACACCTTCTTCACGTGACTTTGATGGATCCACGAAGGTCGTTCAGCTATTTTACAAGCTGTCGGTGTAGTAAGCAATACCTGGAAGGGCCCCTCCCACCTGGGAGCGCTCCAGTTCTTTCGCTGGAGGACTTTAATCAGAATCCAATCACCGGGGTTCAACCTGCAAGAGACTGGAGATAGATTACTCGGCAGCTGATTATTCAATATCACCTCTTTATTCTCAAACAGTTTTGTCATCCATTCTGCCATCGTTGTTTCTGTGATTGATTTATTAATCGGCTCAGAAGTGATCGGCAGGGGAAATGGTCTGCCATGTATGATTTCAAATGGGGTCAGACCACCTGCTCCTTGAGTTATTCTCATCCATAGCTTAACTAAGCTTAGACATTCAGGCCATGGTCTTCTAGTCTCTTCCATACATTTTCTTAATCTCTGTTTAATTGTGCCGTTAGTTCTCTCGACTAATTCTGCACTTTGTGGATGATAAGCACAATGGTGTTTTATGCTAAAACCTAGAGCTTCAGAGACTTTACTTATTACTTCATTTACAAAATGTGTGCCATTATTGGATCGCATTAAACTTGGAATGCCATATGTGGGGTATGTAATGGTTGCACAAACATTTTGCTACTGAAATTGCATCTGCTTTTTTCACTGGGTATATTTCTAGCCATTTGGAAAATACATCTATTATCACAAGTGCATATTTGGAAGATTGCGATTCGTTTAGTTCTATAAAATCCATGTGGATCGTGTGAAATGGGTGCGGTGGTGTTGGGAAACGACCTCGCTTGGGTCTTAAGTTTCCCTGTGCATTGTGTTTTTGGCAAATCATGTATGTTCTGATAAATTCTTTTGCTGAACTTTCAAAATTTTTTGTGTAGAATTGTTTATTAAGTATATGAATCATCCCACCTTTTGACACGTGAGTTTGCGAATGAGTCACTAAAGCGGCGGTTTTATGCAAAGATTTTGGAAGCACTGGTTTGCCATTGCACATCACGAGATTATTTTTTAATTCTGCTCCATCTTTCAACCAAGATTTTTGTTCACTCAGTGATGCTGTCTTCTGTGCATCTGCTAGTATTTCTAGTGGTATTAAATCTATGGTTTTTGTTGTTAAGACATCAATGTGTTTTTCTGCAGCTGCTTTGGCTGCTTTGTCAGCAAAGTTATTTCCTCTCGTTATTTCTGTGTCATCCTTTTGATGAGCTGCACATTTGCATAGTGCTAGTTCTTTTGGCAACGTTATCACTTCTAATAACTTTTTTAGAAGGCTTGCATGTTGAACTGGGTTGCCTGTAGACGTTGTCATTCCTCTGTTTTCCCATATTTTCGCAAAATGGTGAACTGCTGAATAGACATATTGACTGTCTGTATAAATATTTACACTTTGACCTTTGTATAGTGTACATGCTCTAATGACCACGGTCAGTTCCGCGCTCTGGGCAGAGTTTGAGGAACTGAGAGGTTTCGCCTCTATCACTCTATCAATAGTTGTGACCGCGTATCCCACACAATTTTTACCAAAAGTATCTTTTGTCGCAGACCCATCTACAAAAACATTACTGAAACTAGCCTGTGGTGAACTATGTATATCAGTGCGAGGTTTTGTTTCCTCTTCTAATTTTTTAATACAGCAATGTTGTTCTCCATCTTCAGGGGTCGGAAGAAGTGTGCTGGGGTTCAGTTGGCCACACTTCTCTATTGTTATGTGGGATCGCGAAAGTAAAATTCCTACATATGACAATTGTCTGGCATGTGTTAGGAAAGAGAGGTTTGCTTGTAGCAGAATTGATGTCACAGCATGTGGGACTTTGATGATTAATTTATGTCCTAAAACGATGTCTGCACATTTTTAACTGCCTCTGCTGCTGCTGCGCATGCCTGAACACAGGTAGGTAATCCAGCAGCTACAGGGTCAAGTTTGCATGAGTAAAAAGCTAATGGACGTTGTTTGTCTCCAAAAGCTTGAGTCAAAACTGCCTTCATGTACCCTGCTACTCCATCAACATGGAGAATAAAAGGTTTTTCATAGTCTGGTAATGCTAAAACGGTACATGTTTGCAATGCTGTTTTTAAATCTGTAAAAGCTTTTTCTGCTTCTGGAGTCCACTGTATTTTGTCTTTTAATGCTAGGTCTTTTCCATAGATTAGGTCCTGTAGTGGCTGGGCCAGCAGTGCATACTCTGGGATCCAGCTCCTACAGAAATTGCACAGACCTAAATAACTCATCATTTGCTGTTTAGTGATTGGTTTTGGTGCATTTTGTACTGCTGTCTTTCTGCTCTCTAGTAGGGTGTGGCCTTGGCCTGTTAGTTTATGTCCTAAGTAGATCACTTTATTGCTCCACAATTGTAACTTTTGTTGTGACACTTTGTGGCCTTGTTCTGCCAGATGTTGCAGAACCGTCATTGTGTTTTCTTTACAATCATCTTGTGTATGGCCTGTAATCAATATGTCATCTACATACAGCAGAAATTTCCCTGGAGCAGGGAGGGAGCAGGATGACATTGATTTCTTTAAAGCTTCTGCATACAGCGTTGGGCTATTTTGAAATCCTTGTGGTAGCCTGGTGTACGTGTATTTTTCATTATCAAAAGTAAATCCAAATAGATTCTGTGAATCTTGGTGTAGAGGAACAGAGAAAAATGCATTTGAGAGGTCAATCACCGAGAACCATTGCTCTTTTGGTGTTACTTGATTTAAAATGGTGTGTGGATTTGCAACCACTGGAGGTATTTGCTCTGTTACCTCATTTATTGCTCTTAGGTCATGAACTAGACGATATTTTTCTGTGTCTGCTGCTGTATTGATGAGGCTGGTAAGTACCTGCTAGCTAAATGGTGGAGTTCCTCTAACGGAGGCAGATCCAAGGTCCAATAATAGTGGGGCTCTCCGAGTCCCCTGCACACATTTATCTGACAGCCTGCTCGGCCTTGGTCCTCATTTAACATTAGCTTAGCATACATGCCTTCTGGCCCTGATGCTGACCTAACTTATCAGAGTGTCATTAGAGAATTTCATTTTCACTTGAGGCATTTTTAGATACCTTCTAGTTTTTCAAAGAATTCACACATCTTACATATTTCAAACTTTGAAGTTTTTTGTTTTGTGTATATATATATTTTTTCCTAAACTTTGCATTGCTCATAGCTCACAGTTCTAAAACTGGGCATTTGTAAATCATATGCATTTGTAAATCATATGCCTAATCACTATGTGTCACCGTAATCCACAAGTATTGGCACAAATTTGTTTCCAAACCAACAAAATAATCAAAAAAACAAAAACATACATGAGTCAGGACACAAAAAGACAAAGAAAAATGCTGCCAGAAACAAAGCAGAAGTGTGAGGGGAAACTGAGCTCACAGACAGCTGCATGTGTTGGCTTTTAATAGCATGCAGCCTCTGCTCTAAAAAAACAAATAAATAAAAAAATAAAAGAAAATGTGTAACATGCTCATCAACTTAGCGGTGTCCACACATTTAATTCAGCTTCATAATCCTGTAGGTTTAGTTATTATCTACAGGGTTTGGCTTATTAGTTGTTATTATAGATGTGCTCTGTATCTCAGTAATATTTATCTAGGATAAATGACAGGTTTTCAAACAGGTTAAGTGCCTCTATGCACCTAATTGGTTTAGATATTGCCTTTATTTTCTTCATCTCATATGTCATTATACTGAGTTTGAGCAAACCTTAAGCTTGATGCAGACTACTTCATAACAATTGTCCATCTCACATCATATTGGCTACGATACTTCTTGTCAATATTAATATTATATTTTTATTAATTATTATCATCTTTTTCTGTCTATATAATGACAATAGTATATTACAATATTTTATTAGTGTATATCACTATACTACTACTGAGCCAATTTAATAGTTAGGATCATCTTACTCAGCAAACAGATAATTTAGAATTCATCCAATCTGTACAAATTTGCTTTTTCTCTGCACAGGTTTGTGCCTACTTTTAGACTGGTTGTTAGAGTTTGTATTGTTGATTGTTATTTATGCTTAGAAATATTTAACCATAGATGCTTAGAGGTGTATAATCAATTGTGTAGTGATAAGTTGTGTGATCTTTAACAGGCTACAGAGGCTTGGTGTGCATTCCACACTAGAATGCACACCTACATCCTGGGAGCACGGGAAGAGGTCGCATCTTGTTTTAATTGTTTTATGGTAGGATTAACGTAGCTACGTCTGTTCTAGTCTAAGTGCTTTTCTGTTTAGATGAACTGCTGGACTTCCTCACCGGGGGGGGTCTAGTCTACCCTCTTCCTGACCAAGGATGTTTGACCCTTTGATCAGCAACACACACACACACACACACACACACACACACACACACACACAGGCAAGGTACTCTTTGTTTGTATGTAGACGTCGTATGTTAATGAACCTATGCATATTCATGTAACCTCAATAAAAGGACAGTGTTACGGGAGGACGGACGAGAGCTACTGGGGTCAAGCGAAGGAACGGCGTTTGTCTGGTTCTCTCCCGTGCACGAGTACCATGAAGAAGTTTGCCTACTTGCGTCTTGCTTGCAGTGTAATTATATTGTCTTAACGTTCCAGCGAATAGGTTCATGCTACAAACCTATCATTAATTGGTCCTTCGAGAGCCGGAGCCCTGGAATCGCATTCACCGAGGGGAGGAGGGACACGCTGAAAGACTGACGTCAGCCAGGAAGTTCCTGTGGATTCGCGGTCTATCTTTCTCCTCGATGAATGGCGATCGGCGGGATTCGAAGCTGATATTACACGCTAAGCAACGCCAAGTAAGTTTAAAGAGGCCGACTCTATAACCGTGTCGTTGTGCAGTCTCCGCCACTGTGTGAGGCGTTGAGAAGTTCGCTGCTTTGTGGAGCGATAACTGGGTTTGTGTCCCGAAAAAGAAGTTTTGGTTAAATCGCCCAAGGGTCCCAAGCGTGTGTGTCCGGTTTTGAAATCGCCCTGGGTGTGTGTCCCGAGCGTCCCTTCATTGGGTTTTGTCGCGCGAGTGGGTGAGCGTCCCACAACTGGGTCAGGGTCCCGAGCGGTCCGGTGTGAGTCCGGAGTAGGCCTATTTTGTGTTGTTGTCATTGTTGTCGTCGTCGTCGTTTTTGTTGTTGTTGTTGTGTGAGTGTGTGCGGAGCAGAACACGTGGTCTGTGACACCGACTGTTGTTGTTATCATGGGTTTCTAAGCAACCAGGAGTGAGTTGGAGGGAGAAAGACGTTTGTGCTGGACTTTGCTCCTGGCAGCACAAAGTATTTATGTATAAAAGAGAGAGAGCGAAGGCTCCACAGCTGCGTGGGTGCACGCGAATGCGGTCGCGCGGGTTTCACGCGGACCTGAGCCGTGCGGTTAATCGCAGGCTTATAAATGGAAGAGATTCAAATGTTAGAAGTTTTCAGAAAACACACCAGCCTTGAAGAGTGTGTGGAAAAGGCCAACCCACATCAGCAGCTGTGCTCTGGTGGGTGGCTTTCCCCCCACCCCTTCCTGACACAAAATGTTAACAGCCTGTGTGCCAAACCATTGAGGTGGATAGTTGTTAAAAGTAACCTACATTAAACTTGTGGTTGCTTAAATTCAGTACAATGACATGTGAGGAGAAGTGATATAGGTAAATATTTAAACTCATGAAGTGCATAGAGGCACTTGACCTGTGTGAAAGACTGTCGTCTTATTATGAGCCATTGTTGAGATATACAGCACACCTGTGAAAACAACTAATATGCTCAACCCTGTATGAAACATCTAAAAATACATGATGGAGAAGCTGTGTTGAATATGTAAGTGTAAGACTTTGCCACTGTGGGCAGAGCATGCAACTACTGTGTGATGTCGCGTTGCAGTTTTGTTTTTGTTTTTTGAGCTGATGAGCAAGCTACACATTATCAGATCAAGAGCTGTCTGAGGACTACTCAAAGAGAGGAAAACAGAGCTATGAGTGTGCAGCGTTTCCATGAGCAGTTTTTCTGCACCTTGACTCGTGTGTGTGTAGCATCAGCATCATGTTTTTGTTTATTTGTTTTGTTGGATTAAAAATAATTAAATAAACTGGTGATCATGCTTATGGATCACCATGGCACATATCTCCAGCCATATGGTTTATTTATGCAGATGAAAAAGTGAGTGTGAATGTGTCTGACATCACAGTGTTTTTGTGCACTGTGCAAAAGTGATTGCCTCTGATTGTGAGTGAGAGCGGTGATTTTGCAGACCACCAGCTATTGTGAAGAAAAAAAAAAAAGAGTGAAAAAGAGACAAATTTACATTGTAGACGAAGAAAAATAATCATAGGACAAAGGTTTTGTGTTGATCAGCCGAAAAACAACTACAATGTCATTTTCTGCTTTTAAGAAAGGATTGTTCACACAAACACAGAGAGAGAGAGAGAGAGATGTGTGTTGATTAAGCAGTGATGATAATAATGAACATGTTTTAGTTTGTCACTTTCAGGTGAAAAGCAGACCTGTATCAATTTTCCACATGCAACAGTCGGAAGAAAGTTATAGTTTAACATCATTGGAAACATGCAGGCCAAGTTTCTGGCTGACTTATTTAAAGCGCAATGTGTATGTGTCTCTCAACCTCACAAGCAAGCAAGCTCTCACCCCTCCCTGAAGACAAGGAATGCAGCTCCAAAGCAATAACATGATAAAGAGACAGCATCAAGTCCTGAGCAAAAAAGTCCCAACAAGCAGCAGCAATGTGGATAAACAGCAGAAGAAGAAGAAAGCAAACCCATCTTCCTGTCTGATTGGTTGAATTTCACGGAGGGGCGAGCAAGATGGCAGCGTGAAGAGGAGTTTTTGTTTGAGTTCTCAGCACGAGACACTTATTTGACGTCTTTCTGGCCTTCGGGACTTTTTTGGAGATCAGCGCGCTAAACTTGCTGGATCTGAGGCCAGGGTCTGCGGCGGCAGCATGTTGAAATGCTCAAAAAGGACTGAGTGACTCGGGCAAGCCACATGCGGCTAGCGACATGAAAGAAATGGACCCTTCATGATGCGTTCAACGTGCCAGCGCTGTGGTGGGAAAGGCTCCATCATAAACACGCCCTGCGCCCTGCGCCGAGGTTCAGGCCAAGAAGAAGAAGACGATGACTTCCAAGCCCAAGAAGGTCGGCCTCAGCGTGGGCGAGCTGATTGTGAAAGCCGTGGCCGCTTCCAAGGAGCGCAACGGCCTGTCTGTGGCCACTCTCAAGAAGGCTCTGGCTGCCGGAGGCTACGATGTGGACAAGAACAAGGCCCGTGTCAAGACCGCCATCAAGAGCCTGGTGGCGAAGGGCACTCTGGTGCAGACCAAGGGCACCGGGGCCTCCAGATCCTTCAAGATGAACAAGGCTACTGAGAGCAAAGCCAAGAAGCCCGCCGCGGCCAAAGCCAAGAAGCCCGCCGCGGCCAAAGCCAAGAAACCGGCAGCAGCTGCTAAGAAGTCGCCCAAGAAGGCAGCGGCAGCACTTCAGACACTAGCACAAAGTCAACCGCATCAGAGGAGGGACAGGACAAAGCTGAAGGAGAACTGCCGGCTGTTGGACTGTTGAAGTGGGAGAGGACAACAGAGTGAGAAGACTAGGTGAGAACACATAGGAATTATTTAATGTGGGAAATCAAAATTTGGGTTAGCAAACCTGGGGAAAAGAAAACTGACTGTTTAAGTTGGAAAATTGAGACGGAGTCTGAAACATTGCGAAAATAGAAACATATACAAAATCACACACACACACAAGCAGAACATGCATTAACCCTACTAACAATTCCAAACACAAAATGACTCATGAAGACTCATAGCACATTAGTTAAGAAATGATTAAATAATAGCAGAGAAGTGTGTAGGAAAGGCAGCTTTAAGAACATGCTCTGCTGGAGATGCAGCTCCACAGACATGCATTAGACCTGCCTAATAACACAAACACATGTAATGAAAATTAGCTTGTTATCTTTCATCAGTGTTAAATTAGTGTCAATTTAGCAGACACTTGTTATTAAATACTGAATGTATCCAATGCAAAAAACTGACTCTCTGGGTTGCAGGACAACAGTTTAACCTTTGATCCTGGGTTGACCACCAACCAGTGATCAGACAATAAATTTAGTTGTTAATATAGTAAATTGGGAGAAGCTTCCTGCTTGATTAATGCAGCACAAGTGATTTACTGTATGAGGGAAATTGTCTTTTGTGATACTATTTTGAACATGCTTTTCTGTCGTCCTGTCAACTTAGTGGGTTAATAGCTGATATGCAAATTAGTTGATCGGTTTTAGATTAATGAAAGGTGACTGAATTCTAGTATGAGTGAATGAGATGTGTTGGAGTTGTTGTGTGTTGAGTGGAGACTCTAAAACACTGAGTTTCCTGCTTTGATGTGCGAGTGAATCCTGTATTTAGATACACAACTCTGAATACGTCAGAACAGACTGTTTTGTGAAGTGCATGACAGCATGTCACATGTTTTATGATGAAGGGAAAAGGAAAATTGAATAAAATAGATCTGTGACCTAAATGAGTGAAGAGCACAGACCTGGGGATTAAACTCATAGCTAATAAGGCATTAAGGTTATGTTGTTTTGTGCAGCTGATGGTTGATTTGGAGTGAATCTAGCTGATGATTTTTCTTTTGTTGTGAAGTTGAGCCTGCCGATTAGTATGATGGTATGATGAACCATGCTAATGGTATGATTTACCCTCCTGAGATGAGGAGCTTGTGTCATGACTTAACAAGGCCTTTTTATTTTGATACTTTCACAGTGCACTGAAAGTTTTGTTCGATAATCTCTGTTCTTTAAGCAGATCTGCACGTCGGGAATTAAAAGCGCTACACGTCGTCGAGAAAATTGTGCCAAGTGAGTTCTCCACATTTAAATGGACTCTGGAGAAAGCCACTTATTTGGGACAATTATTAAATGACAGTCCCAGTCCAAAAGGATTCAGCGATGTAATCCAAACTAAAGTTCTTCTTTTTCTTTTTGAAATGACGTCATTTTGCTGAGAGTGGAAACTAAATGCGACGATAGGTTCCACTATCAGCAAAGAAAGAAAGAATGAATGCATGAATGAGTGAGTGAAAGGAAAACAAACTGACTGACTGGTAAAAGCTGACAAAAGCTGACAAGACTTTACTGATGTAACACGACTGTGTGAAGTTGACCCCCGCCTGGCAGGGGTGCAGATGAGTCTGTGTGTGCTTCCCTTTACAGAAGCAGAAAGATGACAGCAACACTCGAGGTTGCGTGATGATTTAACATTTTAAATGCCATTTTCTGTGTCTGTGAATTTACTATGTGTGTGTCATTCACTAGCTTGTGTGCTCACAGAGATAACTGTGACAAAGTATGCATACGCCTGCGCAAGCTTTAACATTTGCATTTTCGTTTTTACAGCATTACGGTTCTTCATGTGTTTGATCATGTGATTTATAGGAATACTGGCTAATGTTTCTCTACTACAAGATTTCTGGGTTTATGTGTGAAGAAAACTGTAGTTACAGGCTATATGTTGATGGAGAAATTAATATAGTTTGAGACATACTGTGATGAGACCAGTGTTACTTTTTCCACAGCGAGTGTTAACTTTATGGTGTTTTATGGCACCTCTGGAATGTGGATGGCCGACGCCTGCCCACCAGGATGGTCAATGTGTATTGCTAATGTTTGTTTTTCTGAGACTGCATTTAGAAGATTCAGCTGAAGCGGACAAGTGACATGAGTAAAACAAATAAGAGATTACGGTAATTATGGAATAGTTTATTATGGGCTCATTTGCTGGCCACTTTTGAACCCATAATAATAATATATGAGTGGAGTGACTTTGCTTAAGAGAAGTCACTGATTACATTAATGTTAACAGAGTACATGGGATAATCCATGTCTGAGGTGAATTAGGGTAATAGTTGTAGTTACTGATTTGAGAAAACCTGCACATGACACTTGTCTTGCTGATGTTGAATGCTTATTACTCTTATGATACAATTGTTTACAGGTATGAAGTTTGATTTCACTTCCAGATTTTGCTTTCCAGGCCGTGATGGTGTGTATGCAGGCTCCTGGGAGAGCCAGGTGTTAAGCAAACTTAATATGCAACACACGCTAACATCTTTTATTGCAGGGTTACGGAGCTACTCCGGAGGAGGTGCCCTGATGTTGCCTGGGACATGATCTAGCTAATCTTTTTCTTTAAGACAGGGATCCAGGTTTGGTGAGTTGACGCATGGGAATGTCCATGCGTCAAGAGGTGGAGTGCAAGGATTAACATTAAACAATGTTTACTATTATTGTTGCAGTGATTTGTGTGATTAGCCGTTTATTTACAAGTATTAAACCTATGCAAGTGGTGCATCCATGTTCAGATGAGGCTTTGATGGCCTATAAGTGAAGTTCACTGAACTAAAGAATGTGGTTTGATGATTGTTGACATGCTCTCCAAATAGAAGTTTTTCTTCTTAGCAAGGAAATACAGGTGCAGCAGTAATCTCCTGAGAAATCTTCAGAGGCCCAGTGAGAAGCGTGAACCATTCCAGGCATAGCTGACAGCCAGGCAGTGGTTGAGGTCAAAGGTCAAGCTGGTTGGGGCCCATCATGAGATCAGACCTTGGAGCCACAGCAAGGACCATGAAACTGCCTGCAAAATAGAGGAGAGGATCGTCCACAAGATGGGAGCTGAGGCCAGGAGAGAGGCTTCAGGAGGATCAGAGATCATCTTCAGCACAGCAGACATCACACAGAGAGCTGTGCTACTGAGTTTCCAGGAGATTTTAAATAAAATGAAAGATTCAATATTGACGCTGAGGAAGACAACTAAGGTGTACGACGTGCTCTGCCTTAAACCTTCAGCAGCGTTGGAACATGAAAACTCGTGGGATGAGGGGAGCGTGCCAAGCTCCATCGACAGCGCAGAAGGAGTTCGAGGATGACATCATGATTCTGTGAAAGCACAGGAACCAGAAGCTATGGTGGTGATGACAGCAGTTTCCTATGAACATCACCTAATGCTGTGCCACTATACTGTGCATACGATGACACTCTGAAGGCTGCTGGGATCATAACAGCAGTAAGACAAGTGAACCCTGCACCCTTTCCACAGAGGTGTTTCTCTGCAGAGCGTGGACAATGAAGGAGTCATAAATATCCCCCTCGCAGGATGAAGGCCTGAAGTGAGGTGATGGGAGGCCATAAAACTAGAGTGCTGAGAGGTCTGCAGCTTTGGAAATAGCTGAGACCCATGTTGACAAACAACAAAACTAACTGGTATGTTTGAATGTTTATTCTACATACATTTGGACTCTGGTCCTATGGACAACGGAACAACTAGAAGAGACATTCATGACGCCCTGCAGAACTCAAACCACTCTGCAGAGAGACATGTGATTTGCACACCCGGAGGAAGCATCACCAAGCTGAGATGTTTTTGAAAATGTTACTTTCTTAGTTTCACTATTAAATTAACAATTTCTTTGGTTGCTCGTAAGATGCAGTTTGCCATGAGATGAGCTCAATGAATGGGGTAACTGCTAATACATTTATTAAACTGTGTAACTTTTACAGTAATTTAGGGTGATTTGACATATGCTGAGTAAAAAAATGTTTGCATTGAAACTGTCAGACATGAGGTATGCATAACTGGGAACTTTCTAGCATAAAGGTCAAAAACGGGGGAATGTTAGAGTTTGTATTGTTGATTGTTATTTATGCTTAGAAATATTTAACCATAGATGCTTAGAGGTGTATAATCAATTGTGTAGTGATAAGTTGTGTGATCTTTAACAGGCTACAGAGGCTTGGTGTGCATTCCACACTAGAATGCACACCTACATCCTGGGAGCACGGGAAGAGGTCGCATCTTGTTTTAATTGTTTTATGGTAGGATTAACGTAGCTACGTCTGTTCTAGTCTAAGTGCTTTTCTGTTTAGATGAACTGCTGGACTTCCTCACCGGGGGGGGTCTAGTCTACCCTCTTCCTGACCAAGGATGTTTGACCCTTTGATCAGCAACACACACACACACACACACACACACACACACACACACACACACACACACAGGCAAGGTACTCTTTGTTTGTATGTAGACGTCGTATGTTAATGAACCTATGCATATTCATGTAACCTCAATAAAAGGACAGTGTTACGGGAGGACGGACGAGAGCTACTGGGGTCAAGCGAAGGAACGGCGTTTGTCTGGTTCTCTCCCGTGCACGAGTACCATGAAGAAGTTTGCCTACTTGCGTCTTGCTTGCAGTGTAATTATATTGTCTTAACGTTCCAGCGAATAGGTTCATGCTACAAACCTATCATTAATCTTCTGTTTGCCTCATCTCAGATCCAACCTTCAGTCACATTCATTCTCTCTGTTGCATGTCGAACCAAGTAGTTTATTATTATATTTTATTTTGTATCCATCAAGGACTGTGGGCGAGCTGCAGTCTCACCCATTTCCAAGATGGAGACATTTATCTTTTCACATACTTTCCTTGGCTGAACAATGACACAGCCTTAATCTACCTTATGCATCTCTCTTTTTTATAGAAAAGGTTGTAGAATAAGGAGGGGATGTTTTTCTCATTATCATTTAATATTTTAATATGGCATTATTAGTTTATTAGAAGTATATAACCAGCTTTGCATTAAGCATAAATTGAAGTTTTTGACCTTACATTATTCTTTGCATTACAGTGATGGTGATAACTTTAGTTTGATCTTTCCTTGCAGGTACCAGAATAATAACATGATTTTCCATTGCAGATGTAACCCTGATCATTCCATACACATTGCAGTTTGTTGCTTATTCTAGAGTTGTGCTCAAGGTAATTAAAGGTTAAAAGCTACAGCCAGCGCGAGTCTGACTGATCTATGGAGGGCAAAGGCTTTGAGCTTGGAAGGCCGCACGCGCTTACACAGCACTTATAAGATGTTATTCTTGGTGATTTTGTGCTTAGTCATGTTTTAATATGTTTTAAGTAGAAGTAGCTGATCCAGCAATATTCATTTAATATTATAGACTTGATTTAGAGCAATACACACTGATGGTCTTAACAAATGAAAGAGTCCTTGTAGCTGCCATGTTGTGTCTTAACAGGGTACAGACGGTTCCAGGAGACGGGGGCAGGCAGCGTCTGCCCTCGGGAAGGAGACAATGTTATTCTTTGTGTTAAATAAAATTGTCAACATTGATTGTATTACACCTGTCACTACGCATGAGGGGGCGTTCTAATACCCTGATTTCATAAAACTATGGTGATGTGTTTTTTGAGATGAGATCTGAGACTGTCTGCATACAGTGTCCATCTCCCACGTGTGTGATCATTAAATCATCGTTTGACTCAACCCGACCGGACCAGTGTTGTTATTGTGGGTTTTTTCCTCTGGTGTCCATCCCCAATATTTTGAACCTTAACATTTTGGGGGCTCGTCCTGTGGTATTGGGGTGGAAGTGTGAGGTGTGGACGGTCTGAGGTTGTCGAGCGGACAGGCACGGACCAGGGATCTGATGTGAGTGAGCTTCCCGGGTGCATCTAAAAGGTAAGGCACTGCCTGTTGAGTTGATTCCCAAATTGTGCCAAATTGGGCTGCATTAAATTAAAAGTTTACTCACTGACGTTGCTGGTGAGTGTCTGTTTTGATTTTGATGAGAATCACCGTGTGTTATGCAGTTAAAGTTGTTTAAGAGTATTTAATGAAGTTGAAGAAATATGAAAGTAATAATGTTGGGTTTGAGTCCCTGGATATTGAGCTGAAGGCTCAGGTAGTTTGGTAGGGAAATTAGGACAGAAACTGTTCCCAGAAGTAACAGAGACTGGTTAATAGTTTTACAAATTAGGTCAGAAACTGTTCCCAGAAGTAACAGAGACTGTTTAATTGGTCGTAAAAAAAGTTATCTTTCTTCGGTGAGACCCGTTATGGTAAAATTTGTCAAAATCGGTTAGGTGAAAATTATTATAGGACGGCAGCCCAGAAGTCTGCTAAGAAGCACATAGCCCGGGGGTTACGCCCCCTCCTGGCCGTGGACGCGCGGTCTTGACCTGTCGGCGAACAGGGTTAGTTCAGTGTGGCTTATCTGTGGGGTACAGGGCATCCTGAAATAAGCTAGGAGTTACCGAGTCTCCTCATCGTTTAAAACGGTGTCATGTGCTTGTTTGGATACTGTTAAATTGAGTTAGGGATTTTAGAAGTTAGGTCAGAAACTGTTCCCAGAAGTAACAGATACTGTTTGATTGATTACAAAAAAGTGAAACTTTCTTCGGTGAGACCCGTTATTTTAAATTTGTCGAAATTGTATAGGCGCTCTTTAGAAGTTAGGTCAGAAACTGTTCCGAGAAGTAACAGATACTGTTTGATTGATTACAAAAAAGTGAGACTTTCTTCGGTGAGACCCGTTATTTTAAATTTGTCGAAATTTGTTAGGTGCTGAATCTGTCAGGCCTGTCAGTGGTTGTAAATATAAGACGTCTTTGTAATATAAAATAGAGTTTTGTCTGAGCTTTGTGTGAGACTCTGTGTGACGCGCAGCTGCTGCGCTGCGAGCTATTTTTAGACGGTGTGAACATGCAAATGAGCTGCATTTGCAAGGGAGGAGAACGGAGCTTTTCACTTCCTGCCCAGAGTGTGTGTGAGCCTTATAAGCAGAAGGCTTTTTATTGCTGAAAGTTTGTAAATATGCTGCTGGTTTTGATGTTATAACAATGTAAATAGTTTTTGATTTAAAAAGAGTGGTTTAAATAATTTTCAGACACACCTTGCAAATGTGCTTATAATGAGTTGGCACTCGGCCTTTGAAGGTCAGAAGCTTCATTCGGCGTGACTGTCCGGACTGATAAAGTGTAGTAAATGCCTTGAGTGCAGAGGGTTAAATGCAAACAAGCTTACACACACATAGGTTATGATCAGAATAGGTCCCTAGAAGGCTTTTGAATGTTTTAAACCAAGTGTGAATCACTAGAAGGTTATTAGTTAATCACAGTTGATTTATGTAATGTAAAAAGCATTTAAGACTGAGTAACTTCAGTTTTTGAGGAGGATAAGAGAGCGTTCCTAGATCAGAGTAAGTTGCTGTAAGTCAGTTGAAAATAATTTAATTAAATCCTAAACATTTTATACTGATAGCATAACTGATTTAAAGCTATATTTCGAGCAAGTAAAGTTCATGAACTTTTCTGAGCTGCCATGACACAGAGAAAGTGGAGTGTTCCACCCTGAAAGGATGAAATGATGCTCTGCCTTTGTAGTCAAGTTCAAACATAGGCCGTAAATAAATATGAGCCACTAATAAGCGTGACATAATTAATTACTTCAAACAATAAAGCATATTGAGTGAGTGACCCAGATAACAAAATTTATGAGCACGCAATAAAGTGGACCTGTTAGAACCCCTTTGACATTTGTCCCTTCAACAATAAATGATTATATTGTGTCCCATGCATTAAACAGTCCCATTTAACACAGATAATTTCCTATTTATATAAAATATAAGCAAACATGGCAGCGCTGCATTCTGTCACTTGTTGTATAAAAATTACTGAAATGGAGGGTTTGCTGGGGGTCAGCTGTGAGTGTCACGTTGTCGCACATGAAGGTGATGCACCTTATGAGATGACAGTGTGGTCTGAGATTGAGATGCATGAATTAAATGCCTATGTGCAACGTTGTCTTCTCCTATTTCGAGGCTTAAAGGAGATAACTGAGAATGAAAATGATCCAAATTGGGTGCCTACAGACGCGGCTCATTTTGCCTATGCTACGGTAGAACACGGTGAATTTGTCACTTTGTGAGCAAACATGATATTGCTTTGGGGCAATTTTCTGTGAAAAAATTTAAGGCTGTGTGAATGAATTCGAGCTGTGTTATTGTTTTGTGCCCCGAGGTCAATATGTAGTGTGTATGAGTTTATAACATTTATGTTACAGAGTAAAAAGTAGTCATTAAAAGCGAATATTGAAAGAGGCTTGGTTAAGTCTTGACACACTGCGTTGGCTGTGTGTCTTACCAAGCAGATCACAAGGAGACAGTGACCCTTGGAGGAGTGAAAGTAATTGTGAAACTTAACAGGCAGACGCTGCGGGCTGACCCAAGGGGAGGAGCCGTATAACGTCACAAAAAGGGAGGTAAGCCTGTGTTCTAGGACAATGGCTGACGGCCCGAGCATGACACCTACTGGGCACAGAGGCTATAAGCCTCTGAAGGACCAGCTGGAACAGCTAAAAAGAGCCATTCGCCTGGCTTTTCCTGGATCATCAAAATTAGCTGAGAAGGAATGCAAAGCAATGGAAGCTGAGCTAAGCAAGCTTATTGCTTCCCAACAGAGAGGGCTGGATGACAAAATAGCCCTAAGTCTTGTGCTCAAAATAGAAAGAGAGAGATGTGAGCAGCAACTGGAACAACTGCAAACCGAGGCAGAGAAAAGTTCAATTAACTGGAGAATTAACCAACAAATCAAGAAACTCATGCAAAGTGTTGCAAGTGGATGTTCTTGTGGAACGGAGCATCTTCCTGGATGGAGGAGGATGACACAGCTGAAACAGAAGATATGGAAAGCATAATGGAGGCTTTGAAACAATTGAAAAAGCAAAATAAGAAGCTGGAAGACCAAATGAAGAACTGGATTCCAAAACCAGGAGATGCTAACAAGTATCACACAGCAGAGATACTTCCTTGGGCCACATTAACATCTAATGCCATAGGACGACAACATGTCATGCCTGTAATGACCCTCAGAGGAGGACAAGTTCAGGGCCCAGATGGACAGACGGCAGCGGTTGTAGGAGGAGTAGCTGATGTTGAATACACCAGAGCACCACTGGTGTTTCATAATGAAGGGCCTATGACAGTTAAATGTCAGTCCCTGAGTGGGGAAAGGAAAGAGATAACATCAGCCGCAGAGGAAGGCTTGCCTTCGCCTTCTTGTTCACATGAGAGAGGAGACAGGCCAGAAGCCGAAGCATCAAGAGAGAGCCTGCCAGACCAGACTGGAGAAGCGGATCGGACCCCAACAAACGAGGAAATGATTTCACCGGTGGAAAGGATAGCACAACCGGCTTTCATCGAGCTTCCAACACCAGCAAGAGAAGAGCAGGCCCAAACCAGGTCAAAACATTCCAAAGCAATGGCCAAGTCAGACACATGGGCAGGAGAAGTATTCGGACGACTGCTTGAAGCCCCGCAAGGGCTATTGGAAGTATTAAATACGCTGAAGACCGTAAAGGACAAAATGACCAAAAGCATGGCAGAAGAGGAGAGCGACAATGATTCATCTACCTCAGAGGAGGAAGATGATGACGAAGATAACGACAGAGGAGGAGTCGCGTCAGAACCAAGTATAGCCAGGAATTTTAGGTCAAGACAGGTGAAAAAAGAGCAGGGACAGAGGAGGCCTATTTTTAAGAGTTCAAAAGGCAAGGGAAAATTGGGACAGTGTAAAACTGTGACCAAAGCAGAAAAAGCTGCAGGCACTCATTATAATTTGCAAGGTGGTTGCGTGAATTAGGCAGACTAACAGAAGGAGAGGAGCTTGCGATTGGTGATTTTCGCGCCATTTCTGCGCGGTGTATGCTCGGTGGTGGGCTAGCAGATGTAGAGGCCATAGCTCGCACAACTCGCTATGCAAATGATTTGCCTTATCATGAAGTGCAATGTGCTTTGTCTGACGCAGTCCGTGAAAAGTACCCAACCCCTAACACAGGAGCCATACCTAAAATAATTTGGGACCCCCAAAACACACCTAGAGAGTTTTTAGAAAAAGCCAGAGATCAGTGGTTGTTAGAAACAGGTACCCATCCGGGTAGAGAAGGTGAGCATCGGGCGTGGTTTCGCTCAGCGGTGCTGGCAGGGCTGCCAAACCAGGTCATGGAAGATCTACAGAAAAACCCAGATTTTGCCGTAGCAGATTCGGTGCAGTGGGAAAGACATGTCTCGCATCGTTTACAGCTGGAGCAGGACAGGGCGAACAAGCAGAAAAAAGAGTTGGAGGAGGCACAAGCGTCTCAAGGGCAAAATTGGGAACCGTTAGAACTAGGATCAGAAAACGGGCTTAAACTACAGAGGGATTTCAGCCCCTCTGGAAACGCGTTAACCTTATCATTGGGTAATTGGCATCGCAAACAATCTATGTATTTGGTTCTGGGGGTGGAAATAGCGGGGGTTGATCCAAAAGGGTTAAGAACGCAAGAACGTAGATAGGATCAATTATGTTCACTATAATGTACTGAGGCTCTCTAACCTCACCAGAGACGGCATGGAGGGGTTGGCGGAGCAGGTGGGTCCGACCTCGTTAATGGGAGTGCAGAATAGAATGGCCCTTGGTATGTCGTTAGCGGACAAAAAGGGGGCGTTTGTCCTATATTGGCCGATCAGTGTTGTAATTTTATTCCAAACAAGACTGCTCCAAATGTGTCGGTAACCAAGGCTCTGAAGGGCCTAAAGAGCCTTTCTGAAACTATGCATGATCACTCCGGTGTTGATAGTCCGTTGGAAGGCTGGCTGACCTGAGTGTTCGGACGGTGGAAGGGGGTTATCGCTTCGGTCATGTTTTCTTTGTCTGTTGTGGTGGGTATTATGGTTATTTGTTGTTGTCTCATCCCTTGTGCCAGAAGAATGTTCAAAAGTATGTCTGTGAGGGCAGTGGACCCTGGAGTCCTTACTCCAATGTCCATGATGCCAATGATGCATGTAGAACTGAATGTGTAGGCCAAGGAGGGACACAACTGTTTGTGACCTCTGGATTCTCCAGAGGTCAACAGAGGGAATTGTAGAATAAGGAGGGGATGTTTTTCTCATTATCATTTAATATTTTAATATGGCATTATTAGTTCATTAGAAGTATATAACCAGCTTTGCATTAAGCATAAATTGAAGTTTTTGACCTTACATTATTCTTTGCATTACAGTGATGGTGATAACTTTAGTTTGATCTTTCCTTGCAGGTACCAGAATAATAACATGATTTTCCATTGCAGATGTAACCCTGATCATTCCATACACATTGCAGTTTGTTGCTTTTTCTAGAGTTGTGCTCAAGGTAATTAAAGGTTAAAAGCTACAGCCAGCGCGAGTCTGACTGATCTATGGAGGGCAAAGGCTTTGAGCTTGGAAGGCCGCACACGCTTACACAGCACTTATAAGATGTTATTCTTGGTGATTTTGTGCTTAGTCATGTTTTAATATGTTTTAAGTAGAAGTAGCTGATCCAGCAATATTCATTTAATATTATAGACTTGATTTAGAGCAATACACACTGATGGTCTTAACAAATGAAAGAGTCCTTGTAGCTGCCATGTTGTGTCTTAGCAGGGTACAGACGGTTCCAGGAGACGGGGGCAGTCAGCGTCTGCCCTCGGGAAGGAGACAATGTTATTCTTTGTGTTAAATAAAATTGTCAACATTGATTGTATTACACCTGTCACTACGCATGAGGGGGCGTTCTAATACCCTGATTTCATAAAACTATGGTGATGTGTTTTTTGAGATGAGATCTGAGACTGTCTGCATACAGTGTCCATCTCCCACGTGTGTGATCATTAAATCATCGTTTGACTCAACCCGACCGGACCAGTGTTGTTATTGTGGGTTTTTTCCTCTGGTGTCCATCCCCAATATTTTGAACCTTAACAAGGTCTTCATATGAATGATTTCCTTTTATTTATTTCATACAATCTGGGCATGATCGTCATGCCAACTATATTTCATTATTTAGTTCTGTTTGGAGGGTCTCCCTTAAAGTGGTTACAGCGGAAGGGTTGCATTTTCCCTCCCACGTAGGACAATTTAGTTTCTGTGGATTTCTCCACCTATTTGCGCTGATTATTCCTGCATTTGAACAGTTTTTTTTCTAACCACTCTTCATCTGCTGTTAATTTTACTTTAGTTTTAGAATTACCCATTTTGAACTAATTACGTCAGAACTGTGACACCTTCACTGGTACGAAGGAGCGGGACGGTGATCAATAACAAGCTTCTACTCTCCCGCTATTCGAGAGAGCGGTTATTGATTTTACGTGATGACGCACAACCTTATTCTCCCCACTCCAACCAGTTCGTGAGTGTACACAGGAAAACAATTTGAGGAGCGGTTCGACCGCGTATTGGGTCGTAAATGACAACTCACTCCTCTTAGTTAACACAATCAGAGCGCGTTTTTATAGTTTTTTATTGAGACTTTCCGTTTTATTATTATGCAACACCTTCTACCTGTTCCGTTCCAGCTGCTTCCCAGAGCAACCGGAACTTTTAATAGCGATTTCTCCGAGTCCCCTTATGGACTGAGAATTTCGCTCTTCTTGGACTGAGATCTGTCGGCGCTTCCAGGTTTACACACTATTTTGATGGAAAATCTCAATATCAACGTATTTTAGCGCTTGGTGGAATGCAGTGTTTCATATTCACCTTACTGTGGTGCTGCGTTTTGAATCCGGCTCATCTGGTCCTGGCGCCGTGGAGTCTGTATAGGACGCTGACCGGAGATCGAATTTTTGACGTTCCCGGATTTTCTTCTTTACTGTGCACAGGTTTTTTCCAGCGCAGGCAACACGACGTCAGGATCGATGAAGACCGTCTGTGGAAAACTAGACGTTAAAAATAACAGTCAGTTATCCGCGCTCGAAGGACCAATTAAAATGTCAGGGGTTTTGACATTTGTTCACAAGTAAGAGAAAATAAGACACTGCAGACCAATTCAGAGAGTTTTAAAACATGCGCATGGGTGTGTGCCTCTCAGCAAAAACACACACCGAGTGCATGCCTTGTTCCTTTATTTATAGGGTAAAAAACTGATTACATAGTACTTCCTCTTTTCAGTTACAGGAGGAGAGGTCAGGCATTATCTCAACTTATCTGACCTTCCAGACTGGGGTAAAGAATACAGAAGTTTATCATGCTTATCTGACATCACAGATACTAAAAAAGAATACATTGCGTTTGTGTTAACAAATAGACTCGGTTATGTGAAAATATATGAACACTTGAAAATAAAGCACACTTGATTATATTGTATTTGAATATAAGGCACATTTGATTATACTTGATTATACTTGATTATATTGTATTTCATAAAAATCCTCTGACACTGGGTTAATATATTTTCATCGTTATATATGTACATGGTGAATAAGTACAGTGATTATGCCTTGTACTGTTTGTTACAGTTTCACCTTTCCATGTGTCAATAAACCTGTGAACCGGGAATTGTGTCATCAGAGTCTTGATGTGAGGAAGGAGTTTAGCTGACTGCCCAACCATAGCAGAGGCAGTACACCTATAAAAAGCAGAAATACTGTACTATGATTGATTATACTTTATTCATCCCGAGGGAAATTGGGTTAACCCTTTAAAACCCGTTAGAGCGGGCACGCTCTGTTTTGCGCAACTACTTTTAAATCATTGTAGAACTTGAAGAAAATATAATCTGATCAAACATTATTCAGCTTTAAATATTGTTCAGCTTTAAAGTTACTGTGCAACTGTGTAATAAAAATGTGTGCTCACGACTTTGGCCTTGAGAGCGATAAGAAGCGATCGCCTCATCCTGCAGGTGGAAGATATCTGCAAGCGAGGAGGCTAGAACACCCAAGGCCGCTTTCCTTTTATGGAGTTGTTTTTCTGCTAATGCAGCACTTTCCTCACAACCCCCTCCTGTAAGTTTTAGAGAATATATACCCATCCTCACAGCAAATATTAGGAATCTCCTGATGTGAGCTGTGTTGAGAGGTTGTCTCTGTCTCAATAAAAGTTCACTGATTCCCCATCTGCTGCAGGTGTCCGGTTGTCTTCATTCTCCGCCAGCCTGGTTAAGTCAATTCCTCCTTAACATCTAAAAGAACCTATTTAATGAAGGAAGACGGGTTCACTTTGTGTTTAATATTATTCTATTGCTGTTGTTGTTTTTTTTATATCCTTCAATTGGCGTCACGGAACAGGATCCGCTCCAGGTCAACTGGAACGGATGGGAGGACATCGGCCGTGGTCTGAGTGAACGGAGTTTGGACAAAAGCTGTGTGCACACAAAAACAAGGTAAGCAGACCTTTTATTTCTGCTATATTGAACATTATAAAAATACTTAGTGTCCAAACTCCTAGTAATTCATAACCAAAATTGTCTGGCTTACTTAAGGCTTGTTGAGAATCAGACAAGTGAATAAGAGATAAGTGAATAAGAAATAAGTGAATAAGTGAATAAAGATAAGAGTGAACTGAGGTCTGACCACGGTTGCAGCCGACGGGTTGCTCTCCGGTGTCGGATACATACCTCAGTGCAGGTCTGGGACCTTGAAAGGGTTTATTAGTAACGCCTTTCTAAACAAATTAAAAGGTTAAAGGCCTTGAGAATATTTTTTAGTAATATTCTCTAAACTACAGAAGGGTTAGGAAGGCCCAGAGGACTTTATTAGAAAAGATCCTCTAAAACTTAAAAAGGAGAAGTACTGGTTGGAGTCCAAAGGAGGGGTCCCTTTGATCAATAGGAGAAAACGGATCTCTTCTTAAAACCCCGATGATTTTAGTGTTTTAAATGTTTTGATGTTCTGTTTGATATTGGACACACATAAATACACGCTGAATGCTTGCTGTGGAACACTGGGCAGGACAGTTGGTTCTCCGTTGTTCACAGATTACACAATTAAAGGAACTAGGTTCCTCTTTTGGTTAAAATAATACACCACACATAGAATTTTTTTTTTACACATTTATTACATACATAAGGAGGGTAATGAGTGACTGCAGGTAATGTATGAAGTGTGAATGAGACGTGTGAACAAGGTGACAACCAACTAGCACCCCTATCAGGAAGCTCTAGGCAAGGTTACCCGCCAGACTCCGGTTTGGTAGAAGCCTGGTAACACCTGAAGGGATATTTCAGTGCTGACTCACCTTTAAAGCAGCGCCCCAGCTGTTAGTGCCTAACAGAGGCAGAAACCCAGCTGGCCCAAATTCTCCTTTAAAATCAATAAATAGAACATAAATTACCGGTGTGTGTAAATAAGTTGTATAAATCTGTTAGATCTGAAACTCCTGCTAAAAAACTTCCTCTCTACAACTCTTTTCTCTTCTCTCCCTCTTTCTCTCAGTTGGGATTCTGTGTGTGTATGTGTGCTGGAGAAATAAAAAAAAAAGGAAAAGGGTCTCTCTCTCTGTCTCTGTGAGAGGAAAAAGGTGGGGGCCGAGTGAGCCCGCGGGGCCGAGCGGGTCCGCGGGAGCGAGCGTGTATGCTGTATGAGGAAGAAGGGAGTGAGAGGGAGCGAGTGAAAAGAGTAATCGAGTATTTGGTGATTTTTTTATTATTTCAGAGGCACTGGGTAAGAGTTTTGACTTTAGCTGTGAGAGTTGTGAAAAGAGCAGGTTTTTCTTTTGTTGTAGACTGTGAGTAATCGGTGTTTTTCTGCCTATTGTGCTGCGTGGAAGACACAGAAGTGTAGAAATGTTTGTGGTTTATCTTTGTTTGACGTTTTATATAGAGTTGGTTGATTCAGGGTGATTTCTCCCGTTTAAGGGAGGAGTTGCATTGTGGTTATGTTAAAGCTTTGCTGTAGGGGTATGTGTGTGATTTTGTGCTGGCTTGGCATGTTTAAATGGATGCATAGAAGTTTGTCAGTGAGAAATTGTTATGGTGGGGTTTTAAAGTTAGTAAAGAGTCAAACAACGCCCACTGTTTTAAAAAGGCCCAAAACATCATAAAAGACACCTCACATCCTGGCCACTCCCTGTTCGAACTGTTGCCCTAAGGCAGACGGTACAGGGCAATCAGAGCAAGGACTAATAGACTCAAACACAGCTGTTATCCAACTGCAATGACACATCTGAATACTACAAAAATGTCCACCATGCCACTCTTGTGTTAATCTATGCACGGTCTGAAGCATGACGGTGGGAATACTTAGTATTTTAAGTATTCTATCTATTTTATTGATTGAATTTTATTGTTTTTTATATTTGATATTACTAGGGATGATGCAATGATCGGGGACCATTCTTAATGTCGTCGGTCTCATGACAATGACAATAAAGTTTTTGATTTTGATTCTGATTCTGAAATACACCCTCCTCAAGAGTTCAATGATTTAGGCAGTTATGTTTATACAAATACTAAATGTATGTTTAGTGTCTTCATACAGGTGTTTTTTCTTAACCTGGAAGCCTGAGTACGGCAGCAGAAGACAGGCCAAGCTTTGGCTATAATTCACGGCTGGACACCAGAGTTGTCCTCACCCCTCCCGGTAAAACAAAAAAGAGAGAATGTAGTTTGAGGCGGGTTTTTCTCGCTGAACTGCTCTGGGTGCTGTGTCCCTGAATCTCACCAGTGTTAACCTCTGGCGGAAGACATGGAGAAAAGGAAAAGATGTTACTGGTAAATCACTGAAACAAATAAAACCACACACAACCAGAGAAAGATATGAGAAGGGTGAGGAACAGACACATGTGCGTGTTAGAGAAATGCCTCGTTTGAGAAAAAGTTAAAGTAACCCATATACAGACGCACCCATACATGCAATGAAGAAACAGCTTACATACATGTGCACGTACATGCAAGGTTAAAGTAGCGACACTTAACATACACCTGTTTTTAAATGATATAGTTTATACATTACTGACAATTAAACGCTTTGGGTTGCAGGACAACAACGTAACGTCAAAAGACAAAGACACTGGTCTGAGGATTAAGTGAGGACACGACAAATTTAGTGGTTAAAAGGGTCGACTTGGGACATGTTTTTGTTGATTGTTTAAGACAAATGACTACTGAATGATAGGAAATTCCTTTTTAGGTTTCTAAACAGGATCTTAAGAATTTTAACACGTACCTGTGTTGTCCTGTCAACTTGAGGGGTTATGAGTTGATTATATGGTGAAAAAAAAAAAAAAAAAACAAAAACAAAAAAAGGGGGGAGACGAGATCTCGTTGTTTCTCCCCTCTCGGGATAACACAGCCAACACAGCACAGCCAACACAACATCATTTTCCTGTTCGCCTGTTTTGTTTTGTTTTTGTTTTTTCTGAGAGCCGAAGCTGACCTGGACTCCTACCCTCCCCTCTACCATCGTTGCCCTCTCCGCGACCATCTTTGACCCTTTGACCCCTGAAGGCCACAGCAGCTGGACTCACAACAACAACTTGAGGATGTCAACAGTGCTGCAAAAGAGTGATCTCATGCAGCAGAGACGGAGAGCACTAAACCTAAAGCCCGTTTCACTACACGGGGGAAATTCCCAGGCTGCGTCAGCTGACAGAGCTGTGACGAGACGCGCATTAAGCCCGGAGGAAAAGGGACGGTGAGCAGAAGGATGCTGACCTCTGAGAAGAGCCGAACAGCAGAGCTGCAGAAGGCAGAAGCAAAAGGGTCAAGGTACAAGGAGAAGATGCAGGCAGCTGCAACAACGGATGAAAACAGACCCAAAGAGGAGGGGAGGACCCTAGGCCATGCGTCAGGCCGCTGGTTTACCTAAACTACAGAACAGGAAGGTGATGAACACAAACATATACCAACACACGAACACACACTTCTGCATGCGCCTACTTAGAATGAAGGGAAACACACACATGAACACTTATGCACTTGTTGAGGGAGTAAAAACTGATACATACCCATGCACTAAAATCAAAATGTTGATTTAATTTACTAAGAAGTGACACACAATGCTCCAGCTGCTGCAATGAAGAATGCTTTACTGACAAAGGCTCAATGCTGCACACAACAAAGTCAAATACAGAATTTGCTATAATAATAAGCCCAGAGGGCATTTGTGTGGTCTGGGGAGCAGAGTCCGGAGCGGTTTGGTTATGAAAATGATGCCCGTGCGAGATATCTGGGGCTTAAGGCCTCGACTTAATTGTTTACTCTACACTAAAAAGAAAAGAAAACACTCTGAGCAGTGGTGCAGAGTGAAAACGAGGAATTAACAGTGTGAGTTTTATTTCAGAGCGCCACGTCATTGTGATGGAGATTTAATAAAGGAGGAACACACGGACAAAGAAGAAGAGAAGGGGGGGGCAGCCCTTGAACGCGATTGCCTGAGGCATTAAAGTTCTGTACTAAATTCTGGTTTCCAGTGTGAGAAAAGTCACGCAGTGCCAGTAGTAGAGCTAGGTTGAGTAATGATGCTAAATTACTGTAAGTAAATCATCGTACACCGTTCAAGTTTCATGATAACGGGGATCTAGACTTTGTTGAACCCTAGGCAATTTGAACAGGTAAAAGTCGAGTGACCAAGTAGCAGTTGAATAAAAGTCATTGAATAAGTGTTGAAATAAACTGGCAGAATTAAGAGAATTAAAACATTTCAAGAGCTCAACTTACTTAATGGTTCAATTTTGTTTCACGAACGCAAAACATATAGGTTTATGAATATGAAAAGGTTGAGGTGGTGTTGATTTGACTCTGTGTAGGTTTAGGTTGGTATTTTTATTGATGGGAAGAATATTCAGTGACAAGTCCTAAGACCCGGGCGTCTGCATTTTGTTTTTGTTATTTTTCATTTTATTTTGTTTTATATTTACTGATTTTTGTTTGTGAATCTTTTCTTTAAGCAGATCTGCACATCGGAAATTACAAGCATTACACGTCGGCGAGAAAATTGTTGTAAGTGAGTTTCTCCGCATTGAAATGGGTTCTGGAGGAAACACTTGTGGGGACAATTAGAAAAGAGAGTCCCTGTTTAAAAAAGGATTCAGCGAGGTAATCCAAACTCAAGTTCTTGTTTCTTTTTGAGATGACGTCATTTTGCTGAGTGTGGAAACTAGATGCGACGACAGGTTTCACTATCAGCAAAGAACGGATGAATGGATGAAAGACTGGGAATAAAAACAAACGGACTGACTGGTAAAAGATGACAAGACTTGACCATGACTCAAGGTTAACCACCTCCACCTAGATAGGATAAAAGGGTGGATGAATTTATGTGGGTTTCTTTTACAGGAGTAGAAGGATGACAAAATATTCGAGGATGAGTGAACCTGTAAATGCCATTTTTGTGTCTTGTGTTGCTTACAGAGGTGACTGCGCAGCGTTACCATTTACATTTTCTTCCCTACAGGGTTACAGTTTTAATGTTTTTCTATTACAGGATTTCTGGGCGGATGTGTGAAGAAACGGTGTTTATGGGTTAGGAGTTGGGGATGCTATTACACTGTATTCTGGTGAGAGTGTTGGGGGAGACACACCCTGTCTTGAAAACTGTGATTCTTTTACAGGAAATGTTTTATAGCACCTATGGAATGAGGATGCCTGACTACGGTCAATGTGCTGCTAATGTTTGCTTTGCTTTGGTGAGAGGGGTGCAGTAGAAAACAGACAAGTGACATGAAAACAAGTAATAATAACAAATAACAAATTTGGGGGACAGTTTGACCTAGAGCCCACTAACTGGCCATTAGGGGCTCTCTCTCTCTCTCTCTCTCTCTCTCTCTCTCTCTCTCTCTCTCTCTCTCTCTCTCTCTCTCTCTCTCTCTCTCTCTCTCTCTCTCTCTCTCTTGGAATAACATTGCCCAAAGGGTGAATAAAGCAAATTGTGGCAATAATAGTGATTTAATGATTGGAGAAACCTGAACATGATACTTGTCTGTTGAGCTGAATCGTTTATTACTCTTATGATTTTCCGGTGGGACTATGAAGATTTTTTGGTACAGATTGCAGGTTGTTGCTCTTTAACTCCTAGAACACGCCCTTGGCGAGGTGGGGGGAACTGGACCACCTTTCTCTGCCCCATCATCCTCTATTGGAAGACATCCAAGCTAAGTAAACATGTCTTGGCCCTTTCCCCCTGAAATGACAGGCAGGCAAAGATGTTGCGTCTTTATTTGCTTCCTGGCCCTGGGTCTCATTCCCATTGGCATAATCCTGATCGTGAGGGTGACGAACATTATCGTCTTTCTCTTGTTTAAATGCTTCTAGACTGGTTGTTTCTCTGTGGTGTTTTGTATTAGGTTTGTTATTAATTGTTTCCCTCACCCACTTCCTCTTGAAGGATATATCTGGTTGAACTGTGTCTGGTCGGGTTGTGAGGGTTAAGCGATGTTCTCAGGGTCTCCGGACTTAAGCCTGAGCGAATGTGTACTCCCACCACTGGATATAAATTGTTTTTTTTCCACACCCCTTCCTCACGTTTTACGATATTGACTTTTGAATGTCCTTAGCAGTTACCGTTCGGAGTTTATTTTACGGTTGATTTATTCTTTCACATTTTCACGTTTATATCTCTCATTATTATAGTATACTCTGCACTCTCCACATTTTTATCATTACTTGTGCTTTTTGGTTGCTGAGTTACAGGAACTGTTAATTTTGTGTCACTACCCTGGTTGCACTAACTCGTTGTATCCGTGTGTGCAGGACAGCTGTTACTGCTTTCATCGGGAACCGAGACTGCTTGCAGCCGACCCCTGGGCAGGGTGGTGCCTGGACTCTTTTCTCCTCATACATATAAAGACAAATGATAAGACCCGAGGAGTTTTTCGAGCCAGGCTTCGACACGTCTCTGTGTTCCTTTGAATGTTACTTATTTTTGTGTGTTGACCCATTTAAGATGGGTCAAAAGGGGGATTTGAAGAAAATATAATCTGATCAAACATTATTCAGCTTTAAATATTGTTCAGCTTTAAAGTTACTGTGCAACTGTGTAATAAAAATGTGTGCTCACGACTTTGGCCTTGAGAGCGATAAGAAGCGATCGCCTCATCCTGCAGGTGGAAGATATCTGCAAGCGAGGAGGCTAGAACACCCAAGGCCGCTTTCCTTTTATGGAGTTGTTTTTCTGCTAATGCAGCACTTTCCTCACAACCCCCTCCTGTAAGTTTTAGAGAATATATACCCATCCTCACAGCAAATATTAGGAATCTCCTGATGTGAGCTGTGTTGAGAGGTTGTCTCTGTCTCAATAAAAGTTCACTGATTCCCCATCTGCTGCAGGTGTCCGGTTGTCTTCATTCTCCGCCAGCCTGGTTAAGTCAATTCCTCCTTAACATCTAAAAGAACCTATTTAATGAAGGAAGACGGGTTCACTTTGTGTTTAATATTATTCTATTGCTGTTGTTGTTTTTTTTATATCCTTCAAACTGCAACCACATAAGCTAGCGCAATAATTTTTTTTGCATATGAAACCGGAGGAGTTGTACTTACATCTTATGCCATCAGCTTGTCCTAGGTCACAGTTTCCTTCCACATATGGCTTTGCAAAAACGGCATAAAAAGTGCTTGCAGGAACAAAAACATAATATTCCAGAAACGCGCTTTGCCGATCCGATCAGCTGTTCATAACACTTCCTATGTTAGAATAGACGTCAGCATGTCTGCCATTACCTGCCCGAAACCGGAAGTGATGTCATTTTTGCGGAAATGTAGTTTTTTACCATCAGGGCCTCATGAGCCTATACTGGTGTTTTTTAAAGCTATGTTTGACTTTATGACTTTCTGTGTCGTTTCTGGGATGCTTAGAGCTAAAATTGCACTGCTGGATATAGTTTATTTTGATGCATATGCTGCTTTTTTGCAAATTTGCACTACAATATTTATTTTTGTTTTTCCTGCAGTATATAAAAATTGGTGTATTTCAAAAATAAAACTATAAAGACACTTAAAATAAATTTCCTGTGGTGGGAAACTATTTTGTGCAACTTTTTTGTATTTACAGTTTTGAGGGATAAGCCTCATAAATTTCTCTAACTACAAATATATGTTAAAAAAAACAAAAACGATTTTCAATTTTTTTATTTGTTTATTGCACTTTCTTGCAATTTATGTAATTTCTATGCACTTAATGCATACATATTATTAAAATTTGGGCTTTAATGGTTGTATTGATGTATAGCAACTTGAAATGCTCCCAAAAATGGCACTACAACATGTAAAAATATAATATAAGCTCTGGCGGACTTGGTTCTATGGTAGGTCTTAAAGGGTTAAGGCTGCCAGCCGTGCCAGCGCCGTCTTATCCATCCAACCATACATACATTACACAAACATCACATGGGGAAGACAGGTCAGAGAGGTATAACATGGAAAAGCACAACATGAGGAAAAATAAGGAGAAAAAAATAACTCCCCCCAGACTGAGCTCCAACAGGGAGATCAGTTTGAGAACAGAAAAAAAAAACCTGACAATGGAAGAAATATAGTATCATCTTCAACTATTTTTAGACATTGAATTTATAACACTGAATTTTTATCCTCCAAATTTCCCTGCAAAAAATTCACCTGCAAAAATTCAACCGCAAAAGTGATGAACTTGAATGACCCAAGCCAGAGCAATCAGCACTAGATCGAGTCGAGTGGCTCTCAGCCGATTAAATTATGCTGTTTGATCACATGACACCGTTAGCCAGCAGTGTGTCTCCTAAAAGAGAGCTGTTTAAAGGTGAGTGATTAAGTTTTTCTCCTAAATAGAGATCATTACAGAACGCCTAGTCCTACGTAAAATACCATTTATTTTTATTTTATCATCTACTCGAACTAAGGAAAACGTTTGACTAACTCAAAGACAATTTCCACGCCTCCCCTGCCTGTCTGCAGAGGCAGTTTTGAATTTAGGAGCGGCAAGATGGCAGCGGCAAACCCTGGCGATTCTCCGGTAAGTATATTGTTTTTTATCTTCAAGTTGCCAGGGTGACAGGTTGCCCTGGCAACAGACCTCAGAAAGGGGAAGTTATTGCAAGCTGCACAGGAAGTAAGACACAAAGAAAAGAGGAACTTGTACCATATAAGGAGCTGTTTGTATTGAAACTGTGTGACGTGTGAAGTACCAAAATAACACCATATGAGACACATGTTGAGCTTCTAATGTTAGAGATTCTGCAACTGGCTTTAGGCTGTGCAGGGCTCTCTCTTCTGGAAAATGTTTGAATAAATATATAAATGTTTTGACCACTCTGAGTCGGGTTTTCTCTGTTCTATCATGGGGATCAAAGAATGAGGTTTAATATTTGGTGTTTTCGCCTGGTTCCCTTGTAACAGAGAGAACAAATGTGGCCAAAGGTATGATCTGATATGAGGCGGACAACAGACTAAAAGATTTAAAGGTAAGCGCCAGCCTGTTCAAAATTGTGCATATTGGATGAATTCTAAATTATTGGTTCGCTGAGTTGATGATCGTGACCATCAATTGGCTTAGTAGTGGGGAAATTAAACTAAATTATAAAATCTGTTAAGTAGATTTCCGGTGTCATGTCCATGATAATTTGGGGTAATTTGGGATAAATAAAAGTAAAGTTTGGGCATATGTGACAAAATTTATTGTGATTAATTCTGGGGTGAAGTTCAACGTTGTTGTGACGTATGTTTGAAGTTGGTGTGGTATGTGACTGTGTGTTATGTCAGCCAAGAAAAAGAGTTTAGGTTAGGATATTTGGTTAAGGGAGGGATTCATCCCTGTATTGATTAGCAGAGTTGGACTCGGGCATCAGGTAATAAACTGGTGGTTGGAGTCCACATTGATGCTTTTAAAATGATTTAATCAAATCAAATCACTTTTATTGTCACATCACATGTGCAGGTACATTGGTACAGCACATGTGAGTGAAATTCTTGTGTGCGAGCTTCACAAGCAACAGAGTTGTGCAAAATACAATAATGTAAACAAGCAGAATACAAGAATGGCTACATCTGAAACTAATAAATATATGTACAATATATAATAGTATATGCATTTCTGGATGTGTATACTAAATATTTTCCTACGTGTGTGTGTGTGTGTGTGTGTGTGTGTGTGTGTGTGTGTGTGTGTGTGTGTGTGTGTGTGTGTGTGTGTACACATATTTTACAAATTAAATAGAGTAAACAATAATAAATATATAAAAAATATACAGAGTTGAGACATGTGCAAAACAGTGGCATTACTGTACAGTATGTAGTGCATAATGTTGAAGTTCCAGTAGTGAAGCTGAGGTGTCTATGACGTGTTCAGCAGTCTGATGGCCTGGTGGAAGAAGCTGTCTCTCAGTCTGCTGGTACGGGACCGGATGCTGCAGAACCTCCTTCCTGATGGAAGCAGTCTGAACAGTTTATGGCTGGGGTGACTGGAGTCCTTGATGATCCTCCCTGCTTTCCTCAGGCAGCGCTTCCTGTAGATGTCTTGGAGGGAGGGAAGCTCACCTCCAATTATCCGTTCAGAGCACCGCACTACTCGCTGGAGAGCTTTGCAGTTGTAGGCGGTGCTGTTGCCATACCAGGTGGTGATGCATCCAGTGAGGATGCTCTCAATGGCACAGTGATAGAAGGTCCTGAGGATGCGGGGGTTCATGCCGAATCTTTTCAGTCTCCTGAGAAAGAAGAGGCGCTGCTGCACCTTCTTCACTGTTTTGTTTGTGTGTACTGACCACGTAAGATCCTCAGCCAGATGTACACCAAGGAACCGGAAGCTGCTCACTCTCTCCACAGCAGCGCCGTTGATGGTGATGGGGGTGTGTACTTCTCTGCACCTCCGGAAGTCCACTATCAACTCCTTTGTCTTTGTGACGTTGAGGGTGAGATGGTTGTCTTGACACCAATTACTTAGGATGGAGACACCGTTCTCTAGGGGTGCAAAATGTTCTGAGCGTTATGACTCCGTCTTGCGGCAGACACGCTGTAATTTTCTCTGGCGAGCAGTAGCGGTTTTTGATACGGGCGACACGGGCAGTTGCCCGGGGCGGCATCGTGGTTGGGGGTGGCATCACGGGCATCGGCAAAAAATAAATAAAAAAATGTTCGTACTCATGCTGTCCCGACGTCATGCCAGCGCATATTGGGAATGGCATAGGCACCGATTGGTTTTCTATCACCCGTTTGCTGGGAGTAAGGGCGCCCTCCGTTTGCAAGGTGTGCCTGCTGCTTGCGGCACAGGGAGGAGAGGATGGAGCGGCGGGGGATTCCCCGGCTGGCTGGAGCAGCATCTAATAACCAACTCGCAAAATAAAACAAAATTAAATGAAACCAACAAACACGAAAACACCAGACATTATGATACAGACTTATAATTTGCACTGATGTTTTTTTCGAAATTCTATAAAGTGAGCGCGAGAGCCCTCGGTGCGCCTGCTCGCTGCTGAAGTCAAAGTAAACTTTATTGTCATCTCTGCTACATACAGTCCAGTATATAGAGAGACGAAAAGACGTGGCTCCAGTTACAGCAGTGCAAGTAAACAAACAATAAATATAAGAAGAGTAAGAAAATAAATATACACTTTAGGACCAGGGATAAAGGGATCAATAACAATTTAAAATTTATAGTTTGATGATTTAAAGTCTCACACACAACCTGTCGAAAGGGGAGGGGGCCCTGCTGCTTCCAAATAGAGTACATTTCATTCATAATGATGTAAATCCAAGCCCATTATGTATTCATGATTTGAATCCTGGGTTGTGTGAAGTCCCAGAAATACACCTTAGACAAAGTGAATCTGTGAACTAAGGTGTAGGTCTATTAGGTTATGTTGTGGTGATCCTCGAGTTGGGGGATTTGTGTTCATACTGGAGTGCAAAATTAAAACCAATGTAAGATGGACAAGAAAAGTTCAAAGCCATCAGGTGCTCAGTTTAGAAAAAAGGGAAAAGAAGAGGAGAAGAAACGAGAAAAAGATACAGGTAAACAGATGTGTTATTCAATAATGGCAGGTCATCCTGAAACAATCCGAATCAGAATACTTTATTAACCCCTAAGGAAATTATGTGAGTTACAGTTGCTCCAAAAAGAAATGGTAAAAATAGCAACAGTAACAGAATAAACTCCAAACAATACATAATATTAAAGATTTTAATATTAATTAGTCATTGTCAATTGTTGATTTGTCCTGTTCTCATTGTATGACGAATTATGATGGCTGTTTGGTATCAATTTGCATACCATACATACTCTCTCGCTCTTCATATGTGTGTGTGTGTGTGTGTGTGTTTCTCTGGTGAAATTCAGTATGGTTCCGACAACAGTTTTATGTTAATGTACAATCTTTAATATGTTTTGTGTGGGTGGGGGGGGGCAGAGGGAGTGTTCGCCCAGGGCGCCAAACAGGCTAGGACCGCCACTGCTGGCGAGAGGGTTAATTCGGGTGATACCCGCGACAGGTAGGGACAGTCGTTAATAATCAGTGGTCAAGCACCATTTTTCTGGCACCATTTGACCAATAGGGCGGGGCCCCGGGCGTGACCATTCAATGTGGCTGACAGGTAAGCTTTAAGTAAAGCTTTAAGGCGCAAGAGGGATACTTAGACGCTGGTAAGTGGAGCTTCCTGTCGAGCTGCGGGAAGCGCTTATAAATTAATTAGGGCCTAGAAATTTGACCGCTATCGGTGAGGGCGTTCCCGAAGCGGGATGATTGACCAGCAGGGTGGGCGAACCTGGGCCTTAGAGGCTTTTAAATTAGTCGAAATGGTAGGATGACTAATACTAGAGGAAGATGAAGTGAAGTTGTAAAAATGTAAATAGTTAATCTTGGCAGTCAGTGTCTTGTGTGAATGTATAAATGAAGTGTAAAATTGTTATTTGGATGAATGATTAAAGGTGCACATTGTTTTGAGAGCTGATGAGAGCATTGTGTGAATGAGGATATAAAGCTGAGCTAAAGAATGGTGATATGTGTGGGAAAAAAACTGTTAATTGTCCTGAGGTCTGAAAGACCTCTGCTAAGCACGCTGAAGATTTTGATATGAATGCTTGTAAATGCAAAGAGCTTAGTATATTTAAGTGTGTGTGTGTGTGTGTGGAATAAGGGTGCATTCTTTTTCTATCAGCATTTAGCCGAGTTACAGAGGGTTTATAGACTGTAAATATAAAATAAGAGTTCGATTAGGCTGTAGAAACAGATCAAAATATGAGTGTCTGTGCGTAGGCAAACTGCTGTGTGTGTGTGTGTGTGTGTGTGTGTGTGTGTGTGTGTGTGTGTGTGTGTGTGTGTGTGTGTGTGTGTGTGTGTGTCTGGCAGGAAGTGAACAACTTTGCATGCCCATAAAAGGAAACTGGCTGATGTGTGGACTGTGCCACCAGAGAGAGAGAGACGTGTTAAAATCTAGGTAGAGGAAGCAAATTAATGTCTTAAGAAAAAGTAATGAAAATGATATTAAATAAATGTTTTAGTGTGTCAATACAGGTGGACTCTTCTCAATCTGAAAACATGAGTACAGCGGCAAAATGATAGATTAACAGAATTGGGATGAAAACAGGCCAGGCTTTGGCTTAAAATTTTTACAGCTTCACCTCTCATTCTGTCCGTATCCTGAGAAGAAGCTTAAAGGACAGTCAATCTCCTGATGAAGACAGAATACAGACAGAACACCGTGTACTTGAAGAATTAACAGCAGGCAAAAGACAGTGAAACTGACCTATAACACTGAAGAGTCCAGCAGCAGCATGTAAGAAAAGACTTGATGGAACATGCACTCTGAATTACAAGCTGGGAAGTTGAACAGTGGGATAACTGTGTGAAAGCACTGCACAGCACTGGACAGTGAGTTTCAGATTTGCCATGCTGGGAGTAAACCTGAAAGAAAAGATTGAAAAGATCAAGAGAGAAGGAATGGAGAGAAGAAACATCTGATTTGGAACGAGTGGGAGGTGAATCTGGGTAATATAGTGAAAGCCAGGGCTGTGCAGAGAGGTTTAAAGGGGCGGGTGCTCAAAGTTAAAAAGGGGCACATTGAGCCAGGCTGAATAACAACAACACACATTCATCAAGAATCTAATATGGGCAACAAGGCAAAGCAAACGTAGCCGATGTTTTACCTGATGGGTACAATGTTGCTGTTGAGGGGTTGCTGCTGATGGTGCTGGAGGGCAGGGCTGTGTTGATCTGAGACTGTAGACATTAAAAAGTCCACAGGAGAGATGGTAGCTGATTAAACAAGTGTCATGATATAATAACAAAATGCAAAGATTGGTGACAGCACTTGGAACCATAAGGCAACAAAAAACTGTGAGAAATAATTTAGGCTCTGCCTGTGAATCACTCTTTGCTTCTCTTCTTCCTTCCATCCCATCATTTCATATATCACTCTCCACTTGCTATGTGAGAACAAGGCACAACTTGGTATTGCAATAAACTATAATCTAATTATCCACACCTAACAACTCTTGCACTTAATCTATAATAAAATGATGACAGAAAAATGTTATAGCACTGCCTTTAGTAGCCTCACACAGCTCCTACTGTTTCCTCCTCATGTCCTTACCAGCCATGTCTGGACAATGTTATATCATTCATGAGTAATATTTTTTTTTAAAAATCCATCTAAATAAAACACACACATGCACGCACACACAGTGACATTTTAGACCTTCTTCAGAATACTGTATATACTATGGGCATCATGGTGCTGATCCAGAATCCTTACATTATTATTTATTACTAGAGCTACAATAATAAAGCAGTGAGGAGGGGGAAGTAATAAATATGAAATAATGTCATTATGATGATTCCATTTGTTTCACTATCCACTCTGTGCAGGGGCAAAGCTTATTACATTTTTAAACTGTAGAGATACAATCATTTTACTGCTGTAAAATCCAAATTTTGTCTTATTTAAAATATAAATCTAATATAATCTGCTTCTTAATGTATGTTCTTTAAAATACAGCGTGTGTTTTTAATATATTATAATTATAATAATTATTATGTGGACATGCATATTAGATCGTTTTTTAGTGAAATATAATCCCTCCAGAAAGGCAGGAAAAGCCCGGAAACTTACTTTAAAACTAAATATGTTCTAAATACTTTAAAACTAAATATGTTCCCTAAAACGGTGACAGAGCTGCAGACCCATGACAGCCTTACACAGGTAGCCAGCAGCTATGACCAGCACTACTTGTGCAGTTAATAAAAGGACAGGTAATGTTTGTTGCGCTGTTGCACACACAGCACGCTCGTTTGTTTCAGTTCGTCAGTTGCAACAAGACAGCTTACCAACGTGTACGTAATAAGCTAATACTCCTGGGTGCTATACACTACAGTGTACGCTGTACACCTACTTACTGGTTTTGTCGCATCAGTCTGTGTCTCTGAGTTAACTTGTGTTTCTCCTACAGCTCCGGACCGCTAAAAATGCGCGTGCTCTTTGTGAGCTCGTTCCCGGCTCGTAACCAGCGCGTTCTGCCGTCAAGGGCGATCATTGGTTAAATTTGATCATGTGACTGATGCAAGCCAGATCCTTTTATTTAGCAAAACTGTGATTAATAGTTAAATATTATTGTTGAGGAGCACAGACAGGACTCCGCACGCACACACACATTAAAAAAAGAAATAATAATTATTATTATTTTTTAAAGTTGCCTCAACAAAAGGGCACCTTGGGCACCCATCAGGAAAGGGGCGGGTGCTCAAGCCCCTCTAGCCCCCCCCCCTCTGTACGTGCCTGGTGAAAGCATATGGGAAAATTGGATTGAAGATTGAGACTGAACTCATGGAGGTTTAGAAATGTCCAGAGCATCACAACAGAAAGGTAAAATTAAAAAAAAAAAGAAGAGATAAACAAAGAAATAAACTAACAAGTACCTGAATCAATAGAAAGGGCACATATACAAACTGTCACATGTGAACTTATTTTTGGAGAGAATCAGAAGTGAGACAGTTTGAATTCACAGCTCAGTGCAAAGATGCATGAATTACACCTGATTATAAAAACACATCGAGACAATGAAGATCAGCTTACACTCAATATTAATATGAACACACAATGAAGATGAAGACATGCTTACATTCATGAATGTGATTACATGACATAAATGTTAGATTTAACATACTTAAAGCTTGAAGTTGAGGAATAACTCAGGAAAGTTCCATGACAATAGAGTGATTTTTGTGAAGAGGAAAAAGGATAAACCAGTGATTGGAAGTTTAAAGTAGTTTTAGAATAGTGAATTAGAAGTGCTTGTGTACAGATTGATCAAAACAAGTGATTACTCTAGAAAGAAAAGAAAAGAATTCAATTATGTGGTGATGTTTTAAATATGCATTTCTCTTGTCAAGGCAACTTCTTCTGAGAGGAGAGAGTATGCAAATTAGCTGAATCAGTGGTGACAAAAAAGAAAAACTGAAGCTTCCTGTCTGGCTATGTGTCTGTTGGGTCTAAACTCAGACCCCGCTGTATCCAAGACTTATTCCCATGAAAGAAAAACAAGGCAACAGTGTTCGATCGATTTCTTGCGCAAGGGAGGCCTCTCATCCGTGACCAGCACGTCGAAATGACCACAATGGTGGCCTCCTCTCGCTGCCTTTTTATTGACAAACTTCAAACAATAGTTTACAAAACACCTCCCCTTGCAACCCCCTTTGGTTACAAAGACAAGGCACTGTATGTAAATGTATACACTGTGTGTGTGTGTGTGTGTGTGTGTGTGTGTGTGTGTGTGTGTGTGTGTGTGTGTGTGTGTGTGTGTGTGTGTTCCTGCTGATCAAAGGGTCATAAACCCTAAAAGCAGGAACAACATCCTTGGTCATAAAGAGGGTAGTCTTCCCCCACACCCAATGTATGAAAGGGCTTAATGGGAATATTAATGTTGTGCAAACTGTCTGGCTTTTAACAAGATTTTCGTTGTATTTAGCAGGTGAAATTATGTCAGTTGACCTCAGATTTTCAGGACGCTGAAGAACCTGAGGCCACTGAAATATGATGTGGGGAAAATGAACGGAGGGAGTGATTTTAAGTCTGATTTCAGACTAAGTAAGTATTAGTTAAGCCAAGAGTAGGGCAAAGCTTTTGTGGCCCTGAAGTTTTAATCCCCATAACATATTGATAAATTAATAAGCAAAACTTTTCTGTGACAAATGAATGAGCTCATGTTGCTGAGGGTGGAGAATCTGATTATTTGCACGGGAGTCTCCACTATCAGCAATATCTCGTGTGAATGAGTGTGAGTGAGTGTGTGACTGGACTGACGATGTGGACTAAAGGTTTGACTGACTGGACACTGAGACAAAGACTGGACCATGGTTAGGATGAATAAATGTTGACAAACAATTCACCACACCGGCAAGAGAAAGGGGATGCTTTGCTTTGCTTTGTTTTGCTTTTGGCAGGAGCAGGATGAGAAGAGAGACCAGAGGGGAAGAGTGTAGTTTCACATGAGTTTGGAGCTGCAGAGTTAATATTTTGGCTGCTAATTTTGGGTTGCTGATGTTTGCTTTAAGAAAATTCTCTTTTATTGACTGGGTTTAAATTGTGGTATTACATTATATTGTGGGGAAAATGCCAAATGTTGTAGGGGAGAAAAATTTTGATATTACTCAGGTTACATTTAACAAAAGCAGGCCACTGTAGAAATTAATTACATTTTATAGAGAAAAATAATTACAACCAAAGTAATATTTATGAGTCACATAGGGGATCGCTAGACTTTTCATATAAAAATGCAGTCATAGAATAACAAACACTTGTCCAAGTGACCAAGGGTTTTTTTTCCCTTTAAAACAGTAAATTATTAAAAGAGCTGGTACTAGAGGGAGACAGGAGCAAAGCATACATATATTTTGGTTAAGTCAGATAAAGTAAAATTAAAATGTACTATTACATTAAGAGGAGCAAAATGAAATTAAAATATGGAAATTGTATATGAAGAACATGACTGATAACTGTTCTGTCTTAAGTTTTGTTATAACACAGGTTGCATTACAAGTGGGAAAACTGAGTTTTAGAAATGAAGTTAATGGCAAGACAGAGGTTTTGTTTCTAGGCAGCTCTGAATGGAGCCAGGAGTTTAAAAGATTTAACATGATGATTAAACTGATTTTATTCCTTAATACAGTTTTGGAGGTCTGGAGGAAGACTAACCTTTCTTTTAAGTTTCATAAGAGTTGGTGAAGTATTTTCAGTTTTAGTAGCTGGTCTTTAGCTTATTTGACACATAGGATGTGTCAAGAAGGGGTGATTTTGGGTCTAATTTCAAATAATGGGCTTTATGATCATTTTATAAATTTCTGGGTGTTTCTGGGTGTAAAACTTACTCATAAGTAATTGATTTTATGCTTAAACTTAATTGATTGAGTTTCGTACATGAAGAGATGATCTATTGTGAAAGGTGACAGAGTGTAGTAAAAAGGTCAATGTTAAAAAAAATGCTTGCAGAGACAGATAACAGGAAGTTAAGACACAGTTTGGCTGGAAACTATGCACTTGCAGATCAACAGTTTTTTTGTACAGGATGTTTATGATCAATTAAGAGAAGAAGAGAGCTTCTTAAAAGGGTGTCAAAAGTGTTGCTTACCCAAATGAATAACATTAACCTCCTAAGACCTGAACTCTTCCATGGCATGCATTTTTAATTTTTCTTTGATATTTGGGCATATTGAGATCCGATGAATGCAAAAACAAAGAATCACCAGATTTTTTTAACCTAATTTTTGTTTCTAAGAAAAATGAGAGCCACATATGAGGATGTTTGTTTTAAATTTTGATGAAACAGAGGCAGTATAATGTCCTCGTAAGTGGATATTAGGCCCTTGTAGAGCAAAATTTAGTATTTTGGTCTAGACAACTGATATAAGATTTTTTAGTTTGTGTTATGTTTATTTGTAGCTTCATTTAAAGGAAGAAGAGCTTGTGAATTGGAACCAACACAGGAAGAGAGATTGAAGCCATATGTGTAGAGGAATGCGGTGACATACGACACCATAGCTCCTGTTTTAACAGACAAGCTCTCTCTCTCTCTCTCTCCTTTTATGGGAATGTCTGAATTTCTATACATACCAAGTTATCTCCTGTTTCAGCTGACAAGCGAACAGTCTCTCCTTTTATGGAAATGTTTTATATTCTGAACATGCCACTCCTACTTTCTTGAAAACTTGCTTAAGTATAAATAAAGAAAGCTCTGAAAGCCCTGGGCGGTTTTTCCTCTGTCTCACATCTGTCCTGCACACGTCTGGTGCAGGATGGATTGGACGGTGAGGGACGATCGTCCATGTGTGCACATGTATAAGATATCTTGAGTCTGAGTTCCTTTGCCTTCTACAACTTCTCTTCACATTTTCTTGGTCCTCCGAGCCGGATAGAAAGCATCGGCCGCTGTGTTCTGACGTCGTGGAAATTGCACTGAAGCCTGTCGACAGCCTCTTCTAGGTAAGAGTGAAAGTCCAGAGACGTTAAATTCGGGTTCTGGCCAGTGTTCTTATAAGTGGTCCACGGCGTTGGGATCCAGTGGCTGACTTTCAACATAACCAGAGAGTCTTGGGAAGGTAAAGAAACCACTCACTTATACTCGCGTAAAACGAACCTAGGTCTTATCCGAAAGGATGTAATTAGTCTAATCCACTGCACGGATTTTCAAAATAAAAGCTTTAGGAGTAATCCACCGAAAGGATTGAATGAGTTTGATCCACTGCACGGATCTGTAAAAATAAAAGTTTTTAAGGACTGACCCGCCGAAAGGGTCCACGTGTAAAAATAAGAGGACTAATCCGCCGAAAGGATTTTCAAAATAAAAGCTTAAGGACTAATCTGCCGAAAGGATTTTCAAAATAAAAGCTTAAGGATTAATCCGCCGAAAGGATCTCAAATTAGGAATTTTTAGGACTGACCTGCCGAAAAGGTCTGCGCGACTGTGTAAAATGACTGTGTAAATGTTTGTGTTTTCTGTGTGTTGAGAGTGAATTGATTAAACAGCACAGTACGCTGCTGAATCACTCTCATTGTTATTGTCATTTTATTTCCTGTCAGTAGCTGAAGTACTGGTGACAAAAGAGAACGGTTGAGTTCCGCCTCATAAAACTGACAACGCTCCACTACATAGAGTGGAGTAGAAGGGCGTAGTCAGTAACCACTCTTAAGTCTAATACCAGAGAAAGCTCTGCAGTTCTGTTTTAATGGGTAATCAGCCCACTAAGTTTACTGTTGACGAACAGTGGTTAGAAAAATGTCCAGGCGCCGGACAAATTAGTGTGCAAAGATGGAGAAATCCTAAAAAAGATCAAATGTCCCACCTCGGAAGGAAAATGTAGCCCATCTGCACTATCACAATTTAAAGGAGCATTACTGAAAGAAGTAGAACAGACAAAAGATTTTTTTTAAAAAAGGGAAAACGCACGCAAGAATTAGAATATTTCCAAGTATGGAAGCGAGAGGCAGATAGACGATGTGAGAATTAAAAAAAAAGAAACAAGAAAAGAAAAATGAAAAAGGCAGCCAACCCCCACTTCCGCTGCTGCATGGCCAACCCCCACTCCCGCTGCTGCGACCCCCCTTAAACTATCATCTGATCCGTTTAGACCTCAGCCTGGTCCTTATGCAGAGGCAAAAAATATGTTAGATGAAATGGCACTAGGCGAAAATCCACAGGAAAAAATAGGAAAAGATTGTTATGGACGAGATATGAGAGGTGATGTCAATCCACCTGGTCCTCCCGGCATTTTTCCCATGATAGCAGTACCAAACCCCAGATACGGCCAACCCACAGGGGGAGGTGAAGCAGATGGAGAGGCACAACGTGATGATAACCCAACTAACTACATTCGTGTTTCGGCCGTGGTCACAAAAAGATAGGCAAAATGTGTTAAAAGACGTTCCCCCTCTTAATGAAGGTTTCATACCCTGGAGAGATGCGGTAGAAATGATCAGAAGACAGTGGTATTTAAATGGTCATGAAATGTTCCAAGTAATACAAGACGTACTAGGTTTAAAAATGGGAACGGTTAGGGGAGATTTCACAGGTAGCGCCGCTGATGGAACGCCCTTATCTCCTGTAAGTCAAGACCTACAAACCGCCGTCACAAATTTATATGGTCGCATCAGAGTACGATTAGCTCCAAGGGCTGACTATGTCAAAATTGGTGAAGTGAAACAAAAAGAAAATGAAACAGCGTCCGATTTTTTAGATCGCCTGCGTCCGGTTTTTAGGCAACATTCAGGAATGGATTATAATGAAGGTCCTGACGGTCCTTACCAACAGCAGCTAAAAAATGCATTCCTGAATGGCCTGCTACCCGCAGTGAAATCCCACGTTGGAAAACACTGGGTCACAATGAATACGGGACCACTAGCCGACGCATTGCAATATGCCGAGGACGCGCTCCGTGTAATAATAATATGAAAAAATAAATAAATAAAAAATTGCAAGCACGGGTACTTTCACATTAGATCCAGAAACAGAGTTTATCACATTCTCAGGAGGATTTAGAGGAAAGGGCCAGAGATACGTAGGACAGACAGACATATGTGAAAGAAGTGAAGAAAGAGATAATACGTGCTGGAACTGTGGCAAGGAAGGGCATTTCACCAGAGATTGCAGACATAAAACAGACAAACGGCAATATTTAAATGAATGACTAAATGAGGAAAAGCCAAATGAAAATGACAAAAGTGACGCAGAAGTATTTAATGTCTATCAATTAGTGTCTGAAGTAAAAGGCAAACCTACACTGACAGTATATGTTAATCGCAAGCCAGTGCAGATGTTATGTGATATAGGAGTATGTAAAACCGTTTTGAACAGAAAACCACAGGAAGTACAAGTCTCAGAAGATACTTTAATAGTAAAATCAGCATCAGGTCACACTACAGTGCAGTGACTGATAAAACCCTTATTAAGTGAAAACCAGAGATCAAAATAGTTTAAAGTAGTTTAAAAAGGTTGGAAACAGACCCCACGAATAGATATAAATATAAGAAGTACAAAAATAAAAATAAATAAAGACAAAATTACATTAGAATTTATTTTTAATGTATTGAAACTAATAATAGGAAGGATAACAACCTGTAAACTGATATTAATAATGAAACATAGTTGGCATGACGACCATGCCCAGAATGTATAAAATAAATAAAAGGAAATAATTCACATGAAAACCTTTTAAATAAAATAGAGAGATGCATAAGGTAGATTAAGGCTGTGTCATTGTTCAGCCAAGGAAAGTATGTGAAAAGATAAATGTCTCCATCTTGGAAATGGGTGAGACTGCAGCTCGCCCACAGTCCTTGATGGATACAAAATAAAATATAATAATAAACTACTTGGTTCGACATGCAACAGAGAGAATGAATGTGACTGAAGGTTGGATCTGAGATGAGGCAAACAGAAGACCAGTCTAAAAGTAGGCACAAACCTGTGCAGAGAAAAAGCAAATTTGTACAGATTGGATGAATTCTAAATTATCTGTTTGCTGAGTAAGATGATCCTAACTATTAAATTGGCTCAGTAGTAGTATAGTGATATACACTAATAAAATATTGTAATATACTATTGTTATTATGTAGAAAGAAAAAGATGATAATATTAATAATGATATAATGTTAATAATAAGAAGCAACCTAGTCAGTTATGATGTGAGGTGGACGATTGTTATGAAGTAGTCTGCATCAAGCTTAAGGTTTGCTCAAACTCAGTATAATGACATATGAGATGAAGAAAATAAAGAAACTATCTAAACTAATTAAGTGCATAGAGGCACTTAACCTGCTTAAAAACCTGTCATTTATCCTAGATAAATATTACTGAGATATAGAGCACATCTATAATAACAACTAATAAGCCAAACCCTGTAGACAACAGCTAAAGCTACAGGATTGAGAAGCTGAATTAAATATATGGACACCGCTAAGTTGATGAGCGTGTTACACATTTTCTTTTATTTTTATTTATTTGTTTTTAGAGCAGAGGCTGCATGCTATTAAAGGCCAACACATGCAGCTCGCTGTGAGCTCAGTTTTTCCCTCACACTTCTGCTCTGTTTCAGTAGCAGCATTTTTCTTTTTGTGTCCTTCTCATGTATGTTTCCTGTTTTGTTTGATTATTTTATTTTGTTGATTTGGAAACAAATTTGTGACCATACATGTGGATCACAGTGACACATAGTGATTAGGCATATGATTTACAAATGCCTAGTTTTAGAACTGTGAGCAATTCAAAGTTTAAAAAAAAAAAAAAAAAAAAAAAATTATATATATATATATATATATATATATATACATATAAAAACCCTACTTCAAAGTTTGAAATATGTAAGATGTGTGAGATGGGTGAATTCTTTGAAAAATTAGAAATTATCTAAAAATGCATTAAGTGAAAATGTAATGTTGCGTCTATAGAAAAGAAAAAGAAGCATTTAGTTATTTAAAAATAAGCATTACAGACAAATACAGTTTTAGCATTGCCTGACTATGATAAGCCTTTCTACTTATGTGTAGATAGAGGAGCAGGTCATATGAAAGCTGTGATAACACAGGCATTTGGAGAAAAATTTTTTAAGATGGCGCCGGTGAGGTCGGCTGCCGTCACGACTGCTCCGACCACTTTTTCTTTGTCTTTGTTTTTTAAGTTAGTTTTCAGCGTTTCTAAATCGGCAAAATCATCACCATTGGGTACATTAGGTATGACAGTGACACTCTTGTTTCTATTGGTATACAATGTACTCACAATTCGAAGTTTTTAACTCCGGATCCGAGCTGGCCGAGTGAGATCTCGAGGGAGAACAAAGGGAAGCGGCGGCGGCCTAGAGGGAAGCGAGCCGGCGTCAGGAACAGGCTGAGAGCTCGTGCACACCGCACACCTCTGCCTAGCATCCTGCTCGCCAACGTCCAGTCACTGGAGAACAAGCTTGACGACCTCAGGGCCAGGATAAAGTTCCAGAGAGACATTCGGGACTGCAATCTCCTCTGCTTCACCGAGACATGGCTGAACCCAGCGGTGCCGGACCACGCCATCCAGCCGGCCGAGTTCTTCTCGGTTCACCGCATGGACAGGACACGGGACTCGGGGAAGTCAAGGGGAGGCGGTGTGTGTTTAATGGTGAACAACAACTGGTGCAACAGTGCGAACGTTGTTCCTCTCACACGCTCCTGCACACCAAATCTGGAACTACTGTCCATCATGTGTCGTCCTTTTTATCTACCTCGGGAATTTACATCGGTCATTGTAAGTGCCGTTTATATTCCACCACAAGCGGACACGGTCACCGCCTTATGCGAGCTGCATGAGGCACTCACACAGCACCAGACACAACACCGGGACGCTGCGCTTATTGTGACGGGGGACTTTAATAGCGCCAACCTCAAACGCGCAGCGCCGAACTTTTATCAACACATCACCTGCCCCACCAGGGGTGAAAGGACACTGGACCACTGCTACACTACGGTCAAGGACGGCTACAAGGCACAATGCCGCCCCCCGTTTGGCAAATCTGATCACGCCGCCATCTTCCTCATGCCAAAATACAAACAAAGGCTGAAACAGGAAGTTCCGGTTCAGAGGAAGGTCGCGCGCTGGACGGATCAATCGTTGGCCGCGTTACAGGACGCACTCGATGACGCAGACTGGGGCATGTTCAGAAACAGCTCCGACGATGACGTCAACGTGTTTACGGAAGCGGTTGTGGGATTCATCGGGAAACTAGCGGATGATACCGTGGAGACAAAGACTATCACAACGTTTCCCAACCAGAAGCCGTGGGTGGATAAAACCATCCGCGACGCTCTGAGATCCCACACCGCTGCCTACAACACGGGACTCATGACGGGGGACATGGACCCGTACAAAGCCGTGTCATATAACGTGCGGAGGGCGGTGAAAGAGGCGAAGCAGCGCTACGGGAGGAAACTAGAGTCACAACTCCAACAGAGTGACTCTAGGAGCCTGTGGCGGGGACTAAGGACAATAACGGACTATAAAACACCAACAACCGGTATGACGAACGCGGCCGTGACTTTGGCAGACGAGCTGAACACTTTCTATGCTCGCTTCGAGGCTGCAGCTAAGGTCTCCAACAATGCTAGTGTTAGCGGCGCTAACGGCTGCAGACAGGAAGATACTGCCAGCACCGGAAACGTGCTCGTCATCTCCGAGCATGAAGTAAGGAGAGCCTTCAAGAGAGTAAACACCAGGAAAGCAGCAGGACCAGACGGCATCCCAGGTCGTATCCTAAGAGACTGCGCATACCAGCTAGCTCCTGTGTTCACTGAGATATTCAACATCTCTTTATCTCAGTCGGTGATCCCCACATGCTTCAAAGAGTCCATCATTGTTCCTGTCCCGAAGAAACCCCACCCTGCTTCTCTCAATGACTATCGCCCTGTAGCCCTCACCTCAGTAGTGATGAAGTGCTTTGAACGCCTGGTCAGAGACTTCATCATTTCTTCACTACCAGACACACTGGACCCACTACAGTTCGCTTACCGTCCAAATCGTTCCACAGACGATGCCATCTCTCATCTCCTCCACACATCACTCACTCACTTGGACACTAGAAGGGGGAATTATGTTAAAATGCTCTTCATAGACTACAGCTCTGCATTTAATACCATAATTCCCTCCACACTCACCACCAAGCTGGAGCATCTGGGACTCAGCTCATCTATGTGTCAGTGGATCTCCAACTTCCTAACTGGCAGACCACAGGCAGTAAGGATGGGCGGACATGTCTCAGCCTCCACCACTCTCAGCACTGGAGCCCCCCAGGGGTGTGTTCTGAGCCCCCTGCTGTACTCTTTGTACACATATGACTGTGTGGCCACTACCAGGTCCACCACCATCATCAAGTTTGCTGACGACACCGTCGTGGTGGGCCTGATCTCTGATAACAACGAGACGGCCTACGTGAAGGAGATTAGGAATCTGGAGAACTGGTGCCAGAGGAACAACCTCCTTCTAAACGTCAGTAAGACAAAGGAGCTGATAGTGGACTTCAGCACTAAGCAGGAGAGGAACTACCAGACCCCCGTCATCAACGAGTGCCCAGTGGAGAGAGTGGACAGCTTCAAATACCTCGGAGTTCACATCACGCAGGACCTGTCATGGTCCTGTCACATCAACACCGTGGTGAAAAAGGCCCGACAGCGTCTCTACCACCTCAGACGCTTGAGAGACTTCCAACTGCCCTCCAAGGTGCTCAGGAACTTTTACTCGTGCACCATAGAGAGCATCCTGGCGGGAAACATCTTAACCTGGTTCGGGAACAGCACCATGCAGGACAGACGAGCTCTACAGAGGGTTGTGCGGTCAGCTGAGCGCACCATCCGCTCCGAGCTCCCTGACCTGCACTCAATCTACAGCAGGCGGTGCTGGACCAAGGCCAGGAAGATCGTGAAGGACCTCAGCCATCCCAACAACAGACTGTTCTCTCTGTTGAGGTCAGGAAAGCGATTCCGCTCCCTGAAGACCAACACAGAGAGACTGAGGAGGAGCTTCTTCCCGCAGGCGATACGGTCTCTCAATCACACCACCACACAGTACTGACCCACACATATGGTTCTTACACACACACTGGACTTTCTGGACATTGTTTTTGCACAACACTGGTCACTATATTCTTCATTTCCAGTTAATACTTGTACAGCTGCTGTTATTGTGTATATATTTATTTATATTTAGATTTCTTCATACATTCTTATATAGTTCTATATTGTGTATTGTGTATTTTGTTGTACAGTTATTTTATTTTCAACTTTAATTTATATATTTTATCTTATTCTTCCCAGTTAAATTTACCCTTCATTCTAATTTGTGTTGTACAGTTATTTCATTTTTAACCTTAATTTATATTTTATTCCTTCCTAGTTAAATTTACCCTTTTTAATTTTTCATATTTATTTCCTATCTTATTCATAGCCTTTCCTTTTTTGTTTTCTTTAGGTCACGAGCAGTTGTCCAAGCATTTCACTACATATCGTACTGTGTATGACTGTGTACGTGACAAATAAAATTTGAATTTGAATTTGAATTTGAAATAACGCCTGTTAACATTCCTGGTGAAACTTAGACTCGTGTAAATTAGACTCTGTTGCGTCAGGCCTGGCTGCATGTGCAAGCCTGTGTAGCCGCAGCAGAGGCAGTAAAAGAGTCAGCTGCACATATGCAGTCATACGTGCATATGAATTGCACACAGGCCAAAATATAAATATATACACTGACAGCCAGTTTGTTTTTTCAGCAGTGCACCACTTTGCAAAAATTTGGCATAACAGAGGTATGGTCACCTCTACGGGTAACCCAGTGAAACACGGCAACTTATTAAAAATCTTATTGGAAGTGATCACCTTGCCAAAACAATTGGCACTTTGCAAATGTGCAGCACATCAAAAAGACAATTTTGTTGTCACAAAAGGACTTTGCAGACCAAATAGCAAAGCAGGCAGCACAACAAACGATAACGCTTCTAACATCCGAACGTTGTACACAAATACCACCTGACGTACTAAGAGACGATAAAAAGCTGCAACAATCACTGAACAAAACAAGTGGCTGAAATGTGGAGCACAACTGAAAGATGATTTAATGGTCTGTGATGGAAAACCAATATTACCAGAGTCGTTACACAGGACAGCGGCTGTAGTGACACATGAAGTAACACATGTGTCAACAGGAGGGAAATATAGTATAGATAAACAATACACACTTTTACACTATAAATTTTTACACTATAAATTTCGAAACTTCAGCAAAAAAACTTGTAAGAACATGCCTATTCTGTCAAAAACACAACTCACAAGGAAACTTAAGACCTAAGAGAGGCCAGTTCTCCACACCATCCACATGGATTTTATTGAATTGAATGAATGTCAAGGATAAAAATATGTCTTAGTGATCATAGATGTGTTTTCAAACTGACCAGAGATATATCCAGTAAAAAGGAATGATGCAATCTCCGTTGCAAAATGTTTATGTAATCATTTCATTCCCACTTATGGCATTCCTTCATTGATTAGATTTGATAATGGCACACATTTTGTCAACAAAGTTATCAGAAAAGTTTCAGAAGTATTAGATTTTAACATTAAAAATCATTGTGCATACCATCCTCAGAGTGCAGGATTAGTAGAAAGAACTAACGGCACTATAAACAAAGACTGAGGAAATGCATGGAAGAAACAAAAAGACCATGGCCAGAGTGCATAGGTCTAGTAAAAATGTGGATGAGACTAACTCAGGGCTCCCAAAAATTGACACCATTTGAAATAATTCATGGGAGACCTTTTCCACTACCAATAACAAGTGAACCAATAGATAAATCTGTTAGAGAGACAACTTTAGTAGAAAATAGGGATATTGTTTTGAACTGCCGTGCGACGCTTCTCAAGTTTCTTGCAGATTAAAACCAGGCGACTGGGTCCTTATACGAGTACTCCAGAGAAAGAATCGGAATTCACCTCGGTGGGAAGGTCCATACCAAGTACTCCTAACGACGCCAACAGCTTGCAAAATCGCTGAGAGGCCCTCTTGGATCCACCAGAGCCATTGCAAAAAGGTGGAAGTGAGTGACAGCACAACCTAAAGACACCACCACCCCGACTCTTTGGTGATCTACAGGTGAAGGGAGGGCTGATTGGGTATATCCCGCCTTCTACTTCTCACCTGTAGTCTACTCACCAGAGTAAATCGGTGTGTCTGGTCATCATGAAGATTATTCTGTTTACCACCTTGGCCCTGCTGCTTACAGCATGGACCATGATGCACTTAAAGGATCAAGAAGCCAACCTGCATAGAAGGGCGTGGACATGTGACAACTCACACCTGGCTGAAGTAACACAGGACCACATCCATCCCTGGATGAACAACGCCTGGTATAGATAATATATAATCGCACAGAAGGAAAAAATTGTTATATATGAATGAATGAATGAATGAATGAATGAATGAATGAATGAATGAATGAATGCTTTATTGGCCATATGCAGGTTGCCCCACAGAGGAATAGGACCCCCCCCCCCCCGACTTACACACACAACAACAAAGACATCACATGGGAATACAGTCGGATAAGGGGAAGGAGGAGAGGAGAAAGTGCGACCGCCTTCACAGAGAGCCAAGTAAGAGTGCTCACACATGCCTGCTACATTATATGGCAGACCTATGAACATGACTCAAGTGACATGCGCAGCAAGCTTTGCCAGTCTAGGTTATCAATATTCAGGAATTGTTTTAAACCACAGCGACCCCCTGACTATTGGACTTCGAGATGGCACCTGTGACCAATTGTTTTGGGTTAACTTGAAGGTTAAACAAAGACATGAAGCACGGCATTTCGCGGTATTCCTAGACAATCCAATAAAATGGGAGCATATGAGATGTTATCGCCAGACGATAGGAACCATCGATTTAGGGACCACCAGGAACTGTGTAGGAACGTATACACATGCACTTGGTGGTCCAGTGAAGAAGAACGGTCCATCTAACGGTACCTATTGGGTACAGGGAATGGCATGGTTATGTGGACAGCGTGCCTATTTCGTACTCCCAGAGCAGTGGACAGGCACATGCGCCCCTATATTCATCTCTGACCACACATTCAAGATAACGGCAATCAAGACCTTCCAATCTACAAGAAGGAAACGAGAAGCCCAGCAAGTGGAGCCACATGATTCCGTGTGGGGCACTGACGTACCGAAAGAATTTAAAACATGGACTACTGGACAAAAGATTGTCCATGCAATATTTCCATGGATTGGAGTTGGAAAACATGCCCTGTGTATTGAAACTCTAGATTATCGTTTTGGGCTGTTTTTAAATGCATCAACCAGCATCAACAAAGAGCAAAATCAGGAAATTAATGCCATAAGAATAACTGTTATGCAACACAGAGTTGCTCTGGACATGATCTTGGCAATAAAGGGTGGACTGTGTGTTTTGTTCAATACAACTTGTTGCACATATATTCCAGACAATGTGCATTCTGATAATATGACAAATGCTCTACAATTACTTAGAAATGTTCAACAGGCACAGGTAACCGATTGGGCAAATTCACAAAGTAATTGGTGGGATTGGTTTATGAGCGGCTCATGAAGAACATGGATGTTTAAGGTTTTGATGTTTTTTGGCCTAATACTTATCATGTTTTGTATCTTTACTACATGCATTATCCCCTGTGTAAGAGGAATGTGTCGCAGTTCGAATTTTGAGGAAGAGACATACGACTGAAAGTCCATAGTGGGTCAACACAAATTATTTATTAAAACACATATATTCGGTGAAGATAGGCACTGCAAAACATCAGGCTCCATCTCCTCCCTTACAATAGGCGGTTGTGATATTTACACTTATGATGACCAGTAACTCGCATCACTAAAACAGAACAGTTCCTCTTTCAGTTCCTCCAGATACATCTATTTATTCTATTTGTCTAGACTTAAACAACACTTGCAATCAGTTTACCCAGACAGGCTATGTCTGTGTCGTTAATCTAAGATAAGATAAGATAAGATAAGATAAGATAAGATAACCTTTATTAGTCCCACACGTGGGAAATTTGTTCTGTCACAGCAGGAAGTGGACAGTGCAAAAGTTATGAGGCAAAAACTAGAATACAATAAGAATAAATACAGTACACAACTGTACAGAACAGAATAAAATAAAATACTATATACAGTAGAATAAAATAAAAATAAATATACAATAAGATAAAAATAGAATACAAATACAAATACTATATACAACTGAGTAAAAATACAACGATGACAGAAAGGATTATTGCACTTAGCATTATTGCATATGTATGGATGTGTGTGCTTGATCAGTTAAAGTCTTTATTATGGAGTCTGACAGCAGTGGGGAGGAAAGACCTGCGAAATCTCTCCGTCCCACACCGTGGGTGCCGCAGTCTCCCACTGAAGGAGCTGCTCAGTGCTGTCACAGTCTGCTGCATGGGGTGGGAGATGTTGTCCAACAGGGATGACAGCTTAGCCGCCGTTCTCCTGTCACTCACCACCTCCACTGGGTCCAGAGGGCATCCTAGAACAGAGCTGGCCCTTCGGATCACCCGAATCGGATCTAAGTGCATGACCTCCCTCTACGTCATCTGTTACCAGGCAAACATCCACAGCACAGGGCACACGGCCTTTATTTCCTTTCTTAAACAATCATTGAAAACATTTGTTAAATTGTATATATATATATATAAGCAATCCTTCCAGCTTGAACTTTGCTCCATTGATCGGCCAGACATCGCGCTGCCCGTAGCTTCAAACCATTAATTAACTTAACCGAGCTTCAACCCTTTAATTATGCAATATGTGTATAACATGATTACAGTTGCACTTGCAATGAAAGATTATGTGCTTATGCTAACACCTGAAATACAGACTTTAATATAACCTCACCAGTTTCAATAAATGTGTCAATGAAATGATAACACTGATAAATCATAAATGATGCAACAGTAATAATAAGGATTATGAATAGTAACCTAGATTAATCAGAATCAGAATACTTTATTGATCCCTGGGGGAAATTATTTTTTGTTACAGTGCTCCATTATGAATGTAAAATAATATTTCATCTCGACACTCCTCCTCTTTGGCCTTTGAAAAAGGCCAACATTCCTCTTAGTGTCTCACTCCTCGGGCCACTCAGCCACCTCCTCTTTGAGTGAAATGATGCTCTGCGATCCTCCTCTTCTTTCTTCAACTTCCCAGGTAGACTACTGGTTAGTCGTTGCACGGGTCAGAGGGTTATTCTGCCTCTGTTTTGCCTCCCGTGTTATTTAGAGATGAGCTCGTCTCCACCAAGCTCTCATCTGCTACTGCACATTGAGACCAATGGAACTAGGTCTCGCCTGTCCCCTTCAACTGGACCGCTGTTGTGGTACGAGCCGTCACTTCTGGAGCTTGGCACGCTCCCTTCATCCCTCAGATTCTCATGTTCCAACGCTGCTGAAGATTTAAGGCAGAGCACGTCGTACACCTTAGTTGTCTTCCTCAATGTCCCCGATGAATCTCTCATTTTATTTAAAACGTTGCTGTAAGAAGACTCCTCTCAGTCTCCTGGAAGCTCAGTAGCACAGCCGCCTGTACTATTTCTGCTGTTCCTCAAGATGATCACTGATCCTCCTCAAGCCTCCATCCTGGCCTCCGCTTTCATCCTGTAGGCGCCCTTCCTCACTCACGTCTCGTCATGGCACCTCACGACACCTACAAATTAAAATGACCCTCCTCTTGCACCTAGCTTCCGCCATGTGTCAACTCCCCACTGAGACCTGTACAAGAACGTTACACATTCTCTCTAAAACAATCTCCCGCCAACCTGTAACCCTGTGTAAAAACGTTAGTCAGCAGTTACATGTTAAGCTCATTTAAGTCCCAGCTCCACCTGCAACCTGTATCCTGGAAAACAAATCTGTTAAATCAAACATCTTATTTACAACCAACTATAGATTATGAGAGTGATAAAGTATTCAGCATAACAGACAAGTATCATGTGCAGGTTTTCTCCAATCATTAAATCACTCTTATTGCCGCAATTTATTTTATCCCCAATTTAATCAGTGACTTTCCTTAAGCAATGTCACTCCACTTGTTTTATCACTATGAGCCCCATATTAAACTTTTCCATACAAACTACATCTCTTATTTGTTTTCTCATGTCACTTGTCTGTTTTCTACTGAATCCTCCACATGCACTCTTAACACAAGCAAAACAAACATTAGCAAAACACATTTGACCATCTCGGGTTAGGCGTCAGCCCTCCACATTCCAGAGGTGCTGTAAAAAGATCTCCTGTAAAAACAATCACACTGTTTTTAAGACAGGTTGTGTCTCCCACAGTTTAATAGCATCACCAACTCATACCTATAAAGACCGTTTCTTCACACATAAGCCCAGAAATCCTGTAGTAGGAAAACATTATTAGCAAACATTAACTACTTGTCCAGTTATAAATCACATATTCAAAGCACATCAAGCACTGTCATGCTGTAGAGAAGAAAATGCAAATGTTAATGCTGCGCAGGTGTATACACCCTTTCTCACAGTAACCTCTGTGAGCAACACAAACCCCTGAACAACCCCCTGGTAGATTCACAAACATAGAAAATGGCATTTAAAAGGTTAAATCATCACGCAACCTCAGATGTCGCTGTCATCTTTCTGCTCCTGTAAAAAGAAACACACATAAATTCATCCACCCTTTTGTCCTATCTAGGTGGAGGTTAACCTTGAGTCGTGGTCAAGTCTTGTTAGCCTTTACCAGCTTTTACCAGTGAGTCAGTTTGTTTTTATTTCCAGTCTTTCATTCATCCATTCTTTCTTTCTTTGCTGATAGTGGAAACCATCGCCGCATTTAGATTTCCGCCCTCAGCAAAATGACGTCATTTCAAAAAGAAAAACAAGAACTTTAGATCGGATTACCTCGCTGAATCCTTCTTAGGCAGGGACTCTCATTTTCTAATTGTCCCAATAAGTGGCTTTCTCCAGAGCCCATTTTAATGTGGAGAAACTCACTTGCAACAATTTTCTCGCCGACGTGTAATGCTTGTAATTTCCGATGTGCAGATCTGCTTAAAGAAAAGAAATTCACAAACAAAAATCAGTGCACTGTTCAAAAAATAAAATCAAAAATAAAGCTTTAAAACAAAATTAAATAAAAAGAAGCCCGGGTCTTAGGACTTGTCACCGAATATTATTTCTCTTATAAGTGAAAAAATACCAACTCTAAAACTTGGTGCCATGGTAAAACCTTCCCCATACTTCAGAAACCCAAAACAAAACAAAACAAAAATCTGCTAGTTTCACTCATTTAAACTCTGGCTGCAGGATTCTGTTCACCCCTGCTATCATGTTCCCCAAAATAATACTAATTCAGTCGTCTATGTATCAGTTCTCAACCCACTCAATAAACCAGACAGGATGATGGTAACAGTATTACCTACTTAAAATTGTGTTTGATCCTAATGAGCTAATCCTAATGAATTTCATTACTTCATTACATGTGTGTGTGTGTGTGTGTGTGTGTGTGTGTGTGTGTGTGTGTGTGTGTGTGTGTGTGTGTTAGTAAGGTTAATACATCTTCAATTTCTGTGTGTCCTTTTATGTTCCTCCCCCTTTTTTTCTGAAACAAAACCCCAAATTTTGTTCCAGAAGCATCTCATTGAAAAACTCTGTCATAGTCAGGCACAGCTAAACCCCAAATGCTTGCAGGTTACCATAGGCAACCACACTGAGTGTTGTCAACCCCTCCTACAAATGCCCTCTTTTAATGTATTACACTTTGTGTATGATTTTTGTTATCTCTGGTGCATATCAGCTGCATATGTGGTGTCACCTTTCCATCTTTCTAACAGTACACTTGCATACCTCAGTGCTTGTCTTCCTCCCCCTTTTGTGGTGGTCTGGACACTGTGTCAATCCTCCACTTCCAGGCAGTCGCTTGTCTCCCCGGATTCCTTAACCCAATTTGATTCCCCACACTAAAACAGCCGCCTCAGTCCTCTTCTGCTCCTTTTCTTCTCTCCCACTTTTCAGTCCAATGGCAGTCAGTATTCTTCAGCCTTGTCCCGTGTATCTCTTTGTCCCACTGTCTCTTTCATTGCCATCTCACTCCAAACATGGCAAATGTCAAACTCAGACAGTCTTCTCAAAAGTCCTTCACACACAGTGAGGTTGCAGCTTGCTGGAAACGCATCCCCATCCATCCAATCTAGATGGTGGTTCTTCTCTTTCTGATGCCGTTTGCCCACAGCGCTGCTGGACCTCTCTGCTCAGAACTCTGGTATTGTCTCTTGGACTTCTGTCCACTGTTGATGTTCATGCTCGTGCTTCTGGAACTGCACTCGGTGTCTTCAGGGAGAGATCAGCTTCCTTGGAGCCTGCTTGTTCAGGATGAGGACGGGAAGCTGCAAAACAATTCAGCCAAAAATGCCGGCTGAGTGTTTTTATTTTGTTTCTAAGGATTTCAACCTATAATTTTCTTCCGACTGCTGCCCGTGGAGAATTGATCCAGTTCCATTCCCCACCTGTAAACGACAGACTGAGAGACTTTCGTTAGTCACCGTGACTCCAGATTTTTTCATCACTCCTAAAGCAACACATCTCTGCTTATTTTGTTTTGAACTCTACTGACTTTAAACCCCAAAGGTGAAATTTTATTTGTTTTTTAACCGCAAACACAAAAACCTTCTTCATGTTGTTATTAATTATTCTCATCCACCACACTCCAAATTATGTTTTCTTTTTGTGTCCAGCAGGGGAAGAAGGTGACCTCTACTATCACTGCTTCCCCAGTCGGAGACAATTTCTCACTCACACTTCCACACTTTTATTTTCTCTGCTGTCATCACTCTCTTTCTCTCGTTAGTATTTTTTTCTTTACACGCATACATTAACCTTTCACCCCAACAGCTCTCATGCAGTCAGCAATCAAATCCTCCATTCATCCTTGAGTACTTGATCACCGCTAAATGTCACCGTTAAGTTTATTTATTTATCATTACCTTAACACTAATCCACTGTTTTAGTTGTCTTTATTTATTTTCAGTTCACTATCTCCTATTTGATCACTAGGATTTCTAACCATTATTATTTCACAGAAAATCAACTGACCTACTTCTCCTTCCTCTTCTGTCATGCAGAAATTCACACACACATAGCCTGAGCACTCGGCCCCCACCTTTTCTTTCTCTCACAGACACAGAGCGCGTGGCCGCGGCTCTCATGCACTTCACAACTTCTCAAACTGCGCCACGGACTCAATACTGCAGTTTCTCTTCTTTTTAAAAATATAAAACCAAACACAACCCCCCAATTGACTTCACTGTTTACAACAAGTCATGACACGGCCTTCTGCCGCGATTCCTACACACCACAAACACACTTTTTATTCAATCCTCACACACTCAGCTTCTGTATTAAATCATTTTCACAACACACGCAGTTATAATCAATGTAAGCACTTTACACAGCCGATTCACACATTATTTCTATACTCAGGCCTGTATCAACATGACAAACAAAAGACACCAGATGCCAAGACAAGTTATTCAACGGTTCCTTATCACTTCAACAGAACCTCTGTACCGGTACGCCTAAGTTTTTGACTAATTTAAAAGCATCTAAACCCAGGCCGCGCCTTGCTGGTCAATGAACCCGCTTCGGGAACGCCCTCGCCGAGAGCGGTCAGATTTCTAGGCCCTACTTAATTTATAACCGCTTCCCGCAGCTGACAGGGAGCTCCACGTCCGGCGCTAGTATCAAACCCATGCCTTTCGCTTTACTTAAAACCAGTGTTGGGTAAGTTACTTTAAAATAGTAACTTAGTTACATTACTAGTTACTTCTCTCAAAAGTAACTCAGTTACTTCAAGTTACTCGTTACTTTCAAAGTAACTAGTTACTAGGGAAAGTAACTTTGGTTTTACTCAGAATTCTCTTGTTAATGTGTTGCTTCCATAACTTTGCCAGTCTTCTAGCTTGCTTACTTGCCACAGTGCACTGTGCCACCTACCAATAGAAAGGAAAAGATAATGTGCATATTTCCACGAGAGAAATCCCACGCCTGGACCGTCATTGACTGCTGCCAAGATTCTAGCCTACGTCACAGCGTCATGTGCGCCTTTTACATCCAACACAAAAACTGCAGTCGTGGTGCTTTCGATTGTACTCAGAACTCGGAAATTCTGCCTTCTGAATAGGAAGATGTAGGCAACACCAGACTGCAGATGAGCTGCATACAGGGCTGGACTGGGACAAATAAATCGTCCTGGGCATTTTGACTAGAGACCGGCCCATCATTATAGGAAAAATCATAAAGCCTTTGAATGAAAATAAACACTGTTGTGACAGTGATGTACACTGTTTTGATGGTATATATGCATCAATCTATCAATCGTTTGTTGTAAGATTCATATAATTATTTTTTAAAAGCTAGACATTTTAAATGAAAATAAGAAAGAAAAGTATTTCTTTGTGCCCCCCTTTCCCTGTTAATGCCCTACCTGGCCCCCTTGCAACACTTTGCTAGATCCGCACCTGCACAGTTACCAGCTGTCAGCTACCTAAAAAAGGATCCTGGTGTTATTTGTCTCTCAGAAACAGTTCATAACTTCCCTTCAACTCATTCATGTCACCTAAAAGGTAAACCTGTTTCTCCATCACAGCTCTGATGATTCAGTAAGGACATCTCCTGGTTTCATCTTCATGTTTCCCTCTCACCAGATAACCAAACCATATCATGACCAGCAGCTTTTTTGCAGCTGTGGCTCCAGCAAACATCAGCTGATACTAGAAATTAATATTAAATAAATTCTAACAACAGCTGATCAAGCTTAAACATGCTGCTGTTGTTTAGCGCGACATCCGCTGGTTTCCTCTTTCGGCGCAAAGTGAGCGATAAACAAACAAGAGAGCCGATCAGCTGATCACTGATCAGTTTTCATGATTGAAGTAGAAACGGGAGAGGGAGGGGGAGAGGATGAGAGAAGAAGAGGCAGTTGTGCAGCGTAAAGACACAGAATAACTCCAGCTTTGTGCCTTTTTCAATGTAGCTGAATTACGGGACAAACTATTCCTTTTCACCTCAATAAGAAGCGCGTAATATTTTCTCTGAATACCAGACGGGACGGTTGGCAACTCTAATAACTTATGAACAAAATAAAGTTCAACATCATTAACTTCATAGCACCCACCCAGCTGTATAGAAACTCCGTCATGCTAGCTAGTACGCAGTACGGAAAAAGTCAGAATAAAGAAAATAAACTCCACCTAAACTTGGTTTATATCTGACCCAGAGAGACTGCAGGTCATAACTTCTTACCTGAAGTTCAGTTCACACTTGGACCGGCGGCCGCCTCGGGTCTCTTTTCCTTCTGCGTCCCCTTTCCTTCATCCACCTGCTGGCCTCCACCACTTGCTAATGTTACTGAATCTGTGGAAGCTCCGCGATAGCCACCACACGAAGTAACGAGTAACGACCCTATCGAAATCCCAGTAACGACTAACGCGTTCCTGATTTTGGCATAATAACTAGTTACCGTGCTCGTTACCACAATAATAACGTAGTTACTGTAACGCGTTACTTAATAACGCGTTAGTCCCAACACTGCTTAAAACTCACAAGCCAGCCACGTTGAATGGTCACGGCCGGGTCGCACCCTGTCTGTCAAACAATGCAGTATAAGGCAACCAACGCTAGATTGCCTAGCCTGTTAACGGGAGTCCGAAACCCCGCGGAAGGCCACTCCGGGCTAAAAATAACCACGCGTCCGCGGCTATTGGTCAGTGCCAAACGCTGAACACAACTGCACTCCTCGGAGCCGCGCTCCGGTCCTAAACTAATTTATATACTTTATAAGCATCACTGTGGGCTCTCAGCCCTCCAGTTATTACTTGATGTCCGAACCGCGTTCTGCTGGTCAATCTGACCAAATACCCTAAACTAAAACTTGCCTGACTGGCATCACAGTCAACAAATATAACACATCAACTTAAACACGTAACATATTAACATAACCACACAACCCATTAACTTAAAATTCACCCAGAATTAACAACAATAAATTTTACCAGTCAAATATTCCCCAAACTTTTATCACTAATTACCCCAAAGTGACCACGGACACAGATCAGAAGCTCTACTGAGTGAACATTTAATTAATCTTAATTTCCAATTTAGCACCTTTGGACATCAATCAACAGGTGGTGCTTACCTCCTATTTCGGGGCCCATCACTCAGTCGACCTCCTGGCTGTCCGTCTGTTTGACACCACTACCCCTCAGCCAAACCCCATTAGTCCCTCCTCAAACCGGTTTCGGCACCAAAACTGTCGCAGTTCGAATTTTGAGGAAGAGACATACGACTGAAAGTCCATAGTGGGTCAACACAAATTATTTATTAAAACACATATATTCGGTGAAGATAGGCACTGCAAAACATCAGGCTCCATCTCCCCCCTTACAATAGGCGGTTGTGATATTTATACTTATGATGACCAGTAACTCGCATCACTAAAACAGAACAGTTCCTCTTTCAGTTCCTCCAGATACATCTATTTATTCTATTTGTCTAGACTTAAACAACACTTGCAATCAGTTTACCCAGACAGGCTATGTCTGTGTCGTTAATCTAAGTGCATGACCTCCCTCTACGTCATCTGTTACCCGGCAAACATCCACAGCACAGGGCACACGGCCTTTATTTCCTTTCTTAAACAATCATAGAAAACATTTGTTAAATTGTATATATATATATATATATATATATATATATATATATATATATATATATATATATATATATATATATATATATAAGCAATCCTTCCAGCTTGAACTTTGCTCCATTGATCGGCCAGACATCGCGCTGCCCGTAGCTTCAAACCATTAATTAACTTAACCGAGCTTCAACCCTTTAATTATGCAATATGTGTATAACATGATTACAGTTGCACCTGCAATGAAAGATTATGTGCTTATGCTAACACCTGAAATACAGACTTTAATATAACCTCACCAGTTTCAATAAATGTGTCAATGAAATGATAACAATGATAAATCATAAATGATGCAACAGTAATAATAAGGATTATGAATAGTAACCTAGATTATGAATGTAAAATAATATTTAATCTCAACAAATGGTATCAAGAATGATATCTCAATCTCTTGTTGCATATGTCACTGTGCCAGACGAGGAAGAAGGAGAAGACAATGAGTATGAAACTAATGTGATGAATGATTATGTTTGAATGATACACATTTTATGACGACCAGACCGAAAGCACTCACAATGTAGGGTCTGTGTCTGAAACACACTGATGTATTTTTTTTAAATTTGCTACAACAGGAGGGAATGATGAAAGATTTTTAATTTTGTGAATTAGGTTTAGTTGTAGCTTCATTTAAAGGAAGAGGAGCTTGTGAATTAGAACCACCACAGCAAAAGAGAGTGAAGCCATATGTGCAGAAGAATGCGGTGACATATGATACTACCTCCTGTGTTAACAGACAAGCTAACGGTCTCTCTCTCTCTCTCTCTCTCTCTCTCTCCTTTTATGGGAATGTCTGAATTTCTATACATACCAAGATACCTCCTGTTTCAGCTGACAAGCTAAAGGTCTCTCCTTTTAAGGAAATATTATCAGTTCCATACATGCCACTCCTACTGCTGTGGAAACTTGCTTGGAGTATAAAGAAAGAAAGCTCTGAAAGCCCTGCACGGTTTTTCTGAGTCGAATCTACTATGCACATCTAGTGTACAGTGGATGGAACAGGGACCGCCCATGCGCATGTAAAATAGATATCTGAGTAGTGAGTTTCTTTATCTTCTAAACAATTTTCTCCTCACAGTGTCTGACAGAACTACTCTAGCTCCCCTTTCCTGCAGCATCTGGACACAGTACAGAGGGTTGATCCAGGAGTTTGGACTGGAGTGAAACTGCCTCCAGATCAGTGCTGGTGAACCACCAGTGAACATCCACGCACCAACTCCTGTGTCTCTGTCATAGAGGGGAGTGACTGAATGTTTGTCCCAGTATTAAAAAGTCAGCTTCATCACAAATGAATGGCAGGAGCCAATGAGCCAGAAAAGCTGATTGCTCACAGGTGAGGTGAGAGAGCAGCAGAGATAGATTAACATCTCCAGATGTCAAGGAGGTGAACACTAACACAGTTATATGTTTATGTACCGAGGTTATAACCCATTCTGTCAGTGGATGGTGGTGTTGTACTACTGGGGAACCACTAGGGACATGCACAGCTCAGAAATACATGAGCTCTGACCTGGGAAAGATGCTAACTTTGGTGTCCTCTCTATTTATCTACAGGTACTGAAAAACTTACATTTATATCACTAAAGTAATGTAAGTTAGATAACAACTGTTCTGTCATTTTTGTGATGACTTTGAGACGTTGTTTTGTTTTTTCTTATGTGTTAACAACAGTGCCAAATTATTTTGAGTTATGACCATTATATAAGTTATCCTTTAACTATGAGTGCTTTTGTTTAATTTATGTGTATATGAATATGTCAAACTCATTTCAGTTGGCTACACAACCTTTGGAGTTGAAGTATGAAATACCTACCTGTCTCACTTAAGATGATCCACCTTGCCTGTAGGTCCTCTCTGGAGCACTCAACTCATTTACCCACCTGCCTGCTCACCTTCCTTTTCTCCTGTGAAAATTCAAGCCAGTGGCTTCTCCCTCAGAAAGTACTCTTAGTGCCCCTAAGTAAGTAATCGCATCACCACTCACCAATGGGACTTTCCATGCGTTATCGTTCTGTTTGGACTAACTAACTATACTCTAGCCAGTTAGTTTAGTTAGAGTAACCCAGATCTCCTTAGAACCATCTATAACTTCTACTTTTCTTGCTTGTGTAGAATAAAGACTATTAAAAATTATAATTGAATCCACTTGACTCCTGCATTTGAGTCTACCATCATTTATCAGCCTATGTGGCCTGAAACACAGACAGAGAAAAATTGTTTATTTGTACCGTATCTCTACCTTGTACCGCCAGTTCAGCAAGCTCAACTGATCTTAATTGGCCTTTCATGTGTACAGAGTTATATTTATAGCTCGTAGAGCATAGCTGCTGGGATTTTGTTGGGTGTTCCATTTACAAGAAACATTCTTTAACAGAAAAATAAAAAAAACAAAAAACTATCTTTAACAGTTTGAACCCCAGACTCACTTACACTGTTTTTGAGTCTAAAGGCAACAGACAATATACCACGGTCAGCTATACACTTACACTATGTATTGGGGTTTTAAAGTGTGTTGCGTTATGTATTCATAAGTTCTCTGTGTTTAGAAAGTGAACGATAAACTGTGCCCATCTGTCTGCGATAATATTAACATTACTGGCCCTGAGAAGCTGCGAGCTGTTTAAAGCAAAAGCAAAAAATTCCTCATTCTGGTTCAATGCAGCACTTAAAGTGGTGTCATGCATGTAGTTGGTTGTTGGAAAAACCCCTGCTGTCATAATTTTCCAGTTTGGAGGACTCAAAAGCTGGCTTGAAGGAAAGCAAACACTAAAAATATTGATAACTGAAACGATTCAGAACACAACGCAGGGTTTTTTGGAGACTACAGACTGAGAAGTCTTTAAATATACAGGAATGTTGATGAGGAAACTGCATGGAGGTGTGCAATGTAACTCTTAGCCTGGGAATAACTGAGAAATGAGAAACACAAGTGTGAGAGTGTGACTTACTCACCAGTGCCCAAAAGCATGCAAACAACCTCGGCTACGTTCACACTGCAGGTCTTAATGCACAATTCCAATTTTTTTTGTCTGCTTGTTCACACTACAAATAAAATGCGACAGCAAACGTGCTCTGATGTGAACCCTCAAAGCGGCCCGCATGCGCGAAAGAAGACGTCACACACAACGCGCTCTGTTTAGACCCAGAGCAAACAATACTGTTTGACTGATGGCCCTTAATATAAAGACTTCCGACTTTACGTTTCCCAATTTTTGCTTTAAGTTATTTTGTTATTTACATAAAAATGTAAATAACAAAATAATTATCCTTATTGCTGTTTTAGAGAGGAGCGGTTATACAGTGCTTCCCCAGCGCTGATAATTGGCGTCTGTCTTGTGTCAGTGACGTAAAAGACGGATTTAATGCGACATGACCATTCAAACAGCAGTCGCTTTCTGAAACATCGGATATGTATCGGATTCAGTACCACATACGAAAGTGACCCAGATCGGATTTGAAAATATCGGATTTGTGCTGTTGACACTGTTATACCATGATCGGGTGGCATAGGGTCAAAAAAATTGGATTTGATGTGCTTTCACCTGCAGTGTTCCCCTGCTGTCTAACAGAGAACCTAAATACATAACTCACACTATTCTTTCTTTGGCTTGGTTTCACATATTTACACTTTTAAAGCTCACTGGCTTGGGAAAAGGAGCTGGGTAATCACACAGCCTGTGACTATAACAGATGCAATCCATTTGAATAACTTGAGACTTTTCTCATTTAATCAAAAGTCCTCTTTAATTGCTCAGCTCTGTGTCAGTGTGTTCCCTTTTGAGCCATCAAACTCTTTGTGCCCAAAGAGTTCAAAATAAAATTTCCAATTTTGGTTCATACTGACATGAAAGCATCACAGAGTTGCTAAAAAACTTGCAAGTAACACTTTCATGATGTGATTATTTTATTCTACCATTTCCAATAGTTGCCCTGTTGAAGGATCCAGTGACACCTCAAACCATTTAACCCCCTGAGGTCTAAATCATCACTTGTGATGACTCCAGCCCTAAGACTAAGTCTAACCCTAGATAATAAGAATATATAATTTTTTAAATATTGTTGTCCCACGTTTTTTTTTTCAAGTAGGAAATAAGGAAAACAACCAATATAACTGACACACAACAAAGCCTATTCACTTTTTTCCCAAAAAGTCCGTTTTGCCTTTCACTAGAATATACGTTTATAGCAGGGTTAGGGTTATCGCCTATGACGAGTCAGACTTTAGAGGGTTCAAATCACTGCAACAGTGTGACCTAAACAATGTGTTACAACAAAGGAGCTTAGTGGATGTAAAGGCTTCTTAAGTATCTTGAGTCCTACTTCCTTGTTATGAGTATCATGCTTTAGGTTTATTTTGCATAGTTTGTTGTTTTCTGAGTCTTTCCCCTTTTGCCCCTTTATGTTGAGTTTGTGTGTTTGAATACATCTTCACTGAAATTTCGCTTCATTACCTAACCTATTCATTGTTTTAGTCTATCTATATCCCCACCCCACACATGTAGTAAAACAGCATACTGATGGTCAGTTTTCATACTTCCACAGACTGATTTCACCATTTTTATCGTGGAAGGGTCAGGCCCCAGTGGTGGAGAAAGTAATGTACTTGGCAATTTTGGCAATGTTTCTGAAAAATTCTCAGAAAACCCCATGAAGATCAAATGTTTTGGTATTGTGGAATTTTGTCCTTTATTTTGTCCGATATCTACACAGAGGTGAAAAGTGTTCTTCCAGAACCAGCAAAAAGACCTCGAAACCGGTGACTACATTGTAACAAGAGACTTGAGAAGAAAGACGTGGGAGTCTAAACAGTGGGCAGGTCCCTTCTAAGTGCAGTGCACTGCAAACAGTTGTGAAGAACTGTTGGATCCACTTGGATCAATGGCAATATTACAGACAAATTGCAAGATCCACAGACAGCTGCTGACCTGACAAACAAGCCCAATATGAGAGCCAGAAAGATTAGAAGACAAAGTTAAGCATTCTACTCCAACAGAAGTACAACAAGCCACACCAAATGGTGTGCCAAGCCACCTACAGGCAGAGGTGAGATCTTTAATTCCCACTACTACTTGATATCCTGGTTATAAGGAGTGCTGATTGGAGTTACGCTGCACTGCACTGTGCAGTGATGCTGGACTAAGATGGTCACAGCTTGAGAGAATTTATAGTTTGAGTTTAAGCTCTTGATATAGAAAGACTTCTAGTAAACATGTCCCATATGAACCTAAGCCTGACTGCATTTATGCCAAAGCCATTACACTATTATTATCATGGTCCTGCGGCCATGACTCAGTGATTTTGTGTTTGTGTTCTTTATTGTTATTATTTTCATTATTATTCGTGGGCTGTTTTGGGATGGTTTGTGTTTTGGGATGTTAGATACTTGGTTCTGGGTTTGTGCTCCCTCTATTGGTCCCTGGTGTTAGTGTTCCCTTTTCTCATCAGGTTAATCAGGTCCAGCTGTGTCTCCCACCTGTGTGTGATTTCCCAGTGTCTCTCTGTGTACTTATAGTGTGTGTTTGCCTCTGTTCCTCGTCGCGTCGTCTGTGTTCATACTCTGTGAAATCCCCAGCGTGCTCTCCCTGCTGTCCTCCCTTCATGTTCGGGTTTGCTACTCCTTGGTGTAGTTTCTCCCAGTTTAGTTCATCCTTAGTTCTGTTTTGCCATCTCCACTTTATGTTTGGTATTGTTAATAAATCGCCCTCACGTCTGATATATTATACAGGTATGTGCGATAAAGTCAACGTCCACACTTCACCCTTTAGCGTTCTCATGGTGTTCTCTACTACGTCCTCATTACAACACACAGGGCGCACTGCGCTATAGGGCGCGCCGTACTTTTTGATGAAAAAATAAGACTTTTAAGTGCGCCTTATGGTCGTGAAAATACGGTAATAGTTGTAGTTTACTGATTTGAGAAAACCTGCACATGACACTTGTCTTGCTGATGTTGAATGCTTTTTACTCTTATGATACAATTGTTTACAAGTGTGAAGTTTGATTTCACTTCCAGATTTTGCTTTCCAGGCCATGATGGTGTATATGCAGGCTCCTGGAAGAGCCAGGTGTTAAGCAAACTTAATATGCAAAACACACTAGCATCTTTTATTGCAGGGTTACGGAGCTACTCCAGCGGAGATGCCCTGATGTTGCCTGGGACATGATCTAGCTAACCTTTTTCTTTAAGACAGGGATCCAGGTTTGATGAGTTGACTCATGGGAGTGTCCATGCGTCAAGAGGCGGGGTCCAGGATTAACATTAAACAATGTTTTCTATTATTGTTGCAGTGATTTGTGTGATCAACAGTTTATTTACAGTTATTAAACCTATGCAAGTGGTGCATCCAGGTTCAGATGAGGCTTTGATGGCCTATAAGTGAAGTTCACTGAACTAAAGAATGTGGTTTGATGATTGTTGACATGCTCTCCAAATAGAGGTTTTTCCTCCCAGCAAGGGAATAAAAGGTGCAGCAGTCTGCTGAAAGGGATCTCCTGAGAAATCTTCAGAGGCCCAGTGAGAAGCAAGAACCATTCCAGGCACAGCTGACAGCCCAGGCAGTGGTTGAGGTCAAACGTCGAGCTGTTTGGGGCCCATCATGAGATCAGACTTTGGAGCCACAGCAAGGACCATGAAACTGCGTTGGAATGAGAGCTGTGCCAAGGGGGATTTCCAGAGGCCAACAGAGGAGATTGTGGACAACAGACGGGCACCTGAAGGATGAGGGGAGCGTGCCAAGCTCCATCGACAACGCAGTTTCAGGGCTCTGTGTGCGGGCAGGCAGAGATGAGGATCCAAATGCAGGACTCGGAAAACGGAATGTAACTCAAAAACCTCAGCTTTATTGCTGGCAGGAAAACAAACATGAAGTGAGAACGGAACACTGAGACCAAGAACACACAGGCATAATCTGAGGGTACGACGCGACAACTGGCAGGGAAAAACACAAGGCTTAAATACATGAGGTGATTAGGGAATGTGAAACAGGAGGAGAGCACAGCAGGGACTCATCAGACATGACGAGGCAAAACTCAACACATTAACATAGTACACAGACTTTCAAAGTAAAACAGGAAACTGAACAGACGTGGACTAAACTAGGGGATACGGTGACAGAACAAGAGACACACTGACAGAGACGACTGTATACTAACAGAACACGACACTTGGAACTAAACTATACATGAAACCACAATTTCTAAAACATGGATAACAGAAACATGAAACTCTAATAATAATAATCACAACCACAAGACAACAAGAAAACAATCCATGATGTAAAATTAAACCAAAACATAAACTCAAAATACTGGGTCCAACGGACCCAGAACCGTGACAGTACCCCCCCTCAAAGGGCTGGCTCCCGACAGCCCCAAACAAAAAAAAAAAAGGGCACAAAGTACCAGGCCAAGGCTGGCGGAGGGGGCCCAGGACGGAGGGACAGAGACCAGACAAAAAAAAAACCGTGACACGCAGAGGGAGTCTAGGAATGTCATCATGATTCTGTGAAAAGCACAGGACCCGGAAGCTTTTGTTAGGTTTTGTATTGTTGATTGTCATTTATGCTTAGAAATATTTACTCATATATGCTTAGAAGTATATAATCATTTGTAGATTGAAAGAATGTCTCATCCTAGGAGGTCTGTAACAACTCTGTGTAGCATGAAGAGGGGAGTGCGTTCACTCCTCTACAGAGTGTTCTGGCATAGATCACACACCTCCTAGGAGAGGTCGTATCTTCTCTTGCTGATACAGTGGGGCAAAAAAGTATTTAGTCAGCCACCGATTGTGCAAGTTCCCCCACCTAAAATGATGACAGAGGTCAGTAATTTGCACCAGAGGTACACTTCAACTGTGAGAGACAGAATGTGAAAAAAAAATCCATGAATTCACATGGTAGGATTTGTAAAGAATTTATTCGTAAATCAGGGTGGAAAATAAGTATTTGGTCAATAACAAAAATACAACTCAATACTTTGTAACATAACCTTTGTTGGCAATAACAGAGGTCAAACGTTTACTATAGGTCTTTAGCAGGTTTGCACACACAGTAGCTGGTATTTTGGCCCATTCCTCCATGCAGATCTTCTCAAGAGCAGTGATGTTTTGGGGCTGTCGCCGAGCAACACGGACTTTCAACTCCCGCCACAGATTTTCTATGGGGTTGAGGTCTGGAGACTGGCTATGCCACTCCAGGACTTTCAAATGCTTCTTACGGAGCCACTCCTTTGTTGCCCGGGCGGTGTGTTTTGGATCATTGTCATGTTGGAAGACTCAGCCTCGTTTCATCTTCAAAGTTCTCACTGATGGAAGGAGGTTTTGGCTCCATGGCCCCATTCATTCTGTCCTTAACACAGATCAGTCGTCCTGTCCCCTTGGCAGAAAAACAGCCCCATAGCATGATGTTTCCACCCCCATGCTTCACAGTAGGTATGGTGGTCTTGGGATGCAACTCAGTATTCTTCGTCCTCCAAACACGACGAGTTGAGTTTATACCAAAAAGTTCTACTTTGGTTTCATCTGACCACATGACATTCTCCCAATCCTCTGCTGTATCATCCATGTGCTCTCTGGCAAACTTCAGACGGGCCTGGACATGCACTGGCTTCAGCAGCGGAACACGTCTGGCGCTGTGGGATTTGATTCCCTGCCGTTGTAGTGTGTTACTGATGGTGACCTTTGTTACTTTGGTCCCAGCTCTCTGCAGGTCATTCACCAGGTCCCCCCGTGTGGTTCTGGGATCTTTGCTCACCGTTCTCATGATCATTTTGACCCCACGGGATGAGATCTTGCGTGGAGCCCCAGATCGTGGGAGATTATCAGTGGTCTTGTATGTCTTCCATTTTCTGATGATTGCTCCCACAGTTGATTTTTTCACACCAAGCTGCTTGCCTATTGTAGATTCACTCTTCCCAGTCTGGTGCAGTTCTACAATACTTTTCCTGGTGTCCTTCGAAAGCTCTTTGGTCTTTGCCGTGGCGGAGTTTGGAGTCTGACTGTTTGAGGCTGTGGACAGGTGTCTTTTATACAGATGATGAGTTCAAACAGGTGCCATTCAAACAGGTAACGAGTGGGGGACAGAAAAGCGTCTTACAGAAGACATTACAGGTCTGTGAGAGCAGGAGATTTTCCATGTTTGAGGTGACCAAATACTTATTTTCCACCCTAATTTACGAATAAATTCTTTACAAATCCTACCATGTGAATTCATGGATTTTTTTTCACATTCTGTCTCTCACAGTTGAAGTGTACCTCTGGTGCAAATTACTGACCTCTGTCATCATTTTAAGTGGGGGAACTTGCACAATTGGTGGCTGACTAAATACTTTTTTGCCCCACTGCATATGGTTTACCAAACACACGTATATCTCTTTAAGTATAAGAGCCTTTTGTTCAGATTGAGCCCTAGACTCCTGGCACCAGCTTTGGGGAGTCTTCACAGGGCCACATCTTGACGCCACACACACACACACACACACACACACACACACACACACACACACACACACACACACACACACACACAGAAACATGAAGAACTTTGCCTACTTCGTGTCTTGCTTGCTGTGTAATTATATTGTCTTTAACGTTCCAGCGAATAGGTTCAAGCTACAAACCTATCAGCTTTGGTGGTGATGACAGCAGTTTCCTATGAACATCACCTAATGCTGTGCCACTATACTGTGAATACGATGACACACTGAAGGCTGCTGGGATCATAACAGCAGTAAGATACCTCGACCCAGCACCCTTTCCACAGAGGGGTTTTTCTGAAGAGCGTGGACAATGGAGGAGTCATAAGTACCCCCCTCGCATGACGAAGGCCTGAAGTGAGGTGATGGGGGTTGGTAGAGTGCTGAAGAGGTCTGCAACTTTGGAGATAGCTGAAAGCCTCATTGACAAACAACAAAACCAACTGGTATGTTTGAATGTTTATTCTACATACATTTGGACTCTGGTCCTATGGACAATGATGGAAACAACTGGAAGAGACATTTACGATGCCCTGCAGAACTTAAAACACTCTGCAGAGAGACATGTGATTTGCATACCCGGAGGAAGCACCACCAAGCTGGGATGTTTTTGAAAATGTTACTTTCTTATTTTAACTATTAAATTAACAATTCATTTGTTTGCTCGTAGGATGCAGTTTGCCATTGGATGAGATCAATGAGGAATGGGATAACTGCTAACACATTTGTTAAACTGTGTACTTTTACAGTAATTTAGGGTGATTGACATATGCTGTGTATAAAAATGTTTGCATTGAAACTGTCAGACATGAAGTATTCATAACTGGGAACGTTTCTAGCATAAAGGTCAAAAAAGGGGGGAATGTTAGGTTTTGTATTGTTGATTGTCATTTATGCTTAGAAATATTTAACCATATATGCTTAGAGGTGTATAATCAATTGTGTAGTGATAGGTTGTGTGATCTTTAACAGGCTGCAAAGGCTTGGTGTGTATTCCACACTGGAATGCACACCTACATCCTGGGAGCATGGGAAGAGGTCGTACCTTCTCTTATTGTTTTATGGTAGGATAAACGTGGCTACGTTTGTTTTAGTCTAAGTGCTTTTTGTTTAGATGAACTGTTGGATTTTCCAGACCAGCAGGTTAAGGGAAGTTGTTTATGGGGTCACACTCTGACCCCCCCCCCCCCACACACACACACACACACACACAGGCAAGGTACTCTTTGTGTGTATGTAGACGTCATATGTTAATGAGCCTATGCATATTCATGTAACCACAATAAAAGTGCAGTGTTACGGGGGAATGGACGAGAGCAACTGGGGTCAAGCGAAGGAACGGCGTTTGTCCGGTTCTCTCCCGTGCACGAGAAACATGAAGAACTTTGCCTACTTCGTGTCTTGCTTGCTGTGTAATTATATTGTCTTCAACGTTCCAGCGAATAGATTCAAGCTACAAACCTATCAGAGTTCACAGTTGATCTCCTATTGTATGTATTTGACAAGGTGGGCATTTGGCTTTCAGAGTCTCACAAAACATACAAGATGAACAACAATGTACTCACTTTTTTTGAAAATAAGAAAACAACACTACAACATTTTCAGCAGCTTCTGCAAAGGAAACTCATCTGCTGTTGTGTTTGGAGAAATGATCTGTGAAAAACTGAAGGTTTCCATTGTTGAAGCAGTCTGCAACAAGACTGCCATTGATCTTGCTGGAGAGACGAGCTGCACTTTCACAGCATTTAATGAGAACAGACTGAACTTAGAGAAATATTTGTTGAAGTCACTTGCAGAGAACGAGGACTTTGATGCTTTCATCATATACATCCAAAAACCAAGGAAGCAAGTAGAAGCTTTTATCAAAGACAGAGTAAACACTTACATGTTCAGAGAATGCAAAGTTAAAGCATTGGCTATACTCGAGAAAAATGTGAATTACATCAGTAAACTTGTCCATGAAGCTTTAGATGATGCAACAAATAACGTCAAAACCCAAAAAGGAGACATAGATATGTGGGCAAATGAGTTTTCCAGTTTCCTGAAAGACAAACTGACTCTTGATGCCATCTCTTGTCAAAACTTTAGTGACATAAACAATTTTGACTTTCTTAAAGAAGAGATCAAGAAAGGTCTCGAATCCATCAGAAAAGATATGAGTCAGAAAAGAGATGAGTTGCTTGATAAGATGAAGGAATTTAGACTGAGACCTGATCAAATTCTCATCGATCAGCTGTGTAACTGCTGCTGGGAAACCTGCCCGTTCTGTAGAGCTGTTTGTACCAACACTGTTAAAGAGCACAGTCCTGAAGACCACAGCGTCCCCTTTCATCGATCTTCTGCAGTCAGTGGTAGACACTTCAAAGGCACTGAGGAAATGAGTATTGAGTTCTGCACAACAAAGGTTACAAGTGATTTACATTTTTACCATAAGCATAATCCAGAAGAATCCTTTCCTTATAAAATGTACAAAACAGCTGGAATCCCATATAAAAACTGGAGCATTACCCCTGATGAGTCTAAGCTGAAGTACTGGAAATGGTTTGTGTGTCGATTTCAGAAAGAATTGGAAGACCACTATGGATGCAAATTCACAGGCCAAGGTCAGATTCCCAGTGAGTGGAAAATATATACTAAAAAGCAGGCTATTCAAAGTCTGGATGAAATGTACATTATGAATTTAGAGTGAGTCAACACAGCTTCAAGTCAACAAAAAAAACCCCAAATCCCAGCAATTATCATGTAATTACTCACAAGTCATATAAAATGACAGTCATATGTTTTACTGATTTAAATGTGAAGAATCAATAGACCGGTATAAGGAAACATGCCTTAGTGACATGAACGCTCACAAAGGAGAGCACATTTTAAGAATGTAATAAGTGAAAAAAGCAGATCTGTTGGCATTAATCAAATATCAATACCAACATTCAGTCATCACAGTTGATCAATGAGAATATCTGGACAAGAAAAATGTTTTCATTAAATAGAGAGAAAGAGATAATATTTTCTTTATTAAGAGAGAGACAAGATTGATGGAATTAATGCATGTAAGGATGATTTTATATTTAATTTAATAAGCACGTGAATTAGATGAAACTTAGACATAACATAGAAAGAGTTGTCTTGTGGATTAGACTAACATGTTTTGTCAAAAAATAAATTTTTGTGATAAAGAACATTTTTCTTTATGAACATGTTTATCAAAATCAAATCAAAGAAGTTTTGTATGGAACGCCAGGACTGCCATAATGAATTAATTAAATACACCATTAAATAATTAATTAAATGTGTCAATAATTAATTAAAATTGGAATTAATTAATTAAATAAATAGTTATGACACATGTAATTAATTAATTATTGACACATTTAATTAATTATTTATGTATTTCACATTTTAATTAATTATTGACACATTTAATTAATTAATTATTGACACATTTAATTAATTATTGACACATTTAATTAATTATTTAATGATATATTTATTTATTTCATTTTGGCAGTCTTGGCGCCCGGCTCTCATCATGAAATAATTTTATCTGTCAGCCTCACCCATCAAACTCAGGGGGCGGGGTTAACGCTGATCGAGTCAAAACCATTGCTTTGGTCTGGAGTGGCTCCATGCAAAACATCGCTACCGTCATGGGGGATTTTCGTGAAATCGCTCTCGAGTTGGTAAGAGATATTTTAGACCTAGCAGATAATGTTGAAGCAGGAATTGCTCAGCCGGAGCATGTGACAAATAAAACTGAGGAATTTATTGAAATTCTTGGACTTATTTCCGCACTCTCCAACCAAGACATTGATGGTAGAGTGACTGCAAACTTACATGAAGTACTCCAGCAAAGCATCGCGGAACGGGACGCCCCGCTTTTGATATACCGATTGACGTTTTCGAGCATCATGTTCTCTGTGGATTGACAGCGAGTGAAATTGCGACGAGGTTCGGAGTGTCTGAAAGGACAATCAGGAGGCGTATGGAACAAAACGGCTTAAGGTATTTACTCACTGAGAATTGAAAAACTGTCTAAATTCTGTAATAAAATTATCAGCGTTGCTCCTTTACCAGGTGCAACAATTAAGTTTAACATCCAGGCATCCATGAAAACAGAATTTATGCAATTTAACGAAGTTAGAAGTTAGCAGGAAGTTAGCTAGCTAGTTTCCATCTAAGTATAATATTGCATGTTCACACCAAGAGATTTTCTAAATCAAATTAAGATGTACAGCTCTGCTATCACTTCACATAAATGAAGACAGGAAAATAAACGTTTTGTGGGGTTAATGAAGTTGGGCTAGTTGGTATATAATGATGTGCTATGTGATCGCTAGCTACACAGCATAGACACAGTGACCTGTATCAAATAATTAGGTCATTACCAGGCCTCTGAAGAACTTCAAGACATGTTGAGGAGGTAATTTAGCCATTTAAATCAGCTGTGTTTTGGTCAAGGACACATTTAAACCTGCACGACATCGGCCCTCAAGGCCCGGACTTCGAGACCCCTGCTGTAAATGGACAAAACTTCAGTCAGGAGAACAATCGAGATAATCCACCCAGTCATTAATATAGGTTAGTCATTAATATACTGCTGCATGGGCTGGGCTGCAGTTACACCCAGGTTTTAAAAACTGGTTTTTAAAATCAACAGTGGTAATGAAACCCTAGAGAGGCCGACAGTGATCACTAACTGTTTTTAGGGGCTTGTTGAGATTAGATAGACCAAGATGCAAAGCATTAAAACGTGTTAAAAGCACAACAGCCTTAAAAAACACAGAGCAGTTTGAGCGTGGAAGCAGGATTCATCAGGTCATCACTTATAGACCTGATTGTCGACCAGTCTAAGATAATATTTCGTAAACTCCAACATTACTCAGTGTTTTTCATCTGTGTAGAAAGACAGACCTCTATTCATCTGTTACTGATGAGGAGTTGGATCGTATTGTAAATGAAGTCCACAGAAGCCATCCAAACACCGGCTACAAGCTAATGCATGGATTTCTGAATGCAAGAGGTGTGCGTGTCCCTGGTGAGTATAATAAGCCTGTTATTGAAATTTATGAATAAGTGATCTGTTAGTGAGCCAAGCTAAAGTTAAGCTCATGATTGTGTATGTATCCTTTCCTAAGCACCATGATTTGTTATGCAGTTTATTATACTGACACTCTTTCCTCAAAAGTGACCATGACAGTATCACTAACTGATGAATATTTGAAATTCTACTGGTAGATATTTTTACAATATTGGTCAGGTGGTTAATATAGGTATTTCTAATGAAGTGGCCAGTTAGTTTGTGGTTATTTTTGCCCACCTCTCAGTCTCAAGACTGCGGGAGTCTTTACGCAGAGTCGATGCAGAAGGAGTGAACATCAGACGTCTACGGCTGCATGTATTAAGACGACTGCAGTATTCTGTTCCAGGTCCAAACTCCTTATGGCACATTGACGGCAACCATAAGCTAATAAGGTATCAGTGGTATTGACATAGGAATCATTAACCATATTATAGATATTTTAAATAATTGTTCTACAAAAAGGTTGTTGTTTTTTTTGTGTGTGTGTTTTACATATTGTCTCACAGATGGAGATTTGTTGTCCATGGTGGCACGGATGGATTCAGTCGACTAATTGTCTACTTGACAGTGGCTGGCAACAACAGAGCTAGAACAGTCTTGGAGAGCTTTATTGCTGCTGTTGAGCAGTACGGACTGCCATCAAGGGTTCGGTCTGATAAAGGTGGGGAGAATGCCGATGTAGCTGAATTCATGATCAGGAGCAGAGGCACCAACAGGAACTCTCACATCACAGGCCGAAGTGTCCACAATCAGCGGTAAATAACATGTTTTGTTGCTGTGTTATAGACTCTACCAGTGTAATGCTTTATGAAAATTACATCACATAAAAATTTTCAATTTTATTTTAATCACAGAATAGAGAGGATGTGGAGAGATGTCTACGAGCATGCCCTAGACCTTTTCTATCAGCTGTTCACTTCACTGGAACATCAGGGAACACTTAATCCAGACAGTGAAATCCATCTGTACGCCTTGCACCGAGTTTTCCGTCCACACATACAGAGCAACCTAGACTCTTTCCAAGATGCATGGAACAGTCATGGTCTTAGAACTGAACGGAATCAGTCACCACAGCAACTCTGGATAAGATACAGAGACCAAGGCCCCGTGGAGGATCCTTCAGAGGTTAGAGAACAACCGCCTTTTAACAAAGTTAAAAAAAAAACAAAAAAAAAAAACCCTGCTACATACTGTTTAGTTTTTGACTAGGGGAGAAAACCCATGTGCTAAAAGGTGATAGTCAGCGATTCAAACCTAAGCTCTCCAACGTTTTGAGCTAAGATTTCTTTGTCGCATGTACATTTTTCTAGCCTATGCACAATTGTACTGTTTTATAGTATTTGATTGTTAACATATTATTTAAATACTCACCAACATGCGGACCAAAAAAAAGTCCCAAATAGGTTGTGCAATGACCTAAAGCATTATTAAAGTAGTTGTAACTACAACACTAAAGATTATTCCACGTTCAGGTTTCTGAAGACTACGGGATTGACTGGAACGGGCCTCACACTAACCATGGAGGCGCTACATCAGTACCTGACATTCAGCTGGGCCGTGAGCTATCAGATGAAGAGCTTGCTACTTTGCCAGTTCCAGGAGTTTCATTGACAGATGCAATCGGATCTTACTTGGAGACCGTCCAAATTCTGTCAAGAACCATAGGAGACTGATATACAATCCAAGCTTTTTATTTAGCATGCTAAAACAAACAGACATGCAATGTAAAACAATTTGCTTCCCTCACATAATCTTACAAGTTCCTTTCTTTCTTTCAAGTTTTTCCCCCATCATGACATTTGTCACATAATTTTTTGGTTAACAAAATTATAATTTGTTTTATTGTAATTGTGGGGAAAAAAAAAAAAAAAAGACATGACAGCTTGGGATGCAGAACTGCTGTCTCTCCCATTTTATATCAAAATGTAAAATTGCTTTTTAGAAAAATGTGAACCATTAAACATGTGTTTCATTCGCCTTTGGTTGCTTTCTGTTTGAACTATGGCGAAATTTCAGCCTGAAAAATCTTAAACCAGTCCAAAACCTGTGTGTGCACTATTTATTGCAGAAATAAGTGCTTCCTCGAAGTCTTGGTATGTCTGGAAATGAGCTGGCAGCTTTAGCGTTTCAAAACAAGTAGACGCTGTCGGAAAGGTGCCACCAGAGATCTCCACATTGAGTTCAGGAGGAAGCATCTCCCAGCCAACCCAGAATTTCATCAGTTGGGCCAGTCTACTTGATGAAGCTAGAAAGTCAGAAATGGAGTTAAGAAAACATTTAGTTAATTGTTCATCATGCTGCAGAGAATATACAGTGAAATTATGAATTTCATACATTATAACTTTAAATGCTTATTATCAAGCATTTGCAATATGAGCAATAGCTTTATTTAAAAAAAGGAAAAAAAAAAAGGTGCCTATACCAGTTTCAATGAAGATCCGTAGAAATCCAGTGATGCGGCACATGGACTCAACATCAAATTCCTCATCTTCATCACTATCCTGAGCTGGCCATGTGATTTTGTCTATTACCATCTGATAGAACATGGAAGAGGACAACTTAGTCTAAAGTACTGGTGAAAAGAATATATTTTACCATTTTTATTAATAGGAAACACCAACTTCAGTATATTATTTCATGGAAAGTTCATCAAATACATTTATAAATAAGGTCTCATAAATCACTGGTCCCCAACCCCTGGGCCACGGAACGGTCGGTGAGTCATGAGGTACAGGGCTGTGAGAGTTGATGCTCAGGTGTGAAATTTATGGTTTTCAGGGTTTTTATCGTTAACTCGGTATCCTTGGTTCTTTACCCGTGTGCTATGAATACATCTTTTTTTGTTAGCGGTACTGGTTTTATTTTCTTGTATTAATCCACTACAGATTTAAGGCTGGTCTCTAAAAATACTGTCGGACATAAACCATTCCATGGTGCAAAAAAGGTTGGGGACCGCTCTTATCAGTGATGAGAAAGAACTGGTTTACCTGTGGTGTGAACTGCATTTCTGCCATTCGTGGGAAAAGAAGCGGGACAACATCTGGCCTACTCGTTAGCAGGGGCCATACCATGACATCCTTGATTCCCTTTCTCAGTTGTTTGAGTTGGCGCATGGTTCTCCCAATAACCTTCCAGGCAGAGAGACACAAGCCATATTATAAGAACAAATATCCTCCTGAATTCTACACAAGTTGGCACGGTAGAGGAAATTTACATGAAGACACACTGACGTGCTTTGCCATATCTATTTACACTGTAGTAGACTGTATACACCAAAGACAAATATAATAAATTTGCACAGTTTACAGTAATATACTCTTCAATTCACACACACATATTTTATGGGGGCTTTGTTATTTTCCCAACATCAAACCACATTCTGCATTAAAAAAATAAATAAATAAAAAAAATTGCTAAGGTAACTTTTTTCATTAACTACAATGTGTCTTTAATGCCTATTTAAGTGCAAAACGTGGTAATGCAGACTTGAGATAACTGTTCTGCTGAAGGCACAACTGATGGGTGAGTGGGAGGATTCCCTTTCTAAATCAAGTAGTGATTTGGAATGTGTTTATTTTAAGAAGGGAATTTTAAAAACACAAACATACAGTAAATTTTTTAACTGCTGTCAGTATACTACAGCCTGAAGATATTTTGTAAAGGGATTTCTGTATTTGAAGTTTCATCTTGTGTGCGCGCATTTGTGGAATTAGGGTGTGAGTGCCAACACTTCCAGGTATGAAGGACAAGGTCAGCTTTTGGTTATGAAAAAAATATGTGCATGATTTAAGAAAAAAAAAATAAAGAAGAAGAATTTCAACTTGACTGGGAGAATGGTAAATTTTAGTGCTTAAAAACCAAATATTTACAAAACTAATTTCGGCACTAATAAAAAGGGGGGGAAAAAAAGGAAACATGACCATTGCCTGCCAGTGTAGAATAAAAAGCTACTCTATACAAATCCGTCTGCTTATTAATTTCAACAACTACAACAATGTCTTTGATACTTAACCAGCAAGAACCTACCGCATGCACTAGAAGTTTGTTATGCAGCCATCTCCTATTTGTTTTATTTACTGCTGGGAGATCCCAAGACAGGGAAAGATCAGAGACTGTGTCTTGCTGTTCCTGAGTAAGTTCTTCGAGTTCAAGCTAAAATTAAGATTAAACAAGTTATTGTGGTAGTCCACACACTGATTGTAATTCAATAATTTTTTTAATTTTACATACCATTTGTATGATACTCCTGATGTGCAGATCAGGACAGTCTTCTATAACAATTGTTGCCAATTCCGGGTCACCATTGAACAGCACGTGAATTATTGCAGGACTTAATCCTGTGACACGGGGACCATCATGCAAAAAGGTGTGGGCCAACATCCTTCCTGCAACCCGGAAGAGGCTGCTCTCGATAAGTACCTCTGATGTTGCTGGGACCAGATGGTCCGGTTCACCCTCAAATAGCAGTGTTCGACCCATTCCTCCTAGAAGTACCAAGAAAGCAGAGTTTTCTTTATTTTACTTTTTTAAATTTGCCAGTGCTTTATGTAAAACTGGATTTTCAAAATTATCACAAGCTTTAAAGCAAGGAGAGTGAGGTAATTATGATAATATATACCAATATTATCCTTTAGTTAATTTCTAAAAAAAAAAAAAAAAAAAAATCCAGACACAAACACCACATAAGAGTAAAATACATTTAAAAGTGGTGAAATACCGTGTATATAGAATTTATTTTACTTATGTATTAATCACATTATTTTATCGTATAATGCCTTGGTGCCACTGGATTTTAACAAGTCTCACACTCATACAGCAAGACAAATGATGGGGGTCTAGTAAGGAAGTTAGGGAAGCAGACAACTCCACAGGAAGAGTCTTGTCTCTTCGAGGACTCTGGGAGGTAGCAAGGGAGTGTGAACCTTAAGGTGTGAAACAGCTGTGTACTGCTTTTTGTTCCTGAAAAAGGTATTTAACTGAGAGCCATGCTGGGCTCAGAGAGACTCTGCTGACCGTCTGTCCCGCGGACATGCAGGCTCCACCAAGCTTGGTTGTCTGTTCTTTGTGTGTTTGGATTAAAGAATGTTAGCTACCGCTCACCGCTCGTCTGCAGGCTTTCTTTAATGGAAAAATTCCACAACAAAAGCATATGAAAATAGTGGTACACTTACCAAGATCTACTCTGAATCCAAACTGGAGTTTGGATATTATTGTTGTCACAAAGTACCGCATCACCCCTTGTCCAACAGCAGCATCACCTGAAATAAAATACAGATGATTACACTGTACAAAAAAAAAAAAAAAAATGGCTGAGTATTATTGCCAAACCTATTTAATTAAAAACATTGTTTTTTGTTTTTTTTTTTAAAGAGAAAGCAATATTATTTTGGTTGGAATCCTAGAATCCTGACCCTGCCAGAAAACAAAAAAAGAGGAGTATTGTACAATACACATTTATATTAATAGTGGTAAGGTATATTATTTAGGACCACTGGGCCCATTCACAACCAACTTATTAACCTGTAACAAATTAAATTTTTTTAATATTCAATTCAGTTTTTCACAGTAACAGGGTTAATTCTGTGTGATAGAGTAAAAACACTATAACTGTCATTGTAGTTAGCATGATTGGCCAACGGAGCTCATCGTATGATGCATTTCAGCCACATGAAATCAGTAAGCCACTAAGACAACTCCATTGAAAGACATTTAACTAATTTAATTTATTTAACACAATAGATTTCTATTACTAACCATCAAGGGTACAATGAAGTGGACATGCCCATTCTTGTTGCCGTTTATAGAATGAGAGAAGTGCCCGGTCTCTGTCCTCCTCAGAGTCCCTCACATCCATCCTCAGCTGAAGTGGTGTCCCAGATGCATGTTCCCGAAGTAGATTTTCTCTGAAAACTTTGGCAGCATGAGCTGGATCTTTAATCACCACCCAATCTAGACCGCAAAAATAAATGAAAAAATTACACATAGAAAAAACCTTCTTAACATGTTACATGCAGATATGCATTCCTTTACAGTCAAAGATGAAGAACACCTGAAAAATGTCATTCAGTGCAGCACCAAAAGGCAAATGGCCTAGTACCTATATAGTGTTTTACCACAAACACTAAAAGGCCTTTATGCTACAGTCGCATTCACCCAATCAATCTTCTAATACATATTACCAGAAATATTCTAAATATTCCATTTCTGCACAGAATGAGGTTTGATTCCTGGTTTCAGTTACCCTAGCATCACTTTCAGGGTTTCCAAACAACATTAAGAACCCAAGAAAGTATTTTAACATTAATAGTCATGAATTACATTGTTGATTACATGCAGTACTACTTATTTTAAAGTAATTTTATTAAAGGTAATATTTTTTTTACTGAATGAATGTAAGTTGTTTGCAAACTTATAGCACCTCTATGTGTTTACACAGACCATTGTCAGGTTCTTTGTGAACAAACTCCTCAGTACCAGTTACTACTGGTACTACTGCACTTTGAGCTGAGGTTTCTGATGTTTCAGGCCTAACTGGCACACTTTCACTGACTGTGGCTTGCTCTCTATCATTTTCTTCAACATGGCCTCCCTCTCGTTCTCTATGTGATTCCTGCGTGGATGTCCTTGAAGTTAACAAAATTGACATAGTCATACTCTCTCATTTTCCTAATGTAAAATGAATATGTAGTACACATATGTCTTTGTTAGTACATACCCAGCACAGCTGTCTCTGTGCATTTTTATTTCAGAAAAGGAAAATTCCTTCTGACAAGTAATACAGGAGATGAGTGGACCAGAGGCATGACCTGAGCTCTCCTAAAAGATAAAAAACATCCATTTATAAATTTAAATTCCACAATGCTATTTATTTGATGACAATGATGACAATATAGATTTATGTACACAATCAAAGTGCAAGTCCTGTTGAAGTGGACGGATGTAGATTGTAGCCTGCCCAATCATTGCAGATGGGTCTTTCAGATACCCAATGGTATATCCAGTGCTGGGACATTGAAGCAATGCAAGATTTCGACTACGAGTAGATCCTGTAATTTTTAGAAACTCAAATCCTCCCCCTTCTTGGAGCTTTGGAAACACTTCCATCAGTTTAGTTCTTACAGTCTCGGGATCATTGTCATTCCCTGTATTTAAAAGAATAAACAGATAATATCCATTCAATCAAACACCCACATATTTGAAAACAAGCCAGTACTATCTAATAGCCACAAAATAACAATCACACAGTTGAAATTTAAGTCCAATTTAAATTAAAATGACAAAATATTTATCACATTCACGCTAAAAATTATAAAAACAAAAAACAAACAAACAAAAAAACCTACAGTGAACCACAATCAAAACTGGGCTCTGGTAAATTTCTACTATCAGACTTACCTGAAAATGTCACTTTTTGCTCTCCAAGTCCTGCAGCATGGAGGTCTGCTTTAAGCTGAATGCTTGGAACTTTGTTAGCCTTGTGATCAGCCAAGCAACAGAACGTATGTGTGTAGCTTCTTCTAGGTACTAGGCTCTGTGCTGACCGTCTTATCATATTTCTTCTACTCCCACCATTATATGGAGCAAAGAGCCTTGCTAGCTCGGCTGCAACACAAAGAAAATATCCCAGCGGAACAGACCACCAGTCAGCTACAACAGTCTGAACTTTCAGCTTAGCATCATTTTAAACGTCACTAACGCTACACATCAGCACCAGGCATGGTGCTGCAAAATAAGGGCGTTTTACTGACTATCTAGTTTCATGCCCCATCCACACACAACGAAAGTGAGTCACACACAAAGCATAATTAGCTAACTACCACACATAAACCTAGGTGCACAACCCCCGCCCACTGAAATTTAGATGCTCATATTGATTGCTAAGATTTAACTGTGTGCTAAGTCATCAATTAGTATAACACGTGGCTGACGTTACTTACTTTGGACAGGTGTATGTAATGGTGCCGCAGGTATCTGCTGTGTCTGAGCTGACGGAGTTGGGGAATTTGTCCTCAGAGCTTCTTCAATTAAATTCGCTGCTTCTCTCAGCAGCTCCGGACAGCTTTTTGACATTTCTCGTACACGTCGTGCAATGTATCAATTGAGGTACACAAGTATTGTCAAGTGTCTTGATTTTTATGGCGGCAACTTCTTGCTTCCAACTGCATAGCGCATCCAAGCAAAGTTAAAAATGAATATCACCACCTAAAGGATCGGAGTGAGATTTACTGGGAGTACATCAATCTATTATCAGGGATCGATCTGTCTGGACTTGCTTTACAGTTTAACCAATCAGATGTCAGACAAGCCACAGGGAGAGCGTTAACCCCGCCCCCTGAGTTTGATGAGTGAGGCTGACAGATAAAATTATTTCATGATGAGAGCCAGGCGCCAGAACTGCCAAAATGAAATAAATAAATATATCATTAAATAATTAATTAAATGTGTCAATAATTAATTAAATGTGTCAATAATTAATTAAATGTGTCAATAATTAATTAAAATGTGAAAAACATAAATAATTAATTAAATGTGTCAATAATTAATTAATTAAATGTGTCAATAATTAATTAAAATGTGAAATACATAAATAATTAATTAAATGTGTCAATAATTAATTAATTACATGTGTCATAACTATTTATTTAATTAATTAATTCCAATTTTAATTAATTATTGACACATTTAATTAATTATTTAATGGTGTATTCAATTAATTCATTATGGCAGTCCTGGCGTTCCATAGTCTGCACTCAAGGTAGAAATGTCTAAAACTACAGCTCACACCCTGCTGTAACTGTTGAGATTTAAATATATATTTTAAGGCTTATTTGCTGATTATATTGTTTTATGTATAAAAAAGGGCCAGCTTTGAGACTAAGCCACAGGCTGACAAGACAATGCATGTTTTTTGTAGAGTATGAGCAACAGACAGAGTGAAACTACACTCAACAAAAATATAAACGCAACACCTTTGTTACTGCTCCCATTCCCCATGGGATGGATGTAGAGACCTAAAATTCATTCCAGATACACAATATAACCATCCCTCCCAAACAGTGGTCACAAATCAGTCCAAATGTGTGGTAGTGGGCACATCTGCTATATTGAGATAGTCCATCCCACCTCACAGGTGTGCCACATCAGGATGCTGATCTGACATCATGAGTAGTGCACAGGTGTACCTCAGACTGCCCACAACAAAAGGCCACCCTGGAATGTGCAGTTTTGTCTCACAGCAAAATGCCACAGATGCCACAAGCAGTGAGGGAGCGTGCAATTGGCATGCTGACAGCAGCAATGTCAACCAGATCTGTCGCCCGTGCATTGAATGTTCATTTCTCAACCATAAGCCGTCTCCACAGGCGTTTCAGAGAATATGGCAGCACATCCAACCGGCCTCACAACCGCAGACCTCGTGTAACCACACCAGCCCAGGACCTCCACATCCAGCAGGTTCACCTCCAAGATCGTCTGAGACCAGCCACCCAGACAGCTGCTGGAACAATTGGTTTGCACAACCAAACAATTTCTGCACAAACTGTCAGAAACCGTCTCAGGGATGCTCAACTGCATGCCCGTCGTCCTCATCAGGGTCTTGACCTGACTCCAGCTCGTCGCCGTAACAGACTTGTGTGGGCAAATGCTCACATTCGATGGCGTCTGGCACGTTGGAGAGGTGTGCGCTTCACGGATGAATCATGGTTCACATTGTTCAGGGCAGATGGCAGCTGAGAATGTCCCTGTTCTTGCATGGCCAGCATACTCACCGGACATGTCACCCATTGAGCATGTTCGGGATGTGCTTGACCGGCCTATACGACAGCGTGTACCAGTTCCCACGAATATCCAACAACCTCGCACAGCCATTGAAGTGGAGTGGACCAACATTCCACAGGCCACAATTGACAATCTGATAGACTCCATGCGACGATGTGTTGCACTGCATGAGGCAAATGGTGGTCACACCAGATACTGACCGGTTCTGGGTCCCCAGACCCCCAATAGCGCAAAAAACTGCACATTCCAGGGTGGCCTTTTGTTGTGGGCAGTCTGAGGTACACCTGTGCACTACTCATGATGTCAGATCAGCATCCTGATGTGGCACACCTGTGAGGTGGGATGGATTATCTCAATATAGCAGATGTGCCCACTACCACACATTTGGACTGATTTGTGACCACTGTTTGGGAGTGATGGTTATATTGTGTATCTGGAATGAATTTTAGGTCTCTACGTCCATCCCATGGGGAATGGGAGCAGTAACAAAGGTGTTGCGTTTATATTTTTGTTGAGTGTAAGTTCAGACAGGTTGCCCTGGCAACAGACCTCAGAAAGGGGAAGTTATTGCAAGCTGCACAGGAAGTTTTAGTGCACAGGCATATTAATAAATCAGACACAGAAAAGAGGAACTGAGTAGAAGGAGTTTGTTTGTAATTAAACTGTGTGTGTCACGGGTGACGTGTGTGACGTCTGAAGTACCGAAATAACACCATATAAGACACATGTTGAGCTTGTAATGTTAGAGTTTCTGCAACTGGCTTTTGGGGCTGTGCAGGGCTCTCTATTCTGGAAGATGATTGAATAAAAAGAATTATAAATGTTTTGACCACTCTGAGTCGGGTTTTCTCTGTTCTATCATGGGGATAAAAGAATCGGGTTTTAATATTTGGTGTTTCAGCCCGGTTCCCTTTGCAACAGAGAGAACAAATGTGGCCGAAGGTTGGATCTGATATGAGGCAAACAGGAGACCGGTCTAAAAAGATTTTAAGGTAGGCACAAACCTGTTCAAAGAAAAAGCAAATCTGTGCATATTGGATGAATTCTAAATTATCTGTTCACTTAGTTGATGATCTTAACTATCAAATTGGCTCAGTAGTGGTAAAGCTTTGAAGTAATGAGAAGCTTTGAAGTAATGAGAAACTTTGAAGTAATGAGAAACTTTGAAGCAATGAGAAGCTTTGAAGTAATGATAATGAAACTTGGAGAATGACAGTACTGATTTAAAGGTTACTGGTCATTTAAAGGATAAAGAGAATAATGTGTGTTTGAGTACATATAGGTGATTGGTCATTTTGGTTAAGTGCAAAGTTCAGAGGTGGGAACCTCCTCCCGTGTAAAAGGACCCTGCGGCGTCAGGATTATCCCAGGTGACACCTGCCAAGACCTCGGACCTTGGTTAAAAATAGTCAATGATCCAAGGATCATTTCCGGATGCACTTATTTGGTCAGTAGAAAACCGGATTTTGAATTTAACAGTGATTTAAGGCTGGAAGAATGCTGAGAGTGTGTGTTGAAATGAAAGTATGCATGTTGTGAAATCCTTTAATCATTGGTGATTCTATAAATATATTGGTGTGAACCTCGCTGAATTTGTGGGTTTTTAGACATTGGCTTAGGTATATTAGCACATAATAAATAAAGTTTTGATTTGTTTCAGTGAATGTTGATGAAATTATTTATTTTTTGGTCTATAGTGGATGAATTGTGCATATTGCAGATATTGTGTCGGGCCTAAACCCTAATGCATTGAAGACAAATATCTCTGTTTAAATAGCAAGTTTGACTAGACAAGAATGTCAGTAATAAATGCTGGTGTGATTCATTTTTGATTTTGGTGTGTAATGTGAGAATTGATTGGATGATTTAATTGTTTTTCCTTGATTCTGAGGCCGTATACGCACTTAACAGGGTGCGGTCTACTTCCTCTTTCTGATTCTAAACAGCAGGTTTGATGAAAATAGTCTATCACAATCATGTTTTGAGTGATTCTAAGTGTGTGAACGTTGTGGGTACTGCATCTGAGTGATTCTGTGTGATTTGTAGAAAATAATAAATAAGTAACAATAACACTACGTGGGTTCATAGCAGAGTGCGTGAAAAGAGGAAGTCTGAGAGAAATGTGTGTGTGTGTGTGTGTGGGACGACGAAGTTCAGGGAAGTCTGTAAAATGCTGATGAAAGTATTGTGTGAATGATGCTAAAAAACTGAGCTAAAGAATGGTGATATGTGTGGGGAAAAAACAAAAACAAAAAACTTAATTGTCTTGAGGTCTGAAAGAGCTCTGCTAAGCACGCTGAAGATTTTGATGTGAATGCTTGCAAAGGCAAAGAGCTTAGTATATTTAAGTGTGTGTGCGTGTAATAAGGGTGCATTCTTTTTATATCAACATTTAGCAGAATTACAGAGGGTTTATAGACTGTAAATACAAAAAGAGTTCGATTAGGCTATAGAAGCAGGAAAAGAGAGAAACAGATCAAAATATGAGGGTCTGTGGCTGTGTGTGTGTGTCTGGCAGGAAGTGAACAACTTTGCATGCCCATAAAAGGAACTGTGTAGTGTGGAACCAGAGAGAGAGAGACTTGTTAAAATGTAGGTAGAGGAAGAGAATGAATGTCTTAAGAAATAGTAATGAAAATGATATTAAATAAGTGTTTTAGTGTGTTAATACAAGTGTCCATGGACTTACTCAACCTCAAAACATCAGTACAGCGGCAAAATGATAGATTAACAGAAATGGGATGACAAACAGGCCAGCCTTTGGCTTAAAATTTTTACAGCTTGACCTCTCATTCTGTCCGTATCCTGAGAAGAAGCTTAAAGGACAGTCAATCTCCTGATGAAGACAGAAGACAGACAGAACACCGTGGACTTGAAGAATTAACAGCAGGCAAAAGACAGTCCAACTGACCTATAACACTGAAGGGTCCAGCAGCAGCATGTAAGAATACCACTGATGGAACATGAGCTTTGAATTATAAGCTGGAGACTTAATCAGTGACATGACTGTTTGAAGGCACTGGACGCGATATTTGCCATGCTGGGAGTTAGCCTACAAGAAAAGACTGAAAAGATCAAGAGAGAAGAAACAGAGAAGAAGAAACAGCTGAGTTGGGCCTGTGTTTGCTGGATATTTGAAGGTCACACAGGAACAAGGACCAGTGAGAGGTCAAGCCCGGACGAGTTAGAGTGAGAGCGTGTGGGGAATTGGATTGAAAATGGAGGCTGAACTGGTGGAGGTTTAGAAATGCCCAGAGCATCATTACAGAAAGGTAATTTTTTTTAAAAAAAAGAGAGAAGGAAAAACACAAACTAATAATTACATGAATGAATAAAAAAAACACACATACACAAATTGTTACATGTGAAATTATTTTTGGAAAGTATCAGAAGTGAGATAGTTTGAATCCACAGCTCAGTGCAAAGAGGCATGAATTAAACCTGATTATAAAATACATATGCAATGAAGAAGCAGCTTACACTTAACATTAATATGAACACATAAAATAAATGCAATGGAGACACGCTTACACCTATGAATGTGAATACATGACATAAATTGGTATTTCTGGCCGGAGAGAGAGAAGTGTGTTGTTTAAGCAGTGATGATAATAATGAAAATGTCTTTGTTTTGTCACTTTTAGGTGCAAAGCAGAGCTGGATCAATTTTCCACATGCAGCAGTTGGAAGAAAGTTATAGGTTAACATCACTGGAAACTTTCAGGCCAAGTTTTTGGTTGAATTGTTTACAGCGCCATGTGTCACTGAACCTCACAAGCGAGCTCTCACTCCTGGCTGAAGACAAGGAATGCAGTTCCAAAGATCAATAACATGGCAGTTAAAGAGAGACAGTGGAGAATGCAGGACAAAGCGGAAAGAGCACTGCCTGGTATTGGACTGTAGAAGTGGGAGAGGACAACGGAGTGAGAGGAGTAGGTGAGAACACAGAGGAATGCTGTTATTTAATGTGGGAAATCAAAATTTGGGTTAGCAAACCTGGGAAAAACAAAACTGACTGCTTAAGTTGGAAAATTGTGAAGGAGTCTGAAACACTGCGAAAATAGAAACATATACAAAATCACATACACAAACAGAAAATGTATTAACCTTACTCACACTTACAAATACAAGAGAGCTCATGAAGATTAGACAGCATCTTGAGCATGTGAATCTGTTTATCATCTTTTCCAAGTCACTTAGTGTGATGAAAAAGTGATACAAAGAATATTAGACTAATAGCAAAGTAGTTAAAAATGATCCAATTATAGCAGAGAAATGTGTAGGAAAGGCAGCTTTGAGAACATGCCCTGGTGGATCTGCAGCTCCACTGCACAGACATTGATTAAACCTGACTAATAACACACACACATGCAATGAAAATCAGCTTGCTATCTATCATTAGTGTTAAAATAGTGTGAATTTAACACAGTTAAAGCTTGAAGTTGAGGAATAACTCAGGGAAGTTCGATGACAATAGAGAGATTTTTGTGAAAAGGAAAAAGTGATTAAAGCTTAAAGTAGTTTTTAGAATAGTGAATTAGAAGTGCTCTTGTACAGATTGATCGAAACAAGTGATTACTGTAGAAATAAATAAAAATAATTCAATAATGTGGTAATGTTTAAATATGCATTTCTCTTGTCACGGCAACTTCTTGAGATATGACTCAATATGCAAATTAGTTGAATGACTGGGGAGACAGGAAAAGAAAAAGGAGAACTTGAGTTTCCTGTCTGACTGGATGAGTGAGGCTTGCACTGAAAGACACACTGTGACTGTGTGAGAAGGATGGCTTGGTGACTAAGTGCAGTAGTCCAGATTTGGAAAAGAAATTTAGACTTTAGTGATGATACATTGTTATAACGTCTTTAGGAAGGGCTTAATGAGAATATCAATGGTGTGCAAACGGTGTGGCTTTTAACAAGATTTCCTGTGTATTTAGCAGGTGAAATTATGTCAGTTGACCTCAGGTTGTCAGGATGCTGAAGAATTTGAGGCCACTGAAATATGATGTGGGGAAAATGAACAGAGGGAGTGATTTAAGTCTGATTTCAGACTATGTAAGTATTAATTTAACCAAGAGTAGGGCAAAACGTTTGTGGCCCTGAAGTTCAAATCCCATAACATATCTATAGATTAATAAGCAAAAAATTTTCTGTGATTAAGAGTCTTGGGGTTGTTGTTTTAGTGATGTTTTCTTATTTTAATAGAGGGAGTTTTATTAATCATGGACATGGTTAGAACTGGGCCCTTTAAAATTGTGACAGTGCACTTAGAGAAAACCTGGCAGGTGATTTTGTTTTGTGCTTGGATGAGCTACTAATCAGCTCTCTTTTTTTTTCATTTTTGTTCTAAGAAGGCCCGTAAGAGTGAATTAACAGCGCTGTAAAAAATTTCCGGGAGAACAAATGTAAGGTGAGCTTTTCCAGATTTCAATGTGTGTTGTGGAGATGAAATATTATTTTACTGTTACTATTCATAATCATTATTATTACTGTTGCATCACTTATGATTTATCATTATCATTTCATTGAAACATTTATTGAAACTGTTGATGTTACATTAAAGTCTGTTTTTCAGGTGTTAGCATAAGCACATAATAATCTTTCATGCACATAATCTTTTATTGCAGGTGCAACTGTAATCATGTTATACATATATTGCATAATTAAAGGGTTGAAGCTCGGTCAAGTTAATTAAGGGTATGAAGCTACGGCCGACGCGAGTTCGACCGATCAATGGAGGAAGTTAAGGTGACCAACAGCTATTGAAAGGATTGCCTACATGCTTACATATATTAAAGGCCCGTGTGCCCTGTGGTAGTGAAGTTTGCCTGGTAACAGATGACACACAGTCTGCCTGAATATACAGTATTTAGAAACTGCTCGAAACTGCAAAAGTTGTTTACCTGCATACGTGACAGTTTAGTTCTGATAAGTGGAGCGCAGAAAGTGGAATAACAGGAAGCATCTGGCGGGTGGCGGAGAAACAGAGGAAGTAACTGTTCTTTTTTAGAATATGTCCTGAGACAGACTTACTGGAACATGCATGTTTTTAATCAGCTGTGACGCATATTATTTGTCATCATATGTATATATATCACACCCCACATATTGTTCGGGGAAGATCGATGCTGTTTGAGTGATCGTGCTCGACTTCCCACGTATATGTGTTTTAATAAAATCCTTGTTTTGACGCACCTTACTGGGACTTTGTAGTCGTATGTCTCTTTCCTCAAATACGAAACCAGGACAGTGTAAAAAGGCTACCTGTGGGGACCTGATCAGCTTGTAAGTCCCTGTCTAAAAGGATTGTAGCGACTCAATCCAGTCCAAGAGCATAAAGAACTCTTTTCCTAAAAAACAAAAAACAAAACAAAATAAAACAAACCAATGAGCTCATGTTGCTGAGGGTGGAGAATCTGATTATTTGTGCGGGAGTCTCCACTATCAGCAATATCTGGTGTGAATGCTTGTGAGTGATCGTCTGTGACTGGACTGACGATGTGGACCAAAGGTTTAACTGACTTGACACTGAGATAAAGACTGGACCAAGGGTAGGATGAATAAATGTTGACAAACAATTCACCACGCTGGCAAGAGAAAGGGAATGCTTTGCTTTGTTTTGCTTTTGCCATGAGCAGGAGCGGAAGACTTTAATTCTGGGGATGCTGATTTTGGGTTGCTGATGTCTGCTTTGAGAAAATTCTGTGTTATTGACTGGGTGTAGATTATGGTAGTAGATTGTATAGTGGGGAAAATACCAAATGCTAAAAGGAAAAATGTGGGATGTTACTCATGTTACTATTAACTAAAGCAGGCCACTGTAGAAATAAATTAAATTTGATAGAGGAAAATAATTACACCCAAGGTAATATTCATGAGTCAAATAGGGGATCGCTAGACTTTTCATATGAAAATGAAGTTAATGTTAACACACAGGTGTTGTTTCTAGGCAGCTCTGAGTGGAGCCAGGAGTATGGATGGGTATCGAAAACCGGTTCTTGTTGAGAACCGGTTCCCACTGTTTCAATTCCTTGGAATTGTTTGCCATTTTTGCAAACGATTTCCTTATCGATTCCAGTCACCCCGAATGACGTCACCACGTTGCGGAGCGTCATTTACCTGGCAGGAAACACGGCGCGTAATCGGCTCAAACGCTCAAGTTTGGTTATACTTTACAAGAACGGATGACAACAGGGCAACTTGCAATACTTGCAAAGTAGATACTTCATTTAAGGGAGGAAACACTACGAATATGCAAAAGCATTTGCTCACAAAACAGCAATGTCCTTAAATGAATGTTGTGTTTTTAATTCTGCTCCGGACTCGTGAATCTCAACCCAGCAGCAGCGGTAATGTTTGCACGTCCTCTCCCGTTAATGCGGCAGGTAAATAATCAACTAACAGTGCATATTATGTTAGCGCGATCTGCCTTATTACAAAACCTGCCATTACTGTGCATTTAGGTGACCATGATGAGAGAGACAGACAGAGTCTGGCTGCCTCAGATGGGATCTCTTAAGATCTCACTGTTGGGTTTGTAAGGCCATGCTGCTCCTAAATTTCTATCTTGTTCAAAGAGAAGATATAAAACAAAGTTCTAAGCTAATCGACCTTAGTGTTCTCCTTTTCTTAAAAAGAATCGATAAGAGAATCGATAAAGAATCGAATCGTTAAACAGAATCGAAAATGGAATCAGAATCGTGAAAATCTTATCAATACCCATCCCTAGCCAGGAGTGTAAAAGATTTGACATGGTGATTAAATTGATTTCATTCCTTAACACAGGTTTGCAGGCCCGGAGCAAATAAACCCGAGAGGAGGATCGCTGAGGTGTTTTGAGAAATAATTTGACTAACCTTTTTCTTTTAATTTCCTAGGAGCTGGTGAAGTATTTTCAGTTTGTGACACACAACAGGTGTGAAAAGGGGGAATTTCAGGTTTATTTTGAAATAAGGGGCTTTATGATCATTCTATGACTTTTGGGGTGTTTGATAATTTAGATATGGTAAAACTGAGGCAGAAATTGTTATTTTCATGTTTAAGCTAAAGGATTAAAATGAACTTAATCCTGTTTAGAAGATAAAATCCCGGTGTTCATAATAAGTATGATCGAATACCAAACTTAAAGGGAAACTGTGGGACAGCTTGAATAAAACATACGCTTTTGTGAAAGGAGGGAAAATTTTAGGAGTAAAAATGTTTGATTTCTTTTTGATTTCTAGAATAAGCGGTATAATGCACGCTTACGGACGCAGACATGACGTAGATTAGTTTCTGGGGCAGAGCTGAAAAACAGTTTGCTTTGTCTTGGCTTAGCAAGAAGTAATATAGAAGGTGTGAAAATAGGCCTGCTCTGAATAGGTCGATAGGAAGCATCTGGAGACTGAGATAGCCATATGGGGCAAAATATGGGTGAGCTTGTAACTGAATGTGTGCCTGCAAAATAACAGTTTTTGTAAAGGATGGTCATGATCAGAGCAGAGAAGAAGAGAGCTTCTTAAGAGGGTGTCAAAAGTGTCGCTTACCCAAATGACTAACATTGAAGATTATATTCGTAGAAATGATTTTTTTATACATATTGCATATTGTGCTCATGAAAAGAGTTGATGCTCAGTCTATTCAAGGTTTTAAGCTTCGTCTGGCGCGATGTCCCGACAATCTATTGTGTAAGTTACTTGGAGCAATAGAAGGTTAAACCGCATACACGCTTACAAACACAAATGATTTACACATAGGCCAGGCCGAGGGCCTGGAATTAATTGAGTTTCTAACTGGATTTGAGCTTGCCTAGTAACAAGTGACAGTAAGAGGAATGTCTCTGTCTGTTTTTATGCTGATATGGTGATGGTGTATATCTTACCTGGGTGTGTTTAATAAAATTAAAAGTGTTGCTCACACTCATAAAGAACATTGAGATTAAGTAAATTAAGATTAAGTAAAGTTAATATAAAGGATAGAGCCCAGAACATGATATTTTGAACCAACTTTGAATAATTAAGGGAACAATAGATGAACAGTAGATTAGTGAGGTGTAGCAGAGAGAGGCGTTCTGTTTTCTGTCCTTTACAGGAGAAGATTTCAGGACCACAGCGACCACAGGGGTGGCGAGAATCCTGGAAGCCCCAGACCGAACGGAACCAACCAGAGAAAGGGGGACCCAAAAGAAGAACAGAGCACAAAGACATCTATCTGAAGAGTAGTTGCTTACATTGCAAAGAAGATCAAAAGCTCGTTAGACACAGGTTATAATGGGAGCGTAAAAGTAATGAGAGGGACTTTAGCAATAGTTTGTAGGATTTCTAGGCAATTGGGAACCAGGGAAACCTGAACCTGTCTCTGCAGCGGGGCGCCCAGTGACCGAGTCCAAAAGAGAGCCCCGCAGTGAGCGCTTAAGGGAGGTGAGGACCCAACCTTGCCTTAACAGTAGCAAACCCAGTCTCCCCTCACCAGTCACATCAGAAGTAGTTAAGTGGCAGCAGGGTGAGGCACTCGCTACGTCTGGTGTTATGGCACCCCACACTAAACGTGGGGCAGTTGCTAAGCTAATCGGTAAGAAAGCTCTCATACAGTGTAATTTGAATGGCTTAGCAGTGAAAGCACTACTTGACACAGGTGCTCAAGTTAGCATCATAAGTCGAGATTGGAAAGACAGATACTTGCCTGACTTAGTCATGCGACCTCTGTCAGAGATCATCGAGGAAATTGATGAGTTGAAAGTGTGCGCAGTCAATGGGGAAACCATACCATTTGATGGCTGGGTACCCATCATGATCAACTTACCGGGGGGTGAAGACCCCAGCCTCTCCATCAGTACTCCGGTCCTCGTCAGTACCTTGCCAATGGACAAACCATTGATCAGTTTCAATGTCTTGGAACAGATCATTGAGGGGCAACCCGAGCGGTTGATACCTACTCTTGTTACCTTGCTGTGTAATGCCATCTGTCTTCCCCCTGAGAAAGCTGAGGTGGTCGTAAGCTTCATCCAGACAGTAGAGCCAAACATGACGCAAGGGCGCTTGAGAACAGGTGAAAGGGATGTGATTATCCCTGCTGGACAGGTCACCTGGGTAAAGTGCCGGGTTCCATCAACCATGAATCCACCTGATTGTTTGAGGCTGATGAGGGTAACCAGGCCCTAGAGCAGTTGGATTTCTTGACGGGGTTAGTTGAAATACAGAATCCAGCTAAGCCGTACGTCACCATTGCTCTGAGTAATGACACCAAACATGATATCACCTTGACAAGGAAGACGGCCCTGGGCACCTTACAGCCGGTTGTGGAGGCCGAGGCCCCGAACGAGTCCCGACCTACTGTAACAGTTCGTGAGGTAACAGTGGAGCCAGCTGAACCTCTCCCAATGTCATGGCATCCGCCAGTGAACCTTGAACACTTGGAGGAGGAACAAAAAGAGATTGTTGAGAGAATGTTGTTCGATGAGTGCAGGGCCTTTGCAAGGGAGGGGAATGATATTGGTTGTAATCCTGATCTGAAAATGGTGATAAACCTAAAGGATGACATACCAGTGCAGAGAGCATATACTTCCATACCTAAGCCGCTGCTACGGGAGGTTAAAGAGTACGTGCAAGACCTCCTGGTGAAGGGATGGATAGTAAGATCCAAGTCCTCTTATGCTGCTCCCATCGTGTGCGTGCGGAAGAAAGACGGTTCACTCCGTCTTTGCATAGACTACCGTCTATTGAACCAGAAAACGGTTTTGGACCGACACCCACTACCTCGGATACGCGACCTGCTTGACACCTTAGGGGGATACTCCTGGTTCAGCATCCTTGATCAAGGCAAGGCTTACCACCAGGGGTTTGTGGCATTGTCTCTGTGACAATCTGCACACTTGCTCTTGGTGGCGCTGTCACTTGGTGTTCGCTCGCTCTGTGGTAGTGTATCACTTCCTGTTCCTGCTCAAACACAGTGGTGTTTCTGAGTAGCTTATTTGCTTAGCAATTTAATTAACAACTTTTAAATACATTCTTCTTTCATAGTATAATCTTCACGTGCTTCATCCGAAGCACACTTTCTGTGTACTCACTACCTAATTTATAGCCAAAGTATTCACTCATTGTCTCTGTATTGTTTTGCTAGCTTAGCTTAGCTCGTAGCCGACTCGTTAGCACCATGGGAACTTCACCTGTCCCTCCTGCACTTTCTTGCTCATTGTGTCAGATGTTTAGTTACTCCTCGGCCTCCTTTAGCAGTAATGATATCTGTAACAAATGTAGCATATTTGCAGCTCTGGAGGCAAGGATTACTGAATTGGAGACTCGGCTTCGCACCCTTCATTCACCCGTAGCTAGCAAGGCCCCTGTAGTTGGTGCAGCCGAAGATAGCGTAGGCCCCGCTAGCTCTTCCCCGGCAGACCCCAAGCAGCTGGGGAAAGAGGGCGGCTGGGTCACGGTGAGGATGAAGCATAGTCCTAAACAGAAGCCCCAGGTACACCACCAACCCGTTCATGTGTGCAACTGTGGCGCAGGAGTTTGGGAAGCGCATCTGTAACTGGAAGGTCGCTGTCCTGGTCGTTGTGTCCCTGGGCAAGACACTTTACCCTACCGCCTACTGGTGTTGGCCAGAGGGGCCGATGGCGCGATATGGCAGCCTCACTTCTGTCAGTCTGCCCCAGGGCAGCTGTGGCTACAACTGTAGCTTGCCTCCACCAGTGTATGAATGTGAGAGTGAATGAATAGTGGCATTGTAAAGCGCTTTGGGTGCCTTGAAAAGCGCTATATAAATCCAATCCATTATTATTATTATTATTATTATTAACCGTTTTTCCCCACTCGGCGACACACCCGCCGGGGGTCAAACTCTGGTAATTGGCGATTCTGTTCTCAGACATGTGAAGCTAGAGACACCGGCAACCATAGTCAATTGTCTTCCAGGGGCCAGAGCAGGCGACATTGAAGGAAATTTAAAACTGCTGGCTAAGGGTAAACGTAAATTCAGTAAAATCATAATTCACGTCGGCAGTAATGACACCCGGTTACGCCAATCGGAGGTCACTAAAATCAATATTGAATCGGTGTGCAACTTTGCTAAAACAATGTCGGACTCTGTAGTTTTCTCTGGTCCCCTCCCCAATCAGACCAGGAGTGACATGTTTAGCCGCATGTTCTCCTTAAATTGCTGGCTGTCTGAGTGGTGTCCCAGAAACGATGTGGGCTTCATAGATAATTGGCAAACCTTCTGGAGGAAACCTGGTCTTGTTAGGAGAGACGGCATCCATCCCACTTTGGATGGAGCAGCTCTCATTTCTAGAAATATGGACAAATTTATTAAACCCCCCAAAATATGACTATCCAGAGTTGGGACCAGGAAGCAGAGTTGCAGTCTTACACGCCTCTCTGCAGCTTCTCTCCTCCTGCTACCCCCCCCCCCCCCCCCCCCCAAAAACCCATCTCCATAGAGACTGTGTCAGCCTCCAAAAAGACAAAAAACAAACTAAAAACCAGCAACAAACAACTTAAACATAAACAATCACAAAGAAAGAACAATACAGTATCCACATCTGAACCAAAGAGTAAAACAGTGAAATGTGGATTATTAAATATTAGGTCTCTCTCCTCCAAGTCTCTGTTAGTACATGACTTAATAATTGATCAACAAATTGATTTACTCTGCCTTACAGAAACCTGGTTGCAGCAGGATGATTATGTTAGTTTAAATGAATCAACACCCCCGAGTCATTCTAACTACCAGAAATCTCGAAGCACAGGCCGAGGGGGCAGTGTGGCAGCAATTTTTCACACCAGCCTATTAATTAATGAAAGACCAAGACAGACTTTTAACTCATTTGAAAGCCTGATGCTTAACCTTGTCCACCCCAGCTGTAAAACTCAGAAACCAGTCTTACTTGTTATCATCTATCGTCCACCTGGGCCTTACACAGAGTTTCTGTCTGATTTCTCAGACTTTATATCTAATTTAGTTCTGAGCTCAGATAAAATAATTATTGTGGGTGATTTTAACATCCATGTAGATGCTAAAAATGACAGCCTCAACATGGCATTTAATCTGTTATTAGACTCAATTGGTTTCTCTCAAAATGTAAAAGAACCCACCCACCACTTTAATCACACTCTAGATCTTGTTTTAACATATGGCATAGAAACTGAACATTTAACAGTGTTTCCTGAAAACCCTCTCCTGTCTGATCATTTCCTGATAACATTTACATTTACAATAATTGATTACACAGTGGTGGAGAGTAGACTTTATCAAAGTAGATGTCTTTCTGAAAGCGCTGTAACTAAGTTTAAGAATATAATCCACCCACTGTTATCATCTTCAATGCCCTGTACCAACACAGAGCAGAGCAGCTATCTGAACGCTACCCCAACAGAGGTCGATTATCTTGTTAATAATTTCACCTCCTCACTACGTACGACTCTGGATACTGTAGCTCCAGTGAAAACTAAGGTCTCTAATCAGAAGTACCTGACTCCGTGGTATAATTCTCAAACACGTACCCTAAAGCAGATGACTCGTAATCTGGAGAGGAAATGGCGTGTCACAAATCTAGAGGATCATCATTTAGCCTGGAGAAATAGTTTGCTGCTTTATAAGAAAGCCCTCCGCAAAGCCAGAACATCTTACTATTCATCACTGATTGAAGAAAATAAGAACAACCCCAGGTTTCTCTTCAGCACTGTAGCCAGGCTGACAAAAAGTCAGAGCTCTTTTGAGCCAACCATCCCTTTACCGTTAACTAGTAATGACTTCATGAACTTCTTCACAAATAAAATTTTTATCATTAGAGAAAAAATTACCAATAATCATCCAACAGATGTAATATTATCTACAGCTACTCTTAGTACCATTGATGTTAAGTTAGACTCTTTTTCTCCAATTGATCTTTCTGAGTTAACTTCAATAATTACTTCCTCCAAACCATCAACGTGTCTTTTAGACCCTGTTAGGTATTTTAGTACCATGGGAGCATTTACTGGATATTGTTTTATAGTGACATTATACAGGAAAACTCTGTCATTCAACAAGGTTGAAATACCACAGAGATCACTCCCTCAGCTACATTAGTTTCTTAATCTTTTAGACGCCTGTTGAAGGCCAAATGGTTTGTTTCAGATTTCACTAATGAAAGAACTCTTCGTTTTGTGCCTTGAAAATATGTCGCTGAGATAATCACAATTGTAGCTGAACTGATACACTACACAAAGGATGCTTCTTCACCCAAGGGCAGGAAGACGCTGCCTTATCTTGTTCTGTACTGGTTTAAACTGATAAATCTGCTGTCTCATGAATTTTACCCTCTATATAAACTGTTGTACTTGTGAATAAAGTTGAGTCACTTTGGGAAGACAATCTAAAGCAGTCTCTGTTTTCTTGTTCTCCCAAGCTGCTCCCGAGCTCGTACTAACACGCTGAATGGCATGCTTGAATATTACTTGAGAATATATTTGACTGTGTTACAGACTAAGGGACATTCTCTGCTGATAGGTGAAGGTACATTCTCTGCTGATAGACGTCCACGCCTCGGAGGAAGCCGATCCACGGAGTAGGCCCTGGAAACCGTTTCCTTCAATTTTGGTGTCAGAAGTGGGATCCTGACGAAGGTAGGCACTCGTCTTTTATTTTATAAGACTGTGTTATGCCTTTCTCAGTGATCCACATAGAAACGGGATACGCTGACGAGGCCTTCTTCAGTGGCCCACATAGTAACAAGTGGGATACACTGAGGAGCCTTCGTTAGTGGCCCACATAGAAACACAGGAAGTTGCCTGTTGTTTTGTAAATAAAAGCAGAAAGGACACAGGAAGTTGCCTGCTGTCATAAACTAAGAAGTTGCTCACCAGCAGAAAGGACACAGGAAGTTGCCTGTGGTCATAAAACGAGAAGTTGCTCGTTAAAAAGTGAGAAGTTGCTCACTAAAAAGATAAAATTGCTAGCAAAAAATCAAGTAACCTCAGGTGTGCCACAGCAAAATAAAAACTAACTTAAATCCTTCAAAGCGTCTAAACCCCTCTGGAAATCACTGACCATGGGTCAGAATAATTCAAAGACCTTAGACGGGTCCGATAAAAAATCAAAATTAACTGTAAAACCGAAAAAAATAAAATATAAAATCACAAATAGCGGCTCAGTACGACTCCCACTTCCGGTTACGTTTAACCCACGCTCGCGAATCAATGAAGACTTCCATGATTACGTATCCAGAACATGCGGAAGTGCTTACGTGACTGATTTCGTCTCGAACTTAAGAACTATAACTTTAATGCATCCTAATGTATTTCCGGAGCCCTATCCCGAACGATTATCGCCAGAAAACAGGTCAGTAGAAATGTTAAATACTATTTGTGATAAGGAAAGTAGGCTGATTAAAAAAGTCCTGTAAAAAATATATGATAGAATGTCGTGATGTGATCAATCGCATGCTACCACTATGGAAAAAAGGACCCGAGCCAGACGTAAATGCTTTAAATCAAGCCAGTGTAGGCTCTAGTAAATCCACTGCAGAAAAAACTAGCCTTATATGCCCATCCGTTCAACCTACGGCTCCGCCGCCTTATGATGAAAAAACAGAATTAAATAGCTGCTGCGGCGGCTGCACGTCATCAGCGCGTATATCCTGATTTAACAGCAGAATCCCAAAGGAGTGAGGAAGGCACTGAAATGACACCTAAATCAGAAGAAGATGACTGGTTTAACCTAGATCAAAGACAGGAACGAGAATACACTGAACGAGAAAGAGAGTTACAGGAACATAAAAAGCAAACAAAACAGTTAATGACAGAGTGTGAGGAAATCATGAAAGATCCTTTAACTGAACGTACGGAAGCTGAACTGCAGGAAGCCGTTTCCGTCATAGATAATCATGTTCAGCGCCACACTAGAGTAGCGAATGGTTTAGCTGTGCCAAAAGCAATAACTAACACCAGAAATTTAATAAGGAACTACTTAAAGCAGAAAAAAGAGGAAAAAACTCAAGAGGGCCCCCACAAAAACACCCGTTATAAAGAAAAGCAGGGATCACAACTTAATGACGTCAGCCCCTCCCTTCCGTTCATGATAATAGGGGACATGTGTTGCATTCAACCCCCTAAAATTTCAGAGTTAGCAGCAACCATTAAAGAACTTCCCGATCCTCTACAAAATCCTACAGCCTTTGTTTCTGCATTACAGAGAAGTACCAGATACCACCACTTGGGTGGGCCTGACTATAGATATATATTATGTCAACGAATTCCAGGTGTGACTGAATCTCAGCTTATTGAAGAAGTAGAGGAACTAGACCCTAAAAATGACCAAGCAGCCAACACCACCTCGTTTTTGTGGATAAACGATGACAAAATCACAGCCTTTTTTCAAAATCTAAAGAAATTTCTGCTCACAATGTCTAGAGATAAAATTGATTTAAATGCAGTAACCATGTGTAAGCAAAAGCCAGATGAATCCATTCTAGTTTTTATGAAACGTTTCACACACTGCTGGACTAATGAGGCATGCATGCCTGAAGGAGGAAATGATCAGATTTTCATAACAACATTCTTAAACAATCTTCATCCAGAATGTTCGCAACTATTGAAGCTGACTGCCACTGATAATCTCTATGACATGAAAATAAAGAACTTTATCACACTTGTCAAAACAAAAGCTGGTGCAGATCTTTTCCCCAACAGCACGAAGGCTAAAAGTGTTAAGATTATGTTGAATTTTGATGTTGAAGGCTCAGAGGAAAGTGAAAAAATGATGTATGCAGGGGCCCCGCCCCCTCAACAAGCGCAGCAGGGAGATTTCAGAAGGAGAGATAGGAGTGGAGACGTATGTTTTATTGTGGAAAAATAGGACACTGGAGGAGGGAATGCAAATCAGCAGCACGTAGGTCTCAACCACAAAACACAGGACCAGCTCCTGCCACTAGGCATCAGCAGAGCTCTTACAGACAAGGTAACTGGCAACGCAGACAGGAATCACATCAAAATAATGGCCCCTTTGCACTTAGGGAGCAACCTTATAATCCACATTTTAATCCCCACCCACATGATAACGAAAGACTGGACCAACCATAGGGAGGCCCAGGTGAAGATGAGGGACAGTGTGAAGCACTACACACGATGCTGCATTTGCAATTGTCCCGTAACACAGAAAGCTTGCCCATGTTAGATATAGAAATAGGTGAAAAGATTTATTCCTTTTTAGTTGACAGTGGAGCCACTAAAAGTTCACTGTCTGGAAAATTCTATAGTGGGCCTGTTTCCTCTGTGTGCATCAACACCATGGGAATAAACGGAACTCTAGTGCAATGCCCCAAAACTCATTCTCTAAAAACACGCTGGGGCCCAAAACCAGATGAAATTACATATCATCCATTCATAATTATTCCAAACTCGCCTGTGAATCTATTAGGCAGAGATTTAATGGCAAAAATGAACTTGTGTATTTCATTTAACACAAAGGGTGAAATGTTTGCAGATACTGATAACAGCTATGTTTTCTCTGCCCTATGCACCGACACCATGGAGAAGGAACAGCCTCTGTGTCAGCTGGACGCCTCAGCGGAGAATGAGCTCAATATCCATCTGACTGGTATCCCACGTCACACTCTGTGTCAAAAACATGTGCAAACACCGTTACCAGGTAGCCCCATGCCTGGAAGCCACATATTTGTTTCTCTCACACTGTTCAACAACATGATAACTGCTCACACCAGTGAAGGCCGAACAGTGGTTTTGTCACATAACTCGGACATAGGCTATGACATTACTGCACCATGTCGACACATAGATCTAACCTACCCAATACACTGTACTATCTCTGCTGTCACATTGCCAGCTGAATATCAAAACATGACATTATGGTCAAGAGGTGAGAATGATGTAGGATTCATTGCCTGTACATCTTATCATGCTCAGCTGAAAAACAACAAGCCGGTATATGTCAAGCAATATCCCATTTCCGCTGAAAAAGCCGCAGCCTTAGACATCATCATAGGAGATTTATTGACAGCTGGAGTAATAAAGCCCACAGTATCTCCATATAACACTCCTGTCAATCCTGTGCCAAAGCCTAACAAACCTGGCGTATGGCGTTTCACACAAGACTTAAGGCAAATTAATGCAGTTATTATGCCTCTACCTCCTCTTGTCCCAGATGTTCCCAGCATACTGACAGGTATTCCAGCAACAGCTACACATTTTACTGTGGTGGATTTGTGCTCCGCCTTTTTCTCAGTACCTGTGCATGAGGACACACAGCCGATATTTGCTTTTACACATAGAGATAAGCAGTACACATGGACTCGCTTACCCCAAGGCATGGTAGACAGCCCTGCGGCTTTCTCAATGGTGGTACGTGCTACCCTGGACGGCTTCATTCCTCCAGAGGGCTGTACTCTGATCCAGTATGTAGATGATCTCCTCCTCTGTGCTGAAAGTGAAAAACTATGTCAAACTGCCACACACATGCTACTCCAGCACCTCCAACAGACTGGCCACAAAGCATCAGCAAAGAAAATGCAGTACTGTCAGACTTCTGTTCAATATTTGGGATTTACACTGTCTCACGGACAACGTTCCATGACTACAGACAGGGTCAAAGCTGTGACCTCTGTCCCTAAGCCCACTACACAGAAGGAAATGCTGTCTTTCCTAGGCATGGTGAACTATTGCAGACAGTGGATACCAGACTGTTCTTTTCATGACCACATTCTGCGTGAATGCTGCAAAAAAGACAAGCCTCCTCGAATACTGTGGTCCACAGAAATGACTGCCTCTTTCAATGCATTACAGGGAGCGCTGACCTCCGCCCCTTGTTTGGGTCTGCCTGACTACCACTTACCGTTCCACCTGTACGTCACAGAGAACGGCACAACCTGTGCAGGTGTATTGGCCCAAGAGCATGGCTGTGGCTACCGTCCAGTAGCCTTCTACTCAAAGGTGCTGCCAGCAGTAGTTCAGGGGATGCCGGCCTGCCTGAGAGCAGTTGCAGCTTGCTCTATCATGATAAGGGACTGCGAGAAGCTCACACTCTCACATGACACTATTCTACACACCAATCACCAGGTCACGACCATTCTAGCAAACATAACTACACAACACATGACCGCACAACGTCGCTCAGGTTATGAAGCTACACTGACTTCAACAGCAAATCTCACTATAAAAGCAAGCAGCACACCCAATTCGCCAGCACACTTACTCATTCGTATGCTGTGTTCCTCTGACCGACAGGATGGTTCAGACGACCCTGACGATCATGACTGCATGACACGTATACAGGAATCCACAGCACCACGCCCAGACTTAGAGCAGACACCAATCCCAGACTCAGTCATTGTTTATGTGGACGGGTCCTGTTCAAAACCAAATGACAACTTATTTCTTTGTGGCTATTCGGTGGTGACATTGCCTGACATCATACTAGAGGCTCACTCATTACCATTTCACTCAGCACAAAAAGCAGAGCTCATGGCTTTAATACGCGCCTGTGAGTTACATGTGGATAAGCGGGTAACAATTTACACTGATAGCCGTTATGCATTCGGTGTGGTGCATGACTTTGGCACATTGTGGAGACAAAGAGGATTTAGATCTGCTGATGGAAAATCGATCGCTAATTCTGACCTTATTCAAAGACTTTTGCAGGCTATACAGCTGCCATCGGCAATTGCAGTTGTTAAAACGAAGGGGCACAGCACGGCTGACACAGACGAAGCAGTGGGAAATGCTCTTGCAGACGTAACCGCGAAAGCAGCTGCTGCCTCACAGCAACCACCCAGAAAGGAAGTATTATCTTTGCCTTTACAGCTGCCACTTGTCACACTCCCAGACTATTTAGAAACAAATGTTGACCTAAAATTCATACAAGAGCAAGCCTCTGCCTTAGATTACACTTACTGGGAAAATAATGATTGTACCTTAGATAACAGAGACGGCTTATACAAAAATCTTGAGGGTTTGATTGCCCTCCCATCTTCACTACTGCCAATCCTTGTCCGCCATTTTCACGGTGTGAGTCATGTCGGACAAAGAGGGGTAATAGGAGCAATAAAATCAAGATTTGTAATCGAGAAAACATCACACGCAGTAAAACGCATATTAGCAACCTGTCTAACATGTGCACGAACTAATGTAGGAAAACCAAAAGCAAAACATCAGCATTTACCACAACCAGATTTCCCATTTCATACATTACAAATTGATTTTACACACATGCCAGCACAAGGAAGCATCAAGTACTTACTGGTAATAGTGGACCAATTTAGTAAATGGGTAGAAGCTTATCCAACCTCAAAAGAAACTGCAGAAGTAGTCTGTCAAAAGTTGTGCAATGAAATAATACCCAGATTTGGAATACCTCACCAAATTAACAGTGATAGAGGACCTTCATTCACATCAGAAGTAATTCAAAAGTGTGCTAAAACTCTAGCAATAGACTGGAAATATCATGTGCCATACCATCCTCAGAGTTCAGGAGTTGTAGAAAGAATGAATAGGACCATAAAAAATCGCCTGACTAAAGCAATGATAGAAACAGGAATGACCTGGATCAAACTACTTCCTCAAATCCTCTGTGAGATTAGAATGACTCCATCCGCAGCAACCAAATTATCTCCATTTGAAATAATCATGGGAAGACCGTTTCCAACACCATGGTCAGCCTCCAGAGGGGCACCGCTATTGGAAGGGGACATAGACACTGCATTGTCTGACTATGTTCATAACCTGGTAGAAACACTGAATAATAACTATCAGAAAGTTTGTCTCTCTCAGCCTCTCCCTTCCATAGATCCAACCCATCCGTGGAAACCAGGAGATGCGGTATTGGTAAAGTTGCTAAAGCCAAGGGCACTCGGGGAGGCCGCGTGTTCCAGCCCCCAGACTGTACTTGCAGTGACGAGAACCAGCATCCTAACAGACGGACAACCTCAGTGGATTCATGCCAGCAGGGTTAAGACCAGCCCCACCAAACCACCTAAGGCGTCGGATCAAGTAGATGACGTCTCCGGCGAGCCAGCGCCCGGATTCAATACACCTACACACACACAATCACTGATTAACACACAACGCCGGAAAGAGCCAAGACTCAGAAAGCCCTTTGATCCCCCACCTGAACAACAACAAGGTACTCGAACATCCAGCAGGAACAGAAAGCCTAGAGTACCACACAATGTCTAACCTGATAAAGATAGACTCGTTTCATCCTGATAATGGAGAAAATGAAATGCCCATTGTCATCACACGACGCTTATACGGTGTCTCTCGAACCTGGGACCAGGCCAGAAGACGACTAAAGAACTGTCTTTTTTATATATTTAGGTTATTAATCATATCTACTGCATTAACCTTAGGATTTTTATTTACTATTTCGTATTGTAAAGTGCAACCCTGTTCACATTTCTGCAAGCCACATTTTCAATGATAACCCATATAGCTACTAGTACAGCTACTTCAATGTATTTGCAATTAGCACAAATTGATCCTGAGGATGTGCCAGATGTTACCAATGATGTTCCTGATGTGTATATTGAACATTAGGTTGTGAACTATTACATTTTATGATTTGCTTTTTATATTATGTTATTACATTTGTGATTTTTCCTTTCTATTTGAGTTATTATTTTTAAAAATAATAAAAGAGGGGAACTGTTAGGTATTTTAGTACCATGGGAGCATTTACTGGATATTGTTTTATAGTGACATTATACAGGAAAACTCTGTCATTCAACAAGGTTGAAATACCACAGAGATCACTCCCTCAGCTACATTAGTTTCTTAATCTTTTAGACGCCTGTTGAAGGCCAAATGGTTTGTTTCAGATTTCACTAATGAAAGAACTCTTCGTTTTGTGCCTTGAAAATATGTCGCTGAGATAATCACAATTGTAGCTGAACTGATACACTACACAAAGGATGCTTCTTCACCCAAGGGCAGGAAGACGCTGCCTTATCTTGTTCTGTACTGGTTTAAACTGATAAATCTGCTGTCTCATGAATTTTACCCTCTATATAAACTGTTGTACTTGTGAATAAAGTTGAGTCACTTTGGGAAGACAATCTAAAGCAGTCTCTGTTTTCTTGTTCTCCCAAGCTGCTCCCGAGCTCGTACTAACACGCTGAATGGCATGCTTGAATATTACTTGAGAATATATTTGACTGTGTTACAGACTAAGGGACATTCTCTGCTGATAGGTGAAGGTACATTCTCTGCTGATAGACGTCCACGCCTCGGAGGAAGCCGATCCACGGAGTAGGCCCTGGAAACCGTTTCCTTCAGACCCCATTCCTACAAAACTGCTCAAAGAAGTCCTGCCATTAATTAATTCTTCGATCTTAAATATGATCAACCTATCTCTAATGATCGGCTATGTACCACAGGCCTTCAAGCTGGCTGTAGTTAAACCTTTACTCAAAAAGCCATCTCTAGACCCAGCAGTCTTAGCTAATTATAGGCCAATCTCCAACCTTCCTTTCACATCAAAAATCCTTGAAAGAGGCAGTATCATTAGAAGACATAGCATACATTTTCACTGCTATGCAGATGACACCCAGCTCTATCTGTCCATGAAGCCAGATAACACACACCAATTAGTTAAACTGCAGGAATGTCTTAAAGACATAAAGACCTGGATGGCCGCTAACTTTCTGCTTCTTAATTCAGATAAAACTGAGGTTACTGTACTCGGCCCTGAAAATCTTAGAAATATGGTATCTAACCAGATTCTGACCCCGGATGCCATTACCTTGGCCTCCAGTAATGCTGTGAGGAACCTTGGAGTCATTTTTGACCAGGACATGTCCTTCAACGCACATATTAAACAAATATGTAAGACTGCTTTCTTCCATTTGCGCAACATCTCTAAAATTAGAAATATCCTGTCTCAGAGTGACGCTGAAAAACTAGTTCATGCATTTATTACTTCCAGGCTGGACTACTGTAATTCATTATTATCAGGATGTCCAAAAAACTCGCTGAAAAGCCTTCAGCTAATCCAAAATGCTGCAGCAAGAGTCCTGACAGGGACTAGAAAGAGAGAGCATATTTCTCCTGTGTTGGCTTCCCTTCATTGGCTTCCTGTTAAGTCCAGAATTGAATTCAAAATCCTGCTCCTCACATACAAGGTCTTAAATAATCAGGCCCCATCTTATCTTAATGACCTTGTAGTACCATATCACCCTATTAGAGCACTTTGCTCTCGCTCTGCAGGCCTACTTGTTGTTCCTAGAGTATTTAAAAGTAGAATGGGAGGGAGAGCCTTCAGTTTTCAGGCCCCTCTTCTGTGGAACCAGCTTCCAGTTTGGATTCGGGAGACAGACACTATCTCTACTTTTAAGATTAGGCTTAAAACTTTCCTTTTTGCTAAAGCATATAGTTAGGGCTGGACCAGGTGACCCTGAATCCTCCCTTAGTTATGCTGCAATAGATGTAGGCTGCCGGGGGATTCCCATGATGCATTGAGTTTTTCCTTTCCAGTCACCTTTCTCACTCACTATGTATTAATAGACCTCTCTGCATTGAATCATATCTGTTATTAACCTCTGTCTCTCTTCCACAGCATGTCTTTATCCTGTCTTCCTTCTCTCACCCCAACCGGTCGCAGCAGATGGCCGCCCCTCCCTGAGCCTGGTTCTGCCGGAGGTTTCTTCCTGTTAAAAGGGAGTTTTTCCTTCCCACTGTCGCCAAAGTGCTTGCTCATAGGGGGTCATATGATTGTTGGGTTTTTCTCTGTATCTATGAAGCGCCTTGAGGCGACTTTTGTTGTGATTTGGCGCTATATAAATAAAATAGAATTGAATTGAATTGGATGAAGGCTCCCGCCATCTCACCGCCTTCACCACACCCTGGGGCCTATACGAATGGGTGAGAATCCCGTTCGGGCTCACGAATGCACTCGCCGCCTTCCAGAGAAGTATGGAAGAGATATTAGGTTCACTGAGGGATGACTGTTGCGTACCATACCTTGATGACATCCTCTGTTACTCACAGTCTTTTGAAGATCATTTCGAGGTGGTCCGCAAAGTGCTTCATGTCCTACAGGTCCATGGTGTGAAGCTGCGGCCTGAGAAGTGTGAGCTTTTTGAAGCAGAAGTTCGTTATGTGGGGCGCTTAGTTAGCGCTGAGGGCGTCAGGATTGACCCAAAGGATCTGGAGGCTGTCTTGGCTCTGAAGACCAAGTCACCACAGACAGTAGGTGATCTTAGGCGGGTCCTGGGCTTCCTTAGCTACTATCGCTCTTTCATACAGAACGTTTTGAGGATAGCTCAGCCACTGTACGAGCTACTCCAGAGTAGGGCTGGGCGATATGACCCAAAATTCATATCTCGATATTTTTTAGCTGGGTGGCGATATAAGATATATATCTCGATATTTTTTTAAAGCCATAAGTTAAGAACAAAAAGAGAGTTCTTAGTCACACTGTGTCCCAGATGTCACACAGGCATTTTTATTTACATACATCATAGATTTACATGAAGAAATTACTCAAAATAATTTATCAGCATTTATTAAAAAATCCTGCTCCATAAATAAAAGAAAACAATGTTGTTTTTGTGCATAACAAAAAGCTCATAATTGTGCAGTCAAAATGTAAACTAAAAGACGCTGAGCATAATAACAAAGACAGATTTCACAGCTGCTCTGTTCCCAACTTCTACTGCGTGACTGATAGCCTTGAGTTTGAAATCCGCTTCGTAACCATGTCTCTTAACAGGTGCCATTTATGGTCCTTATACACACACAATACGGTAATATTACGTTGAAGCACAGTACGTATCACTCCGCGAGGCTCCAGACTATGGTAGCCGTAATGCTCCGACAACCCATCAAGCGCTGCAGCTCCGTAGCTTACCGAAGTCGTACTAAAAGATTTTTTGACAGATTGCTGAGCGCCGTGTAGCACATAAAATCGTTTCGCGGTCAGTAAGCACAACCAGAATTCATACATAAGGCGCGCTGTCAACTTTTGAGAAAATGAAAGGATTTTAGGCCGTGCAGCCCCTGTGGGCTGCATGTCGTTAGCGTGGTTAGCTCGTTAGCGCAGTTAGCTCGCTAACACGTTAACGCCGTCCAGCCCCACAACTCGCTAACGGAGATTTGCCGTGTCCATCTTGTCACTGCCTGTAGGTGAAGCTATGGGGAGTTGTGTTCAGTGAAGGAGAGGCGAGGCCGAGTAACGTTGCGTAGAGACAAAAGTGGAAGAAAGAGAGGCAAACTTGTGGCTCCACAAGTATAATTATAAAGTAACATAGACTATATCGATATAAAGGATATTGTCACATCTTATATCTCGTATGAAAATATATCGATATTTTTTTAAAACTCGATATATCGCCCAGCCCTACTCCCGAGCAAGTCTTCAGAACGGCCCACTCATGACTGTCAGGGCGCCCATAGACTGGACTCCTGAGCATCAGAGGGTACTGGAACAACTGGTCGACATGCTAGTCCATCCTCCAGTGCTAGCATATCCAGACTTTGACCACCCCTTTGTTTTGCACACTGATGCATCCGAGCAGGGACTGAGCGCTGTGCTCTACCAACAGCAGGGCGGGAAGTTGGCTATGGGTCACGAACCCTGTCACCTGCTGAACGGAACTACCACCTGCACAGTGGCAAGTTGGAGTTCCTGGCTCTTAAATGGGCAGTGTGCGAAAAGTTCAGAGATTATCTGTTCTACGCACCACACTTCACCATTTACACAGACAATAAACCGCTTACGTATATCATGAGCACAGCTAAGCTGAACACAGTCGGTCATCGATGGGTCGGGGAATTGTCAGATTTCTGATTTAGCATCAAATACAGGCCAGGAAAAACAAACATAGATGCCGACACGCTGTCCCGCGTTCCTCTGGGTGTGAACAACCTCGCATCAGTGTGTACCGAAGAGTTGTCACAGGAGGTGGTAAGAGCGGCTTGGGAAGGAGCAAGAGTAGCCCAGCAGAAAGAAATTGCGTGGGCGGCTGTCCTTTTGGCTTCCTCTCATGACGTCATGCTGCAGCCAGGCGCGGCTCTCCAGGAAGTCAAACCTGATGACCAGATGCAGGCACAAAGGGATGACCCCATGATGAAGGATGTCATCAGACTTAAAGAGTCTAATGTCAGACTCAGGGAGAGTATCAGGAGGTCGTTAGAAGGACCTGCTTGTAAACTCCTCCGCGAGTGGGACCGATTACACCTCGAAAATGGAATCTTGTACAGACGAATACCCGAACGGAAACAACTAGTCCTACCTCTCCTGTACCAGCCTATGGTATTGAAACATCTTCATGACCAGATGGGTCATGTCTGAGAGGGTCCTTCATCTCGCACGAGAGAGGTTCTATTGGCCTCACATGAAGAGGTGCATAGAGGACTACGTCACTAAGAAATGCTGTTGCATTAAACAAAAGAAACCCACAGATCATGTGCGTGGACCCATGGGCAACCTGAAGTCCAACTCACCGCTTGAACTTGTCTGTATAGACTACCTACATCTTGAGAAAAGCAAAGGCGGGATGAATACATTTTGGTGGTGGTTGACCACTTTACACGGTTCGCTCAGGCCTACCCGACCAAGAAAAAATCCGGGCGGACTGCACCCGAGCCGATCTACAATGATTTTATACTTTGCTTCGGTTCCCCAACAAACTCCATCACGATCAGGGGGCGAGAGTTCGAAAATGAGCTCTTCCGAACTCTTGGGCAGCTCTCAGGGGTTGGTCATTCTCGGACATCCCCATACCATCCCCAGAGTAATCCCACAGAACGATTCACCCGCACCTTGCTGCAGATGTTGCGTACCCTGACAGACAAAGAAAAGGAAACATGGAAAGATCATCTCCCACAGGTTGTACATGCATATAACTGTACTCGTCATGAGTCCACTGGTTATTCCCCGCATTTCTTGCTTTTTGGCTGTGACCCCCGCCTTCCGGTGGATCTTTTGTTGAGGAAACTGAACCAGTGTCGCACAGGGGGTATGCCGAAAAGTGGCGTAAGAGAATGAAAGAGGCCTATCAGGTTGCCACCAAAAATAGCCTCTTGGCTAGTGCTCAGGGGAAGTCGTACTATGATCAGAAGGTGAGGGGAGTGGTACTGAAACCAGGGGACAGAGTGTTGGTGAGGAACTTAGGCGAGCGTGGTGGACCCGGAAAATTACGCTCCTACTGGGAGAACAGGATATATGTGGTCAAGGAACAGGTTTCGGATAACCCAGTGTATGTCGTCCATCCAGAGGGTAATGACCAGGGAAGAACTCTGACCCTGCACTGGAACTTGCTCCTATTGGTCAATGATTTGCCGGTCGAGTTCCCATCGCAACCAACTAAACTAACCTTAAGATCGACACACAAACAGACCAATGCTCGAGTAAGGGGTAAAGACAGGGAAGCACGGATAGAAAATGCTGAGACCTCTGATTCAGATGATGACCCGGGCAGAGGCTACTGGCTGAGGGTACCACCAACCCAGGATGAGTTCAGAACAACCGTCCCTTTCGAGAAACAGGCTGTCAGCCAGGACAGATTGGAATTGGGGAGGCAGACGCAGGCTCAGTTTGAAGGAGGATCTGTTCTGAGCCCGAGGGATCTTGAAGAGCCAGGACGAAGGACACCTGTGACAGATGCTGAGGACATTGTTGAGAATCTGTCAGAGATGGCTGGAGCCCACGAGGGAGGTCCATTAGGAAGAGAGGGTCCCATGGCACCTGAGAACTGAGATGAAGTTGAGACTCACCAGTGTGACCGCGAGGGGAGTAACAGTTCGGCTGCCCTTAGCTTGCCTCAGTCAGAGGTAGAACCCAAGTCCCCTTGACATGAGTGCTGTGATGAGCAGGTAGGAGTCTCTTGGTCTAACTCACCTGCCCCACTGAGGCGATCCACCCGACAGAGGCGTCCAGGCCAAATGCTCACCTATTCATCTCTAGGTCATCCAACATACCAGTCACGGCCCACTGTAAACATGGTAGATACTTACCTCGTGCCTTCGGCTGCCCTGTGGCTCCCACAACCAAGCCTATCTTTATTTCAAGGCCACCGGTCGTCCAGTTCCCATATATCTCTCTTCTCTACCCTATATGTAGTTATTAGGAAGGAGCCCTAAACTATGGTGGTTACCTAATCCTAGAGAACCAAACATTCCTAAGTGCTTGAAGTTTTAATTTAAGGGTTTTGATTATTCACTGTCTGAGATTTGATAAGAATACAGAGACTGTAAGTGCAAATTTGTTTCAAGTGTCAGGAGCCACTTTTGTTGTAGGGGAGCATGTGGCACCCCTGTGAGGGAATGACCACATTAATATTATTTTATGTTAAAACATTGATGTAACAGGACATTTTTCATTACTATATGTATTTATTTTCAGTTTCTTTAAAAGGATAGAAAATCCATGTAACAGGGGTTCATTTTATGCTAGAAAGCAGTGAGGGCGGAACTTTGGTGGTTGCGCCGGGGTTTCGGGGTGCAGTAAGTGGAGCCCACCTTCCGCTGCTTCCTCAGACACGTTCTGGAGGAAAGCAGAGACGCATCGTGTCTTACTTAGTCTGCTCCTCACCTGCTTTTATGAGTGAGTTAAGGCGGTCCGCCCGAGTTATTTATATGTAAACATGGGAGAAACCAGAGGAGTGTCCCGCGCGGCCGCACCGCGAGCCCGCTCGCTAGGTGGAGCGCTCATGAAGCAGAGTCAGTGCGCTCCTATGCTCTGTGCAAACGTGTTGTAATGTTCCAATCAAATCAGTTCTGTGAGATGTGAATGTTAATAGTTATATTAAAGTGACTGAGTAGGTTAGTTAGTGTAACACAAGCACTCTGAGCAACTCTGTATAGCTAACAGAGGTATTCACAGGTTAATTAAACAAGCTGGGTTTCATGATGCACTAATTAGTGATTTTGCCAGTAAATTACTGAAGGAAACAAATGTGATGTATTTACCAATGCTGTTATTGAATATAACTGTTTAGCCAGTAAGACACTGCAGAAAACAATGTGATGTGTTTATTGATATGATAAAGGAATGTAACTGTTATGGAAAGAAGTGTGAATTTGAGAAACTGAACCAGTTAAAGAGAGTATATTTCACTGAGGCTGTGAAATAAGTAAATGTAATTGATGTAAATGAGGAACCAGCTGAACAGTATATTGAAAGCTCATGTTTAGTGTTTATATAGCATTTATTTGTGTGAAATAAATCACACTCAGACACGTTCTGGAGGAAAGCAGAGACGCATCGTGTCTTCCTTACTCTGCTCTTCACCTGCTTTTACAGGTAACATATTTGTCATCGTGGTCTTCATCCTTGGGACCCGTAACACTATGAAAATGCCCGATATGATTTACCTGTTAAAGGGGGCGAAGGAACAAGGACTAAATTTTAAAGATGAAACGGGTTAACTCTATAGAGGATGTTTTCCAATGATTGACAAAATAATCTAGCACCTTTTACCAGAAGAGCTAATTGTATCTGTTTAGAGTTAACAGTGTGCACTGAGGGAAGTCAGGAGTGGTTTTAAACTGGGATTGAAAGAAAGTTAAACTTCCTCAGAAAAGGGGGTGTAGGAAGTAGATTAAGGACCGCTCACAGCCCGGCGTCAATGCAAGGTGCTGTCTCACAGCCTGATTTATTTGTTTAATTTATTAACCCCCTAGGACCTGCCGTCCACATATGTGGACATCACATTTTGGGTTATTTAGACAGGACATTATACTGCTACTATTCTATCAAAATTTTAAATGAATATCCTCATTTGTGGCTCTCATTTTTCTTAAAAAAAGATTCAGGTAAAAAAAAAAAATCTGGTAATTCTTTGATTTTACACTAATCATGCCCCAATATGCCTAAATATCAAAGACACATTAAAAATCCATGTCGTGGAAGAGTTCGGGTCTTAGGAGGTTAATTGTGGATAGAAATAATTATGCCAAAATAGTAAGGAAACATTGAAAACATACAACCCGTTGAGGGGACAGACAGGGTTGGGCAATTGAAAGGTTTTGTTTTGTTTAGCATAATCACTTATGTTATACCCTAGGCTTTTAACATGCAAGTAAACTTAATGGGATAAATAAGGAATTAGTTCATTTCTCGGGAGAGAAATGAAAAGGGCGAACTGTTAAGAAATAAATATATATATATTTTTAATGCTTATCTGCTGATTAGATTGTTTTATGAGAGGCCCAGACTTGACTAGGTCACAGGCTGACCAGAAACTGCATGTTTTTGTAGAATAATAATAATAATGGATTGGGTTTATATAGCGCTTTTCAAGGCACCCAAAGCGCTTTACAATGGCACTATTCATTCACTCTCGCATTCACACACTGATGGAGGCAAGCTACGGTTGTAGCCACAGCTGCCCTGGGGCAGACTGACAGAAGCGAGGCTGCGATATCGCGCCATCGGCCCCTCTGGCCAACACCAGTAGGCGGTAGGGTAAAGTGTCTTGCCCAAGGACACAACGACCAGGACAGAGAATATAAGGAACAGACAGAGTGAGACTAACGGTGTGTTCACACCGAACGCGATGGACGCGAACAAAACGCCCCTAATTTGACGCGTGCACATTCGCACCTCAACGCGTGTCCAAGAAAAATCCATAGCGCGTCAAAATATCATATTTTGATGCCCGTGAACCGGAAATGTGGGAGGAATTTGGGAGGAAGTTGTGCCAGACCGGTATCTTTGCAAGATGGCAGCTGTCGAGCTAGCGCTTGAAGAGAGAGTCTCCCTTCTCTATGTACTGTGGAGAGCAGAGCAGCGGCGTAAAAGACGTCCTCCCCGTACCTGGGTCCATCAGGTCCTCCAGAGGCGTGAGCAGTTTGGTGAGTTTCACCATTTGCTCCAGGAGCTGCGCCAGGATGACGGCCGATTCCATTTCCTTTCACTCGGCCAGTTTGAGGACCTGCTTTCCCACGTTGGTCCCAGCATCGCCCGCCTAGACACCAATTACAGGCGCTCAATCCCACCTGCAGAGCGCCTGTCCATCTGCCTGAGGTTAGTAAAAGTATTTAATACGGTAGTCCTTTATTGATACCTGTGCTAATATATGCTAAGCCATCCATTTATACACTGCTAACATGGATGTGCTATGCTAACAGTGAATGCTGTCGGTGTTTACTGAAAGCAAACTGTGGTACGGAGACAACTGTTTATAATATTTCTAGTAATACTCAGGTCTCATCAAGTACCGATTTAATTCGATTTATGCTGTTATCAGTGTTTGCAATGATAGCATGGCTGTGGTGTCACATCAATGTATGCGCTCGGTGTTTGCTGATATCAAACTGTAGCATTAGGACCACTGAGTTAATCTTTGTAGTAATACTCACTCCTTTTTATTTAGACCTGGTTTAATTCTGGGATAGTTGAATATTTGTATATAATCCCTGCAGCTGTCAGACTCTATAGCAGGGGTCACCAGCCTTTATTAAAACAGAGTTAGATAAAACTGTGAACAGTTTGGTTCATCTTTAGTTACATGGTTCTATCTTGATAAGCTATGTCTTATCACAGATTAATTTTTCAAAAATATTAATGATTTAAGCAAGGAAAGGGCTACATGTCAACATACAACTCTTTATTTCTATTAATGTCTTACTTCATTCCTACCTGATTGACATGTTTAGGAATTATGAGTGATTGGCACACTGTAGTTCTAAAAGTTGCTACCAATCAAATTATGATATGTTAAAGTTAAAACAAAACACAACTGTTTTAGATATTATCTAATATACATTTTGTAATTATCCTTATAATTACAAAATGTTTTATGTAAGATTTAAGTTTTGTGATTTAAATCTGACATCACAAAAGTATTTTGGAATTTGAATAATGTATTTTGTAACTGCAGTACACATAATACTGATTTTGAACAATTTTGTCCAGGTTCCTTGTCACCGGGGACTCCTTCAGGACCAAGCGTTCAGTTACAGAGTCGGTGTGTCCACGGTGTGCCAGATCACTCCCCAGGTAGCGACGGCCATCTGGGACTGTCTAGTGGACGACTTCATGGCTGTGCCTTCACCTGGAGACTGGCGGTCCATCACAGAGGGATTCCAGGAGCGCTGGAACTTTCCTCTCTGCTGTGCAGCTCTGGATGGGAAGCACGTCCAGACAAAGGCACCCCATATATCATATAGGAGACACACACATTGATATACACTAAATATTTATTTCATTTCTTTTTTTTGTGGTGCCCAAATTTATGCACCTGCTTGATTTTGTTTAAACAATTATTGCACACTTTCTGTAAATCCAGTAAACTTCTTTTCACTTCTCAAATATCACTGTGTGTGTCTCCTGTATGATATATTTAACTGACATTTTTTATTGTAACAACCAACGATTTATACAGGAAAATAATGTCTATTAACAAGGTTGCCCAAACTTTTGCATCCCACTGTATTAGTATATTTTGTCATTAGTATAATATGAAATAAATTCTACATGTGTCAAGTCGTGTGCCAACATTTGCTGTGTAGTAGAACTGAGACATTAGTCATTATAAAAATTTATTTGAAATATTAAAATTCTCAAACAGAAAAACATTAAACATAAATATATAAAATATAAGTATTTACAGAGAGAGAGGAATAAAAAGGACCCAGCTGCTCTCCAGAGCAGGAACAAGGCTGAGGAGGAAATGCTCCATTGGAGACTGGTGTGGCCTCTTCAGGGACTCCAGGGTGGCCAGCTCCACCACCGATGGACCGTCCTGGGACCCGTCCCTCATCTGCCTCGGAGCCGTCCTCCTCTGTGGGCCTGTAAAACAGCACAAAACACAAAGAAATGAGAAGGCTGCTACTAGATTTTAATTTCAACATTGAAAAAAACCAAACAAAAACAGGATAAAATCAGATTGGTTGTAGATATTTAGTAAAGGTGATCACAAGGCAATCCCACCGACTAAAAAGGTATCAGTGCTTGCTGTACATACCTGTGGGTGCAGCAGCAGGAGCTCAGGGACTGGGGAGCCAGGAGAAGCAACTGCTCTGCTGCAGAATCAGTTGGCTCTATCAATACAGTATTAAATGTTAACATGTTACATATAATCAGAGAAAGTATATACAGTGGTCCCTCATTTATTGCAGCAGGGGTTCTCAGAATAACTAGCCCCTGGTCACGCACTTTATACACTGTTTTCCCCACACACATGAACATTGGTCACAGTTCTCACAATTGATTCTCAAAGTGCAAACCTTTGTAGATTGCAAAACGTAAAAGTATTATTATGCCGCGGTTTGTCTTCATCTGCCTGCCACTTTCGTGCGCCTTTTTCCCTCGCGGTGCAGGTGTCTATTTCTGAATGAGGCTCACAGTTATGGGTGTTTTTATGCTGTTTTTTTCTATTGGACGTGATGGTTATCAAAACCAAACATGATAAATTTGGCAAGCGCAGGAGACATGAAACGAAGGAGATTTGTCAATCAGGCTGCAGAATGCAGTGCTGTACGGTGCAAGAAAAGAAAAAGAAAATCAGCGAAAAAGCGAAGCAGTGACGGATGAACAGCGGGACCACTGTGTGCTGTTTATTAATAAACAATAAAATATATTTCTAAATGACAACATGCATAAAAGCAGAACGGTATTTGTACGTCAGTGGGAAAATAGCGGTGGCTTGCTAGCTTTTGTGCAGCTTCCCCGGGTCAGCGAAAACTTTAGAGAAAACTTGAGAAATGGATGAACTTACCAGGTTGCCTGATCTCTTTACATATCTTCCTCCAAGCTCGGTCCTTTATATTCCTGTCTCGGTACAGAAAGCAGCTGGTGTCATACGGCTCCAGGTTGTTTGCTACAGCATTGATTAGCCTTCCCTCCATTGAAGTATGAAGGGCTTTGGCTGGATCTGCCCCTTTGTCCTAGGTCACAGCCACGTCACCAGGCTCCTGATTGGTTGTTGCAGCGCGATTTGACGCTGGAGTTCAGATTTTTCCAACTCGAGCGGTAGACGCGTAACGCGCGTATGCACAAAATGCAACACAAAACCTCACACGCGTGGTTTTTTTCGTGAGTCAAACGCCTGAAACGCGCTACACTGACGCGTGTTCCAGGCGTTTTCGCGACGCAAATCTGCTTCCGAATTTTCGCAGTGTTACGTCTGGTTCAGTTTGGGTAAGAAGGAAAAACAGCCGAGTCCGTGTAGGTGTCAAAAATAGTGATTTTATTACACACTTCTAAGACAGAAGCATGGGAAGACAAGCGTACAGCCACAGATCTCCAAAGAGTGGACCGTTCCCCATCCTTATATTACCCCTGATGACATCACACAGTTAGACCTTACTGGAAATGATAACAGTCTCCCCATAGTCCAAAGTTCTCCTTATACAAACATCAGATGATACTTTAGAGAAAAACAAGTGTGTGACATGTCATGTTGTGCAGTTCTGTGAGCCTGTGTGTCCAACTAGAGAATGTCCTGACATGACCTCCCTGTGTAAATAAGGGTGAACGTGCGTGTTTACATAACTCTCTATGTGCATGTTCTGATGTAGGCCTGCAAATGAATTAGAACAAGGTCCTGCTGGACCCTCCAGTTATGGACGGTGAATACAATGCTGTGGATACCATTTGAGACTTGATTACAATGATGATAATATGCATACATTAATCTTTACTCAGATTACCATAGATATAAAACAAAGATTATACTGTCATCAGATTCCACAATGGTAAATGATTAATCAATGATAACTGATTATGAGAATACAAAATAAAATATCTCCTGATCACACTCCTCCTCTTTGGCCTTTAGAAAAAAGGCCAACATTTAGAGATATTGTGTCACTCCTCCGTCCAAGCGGCTTCTCGCAACGGCATCATATGTTCCGGACCAGCTGACCCAGCTGGACCAGAGTCTAGGGCCCTGCTTACCAATTTTACCAAGACACGCCTTAGCAGAGGAATGAAACAACACCCGATCATCAACATTCCTAGAAAAACCATAAAAGAAAACATGGCAGACATAAACACTCCCTTTTCATTGCCCAAAAACAGACGTCATCCGATCCTCCAGCGCCGTGTTCACACTTGGATGTACATACATTGTTAAAGTGTTTTTCACATGTGTAAATATTTTCGTTTAGGCGTGGATCGACGTGTTTGCGTACGTTTGTCAATTCGCGGATATAAACCTGATAAGGTGGTGCAGTTACCTGTGTCCACAGCCTCTCTAGTTAATTTCAAAATACACTGATAACCCCAGTCATCCTCTGGATACAGAGGAGCGGGCTCAGTAAACTGTGTCAATCATCTACTTGCTGTTCTTTAGCAATTTGAGCCATCCCATCCGGCGACTCAATCAATTTGGACTCTCGAGCGGGTAGACCTCTGCGTCTGGGCAATTCACCCGTCTGTCAAAAAACAAACAAACATGTAGCAACACTCATACATGTCAACTCCCCCTTTATTTTCCAATTTCCCCACAACCCAGCTGAGCTTTTAGCTTCAGACTCGAGTCTCAGCCTGTCACGCTTCAGGCCTCTTCGCCACCTCCTCTTGGAGTGAAGAAACACCCTCGGATTCTTCTTTCTTCAGCTCCCCAGGTAGACTACTGAGTGAGCTAGCCACGTTGCAGAGGATTATTCTGCCTCTGTTTTACCACCCGTGTCGTGACTTGGAATGAGCTTTTCCCTGAGCTCCCCTCTGCTCATTCACCTTGAGACCACTAGAAGCAGAACTATTACTTCCGGAGCTTGGCACGCTCCCTCCATCTCCTGGAAGCTCAGTAGCCCAGCTCTCTGTGCCATTTCCGCTGTTCTGCTCAAGATGATCCCTGACGCCTCTCCCGCTTACGTCTCTTCCAAGCATTCCCCGAGACCTCATTGTTCTGGTGTCTACTCCTTTCTCTGCAAGAGACAGAAAGCCAACACATCCCCCTCGCTGGCTCTCCTAACCTAATGTTGTTGACTTTGTTCATTCCAATCCTATGCTATGCCTATGTGACTGATTTATCTGATTCTGATTCTGATTCCGATTCTATGTGTGTAAGCGTGCATGCATTTAACCCTCTTCACTTGAAGTCAATACTTCCAATATATCAATCCGATCCTTCGTCAACTGGACCATCCCGTCTCCTTATAAGCACATTTGCAATGTGTGTATAAAAGTGAACAACAGACCTCAAACAAATTGGGCATTCTTAATTCTAACTTAAGTTTAAGTCTAGTACTCAGTTTCTGATCATCTAATTATGCTTCTCACTGGTTCCCTAAATTGACTAGAAACCTTTAATTTTGCCATACCTAAATCATTAAAACACAAACGAAATCATAGACCCCTGCTATAGCTTTTTGCCTTATGAAGCTGAGCACAAATTCTATAATGAGCAACAACCTGCAATATGTACCAAAAATCTTCATGGTTACACCTGCAATTAAAGATCAGATGCATTTTATATCTGTTTTAATTCTTCCTTATATAGAACCTCCTCAGTGTCAGGTTAATTTTAATTAATCTCAACTAATAGTTCTAGTTGTATTTTGCAATTCAGCTAAAAAGCAAACCTGTTAAAGCAAACAGCTTATTTACAACCACCTGCAAATCATAAGAGTAATAAAAGATTCAGCACAACAGACAAGTATCATGTTCAGGATTTCTCTGATCATTAAATCACTATTATTGCCACAATTTGTTTTATTCACCCTTTGGGCAATGTTACTCCACTTGTGTATCCCTACCAAGAGCTCCCTAGTGGCCAGTTAGTGAGCTCTGTCAAACTGTCCCCAAATTAGTTATTTGTTATTATTACTTGTTTTCATGTCACTTGTCTGTTTTCTACTGCACCCTCCTCACACATTCTTAACACAGCAAAGCAAACATTAGCAGCACATCCACATTCCAGAGGTGCTATAAAAAGATTTCCTGTAAAAAGAATCACACATAAATTCATCCACCCTCTTGTTCTATCTCGGTGGAGGTTAACCTTAAGTCGTAGTCAAGTCTTGTCAGCTTTTACCAGTCAGTCCGTTTGTTTTATTTCCAGTCTTTCATCCATTCATTCATTCATCCATTCTTTCTTTCTTTGCTGATAGTGGAAACCATCGCCGCATTTAGATTTCCGCCCTCAGCAAAATGACGTCATCTCAAAAAGAAAACAAGAACTTGAGTTTGGATTACCTCGCTGAATCCTTTTTTGGGCAGGGACTCTCATTTTCTAATTGTCCCCATAAGTGGTTTCCTCCAGAGCCAATTCTAATGCGGAGAAACTCACTTACAACAATTTTCTCGCCGACGTGTAATGCTTGTAATTTCCGATGTGCAGATCTGCTTAAAGAAAAGATTCACAAACAAAAATCAGTGCACTGTTCAAAATATAAAACAAAATAAAATGAAAGATAACAAAAACAAAAATGCAGACGCCCGGGTCTTAGGACTTGTCACTGAATATTCCTCCTATCAGTAAAAATGCCAAACCTAAACCTACACAGAGTCAAATCAACACCACCTCAACCTTTTTATATTCATAAACCTATATATTTTTGTGTTCGTGAAACAAAATTGAACCGTTTCCATATTAAGTAATTTGAGCTCTTGAAATGTTTTAGTTCTCTTAATTCTGCCAGTTTACCTCAACACTTATTCAATAACTTTTATTCAACTGCTACTTGGTCACTCAAATCTTACCTGTTCAAATTGCCTAGAGTTCAACAAAGTCTAGATCCCCGTTATCATGAAACTTGAACGGGTGTACGATGATTTACTTACAGTAATTTAGAATCATCACTCAACCTAGCTCTACTACTGGCACTGCGTGACTTTTCTCCCACTGGAAACCAGAATTTAGTACAGAACTTTAATACCTCAGGCAATCGTGTTCAAGGGCTGCCCCCCCTTTCTCTTTTTCTTTGTCCGTGGGTTCCTCCTTTTATTAAATCTCCATCACAATGATGTGGCGCTCTGAAATAAGACTCACACTGTTAATTCATCGTTTTCACTCTGCATCACTGCTCAGGCTGTTTTCTTTTCTTTTTGGTGTACAGTAAACAATTGAGTCGAGGCCTTAAGCCCCAGATATCTCGCACAGGCATAGTTTTCATAACCAAACCGCTCCGGACTCTGCTCCCCAGACCACACAAATGCCCTCTGGGCTTATTATTGTAACAGATTCTGTATTTGAATTTGTTGTGTGCAGTATTGAGCCTTTGTCAGTGAAGCATTCTTCATTGCAGCAGCTGGAGCATTGTGTGTCACTTCTTAGTGAATTAAATCAACATTTTGATTTTGGTGCATGGGTATGTATCAGTTTTCACTCCCTCAACGAGTGCATAAGTGTTCATGTGTGTGTTTGTGTGTTGGTGTATGTTTGTGTTCATCACCTTCCTATTCTGTCGTTTAGGTAAACCAGCGGCCTGAAGCATGCCCTGGGGTCCTGCCCTCCTCTTTGGGTCTGTTTGCATCCGTTGTTGCAGCTGCCTGCATCTTCTCCTTATAACTTGACCCTTTTGCTTCTGTAGCTCTTTCAGGGTTTACTCCTGCTGTTGGAGCTTTGCGTCAAGTCTGACGACCTCCTGCTCCAGCAAGCTTCCGCCTGATTACAAGTCCTGTACGTGAAACTCCAAGTCTGACTGATGAGTTCAATTAGCAGCCAGCTCCTCCGGAGCCATGCTCAATTTCTGCTCTGATGCCTTGAGCTCTTACTGAGGGCAAACACCTCAGAGTCTTTTCCTTCCACGTCAGATTGGAGTCTATTTATGTTGTCTTTACTTTGCTCCACAGCCTTCTGCAGCTCTGCTGTTCGGCTCTTCTCAGAGGTCAGCATTCTTTTGCTCACCCTCCCTTTTCCTCCGGGCTTAATGCGCGTCTCGTCACAGGTCTGTCAGCTGACACAGTCTGGGAATTTTCCCCCGTGTAGTGAAACGGGCTTTAGGTTTAGTGCTCTCCGTCTCTGCTGCATGAGATCGCTTTTTTGCAGCACTGTTGACATCCTCAAGTTGTTGTTGTGAGTCCAGCTGCTGTGGCCTTCAGGGGTCAAAGGGTCAAAGATGGTCGCGGAGAGGGCAACGATGGTAGAGGGGAGGGTAGGAGTCCAGGTCAGCTTCGGCTTTCAGAAAAAACAAAAACAAAACAAAACAGGCGAACAGGAAAATGATGTTGTGTTGGCTGTGTTGTGTTGGCTGTGTTATCCAGAGAGGGGAGAAACAATGGGGTCTCCTCTCCCCCCTTTTTTGTTTTTTCTCACCATATAATCAACTCATAACCCCTCAAGTTGACAGGACAACAAAGGTACGTGTTAAAGTTCTTAAGATCCTGTTTAGAAACCTAAAAAGGAATTTTCTACCATTCAGTAGTCCTTTGTCTTAAACAATCAACAAAACATGTCCCAATTCGACCCTTTTAACCACTAAATTTGTCGTGTCCTCACTTAATCATCAGACCAGTATCTTTTCTTTTGAAGTTAAGTTGTTGTCCTGCAACCCAGAGAGTTTATTTGTCAGTAGTGTATAAACTATATCATTTAAAAACAGGTGTATGTTAAGTGTCGCTACTTTAACCTTGCATGTACGTGCACATGTATGTAAGCTGTTTCTTCATTGCATGTATGGGTGCGTCTGTTACGTCTGTATATAGAATAGAATAGAATAGAATTCAACTTTATTGTCATTGCACATCCACAGGTACAGGGCAACGAAATGCAGTGTATGGGTTAATTTAACTTTTTTTCAAATGAGGCATTTCTCTAACACGCACATGTGTCTGTTCCTCACACTTCTCATACCTTTCTCTGGTTGTGTGTGGTTTTATTTGTTTCAGTCATTTACCAGGAACATCTTTTCCTTTTCTCCATGTCTTCCGCCAGAGGTTAACACTGGTGAGATTCAGGGACACAGCACCCAGAGCAGTTCAGCGAGAAAAACCTGCCTAAAACTACATTCTCTCTTTTTTTTTCCAGGAGGGGTGGGGACAACTCTGGTGTCCAGCCGTGAATTTTTAGCCAAAGCTTGGCCTGTCTTCTGCTGCCGTACCCAGGTTTCCAGGTTAAGAAAAAACACCTGTATGAGGACACTAAACATACATTTAGTATTCGTATAAACATAACTGCCTAAATTATTGAACTCTTGAGGAGGGTTGATTTAACTCTTTACTAACTTTAAACCCCACCATAACAATTTCTCACTCACAAACTCCTATGCATCCATTTAAACATGTGAAGCCAGCACAAAATCACACCCATATTCACTTCCCTAACAACTACAAAGTTTTCACATACAAGAATAATCCAGACAATCTACCATGCACCGTTTTCCCTCCTTATACGAGAGACTCAACCAACTTTTAAAAGCTTTATTTACACAACATCAAATAAAGCACAGATCTCTGCCTTTTCCAGGTAGAGAAGGAAATACGACCCAACTAAAAATCTCCCAGCAATCACACAAAGTTCTCAAATTTTGTCAAGATATTTATCCCCGCACTCCTACCTTACGGGAGTTTTACACAAGGGATCATTACTCATGGAATTTTATTAAACCATAGCCACATTAGGAAATCACAAACACAAGACTACAAGGTTTAGTTTATTTAATATACTGAAATCTTTTAACCATACTTCTGAGACCCCCTTTCACCTAACGAAAAGAAGCTCAGAAGGACAGAAATGGAGAAATAGGGAGATGAAACCAAGGGCCGCAGCTGTACACACACACACGCCGCTCGTACTCGCGCGCGTGTGCCCGCTACCGCGCAGCACCACACAACCCCTCCTTTCTCCTAAGGAGAAATACACACACACACTCTCCTCTTCTCTAACAGCGAGAGAAGAGAAAGGCGTTTTCGTTTTTTCACACTCTGGATCCACACAGAAGAAATTCAACAACACAAGACAGTTTAAGGAGTTCTTAGCAGGAGTTTCAGATTTAACAGATTTATAGAACTTATTTACACACACAGGTAATTTATAATCTATATACACACGGGCCCGCATAGATGTCATATGCCAGAAGAGGTTACACCTAACTTTTTGACCAATTTAAAAGCACCTATAGCCCAGGCCTAGCCTTGCTGGTCAATTACACGTTTCAAGTACGCCGCCTTGAAAACGGTCAGATTACTAAATTCTAATTACTTTATAACCGTTTCCCGTAGCTGGAAAGGAGCTCCACCTCTGGCGCTAGTATCAAACCCACGCCTTCAGCTTTACTTAAAACTCTCAGGCCAACGACGTTGTGTGGTCCCGGCCGAGTCCAACCCTGTCTATCAATCAATGCAGTAGAAGGCAATCACTCGTAGATTACCTGGCCAATTAACCGGGAGTCCCAAGTCCCCAGCGGGAGGCCAAACCGGGCTAAAACCTAACCACGCGTCCGCGATTAGGGGTCAGTGCCACCTGCTGAACAACTGCATTCTTACGGTGTGTTCACACCGAACGCGATGGACGCGAATAAAACGCCCCAAACGCCCCTAATTTGACGCGTGTACATTCGCGTCTCAACGCGTGTCCAAGAAAAATCCATCGCGCGTGAACCGGAAATGTGGGAGGAATGTGGGAGGGAGTTGTGCCAGACCGGTATCTTTGCAAGATGGCAGCTATCGAGCTAGCGCTTGAAGAGAGAGTCTCCCTTCTCTATGTACTGTGGAGAGCAGAGCAGCAGCGTAAAAGACGTCCTCGCCGTACCTGGGTCCATCAGGTCCTCCAGAGGCATGAGCAGTTTGGTGAGTTTCACCACTTGCTCCAGGAGCTGCGCCTGGATGACGGCCGATTCCAGCGCTATCACCGTCGGCCAGTTTGAGGACCTGCTTTCCCTCGTCGGTCCCAGCATTGCCCGCCTAGACACCAACTACAGACGCTCAATCCCACCTGCAGAGCGCCTGTCCGTCTGCCTGAGGTTAGTAAAACTATTTAATACGGTAGTCCTTTATTGATATCTGTGCTAATATGCTAATCCATCCAGTTATACACTGCTAACATGGATGTGCTATGCTAACAGTGAATGCTGTCGGTGTTTACTGAAAGCAAACTGTGGTACAGAGACGACTCTTTATAATATTTCTAGTGATACTCAGAAGCTCTCATCAAGTCCCGATTTAATTCGATTTATGCTGTTATCAGTGTTTGAATGATAGCATGGCTGTGGTGTCACATCAATGTATGCGCTCGGTGTTTGCTGATATCAAACTGTAGCATTAGGACCACTGAGTTAACCTTTGTAGTGATACTCACTCCTTTTTATTTAGACCTGGTTTAATTCTGGGATAGTTGAATATTTGTATATAATCCCTGCAGCTGTCAGACTCTATAGCAGGGGTCACAGCCTTTATTAAAACAGAGTTAGATAAAACTGAACAGTTTGATTCATCTCTAGTTACATGGTTCTATCTTGATAAGCTGTCTTATCACAGATTAATTTTTCAAAAATATTAATGATTTAAGCAAGGAAAGGGCTACATGTCAACACACAACTCTTTATTTCTATTAATGTCTTACTTCATTCCTACCTGATTGACATGTTTAGGAATTGTGAGTGATTGGCTCACTGTAGTGGCAAAAGTTGCTACCAATCAAATTATGATATGTTAAAGTTAAAACAAAACACAACTGTTTTAGATATTATCTAATATACATTTTGTAATTATCCTTATAATTACAAAAGGTTTTATGTAAGATTCATGTTTTGTGATTTAAATCTGACATCACAAAAGTATTTTGGAATTTGAATAATGTATTTTGTAACTGCAGTACACATAATACTGATTTTGAACAATTTTGTCCAGGTTCCTTGTCACCGGGGACTCCTTCAGGACCATCGCGTTCAGTTTCAGAGTCGGTGTGTCCACGGTGAGCCAGATCACCCCCAAGGCAGCGACGTCCATCTGGGACTGTCTAGTGGACGACTTCATGGCTGTGCCTTCACCTGGAGACTGGCGGTCCATCACAGAGGGATTCCAGGAGCGCTGGAACTTTCCTCTGTGCTGTGCAGCTCTGGATGGGAAGCACATCCAGACAAAGGCACCCCATATATCATATAGGAGACACACACATTGATATACACTAAATATTCATTTCATTTCTTTTTTGTGGTGCCCAAATTGATGCACCTGCTTGATTTTGTTTAAACAATTATTGCACACTTTCTGTAAATCCAGTAAACTTCTTTTCACTTCTCAAATATCACTGTGTGTGTCTCCTGTATGATATTTAACTGACATTTTTTATTGTAACAACCAACGATTTATACAGGAAAATAATGTCTATTAACAAGGTTGCCCAAACTTCTGCATCCCACTGTATTAGTATATTTTGTCATTAGTATAATATGAAATAAATTCTACATGTGTCAAGTCGTGTGCCAACATTTGCTGTGTAGTAGAACTGAGACATTAGTCATTATAAACATTTATTTGAAATAATATTAAAAGTCTCAAACAGAAAAACATTAAACATAAATATATAAAATATAAGAATTTACAGAGAGACAGGAATAAAAAGGACCAGCTGCTCTCCAGAGCAGGAACAAGGCTGAGGAGGAAATGCTCCATTGGAGACTGGTGTGGCCTCTTCAGGGACTCCAGGATGGCCAGCTCCACCGCCGATGGACCGTCCTGGGACCCGTCCCTCATCTGCCTCGGAGCCGTCCTCCTCTGTGGGCCTGTAAAACAGCACAAAACACAAAGAAATGAGAAGGCTGCTACTAGATTTTAATTTCAACATTGAAAAAAAAAAAAACAATAACAGGATATAATCAGATTGGTTGTAGATATTTAGTAAAGGTGATCACAAGGGAATCCCACCGACTAAAAAGGTATCAGTGCTTGCTGTACATATCTGTGGGTGCAGCAGCAGGAGCTCAGGGACTGGGGATGCTCTGCTGCAGAATCAGTTGGTTCTATCAATACAGTATTAAATGTTAACAGGTTGGATATAATAATCGTAGAGTAGACAGTGGTCCCTCATTTATCGCAGGGGTTCTCAGAATAACTAGCCCCTGGTCACAGTTCTCACAATTGATTCTCAAAGTGCAAACCTTTGTAGATTGCAAAACGTAAAAGTATTATTATGCCGCGGTTTGTCTTCATCTGCCCGCCACTTTCGTGCGCCTTTTTCCCTCACGGTGCAGGTGTCTATTTCTGAATGAGGCTCATAGTTATGGGTGTTTTTGTGCTGTTTTTTCTATTGGACGCGATGGTTATCAAAACCAAACGTGATAAATTTGGCAAGCGCAGGAGATTTGTCAATCAGGCTGCAGAATGCAATGCTGTACTGTGCAATAAAAAATCAGCGAAAAAGCAAAGCAGTGACGGATGAACAGCGGGACCACTGTGTGCTGTTTATTAATAAACAATAAAATATATTCCTAAATGACAACATGCATAAAAGCAGAACGGTATTTGTACGTCAGTGGGAAAATAGCGGTGGCTTGCTAGCTTTTGTGCGGCTTCCCCGGGTCAGTGAAAACTTTCAAAAGAGAAATGAATGAACTTACCAGGTTGCCCGATCTCTTCACATATCTTCCTCCAAGCTCGGTCCTTTTTATTCCTGTCTCGGTACTGAAAGCAGCTGGTGTTGTACAGCTCCGAGTTGTTTGCTACCGCATTGATTAGCCTTCCCCTCCATTGAAGTATGAAAGGCTTTGGCTGGATCTGCCCCTTTGACCTAGGTAACAGCCACGTCACCAGGCTCCTGATTGGTTGTCGCGGCGCGATTTGACGCTGGAGTTCAGATTTTTCCAACTCGAGCGTAGACGCGAAACGCGCGTATGCACAAAATGCAACACAAAAACTCACGCGCGTGGTTTTATTCGCGAGTCAAACGCGCCAGACGCGCTACACTGACGCGCGTTTCACGCGTTTTGGCGTTTTCGCGACGCAAATCTGCTTCCGAATTTTCGCGGGACCCGCAATCGCGCGTCATCGCGCCTTTCCATTGACTTTACATGTAAACCTGACGCTCTATTCGCGTCCATCGCGTTCGGTGTGAACACACCGTTAGAGAGCCTAGCTCTCAGTCCTAAACGAATTTACTTGTTTTAAAAGCCTCACTGTTGGACCCCTGCCATCCAGTTTCATTTATCTGAAGCCCGAGACCCAGTCTCTGCTAATCGATTGGATCAAATCCCCTACACTACCCAGGTGACTGCTGGCATCCAGCCACCCACATCGGTTTCCACACACCTTAAACCGTATTATTTGTTTCCACACACCTTAAACCGTATTATTTTAACCTCATATAACCTCTTAAAATTCGCTCCCACAATGAACAGCAATAAATTTTATCAGTCAAATGTTCCCCAAACTTTAAACACAAATTACCCAAAAAAATCACTATGGACGAACACCAGAAACCCAGACTGAGTGAATATTATTTAATTAAATTTAGTTTTAACTTCCAATATAGCGCCTTTGGATAAAAATCAACAGGTGGCACTCACCTTTCTTATGTCGCCTGGCGTCACTCAGATAGGCTGCTGGCCTTCGCCCCTGTTTGTCACCCACACGATAGCTGCAAGCTCCCCTCTCCCCCGACCGGAGTTTCGGCACCAAGTTGTTACGTCTGGTTCAGTTTGGGTAAGAAGGAAAAACAGCCGAGTCCGTGTAGGTGACAAAAATAGTGATTTTATTACACACTTCTAAGACAGAAGCATGGGAAGACAAGCGTACAGCCACAGATCTCCAAAGAGTGGACCGTTCCCCATCCTTATATAACCCATGATGACATCACACAGTTAGACCTTACTGGAAATGATAACAGTCTCCCCATAGTCCAAAGTTCTCCTTATACAAACATCAGATGATACTTTAGAGAAAAACAAGTGTGTGACATGTCATGTTGTGCAGTTCTGTGAGCCTGTGTGTCCACCTAGAGAATGTCCTGACATGACCTCCCTGTGTAAATAAGGGTGAACGTGCGTGTTTACATAACTCTCTATGTGCATGTTCTGATGTAGGCCTGCAAATGAATTAGAACAAGGTCCTGCTGGACCCTCCAGTTATGGACGGTGAATACAATGCTGTGGATACCATTTGAGACTTGATTACAATGATGATAACCTGCATACATTAATCTTTACTCAGATTACCATAGATATAAACCAAAGATTATACTGTCATCAGATTCCACAATGGTAAATGATTAATGATTGATACTTCTAATTATAACTGTGATCATAAGAATACAAAATAAAATATCTCCTGGTCACAATATATAGATAGATAGATAGATAGATAGATAGATAGATAGATAGATAGATAGATAGATAGATAGATAGATATTGTAGAAATGTTTAGCTGATTTAGAGTTTAGAAATGTGTTAACATAGAATTTAGAATTATTGTAGAGACACTGACACTGCCCTCAATGTAATAAAGGCCTGATTGTGTCATGAACTTAGGAGTAGAGTATAGGAGACCCTCCCCAGTTGAACTGTGAAAGTAAAACAGAGAGGAGTTAATGCTGAGTGGAAATTCCCCAGAGAATGTTTGGGTGGGGGTCTCAACATTTGACCTGGATAACTGTGGTCTGGAAAGGAGATGGGTTTTTTATGACCTCTAGGGAGTCACCTACACCCACAGTGTTTTAACTGTCACGCACACACATCCACACACACACTCACTCATGTGCGCTCACATAGGCATTCATGTGCTCGTGCACATAGACACAGACAGAGTTTGCAGCACACCGTGGGGGGTTTTTATGATAGGGTCGCCCCTACAAAACTGTGTTTCACAGACAAAGGAGTGAAGATTTTGCAGAGGGACACACCGGCCTCGTCTTCCCTTCTAGAAGTGCATGCTTAAATAAAGATGAATAAAGGTTTTGTGAAATAACTACTGAGTTCCGGTGCCGTCTCTGGATGCCTCGACGAATAAAAGAACAGGGGTAAAACTGATTTCGCAACAATATATAGATGTATAGAGATATATAGATATAGATATAATCACTAAATCAAGTACTTGCTGAGCTATTCTTACCTTCAGTACTCATTAACTAAAGGTGCAAGAACACTGCTGCAGATCCCACACTAACACCTGACAGCAGTGTTTAAAAGGTTTGGGGTAATGTGGCCAGTAAGCCTACTTGCTTTCCTGGAAATCACAGGACTTCTGGGAATCACAGCTTTCTTACTTTCACTTTTACTATGTTGTGGGAGGGGTTTCTAGTGGTCTCATCCTATAACTGGGGAGCACTGCGAACATTTCTGATAAGACTGCAACAGGCTGCAGAGCAGGCTGAGCTGAGGAAGCACACAGTAAAAGGTAGGTTTACATATCATGATATGTTGTTTTGAATTCAGTCTTAAATATTGGCAAATTTTGTTCTCTGGTGACTCTGAACCCAAAAAGGGTGACACTGTGCTTTTATAAAAGGGATCAGTAGAAGAGAGGAGGTAAATGACACAAATGTTCAGAAGCTTGTTTCCGCTGTACTTTCTAAACAATCTCAGTGCTTCATGTTGTGACATTTCTTCTGTAGACAGAATAAAACAAGTGAGTTCAGCCTGAACACACACACACACACATGCTCTCACATTTAGAATGAGTTGTTTAATAGAATGTATTTATTTATGTGTGTTTATTTATTTGTGTATTTTACAAATTCTCTTACAATTGTGCATTTTCTTTAATGCTATTGGGTTTTACAGAGATAACACTTGTAATTATTTATATGTCAGTAATAGAAAAATAAATAAATAAACAATAAAAAGGATAAAAGAACTATCAACAAAGTGCAACATCGAAAGAAAAATTCATCAATCATATTATTAAAGAGGACAACAAACTGCAAGCTGGTTTTCATTAAAAGTAATTGTTCTCCTCTAACCTGGAGCATTAATGTCTCGGGTCTCTAAATGTAGCTGGCTGTGAGACAAGTGTGCAAGCACTGTTTGCAAAGGCAAGGCAAGGCAAGGCAAGTTTATTTGTATAGCACAATTCAACAACAAGGTGATTCAAAGTGCTTTACAGAGACATTAGAAACAAGAACAAATAAAAAGCATGATTTAAAATTGATTAAAACAAGCAAATAAACTAACTAACTAATTAGCAAACAAACAAACAAACAAACAAACAAACAAAACAGTATATAAAATCAAAACAGATAAAATCAGAACAGTAGATAAAATCAGTAGTTAAATGTAAGTTTTGAAATTTAAGCTTAAAAGTGTGGATTTGGTGCTTTATTCAAATGCAGCTGAGAACAGGTGAGTCTTCAACCTGGATTTAAATAAACTGAGTGTTTCAGCTGATCTGAGGCTTTCTGGGAGTTTGTTCCAGATATAAGGAGCATAAAAGCTGAATGCAGCTTCTCCGTGTCTGGTTCTGACTCTGGGAACTGATAAAAGACCGGATCCAGATGACCTGAGGGATCTGGAAGGTTCATACTGGGTCAGGAGGTCATTGATGTATTTTGGTCCTAAACCATTCAGAGCTTTATAGACCAGCATCAGAACTTTAAAGTCTATCCTCTGACGGACAGGCAGCCAGTGTAAAGACCTCAGAGCTGGACTGATGTGGTCCACTTTTTTGGTCTTAGTGAGTACAAAGTACAACACTAAGAGTAATATTCTCATTGTACAAGTTGGACAAAGGAGCAAAGTGACATTCGGAACTAAATTGTGTGCACATCAATCTTTCTGCAAAATTTAGGTGCCCTCGGGTGTTGAAGAACGGAATCACATGTTAATCTATTCTGTTAATCTATTCCTGAGGACAATGAAAGTAGGAAATAACCCCTAAACTGAAAATTTTCGTGCAGAATTATACTACATGTATACTTAAAAGTAGTACTTGTTATTTCAAATACTAATGTTACATTTTGCTCTATTTTCCTTTGACTGTAATAAGATGGAAGATAACAATGATAACACAGCAGCTGGAGAGGGAGGAGAAAGTGAAACCAATTCTGTGACAAAGAACAAAGGTAATCAGAATTTTTTTAAAGAACATTTGTTAAAAATGTTGATGATACTACTGATTTGATAGTTTAAACTTCAGTTGTTTTTGTAATTTTTGTTTGTTTGTTTGTTTGTTTAAGAAAAGCTTTATACCGCTTCAACAACGCCGTTTTTATAATCTGTAGTGTAATCTACTGATGTTCTTGTGTTTGTTTCAGAGCTGCCTAAGCTCACACTTTTGTTAATTGGTGACTCAAACGCCATTGAGATTGGACCAAAAAACGTCTTACTTGACCATGAAGAGAGAAGAAACGTGGAAGAGTTTTCATCCAAACTGTGTGATTTGTGTGGTCGACACATCTCTGTCATTAACATGCTTGGTTTAGAAAACCTTGAAGAATTCCCGGTAAACCAGGGAAATCATGCCTTTCTATTACTGTTACCATATGGTCTGCATAACAGCCATTACAGCTCGAGAGTTCAGCAGCTAGAAAGAGCTTTTGGGAAAAGATCTCTTCTTAATGTAATGACAGTTGTGACTCATGGGCCAGGGGAAAAATGTGAAAGTGCACTGGCAGACCTGAAAGCTCACAGCGGTTTTAATGAAAAAAGATTCCACACATGTACAAGATGCATGACAGATGCCAACGACATAATAGATCTGTTAGAAAAAATAGATGTCATGGTCTCTGAGAACAACTGCTGCAGTGAACGTGAAGAGCAGAGAGAACACCTGGACTGCAAATGTGACAAGGAAATACGGATCAGACATGGTGAGATTTTAATGTGTATAACTGGATTAATTATTATATTAAAGCGAGGATTTGAACATTTTGGAAAAAAGTTTGGTAATTATATTTGTAGCATTTGGGTTTTTGAGGGAATGCTGTATTTCTTTTTAATTTTATGAACACTTGATCCTGAATTTGTCCTCTTGTGGAGTTATGTAATAATGACGTGAGATCTTATCACATTTTACAACTTTAATCTCAGCTTCACTCAGCTGGTTTCACAAGGTGGCAAAACATATCTTAGAACCCAGAAACATTATTCCTCCCACTTTCTTTCTTGCTGGGTGTGAGTGGAGTCCCCTGGTGGTCTCCTACATTCTCACAATGCTTACTAAATGAAAGGGTTTTGTTTTTTTGTTTTTTTAAATTATTATAGTTTTTGTTTATTTTTTTTCCTTCAAATGGGAATAAAATTAAAAAGCAGCTTCACTGCTGATCACAAACCACATACAAAATAATTAAGGACAAGACAGAAACTAATCACAGAATAAGGACTCAGGGTAATTAAGCCAAAAGCACATAAGACAAAAGACTGTCAAAATAAGACATGAAATAACTATCACTGAGACCAGGCCTAAGACAGAAGCTAAACCATCACAGACAGCACACTAGAAGAACAGAATGAGAATGCAAGAGGTGATTAACAAACCTATTGTCAATTAGGTGAGGAACTTAAGGCACAGAAACCGGGAAATTAATAAATATATAAGGACTATAAACATCACACCATAATAACTAAGAAATAACACAAAAATAAATAACAATACAAACACTACACAAACATGATTAAGAATCCAAAGCTAGAGAAAACTCAAAATATCCCCAAACCTAAAACTCTTGGTCCAGTATTTTTTAAATATTTTGTAAAGACTTGATGTGTCTTTTCACAAAGTGCTCTATATCTGCAATAACATCATATAACTTACACAATTAATGAATACTGCAAAAGGAAAAAAATTAAAGGGTCGGTTGGATGAGAAAATTTCAACATATAATGAATATATAGTAGGTGACTCTTGTGTTATAAAACTATGCAATGACCTGGTCCAATCTTTTTCTTCTTACATAATCCTTCATCAGAAGAGAGGGAGAATCTGACTGAAAATCTAAAGGTAAGATTTTTTTTTTTCATGGACTTCACATTCATTACAGCAATAAAAAAAATTTAAAGCCCTTTTAGTTCAGACTTTTTCTAACTGAAAAGTTCCAGCTTTGAAAGATAAAATTTGGAACTTTGCATATTTTTACTATACTGTTGTTGCTGTCTGTCCTGTTGATCTTAATTTTTTTTTTTTTTTTTATGTACGTGGAGGGTCTTTCCGTACACTAAAAAAAGAGCATGTTGGATTTACTTAATTCTATAGTGGACATTGGTTGCACACAATTGTTTTGCTTTAGCAGAAACATAAACAACTTAGTCAAATCAACACAAATTATTCATATTAAATAAACCTGTGCATTTTTTGTTGATGAAACGGGATTGAAACATATTTAGATGAAGCAAGTTGAGGTCTTGGAATATTTTCATCTATCACAATTTTGTAATTTTATTCCAACACTATTCAATAACCTTTACCCCAATACTACTTGTTAGAGCCAATCTATAGAGAAATATTTTTGATACTGTTTCCGTCCTTATGTTACATGTTTGATTTTGTATAATATGTTGTTAGAGAATATATGCTGCATGTTTGATTTGTGTCGGGTAGGAAAACATTACGGCGCATGTGTGGTAGCAGGTCAGAATGAGCCAGGACAGCAATGGAAATGTGAGCTGCAGCAGCAAATAGTTTTTTGACCGTGACATCATTTGTTTGTATGTACGAGTCAGAAATAAATCTGGACAGCTCACATTAAGAAGTGGAAGAATTCTTTTTTCAAAGCTTGAGACAGAAATTTGCCACTACATTACTTGGCCACTTAAATACTACATGTTGTCTTTATATTACTTAATGTTGAACAAAGTCTAGAGTGTGGCTAACATAAAAAGCAATTGGATTTACAATGACTACCATCCTATCTTTATCCGGGTTGCAGAGGGGCTGGGGCATATCCCAGAAGTGAAAGGTTAAGAGGCAGGATACACCCTGAACAGTTTACCAGTCTATCACGTAGAGACAAACAACCATTTGCACTCACATTCATGGGCAATTTGGTATCACCAATTAACCTAGTTCTAATTGCATGACTTTTAACTGTGGGAGGAAACCAGAATACCCAGAGAAAACCCACTGTAAACTAGTGAGAATGTGGATTTGATCTTCTTGCTGTGAGGCAATAGCACTAGCCACCATGCCACCAATCCAGGCTTAATGAAGTACGAAAGCTATGATTTCTGTACGTTTTTGTCCTTGACAGGTTAAACCACAATAAATAGCGATAGCATACATTTGATGTGTGTAGTTCTCTGCCACTTACAACTCGAGTGATTTTCCTGCAGTTTAAAATCTCATGTGATCTTGTGAATTTCACGAGTCCAGCAACTAACCACTCTGACTAGATTGTATCATGTCATCTAAACAAGAACAAATTAAGTTGTTGAATTTCTTATAGATCCTACATGATTTAATTATGTTCACCATAGAAACGTGAAATTATTTTGTTCAAATTATAAGTTAAGACTTTTGTAAATGTAACAACCACCCAATGTCCTTTTTCGGTATACCGAAAAAAGTGCTGCTCGACTTGACTGAGATGGATGCCTTCCTCAAACCACAATCCAAAGTGCGCAAGATGAAATCACATGCAGTGTTGCAAGATTTAACATTCCTATATTATTGACTTACTTCACTCGAACATGATATGAACAATTCAATATACCCTCTCTGCATATCATGTAGTTTCTACACTATATAGTTACACTTAACTTTAAAGCATGAGGCACTTGTGCTGAATAAACACAAGATGCTTACATAAATCCAAGAGATGGCCATTCTCTTTCATCATCTGCTGCTAATAAACATCCAACAAGTTCACTGTGAATCATTCCGGTTTGCTGATAAATGCATGATTTTATGTATGTATATTGGGACAGTGAACCCCGAGTGGCTCCAGCAGATCCCAGGAACAACATCTGAAGTCTCTGTCCAGAAAACCTTTCTTAGCCCTTGGTTTTTGTTGACCTTCTCACATCCCTTCTTCTGATGTTGCTATTACTTAGCATTGCTACATCAATCACAACAACCTTCTTACTCTGGTTTTCCACCACTACATATGCTGGATCTATTTTTTTTTCTGTCCACTCTGGTGCTGTAATAATGTGAATTGTCCAAGTGTTGGACTAATGAAGAATAAACTTAAGTTGTTTAAAATAATCCTTTTCATAGTGTGAGTCTTTGAATGGACCTGGAGTTGCTGGACACTCCCAGCAGAATGATGGCAGCGCAGGGGGAGAAGGTGGACACAAGACTGTATCAGCTGAAACTGAGGAGAAAGGTAACATCTTATTGAAGAATTACATTGCATGCTTACTAATTCAAAGGTTTTGTTTTTTTCTTTAACTTGTTTTTTTTTCCATATGGTAGAACTTACTGCTCTTGCTGTAACAGAATGAGGCAACAGTGTAGAGTTGGATGTTATTCTAGCCGTTGCCCTCTTCTGACCCCGGAGTTTGTATCATAGCCAGTATAAAAGATTGATGTAGTTTCGAGGTCAGAAAAAGGAAGCCATTTTGAAAGTGCCTTAAACCATTTTCTAGCTGAAGACCTCTAATGGCAGTTGCTGTTGTTGCAAATAGACTTCCTGTTTCATTGATCTGTAGGAAATGGCTTTCTGTCTTGGCGGTTTGGCAAACAACTTGTCAATCTCAACTCATTACTAGAAAAGTGTGTGGTTTCGTAGTCATCCCCATCCATTCATATCACATCCAGGTTTTTGCAAATGAAATGCAACAAGTTTGCAAACAATCATCTTGAGCCTTCAAAATGGGACTTCTGAAACCAGTGATCGAGATCCCAGTAGCTGTATCCATCTTTTTTACTGAATATAGTTTTCGTGCAGTTGATATTATGAGGTTTGTACCCCTTAAAAACATAGCAGAGGAAAGATGGCGCTCTCTTCTGAATTTCTGAATTACAACTGCAAGCTATTTTTAAAATCAGTGATTTTCATGAAAGGGTGTATCCTTGGCAGCATGGTGAATTTCAATGTTTCACCATGAATTATAAAACTTTTCTGTGCTCTGTCGAATCTGCACTAAAATTCATAAACATGATGAGGGTCTCGTCCCAAACAGATTGATATGCTCGTTATCAGCAATAAGTTAGAGTGCCACCTAGTGGGAACGGAAAATGTAATTATTAGTGTGGATGCTGATGAAGCATCCACAATATTGTTCTTGTATTCTTTACTTTTATCCTTATATTTAATACTTTGATCCACGGCTCCTTCCAGGTTAAACACATCTGACTCAAAAGTGGTCTGAACATCAGACCTTGATGATGCTTCAAGATTTTAATTTTGAGTTTTGATTGAACGGTATACCCTGGCGGTTTTGCACTTCTCCATGAAAAGGGAAGCAGTTTTTGCGGGTCTTAGACAGCTTGAAACGCCATGAAATTTGGCACACGCCTCCAATTTAATTAACATTTTAGCTTTTATTGCTCTGGTCATTGAATATTGGAAAATGGCTCCATTAAACCATCTATAAAATCTTTAAACATCTGCACCTGCACTAACTTCCATCTATGACTCAGAAATTTTGCAGCCTTGGAGCCATAAAAGCACATTAAAAATAATGTGAAATTTTGGTTGCAATTTTCACAGTTTTCAGACCTCATTTTAAACTAATACTCTTTGAATTAAAACTCCTCCAAGGAATTGCATCAGGTTAACATGATCTTTGGTGCCACCAATCTAAAGATCTTGGGGATATTAAATTGCAAAGTTTTTGAGCTGGTGTGGCAGCATGTTGAATTTCAATCATTCACCACAGAACACGACATTGTCAAATCCCAATTATACATTGTCCAATATGATCCAAACTTTACATACTTGATGGGAGTCTGAGTCTCAAAACATCTATGTATCAGTATTAGGTCACAATTATTGTGGCACCTAGTGAAGATAGGAAATATAGAGTGAGTTATGGTCATCATCCAATCTAGATGAAATTTGAAATGCTGATTCCATCCATGATGCACACCAATGTGACATTTGATTAGTATCTACATTTCCATCTACCGGGCATAAAAATGTTTATGGTTTGTTGTGTTGCAAGGGCCTTTTAATCACTGCTTTCAGCTTCATTCGTCTTGTTTTTACTTCAGAGCACTGTAAAGCTGTAGGGATCATTTCAGAGCTTCCTTCTCAATTGTTGTTTTAGCAAAAGGCTTGGTATTGGCTATAAAGCATCAAAAATTAGAAAGACAATGCAAAGCAGATGGGTTTGATAAGCATATGCATAGACACCCCACATCTGGTCATAAATTCTGAGTATTGTGCTGTTATCTTCTTTTAACAGACTAGAGCTGCTTACACTTGTCAACTCTTTTTTCCCTTGTGTTTCTTGGGCCAATTAGTTTGTTTCTTAGTTCCATCATGGAGTCTGATTCATGCAGTCTGCTCAGAAGAGGTCAAATATAACTGATGGTCACAACATGATAAGAAGAAAAAACAAAAACAGAAAAAATAGTAGATGTCTTCAAACTTTGTACTGTTAATACTTCCATGGTGAATTAATCTCTTTCTCTCCATGTCATAATTAAATCTGTTGTGCAGGTGCCTTCAAGGATGTGAGTGGAAACAAGGATAAGGTCAGAAACATATACTATTTTGCATGATGTTAGTGATAAAATGTTATAATTTCTGCCAATTAGTAAATTTCATTTTTTTAAACTACAGACTTTTAATATTTCTGATGAGAGGAACAGTCAACGATTTCAAGCAGAAAGTGAAACACTGCTCAGAAGACTCAACCTTCAACACAAACAACAGAAAATGTCATCAGCAGACTTTCTTAAATTAGGCCCTCCTGTGAAACAGGGCCATGACACATCTGAGAAAGATCTAGCTCATACATTTATTCAGAGGTTGATGATGTTAGACTACAGAGCCAGACATATTCAGGTAAAACAAGACAATCCTGGTGTGAGTTATTCACAGTCTGTTCCAGTGTCTGACAGTGAAGACTTTGATGATTTATTTAGTGACAGTGTAGACTCTGATAACTCAATACAATCTCATGTGCATCCAATGGATGTTCAGATGGCAGTATTTCACTGTTCAGATAACTTTCTGAAGCAGAACATAATTACAAAGCTATCACAGTGTCAGTACGCCTTACCTTTGCTTGTCCCTGACTCAGTCACTATGGATACTGAATGTCCTCTGTGGACATTCAGGCAAATAACAAAAACATGGAAGATAGCTAAAATCAAAGATAATTCAAATGTTGTCAACATGAAGACAATGCCCATCTGCAAAGCCGAGACACCCATGGTGTTTTTCTTTCGCTTGGGTTCACTGCCAGTGTCAAAATCTCAGCTCATGAACACTTTGATCAATGACCGTCACAGCACCTTCTTCCACAGGAACTGCCCAGGTAGCACCAAATCTCGCCTGCTGATGGATGGTGTGGCAGAGATTGCCTGGTACTGTCCAGCCGGAAAACCCAATGACTCCTTCACAGACTGCACTGCCTTTTGTAATCTTCATGGTGATGCTCTGTCATTTGAAAAACAGCATAAGATACTGACAGAAAAATCATCAGTCACTGTTGTTCTTGTGCCGACTCTGGAAAAAGGCCAGAAAAGTACCACAGTAATCCAAGACCTTTACGAGTCACCAAAGCCTTTGATTATTCTCATTGCTGATAATGATTGTGGTGCTCTTCAAGTGAAAAAGAGAAAATACAAAATGGGTCTGAAAGACAGAAGCCAGTCAGATGTTTCTGAAGGATTGAAAGGAATTATCAGAAAGATTTTACATGAACCTGATAATACATCCTTCCAGCTTGAATCCTTGGCCAAAGTCCCTGGAGTCAGAGTGGATGAAGATGATGAAGTCTGTCAAAAAGGGAAATCTGCTGCATTGAAAACAGTTAATATGCTTCAAGGGGTGGACATTTCAAAGATCAAAGTTACATTTCTACCTTGTCAAGGCGATCTGTGGCATGAGTGGTGCAGAATAAACAAAGAGCTGTATCACCTTAAAGGAAACATTGAGAAGGAAAAAAGTCAGAAACAGCAGCAGCTGATGCAAATAAGACAAAATCAGTGCCAAGCTTCATGTAGTGAACTGATTAAGTCATTCACAGAAAGCCTCTTGTCTTTGCCATCAAAACAGAAGGAGTACTTCCTGAAATGGACTCAGATCTTAACAGATGCCCTATCCACAGATGATCTTTCTTTGATTCTTCAAAGCTATGATGAAAAGTGGACTGAGCTCTTGACTCTGAAAAAGAAACACGACAAATCTGATCTGTTAACAAGTAAACAAACTGAGCTTGAAGAAATCTCCAAAAAACTGCAGTCTGCAACCTTTGGCCTGGAACACATCTTCAGAGAAATGGGACAGATCTATGAAGCCCACAGAGAAATACCAGCAGAGAGCAGAGCAGTAAAACCAAAACATACAAACACTGAGTGGGTTAAATACCCTGAACTGGCTGCAGATCTGATGATTTCAGGACACCCAGTGGAGCTGATGGATGGTGATGCAGGTCATGTGCCTCTAACATGGATCTCTAGTCTTTTAGATGAAGTTATCAAGAAACTAGGCGACCAGAGAGTTTTTGTGTTGTCAGTTTTGGGCGTACAAAGCAGTGGAAAATCAACAATGCTGAATGCCATGTTTGGATTGCAGTTTGCAGTGAGTTCCGGCAGGTGCACCAAAGGTGCCTTCATGCAGCTGGTCAAAGTGTCAGAGGAAATCAAGAAAGACTTCCAGTTTGACTATTTTCTAGTGGTGGACACTGAAGGACTTCGTGCTCTTGAGCTGGCAGGAAATAGTACTCGTCATCATGACAATGAATTAGCAACATTTACTGTTGGTCTGGGAAACATGACACTGATCAACATCTTTGGTGAGAATCCAGCTGAGATGCAGGATGTCCTGCAGATTGTTGTTCAGGCTTTCATGAGGATGAAGAAAGTTAAACTTTCTCCGAGTTGTGTGTTTGTTCACCAGAATGTGACAGATATCGCAGCTGCTGAGAGAAACATGGATGGGAAAAGACGCCTGCAAGAAAAACTGGACCAGATGGCTCAGCTAGCTGCTAAAGAGGAGCTGTGTGATGCTGAGTGTTTTGGTGATATCATTTCCTTTGATGTGCAAACAGATGTGAAATACTTTGCTCAGTTATGGGAGGGAAGTCCACCGATGGCTCCTCCAAATCCAGGCTACAGTGAGAGCATCCAAGAGCTGAAAAACATCATCCTGTCTAAAGCTAAACAATTTGCTGGCGTAAAACTGTCCCATTTCAAAAGCAAAATTCATAACTTGTGGAACGCCCTGATGAATGAGCACTTTGTTTTCAGCTTCAAAAACACATTGGAAATTGCAGTTTACAGAAAACTTGAGGTTGAATATGGAAACTGGACCTGGGCCCTGAGGAGCAACATGCTGACTATTGAAAACCAGCTTCACACCAGAATTGAAAATGAAGAACTTGACAAAATTAAGCGTAGTGATATTTTTAAAGAAATGAGCAAAACATCTGAAAAAATCAAGAAAGATATGTCAAAGTACTTTGAGGATGACAAAGACAACGAAATACTGGTTCAGTGGAGAGGCCAATTTGAAAATAAAATAAAGGAGTTCCAAGAGGAACTGGTGAGAGGAGTGGAAAGAAAACTGGATGAAGTTATTCAGCAGAAGAAAGCTTGTAAAAAGCTGGATGATAAGAAAAAAGACTTCGAGGACAAGCTGCTACAAAAGAGTGAAGAGCTCGCTCATCAGTTAAAAGACAAAGCAAAAGATGAAGAGAAACTTAAAAAACAGTTTGATGGTGTTTGGAGTGACTTGGTGAGAGAATTAACTACAAATATGCAACCCATTAAGGACATCAATCTTGAAGATGACCTGGCAAATATCCTTCATATCCTTGGTTTCGAATGGGCTCTTATAATTGACTCTAAAAAGAGTAGCAAATACAAAACAATATCCCAGGTCAGTGATTACACTGAATACGTAGTCCTTCGCAAGCACCAAAACACAAGAGGACAGGGGTTTGCCAGCCAAATGTATGAATATACTGAAGATAAAACTGAAAAACTAAAGTGTCACTTTAAAGGACTTCTTGAGCATGGGGACCAGGGACTGATCATATCACTAATAACCAGTGTTGAAAACCAGTCTCTTCATGGAATTATGAAGAAACCTGTAGCAACAAGAGGCTACAGTTCAGCTTACTTACAAGAAGTGGCCCAAAATGTTCAGCGGACAGTGACAGAGTTTGAACAAAACAAGAAGTATGCTTTCAAGAAGGAGTTCACAGTTGATCTCCTACTGTATGTATTTGACAGGGCAGCGACTTGGCTTTCAGAGTCTCACAAAATATTCACAGTGAAAAATGATGCACACACTTACTTGGAGAGTAAAAAACCACAATACTACAACATTTTTAGAAGCTTCTGCAAAGGAAACTCATCTGCTGTTGTGTTTGGAGAAATGATCTGTGAAAAACTGAGGGTTTCCATTGTTGAGGCTGTTTGTAACAAGACTGCCATTGATCTCACTGGAAAGATGAAGTGCAGCTGCCCAGCATTCAGTGAGAACAGACTGAACTTAGAGAAGCATTTGTTGAAGTCCCTTGCAGAGAAAGAGGACTTTGATGCTTTCATCACCTACATCAGAAATCCAAAGAAGCAAGTAGAAGCTTTTATCAAAGCGAGAGTAAACACATACATGTCCGGAGAATCAAAAGATGCAGCATTGGATATACTCAGGAAAAATGTGGATGACATCAACAAACTTGTCAGTCAAGCTTTATTTGATGCAACAAATCAAGTCACAACACAGAACGGAGACATTTACATGTGGGTTAAGGAGTTTTCCAGGTTCCTTAAAGATAAACTGACCCTTGGTACCATCTCTTGTCAAAACTTTGGGGACATAAACAATTTTGACTTTCTTAAAGAAGAGATTGAGAAAGGTCTTATATCAATCACAGAGGAGATGAATCAGCTTTCCCTGGATAAGATAAAGGAATTCAGACTGAGACCTGATCAAATCCTCATCGATCAGTTGTGTAACTGCTGCTGGGAAACCTGCCCGTTCTGTGCAGCTGTTTGTACCAACACTATGGAAGATCATGTGATTAAGGACAAAATTGATCACAGTTGCCCCTTTCATCGATCTAAAGCAGTCAATGGTATGCATTACAGAAACACTACGGATATTAGTATTAATTTCTGCACAACAGAAGTTGCAAGTGATAGAAGCTTTTACCCAGATGAAGTTTCAGAAGAGCTTTTTCTTTATAAAGAGTACAGAAAAGCTGGGCCGAGGTTTGCTAACTGGAGCATTACTCCTGATGAGTATACATCGAAGTACTGGATATGGTTTGTTTGCAAATTTAAGAAGAGGCTAGAAGAGCACTATGGTTTAAGTTTCACAGGATGTGGTGAGATTCCCCCTAAATGGACAGAATTCACTAAAGAAGAGGCTATTCAAAGTCTGGATGAAATGTACCGTACACGCTGAATGAGTCAGCACATTTTCAACTCTGCTGAAAATCACAAAAGCTGTTCTCAGTTGATTATTCACAAAATGGATAATGATTACATATAATATTGATTTAAACATTTAATGTGAAGAATCAATAAGTGATTAAACTGGTAAAAAGAAAACTGCTTCATAGACATAAACACACAGGCAAGAATATTGGAACAATAATCATTTTGAGAATGCAGTGAGAAATATGTCAGTGTTAATATTAAATCACTGTGTAATCAACAAAGTTTGTGATTAGGAAATTTTTCTCATGTAGGAAAAGCAGAAGAATTTTTTTTATTTATTTTTGAAGAAAAACACAAAGAGCACCAATGAAATTATTGTATGTAAGGATGGTTTAAAATTGTATTTAATCATATCTGAAATTTTTTAACTTTAGCTCATGCAGAATACACGAATAGTGTTCTTCATACCCTATTTTTTTGATAATGTATGGAAGTTATATTAGTTTGCTAACTGGCTTATGTAATTTGAAATCACACCAATATTTTCTTGAGTGTTTCAGTACTGAAAATCCTATATTCTCTATATCCTTGAATGTTTTATTATTTGCATTTTAAATGGGTATGATTTTTTTTTAAATTAACACGAACAGAGAGATATTATATGCTTCTGATACATTAAAGCTATTTTTCTGCTGCTCCTGTGTCACAAGGGTTCACTGCACCAAATAGCTCCTCATGCTTGATTTTGGTTGAGGTTTAAGCCAGATGCCTTTCCTTGTGCAACCCTGAAAGGGTCTGTAGCTGGAAATGAACCAACAACACTTTTGTTTGTCAAACAAATGTGTAGATCACTACTTAATGGAAATATTTTCTCTCAATTTAACATAGCTGAACATTACACTGAAATTGAGATTATTTACCTGGTGGTACATCCATAATAAATGTGCACTGAGAAAAACTGAAGTGCCTCAGCATCTGCCAGACTGACCCCACAGCCAGTGATCTATCTGTGCAGCATCTATCCATTTTCTTAACTGCTGGTCTGATTCAAGGTCGTGTGTTGCACCATACATACAGAATATTAGAATATTTGTTGGAAAGCATACCTTTAATGACATGTTTTGGTAAAACGTTTGGAGATTTTTCTTTGGTTATAACTGCAATGTAATTATCAGACTGATAATAAACAGATGATGTTCCATTCTTCAAGTCGCTGATCGTCTGTGTCTTTTATCCAATATGTACAAAGCTATCACAGTTTACCTATAACTATAAATACATGATCTTAGTCACAGCTTATAATTGTGGTGGAAGATTTATTTGCTGATGTCTTGATCACATATTTTAACTATATCACTTTAGTAATTGTAGAATCACTACAAATGGAACTTATGCTCGATCCAACATACACAATGGGCTCGCTCGGGCCACTTTGGGGGTGGGGTGCCCTCGGCCTCTCAGCCTGGGGCTCAGTCGGTCACTCTGGCACAGCTGGCTGCCGGCGGAGCTCACGGGCACGTCACTGCAAGCTTTTCGGATGAGAGGCGAAACGTCTTCAAGTAACTTAAAGAAGTCCAGACGCTTTTCTTTGCGAGCTCCTTTGACTAAGATGACCTGGATGACTGAGAACCTTCACAGACCTCTAGTAGATCATTACATGAAGGAACCTTTTAAAAACAAGCGTGCTCATGCTCACAGGTGTAAACACACACAAACTACACCCTTTTTGGCTCCTACCTCAAACCACACTGTGCACTGTCGATCTTACGTGCTGCACAATAATGTTTAATATTTAGTATTTACTGTTATATTCACGTCGCGATGATGTTGTTTATTATATTGCTCTCTTTTTTCTTCTGCTTGTTCTCTCTTTTGTCTTTCTCAACAGGTGATCCAGGTGATTGATATATGTATTTTTTGTCTGCTTATTTTGTTGGTTTTTGTTTTTTGCCCTTAACCCCGTCCCTCTGTTTTTCTTTCCTTTCTTTCTCCCTTTTCTTTTCCCCAGTCAAGTCTGTCCTGTATTTAGCAAGTGAAAATAAAATAAAATAAACAATAAAAGGTGACTCAAATAGACCATTACGGCAAGGCTGGGATGGTTCATTTGGTAAAGTCAATCCGTTGGGCATCTTTCTTCACCTTTACACAATAATTCTGATGGCAAAAGAACCAAACGGGACAGGCAAAAAAGAAAACAAAAACAAAAATAACATACACAATGGGGCCATTGTAAGTTCATGGGAGACATTAAGCGGATAGTAGGGCTCCTTCTGGTTATCAGGGATGTAGATCTCTAGGTGACGGCTAAGCAGAAAACAAGGTCGTAATTCTCTCTCTCTGAAGAGAGCTGAAGGTATAGACTCACTTGATGTGTTAAGGAATTTTCTTTGTCTCTGAGTTTGGTCAAAGCACATAAGACATGAGCAACCGCGCCCATTTTCAGAGACTGCTTAGGTGATTGACCAGAGTCTCTCCATATTGCAATATGTTATCAAACTCACTTCAAATCATGCTCACTGAGGTGTTTGCAGGTTTTATTTAAAATTTCCACAACATAATTCAGCAGGATTCCAATGCCAGATGGCTTTATTGATTTGACTGATATATTTCAGGGGTGGCCAACTCCAGGACTACTTTTTTTGTTTGGAACTTAAAAGGCCCACCAGTTAACCTAACATGCATTTCAAAAGAAGTTGGAAACCTATGGAGGCACAAGTAACATACAAACTCCACATAGAAAAGTGTTAACTAGGAACCCTCGTGCCCCACATGCATTTTGTATGATTTGGAGCCATTTTTCTCTGCATGTTTACATGACTATAAATAATTAGTTACTGGATTTAGCAAATAACTACTATATTTGCATTTTCTTCTATTGTTCCGTGTCATCATACTTTTACCCTTTCATGCTTTGACTTATACTGTGTTTGTGAGAGGCTGCAAAACCTTAAAGATGACAAAACATGATTATTTGACTGTAAACATTTTATATCCTTTTGCACAACAGGACATTTTAATCCACTTAAATGTATCAATTTCTCTTTATCTCTTAATGATTCTTCAGTCAATAACTGACTGTTATTGTAAGAATAACATTCAGACAGTCAAACCTCATCTATAACTAAAGTGTTAAACACAGCGTCTGTTTACAGTTGTATCTCTTAGCAGATCTTGAAGGATTTCAGTTTAAAGTCTCCTGTGACTCTGATGTAGCTGATGGTACCCATACCAACACGATTTGGAAACTGGACTTCCTGTCCATCAGGAAGTTCCACTTCAAACGTGTCTTCAGCCAGTTTCAACACAATCTGAAACAGAAGAAAAATTCATAAGAAAACATTTTTTCCAAAACACAATCAATTCCAACCCAACTTGCATCCCCCAGCTTAATATCTGCAAGAATATTAGTGTGTTTTTTGTGTTTTATGTGGGTAAACCAAACATCCATTTGATCTAATCAAAAACCTTTGTGATATTCATAATACTCAGACACTCAGTACATCATCAATTACTTCGATCACATTCCCTCACCTTCACATCAGCACCCCTCTGTAGGGGGTTGTGAATTTCCCGTTTTTCATCGCCCCAGCAACCAGCAATCTTTGAGTTGCACACCAGCACAGCACCATCAGTGTCATCATGGAAACGAGGGTTGAAGTGCAGTGCCAGGTCATCTGCATCACAGCCGAGATCAATCTGGAATCTGTTGATCAGAGGTTGTACAAACTAGGTTTTAATATCAATGGCTTGCAGAGCTTTAAACACATGATCACACAGTGGAATACAAGATATAATATAATTTGTAAAAGTCCACTTTGTGCTAGATTGGATTTTCCTACTGCAGGATTAACAGCATATGTAGCTTTCATTCAGTTTATATGGTTACTGTACTGAAAAAATAAATGTTATGAGTTTTGTTAGCTTACCTCTCTGCATCATGCAGAATTACCCCTTTTATTTTCAGCTCATCTCCGGCTCTCAAATCCACATTCTTCAGTTCGAGTTCCTGAACACATGGTTAGAATATAATCTGAAGAAGTCTTGAGAATGAAATAACTTTGCATTTTCAGTTTTGCAAATAATTTATTAAAGGGTAAAATGTAGTTAATTTGTTGTAGTGGCATACACAAACCTAAGCTTACCATACTCATACTGGTTGCTGGTGAACAGTCCTGGATGATGGAGTGTCAGCAGAGGTACAGTCTACTGTGCCGGGAGAAAAAAGGTAAATGGGGTAACTGTGAATTCTAGTTTATTTATGATGCAAGACATGAGTTTTAGTAAGATTCTCTTTTGACACTGACTCATTCAACATCATACTATATTCAGTACAAGCACCACTCTGTTTAATCACCTGCAACAGCAAATTAGTATATGAACAAATTAGTGTGATTTTTGTATTTTTCATTGGTATTAATTTTGCATATTAATGAGGGCCTTCAATATACTGCAGATGACTCTAGAACAAAATAATCTATACTAGTGCACCATACCCATGCAATAAGTCTATTTTGCAACAATTGTTTTTGTATGCTTGACATTTAAAATGATCTACAAACAAGATCATTGTGAAATGTACATCACTTTTTCCATCAAAACAAATCTGTAATAATATTATATTTGACATAATTTCATGCAGGGGCAGGTTGACACTCTAACCACTGGATGGCAGTAAAACGCGTAGTCTAAATTAGAAACAAGCGAATCCTGGAAGGACTTTGATTAAATCTGCTAAAATACAATTACAGTGTTTTCATATGAGCTGATGAGAAGTTTAAAATAAATAATCTGTATCATTTACACTGAGGAATATAGAATTATAGACTGTAAGACAAAACTAGAAAATGATCATCCAGTCCTTCCTTTTGTAATACGTTTTAACAACAACTTCCGTCACCCTGCCGGAAGTGACAAAATAAAGTAAATAGAAGCTGTCTTTAGATCGAGAAGTTGAGATAATTGCGAATAAAAAGGGCGATTCAAAAAAAAAATTTTGATTTTATGCACACTGAATAATATCTTTATGACGACTCTGTGCGACGCCTAAGAAAGGTAAATTGTTAATGGCCTGCTGACGTTTCAGGGGACAACATTAGCTAAATGCAGCTGCTATTAGCCTACAGGCTAGCAGCTAATAATCCAAGTTCCTTACTGACCTCGGTCACTGTAATGAAATCTAACAGTGACTGGTTTGTGTGTGCATGCAGATATATTAAGTGCAACAGTTACATTAATTAAAACGTATTTAAATGGTTGTTGTTGGGATGTTAGCATGCACTGCGGGTTACCAGCTGTTTGCTCTGCTCCAGCGTTTCCTCACTTACTCCACAGCGATTAGATTTGCCGCATCAGGAAAGCAAAGCTGCCAATTTTGGTGATTTTCCGATAGTCCATCTGACTATAAACTACTTTTAAATTCACCAGTAGCTCAAACTCTTAAACGTGTTCTGATTCTCACTCTTTTAATGAGCGTTTCTTGGGTTTCTGATCCAGTTAAAACCTTTGATTTCTGTTTTATTGTACTCTCTCGCAGGTTTCACAGGGACAGGAGTGACGCTGTCCTGCAATGTTCACAGATATGGACTATGAATTGGAGGAGGACAAACTGTGAGTCATTAATGAGCTTTCTCTACCCACCCCGCCGAATCACATATGCTTTTCATACATTATAAACATAAATCATTATTAAACATCTAAAACAGTAACTGATAAGGTGAATGCCTTGATATAAACTGTGATATAGTTCCCTCATTACAGAATGTCCCAGAATAAGCTGAACAAAATGCTTCAAAGCTCAATTAGTGTGGGTTTTTTTCTCTGTCTTAACAGGGGGATACCAACAGTGCCTGGGACTGTGACTCTGAAGAAAGATGCTAATAATCTTATAGGCATCAGCATTGGTGGTGGGGCTCAGTACTGCCCTTGCCTCTACATTGTTCAGGTGCACACAGAATAATTTATTATGACTTTATTTATTAACATGTCATCGATCACCAGAAGTTTCCATCATGCTTTAAATGTTATAAGACTGTATCTGTCTCAGTTTGCTGCTGTTTAGCATACGGGTCATTAAATGCAGCTTATCGCCTCTTATTCAGGAAAAATAACTGTACTTTGTCACGGTACTTTTTAAATGCGGTTGCTGTTGCTTTGCAGGTGTTTGATAACACACCAGCAGCTTTGGATGGGACGCTGGCAGCAGGTGATGAAATCACAGGTGTGAACGGGAAAGCAGTCAAGGGCAAAACTAAGGTGGAGGTGGCCAAGATGATTCAAGCTGTGCAGGTACACCGACTCTGAAAGTGTTTATTAAAAACTCAGCATTACACTATTGACCATAACTGCTATTTATCATTACAGTGTGACAAAAATGCACACAGTTTAGAATAATAGTACAGTCATTTTTGCATCTGTAGCTACAAAAACTCTCACCATCTCCATACACACTAAAGAAAAAGATGCATTTGACTGATAGCTTTATTAGCCTTTTCAGATTTTTGGTAGTTGTTGTGATGTGATGATTATTTCCATGGATTATTTTGAATACAATAATAGTGTCATTGCTGTGAAAATCTTATGACAGCCTTGTTGAAATAATGATGTTAACATGAGCCCTATTATTAAACTCTTGTTTTTAATCTTTTAAACCTAAAGACAGCGACTCTTCATACTCACCCTCACCTCTGATGACCAGTGCCCCATAATGAAGAAAAAAAGAACCAAACCACAGAAACACTGTGTGTCATTTAAAAGAAATTTTGAAAATAGTTAAAAGATGACTCACTTTTTTATGTCCAGCACAGTCCAACAGTTAGTGAGATATGAGCCCACCTTCCCACTGTAGACAGGACACTGTAGGAGTGACTTCACTGGTTTGCTAAGCTGTGCTGAAGAGGTCGGGACAATAGCCCGTAGCATGTGGCGTACCGTCACCGGTGAATAGTGGCGCTGTTGTTTTTGGCATCTTTTGTTCACAACCCAAAAAATTCCATGACTTCCTGCGTGGTGGGATAAAGATGGGGTTCAGTGTGGGATTAAAAGGATTAGGTGGTGTTGCTGCTGCCCGTCACTGAAAATACATTTCACACTTAGCACCATGAATGTTGCACATTATTAATTTTAACTTATCTACTAAGGTGAAATGTAACTTTCTTTGAAGCATGCATAGCAGTGCTTTGTACTGCATTCTTGCATAATCTCAACAAAAGCTAAAACAGTTCTATTTCTTATATTTAGCACTGCTACAATAGATGCTCTTCCTCTCACCATCCTATATTTATTTATTTATTTGGTTCATTTAACTGTTGATCCTATTTTCACAGGGAGAGGCAGTGATCCACTACAATAAGCTGCAGGCTGACCCAAAACAGGGGAAGTCTCTGGACATAGGTATTTATATTTATGTTACTTTCTTTTGAAGCGTGCACTGCAGTGCTGTGTACTGCATTCTTGCAGAATCTCAACAAATCGTTTTCACTGCTGCGTTAGTTTGTGTTAAACATTGATATTTTCTATGTTTCAGTGCTGAAAAAAGTCAAACATCGACTCGTAGAGAATTTGAGCTCAGGAACAGCGGATGCTCTTGGACTCAGTCGAGCTATTCTATGCAATGGTAAGACTGCTAAGATGGTAACTGCAGGTTTGTTCATATCTACTTAGATTTAACTTATTCTTCTTTACAGATGGACTTGTCAAAAGACTGGAAGAGCTGGAGAAAACGGCAGAGCTGTACAAAGGTAAAGAATGATAAGATTCTTTACCTAAACATGTTAATCATGTAATGTGAAAACTCCATAATCACAGATATGAGAGAGCTTTTAATCCACAGAGACGCTGTTGTTCTCTGTTTGCGTTGCAGGGCTGATGGAGCACACGAAAAGACTACTGAGGGCGTTTTTTGAGCTTTCTCAAACCCACAGAGGTCAGTCACTATATCCAAAATCACAAACGAGAAAAACAGTATTACACCAGTGGAATAATCCACTCTCACCCCCAAGCGAAAGTTTGCTGTTGTTTTTTTTGTTTTGTTTTTTTTCCCCAATGAAGGCTAAAACCTGGTGGAGCTTTTAGTTGAAACGTGACCATAAAATGAAGAAAAATGTCATGTTTTCATACAATGTCTGCTTGCTGGTGGAGTTGTATTTATTACTTTTTGTTTTCTAACTTTAGCAGATCTTTGCTCGTAGCTATATCTGAGCGGTTTCTGGTTTTGTCCCTTTGCAGCATTTGGAGATGTGTTTTCTGTCATCGGGGTACGAGAGCCCCAGGCTGCTGCCAGCGAGGCTTTTGTGAAGTTTGCTGATGCTCACCGCAACATTGAGAAATACGGCATTCAGCTTCTAAAGACCATCAAACCTGTAAGCACAGATTTAATTTATGCTTTGAGTCATTCATTGTACTAAAAGTGCACACATCAGTTAAAAACATTCATTTTAAAGAAAGCTTTGGAAAATTCTGTCTGTGTATACTTTATATTGTGTTCCTTAAATCTGTCAGAGTGAAATTTATTATGTAAGATGTCAGTTTTCCAGTGGATGTTAGATTTTAAAGTGTCTCTCGTTGTGCAGATGCTCCATGATCTGAACACGTACCTTAATAAGGCCATACCAGACACCAAGCTCACCATCCGCAAGTACCTGGATGTGAAGTTTGAATATCTGGTGAGACCTGCGGTGCTGTCACTCTGTTTACTGAAATTCACTGTCAGCCTGTAGGTTGAATAACAGGACGGGTTTTTTGTGTCTTTCAGTCGTACTGCTTGAAGGTGAAGGAAATGGATGATGAAGAATACAGCAGCATCGTGAGTCACAATTTTTACTGATTTAATTATATCAGTATGATATTGACAGTTGATGTAAAAGTGACATTTTGATTGCAACATTTCTTCCTGTTCAGTGTGTCAGATTATTCTTCTGAGGAAAAATTTGACCCCAGGAAAAATGTAACCGAAACCTGCTACTTTTTGAACGTTCTAAAGCAGAAAGATGAAAACATTAGAAAAACTGACTGTAAGAAGATGGAACATCACATTTGTATCTGCAGACTCTAATATAGATGCCCATCTTTAATTATCATGAGATCATTATGTTCCTCTCTCTAGTTATAGGGATGGTACCTTGAAGTATGAAGCTGCTTGAGATGACTGCGTTTAATCATGTTCTGTTTTGTACACAGGTGTTAGATTAGAGTCAGACTCGGTGATAACAGGTGTTCTTTTTAAAAGGTGTAGATATTTACCATCTCAGCATGACCGCCTCTATATCCTTCATGCTCACAGTCAAACTTTAGTTCACCACACTGATGCAGACTTAGCAAGTGCAAGTTTTTTTTTTCTCTCATTTTCCCATAAGCACTCTGGGGAAGAACTGGCTATAAGCTTTCCTTGGATTTCCGCAGCTGAAAACATGTTTGATATGAACCAGTAAATCCTATTTTCCTTCTCACAGGCCATGGGGGAGCCTCTGTACCGCGTCAGCACTGGTAACTATGAGTACCGTTTGGTGCTTCGGTGTCGGCAGGAAGCCCGCGCCCGCTTTGCCAAAATGAGGAAAGACGTCCTGGAGAAGATAGAGCTGCTGGATCAGAAACACGGTCTGTTCTTGCTGTTTTTCACCTTTAGCTATTCCCTCCTCTGTCCTCCGTGGCCTGTAAACAGATGCTGAGGATTTAGTAGCTTCAACATGTTGCTTTTGTTTTCTTTCTTCCCCGTCTCCAGTTCAGGACATCGTGTTCCAGCTGCAGCGCTTCGTGTCGGGAATGTCACATTACTACAATGACTGCTACGCCGTCCTGAAGGAGGCAGATGTGTTCCCCATCGAGGTGGACCTCTCTCGCACAATGATCAACTACAGCAGCCAGCCGTTCTCCTACACAGACGAAGACGAGGAGGAAGAGGGAGGCGGAGAGGGAGGAGGAAGCAGTGCTGGCAGACAAGCAGAAAACGGAGCGGAGAAGCTGATCGATGACGAATGAGAAAGCCCGCATGCGTTTGTGTTTACCATCAGTTACATTTAATGTCTACACACTCAGCAGGCAGGGATCCTTGCAGCAGAAAGCAGCTGCAGGAGCGGTTAACACTGTTCACACAGAGAGGAATACTGATTAGAAATGCTGCTATGATACTGTATGTGGGCGTTTTTACAGTTGTTTCTGTGGATTGTTAAAAATTCTATAGCTTTACGGTTACTTTATGATATTATTTACATTTGCAAATTTTCACTTAAAGAAAATCATTTATGGTGTCTCATAAGGTCATCACTGAAGGAGTGTGAGAGACACAATCAACTGAATGAAGCTTTATTTTGTTGTGAGTGATGTGTTTGGGTTTTAATGTTTCAGACTGGGATCTGTAAGCATATGAGGTGTGCCTTTGCTCTCTGTACAGTGAAGTGTACTGGGTCTGAGCTGTTTCAGTGTGGATAATATTTATTTTCTTTGCTGCAGAACCTGCTGCATCTTTGACGTTTATTTGTTTACCTGCTTGAAATGATATCACACTCTAAATGTTTGTCACTGCAGAGAGAAATTCTCAGTGCAACAAACCACTGGATAGTTTTACAAAATGTCAGGGTGTTTGTTACATTCAGCCTTTTTCCTCCATCTTTGCACATTTTAAGTTGTCTGACCGAGGTTCTTTTTTTTTCTTTGTCTAAGGTGTCTGTTTTATCTTCTCGGGCAGCATGCTTCAGGTGGAGTGTTCACATTCCCCTCACTACATTTGCATTCCAGCTGTGCCCTCACAGTATGATGAAGAAACTAAATGGATGCACAGCTTCACCGTGTTGTAAAAAGGAATTTAAGAAAAAACACTAGAACTGTGTAGAAAAAAGGTGTAAAAGCTCTTTTACTTACTGTTTTATTTATTGTGTTTATCAAATTATATCTGAAAATTTATTAAGGAAAAGTTAATCTGATAGTTTATTAAACTGTTCCAAAACCTATCACTAGGGGGCAGTGTCGCATCAGCTCTTAAATGTTTCTTTTTGTTTCTCTGAATGCAAAGAAAGGGACCCATTGTTTATGTTTCTTAATTTTCTTGGTTGGTTGCTTCGTACTACGTCATAATGACTTTTCGGAATTTGACTAAATATATGATCATTTTAATGAATATGCTGTCAGTTTATTTTCTATTTTAACTTTCTTTTACCTCGATAGGGTCTGTGCCACATGAATTGCGCAGATGCACTGTCCGTGACATTGTAATATATCAAATAAAGTAAATCCAAATATAAAGGAGGGTTGTGTGTTAATTATAAGAATGTAATCTCGAAGCCTCCATGAATATGGGGCTTTTGCTTTCAGTTGTAAAACGGAACGGAAACATGCCAGCTGCGCAGAAAGAATTCTCTTCGCTGTAGACGCGTCATGTAACTCTGAACTAAACCTTCGAAAAGCCCACACACGGCTCCGGACTCAGGCTCTGGTACCTACGATATGAAATCGTCGCAGGGTGATTGTTATAATCTCTAAAGAGTTTCCTGTGAGAGTCACAAAGTCATACAGCCCCAGTGGCCTAATGGATAAGGCACTGGCCTCCTAAGCCAGGGATTGTGGGTTCGAGTCCCATCTGGGGTGGAAGGTTATTTTCTTTCTTTTCTTGTCTCAAAACTGAAAACCATGTACTCTTGTTTACAAACTATCTTAGTTGTTCCAGCAGCTTGTCTCGAAGTGTTTTCACGTACTGTTCCCCTTTTCCGCTCCTGGCCGCAGCCAATCAGGAAACTGAGCTCGCGTCACCTTTGGACTTTCCTTGCATAGAAAAGACAGATTTCCTCTTTACCCGTGCCACTTCTGTTCGAACCATTTCTATGTCCCGCAGCAGTTTTAGTTTTCAGCTCCATTCTCGCAGACATGTCTCCACTAAATTGGTTACATGCCTGTCTTTTATTCATCGTGGCTGCGACCTTCGCCTCTGCTGACAGTAAGTAGGACAAGTAGGGGAGACCGGGGATAGTTGTAACGTGGGTCAGTTGTAACACTTCAAATTTCTCCAATCAGGGCTAAGTTTCAAATGATGTGACTCATCCTGTGCATGCCCAATTCAGTTCTGCTATCACATGTGAAAAATCAGCACATTTTGTCAAAAACAGACAATTTAACACCAAAAAAAGTAATTTGTATGCCAAAAAGTAAGGTTTTCTACTTTATTTCAATTTCTAATAGCATTATCTGCTTTGCAGTTAAAGTCATCAAACTTAAATTATGTTATTTGTATGTCTATGGGGATATATTCTGTGTAGGTCTTTAGTGCTAATGTTTTAGCCGTTGGCTGTAATGTTAGCTAGTTCATGGCTATAGGAGTCTGGGTCAGTTGTAACAGCAACAGTCTGGGTTAGTTGTAACAATAATGCAGATGTTACAACTTACCACACTATTACTTTAACTTATATTAAACAAGTTGGGGCAACGACATCAGCAGAGAGAGGTTCACTGGTCGCTTTTGTATATGTGGTTAATGCCATTGGCAACACAATTCCTCCACTGTTTGTGTTCCCACACATACATTATGCAGACCTCTGTGTCAGAGATGGACCAGTAGGAAGTACTGGTAGTGGAAATAAATCAGGATGAGTGCAAGAAACAGATTTCCTCATCTTTCTGAAGCACTTTGCAAACCACACCAAGGTATGATAAAAAGTAATGGAATTGCGATGCTGGTGAACAACTACATTTTTTCAGCTTCATTGTTATGTTCAAAATTGGTGCAAGAGTTGTAGGTTATAATGCCCACTGAGCCAATGAGGCCAAACTCTAGGAAGACCAACCAAAATTAATGAAATATTCAGTTGCAGAAAATTCCATAATTTGTCTTTTTTGGGGGTTGGAATATGTTCAAAAGCTAGATTTCTGCATTCTGTCACACACACACACAGCTACATAAATGGATGTAAGTGCATTCATGTGTTGAATAAACAAAGATTACATGTTAATATTTTGTCAGTACCCTTATTTCATTGTGTTACATTTTACCCCAGGATATGTTACAACTAACCCAGACTATGGGGTTAATTGTAACATTTCACTCTTTGTGTTTGAGACCATACCATGCAATGGGTAATTGTGCTGCAGAGAAAATAGCTGTACTATTTAATAGCAGAGACATGTAAATACTTTGCATTACATTTTGAATCCACTACCTTAAAAGAGCTTCAATTTACAGACAGAAATGTCAAAAATGTTACAACTATCCCCGGTCTCCCCTACATGAGAAGTCACTGGTGATTGTTTAAGGATCTGAAGAATCAGAATCAGAATGTCTTTATTGTCATTGTCGCAGGTACATCCAAAATAAAAGTGGTATCCGATCAGTGCATCATCCATAGAAATATAAAAATCTAAATTAAACAATAACATTTAATTAAATCACTAAATAAAATAAATAAAGTGCTAATAAGAATAGTATGAGCAAACATTCCCACACACATGCTTCAGTCAGTGCATAGATCATTTCAAGAATGGCGTGATGGACATTTTTTAGTAGCAGCATTCAGACATGTTATTGCGGTTGGGTAAAAGCTGTGTTCGACTCTATTTGTCCTTAAACTAATTGCTCTGAACTGTTGCCCTCGGGCACACAGTACAAACAGGGAGTGTCCAGGGTGTGAGGTGATACAGTGATCCTTTGGTCGGTATTAAACTTTCATTTTTGTTTGCACCCATTAATTCATCAGAACAATATAGAAGGAAAAAATCCATAAGTAAAGGAGCTGGGATCTGTGCCTCCCTTTTTGTTTATATTTTCATTGTGTTGATGTGTTCTCAGAGCTGACAGCAGCCACTGTGTACTGGGACCCCGATCACAAGCTTGTCAAGTTAAAGGAGGGGGTGATGGAGGTCGAGGGGGATGCTTACGGGTTCCTGAATGACACCCTATCCAGTACAGGCTGGAGTGTCCTTGAGATCCGAGCAGGGTATGGAGAGACTCCTGAAACGGATGAGATCACTTTCTTCCTGGCTGGCTACCTCGAAGGCTTCCTGACTGCCCAGTAAGTGCTGTCAGTTCTTATTATAATCTTATTTCTTTCACTCAAATTCTGAGTCTGGGCATTTTGTATTCATTCTTATACTTGTACTCATTCTTCCTTTTCTTCCCGAGGCAGATGATGGACCACTACACCAACATGTACCCGCAGCTGATCACCGACCCAAAGATGCTCGACCCAGTTCAGAAATTTATGGAGTGAGTCTGTTCCCTTTTCCTTTCAGAGTTACAACCCGAGCAGCAGAAATGTCACATCTACTTCACAATCTGTCATCTTCAATATCCTCTTCTGAAAAAAGTTCAACCAAACATTTAAGCACTCTCAGCGTTGGCATTCAGCCACTCTTGACCACAACAGAGGTGTGGTCAAGAGGCGGGGGAGAAATATAGGAGTGGTGGAGAACGAACTTAACCTGCGTGTCTATTGTCTTGCGTAGTTTGGGAGATGATGATGGGTCGGGTGGGCTGCTGCGGGTTCTGTGGGCCCTGGTCCGGATGGGCCTGGGCCCCCTGGCCTTGGTGGATTCCAGAGAGCGGGGATGCCTCCGTGGGCTCGGTCCACTCTGGTACAGCTGGCTGCTGGCAGAGCCCACGGACATGTCACTGCAGCCCCCTCTGGCTTCTGCTCCTGGATGTCCTTCATGCCCTGGGGGACGGGGGTATGGCTCCCCACACCCTCTAGCAGATCGTTTAATGGAGAAACCTTTTGAATACAAGTGTGCCCATCCACACAGGTGTACACACGGGTGTTCACAAACACAAACTACACCTTTCTTGGCAAAAGCACAGTCTTGCGTGCTCCACAATAACATTCAACATTGAGTATTTACGGTTACTTACACTTAGCCAGATTATTGCGACGGTGTCGTACTTATTATATTGCTCTCTTTTTTACTTTCTTTTTTTCTCTTTTTTTTCCTTCTCTCAACAGGTGATCCAGATGATTTTTTTAAGTGCCCTTTCTCACTGTCCCTCTTCACCTGTTTTTCCCTCCCTCCCTTGCTCACTCCCTCTCTTTCTCCCTTTCCTATCCCCCAGTCATGTTTGTCCCATCTGTAAAACTGAAAATAAAATAATGAATAATAATAATGAAGGTCATTAAAATGGACTAATACAGCAAGCCTGTGATGACCCACTTGGCAAAGTAAATCTGTTGGGCATCTTTCTTGGCCTTCAGACAGTAATTCTGACGGCTAAAGAACCAAATGGGATGGGCGGGAAAAAAAGACCATGTTGCAGAGTTAAGAACATTTTTGATCAGGTTTTTCTACTGATGCAGTATTACGGTGGGGTTTTGTAAAGTAGCATTTATCCATTTAGTTAAATTTCAGTCTAAATATGATTCTTGTACGTTTAGGGAGCAGGACTCATGGGTCAGACAGCAGGTGAACAAGAGCTCCGATCCTCTGTGGAAACACGCCGGCTTCATCATGGCTCAGCTGGACGGATTGCAGGCAGGAGTGGCAGCGTGGGCCGAGAAGCAAGGGAAGAAGGTAGGATAGCCGTTTGGCTGGATTTTTGTCCCACAAAAACGCAACAAAACACAAGAATGTTTAAAAAAAAATGCTATCAAATAAATCTGCACTCTGAAATGCAGAAGCATCAACCAATAATTTTATATCAGGTTTCACAGGCTTAAGTCATGTTAAATATAAAAAGTAGAAGTAATAGTACTTAAGAAGATTTTCATGAATATGCTATAGAGCCAATAGTGATATTAATGGCAGTAAAAGTAATACTACATACCAGCAGTTATGAATGCAAATAATTTATTTGTTTAAAGAATCCACTTTGATTTGCTGTAAGATGTGAATTATTTTTAATATTTTCTTTTCTCATAATTAATTATTTTGTAGCTTTTATTCCGTGTTTTGTTTTGTTTTTGATAAATGGCCGTCTCACTTCAGGAGCAGCAGCACTGTTTGTTTGCATTTGATGACCAGCTGTTTATCTGTTGTCCTTCCCAAAGCCGCTGACGCTGTTTGACGTCCAGTTCCTGAACTCTGTGGGAGACCTGCTGGATCTGATCCCAGCCCTGGTCCCCAGCTCCTATCCTTCACTCAGAGACTTCAAACTTCCAGGGATGGGTCACTGCTCTGCACTCATCAAGGTCAGAGGTCAAAACACAAGTTAATCACAGACTGTATATAAAAGATGGATATAGAGACCAAAAGTGAAGCTAGCGATGCCTAAAATCAACTCACTCTTTCTTCTGGTTGCAAAAGGAAGTCTGACTTTGAAGAAGCATCTGCTCTATGAACAGTGTTGGGGAGTAAAGGAATACATGTACCGGCGTTACGTATTTAAAATACAAAATATGAGTAACTGTATTCCGTTACAGTTACTGTTTAAAAAGGTGGTATTCAGAATACAGTTACTTTGTTGAAATAAAGGGATTACACGGCGGTCTTTTCCCATTTCATATGTTAGGCTATGCCCTTTCTATTTTTGGTAATTCCACGCTGGTGGAAATAAATAAAACACACATTAAGAGGCTCTAATGCCTGTGTCTCCATCTCGCGGCCCATGTCACCTCTATTTGCATAATGACGTGATGAAATATTTTTAAAATTATTGTTCAACAAATTATTTAATATGAAGGCAAAAGGTAGAGTGTTACAGGTATAGCCCTAAAGAATGCCTTTCTCTGTCTCTCGTTAGCAAAGTTGACCCAGACAACAAAGTAAAGCTAGTTTTTGGCTACGAGCCCGACACGGAGCCCAGCGCATTAGCCAGACGTCCCTTTACTACGGTTTGGAGCCGCGGACCTGTTTTATATATGCGCAGAATAGTTTTCTATATGAGATCGCTGCAAAAATTTGCAGCCTTACCTAATGTCCACCCTACTGTTACTCATTTTATATTAAGATTTAAAAATCTAGTTGGTAATGGTATGGCGAGTATAGTCTTCAGTAATAGTAATAAATCGCACAGCAATCGTACATTCATGTAATTGTACAAAAGCTTGATAATATATTAAGTAATCCAAAGTATTCAGAATACGTTACTCTCATTGAGTAACATAATGGAATATGTTACGAAATACATTTTGGGGCATGTATTCTGTAATCTTTAGTGGTTTCAAGTCTTGGTGAATACATCAAAATGTTCCATTTCTGCAACATAAAACGAGCAGTTGATAAGTTCACTTTATGAAGATGTGGTGTCTCCTCTTGCTCGTCAAGTTTGAGGGGGAAAAAATATGGCAACCGATAAAATGCCAAACCCGAGGATCTAAAACACAAGTCTGCGCACAGCTTACAGTGGCCATCTTTTATATACAGTCTACGATCCTGATCAGGCTCTTATTCTTATTAGATATTAAAAAAAATACACATAACACAAAAAGCAGCTGATGTATATGAGTAGTTCCTCAAATTTACTTCACAGCAAATTAGTAATGCTTCACTGACATCAGCTGTAACCTGATTTTCATAGGTGTGCAAAATAAGAAGAACAAGAAACTACCAGTGAAGAGCAAATTTCCTGTGTAATCGAATGTGCTGGTGCATTAGTGCAGTAACGCATTATTCATCTTTATTTCATATTTAAAGAAACTAAGTTTAATTTTCAGTGACATAATTAAATCAGGGGACAGTTTTGTACACAGAGGTGCATATTCTAAAACCTGTAACTTCAAAGTGTTTTTTGCACGGCAGCTTTAACAAATGTATGTTTGTGCTAAATAACAGGCCAAATTTAAAAGTCCTATAACGTCACCTGTTCTGACTTCTTGTCTGTTTTGTTGCTTTTGTTGAAAGGAAACTATCGAATTTAAGTTAATTATCTAACTAAACCAATGTTATTATGTTGGTTAAGCTACATAACTGTTGGACATGACGCACGATTGTCTCATTACTGATTTCTGTCATCATCTTTAGATGCTGCCGGGGTACGAGAACCTCCTGTTCGCTCATTCCAGCTGGTACACGTACGCTGCTTCGATGCGGATTTACAAACACTGGGACTTTCACATCAGCGAGCCCCATACAGCCACTGGAAAACTATCCTTTAGCAGCTACCCTGGTATGTAAGAAAGCAAGAGCATCAGTGAAAAATTTTTACAATCTTTTAAAACGTGTCCTATCCAAGACAGGCAGCATTACAATCAGTAACTGCACAGACTAGTACAACACAGATGAAAATACACAGCAAAAACACACTAAAACTATAAGAATGTAAAACTGATGGAGTAAAATACAAACACAACCAACATTTATGAACTGCTGAAACAAACATAAATAAAAGTAAAAGTCACTGAGTTTATTGAATAGTACTGTGCTGTTAATATTCATGCAGTACATTTGTAGTAGCTGCCTCCAGGTCAGTTAAAGACGTCTTAAATGGATTTGGTGAGATCAGCTTCTTAAGTTTTAGAGTTTTGCTGATGATTCCACTTCGTAATTCAGTCAGTGTCAGCCATCTCCAGAAGGCCAACCATTCATTCTGCTGTCTCTGTATAACAATTTTGGTTATCTCGCCCTCTTCACACATGGCACACATGCAAAAAGAACATCATTATGGAAGAAGATCATCCATAAAGCTCATGTTTGTAATGTGGCTTGTTTGTGGCTTCAGGGTTCCTGGTGTCGCTGGATGACTTCTACCTCTTGGGAAGTGGTCTGATGATGACGCAGACGACCAACGTTGTCTTCAACTCCTCCCTTTTTGACACAATCACCCCAAATAGCCTACTGGCCTGGCAGAGGGTCAGGCTGGCTCACAGTTTGGCAAAAACCGGAGAAGAATGGGCCAAAACCTTTTCCATGTATAACTCTGGTGAGCATGTCTGCCTTATGTACATGGATCTTTATACATGAAGCACAGAAACTGTGCTGTGTTTTGATAGAAAAAGCTAAATCATGCTCAGGCCTCTTTATTAAACTTTTTTCTCTTCCATAAATCCACCTGTAACTCTTGCAGGAACCTACAACAATCAGTACATGGTGTTGGACAGAAGCAAAGTGAAGCTGGGTCACAGTCTCGACGACGGTGCGCTGACTGTGGTGGAGCAGATCCCCAGCTTGGTGGAGTACTCGGACCAGACACAGACTCTGCGCAGAGGCAGCTAATCATTTTCTACATTCAATTGTATTTTGTATCGTATTTCATTTTTAGACTTTTCTGTGATTTCGTCACCACATCCATTTCTTACAGGTTATTGGCCGTCCTACAACATTCCTTTCCATCGGAAGATCTACACAATGAGTGGTTACGTAGAAATGTGGGAGCAGTACGGAGAGGACTTCTCCTATGACCTCTGTCCCAGAGCCAAGATCTTTCGCCGTGACCAGTGTGGCGTTAAGGACCTGGAGTCCTTGAAGCGCATCATGAGATTCAATGGTGTGTGGCTCCATCTCAGCTTCTTAGTTTTAGCTCATTCTGCTGACTCTTTGTATGTTGCTGTTTCATAAGCTAGATTTTTGGCTGCAGTACACTTCATTAGTTACATCTTGTTAGAGGCACACATTCAACAAGCTGCTGGATTCAAATCACATCTAGTGGATAAAATGACACTGGAGGCCCCTTCAGTACTTTTTTTTTTTGTTTGTGTAAACTGTCACTTTCAAAAAGGCAGTTTGAGATAATCTGAGCTTTGCGACATGGTGCGTTATCCTGCTGGAAGAAGCCCTTACAAGATTGGTAGACCATGGTCAGTTTGAACTTTATTAGGTTGTCAAGTTACTGGTATTTTATTGTCTGATTAGATTTTTGCATTAACAAGTAGTTGAACAAGTCTAATTACGTGGCCTTTTTTTATTTAGCTATTCTGAAGCTCAATTCTCAAGCTTTAGCTTCAGCAAGCATGATATTTTTGGTTTGCTTGTTTTCAGACTATAAGAAGGATCCGTACTCAAAGGGTGACCCCTGCAAGTCCATCTGTTGCCGTAAAGACCTGCGAGGAGAGGATCCTTTACCAGGAGGCTGCTATGACACTAAGGTATTCCCAGAGCGCCACAATAGCCTTTTCATCAGTAGCAGTCATACAGGTTTCATGAATTCAGATGCTTTTAAGCTCTACCCAGCTTTCTTCTTGTTGGCGTCTTTTTCCCTGTGCAGGTGACAGATTTCCACTTGGCTGGGGATTTCCGTGCGGAGGCGGTGAACGGGCCGACAACACAGGACGGACTCCCACCGTTCTCTTGGGACAAATTCAGCAGCATCAGTCACCAGGGCCTGCCACAGTATTACAACTTCACTTTTGTCAAGATGCAGCCCATTCTTTTCAAACCATGAGCATCAGTGTGTGACTGTGTGCGCACGATAGGGATTCTTTCAGGGTAATGAAGGTCCACAACCATCGGTTTTATCTGTCCTTTCCATTACCATCCTGCAGATGATTTTTTTTCTACATGTTTACTATTGCATCCATGAGCAGATCTGCTTTTTTCTCCGCTGTCACTTTTTTATAGGATTTCATTCAACGCTGGTAAACACAGATTTCTGATCTATTTCTAAACACGTTTTTTTTCCCAGGGTGTCCTGTGTGCAGCCATTGGTGCCTTTGATGCTCACAGTAGCTTTATGATATAATAAAATACCAAATCACAAAATCAGCAGATGTGCCACCTTAAAGTAAAATCTTTATTTTTGATGCTTGAATGTCTTCATATATACAAACACTATTGCTGCAGGAGTAGAGGAAACAATCAGTGCAATGCCGTACTCAGGAGCTGATCATCTCTTATGATCTGATTTTTGTTTGCTGCCTTTTGATTGTGCTGTGTGAAATTAAAAACCTCTTCTTGTATTTTTGTGTTTCTTTGCATGTCTACGTTATGCCTTTATTCCATTTTTGTTTTATACTTAAACTCTCACAGTCTGGACTTTCAGCTACTCTGGTTTAGTGGATTATTCATGTGAGTTTGAAGCTTTCATAAATATTTAATGGAAAAGTAAGAAAGCAAGACAATTTGAAAACATGTCTTCATCTGTAGTTGTCATCCGAAAAAAGTGATTTTTGGTATTTGCCTGAAAACGCCTGGCTCTAATCGCCAAACAAGCGAAAATAACGCCATACCGCTTCATAACACTTCTCCCACGTTTTACTTCAAATGGACCAAAATAGTCCACTCCAACAAAGCTTAACGGGGATTTCTCAAGGGTTACTCTGCTTTCATGCAACTCAGCCAGCTGCAGCTGGCCTGCAGTTCCATGAAACCTTCCACAGGCCACACACCTCGACATAAGGCGCCAGGAACCCAGTATTTTTGATGCAGCTTTGAGAGTATGTGGTTCTTTTCACCATGAACCACCTCTTTATGAATATGCTTCAGAATTAGATTAGAAATATGAAGATCTTTGACCTTAAAATCTTATAAATACATTTTTTTTAAAGAAATGTGAAGATCTTTAGCGATTATGACAGGATGCTTGGAATCTTCTGACATGACAGCTCTACTCAGATGTCCGACAGCCCGCAGCACATCATCCTCCAGAACAGGATTCACCTTATGTATGTGGCTGCTTCGTTTCAAAGTCTCTCCTCTTTGGAGGCAGGAATATCCTTTAGGGATATCTTTTCCTCTGACAGAACTTGATTATTTGCATCTCAGCATCCTCAACCTCTCCCAATGAAAGAAAGCCGTGGCAGAACTCAACCCTGTGATGAGCACCTTCAGACTGAGTTGTATCAGATGGAGACTGGAAGTCTGTCTTGTTCTTCCTGCGGTGCAATAGCAAGGTCTTGAACCTCAAAATCCAACCCATCACCCTGATGAGACAAGTCCAGAATGAAGCACAATGGATTAAAAGGGTCAGAGGATGATCATCATCATGTGCTTGTGAGACATCCATGGCAGCAGACACCTTAACTTCAGGATCTTCATGTTAAAGTTATTGCAAGTTCTGGGTTCACAGGCCAATTGTTCTCTGGCTGTGTAACAAAATGCAGGACCAGATATCCATTCAGTGTAGAAAGGTCTCTGCCTTCATGCCTCTGGAGGCAAAGTCTGCAGGGTTATGCGTTGTGTTTACATTCCTCCACTGGGAGGCACTAGAAGCCTTGAGGATCTCTGACACTTGGTTCACCACAAAAACACGGAACCTGGAAGTCTCATTATTGATATATTTCAACACTGCGGTGCTGTCTGTGCAAAATACTGAGTTTAGGAGAGGTAGTCTCAACTCCCTCCTCCACATTTTATCCTCGCAAACTGCTACCACTGCTGGCATCATTTCCATGCGTAGGATTGTGACTGGTTTTAAAGGCACACTGGACTTTCCCATTATGAAGGAACTGTGTATCTGTGAGTGACTGGTGTGCAGCAGCAGGTAAGTAACAGCGCCACACCCCTTTCCACTCGCATCTGCAAAGTGATGCAACTGAGCAGTGGCCGTCTCTCCAAAATCAGGTTTTACATTTACAATGCATCTTAAATGCAACTTAAATGCATCTGACTGTAGGCACCACCACAGTCCCAATGCTCCCTCAACAGGTCACGATCCAGGTCTATGACCTTAACTTTCTTTGCTCTTTCCTCCTCAGGTATAACTGCCAGAATGCTGCAGCTATTACTCACTTTGTTAAGTTGAAGCCACCCCTGGCACAGATGTCTCTGAGATCTGAGTAAAGATTGATGGCTTTGTCTTCAGAGCCTATTGAAGCAAGGCAGTTGTCCACATAAAAACTATACAGAATGGTGTCTATCACCTGCTGGCTGAAGTATGCTTTGTTGTCCTCTGCGCATTTCCGCAGGGCATAGTCGGCACAGCTTGGAGAGGATGTTGCCCCAAACAAATGAACACCCATCCTGTACTCTTGCATGCTCTAAAGTCATCACCAGGCCACCAGAGAAATATCAATAGGTCAGAATCTTCCTCTGGCACATGCACCTGGTGAAACATAACCTGGATGTCAGACATCAAAACAATAGGCTCTATTCTGAACCTCGTCAGTACTCCAACCAAAGCATTTGTTAAGTCAGGGCCACTCAGGAGCTGCGCATTAAGAGAGACACCCTGGAATGATGCTGCACAGCCGAAGGCGACCCGCATCTTCTCCTTGGTAGGATGGTAAACCCCATGGTGAGGGATATACCAAATCACCCATCACCAACTCCAGGAGTTTTGAGTCTTCCTTTGACAGCCCATCTGCTCATCATGGCTGCTCTCAGGGAAGTCCATCTTGAACTGCTGTTTCCATAGCTTATCCAGTGTGACAGCAGAAACTCTTTTGGGAGTAACTGTTGCCAAACATCCTGGCCTTCCACAGCATTCTCGATTAAGTGGCCCATGCACTGTCCAACCAAGCACAGTCTAACGGTGAAAGGTCCATCACCGACACTCCGGATGACCTCCAAAGGTTCCAGAGCTCTGGGCATATTCATGCCAATCAAAAGCTCCACACTGGACTTCATTTCTGGCAAATGAACATGCTTCAAATGTGCAAATCATCCAGGACCTGTTGATGTGGGACGTTACCAATATCTACAGGCATTTTGTGCTGAGTGAAGAGGTCAGGTATATCACAGTATATGTCACTGTCCAATCCAGCAACTTCAAGTTCAGGTACAATGAAACTGTCCACCACTTTCTCCTGTCCCATAGTGTGCAGGAGAATCGTTGTCTTCCTCCCAGCAATATTCAGCTTGTCCATAAGACCCACTGTACAAAAGGATGCTGAACTCCCTTGGTTCAAAAAGGCAGATGTTTCAACTATTCTTTGACCTCTCTTTGATTTTACTTTAACTGGCATGATGGCAAGCTTACAATCTCATTCACCGGCCCCGTATGACCACTAATCTGGATTGTTATCTGCCTCGTTATCAGGTTTGGCTTCATTCTTCTCCTTGTGGTGGATATGGAGAATACTGGCATGTCTGAAACCACAAATTTTACATAAAAGACATTTTCTGCATTCTTTGCTGATGTGCCCAGTATACAAACAGCCAAAACAGATGCCATTCCTTTTAAGAAACGAAATCTTCTCATTATGAGGTATCTTATTAAGCAGAGCACATGACCCCAGTGTGTGTCCGCCTTTGCAGAACAAACAAGCCTTCACAGTACTGTGGCGATCTTGAGCTCCTGTTTGATTCTGTCTCTTAGCATCAGAGTTGTACCAAAGCTACTCCTTTTAGCTCTTGGATGTGGAGAACGTTTCCCTCCATTGCTGCCCTTGGCTGTTAGATGTGTTGCTGGAACATCACATAGATTTCCAAAGACGGGATCTGTAGCAATTTTAACTTGACACTCAAGGAAGGAAACAACGTCAACGAATTCAGCTCTGCGATGTTGCCTCTCCTGGATGTCACATGCTACCGTTCACCATTTGTCTTTTAACTTATATGGCAGTCTTCTAATCAAAGCAAGCATTTTGGCAGGTGTATTTAATTCAGAGAGATCATTAATCTCTTCCATTGCATTGCAGCATCCACGTAGGAACAAACAGTATGCCTGAAGAGCCTTTCCATCTTCTGATCTAATCAGTGCCCATGAGTGAACTTTGATCAAATAAGAAGATGCAATCACATGTCCATTCCCAAAGTGCTTATAAAGTATCGCCAGTCGTTGCTTCTATGATCTGTTCAAACGAGCACATAAAAGCCTGAAAATGTAAAAGATCGCCATCAAAGGTTTGAACCTCCCTTTTGGGCAGTGAAAAGAGACTTTGCTGATTGACCAACATACATTTTAATTTATTTTGTTTTTCCATAATGGACAACGGATTTTCATTGGCTACTGGATGAGCAGATTGTTGATTAGACAAAGATGGAATTGGTCTAAAAGTGTCAGAAGGCCCCATAAGAGGGGGTGCAGGCCTTTTCCTTTTCATATTATGTTGCACTGTTTTTACTTGAAGCTCTGCATTCCCAGTGATTGCATTACCTTTTGTAAGCGTCTGTGGAACAAAAGTCTGTGCTTCCACAATAAGGATTTCAAGCCTGTTTCCTTTCGTTTTAAAATATGATTCTATTCCATTAGATTTCTACAAAGCAACGATCCGCATTGTGGAACCAGTTCTCAGCACATTCACTTTTGCAACAGTTGCAGCTATATCTGCTTCAAGCTGAAGTTGTTCTTTCTTTCTCCACAACTGCTCCTCCTGTTCTTAAAGAGACTGTTTTTCTTTAAGTATATGTTGCTGTGCGAGCAAAGCAGCCGTTTCAGCTTCTGCCCTGAGATGTGCAGATGAAGGAGATGATACTCTTGAGCTCGACCTACTGCCTTGATTTGACACAACACGTCATCCTGAACATCATTCTGGGGATTAAGACATAATTGAGGTTCTTTTCCCAATGTGCTCTTGCACCTCCACTTCTCCTCCCAGGGAAGTTTCCAGGCCATCATCTGACTATGCTTTGTCAGATGATGGCCTGCCTGAATGTTTTTCAGTTTCAGCAAGCTATATCTTGACATCCTCCATAAACTCTTTATTGTATTTAGCAATGCTTGAGAACCATATATTTTGTTTATCTTTCTCGTTAACTGAGATTAAAGAAAACAGAGACTCATGCAATGCACTGGCATCCTTAAACAAGTGTGTTAACTCATCAAACTGTGATTTAACTTGTGAATAACTTTTATCATCTTTCATTAGCTCTTTAAGAGACATAATCACACTTTTCATTTTGTTTACATGCCTTTTCCGATCTGCTTGGGTGGTTTCAATTTTATATGCAAAAGCTTTCTCAGTGAGAACAATTAATCTTTTATCCTTTTCAGGTTTTCCAACAACAGATGCAGCTTGCGTACCACTCATTTTAAGCATTCAACATACCACTGTCGCCTTCTCTTTCTCTGTCAGACAAGTCGTTTTTGTGGGTGTAGTGGCGGCGGTGGATGGGCTCGCGTCGGCGTTAGAGTCGCCGAGCAGCTGAATAGGGGAATGATGTTGACGCGCTCGCTGTTAAAACGTCAAAATTCCAATTTAAAACTCATTTATTTGTTATCAAAAATCATTAAAATCCATGGAAAAACAGTGATCAGACATTCCAGACTTGAGCGGTCAGCAAAAGTTGTCTTCCCCCGTCACCCGCTCATTCAGAAAGATTCCCTCGGGTGGAGAACAGGTAACATAGTAATCACTACTACTATTACCGACACCACGTGACCCAAAGTTACGCCTATCCACAACACCAGGGATTGTGGGTTCGAGTCCCATCTGGGGTGGAAAGTTATTTTCTTTCTTTTCTTGTCCCCAAACTAAAAATCTCTTGTTTACCAACTATCTTAGTTGTTCCAGCAGCTTGTCTCGAAGTGTTTTCACGTGTGCGTACTGTTCCCTTTTTTCCGCTCCTGGCCGCAGCCAATCAGGAAACTCTGAGCTCGCGTGACTTGGACTTTCCCTGCGTAGAAAACGCAGATTTCCTCTTTACTTCTGCCACTTCTGCTCGAACCATTTCTATGTCCCGCAGCAGTTTTAGTTTTTAGCTCCATTCTCGCAGACATGTCTTCGCTAAATTGGTTACATGTCTGTCTTCTGTTCAGCGTGGCTGCGACCTTCGGCTCTGCTGACAGTAAGTAGGACGAGTCCATGAGAAGTCACGGGTGATTGTTTAAGGATCTGTTGGTTTCATTCTTTCAGGAATGAAGTGGTGGTTTATTTCCAGCGTCCGTGCTGCTTGTATGAATGTGCCGTACAGATGATTTTTGTACGCGTTGAGTTTTAAGTTGTTTTGGAGACTGAGTGAAGTGTTTCGTGCAGTGTGATCCCTAACCTGACATTTAACTTTCATTTTTGTTTGCATCCATTAATTCATCACAGCAAATATAGAAAAAAATCCCTAAGTAGAGGAGCTGGAATCTGTGCCTCCCTTTTTGTTTATATTTTCATTATGTTGATGTGTTCTCAGAGCTGACAGCAGCCACTGTGTACTGGGACCCTGATCACAAGCTTGTCAAGTTAAAGGAGGGGGTGATGGAGGTCGAGGGGGATGCTTACGGGTTCCTGAATAACACCCTATCCAGTACAGGCTGGAGCGTCCTGGAGATCCGAGCAGGGTATGGAAAAACTCCTGAAACGGATGAGATCACTTTCTTCCTGGCTGGCTACCTCGAAGGTTTCCTGACCGCCCAGTAAGTGCTGTCAGTTCTCATTATAACCTTATTTATTTTACTCTATAGGCTATGGTATTTTGTATTCACTCTTATACTTGTACTCATTCTTCCTCCTCCCGAGGCAGATGATGGACCACTACACCAACATGTACCCGCAGCTGATCACCGAACCAAAGATGCTCGACCCAGTTCAGAAATTTATGGAGTGAGTCTGTTCCCTTTTCCTTTCAGAGTTAAAACCCGAGCAGCAGAAATGTCACATCTACTTCACAATCTGTCATCTTTCATATCCTCTTCTGAAAAAAGTTCAACCAAACATTTAAGCACTCTCAGCGTTGGCA